>NC_143259.1:92168385-93418385 GCF_984573655.1 Nuphar pumila
ATAGTCATGCATCTCTAGCACTTGGGATTCTTATAATTTGACTTAGTACAACCTCAGTGAATGTTATCTTGAACCAGCTCAAGGCGAGTTGATCTAACCTCTTCCACATAAGGAACTTGAGTTTCATGATTAGTTTTTCACCTTCTTTAACTTCATTCAAGAATTGACTTGGGGGCAGGATAAAAACCACTAGAGAATTTAATCAGGTGATGACTATACATGACTAACTCCATTCGTGACGTCCATAACCATTAGTTATTGCAGTCTAATTTAATGGAGACCAAGCAAAAGAATGCATTACACTGGATTTGCTGGGTTCGGTGTTAGAGAAGTCGAACTTGAAGGTGATGCCATGGTTCACACACTAACAATTCTATAACACATCACTGAACTAAAGCAGGAATAACCAGAGCACACAATGGAAATTCATATATGACCTTAATATATTAACCTCTTCATATATCACAACTTGCACACCCAAGGCTCTTAACAGCACTCACCATCCGTACCTAGCTGAATGAATCACCGAACAGATTCAAAGATTTTGTTACCAACACTAACATTGATTCTCAACCCACAACCACAGTCTATTGGGTGCAAATTGTAATGACCCGAACCGGGACCTCTCAAGCCCGGGTTCGTGGACATTAGTTCTCAGAGAGAAATTACTAAAACAACATCAAAATCATCGCAGATTTTTTTTATATATATAACAAAGTTCATTCATCCATCAATAATAATAATAACTATCCAGATTTATGATGTATTTAAATTACATCTCTCAATTAAAAAGAATAAAGTACTCCTAATTGAAAGTGTTGTAGGATCGAGACAACGATCACTAGAGGGAGGGTGAATAGTGCTTTTAAATAACATCTTTGGAATTTTGAAGGATTTTGAGATTCGCAAAGCAATCACACAAAGAACACAAAAATTTATCTTGGTTCGGTCTTCCAGACCTACATTCAGTCACCAAGCAAAACCCGCTTGAGATTTCCACTATCAACCTTGTGTAACCACAAGAACTTACAGATCAAATCTGATCCCATTTTCAGTAACAAATCTACCGAAAGCAAACAACTCCTTTAAACCAAAGAGTCTTTTCTTTTTATAGAAAAATAAAATAATCAACTTACAATCAACCTACGAGCCCTTCTTATGAATGCAATTGGCTTTTGAGGTTGTTGAAATACTCAACTCACAAATTCACTATCTCTCAAAGGAATTTGAGTGAAAAAACTGGAGTGAAAATATCAAGTGAGTGAGAAAACGAATACTTGAATGAATATGAGTGAAAAGCAAAGAATTTGATCTTTGTAATTCAATTGGATTCGATGTTTTTGAGTGTGGAATGCACTCATATTTATAGTTGAAAGATTTCATACGTTGAAGGTATGAAAGGGTGTCAAAACAATCACTTTTGAACGATCAAATCACTTGAAAAATGAAAAGACATGCCTTTTAAAAGTTTCAGGAAAAACGGTAAAATTAGTCGACTGGAACAATAGTTAGTTGACTGAAATCAAATATTAGCAGACTGACAGTTATCGTCGATCGATTAATGTATTTAATAGAGCTGTTTGAAAATCTGAAGTTTGAAACTTAGTCGACTAAAGAAAAAGTTAGTCGATTGATAAAATCATCAGTAGACTGAAAATTCTTTCAATCGATTGCTGCTAAATTTTTTGTAAAACGGACATTCTGTTCGATCGACTAAGAGTCGATTAGTCGACTAATTCAGAAAGTTGACATTTTAGCTTAAAAAAAATTGGCGCAAAAAAGTTGGTCAACTAATAAACATGAAAAATTAAGTAAAGAGTTTTCTAAAATGATTTTCATGAAGGGTTCTTTTAGAAAAGTTTTTCTAAAGACTTTTTAGGTGAAATGCAATCAAAATATGCACTCTAAGTAAGGCTCTTACAAGAATCTAAGACATTTAATGAATTTTACATTTGCACACTAGTCTTCAAAGATGCTTCATCGAATTCTTCAATTATTGTCATCTTTCTTCATTGCTTTAACTGAAATGCAGTTGATTCACTTGTTCATCATCAAAACCTTGTACTTGAAGTATCGTGTATGGCTTCATTGTCGTAACACTAATACATCGAGATCCATCAGTAGCTGAGTCCAAGTCCAAGTCAAATACTCTTGTTAGCAAGAGTCCCTGAACCTACAGTTGTAATCAAGTGGGGGTGAGTCTACAACTCAATAAGTTCTCATTTACAAATAAGACATGACTGTTACAAGTGTAGTGAGCTCTAGGCTCCTAATCTTATTTTAGTTTGTTAATTAAGCACACATGTTATTTATTAATTGTATCCCTCTTTATTGATTCTCTATCCTTATTCTCAAAGTAGACATTTTGAATGTCATACTCTACACTAATCAGCTATTTCAAAAATAGCTTTTTTGGGCATAGCAACCTATGTAGATAACTTAAGAGTCTACGGTGTTGGCCTGACATATGAACCACTCACAACAATATAGTCCAAACCGACCTAGACTATGAATTCATAATTGCTGTAAATTTGCTCACCGGTTGCAAGCTGGGATCACCAAAATGCCCATCAGTAGCTAGCCGAAGAGCCCGAAAGGTTATACCTACCCTCAAGGTGTCCAAAGAGTTATACATGCCCACAAAGTTTGTGGTTCATGATATATCCTACATTTGTCTATTGGGCAATGTTTTTAACCCCTGAGGGTTAACCAGGAATTCAATAACAAATCTCATGGTACAAGTGAGGTACACACACCTCAAACAATGCTCTAGACCATGTCTTTCCTAGTATAGTTCATTATCATACTCTGTATTATTACCCTAGATGCATTATTCTCTTATCTTTCATTTTTTTGCATTAGTGCATTATGCAACAATTAGTGTATATTTACTAACTACGTTTAATATATAATAACAAATACATGTTTTATTTCTATGGATAACAACCCATCACAGAGTCAGTTCATCAACTCATCACGTCACAACACTTACAATACCCCTTCTAAGGTATAATTGTGACATCCTTAGAATAAATTATAGTCTGAAAACATGGAACTCTACTCATCATTCTCAAAGTCAGACATTTCTTTTTGCAACGTATTATATGTATCAATTTCATGATTATTTTCACACTGGGTGCATTCATGATACAAGTCATGTCATCTTATGATATTTGCCTAATGTGATGAAGGGCTAAAATAAACATGTAATATGCAATATTTTTATGCATCTTTCTAGAAACATCAACAATATGAATTTATAAGCATGTCATTCAGTTGAATTACTCAAAACATGAATCATTAGCATACTCATAACGCATGGAATCACACAACAATATATCTATACTAACAACCATGTATCTTATTTAACTAGGAAGAAATTTGCAAATGTTCACTTACCTGAATCACTTTAAATCCCAAATTTAAGAAATGATCTTAGTCTTCCTACAAATCCTAATATGAAATAAGCAGAAATCTCAAAAATTATCAAAATATCTTTTAAAGTCTCTTCTTATAAAAAATTATGAAAATACCCCTAAGCCTTCTTGCTAAACTATGATTTCATATTCTTAGAGTTTTCCATTCTGCCTCCTGCCAATGGATACTTCTCAAAAAAATAAATCCAAAGATCTAAGAATCATATGAATCCAATATTGGGGTGAAAAGTTATGCCTCATCTACTAATCGGGTATAACAAGGGCAAAACAATCTTTTTACCTTTTCTGCAGATCAAAAATCCAAGTAACGAAATTCTTCATAGATTTTAACTATTATCCAGATCTGATTCCTAAATTCTGAATCAGATTTGTCCTGGATCTGAATTCATAAGTATCTTATTGGAACTGGCTTAAGTATAATTTGTTTGCATTCCTTGTCCAACCAAACCAAGTTGGTCTGCTGGTAAGAAGTGGTTTTCTCTATATGAGAGGTTAGAGGTTCAAACCCTAACCCTTCTTTTCAACACTTTTTTTACTTTTTAACCCATTCTGGACTCATGGAACTTAACCCATACCCAGCCTGACCTAAGTTCTGATCCAACTGAACCCATTAAATTACTGAATCTGACCCAAAGTCATCCAGGGCTACGTCCAAACTTATCTTTACACCAAACCTAGCCCACACTCACTATGGTCTAGGTTCAACTGGGTTATCTTGATTTAGTTTTGGATCCAGATCTAATCTCATTCTGATGTGGTCATAAATTTTTAAGCAGAGATCCAACCCTTGGTTCTCATATTCAGATCTAGTACAACAGATCCAAACCTTGTTCATACTGGGTTTGGTCCGAAAATGATACCAATAATCAAATGAGTTTGGGTTTGAAATAGACCCAAACTAGATCCAATTAGGTTTGGTTCTATCGAATCCAGATTTGTTTCATTCTAATTTGGTCCTATTGGATGCAAATCTGATCTGTTGTGGTTTCCATAAGATCCGAACCAGACATGTTTGGTCCACTCAATATGAATGAGATCCATTCTAAGTTTGGACCAACCGGATCAAAACTCATATCCAACTTATATTGAAAAACTGAGATAGTCACCATCTCGATTTTCATCGTGCAATACATGTATATACATACATATATATAGATGGATATTTATATATGTTGTATATTTATTTATTTATTTATATTATTATTTATTTATTTTTAAACCTTCACCGACTCGGTCTAGACTAAGTCGGTCTGTGAGTGACAGACCTGACTTGGTCTATCAACGACAGGCCCAGCTCAGTCTGAACCGAGTCGGTCTGTGACTAACCAAACTGACTCAGTCTGGACAGAGTTGGTCTGTCAAAGATAGACCCGGCTCTGTCTGGAGTGCACCCAGACTGAATCGGTCTGGGTTACATCGAGACCGAGTTGACTGGCTAACTCAGTTTGGTTTGACACTTGAATCGAGTCGATTAGCCAAAAATACTCTGACTCAGTTTGGGTTCTGCCCAGACTGAGTCAGCCTAGGTTAAGACCAACCTGACTCACTTTGGGTTGCATCCAGACTGAGCAGGCTAGCCGACTCTGTTTGATGCGACTCTTAAACCGAGTTGGTTCATCTTCCTGACTCGTCTGACATGACTCTCAAACCAAGTCGGTTCATCTTCTAAAAACTTTGAGACCCATGTGGTCTCTTTTTTTTTTCATCTCCACCAGCAATGGTCGTTAGTGGCTAAGGCATGGGTGCCCCCTGGCTCCCTCTTCTCGTAATGTGGATGTTGCTGGCAATAATAGTTGTCGATGGTGGGGATAGAGGGAGTAACCTCCCTCTACTTCTCTTCTACGAGGGTGATAGGGACAGGGGCGACTCCCTATCCCCCCCCCCCCCCTCTCTCTTGACTGCCCACCAGGTTGTCAGTGGTTCTTTCCTAACGGAGATAGAACTTCCTCTGTCTCTATTTGTTTTTCCAAAATAAAGTGAAAGAAGGAGGGTTTACCTCATGCTGGCGGTGTCGACTTCCTCGCAACCTCTCCTTCTCTCCTCTCTCTTTCACTCGATCTCTCTCACTCTTTCTCCAATCTCTTTCTCTCTGCAAATGAGGTTGAGATAGAGGGGACCCATGGCTTTTATAAGCCATGGGTGAGGGGCGGTTCCCCCACTCATTACCTCTCCTCGTTAAGAGGAGTTCCTTCCTCTCTCCCTACTAACCATAAGTGGATGAGAAGGGGGTTACCCTCTTAATTGGTAGGAGGTGGGAGACCCTTCCTCTCTCCACTAAGAAATTAATGGGGGAGAGGATCCCACCTCACCTGACCCAGCCGAACTAGGTGCATTTGAGCCCACAACATTTAACAAACCCAAATAGAAGCCAACAAGATCAAACAAAAGAAAAATGAACAAGATCATGTCTGAATAGGCATGATTGCGATCTAATCCTAGGCATGATTGCCACAAGAACAACAAGATAAAAAGTGATAAGGTGTAATTGCCACAATGATCTGATCCTATGAACAAAGAGTGAAATATTGTTGATCTGATCTCAACGACCCAGACACAATCACCACAAGAACAAAAAACAATCTAATCAAAGTGCAATAGAAGCAACTAAAACTAACACGGTGGATCAGTTAAGGGGGGTGCCAGAACTATGATTGATGACCACCAAACCAGCACCAAACACAAATGATCACTAACTCAATGAGCAGATCAGCATCCAACACGATGCATTGCTGCACACAACTGCAAAAACTCCTTCACGGTGATTAAGAATAGCAACACTCAAAGTACATGGTTATGGCTCTGAAACCATGTTTTTTTTTAATGTATCAGATTCATAGACCATGCACACACAAACAGAAAGAAACTTACACATGAACATATTTAACGTGGTTCAACTTTAATCAAGCCTACATCCACGATAGAACTCCTCTCTCTCTCTCAACTTGTTAAGTGAGAGGACAACCCTTTATTTATAATGTTTAACCACGTATACATCCTCATTAGGACGTTTTCAATTGCATGGTTTTCCTATCTCATAAAGTTTCCTAATATATTCATATTTCTTCTCTCCCAAGGAACTCATCAATTGAGCTAACAAGGAAACTGTAGCTTCCTTCTCTTTTGGCATGAGACTTGGTTTAACACTCTAAGTAGAGTACATGATGACAATTAATATTTTAACGTATGAGAGTCATCAGGTATTTGTTATGTCATATTGATAATGCAATATTGCTTATTGTAACTAACAAATTATCAATATTTGTCTTCTCAATGCAACAACTAAGAGGTAACGAGGGTATACATGTGTTTTGGCTACTATAAGTCTTCGTACCATAGTACGAGAGACACAATACCTTAGTTCCTATATAGAAACTATCATATGTGATCCAGACTAAACACTTGAATTTTTGTAACTGGCATTCATTATCATTTACTCGCAAGGAAGATGTTTGGGCTTTTATTTAGGGCATGCATATTCCTTATAGCTATATTTTGTAATTGATTTGATCTTTAGCATTTATTCCTTCAATAATATTTAAGATACATATATTATAAATGCACAAAAAGTTTGAGATTACTGAGATAGTGAAGGGATGGGTAATAAAAGAATAAGTCAGAGTTTGGAGAAACTTTAGGTTTGAGCTTAGGACGATTTACAAGCAGTATAGTACTCTCAAGGACTGATTGATTGCATGTTTACCTTACATCCCTAATCTTTTGTGGGAGGCCTTAATGTATCATTTTGATACTCATCAATCGAAGGTTTGCATTTTTCATGATATGTTAATGTTGTATGCAATCTTATATATTCAAATGTGATTTTATATATATATATATATATCAGTTACATGTCTTCATAGGTAATAAGTGCAAATAAAATAGCTTATTATATATATATATATATTACTTACATGTATAAGCAGGTTATCAATGAATGAATATATGTATAAGTATTTTTTTATTCAATAAATGTATAAGCAGGTTTATGAATGTATGAACATGTATATATTATTGAATAATGAGCAAGTTATCAATGAATAAATGAATGTATAAGCATTTTTTTGTATTTAATGAATATATAGGTAGGTTCATTTATTGAAATATATGTATGAACATTGATAATGAGAAAATGAAATAAAAAATTTAGAATTGCTAATGGTAATTTTATGCTAGTAATTCTAGTATTACTAGTGTGAAAATGTGCAAGTAAAGTGAGATTTATTGGGGCAAAATTGCATCAGTAAATGGGTTTTACTGGCACAAAAAATGCACTAGAAATAACATCTTTACTTGTACAAAAACTGTGCCAAAAAATGATTTTTCTGACAAAAAATAAAATGCAAGAAAATCTCTTTACTGGCACAATATAAACCCCATTAAAGAGAATTTTATTGACATGAATTTAGTACAAATAAAGACAATGCTTACTGGTGCTACAAGGTAGCGCCAATAAAGCCTTTACCGCCAAGACATGTTATGGTGCACTTATTGACGTATCGACATCACTAGTCATGTCTTTACTAGCGCAAAAATCATGCCAGTAATGGTAGAATTTCTTGTAGTAACAAGCCAGACACTCTCAAACACGTGGACGCAGATAGATAATATTTTAATAAAATTTTATTGTTTTTGAATATTTTAAGGCTTTTTTTCAATAAAAATGCATTTTTGATATTAAAATATCAAAAAATAGTTTTGTTTATCAAAAAATTAAAATTTCCTTGCCCTCTTGTCCTATTTAAAAAAAAACATCAGACTTGCCAATCGAACCCGTATCATGGATCTAGTATCCTCTTTGTCTTTGTGACATAGGATCAAACACAAATCTACCTGCCTTTAGGTCTTGAATTTGAGCTATTATGGACCCAACCTAGGGCTTCATCAGTGTATCAAATTTAACCCACTTGGACCTAACAAAGTTGAAAACCATGTGGAACTACATTAGAATCAATCCCAACAGAAAGGAATGCAAATGGGTCGGACACAGTTCAGATCAAGGTATTACTGAATCCAGCCCAATTTTATTTGCTTAATCCAATTGAGCTTCAAATTCGGGCTTGGATGAGGGAAAAGGCAACACCGAAACGCAATCCGATTAGATAATCAGATATATTTTGCATGTAATTGGGTTGGATTATCAATCAAGTTCGGATAAGAATGAAAAACACATATCGAATACTAATATGATTCTTAAATGGATTCTACTTACTTTACCAAATCCAACTACTCTGACTTGGATTGGGTCGGATATCCAACCCAAATCCAATTCACTGACATACCCTACCAACAGAGTCTGTCTGTCTAGTCATCCGACTCAAATACACCTGTAGGTAGTTCTGAGCCATGACCATATTTGACACGAGTTATTCCCCAATTGGAGCATGTTCATTGGATCCAACTTGCTTATTTACGTTTTTCTTTTCTTTTGGTGCAAACTAAGTTCAGTACACATGGAACCTGAACCTTTCCGGGTCCAGCATACCAGAGAGTTTGGACATATGAGTTTCCAACCCAAATTTGACATATGGATTGATGCTATCTCAGATCTTTTGGTCCCAGATTTTTTGGATAAGCCTTAAGAGTGACACTGGGTTGGCAACTTAACCTAGTCAGGCTTGTAGCATTGGTCAAACCAGAGTGCTGGCTGAGATCAGTCTACATTCATATAAGATCTGCAGATATGATGCAGTTTAGTTATAGGTGAGGTACATCTTGGTTAAGCCATATGAACCTTCATTTTGAGATTAGACGAAATCATGTCGAACCTACAATATCTCATCTATGCGTGTATTTATTGTAGGGTTTTTTGCAAAATAGTCCCTGTCATATTGGCAATTCCCGAAATCATCCTTTCCTTATCTCATTTTGCAAGATCGTTCCTCGTAGGTAGGGGTGGCAAAACCTGACACGACCCGCCAACCTGTCGGGTTGGGCTTAAACTAACCAGTTTAATAAATGGGTTGACCCGCCCAACCCGTTTATTAAACGGGTCGGGTTCGTGTTAGGGGTATGCCAACCCGCCAACCTGGCTGACCCGTTTAATAAACGGGTTAGGCGGGCAGGTCAACCCGCCCACTAACCCATTTACCCGACCCAACCTGTTTATATATTAAACGGGTTGGCAGGTCGTGTCGGGTTACCCGTTTAATAAATGGGTCGGGTTCGTGTTTGCCACAGTCGATCCATTTAATAAACGGGTCGGGTTCGGGTTGAAGTATGCTGACCCGCCGGGTCGACCCGCCAACCCAATCCGATTGCCACCCCTACTTGTAGGGATACACAAGAGCCGGGCTCAAGCTGAGCATGGCATGTTCAAGCTCGGCTTGCCCAAGTAAACTGGTGTACAGGCTCGGCTCGTGCCGAGTATCGAGCCAAGCCAGTCTCGGACCGGGATCGATCTGGGCTCAGCAGGAAGAGAGAGAGAAGAGAACGTTCTTCCTCTCGGTTTTCTTGGAGATGAAGAGATGGAAGAGCTTGTGCAGCACCCTGACCATCCATTTCTCTCCCAAAATCGCTCTTGGGGTGCCCTCTAACAGCTTCTGCTCCTCCTCATCCAGTTTCAGCACCTCATGTGGCAATCGGACGAAGGGGCTTTTGGAGGAGGAATTACCCGAGTACTTCTCGAAGATGGATGGGTAGCTCCAGATGAACTCGATTGCCCTGGTGGGCAACCTTAGTTCCTTCTTCTCTGAAGCCATAGAAACTGGGAGGGACCTCCCTGGTTCACTCTTTATCAGGTTCTTGAGGGCAACCATCGCCTTGAGATGCTTCTCCTTCTCCATGTTATATAAAATAAAATAAAATATGAGACGAGCCTACCGTGCCTCATCGAGCTCAGTAGGCCTATCAAGCTCGGCTCATTTTCCCTCGATAGGCCGATCAAGCTCGGCTGAGCCTCAGAGCTTAGTTCAAGCTCGGCTCATTTAGGGGATGAGCCGAGCCCGAGCCGGCTGGTTCCTTGTGCATCCCTACTGCCTTGTTTGACATTATTGAAAACAGATTCTTCTGTTAAAAAGGTGCTAGATTAACCATGTTTAGACAGTAATCGTGTTCAAGGGCCATGAAAAAATAAATATAGTTCATTGTTTTTTTAAAAAAAGATTTCTATAAGGGAAAAAATGATCATTTTTATAAGCATTTCACAGCTATTATTAGAAGGTGAGGACTACTCGTAACCTCAAGGACAACTTTGTAAGGGTTAAGCAAAAGGGAGGGACCAATTTGCAAAATCATAAATGAATATTTTTTTGGTAGGTAACGCACCAATATCCTGCCCATTACCGACCCCACATATGTCATGATATTTTAATTGGGTCCATGGTCAAGTTCAATATAATTATGCCACCCATAGATGAGACTAGTCCCAAGTAGGTCTAGAAAGCCATATCTATAATGGACGCAACCTATGTCTTGGGATGCAAACGGGCTGGATATGGGCCAGATCATAGCAGATCTGACTTCAGATCCAAATCCAAGTTGAATTTGACATAACAGAATTGAATCCAGATCCAAACATATATGTTCAAAATGGATCCAATAAAACGATCGTCAAAAGTTAAAACCAAGTTTTTACATGTAAAAAGTTGGATTTGATCTTAATCTGAATGTAGATTATCCGAATGCAAATCCAAATAAGTCCACTTATATAAGTCTTAATTTGCCCCTTGTGGGTTTCAAACTCGTGATCAGTAACTTGATGACGTTCACAAGTTGCCCCTACCAGATGAGTGGAGCCCTTGTGGATAATGTAACTCAAAGTGGGTCCATTCAATTGAGTCTAGCTGTAGATTCCCACCTGACCCACCTAAGTCTTATCTATACAAGAAGCATCTAACATGCTTCTTTTCATCTCTACAGCAACCGTAGGTATGCCAGCATGGTTAGGTCTATGATCCTGTGGGTGGTTTCTCTGTGTAATTATAAAAAAACAAAAAACTTTCTTCATTGTTAACTATTTTTAACTCAAGAAAGTAAAATGCCCAAAAGTCTCACCTCTTGAAGTTACAATTTGGTGTCATTCTTTAACTCACAATCACGTCAAATTTTTCATGTTCATTCTGGATGCCAAATCCCCTGCAGAGCAGTATAGAGTCTCACCCTTAGGTTCATCCTGATCTAGAGGTCAGTTTACCCTTATTTTTTAATAAAATTATCATTTTACCCATAGGTCACCCTTAAACCTTTGTTTGTTAGACTTAGCCAAGCTCAACTTAAGATCAAAAGAGTTAGAATGTCAGCCATTTCTAGCCCCACTAAGCTCACGATGAGCTGTGTTAGTTCATTCAGCTAAATTTAGTTCATTTCAGGCGAAATGAGCTCATTTTTAGATTGAATTTTAGTCAAACTATCCCAGAGTCGGTTAAACCCAGTGGATCATATCCCCGTGAGTCTAATTTGAGCTCACCAAGAGTTCAAATGGTCTGGTTTCAATTCAAATTCACTTTTCACATATTCGGACCTTCGTTTCAGCTCATTTCAGTCAAAGCTGAGCTAATTTCAGTCAGTTGAGCTAGTGTTTTAGCTCCAAATTTAGTTCACCTAAGTATAATTGACTTCAGATTCAGTCCATTCCAAACCTATCCAGTTTAAATTAGTTTAGACCAGTTTAGTATCGTGTTTTACCCCTGCAAGGCGAAAATAAAAATTTACTGAGGACACCATTTTTGTCAATTTTCTAAACTGGGACAAGTCCCAATTCGGACTCGGATCAATTCTTTTATCTAAGATTTCATCAATATCCGAGATGTAATCCATTTTAATTAGGATAGTGGATCAAATGTTGGATCTAGTGTCCAACTTTCATCCCGGACTTGGATTTTTTGTCAAATTTATTCTTTAATCCATATCCAAAGTCCAATTTATCCATTAAACCTAGAATATCCCATCGAATATCCAGGATCCAATTAATCATTTCGGATCTATCTTCATCTGGATCCACCTTCTGATCCATTCAGAAGGATAATTGAATCAATTTCTGAACTCAATTCATTTAACATCTGAGATCAAATTTCACTTCTTGAATTCTGATCCAGACCCAAGATTCAATTATATTCTTTGAGTTGGATCCAAGATCCAAACCCAAATCTCAATTTATATCATGAATTTGGGTCTTTCATTTCAATTTTCAGAAGTCCATATTCAGAGTTTGATTGTCATTTCAAACCAATTTCCTTCAGTCGAGATCCAAATCCAGTTTTTATTCAAAACCTCATATTCAGATCCTTTTCAAAATTCGACTTTTATCCTAATTTCAAAATTAATTCTCGAATTTCAAATTCAAATCTCATTTTTGTAAAAATCTTTTACAAAATACCCTGGATCTAATTCATAATTCAATCCGGATTTTGAAATGGATCCAAATCCAAATTTAAAATCCAATTTTTATTCAAAATCAATTCTTGAACTTTAAATTCAAAATCACAATCCAATTTTTATCCCAAATTCAAAAATAATTTTTGAATTCTAAATCCAAATTCAATTTTTTTACAAAATTACCCAAAATTCAATTTGGATCCGGTTTTAACTCAATTTGGATTTCAAAAATCAAAATTGGATCTTAAATTCAATTAAAATCCGTTATTTTCAAATTCTTCTTTTATTTCTAATCTTTTATTTCTCATCTTTTATTTCACTTGTATTTTTAAAACCTTTCCGCTTAATTTTAAAATCAAAAAGAAAAAAATAAATTTTCAAAGAAGGGGCCGCCACTTGGCATTTTCAAAGTTAAATCAAAATCATTTTTTAATCTACTTTTAAAAACCCCCTTTTACTTTTAAAAACACACATGGGCATCACTTGCAAAGTGATGTCATGTGTCAAGGATTTAATTAAATGCCCATTTTGCCCATTTATAAAACTTAGAAAAGATTCACATGGGTACCCACTTGCAAAGGCTGCCATGTGTCAATTTTTTTTGCAAAATAGCATTTTCACCCATTTGAAAAATCTCAAATTGCCCACATGGGCTTGGCGCCAACTCCCATGTGAGCCTCCCTTGCCACCTCAGCCCTAGGCCCCCAGAATATCTTAAAACTCAATTCTCACAATACCCCTAAATCTATTTATAAATCGATTAGGGGGGCGAGTTTTTCAAGAAGAAAAATCCTTTCCCTCTCCCTATCTAATTTTGGTTTCTTGCTTGATGGCTGAAGTGAAGAAGAGGACTCCTCCATCCCTCAAGGTAGGCCCTCTCTTCTATTTCTTCTTTCTCTTTTATTTTTTTTAAATTTCTCTAAATGCCGCCCCCCTCTTCTCTTCCTTCTCTTGCAATTTTCTTTCAATTCCATGAATAGCAATATAGATTTACATTATTTTTGTATCAATATTGCTTTTATGCCTTTTGATCTTTTTAAAATGCTATTTATTTTGTGCATTTGTATTCTAGCCATTAAGATTATGAGATTTGATCTTCAATAGATCAAATCTCATTTTCAATTTGCCAAATCGATTTCAATTTATGCCCCAATGCTTTCAATTTCATTTTTAGATTCTTTAATTCTAATTTTGCATCATTTTCATCATCATCCATTATTTAAAATGATAGATCTCATGCCTGATCATTAGATCAATTCATTAATGAGGTTCTATTTCATTCAATCATGTTTAGATGATATTTTCTATTCTGGTCTATTTTTTATTTCATCAATTCGCATATATTTAGGTGTCATTTTGATCTGATGTTTTTACTGTAATTTTATTTATGTGTTTTCTAGATCTCCACCAAAAATCAGATCATTCTGAGTTGGTTTGATTCACCAAAAAATCGAGATTCAAACTCTGTCATTCTGGGCCGCCTGGATTTTCCTTAAAACTGGATTGACTTGTCGAAGTAATTTCTCTCTAACCGAAGATGATATCTCCAATCCGTAAAAAGTGATGTTTTTGGCATTTAATCTAGTTTGTTAATGCCAATGTTTATCAATTTTTATGGTGTTTTCATGCCTAATTTTGGTCAGAAACCATGACCCTATTACACTGTATCATTTTAATGACTTGGATTTTAACCCATTTTGTCAGACTTAGATCTCCTTAATGGGAGATTATTTTTAAGATCTGAAAAATGGATCTTTTTTATTTACATGTCTAATTCATATCTGTAAAATTTTAGTAATTTATATAGTGGATTTTTATTTCTTTTGCATTTAAAATTGAAACTTGTTTGTTTGCAATCATAGGCGTTGCTCAGACCCAGGATCAACTTGTTTCATTCATATCTCCCCAATGGAAGATCATTTTTCAGATATGTAAAAATGTATTTTTTACTTAGAATGTCTAGTTTATGAATGACAATTTTTATAAACTTTTATTTCCTTCTTATTTGCCTTTTGGATCAAAAACCAAAACCCTATCATTTTTCTTTGACAGGCCTTTCACGGGTTTTGAACTAACTTGCTTGGATCGGATCTCCATAATGGGAGATCATTTTCTAAATATGTAAATTGAATCTTTCTCCTCTACATGTCTAGTTTATATCTAAAAAGTTTCAGGAACTTTTATAGATTTTTCATATTTGATTCTAATAAAAAATCAGAACCCTATCATTTTTTCTCATTAAGCGTTACTTAAATTATATCTCATCTTGTTTAGATTAGTTCTCTCTAATGAAAACTCATTTTCAAAATATGTAAAAAGGGTTTTCTTTAATTTTGTATCTAGTTTATTCGTGTTAATTTTCATAAACTTTCATGTTAATTTGATATTCCAATTCTATTAAAAGTTGGAACTGGTTATAGAACCTCAAGTTCTATAAAAGGATCATTTCCTAAGATAGAATAGTGACTTTCTGGAGTCACTATTTCTAAACTAGAATTGATTTTCTATTTCTGCAAATTGGAGTTGTTTTCTAGTTGAATTAAAAAAATTATCTTATAAATTTTGGAGAAATGGATTTGTTTTAGTCTCTAAAACACTAAAATTACATAAATTTGTCTGCTAAAATCCAATTCCCTGTTTCTAAAATTAATTCTCTAATGTTTTAGTCATATCTCAAGTTTTAAAAATGATTTTGAAATTCTGTAAAGTATAAATGTTTTTATGATGTGTCATAAATCCATGAATTTATTTTGAGCTTCATTTGAGCTGTTTTAGACTTTTATTCACTCGAAATGCTCTGACAGGTCTGCTTGTTAAATCCCGGTTTTATAAAATCCAGTTTTAATTGGATAAAGAGCCCTAATTCGGACTTTTCTTCAAGCTTTTCTTATAATTTAAAATTTTAAAGTGTTTCTAAGGTTGTTAGGAGTCTCCACATCAATTTTTATAAATTTGTATGGTTATTTGATACTTCATTCATTATATTTTTCAAAACAAATTTTATAAAAATCATTGTTATTATTAAAATGAAGTTCAATTGGGCATTTTAACTTTTTAAAATCAATTTTCAAATGCAATTCATATATTTCATAAATTAAAAATGATTTTCATCAAATTAGAATGCCTTAGCTTCATTTTAAACAAATTTTGGAGTTTATTTGCCATTTATTTCAATGTATTTTTTATAAAATCCTCAATTTCAAAGTTAAATTTATTTTAAATTCAAGTTTTAAAATGAATTTAGATGTTTTAAACCTCAATTTTGAAAATTTAAAACTCCAAAACATGTTTTAAAAAATGTTTTTGCAAAGGCCATACGTCATTTGCATTTATTTTTAATTTTTCTTTATTTTTTTAGGGACATAAAAGGCTAATTTTGGTTATTTTCTTTAATTTTCCAATAATTGAAGGAAAATCTACAAAAGCCTACATTTATTTCTAACAAGTTTGTTAATTTTGCAGGAATTTTTCATTTTGTTAATTGATGTATTAATTCAAAGAGTAGTAATAAATCAATTAATGAGAATTTTACTTTATGCTTAGATAGAATGAATGAGCATATAGTTTAATTTTAAATTCTTCATAATTAATTATTGTATTTTACATTTTTTATTTCAAATATACTATGGTGAAACACGAATGACACGTGCACCATTTAAAACAGAATAAATAAAACTAAGTAAAGTTCGTATTTATGGCCATAGTCAGAATATGAATAATACTTAAAATTATTATTCTTTATTAAATAAAATTTGACCTACACTTTTAGGTTATTTTTCAAAAATCATCAATTTCGCTTTTTTTCCTTTATTAAAATTTAAAAAAAGATTAATTGAAAATATATTTGTGGCCATAGTCATGAATATATGAAAAAAAATCTTATTTTAATTCTATAAAGGCACTAAATTTTTTCTTTCTTTATTAGAATTCAAATAAAGATTAATTTAAAGTATATTTGTGGCCATAGTCATGAATATATAGAAATTTAATCTTGTTTTAATTTTATAAAAGCTCAAAAATCTCTTTTAATATATATTTCAAAAAAATCTCAATTAAATTCCTTCAAAACTTTTTATAAAAAATAATGCATTCATCATTTAATCTAGAATTGCATCAATATTTTTCATTTTCAAAATCATTCAAAATCTTATCAATTTCAAAATATTTTCCAAGTGATTTTCAAAATTTACCTTCTATTTTTGTTTTATTTTCAAAAGCAAATTCAAAACTATTTTTGAAAATGAATTTCAATTTCAAATTTAAAATCATTTGCAAATTCAAAGCATTTTCAAAATTATTTTCAAATCCAAAACAATTTTAATTTTAACTTCAATTTCCACTTCCATTTCAATTTTCAAATTCAAATTCAATTTTTAATTTCAAGACAAATTCATTTTTAAATTTCCAAATTTTGATTTTAATCTTAAATGCAATCTCAATTTCAATTTCCATTTTCAATTTCAAAACATTTTTCAAGGAATTTTCAAATTAGTTTCAACACATTTTCGAAATCCAATTTCAATTCCAAATTTCAATTTCAAGTTTTAATTTCAATTGGAATTCCAAATTCAAGTTTCAATTTTTAAAATGAATTCAATTTAAAATTTCAATTTTGATTTCAAATTCAAACTTAAATTTCAATTTTCAACTTCATTTTTTTCATCCTTTTTTCAATTTTACTTTCAATTTCAATGTCAATTTTCAATTCAGATTTCAAATTTCAAACTTTAAATTTCAACTCTTAATTTCGAATTTGATTTCAACTTTCAATTTCATTTGCAATTTCAAACTTTTTAACTTCAAATTTGAAGTTCAAATTCCTAATTTCATTTTCAATCTCAAAATCAAATCGATTTCAAGTTTAATGATTCTGAGCAAATTTTGAAATCATTTCAAGTCTATTTTCAAACATTTTTTTTTAAACATATTCTCAAATCAAGTTTTGAAATCACTTGGAAATTCAGTTCTTGAAATACTTCTAAGTATTTTTCAAATCAAAGCAACTTATTCAAAGGCATGCATTGTATCTTCCTCAAAAACCATAGCACAAGCATGATTCTCTGTGCATTTTAGGACTTAGAATAATTTCTTAGAAGAATTCGAGCAAAGTAAAAGGTATAAATTTGATCCTTGGTTCAATTACTCCTGATAAAGGCGTCAGGAACGGTTGAACCTCGTACTGACGAGTGAGCCCTGTCTCTCCATTTTTCTCGCATTTTCAAAACAAAACAAAAATGGAGGCAAGTTATTTCTAAAATCTTTTTTCAAAAGGTCAAGTGGACCTTGTGAGAGTTTTCCCTTCCTAAAAGAAAAGAAAATCTTTGCAATGATCACTGTAAAACTCCATTTTCTTTTAATATACTATGCACAAAATTACTAAGAAAAAATAGTTGTAAATTATCTTAGTTCTTTTAATATACTATGCACAAACTCACGTTGATATAGATCCTTATGTTGAAAATACAAGTCTCAATTAGGACTCCTGCCTTTATGATTGCACTCAACATGTCTTAGTACTTTGGTGTGATAATTTGGGAGCTAGATATCTAACGGTCAATCATGTGTTTCATGCCAAAACAAAACACATAGAGATTGACTATCACTTTGTCATAGAAAAGGCGGTGCACAGTCGTATGGAAGTTCAGTTCATATCGTTCGAAAATTAGATAGATGATATTCTCATTAAGGCACTACTTTGGCCAAAATTCTAGTATTTTAAAGACAAGTTGAATCTCAAAGAGATTAGCTAGAGGGGATGTGTGAAAGATCTAGATCCAGAATATGTTGAAATGGATTCTCACCAAACAGGTCCACACGTTAAAGTAGACCTTGGCCCACACATTGAGATGGATCCTTATGTTGAAAATACAACTCTCAATCAGGACTCCTATCTTAGTGATTGTACTAAACGAGGACTCCTATCTTAGTGATTGAAACGAACGAGGACTCATCTCTCATAAGGCAACTGAAGGAAATAAAGAAAAGAAGAACTCATTCAAGAAGAAGACTTCAAATGCATGTGTTTCTGAGTATACTTGTAATCATAAAGAGTCTAATTGTAGTTGGGTTCCCTTATGCTTGGAGAAACCCCAAAAACGTGTAACTCTTGGGATCATAAATACAAGAGGAGAGCTCCTCTCTGAACAGTGAAACAAAAAGAGAGAGAGAGAGAGAGATTATGTGTGCATGAGTGATTATGGGTTCTTTTCCAACCCCTTGCTCGTTCGTGAGTGATTATGTGTACATGCATATTTTTCATACCTTACAGCACAATATCGTCATATGCCACATATATATTTGTGCACTTATGACACTACATTGGTTCTTTTAAACCATAAGCTTATTCATGAGCATCTACATGTGCATGCATGCATGTATTTCATATCTTGTAGAACATCATAACATCAGATAATCATCATGTTGCATATCATAACATCATGATACATATCAATATATCATATTGTACAGTATCACATAATGTTGAACATTAATACATAATGTTAAACATTAACACATCATGCAGCCCATTATAATTTTATGATAGGAAATTACAACATAGCATTCAAAAATTGTTCACAAGTGATGCACAATTGTCCAAGCTTAATAGGCCTACTTATTGTACCTCAATAGGTTAGGTGTCTATCTAGTTTACCTTTGGAACCAATCCATGTTAATCTGATTCACTTTTGAAACTATGACATACATTCAAATACAAGTTCCCAATTCGAAATAGTGTGGACGAAATTTCTCAGTCAGTAAAAATTTTGTCATAAATCATATAAGATGATTTTGACTCTAAGATTTTTACTGTAGTTTCTTATATATGTTACCTGTATACAAAAAAAACTCAAACTTAAACTCATTATGGATCAGAAAATAAAAATTATGGAAACATCGATTGTTTTCGTTTCCCAGAATAGTCTTGATCAATTTAGTATTCCCAATATAAAATCAGTCAAAACTCATATAAAACAAATTAAATATTGAGATTTTTACTAAAATTAGTTTGATATGTCTAACACAAGTTTCCAAAAACCTAGACTTAAATTCTCTTAAAACAGAAAACTAAAACTCTTGTAATACATGCTATTTATGTTATTTAGCATATTATTTTTCAAAATTTATAGGCTTTGGATTGAACTTTCATGATTTTTATTTCTCAAACCATGAAGAATCAACCTCCAAGATTCTTATCATATGTTTTTCTATATACAAACTAACAAACATAAAAATATCAGTTATAAGTCCTTAATATTTTGGGATGTGTATGATTTTTAAAAAAATGTGCAGTCTACATAGATTTCTTGTCAAGACAGGAATTATATGTCGACTTATAGAGAGCATATCTCCCAAACCACAGCTCCTCTAAGCCTCAAATTTTTAATGGGATTGCTTCCATATGTTTAGAACATCTCTATAATTTTATAGAATTTATGGGTTCACTATTTTGCAGAACCAAACTTATTTTTACAACTTGTCGGATTAAAATATTCAAAACAACATGTAAGTTTCAAGAAATAGCAAGAACTTCATGATTTTTATGAAGAAAACACTAATAGCATACATCCAACGATTTTGATCCATAAAAAACTCATTATATTCATGCTTGCACATATTAAATCATAATATAATTACAGAAACATAATTCATAATATGGATCTACATCCAAAATCATATACAATCTCATAGAGAATGTGTTTTTCTCAAAAATGGTTTTCGAAAAAAGGATTTCAGATTATCAAAAACCTCCATGCTTAATACCATACCAGTACCTAAGTTAATGTAGGCTGATATGCATGCTAATATATATCTGAGAATCTTTCCACTGCATGCTCATGCATCTAGTCTCATACACAATGCAAGGTTACAATGTACCTATAAAATAAAATAAAAAAATAACTGGAAAAGACTCCTGCAAGAGTGACCTCCTACATATGCACCACCAAGATGCAGCCACACCAGCCTCCACAGCAACTCCTCCAAGGTGGGACGTGTAGGAGGAAGAAGGAAGAGAAAATGGGAGAGAGATTGGAGGTAGAGAGAGCTAGGCAATGGCAAGAAAGAGAGGGTTCTAGGTGTTGTGTGGGAGGAAAAAAAGGAGAGAGGCCTTTTTTATATTTTCTTATAGAGTTTCCTAATCTCATAAGGAAACTCCCTCTTAACTCTTATCTCAATTATCAATTATATTTCATGTAGATTTATGAAATCCTAGGCTAATTAGGACTCTTACATGATACAGGAAAAAAATAAACGCATTAGCGAACTAGGTCTACTTTTAAATGTGGAAACTAATTAGCTAGGTAGAAAATTTGGAAGCATAATTTAATCCTTCCAATATTGGATTCTAAAATTCAAGAGAGCCCATATAAGGAGGGCATCCCATCCTATGGGTTAAGCTTTCTTGATTGACTCAAATTAATTTTAAATTAAATTCAAATTCAATTAATCTCAAATTCAAATTGAAACTCAAATTCAAAATGAAATTAAATCTCAAATTGAAATTCAACTCCAAATTAAAATTAAATCCCAAAATGAAATTCAAATTAACTTGAGATTCAAACTCAAATGAAAATGAAAATTCAAACCAAATTTGAAACAAAATTCATCTTTATTTATCAAATAATTATGGAAAATTCTCAGGTATTACAGAGCAGCTTTGCATATGTATGTAGAAGCTTCTCCTTCATAGCAAGTTGCTTTGTGCAGGATTGTAGAAGCTTCTTCTTTGTTGCAAACAATTCATATAGTTTACGGATTTCAACCTTTATAACTGCTAATTTTGCCTTTGCATCTACTCCACTTGAAGTCGATTTATGTTTCAGACTCCTAGCTCTAATTTGCTCAGCAACCTTGCATTGGTAATCACCCAAAATATATATAACTAATATTATGAATATCAAAGTGTACATGATAATCAAAAGTATATATATGTTTGATATTAAAATTATAAATATCAAAGCGCATTGCCATCTCATTGCCCCTCTTCATACTAGAACTACTAAGAAATGGTAGGTTGTGAGAATCTATGTTCTCCTCGAGGACACGTTTGAAGACATACTATGCAATGCCATTGCCACTGTCGTGCCAGTTTTGTAATTCATTGAAGAATGGTGTGGGTAATCATTTGAACGATCCTTCAAATATGTAAAAATGCTTCTGCTCACATAGGGGGTGACTGGGTTGTGGCTAACCATAGTCAAACTGTCGGAGCACTCAACTCGCTATTTGGTGTTCAACTTTATTCATATTGTGCAACCAAATATCATTTTTCTTGAACTCTATGGCTTGGACAATTATATCAACATCATCATCTACATTTTCTCCGTAGGGGCACCACGTTACCTACGTAATGAAGTTTCATTCATTAATAAGTATATTGCATTATTTATAAAATCTAGAACCGCTTACCTCAAGTATACTTACATGTGCTTCAGTTAACATGCACAACTTTGCACTCCAATATGCTCTTCCTACAAGATAACTTTTTCCTCTTTCATCCTTCATCCTTCATCTCTTCTTTCTCTTCCTCCTCTTTCTCTTTGTTTTATCCTTTATGTGACCTACTCCACATAGCCATACATGAAAATTGGTAAATTTGGTCATGTCTAAGGGGCCTTTTAATGGATATGTGTTATCATATCTAAACCTTCAAAGATTAATACACGAATTTATATATCAAGAATCACAAATTCATGTTTTTATATAAATCAAATTAAATCAATGAATCAATTTTTGTACCTCTAACAAAACCATCATGCCAATGAATTTTTTTCTTCCTTGTTTCACTTGACTCAGACTTGTGTACAGGTGTGTAAGTGAAGTTAACTCTTATGTATATTCATTGACACAATTCAAGTTTTGCACATGTTGCACATATGATGCATAAATCGACTTTCCACTAGTGTCGATGAACACACAGGTGCAAAGAAGTAGAATAAGAATGTATTTAACTCTCTTTTTGGCCTATGACCAGCCTTTCCTCACACATAAGATATCTTTTCCCTCAGTCACTTCGCTTTGCTAGGGTCATGTCCTCCTCAACCATGATGACTTTCGCTTATCACCTTCAAATGCATCCTCAATTTTTTTCAATAAAACGAAGCAGAGCATCCTACAGATCCGATCTTTGAAGACAAATTAGATCCAAATCCAATTCCCAATATCTGATCCAAGATGAAATCCATGGCAAATCCAATTGTGCAGGACTATTTGGGTCCAATTGGATCTCTACCAACGCAAATCCATGTTGAATATCACATTTTAAATTCTGAGATATCTTGCATTTATCTTTTCAGAGATTATAATTTTGTTTTTTTATTCCATTTTGTCATATTAAGGAATTATATATATTAGATACTAGATTCTACGGATCCAGATAGTTTTGGTGCCCTATTGGATCTCTTTTGTGTCACTAGATGTGACGCCCCCAAAATTCCCGACTTGTAAAATCCTTTGGATTTTTGGGTAAACTTTTTTTTTCAAAACATTTGCGCAAGTGCGGAAGAAACCAAAAAGGAAAACAAGCGAAGAACCCCGGGGCAGGTCGCAGAAGTGAAACAACAAGGTTTGAAACAACTTTTTATTAATATTTACAAAATGTACAACCAATACCTTATACAAAACCAAAACTGCCAAGATCCAACAAGTGCCAGAAGTGTGGGTTCAGAGTCTGTTGCAGCACATCGAGCTTCATTGCATGCCTAAGCAAAAACCTGTATCCCCATAAAATGGGGTCAGTACTCTTTCGAGATGGTGAGACAAACCAAACACAATATACCAATGTGTGGAAATCGAAAGCAAGTTATTCAAGACATACATAGCATGCTAATTTACAATAATTGAGCAGTTACAACATGAGCAAGTATAAAGCTACACATGGATCTATACTAGCATGAATCAATGTAATTAGGCAAAGCACAAGCAATTAACTACAACTATTCATTTCACAATCCATATCTACTTGTAAAGTATGCATCAAGGAACATAAAATCACTAATGTAACAATATAAAAGACTGTGACATTCAAACAGATGTGTCATCGTGAACCGTGCACAGATACAAGTGAACACGTATGTGCATTGTGTCATAAGTGCAAGAACTAGTCAAGTGACAATACAAAACATTGCACGTTATGATGAGACAGTTAGAAGCATTAGCCACGGTAAAGCGTGACTCGCAAGTTGCGCCAAAGTTCTTAAACCATGTATTACAACCATATGTGAGCTCATCTCGCCAAGTGGGGCCATCACCCACAAACAACTCGCCAATGAGTTCTATATGTCTTACAAGTCTCACAAGACTGCGATTCCAACATGAATCTCGAGAATCCCTACGTACTTAGGGAAATTACATGAAATTTACCAATGTGATTGTACATTCAAACATCACCAATGTGAGCATAAGATTGCATTCATTACGCACGCTACGTTACGTGCCAATGTGTATGGCCGTGCACATGCCATTCAAACATAACACAAGATAATAGTTCTAAGTACTAAAATTGGGTCGTGTTGTGTATGACAAGAGAAGTGCTATGATGTCAAGTGCGTACGGCAAGGGAATTGCCACCGTTATATTTATTTCATTTGTCACGAGCCATTTGTTCCCTAACTACGCAAAATCCCTTATTTTTACAAAATGATTTTAAACAAAGTATCATTGCGACCTTTTGCGTTCTATGCAAAGCAACATTATGCACAAGGGTAGGCATACCTATTACCCATATTGATGGGTTTTCATCTTGCGCACAAACGTAACCATATCTTGGACAACGAGCCATAAATCTTTTAACTATGCATACCTCATTTTATTAAAATGGGGCATTTGATAAGGTGTCATTTGCGAGCATTTTTCGTTCTTTACTAAGGTAGCCATACCCACAACGAGAAAGGATCTATATTATTCAAATTGGTGGTTTTTACCTCATCTTCCATTCTTAAGACATTAAAAAGGTGACATAGCAAAACCTTTTGTGTTCCTTTGCGAAAGCGGACACACGTTCAAAAGGGCTAAGTTCATACAACCTCACATTGATGAATTTACAGATTCTTTGTGCATTCATAACCGAATATATATATATATATATATATATATATGTTTGCTTTGGTTGGCGCGCACTATTCGTTGCGACACAACAAGTCAAAACTGTAAAGTTATTGGGGTATTGGACCCCGTGCTGCGAACACACATGCAGCCTCATGGGCTGCAGTTCGGAGCTTCACTAACAACGCTAAAGGTGAAGCGAAAAGAAGGGAATCCAGCTGCGGGCTGGAGTCTGCCCAAAACAACCCTACAACACGCATTTAGACACCCGGTGCCATGGGGCACACACCTGCACACATGCAGGCCCGGTTGGGCCATGCTGCCAGATTGTGGCAGCGGCCACTACGAGGTGACAGCAACCATTTCGCGGCAGGTAACGAACTGAGGGAGAAGGACAACAACCATGTTGTCTCGCAAACCGTAAGAGCCAACCACCCTGGCCCGAGTGGGGCCGGTCCAGGGAAGGTCACAGGCTAGGGCTCAGCCAACGCAAGCCAGCCCCAGGTCTGGACTGTGTAGTCCCACCACGCTCCAAGCTAAAACCAGCAAAAGAAAGGGGGTCTGGACTAGGCGTCCAGACCCAGCATGGCTCAGCCACTCAAGCTGGTCCAGGTCTGGACCGATTGGTCCAGACCATGGAGGGTGTGCTCACGCTGAGCACGGTCTGGACCGTGCGTCCAGACCCAACTGGCATTCAGCCAACACCACAAGGAGGTGGGGTGCAGGCCTACTGCCTGCACCCAGCTGCAGCCCAATCGCTGCACGGTTGCAGCAAGGTCCGAAACCGAAACCCAAAAGAAAAAGGCGTGCAGGGCATGATGCCCAACTAAACAAGTTTAGACCTTTGACAAGTCTGGACCATATTTGGTCCAGACCATGTCAGGCCAACGGCGAACCGACCCACACCCACTCAGTTAGGTGGGATCAGCCAGGGCTCACGCACAACCAAAAGGGAAAAAGGAAAAGGGCGATGGTGCTGGACCATCCCAGCTCAGCCTGTCGGCCCAAGTCCAGCAGCATCCAAACCCAAGAGGGTCGACCCAGCTGGGTACGGCTGCTAGACATAGGGTATGTCTAAGGCTTCCTAGCCGACCACAATGCCTTGGAAGAAAACAAACTTGGCGGATGCGAACCCAACCATAGGAACAAGTTGCGACAACCCTGAAAGAAAACACGTAAATACGAAATGGCTTCCCGCCATTGTGCAACCGCAAACACCTTCACAATGTGTGCTAGCATACACGTTGAAACCATAGTCTAAAATGAAAGCATGTAATGTAACTACAACAAATACAAGAGCACGAATAAAAATCTGGGCTCATGGCGTCCTACCATTATTTCGCTCAATGCCATGCATGCAACGGAAAACAATGGCAATGGGAAAAACCCAAAACGATCTCAAATGGGAAAACCCAAAACGATTTCAAATGGGAAAACCCAAAACGATTTCAAATGGCACCTCACTACCACATCTCACAACAAACAAAAAAAATGCATTGTAAGCATGCTAAAACAAAATCCACCTTCATGGGATTTGTGTAGGAGTGTCTCACCTACGAGGCTTTGAATCAATGGAGGTTGAAGGCTACGGTTTGGAGCTCCAGCTAGGTGCTTACCCACACACAAACACTCTCACGTTTGGAGATAGAGGAGATAGGGGAGAGCAAGAGAGGAGAGAGAGGAGGCTCCAAGAAAATCGCCCCTTTCTCTCTCTTAATGCTTTAAGTAGTTAGGTCAAGAGGAACGGACGGCTGGGATTAAAACTGATAAGATGGAGGGCTGGGGTGATCCATGCCCCCCATAGCCATCTCACTCCCAATGCATGTTCTTTATTTAAAATTTCCAAGTTTTCTTTTAAAAATGCCATTGAGAAATGCCTTTATAGTTTTCAAAAATTACATAGAGGCGCATAAGGTGCCGCCCCGTATGCCCAACCGAATTTTGGCATTTGAAAAGTTTCAAAAATATTACAAAAGAGCCATGGGGCGCCAGCCCCATGCCTCCACTTAGGAAATTGTGCCTCCCATAATGAAGCTTTATGCTTCATTATGAGTTCTTGAAAAGAACAAGGGCCAGTCATGGCCTTCTTTTTCAAACCCATGCAAAAACTTTCAAATATGCCATCCAGCTGGTCAAACCTTGACCAGCTGGTCAACCAAGCTCAAAAATGTCCACTTGAGAGGATGCCCAAAGGGTTTGGGTCCTCTAGTCGATCCGGATCCAAATCCAAAAATCGCCTATGCACTATGCTTCAAAACAATGCTTATTTTATACATTAAAATATTAAATTAATTCCAATAAATTATTTAGTTCTCTACAAAACCTCAATTAGTATGGAATGATTGATGCTTCTATAAAAATTTCTCATCCGTTTGCGAGAATTAAGCGTATTACGATTCGGGTCTAATTGTAGAGCAAAACTCGTAATTCACATGCACTGACGAGGTTTTTACATCGTATGGGACCCAAATTCGGGGGAAAACTATAAAAATATATTATAAATTAACCCTTAGAGTTTCAAAAGCTAATTTGTCCAGAATTAGGCACTTCTTACTTACATAGTGTATTTATGTGATTCTCGGGTCGCGCGCACAAAGCAGAAATACAAAGCACAGTTAATTTGCATTAAATTATGTGTTATAAACTCCTGAACACGTGAAAGCATACAATTCAATATTAATTAAGCAGTAAATTCTTTAGAAAATTCGCGGGTCTTACATTTTACCCTCCTTAAAATGGATTTCGTCCACGAAATCACAAACAACAAACAACAACAAAATAGTCAGATCTCATCTGACAATGCCTACTCGGCCACAACTGAGTCTCTCATAGACTTCTTAGGACAAAACTTGACGCACTTGCTATCGAAGAGAGGACAAGTTCCAAAAGCGTGATCTTCGTCGCATCGTCGACACTTCTGCTGAACCTTCGATCGTTGAGGTCGCTTTCGCTGGCGGTTCTGAGATACTTTCTGACGCTTCCGCTCTCTAGTAGGTGGCGAGGACTCCACCCTACTAGGTCTCTTCTCGCTGGCAATCGCAAAAACTTGAGCCTGTTGCTCGGCTTGGTCTTCATCCAGTAGAGTAGCTACCTCAATAGCTTCTTCGAGTGACTTTAGCCCGCTAGTGAACACTTTGGTTCTCAGAGTAGGCCTCAAACCATGAGCGAACTTCATTGCTCGATCATTCTTCGTGACGTAAATGTTCAGACAGTATCGTTCTAGACAGCGAAACTTCGTGATATAGTCAGACAAGGTCATTGTTCCTTGTTGCAAGTCCAGAAATTCTTGCATCTTCTTACTGCGCTCGTGCTTAGGAAAATATACCGAGTTAAAAACTTCAACGAATTCGTCCCACGTAACATTTGTGTCCTTGAATTTAACTGAAGAGACAGTGTCCCACCACTTCTCAGCATGGTCTTTCAAACGATAAGTACCGAAATTCACCTTTTATTCATCTGGGGCACCCAAAACGCGAAAAATACGTTCTATCTCACGCAACCATGACTCAGCAGCTTCAGAGTCTGTCCTACCCTGAAAAGCAGGAGGATCTAACTCCATGAATCGCTTATAGGTAACCGTACTATTGTTCTGCACACCTTGGGCTACGTGCTTAAGGTTCTCACCCATCTGTTGTATCGCAACCGCTTGTTGTTGCACAACCTCCGCAAGGTTGTTCACAGTGCCCATAATGTCGTTGCATCTGGTCTTCCAAGTCATCTATCGCGACAAAAGACACAAAAAATCAATCTCTAGGTCTGACAACCATGCTCGCGAAAATGATAATCACAGCAATCATGCAAAAATCATGAGCATACAACACACATAATCCAGACATAAGCCACATCACAATCGTGCAACATATCACGACATATAGACATGTTCTACGTACGAACTCAAGTGACACCATACAAGGTCGCTATCGTTAGAAAATCACCATTCTGGACGACAAACGTTAGAGAATCACCACTCTAACACAACAAAACACGAGAGTCATCATTACTCACATGACGTTCCCAAACATAACATCGTCACAAGATATCATCAATCATAACATCGTTAGGGAATCACCACCCTAGCGGCATTGTTAGAGAATCACCATTCTAACGGCATCATCAGAGAATTACCACCCAGATGGCATTACTGAAGAATCACCACTCCAGTAGCATCATTAGGAAATCACCATCCTAATGGCATCGTTAGCGAATCACCACGCTAACGGCATCACCAGAGAATCACCACGCTGATGGCCTTGCTAGAGAATCACCACCCCAGCAACCTCATTAGGAAATCACCATCCTAATGGCATCATTAGTGAATCACCACACTAATGACATCGTTGAAGCGTCGCCACTCCAACGGTATCACTGGAGAATCACCACTTCAATAACCTTCATTAGAGAATCACCACTCCAATGGCATCGTTAGCGAATTACCACGCTAACAACATTGTTGAAGAATCACCACTTCAGCAGCATCATTAGGAAATCACCATCCTAATGGCATAATCCGAGAATCACCACTCTGATGGCATTGTTAGCGAATCACCACGCTAATGGCATCGCTGGAGAGCTACTCATTCAGCGGCACAGTTGGCGCTACCAAGAATCACCTCCTGAGCCAACGCACCATAATCCTCCAGACAGTGGTGGGAGAAACAAAAAATCCCGCAACGCTTCCTCACGAGCAACAACACCCTGATGATCGGTGTTAACTATCTCCAGAACACGACCCTCTCAGGAGTCAAATGCCCTCATCGGAAACACAAATGTGACATGCAAAGCGCGTAACAACAGATACGTTTTCATCACCATGAATGACTGGGGAAAAATCAGCAGTATCCGCCAACGGGATACGCAGAGGCTCACTAGCACAGACAGGGCTTCAGCCTTCTGTCCAAAAAGGATCGCATCCAACAAGATACCCTTCGTCAAAGACAGGGTTACAAACAATTCCAACGAAGTTGGAAAAGAGGGAAAACATCCGCTCTGAGCCTCACACAATGATTCTTATCGAAGCCATCTCGTCTATAACATGGTAAGGCTAAAAGTTTGATAATCGCTATGATAAATCAATTGTCTCCACCAACACAATGTGGAACGAGAAGGGCGAACTACGCAAGTAGTTCCCTAGGTCTCAGTCGAAAATCTCCAACTCTCACAGGAGTCGACTCGGATCAGCTTGGGAAACTAGATCCACAAGCGCGAACGAACCCTTTAGGTTCTGACAATCAATGTCTTAAGTCCGATATACGAGACTTAAACACGAAACTGGGTCTCACATCGAAAGACACCCGAAAAATGCACAAAGTCATCAAATCAAGCAGAACAAGTCAGTAACAACAAAAATACAATTCCATTGAATTAAGAATACTTACAGTGCGATGGTTGATGCTTGTAGAGACTTGAACCCACTTCTGTATTACTTTTAAAACACTGCTCTGATACCATATGTGACGCCCCCAAAATTCTCGACTTGTAAAATCCTTTGGAATCCTTTGGATTTTTGGGTAAACTTTTTTTTTTAAAACATTTGCGCAAGTGCGGAAGAAACAAAAAAGGAAAACAAGCGGCGAACCCCGGGGCGGGTCGCAGGAGTGAAACAACAAGGTTTGAAACAACTTTTTATTAATATTTACAAAATGTACAACCAATACCTTATACAAAACCAAAACTGCCAAGATCCAACAAGTGCCAGAAGTGTGGGTTCAGAGTCTGTTGCAGCACATCGAGCTTCATTGCATGCCTAAGCAAAAACTTGTATCCCCATAAAATGGGGTCAGTACTCTTTCGAGATGGTGAGACAAACCAAACACAATATACCAATGTGTGGAAATCGAAAGCAAGTTATTCAAGACATACATAGCATGCTAATTTACAATAATTGAGCAGTTACAGCATGAGCAAGTATAAAGCTACACATGGATCTATACTAGCATGAATCAATGTAATTAGGCAAAGCACAAGCAATTAACTACAACTATTCATTTCACAATCTATATCTACTTGTAAAGTATGCATCAAGGAACATAAAATCACTAATGTAACAATACAAAAGACTGTGACATTCAAACAGATGTGTCATCGTGAACCATGCACAGATACAAGTGGACACGTATGTGCATTGTGTCATAAGTGCAAGAACTAGTCAAGTGACATTACAAAATATTGCACATTATGATGAGACAGTTAGAAGCATTTGCCCCGGTAACGCGTAACTCGCAAGCTGTGCCAAAGTTCTTAAACCATGTATTACAACTATATGCGAGCTCATCTCGCCAAGTGGAGCCATCGCCCATAAACAACTCTCCAAGGAGTTCTATATGTCGCACAAGTCTCACAAGACTACGATTCCAACATGAATCTCGAGAATCCCTACGTACTTAGGGAAATTACATGAAATTTACCAATGTGATTGTATATTCAAACATCACCAATGTGAGCATAAGATTGCATTCATTACGCACGCTACGTTACGTGCCAATGTGTATGGCCGTGCACATGTCATTCAAACATAACACAAGATAATAGTTCTAAGTAATTACTAAAATTGGGTCATGATGTGTATGACAAGAGAAGTGCCATGATGTCAAGTGCGTACGGCAAGGGAATTGCCACCGTTATATTTATTTCATTTGTCACGAGCCATTTGTTCCCTAACTACGCAAAATCCCTTATTTTTACAAAATGATTTTAAACAAAGTATCATTGCGACCTTTTGCGTTCTATGCAAAGCAACATTATGCACAAGGGTAGGCATACCTATTACCCATATTGATGGGTTTTCATCTTGCGCACAAACGTAACCATATCTTGGACAACGAGCCATAAATCTTTTAACTATTCATACCTCATTTTATTAAAATGGGGCATTTGATAAGGTGTCATTTGCGAGCATTTTTCGTTCTTTACTAAGGTAGCCATACCCACAACGAGAAAGGATCTATATTATTCAAATTGGTGGTTTTTACCTCATCTTCCATTCTTAAGACATTAAAAAGGTGACATAGCAAAACCTTTTGTGTTCCTTTGTGAAAGCGGACACATGTTCAAAAGGGCTAAGCTCATATAACCTCACATTGATGAATTTACCGATTCTTTGTGCATTCATAACCGAATATATATATATATATATGTATGTATGTGTGTGTGTGCGTATTTGCTTTGGTTGGCGTGCACTATTCGTTGCGACACAAGGAGTCAAAACCGTAAAGTTAATGGGGTATTGGACCCCGTGCTACGAACACACATGCAGCTCCATGGGATGCAGTCCGGAGCTTCACTAACAACGCTAAAGGTGAAGCAAAAAGAAGGGAATCCAGCTGCGGGCTGGAGTCTGCCCAAAACAACCCTACAACACGCATTTAGACACCCGGTGCCATGGGGCACACACCTGCACACATGCAGGCCCGGTTGGGCCATGCTGCCAGACTGTGGCAGAGACCACTACGAGGTGACAGCAACCATTTCGCGGCAGGTAACGAACTGAAGGAGAAGGACAACAACCATGCTGTCCCGCAAACCGTAAGAGCAACAATCCTGGCTCGGGTGGGGCTGGTCCAGGGAAGGTCATAGGCTGGGGCTCAGCCAACGCAAGCCAGCCCCAGGTCTAGACTATGTAGTCCCACCACGCTCCAAGCTAAAACCAGCAAATGAAAGGGGGTCTGGACTGGGCGTCCAGACCCAGCATGGCTCAGCCACTCAAGCCGGTCCAGGTCTGGACCAATTGGTCTAGACCATGGAGGGTGTGCTCACGCTGAGCATGGTCTGGACCGTGCATACAGACCCAACTGGCATTCAGTCAGCACCACAAGGAGGTGGGGTGCAGGCCTACTGTCTGCACCCAGCTGCAGCCTAATCGTTGCACGGCTGCAGCAAGCTCCGAAACCGAAACCCAAAAGAAAAAGGCGTGTTGGGCATGACGCCCAACTGAACAAGTTTAGACCTTTGACAGGTCTGAACCATATTTGGTCCAGACCATGTCAGGCCAATGGTGAACCGACCCACACCCACTCGGTTAGGTGGGATCAGCCAGAGTTCACGCAGAACCAAAAGGGAAAAATGAAAAGGGTGATGGTGCTGGACCATCCCAGCTCAGCCTGCCGTCCCCAGTCCAGCAACATCCGAACCCAAGAGGGTCGACCCAGCTGGGTACGACTGCTGGACATAGGGTCTGTCTAAGGCTTCCTAGCCGACCACAATGTCTTGGAAGAAAACAAACTTGGCGGATGCGAACCCAACCATAGGAACAAGCTGCGACAACCCCGAAAGAAAACACGTAAATACGAAATGGCTTCCCGCCATTGTGCAACCGCAAACACCTTCACAATGTGTGCTAGCATACATGTTGAAACCATAGTCTAAAATGAAATCATGTAATGTAACTACAACAAATACAAGAGCACGAATAAAAATGTGGGCTCATGGCGTCCTACCATTATTTCGCTCAATGCCATGCATGCAACGGAAAACAATGGCAATGGGAAAAACCCAAAACAATCTCAAATGGGAAAACCCAAAACAATTTCAAATGGGAAAACCCAAAACAATTTCAAATGGCACCTCACTACCACATCTCACAACAAACAAAAAAAATGCATTGTAAGCATGCTAAAACAAAATCCACCTTCATGGGGTTTGTGTAGGAGTGTCTCACCTACGAGGCTTTGAATCAATGGATGTTGAAGGCTATGGTTTGGAGTTCCAGCTTGGTGCTCACCCACACACAAACACTCTCACGTTTGGAGATAGAGGAGAGAGGGGAGAGCAAGAGAGGAGGCTCCAAGAAAATCACCCCTTTCTCTCTCTTAATGCTTTAAGTAGTTAGGTCAAAAGGAACGGACGACTGAGATTAAAACTGATAAGATGGAGGGCTGGGGTGCTCCACGCCCCTCCCATAGCCATCTCACGCCCAATGCATGTTCTTTATTTAAAATTTCCAAGTTTTCTTTCAAAACGCCATTGAGAAATGCCTTTATAGTTTTCAAAAATTACATAGAGGCGCCCTAAGGTGCCGCCCCTTATGCCCAACCAGATTTTGGCATTTGAAAAGTTTCAAAAATATTACAAAAGGGCCATGGGGCGCCAGCCCCATGCCTCTACTTAGGAAATTGTGCCTCCCATAATGAAGCTTTATGCTTCATTATGAGTTCTTGAAAAGAACAAGGGTCAATCATGGCCTTCTTTTTCAAACCCATGCAAAAACTTACAAATATTCCATCCAGCTGGTCAACCAAGCTCAAAAATGTCCATTTGAGGGGACGCTCGAAGGGTTTGGGTCCTCTAGTCGATTCGGATCCAAATCCAAAAATCGCCTATGCACTATGCTTCAAAACAATGCTTATTTTATACATTAAATTATTAAATTAATTCTAATAAATCATTTAGTTCTCTACAAAACCTCAATTAGTATGGAATGTTTGATGCTTCTCATAAAAATTCACATCCGTTTGCGAGAATTAAGCGTATTACGATTTGGGTCCAATCGTAGAGCAAAACTCGTAATTCACATGCACTGACGAGGTTTTTACATTGTATGGGACCCAAATTTGGGGAAAAACTATAAAAATATGTTATAAATTAACCCTTAAAGTTTCAGATGCTAATTCGTCCAGAATTAGGTACTTCTTTCTTACACAGTGTATTTACGTGATTCTCGGGTCGCGCGCACAAAGCAGAAATACAAAGCACAGTCAATTTACATCAAATTATGTGCTATAAACTTATGAACACGTGAAAACATACAATTCAATATTAATTAAGCAGTAAATTCCTCAAAAAAATCATGGATCTTACACTAGAGGGTGTATGGGGTATTCGAGTAGTGTTTTTTTTATTTGTATTTTATTTTAATGTATTTTTTAGCAGGATCCAGATTGTAGGACATTTGGATCTTGCCCAAGATCTAAACCATGTTGGATCCATTTGGCACCACTTCAAGTGGACAATCCTGACCCCCATTTTGAATCCTAATTTGACTCAGAATGTCAAACGGTTGTTGAAGGGTCATAATAACCCTTTTTAAATGTTGCAAACTCATTGGTCCAAGAAGAGGTGGCACCTCATTGGCTCAGTGAGAGGTGAGCCTCTTGTCCATATGCATTTTCATTGGGCAAACTTAAGGTGCAATGAGAGTTAAGATTTGTTTGTAATATGCTTTCTCATTGGCCTCAAGGGAGGCTGCCTCTCACGTGGCCAATGGGGAGCCTTGCTCCTTTTTTAGCCCCTTAAATCCCAGCAGAAAAATGGTGGAGGGGGTCTTTTGGCTTCTAGCTTTTGGAAAAGAAATTGGAAAAATGGTGTGGGAAGATAATGTTTGAAGGGTGAACACATTCCCTGTATTTTGACCGTATCTCCCTCGATACTGGTCCAAATTGCATGATATTTAGCTTGTTGAAAAGCTTTGCTTTACAAATTTGCAGTTTACCATTTGGCTTGGTTCGGCTTGATTAAATTGCTAAAGTCCTTAACAAGTTGTGTGTTGATGGCATCAAGGAAAAAGGTGATGCAAAGCCTTGTATGGTTGTGCGTGTGAGGGTGTTGTTGGTTGTATGATCAAGGTTTGAAAACCTTGGTACTGGTGTTGGAGACGTCAAGTTGATCGTGGTCTGCCATTGAAGCTTGTGTTCGTTTTGTGGCTGTAAAGGAGATAAACAAACTCTACTCTTGTTTTTCTTGTGTTTGAGTTTTGCAATTTTTGCAACTTATGAGTGATTGTTGTTCTTGATTATTGTAGCCTAAAAAAGAAACTTGTTGTGTTTATTGAATGAAAGTCCTGAGGTATTATGTTAGTGAAAGTTTTCAAAACTTGTTTCATTGTTCTGCAACTTGTGGTTTGCCTACACTCGGTTTCTGTTGAGAAATGAGTTATCCTATTCTCGAGTTGTCTGAAATGACTCCAGTAAATCGATCGTATTGACCTGGATACTGGTCGGATTATGGTGTTTTTTAGCTTGCTGAAAATCTAAGATGATGACCTACAATATTGTTGTTAAAGACTCTGTATGATTCGGCCATTTGTGTTTCTAAAAATTATTGTGAAGTCTCGGACAGCCAGAACCCTTTTGTACCCTGTCCAGTACAAAACACTTCTGATAGTGTTTTGTAGTTATCAGTTATTTTTCAATTCCTTATGTGAAATCTTGATTAGTTTGGTTTTATGGAAAGCTAAGATGTGGGTCTATAACTTTCATGTTTACAATTTGTGTTGAATCATCTCATAAGTTACTCAAAAATCTCATTTTTTCTGCGTCTGTCACAAAGTTGATCCTGTTATAAAATCCTGACTAGGTTTTTGTGTTTCTCAAATATCCTGATATTCCCTATGATATTTATAAAACTGAAACTTGATCTAGTTATATAACATCTTGTTGGATCTTATTGGTGTTCTAAGCTTTGACTGATTCGATTGTTTGAATACCTAAAAACCCATGCTAGTCTGATTGCATGCTTAGAATCATAGTTCGCATTTTACAACGGCTAGAACAAACTATATCTAGAATTCAAAAATTCATAGATACCTGTAAAAATATCCGAAAAAAACAAACATTACTTTTAGGAAAGGTCTCAGTCTGACCTTGAAATCTGTTGTTTGGAGTTTTTTGAAACTCCATTGTTAGAGGGTTCGAAAACCCTCTCAAACCGACTACCTGTCAAGTTCAGACAGTCTGTCGAATACCAGTCTCACTGGTCTAGACTTTTGTCCATGGATCAGACAGATCAGATCTGATTCCTATGAACTTAGATCTGTTAGAAAGGTGCACGGGTCATGAAACTTTCTTATTTTGAGTACCTCTATCGAATCAGAGTGTTTAGGGTCCAATTTTTTGCTTCCCATGGTCCTATTCAGACTCATCTGCATATTAATAGCTTCTGCATGTATCAAGATCCATTTGGTTCTTGGATCATGGATCGGCTTCAGTGCCAAGTTCGCATCATTGGGTATCAGAGCGTATTGTCGGCTTGTTGCCGTGAGCATTTACATCATTTGCCTTCACATATGTACTTGAAATTTCCAAACTTAGTTGCAATTATTAGCTCCCTGTGGCACTTTAATCTTGTTACGCACGTCACATCTTCCAAGGTGATGGTCAACTCAAAATTAGAGAACTAAATTGTGTTTGTTGCAAGATTCCAAAAATATACTATAGAATCTATGAGACTATGACCAATATTCCATGGTGCAACCTCTAAAAATTGTTGAAAGTACATTTGACCCAGCCGGTCTTTGGCATCCTTTGATTGTGTTAAAAATCATTTGTATGCTTGGAACCAATAGAAGAGATCTGCCAAACATTGTGGATCTTCTGCTATCTGTGGTTGTGGTTCTTGCAATGACAATAGAATTTATATGGAATCAGTCACATATCAATAATTGAATATAACACTAAAAAAATAAAAAAACGGTCATGCATCATACAAAACGATACCCAAAAAGGGGAAAGAGACATGTAAAGGTGAAGCCAAGCAAAGCAAGGAACATGAAAGCTTCAAAAGCACATTCCTATGTCTGAGTTTTTTCTTTTAATGATTGACAATGCTTAATTGTCATCCTAGTAATTTCATTACTCTTTTATAGGCATACTCAACAAAACTAAATGGACATAAAATATCATATCAAAAGGTTAGTTGTTTGAGTTTTTAAATCTAGATCTCTTTAGCTTAATTGCTTATAATTACATAAATTTCACCAGAGGTCATCAAGACAGATGACTTAACAAAAAACAAATGACAACAAAATTCAGTGAATACAATTTTCGGGTTGGTTGTGAGACCCATTTAGCTCTCATCGAATCCAAACTCAATGTAAACTATTATATATATATAGATACACATCTACATGTATATATATATATATATTAATTAAATTTATTTGGGTCTCAAATGAACCCAAATTCTATTTATTTAAGTAGGGTCCATTTGAAATTTAGACAGATCCAAAACTTATTATATTCTAGTGAAATTCACAGTACACTAAAAAGATTCATTTAGATCATAAGTGAATCCAAATCTTATTTTCTTAAGTAGGATCTATTTGGGTCTCAAATTGAATTCAGATCCAAACAAATTGATTTTACCTTCATAAGATCCATTTACGTCTCAAATTGATCCAAAAGCCTTATTTACTTATTGGAATCCACTTGGATCTCCAAATGGGTCTAAATGTTAATTTACATAATCGGATCTAATTGAGTCTTCAAGTAGATTCAATATTTTATTTTTTTAGTAGGATCAAATTTGGTTTCTAAATTAATCTAAAATACTTTTTACATTAGAGGAGATCTATTTGTGTCTTAAATTGATCCAAATCTCTTATAGGTCTAGTCAAAACCCTAATCTGAGTCTAAACTCTTTCCATATCCATGATGGTCATGTATTGTATCTAAGACAAACCATTGGTCATGATGTATTGTAACTAAATACTCATATTTTTTATAAATGAATATGGTTATAAATCACGTCGATTTGTAATTATGAAGTTACCACGACAATGATATATCTTTGTTTGTCTTTGTGAATGAAATTGATTTGTATTTATGAAGTTACCTCAATTTGTATCATTGAAGTTACCTCGATTTGTACTTTACTAAGTCTAAACATTGTGTCAATTTATTTATTCTTTTTTCTGCCTTTTATGAATCAGTCATTGTGTAAATCATGATAGGACATATCGTTCACATAAACAAAGCTCATAAACACAAATTGTGATAGGACATATCATTCACATGTACCATATTGTGACCGCATTTGTCTCCCCAAATTTCGCATCTGCTTTCGTATCTCCTTATTCTCCCTCTCCAACATCTCTAACCTTGTGGCAGAGACTACCTTCTTATTTGTGAGTTGTGCTAGCTCCTCATCAAATACTGCAACTGAGGGAATCATAATTGTAGCCGGAAGGACACGATAGACGTTGTTTCTATGTTGAGAGACGACATGCTGGGGGACAGGAGGGACCTTACTTCCATGTTGCTTATTCTTAATCTTCAGATTTTGATGCATGGGCTCCCAATACTTTTTAAAATAGTTGGGCTCATATTATCGTTCTCTATAATCATATGCTATGGAACGAACATCCTTTGTTCCAGCTATCCAATTGTTTCCTGAAGCGTTCATTCCAATTCACGTTCCTGGCCCCACCACTATTCATCTTCCTTGTCACTACCACAGGCTGCTTTGGGGTCGACTGTCCCAAGCCAGTTTATAGGAGAACTCGACTACCATGCTGTAACTCGGCTTCAGATTTATTGAACAGCCAGACAGTCTCGCAGCTTCAGCAACAACATCTTGGTCCTTGTGCTTCTCATCTCTATACGGTCTTCATATAACCTTTACATTGGAGATTGTGCTTTAGGTATAGACATAATTATTCATGCAAATGAATGCTAAATATTAAAATAATTTATAATAATGAGTGCTAAATTGTGATCATCGCAAAATTTTTCCTCTCGTAATATTCTCGATCTTCCTTCTCTTTTCCTTTCTAACCTCTTATTTTCCTCCTTTTTTGAAGGGAGAAAGATAAAAGGCAGAAAGAAAGAGAGAAGAGAAAAGAAGAAGAGGAATTCTTTTGCGGGTCTCACTTGACCTTAATTTTGAAAATTTTTGAAATAACTCGCCTCCATTTTTGAAATATTTGCGGGAAAACTGGGAGACGGGATCCGCTCGTCGGTACGAGGTTCGACCGTTCCTGGCGCCTTTACCAGGGGTAATCGAACCAAGGGTCGAATTTATGCCTTTTGTTTTGCTAAGAAATTATCTAAGAAATTATTCTAAGTCTAAATGCACAAAGAGTCATGCTTGTGCAAATGCAGAGATGTATGCACTTTTTGAAAAACGTTTTGAAGAATTCCCAAGTGTTTCTGAGATGAATCTGATAAAATGAAGAAATGATTTCTAACTTAGAACTTAGGATTAAAGTTCTAAGTTTTAGAATAATCAAGAGCTTGGGAAAATGAATCTGGATTTTGAAAAAAATGATAAAAGGAATTTTCAAAGTCATAAAATGGACGTTGAATAAGGATAAAAATGAAAATGGAATTGAATCAGAAGAAAAGATAGAATTAGGAAATTTGAATAAAATTGAGAAATGGAATTGATTTAAAAGCTGGAATTTTTAAGATGAAATCTGAATCCAAGGTCTGGATCTAAATAGAGTTCAAAGTTGAATTTTGAATTTAGGATCTGAAATGGGAACTTGATTTGAAATCTGTAAATGAAATGGAATTGGTTTTAAGGATTGGAATTTAAAATAGAATTTTGGATTTGGAATTTGGAATGGAATTAGATTCAAGATTTGGAATCCAAGATGATATTTGGATCTGAAATCTGAGATCCGAGATAGGGTTGGATTCTGGATCCTAGGATGGAATTGGATCTGAAGTCTGAGATCCATAGTAGAATGGGATTCTGGATCCTTAATAGAATTTGGATCTGCAATCTGAGATCCAAAGTGGAACTAGGTTCTGGATCCTAAGGAGGATTTGGATCTGAAGTCTGAGATTCAAAGTAGCATTGGGATCTGGATCCTAAATGGAATTTGGATCTGAAGTTAGGAATTCATGGTGCAATTTGGATCTGAAGTCTAAGATCCAAAAGTAGAATTGTATTCAGAAAACTAGATCCAAGTTGATCCAACTTTTGATTTGGATTTTAAAAGTCCAGATGGGACTTTTGAAGATGGATCTGGGTTTTGAAAACCCAGATTGAACTTAGGAATGTTTGGATTTTGAGATTCAAAGTCAATCTCAATTTTGATTTAAAACTTGAAGAAAACTTGATTTTGAATCAGAGGATGAATCAGAAACTTCAAAGTTAAATTGAACTTTGAAATTGGATTTTGAATTGAGTTGGAATTTTGGAATTTCAAAATTGATTTGAGGATTTGAATTTATAAATGAACTTCAAAGTCAATTTGGACTTTGAATTTGGAATGAATCAAGAATATAAAGATTGAATTTTGAAATTTTAAAGTCAAATTGGACTTTGAACTTGAATTTAAATCTTTGAGATAAGATAGAAGAATGAATTAAACTATAGACTTAAGAAAGATATTTGAGATCACTTGGATTTTGGAAAAGAATTTTGAAAAATATGATGTAATTCTATCCTATATGATGAATGAATTTGAATAAGTTTGAAATTGGAATTTGAAAAGCTATTTCATTCTTTAAATGAATTAAAATAAGATTGAAAATATAATACATCCTTGACTATGGTCATTGAATGTATTATATGATAATCTATATTTAAATTCAAAAGAAGAATAAAATACATTTTAGTGCTTTTATAGAATCTAAAATGAAATTAACCCTCAATATACCCTGACTATGGCCATTGGTATATATTTTGAGTTAATTTTAGGTTAAATTCTGATAAAAGAATAAAATATTTTAGTAAAAATATGATGAATTCTGAAAATGGATCCAGTGTTATTTTGTAAAAGATAAAAATGTCAAGCTTTGTCCACACCCTGACTATGGCCATTGATGTGGATCATCAACTTAGCACTTATTATCTCTTACGAAATGGTGCACGTGTCATTCGTGTTCTCACTTGTGAGAATTTAAAAAATAAAGGCAAAAATGCATGAAAAACAAGTAATTCATGATATTTACAATGCTCATTCATTCTATCTAAGACAGGAAATGTAAATTTTCATTCAAATCTAGCTATTATAACATGTAAAATTAATTTTACAACTTCAAATTATAACTTTATCCATATATTTCCTGCAAAACAATTGGGTTAGTAGAAGAAGACATCACCTTGATTTCAAAGATGCGATGTTCATATGGACATATGGAAAGTGATATACGCCTATGTACACACATGTATGTACGTATATGTACACGTATATACATGTATATGCATATATATAATATATATACATATGGCTTATATACCATGTAAATGAAACATACCAACTATGCACATAATATAATTAAATATCTAGGGAATGGCAGGGAATGTAGGCAGCTAATGTATTGGCTGGGTATGTATATGCTGATGCAGCAGGGAGGACAGCAGGCGGGTACTGTGGTAATGGGGTATAACATGGGCTGCTACATTGTTATGAATATCAAGAGGGTGAGATGCAGCTAATGAGATGCACATGTATCTGCTTTGTACTAATGAAAATATTGTACATTAGGTTGACAAGACATTGTATGTGGGAGTATATTTATCCATATGCATATTTATATTGCATGGGAGATGTATATGATGAGATGGAAATGCAAAACTTGTATAGGGAGATATGCCTTAAACTAAGGCAAAGGATACACGAATAGGTTAAAATACCATACATATGTCACAAGAGATAGAATGAATGAAGCAATGACCACGAAATAGCAACCGGCGAGGATAACCTATGATATAAGACTGATAATACATCAACTACAGGGGGATGATGAAGCAGTAAATGACTTGAATGGGGCATTGGATAAATTTCGCCAACCGATCTTAGAAAAGGGAAACTACTGTTGTAACTAAAAGTACCCAAATTCAGAATATACACAAGGGGATGGAAGACTGAAGTGAACTACTTATACTGGGAAATATTGCTGAATATAAATGATGACCGTATGTACAAAGTGTAGCTACTATAATCACATTATGATAAAAAAAAAGTAATTGCAAAAGGATTAGTGGATATCCCCAACTAAGCTATAAATGTTGATGTAAGGGCAGCATTTGAAAACCTTCAACACTATGAGATTTTAAGTATAAAGAAAGGCAAAACTCCCAGAGATGCCATGACCCATCTCACGCTAACTGTATGAACAACTCTATTGAGGAGGTGGATAATCAATTTTCATAAAGCAATGTTACACCATTCTTCAAACGCCTCTTCTGATTTTCTTATTACCTGCAAGTCAATGAGCATATTAAATGACAAATTCCTGATAATGACATATTTCATCATAACCTTTTTGGGTAAGTTAATGACGTTTATCGATTCAGATGAATCAAGCATTATAATCTGGCCACTAATTCCAGCTTTAGGAACCCAAAACCCACCTTTCAATATGACATAGATATTTCGATATCTCCCCTCTGCAAGGTAATGAACAAGTGTCGGACAAGGATTACAACGTTCGGTCCAGGAGAACATGCCCAGCCGTGTATGTATTTAACAACACTTATGTTACTCAAATCTTCATTTTCAGGCTCTAATGTGTGTTATTGAATAGATCCTTTTGTTCTGCAACATCGTCAAGACCACCATGAGACCCGATCGATGAAAGTTCATCAAATTTTCACCATCATAGGTGGTGAAAATGTTATGCCATAGATTTTCATATTCTGGGTTTGCTAAGGTTTTAACTCTTCAGAAGAGAAAGAAAAAAAAATTTAAAAATAGATGCTAAATGATTGCATGTCAAGCAAATATCATTCTATAATGCAGGAATTGCAGGTGACTATTCAAAAAAAAAATTGCAGGAGCATTACTAACGCAGGAATTGTTATACACATACCTTATAACTAAGGTCCACAGAAGAACAAAAAAAATGAATCTGCAAGAATTCGTGAACAACCCTGCAACCAGAAAAAAAAGAAAGTTTTCAGGAGAGATATAGCACAGAAATAAGCATATTTCCAATCACTGTTCACAGTTGAATGAAATCCTGGGAAATTTGGTAGGTAGAATATCACGATGATTGCCCCTGGGAAATGTCATTCCTCCAATCCTAATGAGCAGTTAGGGCATATGTTGGTGGATTCAAAAATATATCGCCTTCACTTTGGGTTCTCACAAGATTTTACCCTTCTTAACGTTGCCACTATGCTCTCAGCAACATATTAGAGCATATCACGCCTTGTGTTAAAACGATCTGACGGACAGAGATCAACTGACTCGTTGAGAATACACCACTGCGCCGACATGCATCGTTCTAAACAACATCAGGAACGGATGAAATAGAGGCTTAGGCAAACAGGGAACTGTCTTCTCAAAAATGATGCTATGAATTAACATATAAGAAATCAACAGAAGTGTAAAACGTGAACTGATGAGGTATAGAAGAGATAAATAGACCAAAGGGAAAGGCTAGACTATGATGAATATGCCAATGGAGTTCCGTGGTAAAGTGCAGGAGATGATGGTACACTTGTGGTGACGGGTGTTAGGATCCCCAGCAGTAGTGAGACTGCTTATAAGCACACAGAAATCCTCAGCAGTCTGCGGCATTATGGATATATCACTGGTCACGCTGCAATACAAGAGACTATCTTTGCCGCAAGCATTCCTACTGTTACCAGGGCTGAAACTTAGCTCATTTGACATGCATTGTCAGGTAAAAATGTGTCTGTGATTTTTCAAGAAAGGCTAACCCTTGTAACCAATAGAAACTGGCAACAAATTGGAACATGCGCTGAATCATCCATATATTCCTGGACAAGGTGATGATTCGAATTGCATCTAATTATAACGGTTGCAGAGCATTCGTGGCTTCATGAACAACATTAAGTTCTATATTGGGATCTCCTCTACCAGTATCAGACGATATCTTACCACCAGCTGGAAACACTACTTTGCATGTGTAATAAACTGAGGAAGTGGATTATATCTCTCTCATTCTCCTGATCTGTAAGGTATCCAAAATTCCTAAAAGCAGATGATGCATTTGATGACTCGGAGTGTTATGGAGTCATTCCTCCAAACTCAGATCACAGTGAACCGTGTGGATGCATAACAGAGGCTGAGGGTGGTCTTGTACCAGGCTTTTTACAAAAGAAAAAGAAAATACAAAGTGTAATGCACACTGTGGGATGATGCTAATCTGTGACAAGATATATCATGAATTTGTTATATGAACTAATTAAGACCATGCATCATACACCTGAATCATACACCTGAGACCAAACCCCTGTAAGAACAAACCAACTGTATCCAACAAAATGATGTTACAACCACAAATGCGAATGTTTAAATCATGATAAAATTGCTCCAATTTGATTGATGATGGCGAACTATATGTTGTAAATGTTTCTTAACGAAGTGAAGATCAACAAAACTACAACCAAATGCCCATTGAATCCAAAAATGGGGTCCATCTACATCCACCATTTCAATCATTAAATCATCAAAATGAAACAATCAAGGTTAGAGGAATGCTATATGGCAGAGACAAATGCAAAAACAAATCGCAACTCAGACAGAAAATATGCAAAGGAAAAGAGCAGGTCAAACGATGTTCAGCAGGGATTGGAAGGAATAATGTATGACCAAATATTACAACCAAATTAAAGGCATACGATCAGGATAAAAGGGAGAAAGAAGGAGAAAGAAGAGAAAAAGAAAGAAAAATAAAAAATAAAAACAAAATAAAAGGAAAAATCATTGAATCTAATGTCATGAACGGAGTAAAAGTGAATCGCAGAACTAAACGATGAAGATGGAGGTGGCAATTCAAAAGAAATGTTAGGATTAAGAGATCCTGTTTATTATTGCACAAAAGAGAAGTTGAGGTTGCTAAAAGCAATCCAACTCCCTCAAGGGTGCGTTGACAGAGATTCGACGAGAAGGGGGGAAAAAGCTAAACATAAGAAAAAAAAACAAAAAAAACAAAAAAAAAAGGAGTGCTCACTAAAATACTGCAGAAGTCCGGATGAAGGAATCGAGCTCTTCTCTTCTACTGTAGGGGCCTTCGGGTCTCTGATGGCAAGGTTTTAACCGAAGAGGGGTTGGCCTTTGCTGATGAAATGTGAAATCGGGTGATATCTCTTCCAAATTTGTCACTGCAAGGGCTGAACGAGCTTGGGCAGAGGAGGATTCTTTCCTCTTGCTTCTGTAATGAAATCGATGCAGGGTTTTCAGCAACAGCGGATTCCCTTCTCAGCCGATCCCTCTATGCTTTTTGGGGGGAGGAACAGGAAAAGGAGAGAAGAAGAAGGGGAAAAGGGAAACAGAGGAGAGAAAGGAAGAAGAGAAGAACGTGAAGCATGATGGGGGGAAGACGGGTGCCGGAATGGGGCGTCCTGCATCCCCTTTTAAGGAGGAAGAGGGGAAGGTTCGGGAAGAGGAGGTTAGAGATGAAGGGCGATTTCGAGGATGGATGGTTTTCGGCGATGGAGGAGGATCGGTAGTTCTGCAAAAGGGGAGAGAGGTGAGAGTGAGAGGGCAGCTGAGGGTTTCGGCCTTCTTCTGCTTACGAAAAAAAACCCTAAATAGCGATTTTGCAGAGGACCCCCCTCTGATTTTCGAGTATTTACAAAGAGGGGGCTCCTGAGGCTTTTTTTAGCAAAAAATTGATTTTTTAAGAGATTAAACTCATTCGTTTTTTCTTGAAATTTTTCCAATTTTTTGGTTTTTGTGTTATTTTCCAGTTTTTTTGTATTTTTAGAATAAAATCTTAAAGTTTGTGGGAAAACAAAGGTTAAAACTAATTTTTTTGTGTTTTTGCAAAAATATTTACAAAAGGGAATTTTTCTGAGAATTTAAAAGCTATTTTGAGAAAATTTCTTTAGAAAATACATTTGGATCCGGATTTTGAAGAAATATGGACTTAAAGCACTGGATTCGGATCCGGAGTTGATTTTAAATATATCAATATGGATTTTAATTCAGAGAATCTGAAGAAATGACTTGATTTTCTCAGAAAACGGGGTTAGGGGCAAAAGGGTCATTTTTACAAAACTTTGAAAAATTTGGGTTGTTCACAGATGCCCCTCTTTGCTAATAAGCCGGTTGAGAGCCGAGCTTAGTGGCAAAGACAACACTCCAAATTTTGAAAATGCCCCAGTCAGCAGGTCTGAACTGGGTGTGGAAGAATTATTTTGAAAATATGATTTTTCAGGCTTTGAAACCTTATCCTGAATGGTTTTGGGGGGACGAAATCCTCGAAGATGATATGATTGAGTAGAAAATGAGGAAATCGTGATGGGACTTTAGATGAAAATTCTGAAATGGTGGGAAATGAGAATTTCGATCAGGTCTCATGGGTGAGACCAGATACTCTTATCGGAATGATTCAGGTTTAGCCCTTAACCTGGATGGGACGAAAATATATCAAGATGAATTTGAACTGAGGGAAGGGATACACGAGGACCTTGATGGGACATTTTGGAAAATGCCTTGTGAAATGAAGCCCGAGTATGATCCTTCCTTGGATGAATGTATGAAGTATGGGTTCCTTGATGGGAGGAGCCATGATGGGACTGGAAGAAATCATCTCATCCAAACGAGGAATCTCGTTGGAACGAGACTCAGGTTTAACCCAAACCTTCAAGGAAGATACCTCGCGAAGCGAGGTTCCGGGTTAACTCTTAATCTGGATAGGAAATCTACCATACGAATTTCTCAAATGGAGAAACCATAATGGGACCTTCGGAACTTGGACGAACAAATCCGAAAGGGGTTTTACGAGAGGAGGAAAATATAGGGTTCCCTAAAGCTTCGAAAAGGGGAAGAAATTGGGCGTCTTATTGCCGAGACTGAAATAACTTTTGAAATCAATGATCTTTCGCAAATGGTTCAGGTTTGACCCTTATCCTGAGTGGGGGCACCATACGGAATCCCTGACTGAAGAAACCGCGATGGGACAGGAAGAGATACTTCAACTGAATGAGGCAACTCTTCTGAAAGATATAAACAACGCTAGGTTGCATCAGAATGGATATTGAATGTTTATTTTATTCTTAGAATAGTTAGAAAATTTTGCCAATAAGATAAAATTATAGTTGATTCAAATCGTTTTGAAAATGTGCATGTATGTGCAAAGATATTTCCTCTTTTACCTAGAGTATTTCCCCCAATGAGGTTAACTCTTCAGCTCTAAGAGTCAAATTCGAAATTTTAGCACTGATGATTTTCTTCAAGGAAGCTATATATTTCCCTGATATGAGAATAGAAGAAATATTCTTAATTTCATAAAAGCAAGTAATGAAAAGATATTGATAAAAGAATTTTGCATGAGAAGAGATGACTTCTGGCAACTTTGGCAGTTTGATATCCGGGTGTTTTCCCACGATGATCTTTTTGCACTCTTTTTGAGTCATTGCACTTTCTCGGGCTTTTACATCATCCTTCATTCGGATGGGTCCTGACTTTTCTCTCTTTTTTTCAGGGAAGAGCACATCACAAACTCCTTCATCTTGGAGATGCTCTGATCCTTCTTTTATATCAGGGATTCTATTGATGATGTTAGCTCAAAAGGTCTTTAGATAATAGCTGAAATCAAATATCTTTTAGGGTTTGTCGGTAGGTTCATCACACTCGCCTTCATCTTAACGGTGATTTGAACTTTCCCTGGAAGGATCCGTCACAAACTCCGTCATCTTGGAGATGTTTCGAATCTTCTTTGGCCCAGGGGGTCCACTCGCTTAATTCACCTTCATCTTGACGACAATTGAGAGATCCCTTTTGCGGATATTTGATTGCAACTTTTAAACGAAATGAGAAGATATGGGTTGAGTGGATTCTTCTTATAGCTCAAGATATCTCCACTGCCTGATTGCCAGAAAGTCATTTTTAAACATGTGTCATAGCCAAGATCAATATCAATTCGCTTTTGGCTTTTCAACATCATTGAAGATTTCTTTCATTGATCATATCGAGGACATTTCTTACATCCTTTTGATTGATCAACAGGAAAAAGATTTGAATTTTACCTCTTTTTCGCAAAGAGTTTCACCCTTTTGGAAGGAAATACAGGAGGTAATCTAAGGAAATTCTTTTTTTGTGTAGCAAGAATATTGGAGTCAACAACTGTTTCTAGCAAATTGGCATAATGTTCCAGAATTCTTTTGTGAAATAATTACTCAATATAGATTTTGATGCATCCTTTAGATGAAATTTTGGAGGAAATAACATGAAAATACTGGTTTTATCACACAACATTGGCTCAACAGGGACTCAACCTAAGAGCCGTAAAAAATATAGGATCCGTAGGGATTCATCCTACAGATTGAAATTTTTTGGATAAAAATGAATTTTAATTTAATAGGAATTTCAACCCAAGAATTTTGTAAAAGAATTTGTGACTAATAAGAATTTATCTATAGACTAAATTTTCGAAAGAATGAATATGGTTCAATAGGATTTCAACCTAAGAACAACAAAAGAAAAATGGATCAGTAGGAATTCAACCTTCAAATTGGATTTTTTGAAAAATGAATGTTGGTTTAAGAGGATTTCAACAGAAGAATATAGATCAGTAGGAATTCAGCCTACAAAAAAATGAATTTTGTTTAATAGGAAAAAGAATATAGGTCAGTAGGACTTTATCCTTCAGATTGATTCTTTTGAAAAATGAATTTTTGGTTAAATAGGAATTCAACCTAAGAACCGCCAAAGAATACACATTAGTAAGAATTCAAACTACAGATCTACTTTTTGAAGGATAAATGTGGTTTTGATAGGAATTCAGCCTAAGAACCGTAAAAGAACATGGGTTAGTAGGAATTCAACCTACAGATTAAAATTTGGAAAAATGAATTCTGGTTAAATAGGAGTGCAACCTAAGAACTGCAAAAGAATATAGATTGGTAGGAATTCAACCTACAGATTGATTTATAAATGATTTGAAGGGGATTCAAAATGAGACCTGCGAATTAGTAGGGGTTCGACCTAAAGATCGCGGATCAGTAGGAGTTCAGCCTAAAGATCAATGGAAGGAATGGTCCTAAAGGATTTCAACCTAAGGACTGCGAATCAGTAGGATTTCAACGTAAAGCTCGCTGATCAGTAGGGGTTCAGCCTAAAGATCAGAAGAAAAAGTCCTAAAGGATTTCAACCTAAGGACTGCGAATCAGTAGGACTTCAGCCTAAAGCTTGCTGATCAGTAGGGGTTCAGCCTAAAGATCGAGGAAAGGAATGGTTCTAAAGGATTTCAACCTAAGGACTGTGAATCAGTAGGATTTCAACCTAAAGTTCGCTGATCGGTAGGGGTTCAGCCTAAAGCTCGAAAGAAATGGTCCTAGAGGATTTCAACCTAAGGACTGCGAATCAGTAGGACTTCAACCTAAAGCTCGCTGATCAGTAGGGGTTCAGCCTAAAGATCGAAAGAAATGGTCCTAAAGGATTTCAACCTAAGGACTGCGAATCAGTAGGACTTCAACCTAAAGCTCGCTGATCAGTAGGGGTTCAGCCTAAAGATCGAAAGAAATGGTCCTAAAGGATTTCAACCTAAGGACTGCGAATCAGTAGGACTTCAACCTAAAGCTCGCTGATCAGTAGGGGTTCAGCCTAAAGATCGAAAGAAAAGGTCCTAAAGGATTTCAACCTAAGGACTGCGAATCAGTAGGACTTCAACCTAAAGTTTGTTGATCAGTAGGAGTTCAGCCTAAAGATCGAAGGAAGGAATGATCCTAAAGGATTTCAACCTAAGGACTGCGAATCAGTAGGACTTCAACCTAAAGCTCGCTGATCAGTAGGGGTTCAGGCTAAAGATCGAAAGAAATGGTCCTAAAGGATTTCAACCTAAGGACTGCGAATCAGTAGGACTTCAACCTAAAGCTCGCTGATCAGTAGGGGTTCAGCCTAAAGATCGAAAGAAATGGTCCTAAAGGATTTCAACCTAAGGACTGCGAATCAGTAGGACTTCAACCTAAAGCTCGCTGATCAGTAGGGGTTCAGCCTAAAGATCGAAAGAAAAGGTCCTAAAGGATTTCAACCTAAGGACTGCGAATCAGTAGGACTTCAACCTAAAGTTCACTGATCAGTAGGAGTTCAACCTAACGATCGAAGGAAGGAATGGTCCTAAAGGATTTCAACCTAAGGACTGTGAATCAGTAGGACTTCAACCTAAAGCTCGCTGATCAGTAGGGGTTCAGTCTAAAGATCGAAAGAAATGGTCCTAAAGGATTTCAACCTAAGGACTGCGAATCAGTAGGACTTCAACCTAAAGCTCGCTGATCAGTAGGGGTTCAGCGTAAAGATCGAAAGAAAAGGTCCTAAAGGATTTCAACCTAAGGACTGCGAATCAGTAGGACTTCAACCTAAAGTTCGCTGATCAATAGGAGTTCAGCCTAAAGATCGAAGGAAGGAATGGTCCTAAAGGATTTCAACCTAAGGACTGCGAATCAGTAGAACTTCAACCTAAAGCTCGCTGAACAGTAGGGGTTCAGCCTAAAGATCGGCGGTTTAAGAAAGAATTTTGGTTTGAGGAGGGATGTAACCTACGAGTCATATTGGTTTGACAGGGGTTCAACCTACGGGCTTTTGATTCTATAGGAATTCAACCTAAAGAAAGGATTCAACTTGTGGATTGAAATGGATCATCATAGTTAAGTTGTATGTGGCCTGGTTTTCAGGATTAACCCCTTATCCTGAATGGGGCAGAAATAAAATTTTGGCAAGAATTGATAAAAGGTTTGATAAAGAATCAAAAGAATCAGCAAAGCTTGAAAATTTGATAAAGAAGAGATTTGGCAGAGATTAATGAAGCTTTAAAAGAGGAGGAAAGACATTCACGACTATTCCTTGTTTTGAAGAAATAAGGACCTCGTAGGATGAGGTTTCATGTTTATCCCTTAACCTGAAGGGGAGGAGAAGAATAAAAAATAATACCTCATTAAAAGGAGGCATCAGGTTTATCCCTTAACCTGAAAGGGTAAGATTTTTGAAATAAGAATTTGACAAGAAGAATTAATAAAAATGAATGAATAAAATAAAATTTGATAAGGATGAATAAAACTGATAAGATTGAAAAGAAGATTTGATAAATAAAAATTTTGAGAAAAGATTTGATCCTGCCTGCATGTGGGATCTTCAAAATGAGAGAAGGATATGAGAAAATCATTTTTAGAAAGAAAGATTATCTGCGAGAGCTGATCTTTGAAAGGGGATCATTCATGAGAGATCATCATGAAATTTAATTTTTGAAGCAATGATTTGAAAATCAATTTGTAGAAAATATGACCAACACGAGGGTTGATATTTGAATGTAATGATTCAAAATCAATTTTTTTTAGAAAATATGATCAACACAAGGGTTGATTTTTGAATGTAATGAAATCAAAATTTTGGAAAATGAGATCAACACAAGGGTTGATCTTTGAATGTAATGAAATCAATTTTTGGAAAATGAGATCAACACAAGGGTTGATGTTTGAATGTAATGAAATCAAATTTTGAAAAAAATGAGATCAACAAAAGGGTTGATCTTTGAATGTAATGAAATCAAATTTAAAAAAAAATGAGATCAACAAAAGGATTGATTTTTGAATGTAATGGTTTGAAACCAATTTTTAGAAAATATGATCAACACAAGGGTTGATTTTTGAAATGCAATGATTTGAAATCAATTTGTAGAAAAATATGATCAACACAAGGGTTGATCTTTGAAAAAGGTAGTAATAAAATATTTGAACTAAAATTTTCATGATTTTTGAAAGACCCTCATAGGTAATATCATTTCTCTCATGAATGATGTCAGGATTGTCCCGAATTTTTTAAAAGAATAGGAATTTTGATGGCAAAAGAATATTTTGGAGTGTAAATGAAAATTTAAACAATAAAAGATACCCCAATATTGCGAAAAATAAGAATTAAACCTCAAAGGTAGGAAAGGAATTGACATTTCATTTATAAGCAAAATTTGACAGCAAAGACTAAAATATTTACAGGTATTTTTGACCAAAAGGTCACAAAAGACTCGGGCTGGCTTGCCCTTACATGATGGTTTGTTAAAGAAAATGGAGGATAACAGAAAAGACTCTAGTGTCATCGGCCTTTTGAACGATCTGGAAAAGGCTAAGTCAGGGCGGCGGGCTGCTCTTCAGTTTTCTCCTCTATCAGAAGGTGTTTATTGATGCAGTCCTGGACGATATTTTTCAGAACGAAGCAGTGCTCTGTATCGTGCCCCACTGCCCGATGATACTTGCAGAATTGTTCCTTGAAGCTACCCAAGACTACTGAGGGATCGCCAGCTTTTGGCAGACGAATCATATTCTTTGTGAGCATATATTCCAGAACCTCATCGAGTGTCTGCTCTAAAGGGGTGAATTCGCGGTTAGGACCCCAATCCTTACGCTTTGGTTTTTTCTGATTCTTTTCTCGCTGCTGAGAATTAGGTTGGGAAGGCTTATTGTTGTTGGAAGACCTTCCTTTTTGACCCCTGAATCCTTCTGAATTGCTAACATGATCATCCTTGTTACCCTTGTTGTCGGATGAGGGACCAGTGGAAAGAGTGAAATGGGCTTTCTTCTTTGTATCTTGATTGCCCCTTGCCAGAGTGGTGCTATCATAGACTCCGTTATCTATTCCCATTTCGAGCCATTCAGCTCACTCAGTCAACTCAATAAATGACTTGGAAGGGTATGGGAAAATGAGGCTTTTCAGAGGTTGAGAGAAGTTATTGAGGATGAGTTGAAGGGCATGATCCTCTGAGACGGGGGTCCTCATTTTGTTGCAGGTATCTCTTCACCTACAAATAAAATCTATGGCCTTTCGTTGTCATCCTGCCTCAAATTGCATAAGTGATTGAGGGTTGGCGGTGCCTCAGTATTGAACATGAATCTCTCTATAAACAGGTTGACAACTTTATCGAAATCTTGCAGCTCAACGGGGTTGATGTGCTCCGCATACCACTTAGCTGCTACGCCCTCCAAACTGCGAGGAAAGCATAAGAAGAGGGCCCGATTGTCTTCACTGAACCTGGCACATTCGGCAAAGAACATTGCGAGATGGGCCTTTGGGTTGTCGAACCTGTCGAACTTAATAAACTTTCGGGGGAGATCTTCCAAGCTGTTGTCCCCATCTAAACCAAGGTAGAAGTCTTGCCTGGTATACACCCTCTTCCCCTTATCTCGAGTCTGCAGATCTTTGACCATTTTAGTTAACGCTTGAACTGAATCTTCTGCCGGGATTCCATCTTTAGGTTTGTTGACTGATTCAGATTCTTATGCCACTTTCTTGGGCTGTCGCAGATGTTTTGGGATGAATACAAACTGCTCTTCTTTGGAGTCCTCATCTGCTGATTCCGTGCCCTCAGATGTGTTGTCCTGCTGGACCCTCTTCTTGTTGATCCTGACATGCTTCTTTACTGGCTTTCTCTTGGTCTTGCTCTTAGAGGATGTCTTCTTTGAACTTGCCCCTCCTTGCTCAGACATCATCTTTGCCATCATTTTTTGAAAGATCTTATACATCGGCGGGTCAACATCATCTTCCTTTGATTTATGTTTTCGAGACAATCTGGAAGAATTTATTTCTTCCACTTCGCTGTCATTGCGCTGTTGAGCTGCCCTTCTTCTCGCTCTCGTTTGAGCCATGATGAAACGTTGACGTTTTCACTGTGAATAAATGGAAGGTTTTTAGAAAAAAGACTTAGGAAGGAAATTTTAATGAAGGATGGAATCACAATTTGACAATGAAAATATCCCATTACGAGGGATTGGGTTGTCACCGAAATTTGCGACAACCGCATTGTTTTTCTGAAAAAGGATAAACAAGTAAAATATGAGCAAAAGTTTAATTTTGAAAAAGGACATCTCCTGACAAAGATGTTTTATTGTAAATGAGGATAAGAAATAGAATATAGAAAAGGATTTCAAAATTTTTTGAAGAATTGCAGGCAGGATCAAAAAGAATTAGAAGAAATTAAGAGAAGAAAAAGGAAAATACACTTGGGTTTTAAAACAAGGAGGAAATTTTGAATAATATATACCCAGGGTATTGAAAAATATAGGGAATATAAAATATCATACAATCATAGATATACAAACAAGGATGCACAAACAGCACTCCCTAGAGGTTGACTCTAAATGCAATATTTTGAAATGGCTTGTAGGACCTTAATCCTAACTCTAGGGTTTAGATCATCTGATTTCAATCAAGATACTCCGATATACTCAAGCCAAAGCTTGAAGTACGTGGCATAGAAATATTCCTCCGGTTCTAAGGTAATGGCTTCCCAACATCCTTGAGCACCTACTGATATACCTCGGACTATGGCCCTTAGGTACGTGGTAGGGGGCGCGAACCCAAATAAGTGGTCCAGTTGTGAGGCTCTCTCCCGAACTATGGTTCAGTGAGACAGCCCAGCAACGTGAAGACCGGAACAAATATAGGTAAGGAGGTTTTCAAAATATGTTCAACATGCAAGAAATCAGATGGCTCTAATGCAAGTCCTAAAGAGATAGATTTAAAATGAAGAGAAGCATACACTTGCATACATTGTTCGCATTCAATCCCTAGAATTGAGGAGAGTTGTATTTCAGACCTAAGTCTAACGTGAGCATGGAATAATCTCCTCAATATGGTCCTACCAAACCATACTTAAATCCTATATGCAAATGATGTCAGCTTTAGGACAGAATCTAGGCCCCTAAGGTTTGCATGGAAAATAGAGCTGACATATAAAGAATAAAGATTAAGATAATATCAAAGCAAAGGAAAAGGCATTAAATTCGACCGGACGAAGATGAGTCCCATCACGGTCGCCAAACCTGTGATCATCGCAAAATTTTTCCTCTCGTAATATTCTCTCTCTTCCTTCTCTTTTCCTTTCTAACCTCTTATTTTCCTCCTTTTTTGAAGGGAGAAAGATAAAAGGCAGAAAGAAAGAGAGAAGAGAAAAGAAGAAGAGGAATTCTTTTGCGGGTCTCACTTGACCTTAATTTTGAAAATTTTTGAAAAAACTCGCCTCCGTTTTTGAAATATTTGCGGGAAAACTAGGAGACGGGATGCGCTCGTCGATACGAGGTTCGACCGTTCCTAGCGCCTTTACCAGGGGTAATCAAACCAAGGGTCGAATTTATGCTTTTTGTTTTGCTAAGAAATTATCTAAGAAATTATTCTGAGTCTAAATGCACAAAGAGTCATGCTTGTGCAAATGCAGAGATGTATGCTCTTTTTGAAAAACGTTTTGAAGAATTCCCAAGTGTTTCTGAGATGAATCTGATAAAATGAAGAAATGATTTCTAACTTAGAACTTAGGATTAAAGTTCTAAGTTTTAGAATAATCAAGAGCTTGGGAAAATGAATCTGGATTTTGGAAAAAATGATAAAAGGAATTTTCAAAGTCATAAAATGGACGTTGAATAAGGATAAAAATGAAAATGGAATTGAATCAGAAGAAAAGATAGAATTAGGAAATTTGAATAAAATTGAGAAATGGAATTGATTTAAAAGCTGGAATTTTTAAGATGAAATCTGAATCCAAGGTCTGGATCTAAATAGAGTTCAAAGTTGAATTTTGAATTTAGGATCTGAAATGGGAACTTGATTTGAAATCTGTAAATGAAATGGAATTGGTTTTAAGGATTGGAATTTAAAATAGAATTTTGGATTTGGAATTTGGAATGGAATTAGATTCAAGATTTGGAATCCAAGATGATATTTGGATCTGAAATCTGAGATCCGAGATAGGGTTGGATTCTGGATCCTAAGATGGAATTGGATCTGAAGTCTGAGATCCATAGTAGAATGGGATTCTGGATCCTTAATAGAATTTGGATCTGCAATCTGAGATCCAAAGTGAAACTAGGTTCTGGATCCTAAGGAGGATTTGGATCTGAAGTCTGAGATTCAAAGTAGCATTGGGATCTGGATCCTAAATGGAATTTGGATCTGAAGTTAGGAATTCATGGTGCAATTTGGATCTGAAGTCTAAGATCCAAAAGTAGAATTGTATTCAGAAAACTAGATCCAAGTTGATCCAACTTTTGATTTGGATTTTAAAAGTCCAGATGGGACTTTTGAAGATGGATCTGGGTTTTGAAAACCCAGATTGAACTTAGGAATGTTTGGATTTTGAGATTCAAAGTCAATCTCAACTTTGATTTAAAACTTGAAGAAAACTTGATTTTGAATCAGAGGATGAATCAGAAACTTCAAAGTTAAATTGAACTCTGAAATTGGATTTTGAATTGAGTTGGAATTTTGGAATTTCAAAATTGATTTGAGGATTTGAATTTATAAATGAACTTCAAAGTCAATTTGGACTTTGAATTTGGAATGAATCAAGAATATAAAGATTGAATTTTGAAATTTTAAAGTCAAATTGGACTTTGAACTTGAATTTAAATCTTTGAGATAAGATAGAAGAATGAATTAAACTATAGACTTAAGAAAGATATTTGAGATCACTTGGATTTTGGAAAAGAATTTTGAAAAATATGATGTAATTCTATCCTATATGATGAATGAATTTGAATAAGTTTGAAATTGGAATTTGAAAAGCTATTTCATTCTTCAAATGAATTAAAATAAGATTGAAAATATAATACATCCTTGACTATGGTCATTGAATGTATTATATGATAATCTATATTTAAATTCAAAAGAAGAATAAAATACATTTTAGTGCTTTTATAGAATCTAAAATGAAATTAACCCTCAATATACCCTGACTATGGCCATTGGTATATATTTTGAGTTAATTTTAGGTTAAATTCTGATAAAAGAATAAAATATTTTAGTAAAAATATGATGAATTCTGAAAATGGATCCAGTGTTATTTTGTAAAAGATAAAAATGTCAAGCTTTGTCCACACCCTGACTATGGCCATTGATGTGGATCATCAACTTAGCACTTATTATCTCTTACGAAATGGTGCACGTGTCATTCGTGTTCTCACTTGTGAGAATTTAAAAAATAAAGGCAAAAATGCATGAAAAACAAGTAATTCATGATATTTACAATGCTCATTCATTCTATCTAAGACAGGAAATGTAAATTTTCATTCAAATCTAGCTATTATAACATGTAAAATTAATTTTACAACTTCAAATTATAACTTTATCCATATATTTCCTGCAAAACAATTGGGTTAGTAGAAGAAGACATCACCTTGATTTCAAAGATGCGATGTTCATATGGACATATGGAAAGTGATATACGCCTATGTACACACATGTATGTACGTATATGTACACGTATATACATGTATATGCATATATATAATATATATACATATGGCTTATATACCATGTAAATGAAACATACCAACTATGCACATAATATAATTAAATATCTAGGGAATGGCAGGGAATGTAGGCAGCTAATGTATTGGCTGGGTATGTATATGCTGATGCAGCAGGGAGGACAGCAGGCGGGTACTGTGGTAATGGGGTATAACATGGGCTGCTACATTGTTATGAATATCAAGAGGGTGAGATGCAGCTAATGAGATGCACATGTATCTGCTTTGTACTAATGAAAATATTGTACATTAGGTTGACAAGACATTGTATGTGGGAGTATATTTATCCATATGCATATTTATATTGCATGGGAGATGTATATGATGAGATGGAAATGCAAAACTTGTATAGGGAGATATGCCTTAAACTAAGGCAAAGGATACACGAATAGGTTAAAATACCATACATATGTCACAAGAGATAGAATGAATGAAGCAATGACCACGAAATAGCAACCGGCGAGGATAACCTATGATATAAGACTGATAATACATCAACTACAGGCGGATGATGAAGCAGTAAATGACTTGAATGGGGCATTGGATAAATTTCGCCAACCGATCTTAGAAAAGGGAAACTACTGTTGTAACTAAAAGTACCCAAATTCAGAATATACACAAGGGGATGGAAGACTGAAGTGAACTACTTATACTGGGAAATATTGCTGAATATAAATGATGACCGTATGTACAAAGTGTAGCTACTATAATCACATTATGATAAAAAAAAAGTAATTGCAAAAGGATTAGTGGATATCCCCAACTAAGCTATAAATGTTGATGTAAGGGCAGCATTTGAAAACCTTCAACACTATGAGATTTTAAGTATAAAGAAAGGCAAAACTCCCAGAGATGCCATGACCCATCTCACGCTAACTGTATGAACAACTCTATTGAGGAGGTGGATAATCAATTTTCATAAAGCAATGTTACACCATTCTTCAAACGCCTCTTCTGATTTTCTTATTACCTGCAAGTCAATGAGCATATTAAATGACAAATTCCTGATAATGACATATTTCATCATAACCTTTTTGGGTAAGTTAATGACGTTTATCGATTCAGATGAATCAAGCATTATAATCTGGCCACTAATTCCAGCTTTAGGAACCCAAAACCCACCTTTCAATATGACATAGATATTTCGATATCTCCCCTCTGCAAGGTAATGAACAAGTGTCGGACAAGGATTACAACGTTCGGTCCAGGAGAACATGCCCAGCCGTGTATGTATTTAACAACACTTATGTTACTCAAATCTTCATTTTCAGGCTCTAATGTGTGTTATTGAATAGATCCTTTTGTTCTGCAACATCCTCAAGACCACCATGAGACCCGATCGATGAAAGTTCATCAAATTTTCACCATCATAGGTGGTGAAAATGTTATGCCATAGATTTTCATATTCTGGGTTTGCTAAGATTTTAACTCTTCAGAAGAGAAAGAAAAAAAATTTAAAAATAGATGCTAAATGATTGCATGTCAAGCAAATATCATTCTATAATGCAGGAATTGCAGGTGACTATTCAAAAAAAAAATTTGCAGGAGCATTACTAACGCAGGAATTGTTATACACATACCTTATAACTAAGGTCCACAGAAGAACAAAAAAAATGAATCTGCAAGAATTCGTGAACAACCCTGCAACCAGAAAAAAAAGAAAGTTTTCAGGAGAGGTATAGCACAGAAATAAGCATATTTCCAATCACTGTTCACAGGTGAATGAAATCCTGGGAAATTTGGTAGGTAGAATATCACGATGATTGCCCCTGGGAAATGTCATTCCTCCAATCCTAATGAGCAATTAGGGCATATGTTGGTGGATTCAAAAATATATCGCCTTCACTTTGGGTTCTCACAAGATTTTACCCTTCTTAACGTTGCCACTATGCTCTCAGCAACATATTAGAGCATATCACGCCTTGTGTTAAAACGATCTGACGGACAGAGATCAACTGACTCGTTGAGAATACACCACTGCGCCGACATGCATCGTTCTAAACAACATCAGGAACGGATGAAATAGAGGCTTAGGCAAACAGGGAACTGTCTTCTCAAAAATGATGCTATGAATTAACATATAAGAAATCAACAGAAGTGTAAAACGTGAACTGATGAGGTATAGAAGAGATAAATAGACCAAAGGGAAAGGCTAGACTATGATGAATATGCCAATGGAGTTCCGTGGTAAAGTGCAGGAGATGATGGTACACTTGTGGTGACGGGTGTTAGGATCCCCAGCAGTAGTGAGACTGCTTATAAGCACACAGAAATCCTCAGCAGTCTGCGGCATTATGGATATATCACTGGTCACGCTGCAATACAACAGACTATCTTTGCCGCAAGCATTCCTACTGTTACCAGGGCTGAAACTTAGCTCATTTGACATGCATTGTCAGGTAAAAATGTGTCTGTGATTTTTCAAGAAAGGCTAACCCTTGTAACCAATAGAAACTGGCAACAAATTGGAACATGCGCTGAATCATCCATATATTCCTGGACAAGGTGATGATTCGAATTGCATCTAATTATAACGTTTGCAGAGCATTCGTGGCTTCATGAACAACATTAAGTTCTATACTGGGATCTCCTCTACCAGTATCAGACGATATCTTACCACCAGCTGGAAACACTACTTTGCATGTGTAATAAACAGAGGAAGTGGATTATATCTCTCTCATTCTCCTGATCTGTAAGGTATCCAAAATTCCTAAAAGCAGATGATGCATTTGATGACTCGGAGTGTTATGGAGTCATTCCTCCAAACTCAGATCACAGTGAACCGTGTGGATGCATAACAGAGGCTGAGGGTGGTCTTGTACCAGGCTTTTTACAAAAGAAAAAGAAAATACAAAGTGTAATGCACACTGTGGGATGATGCTAATCTGTGACAAGATATATCATGAATTTGTTATATGAACTAATTAAGACCATGCATCATACACCTGAATCATACACCTGAGACCAAACCCCTGTAAGAACAAACCAACTGTATCCAGCAAAATGATGTTACAACCACAAATGCGAATGTTTAAATCATGATAAAATTGCTCCAATTTGATTGATGATGGCGAACTATATGTTGTAAATGTTTCTTAACGAAGTGAAGATCAACAAAACTACAACCAAATGCCCATTGAATCCAAAAATGGGGTCCATCTACATCCACCATTTCAATCATTAAATCATCAAAATGAAACAATCAAGGTTAGAGGAATGCTATATGGCAGAGACAAATGCAAAAACAAATCGCAACTCAGACAGAAAATATGCAAAGGAAAAGAGCAGGTCAAACGATGTTCAGCAGGGATTGGAAGGAATAATGTATGACCAAATATTACAACCAAATTAAAGGCATACGATCAGGATAAAAGGGAGAAAGAAGAGAAATAAAAAATAAAAAATAAAAACCAAAATAAAAGGAAAAATCATTGAATCTAATGTCATGAACGGAGTAAAAGTGAATCGCAGAACTAAACGATGAAGATGGAGGTGGCAATTCAAAAGAAATGTTAGGATTAAGAGATCCTGTTTATTATTGCACAGAAGAGAAGTTGAGGTTGCTAAAAGCAGTCCAACTCCCTCAAGGGTGCGTTGACAGAGATTCGACGAGAAGGGGGGAAAAAGCTAAACACAAGAAAAAAAAACCAAAAAAAAAAAAAAAAGGAGTGCTCACTAAAATACTGCAGAAGTCCGGATGAAGGAATCAAGCTCTTCTCTTCTACTGTAGGGGCCTTCGGGTCTCTGATGGCAAGGTTTTAACCGAAGAGGGGTTGGCCTTTGCTGATGAAATGTGAAATCGGGTGATATCTCTTCCAAATTTGTCACTGCAAGGGTTGAACGAGCTTGGGCAGAGGAGGATTCTTTCCTCTTGCTTCTGTAATGAAATCGATGCAGGGTTTTCAGCAACAGCGGATTCCCTTCTCAGCCGATCCCTCTATGCTTTTTGGGGGGAGGAACAGGAAAAAGAGAGAAGAAGAAGGGGAAAAGGGAAACAGAGGAGAGAAAGGAAGAAGAGAAGAACGTGAAGCATGATGGGGTGAAGACGGGTGCCGGAATGGGGCGTCCTGCATCCCCTTTTAAGGAGGAAGAGGGGAAGGTTCGGGAAGAGGAGGTTAGAGATGAAGGGCAATTTCGAGGATGGATGGTTTTCGGCGATGGAGGAGGATCGGTAGTTCTGCAAAAGGGGAGAGAGGTGAGAGTGAGAGGGCGGCTGAGGGTTTCGGCCTTCTTCTGCTTACGAAAAAAAAAACCTAAATAGCGATTTTGCAGAGGACCCCCCTCTGATTTTTGAGTATTTACAAAGAGGGGGATCCTGAGGCTTTTTTTAGCAAAAATTTGATTTTTTAAGAGATTAAACTCATTCGTTTTTCTTGAAATTTTTCCAATTTTTTGGTTTTTGTGTTATTTTCCAATTTTTTTGTATTTTTAGAATAAAATCCTAAAGTTTGTGGGAAAACAAAGGTTAAAACTAATTTTTTTGTGTTTTTGCAAAAATATTTACAAAAGGGAATTTTTCTGAGAATTTAAAAGCTATTTTGAGAAAAAAATTTCAGAAAATACATTTGGATCCGGATTTTGAAGAAATATGGACTTAAAGCACTGGATTCGGATCCGGAGTTGATTTTAAATATATCAATATGGATTTTAATTCAGAGAATCTAAAGAAATGACTTGATTTTCTCAGAAAACGGGGTTAGGGGCAAAAGGGTCATTTTTACAAAACTTTGAAAAATTTGGGGTGTTCACATAAATATATTACAATGATTGTTACTAATGAGTCCTTTGTATTAAAATGATTTACACTAATGAATGCTAAATATTACAGTGATTTACAATATTGAATGTTAAATGCTAAAGCGATAATGCTTTATACTAACGAAGACAAAATCCTGCAATGATCATTACTTAATAATGCTAAACATTACAACGATTTATACTAATGAATGTTAAATGTTAATGTGATAACGATTTGTACTAACAAAGACAAAATCCTGCAGCGATGATTACTAAAGAATGCTAAACATTACAACAATTTATACTAATGAAAGTTAAATGCTAAAGCGATCACGATTTGTACTAAGAAATACAAAATCCTGCAATAATCATTACTTACGAATGTTAAACATTAGAACGATTTATACTAATAAATGTTAAATGCTAATGCGATAATGATTTAAACTACCGTAGACAAAATCCTGCAGCGATGATTACTTAAGAATACTAAATATTTTAATGATTTATACTAATGAATGATAAAATGATTATAAACAATTTTAAACCATTTACTTCATTTAATTGTAGACCATCTAAAATGAACTTAGCATTATCCTCCTTGACATTTATTATAGCCCACCGGTCGATCTTGATAAAACCACAAATCGCAGGGCCATACTGAGGATGCAAGGCGACAATATGCCCCCACGTCCAGGCCTACAAAAACAATATATTAGTAAGACTATAACCTTCAATGATCTTTGTAATACCCATGAATTTTATTAGGTAAATAAACTTGTAATTTATGTCCAAAGCTATTTTTATAATTGTTATTCATATTTGGATCTCGAGAATCCTATTTGGATCTTCAATGATTGGGTCTCTAATATCCAGTTTGAACCTCGATATCACGTTCGGATCTTAGATATCGAATCACGAACATTTTTAATTGGATAACCATTAATGGATTTTAGGCAAATGGATCAGATCTCTGATATTGGATCCTCAATATCATGGTTATATTGGATATTGGATCCAGGATGAATTCAGTAGGTCCGCAAAGTTTAAATCAAATGTTAATGAGAAAATTTCTATATTGGACCTATAACACGTTATTGGGAATCCGTAATAGCCTAGGCGATGTTTGGATCCACATTACTTTATTTGGATCTTGGATATCGGATCCTTAATTTTCAATGTCAATTTTACATCGGTAATATTTGGGTCCAGTTAAAACTCTACTTTGATCCAAAATAAGATCACTTGGGATCCACATTTCGAATCCAGGATCCATAAAGGGTATATACTTATAATATCATATATATATATAAACCTATTAGAAAAAGAAAGAAAAATAGATAATAATAATAATATTATAAAAATAATAATAATAAATGTAACGTTGAGATCCACAGTTGGATCCAACTTGTGGATCCATATCCCAGGCGAGTCACGGATCCAACTCGTGGTTGGATCCCGGGTCTCAGATCCGTACCCAAGTCGTGCCCCGCGTACGCAAGGTAAGTGTATAAATTTTTCACCCGATATGGGGGTTGCCCGATAAGCTGCGTTAAGGCTTTGAGTGAACCCTAACGAAGGGTGATAGCGAGAAAGGGGAAGGGGTGTGCAAAACCGCCGGGGAGGAGGAGGTAAGCGCCTCGTTTTTTTGGGGGGGGCACCCTCCTACAAATCTCTTCTCCTCTCTCTTCCTCCCACTCTCCTCTCCTCCCCGTCTCTGTCTTCTCTCTCCCTCGTTCTCTCCACTTTCTCTATCTCCCTGTTCCTCTCCCTCTCGATTATGCTCGACAATGGAGCAATCGACGTCGGCGACCTCCCAATCGCGGCAGCCACTTCCTCCTCTCGCCGGTTAAGGTAGGATCACTGTACCTTTTCTTTTGGGTATGTCATGATGCTCATGTGTGTGTGGGAGTCCAAGAAATCCCAAATCAAAAAAAAAAAAGGGGTTCACAATTTTTTGTTAGAAGGTTTGGATTTGTGACATTAAAAGGAGGGGGGGGGGGTCTTAGGATTTCCTATATTAAAAAGGGTGTTGTCAAACCCTAAATCGAAAACCCCAAATCTACAATTTGGGGGTTTCAAATTTTTATTATGAAGGGGGTTTGCATATGAACATCAAGAGGTTTGGAGGTTTTAATTAAGGAGGGTGCTGTGAGGGCTATCGAAAACCCAAAATCGCTCGATTTGAGGATTCTGACTGCCAAAGATTAAATAAAAGAAAAAGAAAAAGAAATGTGAAAAACCCTAAATCGCCGATTTGGGGGGGGGGGGGTTCAGATTTGGTTAAGAGTAGATACATGTGATGTTTGGTTGTTAATCTTGTTCGGGTGTTACTTTGATCCTGCTGTCATGTGTTCAGGGTTGAACTGTGCAAACAGTGAATGATGAAATTTGTGTATGCATTTTAGCTGATTCTTGTATCTGAAACTTCTGTTTAGATTGTTGCTTATCATAAATGTGTGGGTGTAATGTTTTCTTATTTAAGTAATATGCATATGACTGAGTGATACACATGTCAATTATTGTTCATGGTTCTTGCTCCTTAATTTCAATACTATTGATCATGCTTGATCGAAATTAGCAAGTCATGTACCTCTGTCAGACAAGATATTGTTGTCAAAAAAAAATTCTACATATTGTTATGAGATCCGATTATAAGCCTGGTTCTACATTGGGATTGGCTCAAGGGATGGACTTTTAGCAGTAATTCTTCTGCTTGCAGAGACCTTATGGGCATCACATGATATAAATGTGAATTGGATGATATTAATAGATGTTGAAGTAATTGCAACTTTGGATGCTTCTTATTGGTTGTTTGTTGATGTTTGAATGAAAGAAAAAAAAGGGGGGGGGACATACAGTAATATCTGTGTGACATAGTCACCTCTATGGGTTCTTGAATAATTTATGTCTGGGTTGACAGTCTTGCCAAGTCATTAGATAATAAACACTTCTTGTGAAAGATTGTGCCAATATCAGGACACCAAAGTGTCCTACACACGTTCACTCAGACATGCACATGCACACTAGCACACTTTGTTCCTGTCTTGTTGCTTTAGCAGTGTGATATTGCTTGGCACTGGGATTTAGCTTGTGTAGGGGTTTTCAAACAATAGCTCTTGTACAGTGCGGTGGAACCCTTTAGCAAATAGCATATTTGCCTTACTGCTAAATTATTGTACAGATCAGTCACCTCACTCTTAGATTTATCTTACAGGGTTCTTATCAGTTCACATCAACTGTATACCTTGTTATATGTTGAATAGATAACATGATTAGCATACCTTGTTAGATTCTGATTAGCATACCTTATCATATTTTGACTAGCATACCTTGTTATATTCTGATTAGATGTCGTTAACTGTATTCATAACACTGATTTTATTGCAACAGTATGATTTGCTTTCACAATACTGATTTTATTGCACCATTATGATTTTCTTTCACAGTACTAATTTATTTGAAACAGTATGAATTGATTTCATCATAGCCGGCCCCTAGACAAGTGGGGGGTTTCACTTGATTACAGCAGCCTTGACTATGGGTTTTGCATTAGGTTGCACCAGTTCGTTTAACTCTGTATCGTATGATAAATTTTCAGATCGATCACTTGGTTCACCATATGATAGTGACCGTGAAGTACTGTGGATTATATTTTTTCCTGAAATTTTGTGATGGAGTTTGATGTAATACCATATGGTACTCTGTGTTGGGTTCATACACATGCATATGCTGCTAGATTGTGCTATAGAAATGCTTCTGATATGTAGATACCCATGATCTATATGCCTATTTAACTTGGTTGAGTGTGATTCCATGACTACATTACCGCATATTCTAAAACATTAAATGTTAATGTGTTGGAGAAAAGGGTTTATAGGGTTACAAATCATGAATCTCTGAACATGCCCTATGTGCTCTTTAACTTAACAGATCAATACTCGACTTGTTCTTTGTAAGAGTTGATAGTGCACGGCACTATGTGTTGGGTCACACTAGCCCTTGAAATCATAAGCAGAAATAATGTGAAAAATTGAATCATATATAAATAAATGGAAGTAATATGAGCCTGACTGGTTTAAAGGTACTGAGGCATCTGTGCTTGATTGGTTTAAAGGTACCGGAGCACTCTGAGTGGGTTTGTGCAATCAATATGAAAAAAAATTGGGATGTGTATGCCTTGGTAAAATGACTAAGGTTGAGGACCTACTACTATGATAGTATGAGGTAGTTTAGGGAATTGCCCCTATACTTTGGGTAATTTAAATAAATGAAAAGATTAATCCACTCAGATTTGGGCTTACCTTGGAGAGGGTAGGTGGTACAAAACTTCAGAGACATGTATTTTGTGTTTTGAGCAAAAATAGTTCATTGGTCCCCAGTTCTCGGAGTTAGGGGACCCAGACTACCAATGTGTCCTAGGTGGTAGCTTCATGTTCTTCTGCAGAAGTTAGGGATGCATCCTTTTTTGGTTTTGGGCCTTTGGGAGGTTCTCTCGGTCACTGACCGTTCCCTTAGGATTTACAGTTTCAGTTAAAATATTCAGGTTAATAAAACACGAATGAATAATAAACCCCCGAATGTTCTCTTCTGTTACGATTGTCTTGGCTAGCATGTACCCACGGGATAAGAAAAGATAAACATTAATTAGAACATTTTAGGTATCACATTGAGTAAAATTTCTAGATTTATAGCTTCACGACTCTTTCAGAATATAGTTCTGTACTTTTAGCATACTTCAAAAATTGTAACATGTGAGATATTTGAATCCTGTTGATGTGTATTTGTTAGCTAAATGATATTCATGTTATTGTTATTGTGTAGTTTCTTTATTTGATCCGGTATATGCTGAAAATCACACACGGCACCCACATCACATACTTGACACGTGATATACCTGCAAGAAGAATTACAATATTTCCTACTTAGACAGTTGTAGTCTAATTTCTATAAATTTACCATTTTTTAGGTAAAGATTAGAGTTTACGAACGATTACGGGTTGAGTGTCGATCGAGATATTGATTTATTGTATTTCAGGGATATTTCAGATTAAATTTCAATTTATTATTATTCATGTTATTTAGAACTCTGATGTCATAAATCTATTTGAAATAAATTTAATGATGTTGCTTGATCACTCCTGTAATGCGCCCGAATGCTTAACCCAATAAAATAATTGTTTCTGCTGTTATAAAAAAAATCCTCTAAAAATTTGGGTTAAATTTTGGGGGCATTACAATCTTAGTCTACAACTAGTAAATATGTATTAAACAATTACCTAGACAAATAGCCAAAACCCTCCAACAGTTTTTGTACCCTTACTCGCACTGTAAAGTTGACTGTACAAGTGTGCAAGTATAGCAGCACCCCATGCATAGTTGTCGACTTCATCTAAGTCTTTGAAGAACTGCAGTTACAGGTAACTTAACCTCGAACCAAATAAATTTGAAAATAAAGTAAGTCTAAAAACATAAAGAAGAAAGTCATGCAACTCTTGGTCAACTCTTTTAGATGCACATATAGCGGACCGACCTTCCCATTTATTACAGAAAGAAGAAACTTTCATCGATGTGAAATTGCTTCCACCAAAAATACATTGACCTCAGTCCTCCATTGACATTCCTAGAAGGCTCGTGCACTTGTCCCTTGCATTATAGTTTAAATTATGTGTTAGGATAGCACTTCCATGGCACTTAAAACCCGTAATCTGTGCTATATCTTCTAGGGTCATGGTGATCTCAAAACCATCAATCTTGAATGTTTTCATCTTATGATTTCACTTATTGACCAAGTGGGTCATGGTGTTCCAACATGTTTCAAAATAATGTTGGTTCAAAAGGTTGTCGAAGTGCATATTTTGTAATCGGTCATTCTGATATTCACTCAGTTGTCCATACCACGACAGAACTACAATCCACTGACACTGCCCTCTAAGCTTTTCACCTGGTGCTTTAATTCTCTTCTAACCTCCCTGTAACACAAAATAGCATATTATTCATATTAAATCACAATTAGTCTCATTTGTACTTATATGCATCGTTGTACATAGTAATCACTATATATAATAATTATTGTACACTCGCTATCACTGTAATCATATATATAATAATCGATAGCAAAGTAATAGTTATACGTACTAATCGTTATTACGGTAATTGCTATACATAGGTCACAATAATCACTATACATAGTAATTGCTATCACAGTAATCACTATATAGAGTAATCGCTATCACAGTAATCGTTATACAGAGTAATCGCTATCACAATAATCGCTATACATAATAATATCTATCACAGTAAATCATTATGTAATCGTTATCGCTGTTACGGTAATCGCTATACATAGGTCACAATAATCGATATACATAGTAATCGTTATACATAGTAATCGTTATCACAATAATCGTTATACATAATAATCGCTATCATAGTAATCGTTATATATAATAATACCTATCATAGTAAATTATGACAGACAGGAGCAATTTACGTACCTTTATCACATTTTTCTCATCTCCATCCCCTCTCTCCCTCCTCTGCCTTTCTTGTTGCTCCATTATTCGTTCCTCCTCCTCCCTCCTCTACCTTTCTTGTTCCCCATTCATTCTCTCCCCCTCCTCTCCTCCTTTGCCTTTCTTGTTGCTCCTTCACTTCGCTGCCTCCCTCCTCTAGTTTTCTACTTCTTCTTTCTTTCACTCATTCGCCTTCTTCCTCTGCTTTTCTACTTCTTCCTTCCTTTCTCTTTCCTTCTCTTCCTCTTTCTGCTTTTTCTTTTTCCTTTCCTTCTCTTCCTCCTCATGCTTCTTCCTTTTCATTTCCTTCTCTTCCTCGTCCTCCTTCTCCTTTCTTTGCCTTTCCTTCTCTTCCTCATCCTCTTTCTCCTTTCTTTGCCTTTCATTTGATTCCTTGTCCTCCTTTTCCTTCATTTGCCTTTCCTTCTCGTCCTCGTCCTCCTTCCTTTGCCTTTCCTTCTCCTCCTCATCCTCCTTCCTTTGCCTTTCCTTCTCATCCCCATCCTGATGCTTCTTCCTTTGCCTTTCCTCTTCCATCTTCATCATTTGACTTTTTTTCTCTTCCTCCTTCTCCTTATTCTTCAATTGTCTTTCCTTCTCTTCCTCCTTATCCTTATTCTTCCTTTGTCTTTCTCTCTCTTTCTCCTCCTCCTTCTCCTTCTCTTTTTTAATTGCCTTTCCTTCTCTTTCTTCTTCTTCTTCTTCTTCTTCTTCTTCTTTTGCCTTTCCCTCTTCTCCTCCTCCTCCTCCTCCTTCTTTATTTGCCTTTTCTTTCTTTGTTTTTCATTCTCCTCCTCCTTCTTCCTTTGCCTTTCCCTCTCCTCCTCCTTCATTCGCCTTTTCTTCCTTTGCTTTTGATTCTCCTCCTCCTTCTTCCTTTGCTTTTCTTTCTTTTCGTCATCCTTCTTCTTCATCTTTAGTTCTTCCTCATCCTTCTTCCTTTGTTCTTCATCTTCAATAACTGATGGATCAGGCTCTGCATTATAAAATTCCAATGCTTTGTCCATGTCTTTATCATTCTCAATCTTCATTATATTTTGGTATGTTTCATAACGGTCATATATATCGGACTAACAGATAATTTCTCCAATAGTCATCCCATCGAATGGCAGGGGCTTGCTTGTCTTACGAATTTTAGTCATTGCTAACCAGCACACCACATAAATTTAACTGCATCACTATATGTTACAACCGCCTCCCCAAGTATATATTATTACAAATTATCGCATTCGTTATATAATCAACAATATTACAAATCGTTGCACTATTTGGCTTCATAAGTAAACATTGTTGTACGATTTAGCAAACTTAAGTACAAATTGTGGTAACTTCATAAATCATAAATACACATCGCTACTACTTCAAATGTATAAATTGTTGTTGCATCGAACGTATAAATCGCTATTGTATTAAATGTATAAATCATTGCTGCATTCCAACGTACAAATCGTTATAAAAATTTAGCCTTCATAAGTATATATCGTTGTAATGTTTGGCCTTCATAAGAACAAATTGTGCTAACTATTTTTTGACGCCCAGAAGGTGAATAGGTACAAATTGATTTATTTCAGTATGGAAATAGGTGTTATTTAGCATGAATAGTACAACCAATTATAAGATTTAGCATTCATATTTACAAATCAATTTGTTTACATAACGAAACCTTACACAAAACTCATTGAAACGACAGAAGCTTTGGTAATTCGATAGTAGAGGAGAAACACCTAGAAGGTAGATGCAGTCGATGGTGGCAACGATGCTCCCACTGCGCAGACGACGGCAAAGGTTGCTCCGGCGGCAACAAACGATGACAAAGGGTGCTCCGGCGGCAACAGACAATGACAAATGGTGTGATATCAAAGGGAGCTTTTGTCACAGCAGACGGTGTGTCATTTACTGCTTAAGGCAAAAACAGAATGTTTGGACTTTGAAGAGTTAAGATCATCATCCCTTTTCTGGATTGAGGATATTTTTGTCTTTTCCTTGAATCGATGTTTCATGGCGGGAATGGCGAGAAAGGGTACTTAAGTCTTTGCAACCGCACCGGACTCCGACGCTAAGTGATGTCGACACACACGGGGATACGAGCCCCATGTGCTTATATATGTGGCACTCATTCGGACCCCCGAAGACGCACTTGCGTGTTTGGGGGGGGGGGGAGACATATAACCTGCTTCGTTTCATACTTTTTTGTAATTATATTACTTCCAGCTCTGAAATAATATATTTTTTCTTTAGACAAGCTAGCTCAAACTCGGCTTAGCTCACGATAAGAATAAGCCAAGCTTGAACACTTTAAACTCGGCTCATTCAGCTCATTTACCAGCCTTACCCCTCACTCTCACAGAGATATGTAAGAGGATCTCAACACCAAATGAGTAGTGAGCTCACTTCAACAAAAGAGTAAAACATCAAAGAACAGGTAATATTTTTTGTTGATGTTATTGTGCACAATGATGACCTCAGGCTGCTGATGCAGCAAACCGTAATCCCAGGCTTTCCTGCATATGTTTCAAATTGTCAATATGATCCAAACTGAAATGTAGAAGTGAAACTAATGGTGTATTTCAACTATAAGTTAATGTTCTTTGTCCATGTGCATGATAGAAAGCAACTGCATTTTGATAATTTTCTCAAATTGAGTTTCAGAGATAGGCTTTATTTGACATATATAGAGCAAAAGGAGAGACTCTAAGGGAAGATTTCCTTTAATAAAATTACCTTTTGGTATCATATCGTATAATATATAAAAGGGTTATTTTCAAATTGTCACCTTAGTTTTAGTTGTAAGTAAAAAAATGCACCGACATTTTAAAAAAAATCTATAAATGCACCTAAATTTTGTTGTCATTAATTAAAAAACCATAAAAAATTATAAAACTAAATTTAACACAAAGTCTCAAATATGAGTTTTAAAAAAAAAATTATCACTTTTTTTATCTTGTCCTTCAAAGTTCGGTTTCTCTTTTTATAAGCTGACCTAATTTGTTATGGCGTTGGGGCGATGGTTATTAAAGATCAATACGTCTTAGAAACAAAACAAAAGGCAATAAAATCCAAAAATGGAGGAAGGTATCAAGATGAAGCCAAGTATTTCATAGGCCTCTCAAACCCCAATTGATATACAGGAGAAAAAGTATAATCTAATAGTTATAGAATAAAAAGGTAATATCTTTATAGTAACCCCAAGATGTGGTAGTTTTTTTAGTCTGCATAAATAAAATCTTCAAAAAAATTTAGGCAACAATAGAAATCTCATTGAAACTTGTAAAAAAAAATAATAATAATAACGAAAAGAGTTATACAGTGAGGTGACTAGGCATATGCTTGGTGGACTATATTGGCGTTTTGGCTCAAAACTATTCAGGTTTACCTACCCATCTTCCTACATTAACCTAGTAGGTATTCATTTATTCATATAAGTTTAGTCTCTCATTAAAGAGTAGGAGAACTTTACTTGGCTTTATTAAGTGGGGTGTTGCTTTTATGAGCAAGGCTAATCAGGGGCATATCAATTTGAACCTTAAAATTTGGACTTTGAATTTGGGTTTCAGTTTTGGCTCGCTTCTAGTCTGGCTTGGTCTGTAAAACCCAGTTAAAAAAATTTTTGAGACTCGAGTCGGGTTTGGACCCAACCCGGATCCATACCCAAGCCAGCCCTGCTCATCGAAAGGGCTTTCAGGGGCCGGCCGTGGGCGACACACAGGGGGCCGCACGCCCCCTGTGCCGTTATAAAAGGGCGAGAGGGGAGGGCTTTCGAGCCTCTCCCCCCAATCCCATGACTCTCTCTCGTCTCTCGTCTGAAATTCCACTAGAGGGGGGGTGAATAGTGAATTATGTAATAGATCGATAATTTAAAAAATTAAATGCAATAAGACACAACACATAAAACACAGGATTTATACTGGTTCGGTCGACTCACTAACCTACATCCAGTCCCCAAGCAAAACACTTGAGCCTTTCACTATAACATCCGAGTTACCAGATAAATAGTACAACACCCTCTTTCTCAGAGGTCTTCTTCTCTCAACAGAGAAGAAACACACCCATTTTCACAGAGGTCTTCTTCTCTCAACAGAGAATGACAACACCCTCTTTCACAGAGGTCTACTTCTTTCAACAAAGAAGGAAAACAGTGAATAACAAAAAGTTACAATACTTCCTATAGAACCTTCAGAATGATATGAATGCACGAATGAAGGATTCTCAGAATGTTCTATTCTTTTCACTCAGATGATTCTCTTTGTCAAAGAGCTATTCTTGACTTTTTTTCTTTCTTTTCTCTTTCTTTTTCTAGTCTCTCTTTTTCAAATATCGAATAGAATTTTTTCTCGTTGTAAGCTCACATGTCCTTATTTGAAAAACTATTTTGTTTGAGTTTATATAGCCCAAAAAAAATAGTCGTTGTCTTTTTGAAATGATTGTCTTTTTGGGATGTAAGATGTCAAGTCAATTAAAAAACACCTTTGTGTACAACATTGCTTTTTCAAAAAGGTCTTCTTTCCATAAGTGTAATATTTTGGAGTAGACTATTCGTTGTAGTATTTTAGGTGTGATATATTTTGTAAAAGGTCTATTCTCATAATAAATGATTTGTAGTACATTGAACGTTGGATTTTAAACCATCATGTAGTTTTGTCTTTATTCAAATTAATGATTTGTAGTACATTAGTATTTTATTTAGAAATCGTCACTTCTTGACTTAAATGGGTGTAAGTACAATAAATGCTTTGAGTTCTTTATTTTGTAAATAGTCATATCTAAAAATACTTTATGATGAGCTATTTAATGTCTATAGAGAGAATGAAGACTTTAAGCAAGTCGACGTTCTTTGAGAGGGGTTAAGATAGTCATTTGTAAAAAGTTTTTGAGGTGGTATTTAATGTTTTACAGAAAGAATGATGACTTTAAGTAAGTCGACATTCTTGAGTTGTATAAAGTAACTAAAGTTTTTTCTAAACATATTATAATAATATTAGTTTTCTTTTTTTTAGTTAAACTAGCCGATTTTTATGTTTGTCTTTTCCTTACATACTTGAAATCATTACTTTTTATTTCTTTTCAAGTTGTCTTATACATGATAGAAGGTATAATTAATGCATTTGAAATCATGAGCTATTATATCTTGTCAAAATACTTTTTTCATAAAAGTTTGTAAGAAGGTACAATGATTAGTTTTCAAAAAAGGTGCTTTTTGAAAATATCGTATGCTTTTATGAAACATGGCTTTTGTGAATGAGTGTCTTGTATGATAAAGCATGTAATATGCAATATGCATGCTTCTGAAGGTTCTGTTACATATGACTCTAAAGAAAAAAATCTTCATCTTGAAATAGCTGATCTCTTTAGATGATCTTTACGAATGAATGACCCATCAAGCTTTTTCTTCAGAGAGTATAATTGCACCAAGGTTGTACTTGAGCAGGAGGTCTCCATCCTTTTTGTGTGAATTAACCTTGCATCAAATACTTGTTAAATACATGATAAATCATATCTAGTCATAATATAACATTATTCATGAAGGCATATTATCATATCATATATGACAGTGTATCATATTGTGTGTCATCAAAATATAGTTTCTCAACATTCTCCCCCTTTTTTATGATGACAAAATATGCTTCCCCTGTCAAAAAGTCATTATACATAGTAATAATAATATCATAAAAATGCATAAAAATATAGAAAATGTCAGAGTATTTTTCTCCAATATTGGAGACAGGTTTTTCTCCCTCTTTGTCATGGAGAAAAAGGAAGGGATCAGAGTATAAAAGTTATTACATACCAATAAATAAAAAAGTTCATTCTGAGCCGGATGAGGGGTGAAACTTCCGAAGCAATGCATCTTGGCCGATTTTCAGGGATTCCAAGGCTTGATGCAGAGATGCTTGACTCTTTAGAAGGAGATCCTGGGTATTTTGTACATCGACAATTGCTGAGAAGATGTCGAATTCAGAAGTTGCTGCTGGATCTGCTTCTTGATGGCCTTCGTCGTCAGAGTTGAGTTGAGGGGACTCTTTCTTAGGGAGGGAGGATTCATCAAAAGTGTGGTTGGTGTAGTAGACGATATAGGTTTCAAGAGGTATTTGGAAGTATTGAAGAATAAGGGTAATGAAGTACCCGAAAGGAAGAGAGCGAAAAGATTGAAAGTTAATCATGTTATTAAAGATGACACTGGACCAATTTATTGGAAAGGCACAGAAGATTGCATAGAGAAGGAGTGAGATTTCATTGGCAATAAATCCCTTAGAGGGCGACTTAGGGACTACGTTGGAAGAAAGGATTTGTGACAATAACAGAGCATGAGGCTTCAAGTTGCTTATGCGTCACGGAAGATGGGTTGAGCGAGTGGAGAGGAGGATTCTCTTAAACACAGTTCGGTCGATAGAAACTATGTTAGGGAGTTCAATGTCGTAGGAAGAAATATTGAGAATGCAGCCTAACTGGGAAATATTGAAGGAGATGACTTTTCCATGAATCATGGAAGTGATAGTGGAGTGGTCGTGGTCGACTGAAAGATTTGTGTAGAAAACTTTGATGAGATGTGGATAAATGGTCATAGATTGGGGAGAGGCTAGGACATGAATAAATTCTGAAAGTGAAGTTTGTAGATCGAATAATGGAAAAGCTTCAAGCTGTACTAACTTGCCAGTTTGGATGGGCATGTAGCTAATGGAATGATACAAGTGAATGAGATCTGGAAATCTCAAATCTGATGCTTCAATCATGTTGATATCGGATGATTGTGAAGAAGAGGCCATTTCCAAAGGTTTTGAGAGAATGAAAGCTTTTGAAAGAAAGTAAGGACTTGGAGAAGGTAAAGGCTAGAAGGATGATAGAGATTTTCGAGTAAATTGGTGAGGGATGAATCAATCTATTAAATAGAAAGAAGAAAATAATTATGATAAGAAGTGAGTGACATTTGAATTTTAGATTTTAGTTGAAAAGAGAGTGCGTGAGTTGTAACTTAAAGCTCTTGTGAATGATAGATCAAATCATTATTTGGAAGATAGTGTTGATAGAATAATTTTAAACATTATTTTTTACTTAAGGAAATTTTATAGTGTGAGAGTCTATCGAGGTTGTGATGTGTGACAAAACTTGAGTATGGAGTGTTTTATTGGAAGTAGCAAAAAAATTGTGAATAAGATAGGATGAAAGAGTAAGCCTAAAGAGGAGTGCTCTTTGATAGATTTTGAAGATATCCACGGGATGTTGTGATGAGTAAAGGCAATTCGTGAAAAGAAGGTGTAGGAGTATTATAGAGCCATATCATGTGAGATGAATAATGGCCTAATAAAACAAACAACTTTAAATGATCTTTTACTTTATGAGAAAGTATTCTAAATTCGTGAAAGATGAATTTAGAAGAAGACAAAAGAAATACATGAGTGAGGAGTAATGATTTCTTATATAAGAAGTATTTTTATGGATATGCGTGGAAGGAGTGAGAATAGACATAAAGAAAGGGTGATGTCATATACGAATTTTAGGTGAGATAAGAGTGGGAAAAAAAGGGACAAAAAAATGATGATTGATATGAGATGAGTGACATAAAGCAATGTCATGATTGACATGAATTGATGTTTGTTTAAAGGACATGGTTTGTAGAGAAACTCGATTGAAGGGAGTCCATAGTTTTTGAAAAGGATTAATTAAAATATGTAAAGGAGTCAAAGTCAAGGAAGGAGGCTTAATTTGTATGATAGAGAGAGAAAAGGGTGGTACTAATAGTACTAATGAGAAGAACATATAAAAAAAATGAAGGACAAGTTGTCAAGAATGAGTCCTTATAATAATTTTTTATAAAAAAGCGTGAAAGATGATAGGACAAAAAGTAAATTGTACTTGAGATATAAAAGATGACATAAAGCATTAAATTAAATAGTAAGACTTCATGATGTACGTGAAATATGAAATACCTTAACTTTGAAAAAGGTGGTGAATGGAATGATGACAAAATAGAAAATAGTAAGAAAAGCAAACACTCGATTATGACACAAATTTGTAAAACAAGATTTCACATAAAGTGGTTTTATCATTTGTACTTGTTATTCTTTGATTAAGATAAATTTTGTCAAGTATAAATTATATTTTAATATTTTGTAAAGGTGAACTCGAGTAGACTAATCTTTCTAAATTTTAATTAGTTATATGAATTGATTTTATAAATCACTTAATTTACATATCCCTAATTCTCTCCTAATTCTTATAAAGTCTTCATTTTTTAAAGGTTTAGTGAAAATGTCTGCTAATTGTTTATTAGTGGGTATAAATTCTAGTTTGATTATATTGTTTAGGACTTGTTCTCTTAGAAAATGGTGTCTAATTTGAATGTGTTTATTTCGAGAGTGTAAAATAGGATTTTTTGATAAATTTATAGCACTTGTGTTATCACATAAAATAGTTGTATTTTTGAATTTCAAACCAAAATCTTTCAAAGTTTGTTTCATCCAGATGACCTGTGTACATGCTAGACTAGCAGCTATGTATTCAGCTTCAATAGTTGATAATGATACACAGTTTTGTTTCTTACTGAACCATGAAACTAGTGAGTGCCCTAACATATGACATGTTTCACTTATGCTTTTTCTGTCAGATTTACTTCCAGCAAAGTCAGCATCACTGTATGAGATTAAATCAAATGTAGATGATTTTGAATAAAATAACCCAAAATCAACTATATCTTTCAGGTATCTCATTATTCTTTTTACAGCTTTAAGATGTGATTCTTTTGGATTTGACTGAAATCTAACACATAAGCAAACACTGAACATGATATCTGGACGGCTAGCAGTTAAATAAAGTAGTGATCTTATCATACCTCTGTATAACTTTGTATCTGCAGTCTTACCATCTTCATCTCTGTCCAATACAGTAGTTGTGCTCATAGGAGTAGTTTTTGAAGCAGTAGAGTTCATGTTGAACCTCTTCAGAAGTTCATGAACATATTTAGATTGGTTGATGAAGACTCCATCCTTGGTTTGCTTAATATGCAGTCCAAGAAAGTAGGTGAGTTCTCCCATCATACTCATTTCGAATTCTTTCTGCATGGACTTAGAAAAATCATCACAGAGAGTGTTGTTAGTAGATCCGAAGATGATATCGTCCACATAAATTTGAACGATTAGGGTATGATTATTCACTATTTTCACAAATAGAGTAGAATCTGCTTTGCCTACAGAAAAACCAGTTTTTAATAAAAAGGTTTTAAGTCTGTCATACCAAGCACGAGGTGCTTGTTTTAACCCATATAAGGCACATTTTAGTTTGAAAACATGATTTGGAAATTGTTCATTTTCAAAGCCTGGAGGTTGTTTTACATATACTTCTTCATTTATAAAACCATTTAGAAATGCACTTTTAACATCCATTTGATACAGTTTGAAATCCATATAGCTAGCATGTGATAAAAACATTCTAATAGATTCAAGTCTAGCAAGAGGAACAAATGTTTCATCAAAATCAATACCTTCCTCCTGGTTGTATCCTTGAGCTACTAGTCTTGCCTTGTTTCTAATAACATTACCTGTTTCATCTAGCTTGTTTCTGAAGATCCATCTTGTCCCAATGATCTGATGATCTTTTGGTCTTGGTACAAGATCCCAAACATTGTTTCTTTGGAATTGATTCAGTTCTTCAGTCATGGCTAGCATCCAGAACTCATCGATGATGGCTTCATCAATCTTCTTTGGTTCAAGTTGAGAAATGAATGTCATGTTTGCAATTCGTTCCAGCTGAGCTCTAGTTTGAACCCTCTTGGTCAGGTCTCCCAAAATCTGCTTTTGAGGATGATCTCTAATTTTGGCAAATGTTCTTTGAAGATCATCTTCATTGGGTTTAGCTGTGTTGTCTAAGAATAAATCTGTACTTTCAACATCATCATCGTTAGTCTGCTTATGAACAGATTGATCAATAGATTCACAAAAACTGACATGCATAGATTCTTTAATGGAATTTGAACTCTTATTAAATACTCTGTATGCTTTACTATGACTTGAATATCCTAAGAATATGCCTTCAATAGATTTAGCATCAAATTTATCAAGGCTTTCTTTTGTGTTAAGGATAAAGCATTTACACCCAAAGACTTTAAAGTAGTCTATCCTTGGAGTTCTGTCATAGAACAATTCATAAGGAGTTTTATTTAATAAGGGCCTAATAAGAACTCTATTTGATATATAGCATGCAATATTAACAGCTTCTGCCCAAAAGTATTTAGCAAGGTTATTATGTTGGAGCATAGTTCTAGCAGATTCCTGAAGGGTTCTATTCTTTCTTTCTACTACACCATTTTAAGGTGCAGCTCTAGGAAAGGCAAAGTTATGAGAAATACCATGCAAGTTACAAAAATTTACAAAAAATCATTATCAAATTCTCCTCCATGGTCACTACAAATTTTTATAATAGAACAAGATTTTTCATTTTGTAACTTTTTACACAAAATTTCAAATTCACAAAACGTATCACTTTTGTTTTTCAAAAATATTATCCAAGTAAATCTTGAGTAATCATCTATAATGACAAAAGCATATTTATTATGATTAAGACTAGCTATTCTAGAAGGACCAAAAAGATCCAGATGGAGAAGCTCTAAAGGTCTTTTACTTGAAACAATATTTTTTTATTTGAAAGATGATTTTGACAATTTTCCTAATTGACATGCATCACAAAAATAGTTCTTTTTAAATGACATTTTAGGTAACCCACATACTAAATTGTTTTTAGCTAATTTAGACATGTATTTTGAGTTGACATGACCCATTCTCATGTGCCATAAATGTTGAGTGTCATTATTAGCCATAAGGCAATGTTCAATAATATTTTCTAGGTATAATTCATATATATTATTTTTTCTTATACCTTTTAAAATGATATTTTCGTTGGTGTCTGCTATAAGGCATGCATCATGTTTAAAACAAACATTATAACCTGTGTCAGACATTTGACTTATACTTAAGAGGTTATGTTTCAAGCCTTTAACAAGGAGAACATCTTTGATAAGAGGTTTATCAATATTACCAATATTACCAATACCAATTATCAGACCTATGTTGTTATCTCCAAAGGTGACAGTTCCTCCTTCTTTATGATGAAGAACAGAAAAAAGGTTTGGATGTCCTGTCATATGTTTTGAACATCCACTGTCTAGCATCCATCTGTTCTTCTTCTTTGGAGCCTGCAAAATATTAAGTAAAAATTCTTTGTGGTACCCAATCGGGTCCCTTTTTGTTAGACTTAGGAACCCATATCCATTTTGATTTGGGTTTGTCTATAACTTTAGAGGAGTACAAAGTATGAAAGTTGTAATGCTCCTGCTTATGTTCAGCAGAACCTTTGATGAAAATAGTCTTTTTATTTATACAAGAAGGTTTATTCATGTGAGAATAACCAATACCATTCTTGTAGAAAGAATTTTTAAGAGGATAGGAGTTTATCTAGGTTCTCTTTTCCTTTAGTAAATTTGAAAACCGTTTTCATAAGGTTTTCAGTTTTACTTTTTAATTCTAAAATTTCTACTTGAAGATTTTTAGTCTTTGAGCTAGTAGAGGAGATTTCAGAAGTAATCATAAAATTTTTCTTTTTCAACTCAGAAATCTCAATACTGAGTTTTTCATTTTTCTGCACAAGCTCTAAATTTTCAGATTTCAAATTTTTATTTTTGAGAATCGTTTTTCTTGATTCTTCAAAAAGTTTTTGAAAAGCATTTTGAAGATCTTCGAAAGAAAAATCGAGAGTTTCACTTACAGAGCTTTCTGCCAAGAAGCACATGTTGGCGGTTTCAACTTCATCATCACTTGATTCTTCACTTGTGGATGGTTCTGAATCATCATATTGAGCATGCAGAGCCTTTTTCTTGAAGAACCTTTTCTTTGGTTCCTCGGTTTTGGATTTTCTTTTTAGAAGAGGGCAGTCATGTCTTATGTGTTCTGGCTTATTACACTGATAGCACATAGAATCTTCTTTAGAGTCTTTTCTTTCCTTGTGCTTATTTGGAAGTCGATTCTTTCTCATGAAGCGCTGGAATTTTCTGGTGAGTAGCGCTATTTCAAATTCTTTTTATGATTCCTCATTCTCAGAAAGAACTGGGAAGGCCAGAGTTTTCTTTGTAGGTTGTTCCTCTTCCATTTTTTCCTTCATATGGACTTCATAGGCCATAAGATTGCCTATTAAGTCATCCAAGGTAAGCTTGGATAAATCTTGAGCTTCTTCAATTGCTGTAGTCTTTTTCTCTCAATCAGTTGTGAGAGATCTCAAGATTTTCTTCACCTTATCTGTCTGGGAATAAGTTTCTCTCAGAGATTTCAGGTCGTTGGTGATGTTGGTGAATCTTGTAAATATCTCTGTAATGGGTTCATCTTTGTTCATTTTGAACAACTCATATTTTCGAACTAGAGATGAGATTTTGGCTTCTTTCACTTTGTTGGTTCCTTCATGAATTACCTCCAGAGAATGCCAAATATCATAAGCAAATTCATAAATAGATATTTTGTTGAATTCATTTTGATCAATGGCACAATACAAAGCATTCATAGACTTTGCATTTAGATTGGCCATCTTCTTTTCTTCATCAGACCATAAGCTATAGTCTGAGGATGGAGATGTGTATGGATGTTCAACAATTTTTCATACTGCAAAATCTATGGACTTGAGAAATATAGCCATTCTGCATTTTCAGTATCCATAGTTGGAGTCGTTGAAGAAAGGAGGATGAGATGCGTGTTGACCTTCAATATCACGAGCATAAGAGGTTGATTCCATAAGTGCTGGAAGACTTGTTATGTCGAAACTAGCAAACCTGCTCTGATACCAAATGAAATTCCACTAGAGGGGGGATGAATAGTGAATTATGTAATAGATCGATAATTTAAAAAATTAAATGCAATAAGGCACAACACATAAAACACAAGATTTATACTGGTTCGGTCGAGTCACTGACCTACATCCAGTCCCCAAGCAAAACACTTGAGCCTTTCACTATAACATCTGAGTTACCGGATAAATAGTACAACACCCTCTTTCTCAGAGGTCTTCTTCTCTCAATAGAGAAGGAACACACCCTCTTTCACAGAGGTCTTCTTCTCTCAACAGAGAAGGACAACACCCTCTTTCACAGAGGTCTTCTTCTCTCAACAGAGAAGGACAATACCCTCTTTCACAGAGGTCTACTTCTTCCAACAAAGAAGGAAAACAGTGAATAACAAAAAGTTACAATACTTCCTATAGAACCTTCAGAATGATATGAATGCACGAATGAAGGATTCTCAGAATGTTTTGTTCTTTTCACTCAGATGATTCTCTTTGTCAAAGAGCTATTCTTGACTTTTTCTCTTTCTTTTTCTAGGCTCTCTTTTTCAAATATCGAATAAGAATTTTTCTCGTTGTAAGCTCACATGTCCTTGTTTGAAAAACTATTTTGTTTGAGTTTATATAGCTCAAAAAATATAGTCGTTGTCTTTTTGAAATGATTGTCTTTTTGGGATGTGAGATGTCAAGTCAATTCAAAAACACCTTTGTGTACAACATTGCTTTTTTGAAAAGGTCTTCTTTCCATAAGTGTAATATTTTGGAGTAGACTATTTGTTGTAGTATTTTAGGTGTGATATATTTTGTAAAAGGTCTATTCTCATAATAAATGATTTGTAGTACATTAAACGTTGGATTTTAAACCATCATGTTGTTTTGTCTTTATTCAAATTAATGATTTGTAGTACATTAGTATTTTATTTAGAAATCGTCACTTCTTGACTTAAATGGGTGTAAGTACAATAAATGCTTTGAGTTCTTTATTTTGTAAATAGTCATATCTAAAAATACTTTATGATGGGCTATTTAATGTCTACAGAGAGAATGAAGACTTTAAGCAAGTCGATGTTCTTTGAGAGGGGTTAAGATAGTCATTTCTAAAAAAATTTTGAGGTGGTATTTAATGTTTTACAGAAAGAATGATGACTTTAAGTAAGTCGACATTCTTGAGTTGTATAAAGTAACTAAAGTCTTTTCTAAACATATTATAATAATATTAGTTTTCTTTGTTTAGTTCAACTAGCCGATTTTTATGTTTGTCTTTTCCTTACATACTTGAAATCATTACTTTTTATTTCTTTTCAAGTTGTCTTATACATGATAGAAGGTACAATTAATGCTTTTGAAATCATGAGCTATTATATCTTGTCAAAATACCTTTTTCATAAAAGTTTGTAAGAAGGTACAATGTTTAGTTTTCAAAAAAGGTGCTTTTTGAAAATATCGTATGCTTTTATGAAACATGGCTTTTGTGAATGAGTGTCTTGTATGATAAAGCATGTAATATGCAATATGCATGCTTCTGAAGGTTCTATTACATATGACTCTAAAGAAAAAAATCTCCATCTTGAAGTAGTTGATCTCTTTAGATGATCTTTACAAATGAATGGCCCATCAAGCTTTTTCTTCAGAGAGTATGATTGCACCAAGGTTGTACTTGAGCAGGAGGTCTCCATCCTTTTTGAGTGAATTAACCTTGCATCAAATACTCGTTAAATACATGACAAATCATATCCAGTCATAATATAACATTATTCATGAAGGCATGTTATCATATCATATATGACAGTGTATCATATTGTGTGTCATCAAAATATAGTTTCTCAACATCGTCTCTTGTCTCTTGTCTCTCGTCTCTCGTCTTTCCCCCTTTGTCTCTGTTCTCCCTCCCCGACTCCATCTCTCTCTCTTGTTGCTAAACCGACGCCGGTGAGCCCCTCTCCGTCGAGGCAGTCTGACACCCTCCCTCCCTCCGGCAGCCCAGGTAACCCCCTTCTCCTCTCGTTCCCCCCTTTCTTCCTCTGGGTTCGCCGGAAGACCGGTAGGTGGCCAGCGGCCCCTATCGTGCCTTCCTCTTCCCATTTCCGTCAGTCAAGGGGCTCCGCCCCTTTGCCTTGGTCTCTTTTAGCAGGCAGGGGGCGGAGCCCCTTGCCCTTTTTACTATTCCGGCAGGGGCCATCGGCCCTTGCCCTTCTCTTTCAGGTAGGGGCCGATGGCCCCTGCCCTTCCCCTAAAAAAAAGGCAGGAGACTTTGGCTTCTGTGTCCTTTTTTTGGAAACCCAACAGGGGCCGATGGCCCCTACCCCTCTCTAAACCGACAGGGGCCTCTGGCCCCTGTCCCATTTTCTGTCGAGCAAAGCTCGACAGGGACCATTTGGCCCCTGTCTCCTCTTCCGAGGACCGCAGGTGGGCATTTGGCCCATGCGACCCCCTCTCTCTCTTGTTTTGCCTTCCGACAGGCCAACGGAAGGGGGGTGGGAATCCCCCTTCCATTCGAGGTAGAACTGCTAGCAAGGGCCTTTGGCCCTTGCCTCGTGATTCTTCAGGACTCTGCAGGGGCCCTTGGCCCCTGCCTCATTTTTTTAGAAAGCCGACAGGGGCCAAAGGCCTCTGCCTTATCTTTTGGGAGGCTAGCAGGGGCCTTTGGCCTCTGCCGCCCGAATATGTCCGACAGACAGTGGAAATAAGCCCCTGCCCGGATTTTGTTTCACTTTCAATTAAGATTCATGCTAATATCGTACTCTTGCAGTGTTACGCAATAGAGCTTGTCCGTGCTCCGCGAACCAAACTGGTGATTACCTATGCTTGTAGGCAACTTCTTTCTCGCAATACCCCGAGGTAGGAGAAATTGCACAAGGACTTAAATAACTGAACCTAGCATAAATAGTTAAAGACTGAAAGAACAAAAATATATATTTATATACGTATAAGTATATAAGTGTGCTTTTAGCTCAAGGACGCGGTTTCACAATCCTTGTCCTTTACTTACGCATTTTCCTGCTTTTTGTCTTTAATTTGCCGTTGCGCTTTGCACCCAGACTTTTGCTTTCGCATTTTATATTTTTTGTCTTTAGCTCAAGGATGCGGTTTCGCGATCCTTGTCCTTTGCTTTTGCATTACTTGTTCTATGTTTGTTGTCGCGCTTTGAGCCCAGGCTTTTACTTTAGCATTTCTTGCTTTCTGTCTTTAAATTTGCCGCTGCACTTCGCGGCCAGGCCCTTGCATTTTTTTTCATTACTGTATTGTTTTCACCTTGCTATCGCATATACTATCCTATAGCATTTCTCCATACGAAGTTTCATAAATTTAAACCTATGAAGCGTGTGTAGGCTTGCACCTCTCTCGCTCCTGCGATTGAGAAATAGCAAGGTTTAAAATTTGCAACCTCAATGGATGAAAGGAGTCCTTTTATATAGAACATACGGTTTTGCAAACAATGTTGGTTTTGAAGCATCATAGTGGGACATCCTGAATCAAGCATTCAGAAGGAGTAGTTTCTCTACTCTAGTTCACTTTTTTGACATAGCTCGAGATTACCCAACATCTGGGACTCCAGCAAGCTTGTGAGCATAGTTTTTTCATGCGAAATCCGCATTCACCGTTTATTATTATCAGTGTCAAAATTTGTGTTGCATGTTGACACTACGATAACAAATGTGAGATTCGAGAAAATCACATGCCATAAGTTGGCACATGATATTGGTCATTTCAAAAGTTTAGAATGATGACATTATATCTTTGCAAATTATGTTATTGAGGACCTAGAACCTTTTCTCGTAACGTGCTCATAGACATGCATGGCATGCGAGTAATACAACGGATGTTTGAGATGGTCATTCGACCTCAACGAGTGCTATAAGCACATTTGTAAACCACATTACAGATTGATTGATTTTTGCCTTCACAGGTAAGATGCTTGATTGGGTCAAAAGACCAGAGCATGTAGAATGGGTCATTGGTTAAGTAATCCCTGACACACCCATTCGTTTCTTATTGTCTATTAAGGGAGAGAATGGATTGGTACACACACTTCGATGGATAGGTTGTTAACAACCATTCTACGAGCAAAGACTCAGTGTCCCCAGTCATCAGAGTTAGGGGATGAGACTACCAGATATTATCCTAGGTGGTAGATCTTTTAGAATTTTGCAGAAGTAGGATACATCTGTAGCCATGAACGCCTTTAGGTAATCCTCTCTAGGCTAACGGTTGTCCCCTTAGGAACAGACTCAACTAGCTATTTGGGTTATTTAAAATACATAGAATAATAGACGCTCGAACTAGTCTCAGTTGTTTCTACGAATCGCGTCGGCGCGTACCCGCAGGTTAGTTAATGATGAAACATAAAGTAACTTGTGCATTCTACCTAATAAGCATAGAATTGTTGTTTTGCTTAATGCTCAGTGATTTTCAATTCATTATTAAATGCTTTGATATAATATATAGCATGTGCTAGTTAGACTTTCACACATGCTAGTAAACTGCTCATGTTAATTCAATAACTGCTTGGTTACTCATCATGCATAATTAATTATTTATGCTTCTTTCAGACATTTCTGTCTACTTGTGCACCTACTAGTTTTTCATAAAACTAACCCATTTTATGGGTACATGTGATGATTAGGTACTCAGCAGACGATGTCGCGATTGCGAGATGTTCTCAGGATCCACTGTTTCCACTCGCGGCTTTTGTCCTGGTCGTTTTGGGTTTTGTTACATGTTTCTTAGAGAAATCCAAATTTTGTACAAACTTGAAATTGTTTATGATATAAATGATTTCATCTGGACATTTACAAGTTATGCCTTTGTCTTTTATGCTCTTATAGCTAACGTGCCCAAGATTGTCGACTTGCCCTCTTTTCTTTTAAAGAAATGCTTTCGCTGATTTTATAAATAAACTCTGAAAAGAAAAAAATATTTTCTAGCCTTTAAACCGTTTTCAAAAGGTTTATAAGTTTGAAATTTTAGGGTGTTACAACTTTTGGTATCAAAGTCAAAGGTTTATAGTGATTCTTGGACATCTGGCATCCGCATCTCGCTGTAAGTAATCTCTTTTACTATTCATGTTTTTACTATTAAACTTAAGCATACCTTACATGGGTACTTGGGGTCTCTTGTTTAAAGAATATGAATCCTTCGGGTGGTGTAGAGTACGTATCAGGCAGAAGCGCACGACAGATGTGTTGTCGTTCAAGTAGGGGAAGAAACCCTACGACTTCTCGTCACGACCGTGAAGGGTCCCGAGCTAAGTTTTGGGTAAGAAGGTTGAATCTTCCTACTTTTGCAGATTCTTGGGGTTTTACGCTACCAAATGCTTCGCCGCATTACACCCCCACGACCCCTCCTTACGGTCAAGGAGTCTTGAATGATGATTTGCATCATTTTTCCCCTCCGAGAGGGATCAGGCATACGAGTATCGCAAGAGAGTACTTGAAGAAGTACTCTCGTCGACCCTAAAGGATATATGACTTGTTGTCTTTTCTCGATAATCGGTTTGTCTTTTTGTTTATCAAGTAACTTTTTGTACCATAGTTTGTGTACTCTGTTGCTTTTTGTAAAGTGTCTTTTTGTACCAGTACTGTTGGGTTATTGTAACTTTGACACTTAGAAATACTAAGATATTTTGGGTTCTTCACTATGTTTCTTTGAAACCTGACTTACGTATCTTTTTATATTAAGAATGGTGCAAGGTACGAACGAAGGTTCGTCTGATGATTGGTTAGATCAACGAGCATTTGTCATGGATTCCCTCGGTACTTTAGATGATGCAATTTGAGGCCAAATGCGCGCTCAGGCACCCTCTTCTGAGCCAAGCCAACATACGACAATCTCATATAAGAAATTTTTAAAACTTGATCCGCCCATTTTCGTCGGCAAAACCGATCCAGACTTGGCAGAAAGCTGAATTAAAGAGCTGGAACGAGTTTTTCGAGTGCTGGATGTCCCAGACGACAAGAATACCTAATTTGGAACCTTCTGATTGAAGGATAACGCCCGCAATTGGTGGGACACGACCCAAGATGTTTAGTTCCCAGATTCATCCGTAATTCCTTGGGAAGCCTTCAAAAAGGCATTTTTGGAGAATTATTTTCCTCCACATGCACGAGAAAAGAAGAAGGTCGAATTTTTGGAACTCTTTCAGGGAACTTCCAAACTTGCGGACTATATCGCCAATTTTCAAAGGCTGGAGCATTACTGCCCTGGCTTGTTCGATGGTGAATGTGAACGGGCTGGCAAGTTCATTCGAGGATTGAGGGAAGGACTCCGACCTAGGGTCCTCACCAGCATACCCTCAACCTTCTCTGCGGCAGTTGCGGCTGCCACCCTTCTAAATGAAGATTGGGAGCGCTCTAAGAGCACCCAGGCCAACAAGCCACCTGTTGCAGGTTGAGAGTAGAAGAAGACCCCTTCTGGCGGCCAAGCCAAGCAGCCGCTCTTTTTTATAAAAAGAGAAGGAGGAAGGAGGCAGGCTCCTCCTCACAGCGTCAGCACCCTCAGGGCAACCCTCAAATTAGGCAACAAGCTAGTGATGCTTGCCCCCAATGCTCATGACCCCATCCTGGGCAAGCATGCCCTCGTGAGACCGGTGGATGCTTGTATTGTGGCAAGATGGGCCACTACATCCATGAATGCCTCAAAAAGGCGATCAATGATCTCAGGCGAAACAATGGAGCACATATGTTTTCTCGACCACCGCAACAACCACAACAGCTGCAATCCAGCAGTCAGAAGAAGACGCCATGACGCCTCTACACCACCACAATCGAGCAGTTGACCAAGGGCGAGCTCGTGCAAGGTACCATTCTGGTTGCTAATCAAGCAGCTTTTGTACTCTTTGACTGTAGTGTCACTTATTCCTTTATTTTCGTAAAGTTTGTTGAACACTTGCACTTACTTGTTAGTTCTTTGAACAATGTTCTCGACATGTATAATCCAATTGGGAAGAACACAGTTTGTGCGACCTACGTACCAGCTCTGAATGTAGTCTTAGTCGATCGGCACTTGCCCGCTCGTGCTATCCTACTTGAGATGACAGAATTAGACATTATCTTAGACATGGATTGGTTGCACAAGTACCATGCCAAAATCTTTTGTCAGGATAGTAGAATTGTCTTGTCTCCACCAGGGATGCCTAAGGTAGAATTCAAGATCGTGAGACCGGTTCGAGCTAGCAAGATAATGTTTTCGCTAAAAGCGCAAAACTACCTAAGAAGGGGATGCACTATCTTTTTAGTCTGTGTCATCCAGTCTGAGTCATTGCAAGTTTCGATCAGAGATTTGGAGGTTGTGCGTGATTTTCTAGACGTCTTCCCATAGGAGTTGTCAGGACTTACCCCTCCTCATGAAGTGGAATTCAACATCGAGTTGCTACCGGGTACCATGCCGATTTCTAAAGCTCCATACCGAATGGCCCCAGCTGAGCTCGAGGAGCTCAAGAAGCAATTGCAGGAGTTGATGGATTTGAGTTTCATTCGCCCCAGTGTCTCACCCTGGGGAGCTCCTGTCCTATTCGTTAAAAAGAAGGGTGGATTGTTGCGATTGTGAATTGATTATTGAATGCTAAATCAGGCCATAATAAAGAATAAGTATTTGTTGCCTCACATCGAGGATCTTTTCGATCAGCTAAGAAAGGCTAGGGTATTCTCTAAAATCGACCTTAGATTTGGGTACCATCAACTCAGAATTAAGGAAGATGATATCTCCAAAACAACTTTTTGAACTAGGTATGGGCATTACGAGTTTACTGTCATGCCTTTCGGACTCACCAATGCTCCTGCAGCCTTCATGGACCTCATGAACCGTGTGTTCAAACCCTTTTTGGACACCTTCGTAATCGTGTTCATCGATGACATCCTGGTGTACTCGGAGACCTAAGATCAACATCGCGAACACCTGATTATAATTTTAGAGACCCTGCGGAAGGAGTGTTTGTTCGCTAAGTTCTCTAAGAGTGAGTTTTGGCTCAAGGAGGTTATGTTTTTGGGGCATGTTATATCCAAGAAAGAAGTATCCGTAGATCCCTCCAAGGTGGAGGCCGTACTAAGTTGGCAACAACCGAGGAATGTTTGTGACATCAGAAGTTTTCTTGGATTAGCTGGATATTATCGAAGATTTATCCAGGACTTTTCCAAAATCTCTCTACCTATAACAAAACCGCTAAAGAAGGAGGCTAAGTTCATATGGGACGATACGTGCAAAAACAGTTTTCAGATGTTAAAGGAGCGAATTACTACCGCTCCTATCTTGGCCTTGCCTTCAGGACAAGGCGGCTTCGTGATCTATATGGATGCTTTAGGAACAAACTTAGGATGCGTCCTAATGCAAAATGGGAAAGTAATCTCCTATGCCTCGCGCCAACTCAAAATCCATGAGAAGAATTACCCGACCCACGATTTGGAGTTAGCATCCGTGGTCTTCGCTTTGAAGATATGGCGACACTATTTATACGAGGAACAGTTCGAGGCTTTCACGCATCACAAAAGCCTTAAGTACTTATTCTCGCAGAAAGAGTTGAACATTGGACAACGACGTTGCTTAGAATTCTTAAAGAATTACAATTTTACCATTTCCTACCATCCAGGAAAGGCAAACGTCGTGGCTGACGCTCTTAGCCGCAAGGCTTCCTGTGTTTCTTTCAATCTATTATACGCTGGTTAGAAGCTTTTTGAGGATTTGGTTTCTTTGAAACCATTTGCGGTCATGAAACATTCTATCAGACTTTCCAGCCTAGTGGCCCAACTTGAGCTTTTAGAAAAGATTGTTGATGGGCAAAGGATTGATACGCAATATGTAAAGCTGAAGGCTCAAGCACAACAACTCGATACCCCCTTTTGTCTGAAGGAAGAAGGAAGCATATGGTATAAGAATCATCTTTGGGTCCCAAACGATCCTGTTTTGAGAGACGAGGTTCTCGAGGAGGCCCACAAGTCCAGATACACGATCCACTCGGGAGGCACAAAAATGTCCAAAGACCTGCAGCGATGTTATTGATGGAACAGAATGAAGCAAGATGTGGCTGAATATATCGCCAAGTGTTTGACTTGTCAACAGATTAAGATCGAGCATCAACGACCAGGCAGAGTGATGCAGCAGATAGAAATCCCACAATGAAAATGGGAAGACATCACTATGGACTTTATCGTCGGTTTGCCAAGGACTCGAAGAAAGCATGATGCGATTTGGGTGATCGTCAACCGACTCACCAAATCAGCACATTTCCTCCCTATCCGCCTCAGTCAGTCACTCGACAGTCTGGCAGACCTCTACATTCAGGAGATTGTAAGATTGCATGGTGTTCCAGTGTCCATCATCTCTGACCGCGACCCAAGGTTCACCTCAAGGTTTTGGGGGCAATTACAGTTGGCTTTAGGTACAAAATTGAAGTTTAGCACCGCTTTCCACCCTTAGACCGACGGGCAGTCTGAATGCACGATTTAGACTTTGGAAGACATGCTACGTGCATGCATGATAGATTGGAAGGGAGAATGTGATTCTCATACCAGTCTGGCAGAATTCGTGTACAACAACAGTTATCACGCTAGCATCAGGATGGCCCCTTACGAGGCCTTGTACGGGAAGCCTTGTTGATCACCTCTTTACTGGGATGAGGTTGGCAAGCGAAGATTGGATTCTTCTGTAGTATTACAACACTACACTTAGCAAGTTCAGTTGATTCGAGAACGACTTCGTAGTGTCCAGAGCCAGCAAAAAAGTTATGCAGATCGACGTCGTCGAGAGCTCACCTTCTCGATGGGAAATATGGTTTTTGTTAAGGTATCTCTCATAAAAAGTGTTTTTCGATTCGAGAAAAAGGGGAAGCTAAGTCTCAGATTCGTCGGACCATTCGAGATCCTATATCAAATTGGTGAAGCAGCTTACCGTGTGGCTTTACCTCCTCAATACGCTTAGATCCATAATGTCTTTCACGTATCCATGTTGAGGAAATATGTGCACGACCCGTCACACATCATCCATTATGATGATGTAGACATTCAGAAGGATTTATCTTTCGAGGAAAGACCTGTCAAGATCATTGATCATCGGGATCAAGTACTTAGGTTAAAGATGATATCCCTTGTCAAGGTGCGTTGGCAACACCATGAGATAAAAGAATGTACTTGGGAGCTAGACTCTGATATTAGGGAGAAATACTCTGACTTGTACTTTGAACGATAAATTCAATTTAATTTTGAGGATAAAATTATTTTAAGGAGGGTAGGATATAAAACCCAGTTAAAAAAAAATTGGGACCCGGGTCAGGTCTGGACCCGACCCGGATCCATACCTGAGCCATCCCTGCCCATCGAAAGGGCTTTCAGGGGTTGGCCGTGGGTGACACACAGGGGGTTGCTCGCCCCCTGTGATGCTATAAAAGGGCGAGAGGGGAGGGCTTACAAGCCTCTCCCGCGATCCCCTGACTCTCTCTTATCTCTTGTCTCTCCCCCTCTGTCTCTTCTCTCCCTCCCCGACTCCATCTCTCTCTCTCTTGTCACTGAACCGACGCCAGCGAGCCCCTCTCCATCGAGGCAGTTCGCCAGCCTCCCTCCCTCAGGCAGCCCAGGTAATCCCCTTCTCCTCTTGTTCCCCCCTTTCTTCCTTTGGGTTCGTCGGAAGGCCGACAGGTGGCTAGTGGCCCCTTACGTGCCTTCTTCTTCCCATTTCCGTCAGGCAAGGGGCTCTGCCCCTTTGCCTTGGTCTCTTTTAGCAGGCAGGGGGCGGAGCCCCCTGCCCTTTTTACTATTCCGGCAGGGGCCATCGGCCCCTGCCCTTCTCTTTCAGGTAGAGGCTGATGGCCCCTACCCTTCCCCTAAAAAAGAAGCAGGAGACTTTGGCTCCTGCCTCCTCTTCCGAGGGCCGCAGGTGGGCATTTGGCCCCTGCGACCCCCTCTCTCTCTCGTTTTGCCTTCTGACAGGCCAACAGAAGGGGGTGGGAAGCCCCCTTCTATTCAAGGTAGAACTGCTGGCAAGGGCCTTTGGCCCTTGCCTCGTGATTCTTCAGGACTCGGCAGGGGCCAAGTACCCCTGCCTCGCCTTTTAGAAAACCGACAGGGGCCAAAGGTCCCTGCTAGCCTCCCCAAAGAGAAGGCAGGAGCCTTTGGCCCCTGTCGCTCGAATATGTCCGACGGACAGTAGAAATAAGCTTTTGCCTGATCTTTGTTTCATTTTCAATTAAGATTCATGCTAATATTGTACTCTTGCAGTGTTACGCAACAGAGCCCATCCGCGCTCCGCGAACCGAACCGACGATTACCTACGCTCGTAGGCAACCTCTTTCTCGCAATACCCTGAGGTAGGAGAAATTACACAAGGACTTAAATTACTAAACCTAGCTTTAATAATTAAAGACCAAAAGAAAAAAAATATATATTTATATACGTAAATGTATATAAGTGTGCTTTTAGCTCAAGGACGCGGTTTCGCGATCCTTGTCCTTTATTTACGCATTTTCTTGCTTTTTGTCTTTAATTTGCCATCGCGCTTTGCGCCCAGGCTTTTGCTTTCACATTTCCTGCTTTCTGTCTTTAGCTCAAGGTTGCAGTTTTGCGATCATTGTCCTTTGCTTTCACATTACTTGTTTTATGTTTGTCGTCGCGCTTTGCGCCCAGGCCCTTGCATTTTTTTTTCATTACTGTATTGTTTTCACCTTGCTATCACACACATTATCCTGTAGTATTTCTTCATACGGAGTTTCATAAATTCAAACTTATGAAGCATGCGTAGGCTTGCACCTCTCTCGCTCCTGCGATTAAGAAATAGCAAGGTTTAAAATTTGCAACCTCAATGGATGAAAGGAGTCCTTTTATATCGAACATACGATTTTGCAAACAATGTTGGTTTTGAAGCATCACAGTGGGACATCCTGAATCAAGCATTCGGAAGGAGTAGTTCCTCTACTCTAGTTCGCTTTTCTGACATAGCTCGAGATTACCCAACATCTGGGACTCGAGCAAGCTTGTGAGCATAATTTTCTCATGTGAAATCCACATTCACCATTTATCGTTATCAGTGTCAAAATTTGTGTTGCATGTTGACACTACGATAACGAATATGAGATTCGACAAAATCACATGCCATAAGTTGGCATATGAATCACATGCCATAAGTTGGCATATGATATTGGTCATTTCAAAAGTGTATAGTGATGACATTATATCTTTGCAAATTATGTTGTTGAGGTTCCTATTGAGGACCTAGAACTCTTCCTCGTAACGTGCTCATAGACATGCATGGCATGCGAGTAATACGATGGATGTTTGAGATGATCATTCGACCTCAACCAGTGCTATGAGTACATTGGTAAACCACATTACAAATTGATTGATTTTCGCCTTCAGAGGTAAGATGCTTGATTGGGTCAAAATACTAGAGCATGTAAAATGAGTCGTTGGTTAAGTAATCCCTGACACACCCATTCGTTTCTTGTTGTCTGTCAAGGGAGAGGACGGATTGATACACACACTTCGATGGACAGGTTGTTAACAACCATTCTACTAGCAAAGACTTGGTGTCCCCAGTCATCAGAGTTAGGGGATGAGACTACCAGATATTATCCTAGGTGGTAGATCTTTTGGACTTCTGCAGAAGTAGGATGCATCCGTAGCCACGAACACCTTTGGGGAATCCTCTCTCGGCTAACGGTCGTCCCCTTAGGAACGGACTCAACTAGCTATTCGGGTTATTTAAAATACATAGAATAATAGACGCTCGAACTAGTCTCAGTTGTTTCTACGAATCACGTCTGCGCGTACCCGCATGCCAGTTAATGATGAAACATAAAGTAACTTGTGCACTCTACCTAATAAGCATAGAATTGTTGTTTTGCTTAATGCTCAGTGATTTTCAATTCATTGTTAAATGCTTTGATATAATTTGTAGCATGTGCTAGTTAGACTTTCACACATGCTAGTAAACTGCTCATGTTAATTCAATAACTACTTGGTTACTCATCATGCATAATTAATTGTTTATGCTTCTTTCAGACATTTCTGTCTACTTGTGTACCTACTAGTTTTTCATAAAACTAACCAATTTTATGGGTACAAGTGATGATTAGGTACTCAGCAGACGATGTCGCGATTGCGAGATGTCCTCAGGATCCATTGTTTCCACTGACAACTTTTGTTTTGGTCGTTTTGGGTTTTGTTACAAGTTTCTTAGAGAAATCCAAATTTTGTACAAACTTGAAATTGTTTATAATATAAATGATTTCATCTGGACATTTACAAGTTATGCCTTTATCTTTTATGCTCTTTTAGCTAACATGCCCAAGATTGTCGACTTGACCTCTTTTCTTTTAAAGAAATGGTTTCGCTGATTTTATAAATAAACTCTGAAAAGAAAAAAGGATTTTCTAGCCTTTAAACTGTTTTCAAAAGGTTTACAAGTTCAAATTTTTGGGGCGTTACATGGTCTTTGACCATTCTTCTTTGGGGCGATTTTAATCCAAGATCAACCAATGATTGACCCATTTATGAACCTTGGCCCAACCTTAATATCTATTTAAATCCATTTTGACCTTGACCCGAACTTACCCAATGTCTTTTGCATTGAGCATTTATGGTCAAATAGTTCATTAGCCGCTCATCCCTGTTGACTATAGACCATGAACCAAGTTTTGGATGCTCTTGACCTCACTAGGGTCATTTTGAACTAGGGTTATACCTTTTTTTGTATGTTAACTACAAGCCTCCCTTGTCTAGCCATTTGGGCCATTAAAGTTGACTATTTGGCCAGCGTAGGCTCTTTATTGTTAATCGTTTGGGCCATCTTACTGCCATTTATTGGCCTTGATTGCTAGTTGTTGAGTTATGGCTTATATACACCCCAACCCTTTCTCATTCTCTCCATTACTCAACTCTCCTTCCCTCTCTTCTCTTTGCACAAGCTTGCTCTATCTCTCTCTTTTCTTTCTCGTGTGCTCCTTAGAGCACTAAGCTCTCTCCCATACTCTTGTGAGTTCCATATTCTCTTATGCTCAACCTATAGGAGTTTTTCACATAGTGCTTTTTCTGTTCTCTACTCTAGTGGGTTGAGGCTTTTTTTTTTACCTAGGATCTAACTCAAGTTGAGCCTAGGGTCTATCATATAGTTGAACATAGGTCAACATAACCTACTCAAGAAGTCAAGGTGGTTTGTGTCAAAATTTTCGGTCTCAATTAGTGCATGGCATGGGCCGATCTTCATGAGAAGGCGAAAGCTCAGTTGTATCATGGGAGTGAAGTTGTGTGTATACTTATTGCGCCAAGAACTTGATTCTAAGTAGGGAAACTATCACTTAAAAGATAGTGCATGTAATGTGTGCCTTCGAAAGCTCCTGGTTCAAGTTAAGTTGCCTTAATTACTGAGTAAAATATTTTTCAACATACTATTATTATATGTCAATTATGCATACACCCTATAAGGCCTTAATATTTTGAGCATGTTCTACCCTTGCCCATAATATATTCTAAATAGTAAATGTACGGGCTCGGGACATGTAATAATAACTACAAGTGATTTAAAAAAAAAATTGTTTTTGATTTGTATAAACAAAACTTTTGTTCTTTTTTTAATTTTTCCAAATGTTAAGTGTATTTTTAAATTATAATAAAGAGTAAGGTGCCATCTTAGAAAAGAAATAATATCTAACTTTTCCAATATGGTATGGCACTTTGGGTAATACTTCATTACATGTTAAATCTCATTTAGAGACAAGAGAGGACATGTCTAGTTTGTAAGTGGGACACCATGGCGATGAAACAAGATTTTTATATTCATGAGCTTTGTAAGAGATGGAAGCCCTCTATTAACCCGATCTTCTCTGCGTTGCCAAACAACGTGTTCCTGGTGCATTTTTCATTGCAAGATCATTTGAGGTCGGTTTCAAAAAGAGGACTATGGAGGGTTTTTGGTAATATTTTACTTATGAAAAGTTGGGATAGACGTGACATGCCTAAATTTTAGGGTTTAAGGTTTATTCTGGTATGGAACAGAGTGCATGATCTTCTACCTACTTATTGATGCAATGATGTTTTCTACTTGATAACAAATGCGCTGGATGAAAAGCTAGTTGTTGTTGATGATAGGACCTTTGTCCAAGCTCGCTTGCATTTTGCTAGGATCTTTGTGAAAGTTTGATCTCATTTAGAGATCCTTGATTCGATCCCTATTGTTTTGGACAGGTTTTATAAGGGTGACCTTCATATTGAAGTTGAATCCGACACACACTATTGTGAGGTATGTAAGGTAAGATTGCATGCCACTATAAGTTGTGTGAGCAAGAATCCAGCATCCATTATGCTTGGTCTTAGCAGAGGGTGGCAGCAGCATAAGCACAAAGCCAAAAAGGTATAGGTTTCAAAAGTCTCATCTGAAAATCATAATTCTTTTAAGACTCTTGGGGTTCAGGAAGAGGAAGAGGTTATTGTTTTTAATGGCGCTTCTCAGCCTAAGAAACAACATATTTCTTCTACTGCCCAAGACATCAATAGCCCATCTTCTCTTTCTTCTGTGCCTATGCATCGCACTATGGATGATACCATTGATAATACCTTTTTTGGTAATCTTTTTTATTCTGTCCCCGCTTCTTCTCATGGCTTTTGTCATCTTAAAAAGCAAGAGGTTCAGATAATGACTAAGGTTTGCAACATGAGTTATTTGTGTGACCTTCCTTCATTACCTTCAAACATGGTCTTCAGACCATTACTTAAGGGGCTCAGTGTACCTTTATACAGACGCTTTGGGATGCCCAAGCTAGTTGCACAAGTGTTCCTTCCATGCCCCTATCAAGTTAGTACTCAAAAGTGATAAAAAGGTGCACAGGCCTAAAAGGACCGAAATTGAAATGCTAAATGTGAATTTCAAGTAATCTGCATGCGGTGTCCATAGAGAAGGTCTTCAAGATGAGCTTATTCTTCAAGTGTCATCCCCATTTTGTTGGCTCTCTCCGTATGAGTGACATTTTCTAATGTAATCACCATGTCATCCTGAATGATTTCTTATAGCTTATAATTGTTTAGTGACTTTTCGTCACTTCGTGATGTAATTCTTCTAATTCGAATTAAATCTATGAAATATTTTTCCGTAGAAAAAAAAAAACGAAATGATCTCCTTGTTTCAATCTACATATTATAAACAGTGTCCAGTTGCTTTAGTTGTTCTTAAGTCTTACGTTTTTAAATTTAGCTAAAGAAAAATTAAAGATATATCTGTAACATTAATCTTCCTTTTTTCAAGTTATCATACAATGTCTAAAATTGTGACAAAAAATTACTGTGTTTTATAACTATTCACAGAATGACATAGTACTTGAAACAACAATTTTTTTTTGAAAGGCAAGCTGGGGTTAGGCCGACCCTCACCAGTTACACAACATACCATTGAGTTTTGCACTTGCAACCTCCCAACACACGGTGGTGTGCACTAACAGCTCCTACCAAACAAGAGGAGCCCCCTTTGGTCTTGAGACAACATTTTAAGTAATACACTAAAAAGGTGATTTTTTTCCAAAAAAAAAACTTCAAAAGTAGATGTAGTCTATATCATGAATCAGCAGTTGGAAAGTCGTGGTCAGTGTGGGCTTGTGGACAGGATGGTGTTAGACACTTTCGGTTCAATCACGTTCAGATTATAAGAGTTTCAAAATCTTGCAATGCAATTGCTAAAATGTGGCTTTATTGGCTGTAACTAATAGTTCTATATGGAAAGATAGCCACCCGGCTGGTTTCCAAGTGGGCCTCATTCATTTTAATCATTCTTTTTATTCAATTCAACAGGTAAGGGTGTGCCAAACCTTAGTTTTTTATCTAAAAATGAAAAAGGAGATTCTTTGGATAACTGGAGAAAACTTATTTAGTCACTTAGTTTATTGGCGTGAAGCCTCAAGTCCTCCTTGCTTATAGAGTACACCCAGCTTCAAATTCGCAGCAAAAGATGCTCATATGTAGTTTTTAAGTTCTTATCCTCTATTAAGACACTTATAACTCGAAGAAACTGCACTTGGCACTAAGACCTGATCGCACTTGGCTCAGCCTGCCATTCCTATGGTTATCATGCTGGTGGCATAAAACTTCTAAGATAAGGCCCCCACCCCTGGGTTCCATGCTAGGTGTCAGCTTGCGCAGAGAGGTGACACCTGTGAAAATCAAACTTTGTACACCAAAAATAAAATAAAAATCAAACTTTAACTACCTATCTAGCAGCTAAAGGCCGGCAACCTCCCTTAAACTTATGTCACAGGGACATGTCATTTTTGGCTACATGTTGTTGGTGACACAACCTGACACTGTCACACACGCTGATAATATGGATCCGTATAGATGTTGTTTTGTTGTTTTAATAAACTTTTTACTTTTAAATAATATTTCAATAGAATCATTTTTTAAATCCATGACCTCATGTTTAATTCTAAAAAAAAAAATACACCTCAGTGTCGAGCCTGCATCGCGTGTCCTTGTGTCCTAAATTTGTGACATGAAAGCAAACAAACAAGTCCTCCGCACTGCACCCTCCTACTAAAAAGAATGGTAAACCAATTCCAATATGGAAAGAATGGAATTACCATTTACCAACCTCTGTAATAGCTTAACATGTCATATCAATCACGGACTTTGGAGTGCGAATCAGACCCTATTGGGGACGAGGGTATCGATGAAAAGTACTAAAATACCCTCCATTCTCTCAACTTGTGGAGGGAACCTTGTAGAGAGTTGTAGAGAGAGAAAGAGAGACCACCAGCGGTTCGTAATACTAATATTCTCAGTCCGACAGTTACAGACACATACCTCCAATTTTCATCCCCCTCTGCTACTTTTCATTGGCTATTATAATATCATGATTTTACTCTTATTCCGTCCTCTCCCTCTACTACTGTTCATTGGTTATTATATCAGGTAGTTTTACTCTCTCTCTCTCATTTTAGTCCGGAAATCTATAACATCGATTTCCGAGGAGACTCATCACTACGCCCATTTCTTCCTTGCTAGTCTCTTTCTCTCTCTAAAAAGATTTCTCTTTTAGAAAGAAAAGATTGGTTTGCTCCCATACATATGCTGATACAGCCGTGTGCATGTACTGGTGAGGGATCGATGAGGAAGGGGTGAGGGATCGGAAATGGATGCCATACGAAAGCAGGCCACCAAGCTAAGAGAGCAAGTTGCCAAGCAACAGCAGGTTTTCTTTCCCCTTTTCTCTTTGCTTTTTTTCTTTTTTCTTCCTTTTTCCTTTTTGCGAGGAATGGAAGAGGCGTGGTCCAGGGGAAGAGGGTGGTGCCATAGTGGTGGTTTTGATCAAAGATCAAATATTTGCTGTTTTCATTTGATTGGTTTTGATTAAAGATCAAACATTTGCTGTTTTCATTAATTGGGTTGGTCCAATCTGTTGTGCTTGGCACATATGCTTATCATTCCCAAACAAGACTTGGTTTTCTTATAGTTGGTGGCATGATTGTTCCTTCATTTTTCCTTTTCTTTTTTTGTTTACTTAAACGCCGCATATTTAATTAAGGGAGATTTGGCTGCGATTTTGAAGTTTGATCTTTTTTCTATTTATAAATTGAGAAGTAATGAAATGTAGGAAGGTATGTAGTTTGTGCTGCTGATATAGAGATAGTGTGTGAAGCCATGAATTCAATTTCATGGGAATATTTCACATAAATTGTTATGGATTGTGTGCCCAATGCTACAGTCTCTGGTTGTCCGGTTGAGATGCATCAGATAAACTATTTGCCTGTCCCTTGCAGATGATCTTCGACCCGCTTAAACATTTACGTAGTTAGAGCTTGGAATGACTATTGAAGCGCTTTTTCTTATGATTTCATGATAGAAGGAATTGTTTATCGGTCGTCAATGGATTTTCTACAAGCTTATCTTACTAGACTGCGCTTTTTTTCTGCAGATATGTCTGTAGTTGAGGAACTGTTGAGTGGTTGTGAGTGGATTGTCTACAAGTGTATATTAAGACTATGCCTTTATTTGCATCGTTGTCTTTAGTTAAGGAATTCTTGATTGATTGTGAATGGTGTCTTCTACAAGCTTATATTACAAGGCTACACCTTTGTTTGTAGTGATGACTGCAGTTGAGGGCTCCCTTCTCTTTATGGAACCTGCAGATGGGGTTTTCTGTGGAAGATTACATTGTTCATAGTTCATGCTATTTTAATTTATGAATAATGATAAACAGAAGTCATCAAATTAGTAAAGGGGAATCAGTTTTTCTAGGACGAGTGATCCAACTCTTTGACTTTTATATTTGAGATGAATTCATGGAAAATGTTCGTACTTGCAGTGCCACAGAATGCAAGACTAGAATGGTGAAGCACACTAGACTGTGTTGGATTTTCGTAAACCCCTGGGAATTGTTCCTAAACTGGAGATCAGCGTGCATATTTTGGAGAAAATTGCATACTTTGAAACCACAGTGTGTCATATATAAAGAACAATAATGGTATAATTGAGCTGAGCTCTTGCAAACATTCATAGGAGCTTATGTGGGCGTGCCACTTTGATTTCTTACGAGTGATGGACCGCAATTGTTGTTTAATCTTTGGAAGATTCATATCAATAAAACTCTGAAAGATAGGATGCTTTGCTGACCTTATGGCTATTTTTTGACTTGGATTTGCCCTTATCATGTTCTTCCTGTAATTTCGGTCTTCACCTTGATGTGGACAGATCAGGACAGCCATCATTTTCCACAGTTGCTTGCAAATAGACCAAGGGAAATGATTGACAGTACAAAAGGTGAAAAAACAAGATCATCATCAACTAGGAGAATGTTAGTACCTCTTGCTTGGTCCACCTCCTAGTGGTCAATGAGATCATGGTTTGGGAAAAGGCAAGTAGTATACACAAACAATCCATGATGCCAATTGACCACTATAATCCTACAAACATTTGTCTGCTTAGGGAAGATCTGGGATTTGAACTGTCTTGACCAAGTCTTATAGCACCTGGATCTTATTGGAAGACCCATTTTTTGTCAACAGATAGTAAATCACACAGATCCTGGTTTTCCAAATCCAATTCATATTGTAATCATTGTATGATCAGTGGAGTATCCTCCATGTTTTACAATATATGGATATTGGTAAAAGTGGTGCTTTGTGCTATGCAAGGGGAAATAGGCTCCTAGGTATGGTGTGTGATGGCATCTAATACTAGCAGTCAAACTCCTTTCCAGTCTTTTAACAGTTTATGGTGTATACTGGCATTTAATACTAGCAGTCAGACTCTTTTCTGTAATAAAATGGTGGTCTTCAACAAATGCACAAATAACTCACAAACAAGTGTCTATTGGAGACACTACAAGCATGACCCTTGAAAGGGTATAAAGGGAAGAACACTTGAAAAATAAATAATACTTTATTCATGAACAAAATGCTTAAGAAGCATAGTTCTTTACATTGAAGGGGTTCACCCCTATATATACAAAAAAATGGGAGAGAGAGGAGAGCTCATTTTGAGCTCTCCAAAAAGAGACGTTGGATTCCAACGTCTCTTAATATAGCTGTTGGACTACAGTCCAACAACATTTATTATTATAGCTGTTGGACTATAGTCCAACAACATTTATTATAGTTGTTGGACTACAGTCCAACAGATCAAAATATCTAGTTTCTATTGAACTAGATGCTAAAAAAGAAAATAAAAAAATAGAAAAATAAAATAATAAAAGAAAATATAATAATATTAAATAATATATATATATATATATATTGCAGTTTACATTTTAACACTCCCCTTCAAACTTACGGTACAATGAGCGAAAGTTTGTCTAAGAGGAAGTGAAATCTGGGAGCAGCGAGAGGCTTGGTGAAGAAGTCTGCTAATTGATATTCTGATGTAACATATGGCAGATCAATGGTTTCATGTAAGTATTTCTCTCTGACATAGTGACAGTCCATCTCAATGTGTTTAGTGCGCTCATGGAATGTCTGGTTGCTTGCAATGTAGATCGCACTTTTGTTGTCACAACACATCTTTGAAGCTTGCGTTGCTTTAGCTCCCATATCCGCTAGCAATCGTCTGAGCCAAACAACCTCCATAGTGGTGGTTGCCATGGCTCTGTATTCAGCTTCGGTGGAGGAAAGAGAGACTTTCTGCTGCTTCTTGCACCTCCACGAAATTAAGGTTTCACCTAGGAACACACAAAAACCAGTAGTTGAGTGTTTATTATTGGGATCACCTCTCCAGTCAGCATCAGTATATGCAATTAAATTTAATGAAGATGAAGCAGACAAGAAGAGTCCTCGTGAAAGAGAGGATTTTAAGTATCTAATAATACGCAAAATCGCTCCCATGTGCACGGAGGTGGGAGCATGCTGAAACTGACTGACTGTATGAACCGCATGAGTTATATCTGGCCTAGTAATGGAAAGATAAGAAAGAGCTCCAACAAGTTGTCTATAAGGAGTAGGATCATCAAGAAGTTCTCCATCATCAATTTTCATTTTAACATTGACAACTTCTGGAGTGTCTACTTTCTTATCATCTGTAATTCCAGACCTGAAAACGATATCAAGAGCAAATTTAGATTGAGATATCAAATACCCCCGAGGGGAATAAGCAACTTCAATGCCTAAAAAATATCTTAATAAACCTAAGTCAGTCATTTCAAAGTGAGTTTTAAGAAGAGATTTGATATTTGCAACTCCCTGTTTGTCGCCTCCGGTGATGATCATATCGTCCACATAGAGAAGAAGAATAATGATGCCTGCATCAGATTTCTTAACAAACAAAGCAGTGTCAGGTAAACAAGGTTGAAAACCAATATCAAGCATAACATGACTAAATCGGTCATACCAGGCTTTTGGAGCCTGTTTAAGACCATAAAGAGTTTTTTCTAGACGAAGAGCTTTACCCTTAGGGATACTAATACCAGGTGGGGCTTCCATGTATACTTCTTCAACGAGATTCCCATTCAGGAAAGCATTTTTTATATCTAATTGAAAGATAGGCCATGTTCTAATGGAGGCCAAGGCTATTAAAGTTCTAACAGTGGTCATACGGGCCACAGGAGCAAATGTTTCTTCATAATCGATGCCATACTCTTGGGCATATCCTTTTGCTACTAAACGGGCCTTATATCTTTCCAGGGTCCCATCACTTTTGGTTTTGACTTTGTATACCCACCTACAACCTATAGGTTTCTTACCCGGAGGAATATCTTGTATCGTCCAAGTATTGGCCTTTTCTAGTGCATCCAATTCTATTTTCATGGCTTCTATCCATTCTATATGATTTTTTGCTTGAGAATAGGATGATGGTTCAACATATGATTGTATTAATGTAATGGCGGCCCTATACGTGGGTGAAAAAGATTCATAAGACACAAATTTTTCTGGAGGTTTAGAGATTCTAGACGTTCTTCTAGGTGAGACTTCAGAGTATTTTTGTAATGCACATGGAAGATTTTGCTCTCTACGTCTTGAATATTGTAGACTAACATCCCTATGGATTTGCTCTTCATTATCATAATTTTCAACAACAATAGGACTTTGATCATTGTCAAGGTCACATCCAACATCACATTCATTTGATTTTGAAGTTGGATCAATTAAAAACGAGTATTCAGTGACATCCTTGGATTTTTCAAATTCAAAGAAGCTTTCTTTTTCCAAAAAAGATACATTTCTTGACACATATAATTTGTCATTTTGAAAATCGAAACACCTGTAGCCTTTTTGATTATCAGCATATCCTAAAAAGGCACATGGGATTGCACGAGAAGAGAGTTTATCATTTCTGTTGGTGAAAACAAAACATTTGCATCCAAAGACTCTTAATCTAGAATAATCTGGAGTTAAATTAACAAGCTTTTCTATTGGAGTTGTATTCTTTAATGAGGAAGATGGCATCCTATTAATGAGGTAGGTGGCAGTTAGGACCGCTTCAGCCCAAAAACTTTTTGGAACTTGATTTGCAATTAGCAATGTCCTAGTAGTTTCCATAATGTGCCGATGTTTGCGTTCGGCTAGGCCATTCTGTTGTGGAGTGTGTGGACATGATCTTTGATGTGTAATACCATGTAAATTGAGATAGTCTTTGAATTCGTTGGACATAAATTCTCCCCCTGAATCAGTGCGAAAAACAGAAATATCATTTTGAAACTTATTTTTAACCATTTTATGAAATATTTGGAAGTTAGCAAAGACATCAGATTTATATTTAAGAAAATAAATCCAAGTATGTCTAGAAAAGTCATCAACAAAAATGACATAATATGTATAACCACCTTTGGAAATAACTGGTGCGGGGCCCCAAACATCCGAATGTATTAACTCAAGTGGTCGTGAGGAAACAAAAGTTCTACTAAGAAATGGTAACCTTTTCATTTTGCCAAGAATGCAGTCTTTACAAGAAAAATTTTCAGAATTACAAAATTTTTCCAAACTTGGAAAATATTGAATTTTAGACATATGAGGATGGCCAAGCCTTTTGTGCCATAAATCCAATTCTAATTTCTGAATATTATAACAAAATGCATTCTTGGGTAATTCCAAAAAGTCCATGTAATAAAGTCCTCCTTCTCTATGGCCTTCCCCAATCAGCTTCCCTGACTGGCGATCCTGTACCCAACAACCATGAGAAGAGAAGGAGATATTACATCCATAATAAGATATTTGCGAGACAGATAAGAGATTCAAATTAAGTTTAGGGATATATCTAACTTCTGGGATAAAAAATCTTTTGGATTTTTGAAGATTTTCAAAACATCCTATTCCTTTTACTTCGAGAGATGTGCCATCGGCTGTAAAAACCTTTGACACACTTGAGTTATTTTTAAGACATTCGGATAGACTATTAACATTTGGGGTCATATGAAAAGAAGCACCAGAATCTAAAAGCCAAGGAAAGTTACCTGGACCAGAGAAAGATGCAACTGCCGCTCCAGTTGAGGCTTCGGTTGAGGAGGATACCCCTTTGAGAAGAGGTTGAAGGATTTCCATCAGTTGAGCCATAGACACAGGTGCATCTTGATCTTTTGACTCAGATTCAACAGATGCAACTCTTTTTTCTTCTCTTCTTTTTAACTTTGGACATTGAGGCCTATAGTGCCCCGGTTCATGACAATGATGACAAATAACTTTTCTTTTATCAAAGTCGCCGTTTTGCCTTCCAAAATGAGGCGGCTTGTAAGTACGAGTATGATTCTCCGGTCTAGATACAGCTAAAACGGAGTCATCATCAACTTTTGGAGTACTTTTTCTAAGTCTATTTTCCTCCATAGTGAGCTCTTCTATAGTATCAACAATAGAAGGAATTTTTCCACGATGTAAAAGGGCTGATTTGGCGGATTCAAACTCCGGCCTTAGACCATTCACAAATTGATAGAAATGTTCCATATCGAGTTGCTTTTGGCGAAGCTCGATGTCTTCGGCACAATGCCATTTGGGCTCAAGAAGAGCCAACTCTTCCCAAAGTTCGGACAACTCATTATAATATTCTCGAATAGTTTTATCTTTTTGAGTCATTGTCCGAACTTTATCTTGTAAATTGCATACATGTGCAATATCTTTAAGGGAATACATGTTTTTGAGGTATTCCCAAGCCTTATCGGCATGCTCAAACTTAGCTAGACTAGAGCATTTTTTAATGTCAATGCTATTGATGAGCCATGACATAATTTTTGCATGCCCTATCCTCCATTCTTTCCATTTCTTTTCATAAGTGGCTAACGCCTTACTCTTCTCTTCTTCCGTTAGAGGAACCTCTTTATCACCCTCTTTCTTGGTAAGAGATAGTTTAGGTTCCAAATCGGAACCATCCACTATACCCCATAAACCTTTTCCCCAAATGTGGTGCTTCATAATCGAAACCCACATTACATAGTTAGTATCATTTAGCTTCATAGGAATGATGGTGATCTTATCATTGTCATCCATCTTTTACAAGGGTAAGAGAGGAATAAATAGGAGAGAGAGAGAAAAATAAAAAGAAAAGAAAAAATGTAGACAAAGGAATAAGAGAGGATACAAAACCAAATTTTTTTGTAGCACAAGTTCGCCTTTCTTCAAACAAATCTTCTTGAGCCAAGAACAAGGTGATGAAACACCTTTTGTAAATGTGGCACGGAAATCGAGGCGGAAGCATTTCAAGATCTAAGGATTTCGTAGCTCTGATACCATGTAATAAAATGGTGGTCTTCAACAAATGCACAAATAACTCACAAACAAGTGTCTATTGGAGACACTACAAGCATGACCCTTGAAAGGGTATAAAGGGAAGAACACTTGAAAAATAAATAATACTTTATTCATGAACAAAATGCTTAAGAAGCATAGTTCTTTACATTGAAGGGGTTCACCCCTATATATACAAAAAAATGGGAGAGAGAGGAGAGCTCATTTTGAGCTCTCAAAAAAGAGACGTTGGATTCCAACGTCTCTTAATATAGCTGTTGGACTACAGTCCAACAGCATTTATTATTATAGCTGTTGGACTATAGTCCAACAGCATTTATTATAGTTGTTGGACTACAGTCCAACAGCTACTTGCACAGTCAAGTTCCAACAGGAACTTGACTGGATCAAAATATCTAGTTTTTATTGAACTAGATGCTAAAAAAGAAAATAAAAAAATAGAAAAATAAAATAATAAAAGAAAATATAATAATATTAAATAATATATATATATATATATATATTGCAGTTTACATTTTAACATTTTCAAGTCTTAAAAGTTACAGCCAGATAGATCCTCAGAAAAGTCAAGCTTTTTTACATCATTTTATCCTCTTGGTGCAAAGTTATAACCTACTATTGAAGTTCCTTTACCCTATCCAGTGAAACCTTGAAAGCTATGGGAACCATATAATTAGTCATTTCTTTAAAAGAGGGAAATCCTGCCTTATCTCATGCATCTCCACCTATTGAAAAGTTATGCTTATAGTTGGATTTGCAACTTGTGGTTTGGTGACCTCTAATCTTAGTAAACTGTATTCTATAGTATGAATTCAGCATATTGTGCTTGCTCCTTAGGATGTCCCTGTGACGTGATTCTACCAATTGGATTCTGGATAATTGTCATAAACATACAATGGACTATGGCAACCTTTTGTTTTTGGCAAAAAAAGTGCTAATAAGAAAAAAAAAAAAGGATAAAAGAGGTAACCTAATAAGACAAACGTGTGCAGCTCCTGTGAGGTGAGAGACAACATCTACATAGAAGATGCAGCAAACAAGAACCTGTGAGTACTTGACACTGGAGCACTCGTTCTACATATATAACACTCATTTGAGATCAGCATTTAAGAGTTCAATTTATCTCCTGGTTGTACATTATATAGAACTACTGGGGAAAGGCTTGAACCGGAAGGTATGGTAACAATACCATAGGGTTTTATCCTCTTACACCCTGGGACTTTAAATAAAGTCACAAATTTTGGTTTCTTGTCATGCAACTTTTATGATTTTATTTGCATTTAAAAATTTTCTTGTATCACCTGTGGCTGCTTATTATGGGTAAGTGTAATGAAGCCTTGAGGCAAGTACAAGCATAAGCCACAAATGGCTAAACACAAGCCACAAATGGGCTCACTCTCACAAATATCATTCAAAGAGCAAAAACATAAAAAAATATAATCTTATTCACTTGAGCAAAAGCTTAAGAGAAGCTTAGCTACTATGGGGACAAGAGGTGGTCCAAAGACCATAATGCCCATGATGAAAAATAAAAAGACAATAAAAGGAAAAAATAAAGAAAAAGGAAAAATAAAAATCTGTCCCTAAAGGACAGAACCTATTACAGCCATACAAAATGCCCCTAGAGGGAAAAAACCTCTTACAAGCATATATATATATATATATATATATAACAGTAAGTAGTTGACATGGTAAGTGCTCTTGAACTCTAAAGCTTTTTATTTTTAATATTTTATGCCATAACCTTGTACAGTGCATCTAAGTTTTCTATCGATTGCACAGGCGGTTCTAAGGCAATTTGCAAGCCATGTTGGTAATGGAGCAGTGTTTTCTGATGAACTTGAGCTTCAGTGTCATGAACGTCTTGAAAGGCTTTATACATCAACAAGAGCAACAAAGGTACACTCTATGTACTTTAGTTTGTTTTTGGCTAGATGTTGTTAAAGATCATGACATTGGTAAACGTTGGTACTCTTCTTGTTGAATAGCATTTGCAAAGGGATATTGTACGAGGTGTGGAGGGTCTTGTTGCATTGAGCTTAAAGCAAATGGAAATCGGTGAGCATAGTTTCATATCTTCTGTATTTCCTATAGTTCTTCCATCCATTGCAAGACCTTCTATGACATTTCTTACCTGCAATTTTTCTTTAGCAATGAAACTTGCAGATGACTGTTGCAAATATTCAAATGAGAACCAGAATCCTGGCACTACTACCCTTGCAAGGGCTGCTCTTCACTTCGGAAATTCTCACAGTACAATGGAAAAAGAGAGGGAGAATATGCTGAGGACTCTTGGAGTTCAGGTTATTTCTTTTTGCTTTTATCACCTGGTTGTCATGCCTTTTGTTGAAATGCTGAAGGTAAACAATAATTCAGAACTGCAATGCAAGGTTGGATCCTGGCTAAATTTGCATAAAGGTTGTTGTGGGACAGAACTCCAATGAATAACATAACCAATTTAACCTTCCAAATCTAGACACTTCTCAACTTTCCTAAGTATATTAGCTAGCTGACATTGTTTCTAGTATAGGGAGTCTTTGTTGTTTTCTTGACCTTTTCTTGCACAAAAATGGCCATCAATGTCTTGGGTAGGATTCTGAATTTGAGTAAGTTGCAAAAGAAAGGATGAACTGAAGGACAAAGATGCCATTGGGTATTATTCTGAATTTGAGTAAAAGACAGGATTATTGAGTCCGAAATTAACCATATCTGAGGGATTTCAGGTTTGATGAGAAATCAGTTGGTATTGAATGTGCTGATATCAGCAAGAGACTCGAAAGATAACAAGGCAGTCACAAAGCTGTGGTTGTACCAGGCTGATGTCAGCAGCCAAACGTCTTTGGAAAAAAGTGGTGGAAAAGGTTCAGCAAATCTGAATCAAACCAGATCTGAACCTCTCTTTTTTTTCGAAAGAAGAATAAAGGATGAAAGATAAGAGGAAGAAAGAAGAATAAGATTGAGGAAAGAGAAGAAAAAACACAATGGGAGGAAAGAGGAGAAGATATTTTAAGAAGGAATGAGAACTTAGGTTGAACAGCTGTTTGGAACCTTATTTAGTGCCGATAAATCAACCTCCTGTCCTCTCACGCTTTGATAAACAAGTTAGGTTGTATAATATTTTATTCACGTATTTTTATTGCTACATTAATCATTGTGGAATGCTATTAAAGATTGCTTTCAGACTTGATTTTATAGTTTAAATACTAAATATACATACTTTTTCTTCCATTAGCAATAATAAGTTATGTTCCCTACTTATTTTTTTCTTTATTGTAGGTCTCTGATCCATTACGTGCAATGGTAATGAGTGCTCCTCTGCAGGATGCCCGCCACTTAACACGGCGGTATGATCAAATCTGGAGGGATGTTGATGCTCAGGTATGTCTTATTCTATCTGATCATGTTAGATATGTGAGGATGTGACTTTCCATAACTCTGAACTGTTTTGGGCTAACTAGGCAGCCGAAGTCGTAAGACGCCAAATGAAGTTGAGAGATTCTGGCACAAATACAGACAGCAATCTAAAGGTGCAACATGCAGAATCGAGATTGGAAGAGCTCAGATCTACATTGTCAGCGGTAGGACAAGAAGCAGTTGCTGCTATGATGTCTGTTGAAGCTCAACAACAACGGGTTACTTTTCAACATCTAATGACCATGGTATTGATCTTTAACATTGGTTGTCACTCATCACTAAATGAAAATGTGAATTTATCTTCTATTGTTTAATCTAGTTCTCATATGTTATTTTATCGCTAGTCTAGAGAATATTGTAGCTTTATTATTTTGCTTTGTTCCTTTAATGGTCAACCTATGAAAAGAAAAAAAAAAGTGAAACCTCATGTTCCTCTGCCCAGGCAGCATATGTGATTGCTTGACATCGTTGAACATTGAATTACAAGAAAGTGGCTCCTTTTCTCATAAGTATTCTCTATCTAATAATGTCATGCTAGGATGCTACAAGCTTGAATCAAATTAGTTTTCACATCTTGCTACTAACTGAACTCTAAAAGTTCATTTTCATCCAAAATTTTCTGCAGCTCATGTTCATAGAAGCTTGAGAGTGAGATATGGGAAAGTGATGAATTGAACATGGTGCATCCAATCAGACTTTTTTTTTAACACAGTTTATTGTTTCATTCTTTCTCTTTGATTCCTATTTCTCCCATTGTTCAGCAGTAATTTTTCAAGGTCGCTATTTTTAATTGTTGGAGTACATCAATGTTTAATGAGTGCGTCTGGAAATAAAAAATAGCAAGGAAAATGCTTTTGTAAAAAGTATTCTAGAATTAAAGAAACGTGCCAGAGAATGCCATATGTGTGTGTGAGTGAAAACAAGGAACTTATTCTTGTAATAAAATAAGTTGAAAGCAAAAATACAATGTGCACAAGCACAAATATAAATCCACTAAGGGATTATACGAAGACGCTACACAAGTATAAAGTGCATACAATGGCTACAAAGAGCCTAAATGTGCACAAGTACAAGTCCTCAAAGGGGCCACACAATCAAGCAATGGCAAATACACAAGATTACAAGAGACATTAATGAGCACATGCCAAAGAACACAAAAGACATAAAATAATACATTTATTAACGTAGAATGCTTAGGAAAAGCATTAGAAACAAATGGGGGGGATTTACCCCTTTATATAGGCTACATGGGTCACCATATAGTCATTGGGATGCTCCCAACATCTATAAATATAGCCGTTGGGAAGATCCCAACTGCTATATTGGACTTAGTCCAATGTACCCTCATACAAGAGGGAAAAGACAAAGAAATACAAAAAAATATAAAAAACTGTATAAAGTCAAAACTGCCCCTAATGGACAGTACATATTACATAAGTACAAATGACCAAAATGCCCCATACATGGAAAAAACCTATTACAATACTAAAACAGTTACAAAAATATAATATATATATATACACACACACTCGTATATGAATCAATGTAATGAAATATGCGGAAGTACAAAATGAGGGTCTCCGAGGGCTTACAAGATCATAAACACAAAGTGCACATGTGAATACATAAGTCCAACTAAGGGACAATACAAGAGCACAAAGGCATCCCACAAGCACTAAGTGCATTCAAGACATTAAAAAACTCAAGAGAGAACACAAAACATAAAAAATATTCATCTTATTGAGCATGAATGCTTAAGAGAAGCATTAAGAAATGAAAGGGGATAAAAGCCCCTATTTATATACATACAAGAGAGAGGGAGACTTCGATAGAGTTGTTGGATTGTTTCAACAGCTCTGTTGACTAGTCAATTCTATGTTGACTAGTAAAAAAAGTACCCAACAACTCTATTTGGTATTTGACCAAATAGTTCCTATAAAAATAGAAAATGACAAAAAGAAAATAATAAAGTAAAAGTACTAATGTGTCCCTAATGGGCACAGCCTATTACAAGGGCTGAAATAACCAAAATACCCTTAATGGGTATTTACCTATTACATCATTATAAATAAAATATATATACATATATATATATGAATATATATACATATATATATATATATGAATATATATACATATATATGAATATATATACATATATATGAATATATATATATGTATGAAAATACATATATATATATATATATATACATGTACAACTTAACAATCAATGTATTTTAACACCCTCCCTCAAACTTACAGTGCGATATACCGAAAGTTTGAAAATACAAAAAGAAACAAAAGGAAGGATCCAAGTCTTAAATGATAATTTTCACAAAATGCCTGCATCGGTTATCTTCATCTTCACGATGCATCCAAAATAGAATTTATTTCTCAACCCATAGCATCTTTAAGAACCTGCAGAGAGAACAAAACAAAAGTTTCAACTACACAAAGGAAGATATCCTAACCAAATAGTTATTAAACAAAAATGTTTTAACCCAAGAGTTAAAAAAGTAGATATGAAATACATGTATATAGTTTCAAAACAAATATATGTATTTTGAACAAGAATAACACAAATTAATTCATATATATATGAAGCGATGATGGTTAGTTTTTAAACAAAACATAGAGGTACTATAAACTTAAACAATTTTAAAAGTGAGTCAGATATGCACCTTAAGCAATAATTTTAAGATTTTAGAAACATTAGTAACAATTCAAGCAAGGTACAATAGCCATTAAGGAAATACAAGGAATATACTTCAAAATCAATTTTTAAGAATTTCTTGTTTAGACAATTATAACCATAAAAACAACATATTTTTCATAAATTCTGAACATAGTAGAATTTTGATCACTAAAATTAAAAAAACACTAATATTAGAAACACAAGAGAGTGTCTTAAAGGCTATAATGAGATACAAAGCAAAGTTGTCACATATGGACAAAAACACTTTCAATGAATATACACAATTCACTAATTGTCACAAGCAAAAATTATAAAATGTTGTCATTAACAAAATGCTTAGAAAAGCACATATTATACATAAAATATCAATAAGATATAAACAATTTTGCAATAATGTCTTAAAAGCTTGGGTAAACATTTAAAAAAGATACCACTCATTCATTACACTAAGAAAAACATGACAATATGTATATCAAATGTAAGCATGCAAAAGACTTTACAATAAACAAGAAATTAATAAAATTTATACAAAACACGCAAGACAACCAACATGAAACAAATCTAAATATCCTCAACATATATATGCAATTAAAGCATATTCAATGCACATAATAATGCATGAAAATTTTTCAATGAATAAACATTTTCCATACAGGAAAAAACAAGCAGCGGAAAGGATTAGAAAGTACATGGAGAGATTTTAAAATCCCACGTAACAAAAGAAATGATATTTGCAAATCACAACACCAATTTGGTTACCACAAACAACCACCTCTTTTGTAACGCCCTAAAATTTCAAACTTAGCGAACCTTTCAGAAAACAGACAAGTGACTAGAAAAAAATCTTTCCTCCAGAGTTTGTTTATAAAATCAGCGGAAGACTATTCTTTTGTTAAATTCAGAAAGGCAAGTTGACAACTTTGGGCACGTTAGCTAAAAGAACCAAAACTCACAAAATTCGGATATCCCAAGGAAAATCCATTACAAACCCAAAACGTCCAGGACGCGAGCTAAGAGCAGGAAGAAGAAGTCTTGAAGCCATCTTGTCATCGCGCCATCGCTCGTGGTGTACCTAATCATCACCTGTACCCATAAAATGGGTTAGTTTCGCGAAAAACTAGTAGGTGCACAAGAGAGACTACATGAAACTGAATTAAGTATATTTAATTCAGTATGCTAAGCAGTTTAAAGCATATATGCAGTTAAACAGGTAAGTAGCGCAAGCAAGCGGTGCAAATGGGTAAGTAGTGCAAGCGAGTAAGCAGTGCCAACGCGTAAGTAGTGCAAGCAGGTAAGCGGTGCAAACGGTTAAGCAGTGCAAACACGTAAGTAGTGCAAGCAGGTAAGCGGTGCAAACGCGTAAGTAGTGCAAGCAGGTAAGCGGTGCAACTATCAAAACGTAGCAAGACGATTCATTTGATCGTAAGGTATGAACTACCATGCTACAAGCTTGTTCTCGTTCCTAGAACGGAGTTTCTGCATCTAATCATTATCAGGTCATTGTTTGCCGTTCTCACTACTTCTAACAAACACTTTGTCCTGAACCACCTTAAACTATTCTCGTCTCTCAAGGCCTTACGCGGCCAACTGTCACCGGTTATGACTCACTAAGGCATCATACTTTCTCAGAAAAAGGCCCACCCTTCTATAAAAGGTCCAAAACATGATCATGATCTAAAATCGCTAAAGATTTGATTCTCACATCAGGGTTCAACATGTAATCATGCTAAAGCAGAAAGCCAAAACTATAGATTCATAAGTGGCTATCCCAAACAATCTCGGAAGATCATCACAGCTCACCATAACTTTATATGGTAATCAAAATCACAAGATCTACGTCGAATCGCTAGGTCTGGGAAAACGTACGACCTCACAAGGAATTACCGCCCTAGAGGGTATACCTGGTCTTAGACGACACACTTCCTCACAGGAGTTCACCGTCTTTGCGACTACCCGCTTTTGGACAGTGTACCTCCTCAAAGAGATTCTACCGCTCTAGCCGGAATACCAGATTTGGGAAATATACAACCTCACAAGGAATTACCGCCCTAAAGGGTATACTTGGTCTTAGACGACACACTTCCTCACAGGAGTTCAACATCTTTGCGGCTACCCGCTCTTGGACAGTGTACCTCCTCACAGAGATTCTACCGCTCTAGCCGGATCACCTGGTCTTGATCATACATACCCTCAGAGAGAAACCTTTGGGAACCCGGTCCCCAACAAATGCCATATGCAATGAAAATCATTGCGATACACGCATCAACACAAATGACCGCTCTTACGGTCGATAGCCACTATTACAATCAACAAGATCAACACCGGATCACCTGATCTGGGAAATGTATAACCTCACAAGGAATTCCGCCATAGATGATATACATGGTCTTAGACCATGCACTTCTTCACGAGAGTTCACCGTCTTTGCGGCTACCCGTTCGGGGACAGTGTACATCCTCACAGAGAATCTACCACTCTAGCCGGTTACCTGGTCTTGATTATACACGCGATTATACACGCCCTCGCAGATAATCCTTTAAAGATCCGGTCCTCAACAGACACCCTACTCAGTGGTACATGCATCAATACAATCGACTGCTCTGAACCATCGACCGCTCTTGGGGTCAGTAGCCACCAATATGGGCATAAGTATGTATATCAACAATATGCATCGTATCACTTCACATAGTAAAACAAAACACACGATCACTCATTTCTCCAATAAGGTTCCATGAACCATGAACATATTATCGCATACTTCCAACAATTCTTATCACGTGGCATATCAATCACATCACACAGAAGCATATAATACTACACATCGTGTTATTGCCACAAGGAACATTGCAATCCTCAAATAGCACCTCAAAGCATGCGTAAACGACACATGAGCACACGTAGATATGGCAATCCAACTGATTTTATAGGCGAAGAGTAACTAATTCTATCCGATATCGAAACAAAACAACTGAATAAGACAATCACTCATAACAATGCCCGCAAAATATACAATTACCATCAAATGGCTCAGTCCATTAACAAGTAATTAAATTAATCGTAAGACATAAACCATTGCATCGCAAGTCATTCATAAGCTATACATGATAAGCAATCATATGGCAGCAGTTATATCACAATATGTAAGCAGTTTATTAGACAAACGGCCACATCAATCCTAGTTGTCACCAGTTCATAGATTACGAGCTGTATGCAATCATATCAATCATAAGAAACGCAAGCCAACAAGTGCTACGCTACAACAAGCACCAAGCAGTTCGACCAAGGAGTAAAGTAAGTCACATGCTAATATGTAGCAACTGGCATAATGCTATTATTATAAGCACTTAACTAGTATGAGAAGCTAGTTATTACTTAGTAAAGAACTGCATAAGCAGTTTAACCAAATAGAGTAATGCCTTGACAGGCGTGCATAACTCAACGAGTAGCATACTGAACTATCGAGCAAGCGAGCAATCAACCAGTGTGAACAGATTTTATGTTTTGATATTACTGGCCTGCGGGTACGCGCAGGCAAAACGTAGAAATAACTGAGACTAGTTCGGGCGTCTGTTATTCTATGTATTTTCAATAACCCGAATAGCTAGTTGAGTCCGCTCCTAAAGGGACGGCTTTAGCCGAAAGAGGATTCCCCAAAGGCAGGTAAGCAGTGTCACAGATGCATCAAACTTCTGCAGAAGTGTTGAGGTAACTATTGTAGCCCATTTTCCCTAAATCCAATGACTGGGGAGGCCGGATCATTGCCCGTGGGTGGTTGTTTATAACCTGTCTATTGGAGTTTTGTACCGCTCTGTCCTCTATCTTGACAGACAACAAGAAGCGAATGGGTGCATTAGGGATTCCTTAACTAACGACCCATTCTATTTTGTGGTCTTTAAACCACTTAAGCATCTTGCCTGTGAAGGCGAATGTGAGGCCATTTTATTTGATTACAACATTGTGCATTTAACACTGTTCGAGGTCGCACGACCGTCTCATCCGATCATCGCAATACCTGCGTGTAGTGCACGACTACAAGTACTCTAGGATGAAAGGGGTATAACTCCTCAATAAGAGCCTCATCAGAAGTGTTTCACAAAGATGTAATGCTTCTTAAACTATACTTTGACATTCTTTATCTTTTGAAACAGCCAGCAGCTTGTGCCAACATTTGGTATGCGATTTTCTAGAATCTCATCCGCTATCGGGGTATTTACATGACTCGATACCGGCCTCGATAGACGGGATACGAGTTTCTCAACAGAACCCCCGCTAAGAAGTTTGCTCGAACCCCAATTCGGGATCACCTGAGATGTGCCGAATAGACGAATAGAACCAGCCAATCACATCCTTCCAAATGCTTTGATTTGGATAGTCTTTTGATGCTTTTGCGCAACTCCCTAAATCTCATGTCTACTATACAGGAACTCGTACACGAATAGTCAGGATCCTTGTGAGGTACCCCTCTCCTTAGACGAGGATGTATCGCTAGCTCCCGACTGAACTCTTGTCGCAAGAGTGAGAGTGGTAGATGTCTCTTGCATCCTCCACGAGGATGCCTCAAAAGCGTATGCAATGAGCGAAAACCTGAGCATCATCTGCAATAGCAAGGCAGTAACAACACATATGCAAAAGCAAGAGCCTGGGCGCAAAGCGTGATGGCAAAGTAAAGACTGTAAGCAGGAGTGCAACGCAAAACTTTTGCGCAATGCACGACGGCAAAGTAAAGACCTAAGGCTGGAGTGCAACGCAAAACCTTTGCGCAATGCGCGACGACAAAGTAAATACTGTAAGTAGGAGTGCAACACAAAACCTTTGAGCAATGCACGACGGCAAGGTAAAGACCGTAAGAAAGTAAATGACAAAGATCGCGAAATCGCGTCCTTGAGTTAAATGCGTACTCGTATATATATATATATATATATATTTCTATATATATTTATTTAAAGGTCTTTTTTAGTTAATTGAACTCAATTCCATTGTCCAAGTCTTTTGTGCAATCTTTCCCTACCTTGGAGAGTTGCAAGCTTGCCGGCGTCTGCGGGTGTAAACGATGGACGGCTCGGGTCGCAGAGCGCAAACAAGATCCGTCGTACGAGCTGCAAAAGTGGCGATCTTAGCAAGCTAACACCAAAAATAGAAGGTCAGGGGCACTATCGCTGTCCTGACGTAAGGGAAGCAGAGACAGGGGCATCGTGCCTTTGCGCACCACCTACTATAAGCGCAAGAAGCAGGGGCAAGGGCTGCGAGCCCCTGTTGTCAGCAGACTACGAAGAGGCAGCTGGAACAGTAAAAGGCCTCTGTCAGGGCCTGATGGATGCAGGCGAAGAATGGTGGTAGAGGCAGGGAGGCCTGCTCCCAGACATCAGAGCTGCAGAGGCACTGCACCCTGCCTGCAAGGGTGCAGGAGGCAGGGGCCTCACTCTTGCTGACAAAAAGCCACAGAGGCAGGGAGCTTATGCTCCCTGCCGGCCAGAACAAAAAAGGCAGGGGAGGGAGCAGAGGCTCTCTACCGAACCTGCCTCAACATGAAACAGGACAGGGGGTGCCCCCCCCCCCCTGCTGAAAACGAGAAAGGCAGGGGCTCTGCCCCTGCTGACAACAAGATCAAGGCAGGGGGACGAAGCCCCCTGCCAAAAAATAAATGAGATGCAGGGGGGCTTCGCCCCCTACCCGGAATCAGGAAGAAGGCAGGGGAGGCTTCGCCCCCTGCTGGGAAACCAAAGGAGGCAGGGGGAGCCTCGCCCCCTGCTGGCAAAACACATGAACACATGAGAGCAAGGGGAGCTTCGCCCCCTACTGGGAAACACAGGGCAGGGGCCTCGCTCCCTGCCGATAAACATAGGAAGGCAAGGGTCTTGCCCCCTGCCGAAAAACACAAGGCAGAGGGGCGAAGCCCCCTGCCGGAAATAACAAAAGTAGGGGGAAGCCTCGCCCCCTGCCGACAAACACAAGAGTGCAGGGGGGCGAAGCCCCCTGCCGGAAGACAAAAAGAATGTAGGGGGGCTCGCCCCCTACCGGGAAAACAAGAGGCAGGGCTCTACCCTTGTCGAAAAATCGTGTCGACACAGGGAGCGGCTCCGTGCCAGCAAAAGGAAAGAAAAAAGGAGAAGGGGGGAAACAAAAGAGAAAGAAAAGAAAAGCAGAAGAGGAGGCGGCGAAAGGTAAAGAAAAGGGGAAGAAGCATACCTTGGGGTCGCCGAAGAGGAGGTCGTCGGCGGCAGCGTTGGCAGACGAGCGAGAGAGAGGGCGTCGGGCGAGAGTGACAACGAGAGAGTGACAGAAGGGGAGAGAGTGCAGAGACGAGAGAGCGAGCGGCGGTGAGGGGGGTTTCATAACCCTTTTCCTGCCTGCCTCGCTGTCTCTTAATGACAGCGAGAGGCGGTGGCCTCGGGTCGGGTCCGGATCCGACTCAAACCTAAATAAATTTTTTTGTTTTTGTTTTACATCCTACCCACCTTAAAAAGAATTTCGTCCGCGAAATTTCTAGTGCATTCATTGGTCAAAATACAAGTCAGGGTATTCTTCCCTGATATCTGACCATTCGTTAGCAGAAATCTTCGTTCGAGTTCCTTACCTTCCTTGAAGTAACACAAGGGATACCAAAGATCAGAAATCTCAGGAAGCTCGAAAAAGAAGCCAAAAACATCCGTACTATTCATGCGTAACATGAGTAGTTTACAAAAACGCAGCAATGTTGGTACATAGGCGAAACACGTCAAGCCACTTAGCTTAACAATGTTAAAAACATCTACAAAACAAGAAAAGTGTATACTCACAGCGCGATGCGGATGCTCAATGGTCAAGAATTCTTGCTTCCCTTAGCTTTGATACCAATCTCTAACACCTCAAAATTTTAAACTTGTGAACCTTTCAGAAAACAGGCAAGAGACTAGAAAAAAATCTCTTCCCTCCAGAGTTTGTTTATAAAATCAGTGGAAGACTATTCTTTTGTTAAATTCAGAAAGGCAAGCTGACAACTTTGGGCACGTTAGCTAAAAGAATCAAAACTCACAAAATTCGAATATCCCAAGTAAAATCTGTTACAAACCCAAAACGTCCAGGACGCGATATAAGAGCAGGAAGAAGAAGTCTTGAAGTCATCTTGTCATCGCTCGTGGTGTACCTAATCATCACTTGTACCCATAGAATGAGTTAGTTTCGCGAAAAACTAGTAGGTGCACAAGAGCGACTACAGGAAACTGAATTAAGTACATTTAATTCAGTATGCTAAGCAGTTTAAAGCAGATATGCAGTTAAACAGGTAAGCAGTGCAAGCAAGTAAGCGGTGCAAATGGGTAAGTAGTGCAAGCGAGTAAGTAGGTAAGCGGTGCAAACTGTTAAGTAGTGCAAGCAGGTAAGCGGTGCAACTGTCAAAACGTAGCAAGACGATTCATTTGATCGTAAGCTATGAACCACCATGCTACAAGCTTGTTCTCATTCCTAGAACGAGGATTCTGCATCTAATCATTATCAGGTCATCGTTTGTCGTTCTCACTACTTCTAACAAATGCTTTGTCCTGAACCACCTTAACTATTCACATCTCTCAAAGACTTATGCGGCCAACTGTCACAGGTTATGACTCACTAAGGCGTCATACTTTCTCAAAAAAAGGCCCAACCTTCTATAAAAGGTCCAAAACATGATCATGATCTAAAATCGCTAAAGATCTGATTCTCACATCAGGGTTCAACATTAATCATGCTAAAGCAGAAAGCCAAAACTATAGATTCATAAGTGGCTATCCCAAACAATCTCGGAAGATCATCACAGCTCACCATAACTTTATATGGTAATCAAAATTACAAGATCCACGTCGGATCGCTAGGTCTGGGAAAAAGTACGACGTCAAAAGGAATTACCGCCCTAGAGGGTATACCTGGTCTTCGACGACACACTTCCTCACATGAGTTCACCGTCTTTGCGGCTACCCACTCTTGGACAGTGTACCTCCTCACAGAGATTCTACCACTCTAGCCGGAATACCATATTTGGGAAATGTACAACCTCATAAGGAATTATCACCCTAGAGGGTATACCTGGTCTTGGACGACATACTTCCTCACAGGAGTTCACCGTCTTTGCGGCTACCCTCTCTTGGACAGTGTACTTCCTCACAAAGATTCTACCACTCTAGCCGGATCACCTGGTCTTGATCATACATACCCTCACAGAGAAACTTCTGGAAACCTCATCCTCAACAAATGTCATATGCAATGAAAATCATTGCGATACACGCATCAACACAAATGACTGCTCTCAGGGTCGATAGCCACTATTACAATCAACAAGATCAACGCCGGATCACCTGGTCTGGGAAATGTATAACCTCAGAAGGAATTCCGCCCTAGATGGTATACTTGGTCTTGGACCATACACTTCTTCACGGGAGTTCACCGTCTTTGCAGCTACTCGTTCGTGGATAGTGTACATCCTCACAGAGAATCTACCACTCTAGCTGGTTATCTGGTCTTGATCATACACGCCCTCGCAGATAATTCTTTAAAGATTCGGTCTTCAGCAGACACCCTACTCAGTGATACATGCATTAATACAATCAACTGCTCTGAACCATCGACCGCTCTTGGGGTCAGTAGCCACCAATATGGGCACAAGCATGTATATCAGCAATATGCATCGTATCACTTCACATGGTAAAACAAAACACACGATCAACCATTTCTCCAATAAGGTTCCATGAACCATGAACATATTATCGCATTCTTCCAACAATTCTTATCACGTGGCATATCAATCACATCACACAGAAGCATATAATACTACGCATCGTGTTATTGCCACAAGGAACATTACAATCCTCAAATAGCACCTCAAAGCATGCGTAAACGACACATGAGCACACGCAGATATGGCAATCCAACTGATTTTATAGGCGAAGAGTAACTAATTCTATCCGACATCGAAACAAAACAACTGAATAAGACAAACACTCATAACAATGCCCGCAAAATATACAATTACCATCAAATGGCTCAGTCCATTAACAAGTAATTAAATTAATCGTAAGGCATAAACCATTGCATCGCAAGCCATTCATAAGCTATACATGATAAGCAATCATATGACAGCAGTTATATCACAATATGTAAGCAGCTTATTAGACAAACGGCCACATCAATCCTAGTTGTCACCAGTTCATAGATTACGAGTTGTATGCAATCACATCAATCATAAGAGACGCAAGCCAACAAGTGCTACGCTACAACAAGCACCAAGCAGTTCGACCAAGGAGTAAAGTAAGTCACATGCTAATATGTAGCAACTGGCATAATGCTATTATTATAAGCACTTAACTAGAATAAGAAGCTAGTTATTACTTAGCAAAGAACTGCATAAGCGGTTTAACCAAATTGACTTATGCCTTGAGAGGCGTGCATAGCTCAATGAATAGCATACTGAACTATCGAGCAAGCGAGCAATCAACCAGTGTGAACAAACTTTATGTTTCAATATTTCTGGCCTGCAGGTACACGCAGGCAAAACGTAGAAACAACTGAGACTGGTTCGGGCGTCTGTTATTCTATGTATTTTCAATAACCCGAATAGCTAGTTGAGTCCGCTCCTAAAGTGATGACTTTAGCCGAGAGAGGATTCCCCAAAGGCAGGTAAGCAGTGTCACAGATGCTTCTAACTTCTGCAGAAGTGTTGAGGTAACTATTGTAGCCCCTTTTCCCTAACTCCAATGACTGGGGAGGCCAAATCATTGCTTGTGGGGTGGTTGTTTACTACCTGTCTATTAGAGTTTTGTACCACTCTGTCCTCTCCCTTGACAGACAACAAGAAGCGAATGGGTGCGTTAAGGATTCCTTAACTAACGACCCATTTTATTTTGTGGTCTTTAAACCACTTGAGCATCTTGCCTGTGAAGGCGAATGTGAGGCCATTTTATTTGATTACAACATTGTGCATTTAACACTGTTCGAGGTCGCACGACCGTCTCATCCGATCATCGCAATACCTGCGTGTAGTGCACGACTACAAGTACTCTAGGATGAAAGGGGTATAACTCCTCAATAAGAGCCTCATCAGAAGTGTTTCACAAAGATGTAATGCTTCTTAAACTATACTTTGACATTCTTTATCTTTTAAAACAGCCAGCAGCTTGTGCCAACATTTGGTATGCGATTTTCTAGAATCTCATCCGCTATCGGGGTATTTACATGACTCGCATGACTCGATACCGGCCTCGATAGACGGGATACGAGTTTCTCAACAGAACCCCCGCTAAGAAGTTTGCTCGAACCCTAATTCAGGATCACCTGAGATGTGCCGAATAGACGAATAGAACCAGCCAATCACATCCTTCCAAATGCTTTGATTTGGATAGTCTTTTGATGCTTTTGCGCAACTCCCTAAATCTCATGTCTACTATACAGGAACTGCGTACACGAATAGTCAGGATCCTTGTGAGGTACCCCTCTCCTTAGACGAGGATGTATCGCTAGCTCCCGACTGAACTCTTGTCGCAAGAGTGAGAGTGGTAGATGTCTCTTGCATCCTCCACGAGGATGCATCAAAAGCGTATGCAATGAGCGAAAACCTGAGCATTATCTGCAATAGCTAGGCAGTAACAACACATATGCAAAAGCAAGAGCCTAGGCGCAAAGCGCGATGGCAAAGTAAAGACTGTAAGCAGGAGTGCAACGCAAAACCTTTGCGCAATGCACGACGGCAAAGTAAAGACCTAAGGCTGGAGTGCAACGCAAAACCTTTGCGCAATGCACGACGACAAAGTAAATACTGTAAGTAGGAGTGCAATGCAAAACCTTTGTGCAATGCGCGACGGCAAGGTAAAGACCGTAAGAAAGTAAAGGACAAGATCGCGAAATCGCGTCCTTGAGTTAAATGCTTTCTTGTATAAATATATATTTCTATATATATTTATTTAAAGGTTTTTTTTAGTTAATTGAACTTAATTCAATTGTCCATGTCTTCCGTGCAATCTTTCCCTACCTTGGAGAGTTGCAAGCTTGCTGGTGTATGCGGGTGTAAACGATGGATGACTCGGGTCGCGGAGCGCAAACGGGATTCGTCGTACGAGCTGCAAAAGTGACGATCTTAGCAAGCTAACACAAAAAATAAAAAGTCAGGGGCACTGTCGTCGTCCTGACGTAAGGGAAGCAGAGGCAAGAGCATCGTGCCCTTGCGCACTTGCTATAAGCGCAAGAAGCAGGGGCAGGGGTTGCGAGCCCCTGCTGACCTGCTGTCAGCAGATTATGAAGTGGCAGTTGGAACAGTAAAAGACCCCTGTCAGGGCCTGTTGGATGCGGGCGACGAACGGTGGCAGAGGCGGGGAGGCCTGCTCCCAGACATCAGAGCTGCAGAGGCAGGGGTAGAGGCACTGCACCCTGCCTGCGAGGGTGTAGGAGGCAGGGGCCTCACTCTTGCCGGAAAAAAGCCACAGAGGCAGGGAGCATGAGCTCCCTGCCTGTCAGAACAGAAAAGGCAGGGGAGGGAGCAGAGGCTCCCTGCCGAACCTGCCTCAAAAGGAAACAGGACAGGGGGCACAACCCCCCCCCCCCCCCCCTCTGCTGAAAATGAGAAAGGCAGGGGCTCTGCCCCTGCCGGCAACAAGATCAAGGCAGGGGGACGAAGCCCCCTGCCAGAAAACAAATGAGATGCAAGGGGGCTTCGCCCCCTGCCCGGAATCAGGAAGAAGGCAGGGGAGGCTTCTCCCCCTGCTGGGAAACCAAAGGAGGCAAGGGGAGCCTCGCCTCCTGCTGGCAAAACACATGAGAGCAGGGGAAGGTTCGCCCCCTACCGGGAAACATAGGGTAGGGGCCTCGTCCCCTGCCGATAAACACAGGAAGGCAGAGGGGCGAAACCCCGTGCCGAAAAACACAAGGCAGAGTGGTGAAGCCCCTTGCTGATAAAACACGCGGCAGGGAGGCGAAGCCCCCTGCCGGAAATAACAAAAGCAGGGGGAGCCTCGTCCCCCGCCGCCAAACGCAAGAGGGCAGGGGGGCGAAGCCCCCTGTCAGAAGACAAAAAGAATGCAGGGGGGCTCACCCCCTATTAGAACATGAAACTGATATGGGGATATGGATCCAGTAAAGGATCCATATCCGATACAACACATACATGTTTTGTAGTTTAATGTAATATGAATCACTAATACAGGGCAGTTTTATCCTTGTAAAATATTGTAACCCTATTAAGTTAATGATGTATTAGTGCTGCAACAACTAAGAAAGTTTTGGGGCTGCCGATTTCTCAAGAAGAGCTCTCTCTCTCCCTCATCGTTTCCTTCACCAAACACACTGCTCAAGGCAGTTTTCACATGGTATCAGAGCAGGGCTTCGTCTGACCTCTGTTCAAGGGCGTGAAGTTGATCCCAGAACGTGTCTCGAGAGATCGGTCCTCACATTCTAGGTTAGCGTGATTTTGCTCACCTTCAAACTCCAGGGTGATTCTGCCCTTTATTCCAACTCCTTCTATCATATCTCTTCGTGGGTTTCATTCCTATCATCGTTTCTTTCTCAAGACAGATTTTGTCAGTTTTCTGTTTACATCTTTATCCTATCTTTCAGATCTGTTTTCGATTTCAGATCCGTGTCTTCATCTTCTCTCTTGTTTTCAGATCTGACTTCATAAATAGCATTGTTTTCATACCCTAACCTGATTAGTTTGTCAAGGTCTCTTTTGTCGTTCCATATTCTTTCCAGAAATACAAAATCTGAAAAGCCAAGTCCTCTTCCTCAGCACCGTGAATCAGTCCACGTGAATCAGGTTGTCTTCTTATTCCCCTATTCCTTTTCTATCATCGTCGGCTACATGATTTGTCCTTTGCATCTTTTCTTTTCCAACAACGATTAGTTATCTATATCGCAGATCTGAAAGCCATTCAGATCTGCTGTGTGTGTTACAACAACTGATCTGAAATAAATTCAGATCTTCTCTCGTTTTTTTTTTTATTACACCCTGTTTCATGCACAACAGATTTTTCCTCCCCTAGTTCTTATTCCTCGTGATTTCATCTCCTTTTCTTAATTCACACAGCAACTGCTGGTCACGTCTTCTTCTTCTTCATTTATTCACAGTTTACACAAAAGGCTGAGTTCGTTTCTTTTGGTACCAATTTCTGTCATAGATCATAAGCTGCATCATTTTATGATAGCAGCCCAGGTTGTTTCTGTCATAAGTTGCGTCACTTTATTCCTTATTTTCAGCCACATTTCTCTGTCTATCATAAGCCTACAAATGGATACTTCAGGCAATTTTGGTCTTTCTTCCAATTTCTTGGGGCAGCTAGTTTCGGAAAAACTGAATACAAATAACTATTTGACTTGGAAAAGGCAAATCACCCATTTTATTCGCAGTCAAGATCTTTGAGGTCACTTGGATGGCTCCACTCCAATGCCTCCAGAATTTGTCACAACCGAAGCAAAAGAGGATAGAGGAATGTCAAGCACCATTCGCAATCCTGTATTTATTGCTTGGATGAAACGTGATCAGGCTCTCGTCGTGTACATCACTTCCACACTGTCGCAAGAAGTTTTGGTTTCTATCCCTGATGATTGCACATCTAAAGTATTGTCGGAAACTTTAGCTCAAACCTACTCTCAGATATCAGAGGCTAAGGTGTTGCTTCTCAAGCGTGAATTTCAGCTTTTAAAGAAGGGTGTAATGACCATTATTGAATTTTGAAATCAAGTCAAAAGCATCACAGATCAATTAGCCATTGTTGGATATCCAGTGTCAGATAAAGAAAAGGTGCAACAAACACTGAATGCCCTGGGATCAGAGTATCATGTACTTGTCACCTCTTTATTATGCTTGCCTTTGTTGCCCAGTTTTGAGGAATTACGTGCTAAACTCTTCCAGTACGAGATGTCTTTGAAAAACATATCTGATGCTTCAGCAGGGCAATCATTTACGCATGAGATTCTTGTCATAGGGACGTTTGTTGATCGTGCACGAGGAGGGCGTGGTAGAGGCAGGGGAGCCCAACTCCAGGGAGGACGTGGATTGCTACCTATTCCAAATTCCACTGCTAGCTTTTCAAAGAATGTTCCCACATGCTACCAGTGTAACAAACGAGGTCACATCAAAGTCAACTGCTGGTTCAACCCACAAAATTGTAATAGAACACAAAACAATAGAAATTTTGCTACATCAGGAACTTCAGGTACTTTTCGGGTCAGTGATGATGCTAAGGATCTTCTCTTATCTGCTATGGCCAACTTGAATCTAAAACAAAACAATGATGGAATATGGTACGTAGACTCTTGGGCAGCAGCTCATGTCACTGGCAATGCAGGTAAGTTTTCTACTTTGACTCCCTATTTTGGCAAATCTAATATTATAACTGGAGATGGGACTCACCACCCTATTTCAAACATAGGCAATGTCCTCATCCCTGTGTCCGAGTCTTCATCCATTCCTTTATCTGATGTTGTTCATGCTCCAAACATTAAGAAAAACATTGTCTCTGTTTCTAAGCTTGTTGACTCTACCAATTCATTTATAGAATTTACTCCTACTTCTGTCTTTGTTAAGGATCTTCAAACGAAGGAGATGTTCGCTAAAGGAGGGCGACGTGGCAACATGTATATCTTCAATGAAGATCCAGCTGCCAGTGTCTTGAAGTCCAAGTCTGATCATGTCTCTAAAACCATTCTAAGTATATCCAAATGTAATAAGCCAGATATTTGGCATTCTCGTCTTGGTCATTGCAGTCAAGTCTTTATTGAAAAATTAGTGTCCAATGGTTTTCTTTCAGAGTCTGTTTCACCTTTGTTAAAAGACAAAGTATGTCCCATTTGTCAGATCTGCAAAAGTCATGTACTTCATTTTCATCAAATAAATAAAAGAGCTTCCATGCCTTTTGAGATAATATGTTCTGATGTTTGGGGCCCAGCTCCCAATCCTTCTTCTTTTGGAAGTAAATATTATGTATCATTTATTGACAGTTTCTCTCATTTTACTTGGATATTCTTTATGAAGCACAAATCAGAGGTTTTCCTTATTTTTCTTCATTTTTATGCCTATGTTAAAACCCAATTTTCTCAAAATATTCAAACTCTCCAATGTGATGGAGGTGGTGAGTATTCCTCCAAAGAATTTTTAGATTTTCTCCAAGATAATAGGATACATCATAGAATTTCTTGCCCGTACACTCCACAACAAAATGGAATTGCTGAACGCAAACACATACACATTGTGGAAAGTGCAATGAGTATGATGCATGGTTGTAACTTGCCTATTGGACTTTGGACATAAGTTTTTCATACTGCCACTTATGTGATAAATCGCCTTCCTATGCCTATTTTAGAAAATCAATCTCCCTATTATGTTCTCTTTGGCGTACATCCTGATTATGATGAATTACAAGTTTTTGGATGCACGTGTTATGTACATATCGATAAATCCATGAGAACTAAATTTCAGGACAAAGCCTCTATATGTCAATTTGTAGGCTATGCAGATGAACACAAGGGTTACAGATGCTATGATCCTGCCAGCAAGAAGATCAGAATCTCCAGAAATGTTGTTTTTGATGAAAATAGTTTTCTGGGAAATAAAGTTGATCACAATCGTGATCATATTGATGCAGCTGCTAATTGGTATGATCCATGGCTCAGTGCTGAGCTCATTTCACACGCTACAGAACATACTACTCTGGCCCCTGAAAGCATACATGATGAGACGACTTCAGATAAGGCATCAGAAATAGAATGTTTGAGATACAAAGGAAACGTCTATACCCGGAGATCCAAAGAGCAGATAGATATACCTACTGGAGAACATATGGTGTTGGCCAATGACAGAGAAGCACCTAGAAGATCAGGCAGGATAAGGCATCCTATTGAAAAATGGGTAAGTTATGACAACTTTTCTATGGATTTTCAGATCTTTCTATCCAAGATTGAAAAACACGAAGAACCACTTGGGTTTTGTCAAGCTATTCAATCTAATAAATGGATTGAAGCAATGAATGAGGAGATCGAGACACTTCATGAGTGTCAAACATGGGAGATAGTTGGTCGTCCTCCAGATAAGAATGTTGTTGGCTCAAAATGAGTATATAAGATTAAATATAAACCGGATGGTAGCATTGAACGATACAAGGCACGCCTTGTTGCCAAAGGTTTCACTCAAGAATATGGCCAGGATTATGATGAGACATTCAGCCTAGTGGTGAAAATGAGAACTATTCGTATTGTTCTTGGTCTCGCAATTGAACATGGATGGACCCTTAGTCAGCTCGATGTTAAAAATGCATTCCTTCATGGGGATTTAAAGGAAGAGGTCTAAATGGAGCAACCTCAAGGTTATGCAGAAGTGAACCCAAAAGAATATGTATCCAAATTAACTAGAGCACTGTATGGTTTGAAGCAAGCCTCCAGGTCATGGTTTGAAAGCTTCTCTTTATAAATTCAGAACCATGGTTTCTTTCGTTCCCAACTAGATCATTCTCTATTCATATACAAGGACGAAACCACTATGGTTTTCTTACTTATATATGTTGACGATATTGTGATCACGGGTAATGCTCCAGATCATATTCAACGAATCAAAATTTTACTAAGTATGCGATTTAAAATGAAAGATCTTGGGGAACTGAGATATTTTCTTGGTGTAGAGGTAGACAGACAGGATGAAAAAATGCTATTAACTCAACACAAATACACTCTTGACCTTCTGGCCAAAGCAGGAATGACAAATTGCAAACCTCTGCCCACACCTAGTGTTGTCAATCAAAAACTCAGTCTTTGTAATGGTGAGTTATATCCTGATGCAGGCAAGTATCGCAGTTTAGTGGGCATGCTACAATACCTCACTTTTACTAGACCAGACATTGTCTATTCTATAAATCAAGTATCTCAGTTCATGCATGAACCGAAAACTGGTCATATGGATGCCGTCAAACGCATTCTTCGTTACTTAAAAGGCACGGTCGGTGATGGACTCACGTATGTACACTCTTCATGGGGAACAAGAAAACATGACATATTGGCCTATACAGATGCAGACTGGGCAGGGGATCCAGATGAGAGGAGGTCTGTTTCAGGATACTGTGTTTTTATTGGCGGAAATCTTGTTTCATGGAGTAGCAGAAAACAGAAGGCAGTGGCGAGATCCAGCACAGAGGCATAGTATAGATCCATGGCAGCCACCACAACAGAAGTGTCCTGGATTAGGCATTTACTTACAGAGATGGGAGAGAATATCTCATGTTCAACTCTTATGTGTGACAACAAAAGTGCTATACAAATTGTGTTCAATCCTGTTCATCACAGTCGGACTAAGCATATTGAGATTGATCAACATTTCATCAGACAAAAGATAGCAGACAGAGAAATTGAACTGATCTATGTGTCTTCAGAAGATCAAGTCGCTGATATGTTTACAAAGGGCCTCACAAGTAATCGTTTCTGGTATCTGAAGAACAAGTTACACATGGTTCACTCCCATGCGCAACTTGAGGGAGGGTATTAGAACATGAAACAAATATGGAGATATGGATCCAGTATAAGATCCATATCCGATACAACACATAAATGTTTTGTAGTTTAATGTAATATGAATTACTAATACAGGGCAGTTTTGTCCTTGTAAAATATTGTAACCCTATTAAGTTAATGATGTATTAGTGCTGCAACAACTAAGAAAGTTTTGGGGTTGTCGATTTCTCAAGAAGTGCTCTCTCTCTCTCTCTCTCTCTCTCTCATCGTTTCCTTCACCAAACACACTGCTCAAGGCAGTTTTCACACCCCCTACCAGGAAAACAAGAGGCAGGGCTCCACCCTTGTCGGAAAATCGCGCCGACACAGGGAGCGGCTCCCTGCCAGCAAACGGAAAGAAAAAAGGAGAAGGGGGGAAACAGAAGAGAAAGAAAAGAAAAGGGGAAGAGGAGGCTGCGAAAGGAAAAGAAAATGGGAAGAAGGATACCTGGGGGTCGCCGGAGAGGAGCTCGGCGGCGGCAGTGTTGGCAGACGAGCGAGAGAGAGGGCGTCGGGCGAGAGTGAGAACGAGAGAGTGACAAAGGGGGAGAGAGTGCAGAGACGAGAGAGCGAGAGGCAGTGAGGGGGGTTTTGTAACCCTTCTCCTGCCTGCCTCGCTGTCTCTTAATGACAGCGAGAGGCGGTGGCCTCGGGTTGGGTCGGGGTCCGGATCCGGATCCGACCCAAACCTAAATAATTTTTTTTTGTGTTTTACTTCTTTCGCCTCCAACTCAATATCTTCAAAATTATATCAACGCGTAGGACAAGAGTTCAAACACAAATGTCAACAATAACCAAACCAATGACCATGCACCAACAATACTGACTATCTAAACTGACGATAACAACCAACTACAACTACAAGAGGTGCACATCCCTTCACAAATGATTGTAAAACTGTAAACATTTGTTTCAATGGGTGCACATAACTCACGAGGGTGCACATAACTCACCACACTGATAAAACAAAATCTTTTATCCAAAGGAAAAATTACTCAAATAAGAAGAGAGTGGAGAAAGCAAGAAAGGTAATAATACTTTAATGAAGACAAATTGATGTCAAAAAACAAGAAGATTTGAAAAACAATATTCAAATCAAAGCAATAAATTTTACAATAATATGAGATTTAATCCATAAGAACCAAAATGGTCACAAGCAAATAACAATAGAACCATCGCTAACAAAAATCGATACAAACGTCCAATAAACAACAAAGGCCAAAAAAAGCAAATGAGTGATACAACTCACTCATAAAACCAGAGGTCAATCAATTGTCAGTCAGAGCCAAAACAAGTGTCAATACGACACTTATCAGCTTGGCAACCTATACTAACAAGAAGATAGAGGTGCACACATAACTCACCTCAACAACTAACTCTGGCTCCACAACACCAAGGTACACACATAACTCACCTCAAATAAGGTCAAACAAATAATAATGAATGTGTCAGAATAGAAGAGTGATGGACTAAGCCATATAAAAATGCCAAATATGCAAAAAAGCATAATACAAAAATCTCATGTGAGGAAACATGATGTAAAAACATTCTACAACTAGTCATGTCTTATCACAAATTTTGTTTCCTTATTGTTGCTTCTAATATGTTTGAGGTAAACTGTAGCTAATTGATTGTGGATGAGGTAGCATTCTACAACTAGTCATGTCTTATCAAGTTGACATTGATTTGCTTGTTTATCATCTTACATCGGTCACAAATTATAGTAACTTATTTTCTAATTTACCAGTAAAGCCTTCTCTGCATCTTGATTCTTAGCTCCAAATCTGGTCTAAATTTGTAACCCTCTTTTGGGCTTTCTTTCATTGTTCCTTGGTTAAAGGGTCAATTTAATACAATTTTAGAGTCTAAATTTACATTTAAACAGAATGAGCTGGACAGTTTTTTTCTCCCGGGGAAGGAGGGAATAGGGGGAAGCCATTTGGGGGTTATGGAGTGAGAGAGGGGAGAGCAATGGGGCATTAAACAGAAAATACTTTGGTAACTCTTTGTTTCTATAAACACTATAGTAGCGGGATAAAGTTTGCTAGTCTAGAGTGGCTATTTTCTACCGTCTCTAAAGCAAGAGGGAGACTTTCTTTTTGGCTTCTTTGGGCATGCAAATCATCTGATATGATTTTCTATCTTGGAAGCCTTCCATTTCATTGTGATTGTAAGTCACCTGGTAAGATTTTCTATTTTGGAAGGCTTCCATTTCGTTTCTAATCACAATCTCCCTAAGAATTGTGTTTTTAATTACCTTGTTGTTGTCAAAATGATGGGAAATCCCTTTGAGGATAAATTTTCAGGGTTGTGTTATCTCTCTTCCTTTGAAAACTCATACATATGATTGGTCCAGTAGAATTCTGTAAAATGGTTTTAACAATCGCCTGATTTCTTTATGCAGATATATTAACTCAAGTTAAGCTTTCTTTTGAAGGTCACTTTTGAGGGCTTCATCAAGAGAAAGTAGCATCACAGCTGCTTTAGCTTTTGGAGGAAGTCCACTGGCCTAGATGATCTTATGATTCAATGGATCTACTTAGCAATCAGTGGATGTTTGTATTTGGAAACTTCTCTTAGGTAAACTTACCCTACGTAATTTAGTCATGGACTAGGGAATTTGGATAGGGGTCCTGCTGTCAATTTTTACCTCTTTCTACTAAAAATTGGGCTACGTAATTGCAGATTCCATGTCCATCTACATAAGAAATTAACAACCTAATCTGGTGCTGAATAGCATTTCTTGGCAGGTAGAATAACTTTGATTAAGCACATGTTAGCAAACATTCCATCCTTAATGTCTATTTTCTACATTCCAAGGAAGCCAGAAAATATACTGGTAAACCTGTTCCATCCTTTTTTTTCTTTCTATTGGAGTTGGCTGGGATGACTACAAGAAGGCACAATCACATACACACAATGTCTCTAATGGGCAAGATACAATATGCCACAAAGGGCAAACACAAAACACACACAAGGGAGAAGAGAGAGAGCTTTTGAAATAATAATGGAACTATTATTGAAATGCTTGAAAAAGCATTGTTGAGAGAATATATACACCTCAAGAGGGGCCAAGGGGAGCTCCCAAAAGAGTCGTTGGGAGCTCCCCAACGGTCACATTTGTGACCGTTGGGGAGAGTCCCAACGACTCTTAAGGGAATCCCCTTTTACCCTTTTAATTAATAAAAAAAAGAAAAACAAAAACAAAAATATAAAAATGCAAAAATGTCCCTAATGGACAGGTCTATTTACAAATAGATGAAAAGACCAAATTGCTCCTAGTGGGCATTACAAAAGATATATATATATATATATATATATATATATATATATAGCTCATATATTTTAACAGTGGCTGCTATTTCATGAAGAAGATGGTTGACCAGTCCTCTAAGAGTCAAATGTGGCCCAATAGGCAGTCCATGGAGTTGATCAAAACCGTACAAATGAACAGGTGGAAGATATGCTTCAAAATGTTGGAACATAATTCTGAACTACTTCCAAAGATTCACCATTCTCTATTCAATTTGGCTGTAAACAGAAGTATCATAATGGCTAACTGGTGGAATCTGATTTTCAGCAGCAATCTCTATTATATTGAGTGGCAGAATAATCTGCTTCGGTTCCAAACCTAGAGGATGATTTGTGGCTGCTTATCATTGGTCCCTAACCTATTTCCAAACCAAACCCCTCAGACAAGATACGAAAAAAACAGGATCTCTTTCTCTCTCTCTCTCTCTCTCTCTCTTTTCATAACTGTTAAGATAAGTAGCTTGTGGTTTTCTTTCCCAATATAGAAATTAAGAGGAAGAAGGTGTCTAAAACTCTGGCAAGAGAAAAGGTCAAAAGTAAATGCTTAAAGAGATCATATTTGGAAACCGAGGTTCCCCATCAGTGTTGGGAAGTGATGGTGGAAGTGTAAGAGGAAGGTGCGGATTTTTCATGTCCTGGAATGGTGATGGATTTGGAAAGAATTTGAGATGCATGCTTTCCAACCATGGAAAGCATGTTTCTCATGCAAAATTGTCGAGGAAGATGGGGAAGAGTGATTTCTAGGAGAGTTCTAATAACACTTCAGAATCATCACACTTTGTATGGCTAATGCATGTTTCCCATGTTAGGGTCACTCTTCTAGTAAGCCTGTTGGAAACCTTCGTATATCTTGCGCAAGAACAGCACAGGTTGATAATAATGGATGTGTTTGAACTTTAAATATCATGGGCCGAGTGAATTTGCTTCTATTTCTATTTTGGATGGCTCCATTCCCATATTGCAGAACAAATAAATAGATGGTTGCTATAAAAGACATTCTCATATGGATCATCATGAAAATATGCAAGTCAATGTGTATATGTATGTTTTGAAGCTTTAAGCATGTCATTCTTTCAATAAAAGTCTCCATCACTTGGCTAACTTTTAAAAAGACTTGATGTTGTTGACCATTTTGAAATTAGTTTAATTGTTTATAATAATATCATTTGATACTCAGACCTTTTGATATTTATAAGGGAGAAGAGTACTATGCATACCCGTAAATTTTTTTGTTCTCCTGTTGTGATGTATTCCTTTATGGTAGATTTTCTTTATAAGATGGCCTTCATTCTGCATCTTCCATCTTTCAGGTTGAGGCTGAGAGGGCTTATCATCAAACTGTTGCTGATATTCTCAGTAATCTACAAAATCAGGTACTTCAACATAAATGTTTATGGAAAACAAAAATAATATGATAAAATAAAGAGAATAAAGAGAGTGATTATGTGGCACAAGGTGTCGTAGCAATCATCCCTATAAAGACAGAGCTTGCATGGTGTTATTTTCTTTAAAAAGTTTGACATGTTTTCTCTGGAATTAGATGCTGGCGGAGAAGCAACATGGTGATTCTGCAGCAGAAACAAAAAGTACTCCAGCAGATGCTTATGTTTCTCCTCTTCCACCTGGTGATGCTAAGACCAATAGTTCTCATGAATCAGAAGAAGCGAACTCAGCAAGTATCCCAACAGATGTTTATGTTTCACCTCCTTCAGTTGATTATGCTACACCTCCTTCAGCTGATAATGTTACACCTCCTCCAGCTGATAATGGTACATCTCATTCAGCTGATAATGCTAAAGCCAATGGTTCTGTTGATCTTGGCCCAGCTACTCTGAAAGCTATGTATTATTTAGCAGAGGTATGAATCTTTCATCAAATCTTTGATTGACCACAACTGAATGAATGTAGTATTGGACACACTAATCTGTCAAAAACAAGTTGCATAAGTGTTGGAAGTCTGTTTTCAATAATTTCTGGGGCACACTTTTAATTTAGTTTTCCCTTTTTCTGTTGCATCCTTTTTGGTCAGTGAAGCAGTAATGTAAATTGTTTGAAATAAGCAGTTCATTGTCTTTGTAGAATTGTATTTTGCTCTATATCTTGAAGGCATATTTATCATTTAAATGTTTCTTGTGGTAACTTTAACTTCTGCGAGAAGTGTGGTTTTGTATCTACAAAATGTAATGGATCTTGGGGACCTTATTTGAATTTGAGTATCTAAGATTTTGTTGTGATATTTATGCATGAAATCATCTTATCAGTCTTCCTGTCAACTGTTGAGGTATTGACAGACCATCCTTGTTCAGAAGCTGACAATATACATCGATTGGGATCTGCAACTTCCTTATTTTGTGATTTCTCTACTTTATCAGCAGAGGCTTATGTCATTTTTATGGCTTTAACTCTTATCATCCGATGCTTTTCATCCATCATATTTTATTGAAGGTTTGAGAAGTTGCTAATAAATTGCTGATTCTTGATTGTGAAAGAAACCCTGCATTCCTGTGACTGATGCAAAATATGTGCTACAGTTTATCACTGTTTTGTGGGTTAGTATAAAATGATAGTATGCTTGTGCATGTGTGTCTGTGTGTGCAAACCATAACTTGAGGATGTCATAAGAGTATGCATCACTAGACAGTAAAAAAATCTTTCCTCGCCTATTGGTTTGGGGAAAAATGTAACTGTTCGATATATAAATCTGTCCATGTGTAAGTGAACTTTTAAAACAGAACAATGTTCAATATATCCAAGTTAGAAATTCATCTAAAACCTTTTGAGGCTATTTTAGAACTATCTGGAAAATTGAACATTCTGCTTTGGTTAGAGACCTACATTTGTTATGGGATAAAATTCTTCAATGTGAATGAATACAACCTCCTTTTTTCTCTCTTTATTGCTTTAAACCTTAAACTTTTGTTGTCACTTGATCATTCTCTGTCACTTTGTGTAGGCTATACAATCTTTTGATGCTCAAGCTGAGGATGAACTTAGTCTTTCTGTGGGAGATTATGTTGTGGTTCGCCAGGTATTCTTAAGTTTATGCATGCTTGGTTCTTGTAACATGATTTTGCTGAGTTGCCAGGCCTAATGTCTGTCTTGTAATTATGCATAAAAACCTATAAATTGACTGAAAATTAAGTTACATTGTGCCCAATGAATTAACCATAATTAAATATTTCTTTGGTCTTGCCCAGACAGCATAACTAATGGCCATTGGTATGTATGCATGTTCAATCCATGTATGATCATACTTCCCTTATTGGACTTCCATGGAGCACTGGGAAATACAAGAACTCATCCAACTTAAACTAATTCTAGATTCGATTTGGCTACTTGGAGACTACAAACTGTACAAATAATCAGCTGACTAGGCTGTGAACTTGCTGACATCAAATTCAAACAAAATAGCAGTAATCTAGTTGTTTCTTCTGAACTACTCTGTTTAAGAACAGAGTTCTTCTGTTGTATTGGTGATTTCTGCTAATATGTTTTGACAATCTATGCAGTGAAACCCCTCAACACCATTAATGACAGCGTGGATGATAGTTGTAAGGTTTGCTTCAGAATAATACATGGTTGTTTTAGTGAGTGTACACTTTGCGTATCCCAGGCATAGAATATCTATGAGGGTAGTAGGTTTACACGGAACTAGCCGTACAACCGTTTCATTATAAAGTTGCAAAAAACCTGGGTAAGGAGTGATATGCTATCTAGACCTGGTGTAGCTTAAGACCAATGGGTTGTGAAAATGGATTTAATAGTTTGTAAATGAGCTGGTTGTGGTACCTGTTTCCCAAATCTTTCAGAGGCACTGAGGTTAAGCAAGGTTGAATATCCTATCTAGTGCCTTAGCTTATTGACCGAATTAGCAGCATGAAGTTTGAGGATTTTACCTAGTGCCTTAGCATTATGTTCCATCGAGTTAAGTCTAAATATTCTACCTAGTGCCTTGGCAGGAACAGAATGAAGAATGGTCATGGAGTTAAATAAAATAACTATTTCTTTTCATCTGCTATCATAATCATATTTGTAATTGGTGATAATCTTTTCACTATTGTTCACAGGTTTCACCTGCTGGGTGGTCTGAGGGTGAGTGCAAGGGGAAGGCTGGTTGGTTTCCTTCAGTTTATGTACAAAGGCGTGAGAAGGCTCCTGCAAGTAAGATAACTGAGGTTAGCTCTTCCTCATAATTTGAGGTTTCAGCTGATTCTTTGTACATCACATGGCTCAATATAGGCAACTCCAAATGCCTCATCCTCATTGGTGTATTTAAGATCACGTTTCCATGCTGTCATTTATCATCTGAATGGTTTGTTGGTTTAGTGACCATGTTTATATCAAGGATATGAATAAGACATGTATTTCTCCTTTGAGCTATTGCTTGGCATTTATTCATGTAACCTTTTGGATTGCTTTCTTCTTTCATATTATTTAGATTCAAGTCTAACACTGTATGAAACACTTAAAGTAGAACTAAGACACCATCTTGGAAAGATGCACTAATATGCGCTTCTGCACATTTAGCATGAAACTGCAGGGGGGCGATATATTTTTGCCAGAGACTGCAGTTGAGTCTTACTGGAACACCTCATATTTTCTGTTTTGGGTTTCCCCTGTTTGGGGTGAATCTATCCAAAACTGGGCTGAGAACATTTATTTACTGCTGGATAAATTGATTCCACATTATTTGATTTATATAGAACGACAAAAATCCTATCAACCAGAGTTACCGAAAGCTTCTTAGTTAGGTGGGAAGCCCACTTCGCGGAAACTCGCTTCGCAAGCGCGATGCTCCTCACTTCTGAAACTTGATGGGAATCTCGATTCTCCCACTATTTTCCTATGCTTTCCAAACGCTTCGTCTATTCTTCTTATATGTTTTCTCACTCTATTTTTCATGTTTTTTATTTGTTTCCTCTCATGCTTCTCACTCACTTCCATGTGCTTTCTCTAAATTGGCAATCATCATTTTTAGATTTTGTTAAAAATTTATTTCTTGCACTAAAAAATCATGAAATTTAAGAATAGACACTTTTATTTCAGTTTTTATTTGTGTTTCATTTTGATTCTCATTCAATTCTTGTATTTCTTTTTTTTACTCCTCGCTTCTCGATTCCTATACATTTTAAAATGCAGCGCTTCTCGCTTCTTGCTTCCCGTATCGTTTCCCGCTTCTGCTTCCTAGTTTGGCAACCTTGCTATCAACCCTATGAATAAAGAGTGGCAGCTAGTCTTCTTTCTATGAAGTGTCCAAGCAAGCAGTAAGAACCAAACAATAGGAAATAAGAAGTGATCCAACCCATGGTTATTGGTAGAGTCAGCCAAAAATGTAGATTGTTAGGTTCAAGGGCAAGTCCTAGGGATTGTTTTTTGTCAATTATTCTTTCTTGCTTATGCACACAGAATTATGTTGTAACATAGTTGCACGTGTAATTTCTACATGTATTGGGTGTGTTTTGTAACCAAACCCTGTTGACATAAACAATATTTGGAAGGCTAAGAGGAAGCTGGTCATTCTTTTATCCCTTCTCAATCAGTTACCTTCTTTTCTTCTCGTCTTTTCTCTTCCTTCAAGGTCCACATGGCATCAGAACAAGTCCCACAATGGTAAGGAATGGTTCAGCATGTAACCTTAACAGGTATTTCTTGCTTGCTTTTTCTTGTTTTTTTAATTCTTCCTAACCATACTTTTGTTTAAATTTTTTCCTTATTTCTTCTTTCTTTTTCTTCTTTCTTTTTCTTTTTTCTTTTTCTTTTTTCCTTTTTCCTTTATTTTCTTCTTCTTTCTCTCTCTTTTGATTCATAATCTACTCTCTTCGCCTCTAATCTCAAATCAGATCTACCGACCTGTATTAGTTTATCAGATGATTCTAGGGTTTGAACATGTCTTTTTGATCGATGTTATTTCTCGAATATATTGCAGCTGAAACATTAAAAAGGAAAAAAATGTTAACAAAATAAAGTCTCAGAAAAAGAAAAAGAGAAGTATTGGTGTCAAATCTCAATTTGTTAACATCTTTCATTCCAATGTCTTCTTCAATTTCTTTATGAACAAATCCTTCTCTTCCATTATCGTATTTCATGTCCTTGTTTGTTGCCCAATCAGTTTTAATAAAAAGCTTGACTTCCAGCTTTTTTGGTTTGAAAAAAAAAAGTGTTTATTTAAGGTCACAATCTGATAAGCCATATTAATGTTTGAAACTTTGAACCACATTTGGTGGAATATCTTATGGGCAATGAACCTAAGAAGAAAAGATGAACACAGGCTGTTATCCTAAATGCGTTAATGTCTAGAGATTCTCTGCCTAGATTTTATCAGTTGCGGCTCATTTTATTTCAATATGAATCTATGTTTGTATCATGTTATAGAAACCACAATAACAAATTATTGCATGTGGCTATTATTTCTAATTTTCCCACTGAGAACCATGGATGTGCAATTGAGGATGAGGAATTAGGGGCTGAGGTTGTATGGTGCAAGATTCAACCAGACAGAATCCCAATCTGATTGTGTTAGATTTAGATCTGACTAGTTTGGATTTATGTCAAATGCCCATTTCCATTTAGGCTCCAAATAATTTCTTAGCCAAGTATATGTGAATAGCTGATCTGGTAAGGATTCTGCTATCGGTAGCTAGATCAAGAAAGCAAAAGTTCCAACTCAACAGAGACAAAAAGATGAAAATGGAGATGTTTTCTCATTTCTTCCATTTTTTCTTAAAAAAATTGTATTCCCCATAATGGTGACCTTTTCACACTAATCCAGGACTCTTCTACAGATTAGCTAGCATTTTCTTTAGAACAAAACTACTATTACAAATCGCATAAATGATTAAGACCTAATAAATAAATATGCATGCCTCATTACAAGAAAATGGCCATCGCTATTAACTGCACTTTCTTATCCAAGGGCAAACTTACTACGACTTTGGCTTTGCATTATGAGAATATTACTTTTACATTCATTGTGCAAATACCAAAACTATCCTTAAAATCTTTATACTTGAAAATTTCACCAAAGTATCCATGCACATTATTATTCAAAATTTTATCCACTTAGTAAAAACTCGATGGTCAATCTTCCTACCAAGACTGAATCTCACTGAGTGGTTGCAGATATCTCACTTGTGCTTCAAACTATTCACCTCTCTCTCTCTCTCTCTCTCTCTCTCTCTCTCTCTCTCTCTCTCTCTCAAGCGTTAAATAGTCAATACTAAAGCTAAAATAGTAGTATTCAACTAAAAGTAGTGGAAATAAAGAACCAAGTTTAGCTTTGAAAAAGTGCCCAACAAACCTACTCCCACTTGTAAAAGATTATTATTGCCCAAAATTCCTCTTGTTGTGAAGTGCCTATTTTGTTCGCAGTCAACCTGTCGTAGTACTATGAAAATGATTGCTGAATGTCTGGACTGCACTTTCAAAATAAGCCACTAATTGGTGTGCTGCCATGTGTATTGTCTCAGCTTCCTTTTTTTTCAAAAAGAAATAAGTCAAGTGTCCAATCCTTTTAAGTTTTCTAAAATTCATTGTTTTTGCAAATTTGGCAGCACTGATTACCTGGGCCCTGTTTGCAAATTTGGCAGCACTGATTACCTGGGCCGTGCCACTGTAACGTGTATGCAGGGCCCTGTTTGTAAGGGGGTGTCGTGTTTGTTTCTGTGATATAAACGATGGAATGAACAGTTTTTATTTCTCTTTTTTTCATGTTTTTGTTCCTTTTTCGAATCTAACCTTACAAATGTGATCTACATGGTTTGCTTAATAGGATCTGACTTTTGAATCATCCAAGTATGAGATGTGAGCATGTTTTTATAAGGTGTCAAAAATCAACAATTCAAAATTTTCACAAATTTTAAGTCATAAAATAGTATTTTTTTATCAGAAAAACATGATCCAACAGTTGATTCCCAGCAAAGTCCTATAGGAGGGAATGGATGGTTTTGATTTCTCATTTTTTTCGTGTTTTTTTTTTCTCATCTAACCTTAACGGATGTGATTTACTGCTTAGTAGGAATCAACTTTTGAATCATCAAAATATAAGATGTGAGCAGGTATGTGTGTGCGTGTATATATAGAGAGAGACAAAGGGAGATAAAGAGTAATGCGCTTGTTTTGCCCATTTGGCCCCTTCAAAAATTGTAGTTTTCGGTATTTTTTCTCACATCTAACACTATAAATGTGATTTATAGGTTTTGTTTAGTGGGAATTGGCTTTTGGATCACCGGAATCTGACCTGTATGCATGTTTTTTCGGTGATCCGAAATCAATGGCTATGAAGGCATCAATTTTTTTTTAAAAATGACCATACTATATGGCTAATTTGACGTGATTCTCTAAAAATATTCTGATTTTTTATATTTTTTGATGTCCAAAATCGCAAATATCAGACATCAGTAGGACACTTTTACCTTTTGCAACTGCGAATTTAAGCATTTTTGTGATCAAATTGTATAGCTCGTCAAATATGTCCAACACCCACTTAATTCCAAAAGCACAAGTTTTTTTATGGGAATTTTAACATCACAAACTCACATAAATTTATGTATGAAATCTCGATGAAATTGAAACCACCAAAATCACAAGTATCATACTTTTTTGCATATGTCATACTCTTTCGCATATATTTCATATTTCGCATAAATATGTTTATAAAATTCGTACTATTGATTTTGCAAATATATTATTTTTTTCATATCTTGAACGCTCTTGCATGAAGTTATTTGTGAATCTTTAGATATCGTAAAATATTGTATTTACTGTAAAATTATGACAAATATGCAAAAATATTTATTTCTTGTGAATTTCTCGAATCATATATAAACTCGTGGATTTTCGTATATAACAAACCAAATAACAATGAATGTAAGCAAACAGGCATTCAAATAATTTAAACATTCAAATGATTTGAAAACATATAAATAATGATGTTATATACAAATTATCCAACAACGCTTTCAATTTGAATATTCAAATTATTTAAACATTCAATAGTGGTTTCAGTTTAACATTCAAACCATTTAAATATTTTAATCAATGACATTATATACAAATAAATGACAAACAAATGACTTTATATAAAAATTCATTCATGGAAATATTCAAATGACATTATATATAAATCAATAAGTCAATGAGTTACAATGTTGATCTTCGAATATATACAAAAAAAATAAAGAACGATTAAATGAATTTCTACGGTTGTAGATGTGATTGCCGCAATCGTAGCACCTCGATGACCTTATTTGTGTTCTCTAAAAGGTCAACTTGAGTACGTATCATATCCTCTTCAGTACGTACCATATTCTTCAGCATGCAGATTTCTTCATATGCAAGAGCCAACTCTCCCTCCGATCTACTTATGGTATTTCTCTGCTTCTTTCCAACTTTTTTCTCTCCCTGAAAGGCCTTCTTTGTCGTTGAAAAACATGCAACCTATTGGGCAGCTATGAATCATTATTTGTGACGCATTTCATCAATGATAAGCCGATATCTTTGTCACCCTCATGCCAGTCTTGAAGTTCAGAGAGGAATATCGTAGGGTAATTCTTCATTCGATCCGGTGGCATGTGATAAAAATTTGTTAACTGTGTGAGGGTGACTAGTTGATTGTTGTACAAACCCAAATTGTTGAATGACTCGGCTAGTCATTTGACGCTCAACTTCATTCAAGTTGTACATCCAAATATCCTTCATCGTGATGTCCTTCGATCCTACAACCACATTGGCATTCTCCTTCTCCTCCAATACGCGTTCATAAAAGCACTAGTTTTCCTACATTTCCTTTATAGTTAGGGCTACAGACATGCATTTATTTAAAAAACATATGAAATATCAACAATAATACTTACGTTTGCCCTAATCAGCCTGTGAAGCGATGCAACACAGTCGACACGTGACATGCGAGGACCCACCAATGTTCGATCACGACCCTCTTCGTTGCATGATCGACTTTATATTATGGCACGTGGAAATTCATGGGCGATGTCGCACATCTAAGGCCTATTAATGGATATGTGCTCGTATATACAAACTTGCATAACAATAATTAATATACAATATGTAAGTATATTAAAAACTATAAATCAAAAGTTAAGGTACAATAAAGGAATAAATATCTCTAACAATATCAATATCGCGGTAAGGTTTTTTCTTTCACCTTTCGTGCTACTCAAACTTGCATACAGGTGTGCAAGTGTGTTTGCTCTCCATGCTTATTAATCGACGTGATCCAAGTCTTTCAACAGTTCGATGTATGATGCATGGACTGACTGTCCACAAGTATCGATGATTAAGCATGAGTCAAAGAAGTATAGCAAGAATGCTTTTACTGTCTTGTTCACCCTACTACCGCCCTTTACTTTAGCACACGGTAGTTTTGTCTTCATCCTCCTCACTTTACTAGGGTCATAATTGTTCCTAAGTCATAAAAACTTTATCTTATCTATTTTGAATGCATCATCATATGCTTGCAAATAAATATCATACAACTGCTTGAAAATTTTTCATTGATGTCCACTAACGGGCTCCTCATGAAACTTTAGTCCGGTTATTTGTGTCACGTCCTTCAACATGATTGTCATCTCAAGATCTTCGAACTGTAAGATATTAGTTGTAAGATTCCAAAACTGCACAATGGCCTCTAAGAGGGGGTGATTGATGTTCCATGGTGTGATCTCCAAGAATTGTCAAAAATGCATTTGATTCAAAAATTCCTTCGCTTTTTCTACCAGTGTTAAAAACCATTGGCATGCTTGGTTCCAGTAGAATCGGTGCATGCAGGATGTTGACTCTTCTTAATCAATTAGCTGAGAATCTTACAATCCAAATTAATTTTTCTAAAATCAATAAATTTCAATAAATTTTTATATTTCGCACACATACATGACAAACTAATCAATTGCATTCATGTATAGTATCAATATAATCAATTAAATTGGTTAATTAAAATGTTTTTTAAAATTTGGAAGACATATATGACAAACTAATCAATTGCATTAATGTATAGTAGCAATATATATATATATATATATATATATATATATATATATATATATATATATATATATATATATAAAATCAATGAAATCAATCACTTAGAATGAATTTCTATATTTTGCACACATACATAATCAACTAATCAATTACATTAATGTATGGTAGCAATATATATATATATATATATATATATATATATATATATATATATATATATATAAAATCAATGAAATCAGTCAATTGTAATGAATTTTTACATTTTGAATACATAAATGACAAACTAATCAATTGCATTCATGTATAGTAGCAATTTAAATTGATATATATATATATATATATATATATATATATATATATAATCAATGAAATCCCTCAATTGTAATGAATTTTTACATTTTGAACACATGAATGACAAACTAATCAATTGCATTTATGTATAGTAGCAATATATATATATATATATATATATATATATAATGAATGCAATCAGTCAACTAAAATGAATAGTACCAATATATATATAATCAATTGCATACATACATGACAAATTAATCAATTGCATTCATGTATAGTAGCAATATATATATATATATATATCAATTTAATCAATAAAATTAGTCAATTGCAATAAATTTTTATTATCCACGAGCACCAGACCTTTTTTTCTGTTGCAATCTTTTTGTTTGCATATGAAGAGCAACATCGGACTCCTGAGCGGTGTTCACATTCAACCCAGCCACATGACCCTCACTTACATCTAGTTCCTAATGAGGGTCCACATTAACCTCAACTCCTTAGTTAGGTACTTTCTCTGCCCTCTTACTACTACTACTACAGGTGACCGCATCTGCAACTTCATTTTTCTAGGCATTGAGGTTAGGATGGGAGACAAGATTGTGCCCATAAACTTCTTAACTTTTTCTGCACATTCTGCCTTAGATGTAAGCCACTTTCTATACGACAATTCAATTTTGTTTCATCTCACTACTTAAATGCAGCTATATGTGATTATCGATAGTGCATTTTTTGTAAAAAATGTTAGCCACCCACATTTTTTGTAATGGATGTGGCTCCCTCTCTACCCAGTTATGCACACTAAATCGTGCTTCCAAATTATCAGGATGATCCAGTTCATAGTTCTTTGTTGGCTTTTGTTATTGTACTTAAGAAATTTCAGATGATGTGGGTGTGGTCTTCTTTGACAAAGTCTTCTTCTAATTGGCCATATTATATTAATAAACAGATTTAAATTTTTCTACAATAACAATGCAGGGAATATTGAACAAGCATTGCAAAAAACAAACAACATATTTATATTTTAGAAAGAATTTTAAAAAAATTAAAAATAAACATTGTTTCATTCAACCGTTAAACAAAATAGAACAGTTTTTTATTCAGCCGTTAAATAAAATGAAAGATTGTTTGATTTAGTTGTTAAAAGAAATTGAACAATGTTTGATTCAACCATTAAACAAAAGGGCACACTGTGCTTATCGAAAAAATATGTCATCGATGGTTCAACGATGAATAGTTGCTGAAAATAGTTTTCAGAAATATTTGACAAAAATACTTGCTGAAAGGAAAGTAGGTTGGGAACTACTGGTTTGAGATAAAAGACAGAAAACAAACCCTAGATTATGCAAAAATAATTAGGCTGGGGACCCCAACAGATTTATATATGATTCAAGAAATATTTCACAATAAATAAGCAGTATCACATATGTGTCAATTTTTCACAAATAGTTATGTAAGATATTTGTGATATAAGGCAATTCACAAATTACTTTATGTGAGAGCGTGTAGTATATGTGAATAAGTAAGATATTTACGAATTTAGTGGGGTTTCACAAAATAGATTTTTGTATCGTATATGTGAATAAGTAAGATATTTGTGAATAATTAAGATATTTGTGAATTTGGTGGTAAGTGATAACTGCACTTTCACACATAAATTTATGTGATTTTGGGAATTATATGCAAAAAGTCAGATATTTATGAAATTAGTGGTAAATGGTAAGTAGAGTTTCACAAATACATTTATGCAAAATATGAAATGTATGCAACAAAGTATGATATTTTTATTTTGGTGGTTTCAGTTTCATCGAGATTTTGCAAATAAATTTATGTGAGTTCGTGAGGTCTAAATTCACATAAAAAAACCTACAGTTCTAGATTTAACGTATTCGATGGGTAGTATAATTTTATCGCAAAAATGCCTAAATTCGTAGTTGCGAAAGGTACAAGTGTTCTAGCGATTTGTGATTTTGGACATCAAAAAAATATCTAAAATTATAGAACTTTTAGGAAATCGCGTCAAATTACCTGTACAGTATGTATAGTCATTTTTCAAATTTTTTCAACTCATAAAAATACACTTTTTTCTCGAAAAAACATGATCCAAGAGTCGATTCCCACTAAATCTAGCATGTTATATATATATATAAGAGATTTGTAAAACCATGATTGCACTATGCAACAACTGCTGCTTTTATTTTCATCTGATTTTCCAAACAGCAATCAAGTGACGAGTGTGTCTTCAGATAAGGCTGAATGATCATCCATTCCCATCCCATCTAAACCAAATCATTTCCACTCAGTATGCATTGCCAAATATTTGATGGACCATAAAATGCAAAATAAGCTCTTGCCCATAATTGTGGAACATTGTGGTCGAATAATATAGCTGGATGGTAAAGCTGCACTATCATAACCAAAGGGTCTCATGTTTGAATCCCACGGGTTTCACCTATAGTAGTTCTCATGTGATGGATGATCCATACACAAAGTTATTCTTTAGGGTTATATGACTTTTTTTTAGCTCAAGTAGTCACAAAGGTTTCTATACATGTGGTGCTTGATGCCTCAAGTTGAAGGGGCATCACGAGTTTGAAATATGGGGGTATGCTGCAAAGCTAAAGGTTGATGTACTTCCTAGTAGGACTGAAAAAATGCGAAGCAGGTTATATGCCCCCTCCCCTTAAGACGCATTGTTGCTACAGTGCGTGTTTGGGGGTCCGAATGAGCTCCACGTATATAAGCATGTGGGGCTCGTATCCCCGTGTGTGTCGACATCACTTAGCATCGGAGTCCGGTGCAGTTGCAAAGACTTAAGTACCCTTTCCCGCCATGAAATGATGGTTCAAGAAAAGGACAAAAATGTCCATCTAGAAAAGTGAAACGACGATTCGAGATCCTCCATCTAAAAAAGTGAAACGCCGGTTCGAGAATGATGTTAACTCTTCAAAGTTCAAACGTTCTATTTTTGCCCTAAGCAGTAAACTTTTGCACCATCTGATGTAACAGGAGCTCCCTTTGTCGTCGTCTGCTGCCACCGGACCATCCTTTGCCGTCGTTTGCTTCCACTGGAGCACCCTTTGTCGTCGTCTGTTGCTGCCAGAGTAACATTTGCCTTCATCTTCTATCGTCGGAGCACCCTTTGTCATTGTCTGCGTAGTGGCAGCATCGTTGCCACCATCAACTGCATCTACTTTCTGGGTGTTTCTCCTTCACTATCCGATTATCAAAACTCATATCATTTCAGTGAGTTTCATGTAAGGTTTTATTATGCAAACAAATCGATTTGTAAATCTGAATGCTAAATCTTACAGCTGATTTTACTATTCATGCTAAATAACACCTATTTTCATACTGAAACAAATAGATTTGTACCTATCCACCTTCTGGGCGTCAAAAAATAGTTAGCACGATTTGTTCTTATGAAGCAACAACAATTTATACGTTTGAAGCAATAACGATTTAATAAAATTACCATGATTTGTACTTAAGTTTAATAAATCGTACAACAATGTTTATGTATGAAGCCCAAATGTTTCAACGATATATACTTATGAAGGTTGTGATTTCTACAACGATTTGTAAGTTTGAAGCAACAATGATTTGTACATTTAAAGCAGTAGCGATGTGTATTTATGAAGTTACCTCGATTTGTACTTAAGTTTGTTAAATCTTACAGTGATGTTTACTTATGAAGCCAAATATTGCGATGATTTGTAATGTTGGTGATTGTTTAACGAATAGGGTAATTTATAATATTATATACTTGGGAGGGCAGTTGTAACATATAATGATGCGATTAAATTTATGTGTTGTGCAGGTTAGCAATGTCTAAAGCTCGTCAGACAAGAAATCCCTTGTTGTTCGATTTCATGACTATTACTGAAATGATTCGCCAGTCCCATCTATATGAGTGTTATGAAAGGTACCAAAATATAATGAAGATTGAGAATGATAAAGAAAGGGACAAAGCATTGTAATTGTATTATGTGGAGGATTATTCATTAGATATTGAGGCTGAAGAGCAAAGGAAGTATGATGAAGAACTAAAGATGAAGAAGAAGAAGAAGGATGACGAAGAGAAGGAAAATCAAAGGAAGAAAGAGGAGGAGAATGAAAAGCAAAGGCAAATGAAGAAGGATGAGGAGAGGGAGGGGGAAAGGCAAAGGAAGAAGGAAGAGGAGAGGGAAAGGCAAAGGAAGGAGGAGGAGGAGAGGAAAAGACAAAGAAAAAAGGAGGAGGAGAAGAAAGAGAAGGAAAAGCAATTGAAGAAGGAGGAAGAAGAGAAGAAAAGGCAAATGATGAAGATGGAAGAGGAAAGGCAAAGGGAGAAGCATCAGGATGAGGAAGAGAAGGAAAGGCGAAGGAAGGATAAGGAGGACGAGGAAGAGAAGGAAAGGAGAAGAAGGACGAGAAAGAGAAGGAAAAACAAAGGAAGGAGAAGGAGGACAAGGAATATAAGGAAAGAGAAAAGAAGAAGTAGGAGGAAGAGAAGGAAAGGGAAAGGAAAAAGCAGGAGAAAGAGAAGAAAAGGGAAATGAAGATGCAGAAAGAGGAAGAGAAGGAAAGGGAAAGGAAAAAGCAGGAGGAAGCGAAGAAAATGGAAAGGAAAGAAGAAATTGAAAAGTAGAGGATGAAGGGAGGAGATGAAGAGGAGAAAAATGTGACCAAGGTACGTAAATCGATCATGTCTGTCATGATTTACTGTGTATAGCGATTAATGTGATAGTCATTACTATGTATAGCGATTACTGTGATAACAAACTGTGATAGTGATTATTATGAATGATTTACTGTGATAGTAATTACTATGATAGCGATTACTGTGAACGATTTATTGTTATAAGTATGACTATGTATATTGATTACTATGATAGTGATTACTATATATAGCAAATATGCAACAATTATTATTTTTAATGATTACTGTGTACAACGACGTGTAGAAGTACAAATGAGACTAATTTTGATTTGATACGAATAATATGCTATTTTGTGTTACAGGGAGGTCACAAGAGAAGTAGAGCACCAGGTGAAAAGCTCAGAAGGCGGTGTCAGTGGCCTATAGTTTTGTCGTGGTATGGACAACTGAGTGAATATCAGAATGATCGATTGCGAAATATGCACTTTGGCGGCCTTTGGACCAACATTCTTTTGAAACGTGTTGGAACACCATGACCCACCTAGTAAATAAGTGGAATAATAAGACAAACATATTCCAGTTTGATTCTTTTGAGATCACCATGATCCTAGAAGATGTGGCGCAGATTACGGGCCTTAAGTGCCATGGAAGTGTTGTCCTATTACGGGATTTAAACTATACCGTAAGGGACAAGTGTATGACCCTTCTAGGAATGTCGATGGAGGACTGGAGACAATGTATTTCTGGTGAAAACAATTCCACATCGATGAAAGTTTATTCTTTCCGTAATAAATGGGAAGGTCGGTCCTCTACATATGCATCTGAAAGAGCTGACCAATAGTTGTGCGGCTTCCTTCTTTATTTTTTTTTATCTTACTTTATTTTCTGATTTGTCTGGTTCGAGGATAAGTTACCCGTGACTGCAATTCTTGGAAGACTTAGATGAAGTTGACAACTATGTATAGGGTGCTGCTATGCTCGCACACTTGTACAGTCAACTTTACCATGCGAGTAATGGTACAAAAACCATCGCAGGGTTTTGGTCATTTGTCCAAGTAATTGTTTATTACGTATTTTATAGTTGTAGACTAAGATTATTGACGGTTATAGTCTTACTAATGTATTGATTTTGTAGGCTTGATTGTGAAAGCATATTGTCACCTTGCGTCCTTAGTGTGGCCTTGCAATTTGTGATTTTCCAAAGATCGTCTGGTGGGCTAGAATAAATGTAAAGCAAGATAATGCTAAGTTCATTTTAGATGGTCTGCAATTAAATAAGGTAAATGGTTTAAAATTATTTACAATTGTTTCAACATTTATTATTCATTAGTATAAATCGTTGAAATATTTAGCATTCTTAAGTAATCATTGTTGCAGGATTTTGTTTTCGTTAGAATCATTCTAATGTTTAACATTTTTAAGTAATGATCGTTGCAGGATTTTATATTCTTTAGTACAAATCATTATTTCTTTAGCATTTAACTTTCATTAGTGTAAATCGTTGTAATCGTTATCATTCTTGAGTAATGATCGTTGCAGGATTTTGTATTCCTTAGTACAAATCGTTCTAATGTTTAGCATTCTTAAGTAATCATCGTTGCAAGATTTTGTATTCCTTAGTACAAATCGTTATCGGTTTAGTATTGCTTCAAAAATGAGTTTTGACTCGGACATTATTTCAAAAACGAGTTCTGACTTGGACATTGTTTCAAAAATGAGTTCCAACTCAAACATTGTTTCAAAAACGAGTTCCAACTCGAACATTGTTTCAAAAATGAGTTCCGACTCTGACATTGTTTCAAAAATGAGTTTCTACTCAGACTTTCTTTCAAAAATCCAAAACATCCAAGTTATACTTTTTCTTTAAAGATACAACTTTCTGGTTGGACGAATATTTCAACAGCGAATCCTTAAAACAGATTTCATCCTCAAGATTATGGTTCTTAGGTTAGATCCCTATAAAACTGATAGTTCGTAGGTTGGACCCCTGTTGAACCGATGTGGTTTATAGATTATATCCCTATAAAATTGATAATTCATAGGTTGGACCCCTGCTGAACCGATGTGTTTCTTAGGTTAGATCCCTGTGGAACCGATGGTTCGTAGGTTCCCCTTCTGAATCAATGTAGTTCTTAGGTTGAATCCTTATGGAACCAATTTTTTGCAACCAGACCTTCGGGTTACAATCATTGTCAATATCAATTTTCATAACCAAACCCTCGGGTTACAATTTTGTCAAATATCAATCATTTTCCAACCTTCGGGTTATAATTTCTCAATTTCAATCATTTTCTAACCTTCGGGTTATAATTTCTCAATTTCGATTATTTTCCAACCTTCGAGTTACAATTTTATCAATTTCAATAATTTTTTTGACCTTCGGGTTGTAATTTTGTCAATGATGGTCTTTCAAACTTCAAGATTGAACCCATTTTTAAGTTGGCCAAATATCTTAATCAATCATTTGTTTGTGAAGGACCCTCTCATGTAGGGAGACTTCAAGGGAGCTCGTTCCTCTCAGGCAACCCATTTCTTTTCTTTCATTCGCAAGAACCCTATTCTCCAGGGAGAGTTTGAAGGAACTCATTTCTTTGCAAACTGTTTGCAAAACAACAATTTTTTATTTTACACAAAGAAACCCTTTTTTACAGGGAGATTTCGTTGGAAGCTCATTTTCTTTTATGGCCCCCCAATTCTTCATTTTGGCCTCTCAGTCATAGAGGATCCTTTTCCAGGAAGAGTGTGATGGACTCGTTCCTCTATGATATATTTTTTAACCCGTTTCTGGCTACCTTTCCACAAGATAAGCCTAATATTAGGAAGTTTTGATGAAAACTTAATTTCTCTTCGAAAGCTCAGTTTTGCAAACACCTCCTCTTTAGGGAAAGGAGGAGTATTTTTTGCCGCCGCATTCGGGCCAAGGGTTAAACCTGAACTTCTCTTGGGGAAAAGAAAAGTAATTTTCAGCCATGGATTTATTAATTTAACATCAGGTAATTCTTTCACTAAGGATTCCATGACATTTTGTCGATTTGCTATTAAAACTATTTATTGATTTCAAAAATTTTACTGCACAAGAGAATCACTTTCAAATTACCTCTAGTATTCTTTCCTAAAAAGGTAAAACTTCTTGCAAAAAAGAGCAAAATTCAATTCTTTTTTTGATGGTCAACCGAAAGGATGAAGGAAAAATCCCTGATATGACCGCAAAGGAACATTCAATGATTTTAAAAAGCCAAAAATGAATTGATATTAATCATAGCTATGGTGCATTTTAAAGACAATTTTTTTTTGCAATAAGGCAGTGGAGATATTCTGAGCGATAAAGAACCCACTCAATTTCCTCGATAATGCAAACATAGTTGATTATCTGTAAAAAGGGATCTCTCTACTATCGTCAAGTTGAAGATCGATAAAAGAGTTAGACCCCGGGGACAAAGAGAACTCGAATCATCTCCAAGTTGAAGGATCAAATGATGAGTCTTTCAAGAGAAAGTCTGGATCATAGCCAAGTTGAAGGCTGATGTGATGAACCTCCCGATAAACCCTAAAAGATATTTGATCATCAAAAGATTTCCAATTAGAGAGGCAATATCATCAATCTAATTTTTAGGGACAAAGAAGACTCGGATCACCTCCAATTTGAAGGAGCGTGTGAGGTACCCTTTTAGAGAAAATAAGAACATCTCTGAAATGAAGGATGATGTGATGAACTTCTCGCCAAACTCCAAGAGAGCTCAATTTCTATGTCTAAAAAAGACTGCAAAAATATCATCATGGGCAAACCCCAGATATCAAACTGCCGAAATTGCCAAAAATCACCCTTATGCAAAATTCTTTCATCAATGTCTTTTTATCATTTGCTTTTATGAAATTAAGAATAATTCATCTCTTTTCATATCAAGGAAATTGATAGCTTCCTTGAAGAAACCCAAAAGCAACTAATTTGAATTTGATTCTTGATTCTATAGAGTTAACCTCATTGGAGGAAATACTCTAGGTAAAAGAGAGAACATCTTTTGCACATATGTGCACATTTTCAACATTTGAATCTGCTACAATTTTATCTTGTTGGCAACATTTTCAGGCTATCCCGACATGAAGTAAAAAACTTGATTTCTTTTTTGTACATCCTCGTGACCATATTTATCCCTCTTCAGGATTTGATAACTGGAGTTTTCAAAGTCCTTCCCTTCTGATTGGTCTGAGCGCCCGGGCTCTCAGATCCGCATGTTTCACTGCTTTCTTTTATGGCCCACCAGGAGAGTTATTTTTTAGGTTCAAGATCGAGCCTAGTTTTGCAAAAGGTCATTTTAAAAGCTCATTTTAGTCTCGGTCATGAGACGCCCCATTCTAATCATTTTTTTTTCAAAGCTTCAGAGACCCCCATTTTTCTTACCTTTTGCAACCCCTTCCAAATTCTTTATACAATATTTGGAATTCCCATCGTGGTTTCTTCATTCAAAGATTCTGATATCTTTCATTCTTGTTCAGATAAGGGTTAAATCTAAGCCTCATTCTAATGAGATGTATTTTTTCGTTCCCGTTTAGGTAAGGGTTAAACATGAGCCTCATTCTGACGAGGTATATTTTTTGTTCCCGTTCAGGTAAGGGTTGAACCTGAGCCTCATTTTGATGAGGGATATTTCATTTTCCCGTTCAGGTAAGGGTTAAACCTCAGCCATATTCTGACGAGGTATATTTTTCGTTCCCGTTCAGGTAACGGCTAAACCTGAGCATTATTCTGACGAGGTATATTTTTTTCCCATCCAGGTTAATGGCTAAACATGAATTTTTGCCAAAAAAGTCATTTGAAAAGCTTATTTTATCTCAAACACGAGACCTATCTTCTATCAATCTCCCTTTTTCCAAGCTTTAGGGGATTTCATTTTCTCACCTTTTGTAACCTCACTTCGTGAGGATCATTTTCACAATCAATTCTTTCATACCCAGCCAAATTTTCCTAAATGGGGCATTTTTATTTTTAAATTTGGTGTATTTTTCTTTGTCACTAAGCTCGGCTTTCAACCGACTTAGTAGCAAAGAGGCGCATATATAAACACTCCAAATTTTTCAAAACCATTCCTGACATCTTCATTTCACAAACGTCAATCCCCTGCAGGGTAGTGTCGAGTCTCACCTCTAGGTCTACTCCAATCTAGAGGTCAGTCTACCACGTTCAACCAATAAAATTACTATTTTACCCCTAGGTCACCCTTAGACCTTTCGTCAGTTAGGTTTAACCAAACTCATCTCAAGTTCAAAGAAGTCAAAAATATCTGTCATTTCTAGCTCCCTTAGGCTTGCGATGATCGAATCCTGATCATTTCTGGCCATTTTAGCTAATTTAGCTCATTTCAAGAGAAATGAGCTCATTTTAGCTTCAACTTTAACCAAATTGTCCTCGAGTTAGTCAAATTCCTTAGATCTCATCCCCGTGAGTCTAATCTAAGTTCACCAAGAGTTCGAATGGTCCAATTCTAGTTCAAAGCCACTTTTTACATGCACAGACCTTCGTTTTAACATATTTAAGCTCATTTTAGCTCAATTCAGTCCAAATTGAGCTAACCTCAGTTGGTTGAGCTAGTATTTTAGCTCTGAATTTAGTTTATCTAAGTATAACTAGCTTTGGATTCATTTCATCCTAATACAGTCAAGTTCAAATTAGTTTAAACCAGTCTAGTACCGTGTTTTTGCCCCTACAGGGCGAAAACCAAAAAATACAAATTTCTTCAAGACATTGTTTCTGCATTTCTCTAAACTGAGACAAGTTCAAATTCGGACTCAGATCAATTCCTTCATCTGATATTTCATCAATATTTGAGATCCAATCTATTTCAAATTCGTATATTGGATCCAATGTTGGATCTGGTGTCTAAATTTCATCCTGGACTTGGATTTTCCAACTGATTGATTCAGAAATCCATATCCATAGTCCAATTCATTTTTTGAACCTGAAATATCCCATTAGATATCCAGGATCCAATTAACCATTTCAGACTCATTCCAGTCTGGATCCACCTTCTGATCCATTCAGAAGATTAAATTGAATCAATTTTTGAACTCAGATTAATCTAACATCTGAGATTCAATTTCACTTCTTGGATCATAATTCAGGTCCAAGATCCAATTTCATTCTCTGAACTGGATCCAAGATCCAAAATCAAAATCTCAATTTTCATTATGAAATTAGGGTTTTTCCAGTTTCTTCATAAATCCATATTCAAGGTTTGATTCCCATTTCGAACCAATTTTCTATCAAATCGAGATCCAGATCCAATCTTTTTCAAAACTTCTGATCCAGATCCTTTTCAAAACTCATTTTTTATCCTAATTTCAAAATCAATCTTTGGATTTCAAATTTAAATCCATTATTTTGCAAAAAACTTTGAAAAATACCCTGAATCTAGTTCAAAATATCAAAATAGATCCAGATCCAGTTTCAAAATCCAATTTTTATGCAAAATCAATTTGGGGATCTCAAATTCAAAATCAAAATCCAATTTGGGGATTTCAAATTCAAATTCAAAATCAAAATCTAGTTTTTATCCCCAATTTTAAAAATAATCTTGGAATTTTAAATCCAAAATTTAATATTTTTAAAAATCTTTCAAAATCCAATCTGGATCCTGTTTTAATTTGGATTTTCAAAAAATTTGAAATGGACCTCATATCAATATAAGATCCACTACTTTTGATTTTAAAACCCCCTTTATTTCTCATCTTTTATTTTTAGAATCTTCCATTTTAATTTTTAAATCAAAAAAAAGAAAAAAAATCTTTTTCTAAAAGGGGGCACCATTTGGTATTTTCAAAGTTTTAAATAAAATCCATTTTGAAAAAAACCCTCTTTAGCTTAAAAATCATTGATTTTAAAGCTCACTTTTAAAATCCTCTTTACTTTTAAAAACCCACATGGGCACCACTTGCAAAAGTGGTGCCATGTTTCAAATTTTTATCAAACTACCCTTTATACCCATTTACAAAATTTGAAAAAGACCCACATGGGCACTCACTTGCAAAAGGGGTGCCACATGTGCTTTTTTTACCAAATTTCCAACTTTACCCACTTAAAAAAATGGGAATACCCACATGGGGTTGGCACCAACCCCATGGACATATTTTCCATAAATTTATACCCAAAATACCCTCCATTTTAAGCTATAAATAAGACCCTTGGGGTCTCTCTTTTTACAAGTTGAAAATTTGATAAATTGAAAGAATAAAAAAGAATTCTCTATTTCTCTTTTCTTCTCCTCTCCTCTCTCTCCCAAGTGCTCCTCCTCTTTTTCTCCTCCCATGGTGACTGAAGTGAAGAAGAAGAAAGCCCAAGGTAGGCCTCTCTCTCTCTCTCTCCTCTTTTCTAATTTTCTTTCTCTTTTATTTCTTTTTTCAACTTCTCAAAATCGCCCCCCCCCCCCTTTCTTCTTCTCTTCTTTCCTGCAATTTCTTTTCAATATCATGTAATGGCAATGTAGATCTATCTTAATTCTATGTTAATTTCTATTTTTATGTTTCGATTCATTAAAATTGTTATTTACTTTGTGTATTTTCATTTTAGCCATTTAGAATTAAGATTTGATCTCCAATGGATCAAATCTCACATTCAATAGGCAAAATCAATTTTGATTTATGCCCTAATGCTTTTAATTTCACGTTTAGATGATTTATTTCTGTTTTTATATCATTTTCATCATCATCCATGTTTGAAAAGATGGATCTCATGTTTGATCATTGGATCAATTCATTAATGAGATGCTATTCTACTCAATCATGTTTAGATGATATTTTCAATTCTTGTTTATTTTTTATTTCTTCATTTCACATATAATTAGGTATTATTTTGATCTAATTTTTTTTTACTGCATCTTCATCTATATGTTTTCGGGATCTCCACCAAAAAATCAGATCATTCTAAGTTGGTTTTATCCTTCAAAAAAATCAAGATTCGAACCCTGTCATTTGACCTCGTCCAAATTTGACCCAAAATTAGACCAACTTGTTGGAGTGATTTCTCCCTAACCAGAAATGATATCTCAAATCTGTAAAAAAGGATGTCTCCAGCATTGAGTTTAGTTTGTTTGTTCCAAATTTCATCAATTTATATGGTGTTTTTATATCCAATTTTGATTAAAAACTGCAACCCTATTATACTATGTCACTTTTAAGGTCTGGTTTTTAGCCCATTTTGTTACAGTCATATATCACTAGTGGGCGATCATTTTTAAAATCTGTAAAAGAGGTTTTTCATCTGAATTTCTGGTTCATCTTAGTAAAAGTTCATCCATTTCTATGGAGTATTTCTATTTCTTCTGCATTTTAAAGTCGAGAAAATGTTTGTTTGCAATCTCAGGCATTGTTCAGACCCAAAATCGACTTCTTGCATTCATCTCTCCCTAATGGGAGATCATTTTCCAAATCTGTAAAAAAAAATCTTCCTTAAAATGTCTAGTTTATGTATGCCAATTTTTATTAACTTTCATCCACTTTTCGTCTGTCATTTGGATCAAAAACCAAAAACCTTTGATTTTCTTTCACAGGTTTTTTGTTTAGATTGAATCTCCCCAATGGGAGATCATTTTTTAGATCTGTAAATTGGAGATTTCTCCTTTTCATGTCTACTTTATCTTCATAAATTTTCAATAATTTCTATAAAATTTTCATATCTGATTCTGATCGAAAATCAGAACCCTATCATTTTGCTTTATTAAGCGTTTCTTCAATTTTATCTCAACTTGTTTAGATGTGTCCTCTCTAATGAAAACTCATTTTTGAAATCTGTAAAAAAAGGTTTTCTTCCATTTTAAATCTAGTTCATTTATATAAAATTTTATAAATTTCTATGGTCACTTGACCATTCGTTCATTGCATTTTCCAAAACCGATTTCACAAAAGGCATCATTTTGTTAAAATAAAGATAATTTAGGCATTTTAACAATTTTAAATTTAATTCTCAAGTACAATTCATGAATTTCATGAATTAAAATTATTTTTTGTCAACTTAGAATGCCTTAACTTCATTTTAAACAAATTTTAGAGTTTATTTGCTTTTTATTTAAATCATTTTTAATGTATTTTCATTAAAGTTTCAATTTTAAGTTTAAATTCATTTTGAATTCAAGTTTTAAAATGGATTTATATGTTTTAAACCCCAATTTTGAAAATATAAAACTCCAAAACCATATTTTGAAATACTTTTACAAAGGCCATACATCATTTGCATTTCTTTTTATAATTTTCTTTTATTTTTTTAATTTTTTGGGGCATAAAAAGGCTAAATCATGAATTTTCTTCATTTTTTCAATTATTGAAGAAAATATATAATCCTACATTTATTTCTAACATTTTTTCTCATTTTTCAGGATTTTCTCTTTCTTTCTTTTCAATTAATGTAATTTATTCAAGGGTTATAATAATTACACTAATGAGAATTTTTATTTTATGCTTAGTTTAGAATGAATGAGCAGATAGATTAATTTCTCATAATTAATTATTGTATTATTTCTAAAAGACACTATGGAAAACACGAAAGGCACGTGCACCATTTAATAAAGGACAAATAAAACTAAGTAAAGATGTATTTTTGGCCCTAGTCGGAATACAAATAATACTTAGAGTAATTATTCTTTATTAAATAAAAAAATTCGACCTAGATTTTTAGGTCATTTTGGAAAATCATCATCTCTTTCATAAATAATTCTCTTTTTTTCTTTATTTGAATTAAAATAAAGATTAATTCAAAATGTATTTGTGGCCCTAGTCATGAATATATTAAAAATTAATCTTGTTTTAATTTTATAAAGTCACAAAACTTTTTTTTCTTTTTTTTATTAGAATATTAAATAAAGATTAGTTTAAAGTATATTTGTGGCCCTAGTCATGAATATATGAAAATTAATCTTGTTTTAATTATATAAAGTATGAAATTCTCTTTAAAATTCAAATGATTTTTCAAAGAAATATCATATTCATCATTTAAGGTAGAATTGCATCATTTTTTTTATTATTCAAGTTATTTTGAAATTTCTAAGTGATTTTTGAAATAATTTTCAAAAATAATTTGCATTTTTAAATTCAAAGTAATCTTTTTTAATCTTCAATTTCATTCAATTTCAAATATCTATTTTCAATTTCCAATTTTTATTTCTATATTTTTGAAATTTCAAATTTCGAATTTCGAATTTCAAATTTCAAATTTCAAATTTCAAATTTCAAATTTCAAATTTCAAATTTCAAATTTCAAATTTCAAATTTCAAATTTCAAATTTCAAATTTCAAATTTCAAATTCAAATTTCAAATTTCAAATTTGAATTTCATTTCAGTTTCAAATTTGAATTTCATTTCAGTTTCAAATTTAAATTTCATTTCAGTTTCAAATATCAAAATTCAATTCTTTATTTCTTTCAAAATTCCAAATTTGGAATTCTATTTTTATTTCAAATTTTCCATTCTAAAATTTCAATTCTTAATTCTGAATTTCATTTCAATTCTCAACTTTAATTCCAAATCAAATTTTGAATTTCATTTTGAATTTTCAATTCTAAATTCTAAATTCTAAATTCTAAATTCCAATTTCATTTTCAAAATTTCAATTTTAATCTTTAATTTTCATATTAATTTTCAAATTCAATTACATTTTCAATTTTGGATTTCAAATCTTCAATTTTAGATTCAAGGCTCAATTTTAAATTTCAATTTCAATTTCAATTCTAAATTCTGATTTTCAATTTCAGTTTTAATTTTCAAATTCTATTTTTAATCAATTCTGATTTCAAATTTCTTAACTTTGAATTCAATTTTAAAAACTTCAATCTCATTTTGCCATTTTCAAAATTCAAACTTTGAATTTTATTTCAAAATTGAATTTTATTTCAAAATCGAATTCAATTTTCAAACTCAAATTCAATTTAACTTCAACTTTTTAATTTAAGATCAAATCCAACTTCAAAACTTTGCAATCTAAACTCAAATTCATTTCAGTTCCAAAGTTCAAAGTTCATATTCAATTTCAAGTTCAACTTTTCCCTTCATTTGCAGTTTAAAAAACTTTTAATTTCGATTTCAAAATCAGTTTCAAGTTGTAATTCTGAAATAGTTTTAAGTGATTTAGATCGATTTCCAAATCATTTCTAGTCATTTCCAAATAAACTTTTCCAAATATATCTTCAAAATCCATTTCAAAATCACTTGGAAAATCCAATATTTTGGCATATCTTCAAAAGTGTACATATTTTTGAAAGTCCAAATTCATGGCACAAACCTGATTCCATGTGCATTTAGGACTTAGAATAATTTCTTAGGCAAATTTAGGCAAAGCAAAGACATAAATTTGATCCTTGATTCAATTACCCCTGGTAAAGGTGCTAGGAACAGTTGAACCTCATACCGACAAGCGAGGCCCATCTCCTTTATTTTTCTAAAAACGGAGGTGAGTAATTTTTTAAAATCTTTTCAAAAGGTCAAGTGAGACCTTGAGAGAGTTTTCTTTTTTCCTAAAAAGGAAAAAGGAAAATATTTACAACGATCACAGATTTGGCGACCGTAATAGGACTCGTCTTTGTTTGGTTGAATTTATGCCTTTGCCTTATTTAAATTTGTCTAAATCATTATTCCATAAATGTCAACTTCATTTTTATGCAAAACTTAGAAGCCTAGACTCTGACCCAGCTGACATAATGCATATAGGCTTAAGTATGGTTTGGTAGGACCAAATTGAAGAGATTTATTCATGCTCACTTAGACTTAGGTCTAATACAACCCTCATCGATCTAAGGATTGAATGCAAACCTTGTATGCAAGTGTATGCTTCTTACAAATTTTCAAAATTCTATCTCTTTAGGACTTTGCATTAAAGACATCTGATTTCTTGCATGTTGATCATATTTCTAAAAACTTCCCTTACTTATATTGTCTTGATCTTCACGTTGTTGGGCTTTCTCTATAAACCGTAGTTCGAGAAAAAGCCTCACAACTGGTCCATTTATTTTGGCTAATAACCCCCCTGCCACGTACTAAGGGCCCTAGTCCAAAGTATATCGGCAGACGCTCAAAGATGTTGGAAAACTATTACCTTAGAACCAGAGATATTTTTATGCCACGTACTTCGAGTTTCGGCTTGAGTATATTGGCATATCTTCATTGGATTCAGATGATCTAAACCTTAGAGTTAGGATCAGGGTCCTACATCCATTTCAAAATTTATGCATTTAGAGTTAGCTTTTATAGAGTGTTGTTTGTGCATCCTTATTTGTATAGCTTTATCATGATTCTGTGATACTTGCTTGTTTCTTATATTTCCTTACATTTTTCAGAATAATTTTCTCAAAACCCTGGATATTTTCTTCAAAATTTCCTCTCCATTTTCAAAATCCAAGTGTATATTTTCTTCTTGCTTCGTTTCTTCATGTCAATTTTTCTAAAACCTGGGAAATCATTTTCTAAATTCTCCTATGTTTTTCAAAACTCTCGGTGATTTCCTTTCTTTTCTTCCTTTCTTCAAGATCTCGTATTTCCAACCTTATTTTGATCCTGCTTGCTGTTTTTCTCAAAAAATCATATATTTCCTCTTTTTTCTTTTTCTTTTGGATTTTTTATCCCTATATTTCAATCTTGTTATTTGTTTTCAAATCTCTTTACCTTATTTTTCTTCGTATTTCCAGTAAATTCTCTGATCATTTTAGTAGAAATTGTCAGTCCAAATCTTCTATTTTTCTTACACATTCTTTCATCATGGTTGGCGACCCTGCCTGGGTAACAAGACATATTTTTAGTCATTCACTTCCTTCGTGGAGTGATGACGCAATTGTCATAACTTTCATGATGACCCAATCCCTGGTAATGGGATATTCTTTCCAATTGTCAACCTGATTCCAACTCTTGCTTATTTATCATTTTCTTTACCAAACTTCCTTTTTTCAAAAACTTCTATCAGTCTAAACCATTCTTTTATTTTACAGAGAGAGCTTTGGCATTGTTACGTAGTTCAAACAAGATCCGGTTAGAAGACTGCGTCGTCTCAGCATGTCGACAGTAGCAAGAAAAAAAATGTACTCTCTGAGATCTGCCAAAGTACGGGATCAAACAAGCACGGATGACATTGATCCCTCCATATATCAGTTGTTCAAAAGAATGATGATCAAAATACAATCAGAGCAAGCCAGGGCAAGTTCAGGAAAGAGGCCCTCCCAAGAGAAATTCAAGGACAAGCTTGTGAAGAAGCATGTCAGAATCGCCAAGAAAAAGGCTCAGTATGAAGATACTTTAGAGGAGACAGATTCTGCCGATAAAATCTCTGATGAAGAACAAGAAACATTCTTGTCAGCTCGCCAAGTATTCAAGATGCAGATCCTAGAGCCTGAATCTGTCAATAAGCCCAAGGATTAGCTAGATGTCAATCATATCCAACTACATTTGAGGGAGATAAGTCGCTTAGTCAAAGACCTGCGAGCTCGAGGCAAAGGAAAGAAGGTGTGCACAAGCGAGAATTTCTACGATGGTTTTGTGGAATGCACAAAATTCAAGGTGCCTGCCATAGAAAAGACACCCATCACCTTCCCCACAAATATCACTAGAAACAATAAGGGCAACAACAAAAGGGGTGGCAGAAAGAATCACAATGGCAGCTCAGGCAGAGGTAACCACATAAGTCAGATGGACAAACAAAATGACCATTGTCTCTTAAATGTCCAACAAGGATTAAAGCTACAAGGAAAACCAAAGAATGACGGTTGGGAATATGACCATAAATTTACTCTCTTAGAGCAGCCGCTCGAACTAGTTCTTGAAGATATGCTAGCTAAGGCGATGATTAAACTTTCAAAGATGGTCAATCCTCCTGTGATCATGGGAAGATTCAAGGATCAGTTCTGTAAGTTCCATTGGATGATGGGTCATGACACTGAACACTACTTCGTCTTCAAAAATATTGTAGAAGACTGCATCGACAAGACTTTCCTTGTCTAAGACAAAGAAGAGGACCAGCCGGTCAGCCGGTCAGCCAGACCAAGCCTTCCCAATTCAATTCCTAATAAAAAGCAAGTACTCGCTAGAAGCCAAAGCACGATGGTTGGGGTTACGATCGCAAATTCACGCCTCTAGATCAACCCCTCGAGAATGTTCTTGAATATATGCTGGTCAAGGGTATGGTTAAACGTCCAAAGGTTGTTGATCCTCATGTCACCAAGGGCAAATGGAAGGATCGATTTTGCAAATTCTAGCGAGCAATGGGACACGATACTGAACATTGCTTCATCTTTAAGAATGTTGTGTAGGATTGCATTGACAAAGAGCTACTTATAAAAGGCAAGGAAGAGAGTTAGCCAGCTATCTTGCCGACACCTTCTGTGGCAGCTCAAGAGGATGATGATGCCAATGCTCTCTCATTCCTTTCATTTTGTTTTTGTCGTTTTGAAGGGACAATGTATTCCCAGTTTCTTTTTTTTATGTCCTCTTTAGGATGTCATTTTAGACCCCAGTTACTTGTTAACATTTCAATAATGAAGCATCAAGTTTCTTTGTATCTCTGATATTCAATATTTCTTTCTCTTGCTATATTGGGGCATCTTTTATTTCGAAATTCTACTTTCAATTCAAACGTCGTGTATACAAACAGGACCGAACAAAATCATTTCATCATCTATTTTTCATCAATTTCCTATTATTTTCTCCTTCAGGATAAGGGACAATTCTGACATCATTCATGAGAGAAATAGGATTACCTATAGGGGTTTGTCCAAAATCATGAATTTTTTTAAAAAAATTATAAAATCCCCATCATGAACGCCGAGAGCTTTCTAAAGTAACGGCCTTTTTCAAAAGCTTAGGTTGAGTCTTTTCATCAAAACTAGTTCTTGTTGGTCTTCTTTCAGAATTCAACCTTCAAGTGGAGTCTTTTCATAAAAAAAATAACTTTTACCAATCTTTTTCAAAGATCAATCCTAGGGTTGAATCTCATACCAAAAACTAGTTTCAAACCGGTCATTTCAAATCAACCCTCGTGTTGATCATCTTTCTTCAAAACTGGTTTCGAACCAATTATTTCAAATCAACCTTTGTGTTGATCTTCTTTTTCCAAAAACTTGTTTTGAACCGTTCATTTTAAATCAACCCTCATGTTGATCTTCTTTTTCCAAAAGTGGTTTTGAACCGATCATTTCAAATCAACCCTTGTGTTGTACTTCTTTTTTTTCAAAAACTGGTTTCGAACTGGACTTTTTCAAATCAACCATCGTGTTGATCATTTTCCAAAATCAACCCTCGTGTTGATCACTTTCCAAAATCAACCCTCGTGTTGATCATTTTCCAAAATCAACCCTCGTGTTGATCATTTTCCAAAATCAACCCTCGTGTTGATCATTTTTTAAAATCATCCCTCGCATTAATCATTGTTCAAAATCAACCCTCGGGTTGATCATTTTTCAAATCAACTCTTGTGCTGATCCTTTCTATCAAAAGAATTATATTTTACCGGTCTCTTTCAAAATCAACCTTTGGGTTGATCCTCTTCTCAAAAATGAATTTTTACTAATTTTCAAACTGAACATTTTTATTTTACTTCAAGGATTTCATATGTAGGCAGGATCAATCAAAATCTTTCGTCAATAATTTCTCATCAATTTCCAACAACTTTCATCAAAACTAGTTCTTGTTGGTCTTCTTTCAAAATCCAACCTTCAAGTGGAGTCTTTTCGTCAAAAAAATTAACTTTTACCAATCTTTTTCAAAGATCAATCCTAGGGTTGAATCTCTTACCAAAAACTGGTTTTAAATTGGTCATTTCAAATCAACCCTCGTGTTGATCATCTTTCTTCAAAACTGGTTTCGAGCCAGTCATTTCAAATCAACCTTCGTGTTGATTTTCTTTTTCCAAAAACTTGTTTTGAACTGTTCATTTCAAATCAACCATCATGTTGATCTTATTTTTCCAAAAGTGGTTTTGAATCGGTCATTTTAAATCAACCCTTGTGTTGATCTTCTTCTTTTTTCAAAAATTGGTTTCGAACCGGTCTTTTTCAAATCAACTCTCATGTTGATTATTTTCCAGAATCAACCCTCGTGTTGATCATTTTCCAAAATCAACCCTCGTGTTGATCATTTTCCAAAATCAACCCTTGTGTTGAACATTCTCCAAAATCAACCCTTGTGTTGATCATTTTCCAAAATCAACCCTCGTGTTGATCATTTTCCAAAATCAACCCTCATGTTGATCATTCTCCAAAATCAACCCTCATGTTGATCATTTTTCAAAATCAATCCTCGTGTTGATCATTTTTTAAAATCAGCCCTCGTATTGATCATTCTTCAAAATAAATCCTCGTGTTGATCATTTTTCAAATCAACTCTTGTGTTGATCGTCCTCTCAAAATCATCTCCTCGATTGATCATTTTTGTCAAAAAAATTATATTTTACCGGTCTCTTTTAAAATCAACCTTTGGGTTGATCCGCTTCTCAAAAATGAATTTTTACTAGTTTTCAAACTAAACATTTTCATTTTACTTCAAAGATTCCATATGTAGGCAAGATCATGCAAAATCTTTCGTCAATATTTTCTCATCAATTTTCAACAAATTCTCATCAATCTCCTTTTTCGTTCTCATTTAGGACAAGGGATAGTCCTGGGATCATTCATAGAAGTAACACAGTTCTCTATAATGGTTCATTCAAATTGTGAATCTTCCTAAGCCCAAGATTTTCATAAAGTTATCATCATAATCATCAAAAAAATATTAGAGCACCAATATTTTTCCAAATTCAACTTACAAGTAAAAACCCAGTCCTCGAACTCGCCATTTTAAAAAATGTTGATCATAGATCGAATCATTTTCTAAACCCAGTCCTCGAACTGGCCATTTTCAAAATTTTCGATCGTAGATCGAATCATTTTCTAAACCCAGTCCTCAAACTGGACACTTTCAAAAATTTTGATCATAGGTCGAATCATTTTCTAAACCCAGTCCCAACACTGGTCATTTTCAAACCAAACCCTTCCAGTCCTCGTGTTGATCTTAAACCAAACCCTTCCAGTCCTCGCGCTGGAAATTTTTAAAAGTTTGATTTTTCAGATTTAATGCTATCCAACTTCTGGGATTGGTCTAATTCTCTAAAAAATGAGTTCTGACTCAAACGATCTCTCAAAAACGAGTTTCGACTCGAACGATCTCTCAAAAATGAGTTCTGACTCGGATATTGTTTCAAAAACAAGTTCCGACTCAGTTATTGTTTCAAAAATGAGTTTCGACTTGGACATTGTTTCAAAAATGAGTTCTGACTCGGACATTGTTTCAAAAATGAGTTCTGACTCAGACTTTCTTTCAAAAATCCAAAACTTCCAAGTTACACTTTTTCTTCAAAAATACAACTTTCTGGTTGGACGAATATTTCAACAGCCAATCCTTAAAACTAATTTCATCCTCAAGATTGTGGTTCTTAGGCTCGATCCCTATTAAACCCATAGTTGATAGGTTGGACCTCTATTGAACTTATGTGGTTCTTAGGTTAGATTCTTGTGAAATTGATAATTCGTAGGTTGGACCCCTACTGAACCGATGTGTTTCTTAGGTTAGATCTCTGTGGAACCGATGGTTCGTAGGTTGGACCCCTGTTGAATCAATGTAGTTCTTAGGTTAAATCCCTATGGAACCAATTTTTTGCAACCAAACCTTTGGGTTACAATCATTGTCAATATCAATTTTCATAACCAAACCCTCAGGTTACAATTTTGTCAAATATCAATCATTTTCCAACCTTCGGGTTATAATTTCTCAATTTCAATCATTTTCCAACCTTCAGGTTATAATTTTATCAATTTCAATAATTTTTTCGACCTTCGGGTTGTAATTTTGCCAATGATGGTCTTTCAAACTTCAAGATTGAACCCATTTTTAAGTTGGCCTAATATCTCAATCAATCATTTCGCTTGTGAAGGACTCTCTCTTGCAGTGAGAGTTCAAAGGGAGCTCATTCCTCTCAGGCAACCAATTTCTTTTCTTTCGTTCGCAAGAACCCTGTTCTTAAGGGAGAATTTGAAGAGACTCATTTCTTTGTGAACTGTTTGCAAAACAACAATTTCTTATTTCACACAAAGAAACCCTTTTTTACAAGGAGAGCTTCGACAGATGCTCGTTTTCTTTTGTAGCCCTCCAATTCTTCATTTTGGCCTCCTCGTTATAGAGGATCCTTTTTCAGGAAGAGTGTGATGGACTCGTTCCTCTATGATATATTATTTGACCCATTTCTGGTCGTCTTTCCATAAGAGAAGCCTAAGATTAGGAAGTTTTGACGAAAACTTAATTTTTCTTCGAAAGCTCTATTTTGTAAACACCTCCTCTTTAGGGAAAAGTGGAGTATTTTTCGTCGCCCCATTCGGGCCAAGGGTTAAACCTGAACTTCTCTTGGGGAAAAGAGAAGTAATTTTCAACCATGGATTTATTAATTTAACATCAGGTAATTCTTTCAGTAACGATTCCATGACATTTTGTCGATTTGCTATTAAAACTATTTGTTGATTTCAAAAATTTCACTATACAAGAGAATCACCTCCAAATTACCTCTAGTATTATTTCCCCAAAATGTAAAACTTCTTGCAAAAAACAACAGAATTCAATTATTTTCCTGATGGTCTACCGAAAGGATGAAGGAAAAATCCCTTATATGACCGCAAAGGAACATTCAATGATTTTAAAAAGCCAAAAATGAATTGATATTAATCATAGCTATGGCACATTTTAAAGACATTTTTTTTGCAATAAGGCAATGGAGATATTCTGAGCGATAAAGAACCCACTCAATTTTCTCGATAATGCAAACATAGTTGATTATCTGCAAAAAGAGATCTCTCTACTATCGTTAAATTGAAGATAGATAGGCGAGTTAGACCCCGGAGACAAAGAAAACTCGAATCATCTCCAAGTTGAAGGACCATATGATGAGTCTTTCTAGAGAAAGTTTGGATCATATCTAAGTTGAAGGCTGATGCGATGAACCTCACGACAAACCCTAAAAGATATTTGATCATCAAAAGATTTCCAATCAGAGAGACAATATCATCAATCTAATTTTCAGAGACAAAGAAGACTCGGATCACCACCAAGTTGAAGAAGCGTGTGACGTACCCTTTCAAAGAAAATCAGAACATCTCTGAGATGAAGGATGATGTGATGAACTTCTTGCCAAACCCCAAGAGAGCCCAATTTCTATATCTAAAAAAGAGTGCAAAAATATCATCATGGTAAAACCCCAGATATCAAGCTGCCGAAATTGCCAAAAATCATCCTTTCTTATGCGAAATTCTTTCATCAAAGTCTTTTTATCATTTGCTTTTATGAAATTAAAAATAATTCTTCTCTTTTCATATCAAGAAAATTGATAGCTTCTTTGAAGAAACCCAACAACAACTAATTTGAATTTGATTATTGATTCTATAGAGTTAACCTCATTGGAGAAAATACTCTAGGTAAAAGTGGGAACATCTTTTGCACATACGTGCACATTTTTAACATTTGAATCAGCTACAATTTTATCTTGTTGGCAACATTTCCAGGCTATCCCGACATGAAATAAAAAACTTGATTTCCTTTTGGTATATCCTGGCGACCATATTTATCCCTCTTCAAGATTTGATAACTGGAGTTTTCAAAGTCCTTCCCTTCTGATTGGTCTGAGCGCCCGGGCTCTCAGATCTACACATTTCCTTGCTTTCCTTACTGTCTCACCATAGACAATTATTTTTTAGGTTGAAGATCGAGCCTGGTTTTGCAAAAGTTCATTTCAAAAGCTCATTTTAGTCTCAGTCATGAGACGCCCCATTCTAATCCTTTTTTTCCAAAGCTTCAGAGACCCCCATTTTTCTTACCTTTTGCAACCTCTTCTAGATTCTTTATATAATATTTGGAAGTCCCATCATGGTTTCTTCATTCAAAGATTCTGATATCTTTTGTTCCTGTTCAGATAAGGGTTAAACCTGAGCCACATTTTGATGAGGTATATTTTTTGTTCCCGTTCAGGTATGGGTTAAACCTGTCGCTCATTCTGTGGAGGTATATTTTTCGTTCTCATTCAGGTAAGGGTTAAACCTGAGCCTCATTCTGATGAGATATATTTCCTTTTCTCGTTCAGGCAAGGGTTAAACCTGAGCCACATTCGAACGAGGTATATTTTTCGTTTTTGTTCAGGTAAGGGCTAAACCTGTGCCTCACTCTGCTGAGGTATATTTTTTGTTCCCGTTCAGGTATGGGTTAAACCTGTCGCTCATTCTGTGGAGGTATATTTTTCGTTCTCATTCAGGTAAGGGTTAAACCTGAGCCTCATTCTGATGAGATATATTTCCTTTTCTCGTTCAGGCAAGGGTTAAACCTGAGCCACATTCGAACGAGGTATATTTTTCGTTTTTGTTCAGGTAAGGGCTAAACCTGTGCCTCACTCTGCTGAGGTATATTTTTGTCCCATTTAGGTTAAGGGCTAAAACCGAATTTTTGCCAAAAAGCCATTTCCAAAGCTTATTTTGTCTCAAACACGAGACCTGTTTTCTATCAATCTCCCTTTTTCCAAGCTTTAGGAAATTTCATTTTCTCACCTTTTGCAACCTCACTTCGTGAGGATCATTTTCACAATCAATTCTTTCATACCCAGTCAGATTTTCCTAACTGGGGCATTTTTATTTTTAAATTTGGTGTGTTTTTCTTTGCCACTAAGCTCGACTTTCAACCGGCTTAGCAACAAAGAGGGGCATATGTAAACACCCCAAATTTTTTAAAACCATTCCCGACATCTTCATTTCACAGACGTCAATCCTCTGCAGGACAGTGTTGAGTCTCACCCCTAGGTCTACTCTAAAATAGAGGTCAGTCTACCACGTTCGGCCAATAAAAATATCATTTTACCCCTAGGTCACCCTTAGACCTTTCGTCAGTTAGGTTTAACCAAACTTATCTCAAGTTCAAAGAAGTTAGAATATCTGCCATTTCTAGCTCCCCTGGGCTTACGATGATCGAATCCTGATCATTTCTGGCCATTTCAGCTAATTTAGCTCATTTCAAGCGAAATGAGCTCATTTTAGCTCGAACTTTAACCAAACTGCCCTCGAGTTAGTCAAATCCCTTAGATTCCATCTTTGTGAGTTTAATCTAAGTTCACCAGGAGTTCGAATGGTTCAATTTCAGTTCAAAGCCACTTTTTACACGCTCGGACCTTCATTTTAACCCATTTCAGCTCATTTGAGCTCAATTCAATCCAAATTGAGCTAACCCCAGTTGGTTGATCTAGTGTTTTAGCTCTGAATTTAGTTTATCTGATTATAACTAGCTTCAGATTCAGTTCATCCTAATCCAGTCAAGTTCAAATTAGTTCAAATCAGTCTAGTACCGTGTTTCTACCCCTATAGTGTGAAAACCAAAAAATACAAATTTCTTCAGGGCACTGTTTCTGGCATTTTTCTAAACTAGGATAAGTCCAAATTCATACTCGGATCAATTCCTTCATCTAATATTTTATCAATATCTGAGATCCAATCCAATTTAAATTCGGATATTGGATCTAATGTTGGATCAGGTGTCTAAATTTTATCCTGGACTTGGATTTTCCATCTGATTCATTAAGAAATCTATATCCAGAGTCCAATTCATTATTTGAACCTGGAATATCCCATCAGATATCAAGGATCCAATTAACCATTTTGGATCCATTTTAGTCTGGATCCACCTTCTAATCCATTCAGACGATTAAATTGAATAAATTTCTGAACTCAGATTAATCTAACATCTGAAATTCAATTTCACTTCTTGGATCCTAATTCAAGTCAAAGATCCAATTTCATTCTCTGAACTGGATCCAAGATCCAAAATCAAAATCCCAATTTTCATTATAAAATTGGGGTTTTCCCAGTTTCAATTCTTCATAAATCCATATTCAAGGTTCGATTCCCATTTTGAACCAATTTTCCTTCAAATCGAGATCCATATCTAATCTTTTTCAAAACTTCGGATCCAGATCTTTTTCAAAACTCAATTTTTATCCTAATTTCAAAATCAATCTTTGGATTTTAAAGTCAAATCTATCATTTTGCAAAAATCCTTTAAAAAATACCTTGGATCTCGTTCAAAATATCGAAATGGATCCAAATCTAGTTTCAAAATCCATTTTTTATGAAAAATCAATTTGGGGATTTCAAATTCAAAATCAAAATCCAATTTTTAGTCCAAATCAATTTGGGGATTTCAAATTCAAAATCAAAATCCAGTTTTTATCCCCAATTTCAAAAATAATCTTAGAATTTTAAATCCAAAATTCAATGTTTTTGCAAAATCTTTCACAATCCAATCTGGATCCTGTTTTAATTTGGATTTTCAAAAAAATCAAAATGGATCTCATATCCAAATGAGATCCACTACTTTTGAATTTCAAAACCCCATTTATTTCTCATCTTTTATTTTCATAATCTTCCATTTTAATTTTTAAATAAAAAAGAAGAAAAATATTTCTTTTTCTAAAAGGGGGCACCATTCGGTATTTTCAATCTTTTAAATAAAATTCATTTTGAAAAAAACCATTTTTAGCTTAAAAATCATTGATTTTAAAGCTCACTTTTAAAATCCTCTTTACTTTTAAAAACCCACATGGGCACCACTTGCAAAAGTAGTGCCATGTGTCAAATTTTTATCAAACTACCCTTTATACCCGTTTACAAAATTTGAAAAAGACCCACATGGGCACCCACTTGCAAAAAGGGTGCCACATATGCTTTTTTTACCAAATTTCTAACTTTACCCACTTGAAAAAAATGGGAATACCTACATGGGGTTGGCGCCAACCCCATGGAGATATTTTCTATAATTTTATACCCCAAAATACCCCCATTTCAAGCTATAAATAAGACCCTTGGGATCTCTCTTTTCACAATTTGAAAATTTGAGAAATTGAAAGAATAAAAAAGAATTCTCTCTTTTTCTTCTCTTCTCCTCTCCTCTCTCTCCCAAGTGCTCCCCCTCTTTTTCTCCTCCCTTAGTGGCTGAAGTGAAGAAGAAGAAAGCCCAAGCTAACCCTCTCTCTCTCCTCTTTTCTAATTTTTTTTCTCTTTATTTCTTTTTTTCAATTTCTCAAAATCACCCCCCCCCATTTCTTCTCTTCTTTCTTGCAATTTCTTTTCAATATCATGTAATAACCATGTAGATCTATCTTAATTCCATGTTAATTTCTATTTTTATATTTTGATACATTCAAATTGTTATTTACTTTGTGTATTTTCATTTTAGCCATTTAGAATTGAGATTTGATCTTCAATAGATCAAAACTCACATTCAATAGGCAAAATCAATTTTGATTTATGCCCCAATGCTTTTAATTTCAAATTTAGATGATTTATTTCTGTTTTTACATCATTTTCATCATCAGCCATGGTTTGAAATGATAGATCTCATGTTTGATCATTTGATCAATTCATTAATGAGATGATATTCTACTCAATCATGTTTAGATGATATTTTCAATTCTGATCTGTTTTTTATTTTATCATTTAGCATATAATTAAGCCTTATTTTAATTTGATTTTTTTATTGTATCTTTATCTATATGTTTTTGGGATCTCCACCAAAAATTAGATCATTCTGAGATTATTTCCTTCATGTTCAATCCAATATAAAATAGGGGCTTATGCTTGTTGTATGCTACTTGATGGAAGAAACCAAGTAAGAAATATATTTTATAAAGCTTGGGGGTATCGTTTTTTGGGGGTGGCCAAATTGTGCACTCTGTTGTTTTATGGGACAAATTAGACTCTGCCTAAGACAAAAATGGTCTGCCAAGATCTAAGCGAGCATTGATGTGGTAAGCGGGGTCATGTGCCAAGTTGAAGGCCCATATTCAAATCCTTCTGCCACATGGGACTTAAGAGTTACTGTTAAGGGTCTGCCTAACCCCAGCATGCCTTTCAAAAAAGGAAAAAAAGCATTGAGGCCGCAATCGATATCCAATTTTTTGAACTTAAAAAGCTCTGTGAGTCCTGCTAGAATAAATGTTTTACTTGGCAATGACAATCTGTAGTTATTGATGTTGAAATTATTGAAAGTTGGTGCCTTACAAAAACAAGGCTAAATCCGATAGTTGTGAAATTATTCATACACCGACACACCCCATCCAACCCCCTGCCCTCTCTCTCTATATATAGAGAGATAAATGGGTTTGTGCTAAATAAAACATGCTAAATGGGTTTTTCTGCTCTTTTGGTATTTTTTTTCCGCAGTTCCAACCTCATAAATGTGTTGGATACAGTCATTTACGAAGAATCCAGACCTAGATAATGTGTTTTCTATAAAAAAACTGATATTTAGAGACTTGAAAATTTACAAAGATTTTGGACCATCGCTTTTTTTAATGTTATAAAAACTGACCCATGTGTTAGAATCAAACACTTCAAGAGTTGATCCCTATAAAATCAAGTACATAGATCACATTTGTACGGTCATAATTAAAAAATAAAACTAACAAAACTTAAAAAACTCATTTATCATGTTTCATTTAGCTTATTTCATTTAGCACGGACCCATTAATATATATATTAGACTACTATAATATGAAAACTAAGAGTGAATCGAGATTTTTAGGGTTCTTTTTTCTTCAATCTAACCATATAGATGTAATGAAAATGATCGTGTTGTACAGATAATTTAACCTGATTCTCTAAAAACCCTATAATTTTTTATATTCTTTCGATGTCCAAAATCGTAAATATTCGACATTGTTAGGACCCTTTTACCCTTCATAATTACTAATTGAGGCCTTATTGAGATAAAATTATACCGCTCATCGGCTAGGTGTAACTCTCACTTAAATCCAGAATTGCAAGTTTTTTTATGTAGACCTTACAAACTTGCATAAATTTATTTACGAATTTTCAGAAAAACTAAAACCACCAAAATTGCAAATATCTTACGCTTCCACATATCTTTCATGAAACTGCATAAATTTATATGTAAAATTCCACTTACCACTAAATTCACAAATATCTTACTGTTTCACATATACTTTCCAAAATCGCATAAATTTATCTGTAAAACTCTACTTACCACTAAATTTTTAAATATCTTATCTTTTCGCATATACTTCAAGAAATCGTATAAATTTATCTGCGAAACTTTACTTACCACTTATCACTAAATTTGCAAATATCTTACTTATTCGCATATACTACACGATCTCACATAAAGTAATTTGTGAATCCCCTTATATTATAAATATTGTACTTAAATATTTATGCAATTATGACAAATATGTAATATTTTTTTGCTTTTTGCAAAATATTTTATCAAATCATATATAAATTCACTATGCTCTCCAGCCTTATTATTTTTGCGTAATCTAGGGTTTTTCTGTCTTTTGTCCCCAACCAGTGGTCCTCAATCTGCTTCCTTTCCGACAACTATTGCCGTCAATTATTTTTGGCAACTATTCCTAGGAGGCACTGCATCACTGTTGAACCATCGACGATGTGTCTTTCTAGTAAGCACAATATTTTTTTGTTTAACGGTTGAATCAAACATTATTCTGTTTTGTTTAACAGTCGAGTCAAACAGTTTTTCCTTTTATTTTGTTTTTTTTTAATAAAATACATTTTCAATATTTTTTAGTAAGCACAACATTCCCATTTTTTTTAAAACACAAATAGTTTATTTATTTTTTGCAATGCTTGTTCAATATTCTCTATATTGTTATTATAGAAAAAAATGAATTTATGTATTAATACAATATGGCCAATAAGAAGAAAAGAACCAAAGGGTCCACACCTACATCATCTTCTATTGTTGTAGCACAATAACAAAAGCCAACGAAAAACTATGAATTGGGTCATCATGATAATTTGGAAGTACAACTTAGTGTATGATCATGCATACATTTTACATGTTTATTTATCTTAATCTATGCATGATCCAGTAGAAAATAGAATTAAAAACCCAGTTTTATCATTAGTTTCGAGAAACCGCATTGAATTAAATTTTATCAAAAAATTATATTTTTCAAAGCATTCTCTGCAATTTTAGTTTTTAGCTTTAGATTTTATTAGAGGTAGTTTAGTTTAGGTTAAAATTAATAATTGCAATTTAGCTAGTTTTGAAGTCTTTTGAAACACGTTTTTCATAAAAAAGTTGTTTTGAAAATTATCTAAAGTTTTTGGACTTTTTATGAAAAATAGAGTTTTTTCCTCTCTTAAAAAACATGCCCCCTCCCTTGCTTCTTCTCTCCATCTTCTCTTCTCCCTTTTTCCTCTCATCCATAGCCGACTTCTTTTCTTTCTCTATTTCTTCTCTGTCTTCCTCTTCTTGTTCTTTATTTCATCCATCTTCTAAACCCTTTCTTCATCGACTTTTCTTATTTACGTCGTCGGGGAGGTGCTTGATTTCAGTCGGGAAGTACCACATCCATCTCGTCGAAGCGAGCCACACGGTTTGCTCTTTTCTCCTTTTCTTTTTATTGTAGCGTAGGTTGCATTGCATTCCATGCATCATAGCTATTTATTCTTTTCATAACTTGCGTATTGCATCTAGATCTGCATACTAGATTAGTGTATCATGTGAAAACAAAAAAAAATAAAGAAAATAAAAAGAAAAAAAATGTTGTGTCGCTTTCTAAGTAGTAGTCTTTTTTTTTAAGTTATTTAAACATCCAGTTCATAGCTTATATATTTTATTTTTTTGATCGTTGATTGTGTGATCTCTTTGCAAGTTGAACAATCATTAACAGAATATATACCTCAGCACATCTTTGATGTGATTTGAGCACGTTGCACACACCAGATCAAAGCTTTCATGAAATCGTGAAACGCATCCTATAAAAGCACTCGATCTAAGTGGTTTCAAGAATTGAACGTGTTCTGATCAGCAACATAGGCCATGCAAAACCGTCATAGTGATTAGCTCATGATTCAGCGACGTTAGTTACTTAATAAAATAATTTTTACTTTCTTAAGCAGCATAGGTTATACAAATTAAATTTTCTATCGATAAATAAGTTCATATTACAGCGTCCAACAAGTCAAGTAATTAGTTTTAATTAGGTAGTTGTAAGTCGATTCTTTAAATAAGAAATTTTCATTTGGTCTTTTAGTAGTTAATTAAGTCATTTGATTAGATTTGTGTTGAATAGCCTTATCGTTGAGTTACTTCAGTAACATGTTTTAGTTTTACATCTTGTTGAATCGTTGTTTTCTTTTGAGATGCATAGTTTAAATATTTAATTCAGGTTAATAGTTTAGGCAGTCTATTATATTTCAATAGTATAAATTAGTCTGTTTCAAAACCTAGATAGCATATTCGGTTAAACTCTTGGCTAGCAGTTAATTTTTTTTTATTCTAGACTTACTACATTCTTTCTTGCTTAATTAAGCATAATTCTTATGATAGCTTGATTTCTAAAAGTTGATAGATAGTTATACTATTTTCTCTTTTAGTGTTGTAGTAGTTAGTTTAAATCTTGATTTTGTTGAATTTTTAGTGTAGATCTAATTTAGTTTTCTTGTTTCTGTTGCGTTGTGTGTTTGTATTTTTGCAGGGAAGCATTGAAACATGCGGTAGAGCCCTTTTCGTGCCCTCGAAGTACCCTCTGAGGTTTCCTCAAGGCCTCAAAAGTGCCCTCAGAGAGCCCTTTAGCAAACCATACAAAAGTGTTCAACCTAAGTACCTAAAGGGTACACAGAGGGAAGGATAAAGGGAAGCAAATCAATCAAGAAGGGACAAGAAGACTCGAAGCACTGAAGCCTTTTCTTTTCTTTTCTTTTAAATTAGAATTTTATTTCTGTTATTTATTCAATTATTTAGGTTGTAATAAGGTTGTTAATTATTGTTTAAAGTCCTTCACAGAGGGTTGCACTCTTCCCTTATTCACTCGATTAATTGATTTTTTCTTTTTGGCAATAAAGAGTAGTTTAGATTGTATGTTGAATACGAAATATTCCCGTTCTCTGAGATCGACCCAGACTCCACCACTCGTGCGAGCTGGTTTTTATATTTTTGGTGTTTGGCTTTCACTTGATTTTGAATAAAAATATTATTTTAAAAAGGGTTTTCCAAAACTCACACCAGTGTACAAAAGTGGATATAGAGAGAGCCACGTCCAAAGCAAAAAATGTGGGTGTTTGACGTTTTTCACAAAAAATACACTCTCAATAATCACATATAACTGCACTCAAATAGTGAGCTGGAAGAAAAACTTGAATTGTCGTATAGTGAATAACTACAAATTTTAAAGTGACCCGTATCTAAGGTAGAATATGCAAAAAAAGTTGAGCAGTTTGTAGGCGCAATCTTGTCTCCCCATCCTGAAAGCATCTAAAAAAGGGGAGGGTGACCCGTTAGTTGGCGGTTGTTTCTAACCTTAATGCCCAGATAAATAAAGCTGGAGATATGGTCATCTATAGTGGTAGCAGTGAGAGGGTGAAGGCAGTACCTGACCAAGGGGTTGAGGTTAATGTGGTCTCTCCTAAAAAAGTAGATGTAATAGAAGGTCATGTGGTTGGATCGGATGCTAATACCATTCAGGAGTCTCATGTTCCTTTTTACATGGAGGAGAAAGTGCAAGCTATGGCGAAGAGGTCGCATCGGGAAAAAAGTTTGGTGCTTGTGGACATGTATTGCTACTATCTATTAATGCCATTAAAATTGCTATTATATATAGATACATTTAATCATTGATTAATTTAATGTTGCTACTATCCATGAATGCAATTAATTAGTTTGTCATGTATTTATGAAATATATAGAAATTCAATAAAATTTACTAATTTATTTATTAAATTGATATATATATATATATATATTGCTACTATCCATGAATGGAATTGAAATTGAATATGCTACTATAAATATATACATTCAATCATAAAAATTTATTAAAATTGACTGATTTCAGTAAAATTAATTTGGATTGCATGATTCTCAACCAATTTATTCATAAGAGCCAATATCCTGTATGCACCGGTTCTACTGGAACCAAGCACACCAGTGGTTTTTAACACTAATGGAGGAAGAGAAGGAGTTGTTAGATTGAATGCATTTTTGCAAATTTTCGGAGATCATATCATGGAACATCAATCAACCCCTCTCAGAGGCTATTGTGCAGTTTTAGAATTCAGCAACTGACATATTTAAGTTTGGAGATTTGAGATAACCATCATATTAGAGGGCATGGCACGAATCACTAGACTGAAGTGTCGTGGAAAGTCAGTTAGTGGACAATGGTGGAGAAATTTAAAGCACTTGTGTGATATTTATTTACAAGCAAATGATGATGTGTTTGAAGCTGAAAAGATCAAGTTTTCATGGCTTAGGTGCTACAATGACCCCAGTAAGGCGAGAAAGATAAAGGCGAAACTATCGTGTGTTGGAGGAAAGGGCGGTAATAAGGTGGACAAGACTGTGAGAGCATTCTTGATATGCTTCTTTAGCTCATGTTTATTCATTGACACTGGTGGTAAGTTAGTTTGTGCATCGTACATCATACTATTGGAAGACTTTGATCATGTTAGTCAATATGCATGATGAATAGTCACACTTGCACACCTGTATGCAAGTTTGAGTACCACAAGGAGTGAAAGAGAAAACCTTGTCAGGATATTGGTGTTGTTGAAGGCATTTATTCCTTCATTGTATTTAAGCTTTTGATTTATAGTTATTTATATACTTACATACTATGTTTTGAAACATACTGTGTGTTAATCATTGTTATGCATGTTTGGATATGAGAGAGCACACATCCATTGAAAGACCCCAGATATGTAATGTTGTTCATGAATTTTTATGTGCCACAATGTTGAGTTAGTCATGCAACGAAGAAGGCCATGATCGAAGATTGGTAGGTTCTCGCATGTTGCATGCCGAATGCGTTGTATCACTTCACAGGTTGATTAGGGAAAACATAAGTATTGTTGTTGATATTTTGTATATATTTTTTAATAAATGCATGTATATAGGCCTAACCATAAATAAAATATAAATAAAATAATGCCCCTATGAAGGCACATTGGAGGAGGAGGAGAATGCTGATGTGGTTGTAGGGGCGAAAGTCATAAAAAAGAAGGACATTTGGATGCACAACATGAATAAAGTTGAGCTCTATCATATGTCATGAATAGGGATGGCAGTGAACCCAAGGACAACAAGGCCCCGCCCTGCCTCATCCCGTTTGGATAGAGGATAAAGGGCATGAAACAAAGATGAAGGTTAAAATCTATCCCCATGTGAGGATGGAGGCATGGATGGACATACGCTTTCCCCCATCCCCCCGTCCCCATCCCAATCCCCGCCTTGCCCCGCCCCGCCCCGTCCCGTCCCCAATCCTTCAAGAGATGACTATAGACTGAGGGGAAACAGGGCCCCGCCCCGCCTCACCCCCGTTTGGATCGGGGATGGAGGTGGAGGTTAAAATTCATCCCCGTGCAGAGATGAATGTTCAGATTTTGAGATGGGGCGGGGGTGGAGGCCTTGTCCCCCTCCCCCGCCCCGGTCCACTGCCATCCCTAGTGACTGTATATAATGCCATTTGAATGTTTCTATGAATGAATTTTTATATAAAGTCATTTGGATGTCACTGATTTGTATATAATATCACTGTTTAAATTATTTGAATATTTAAACTCAAAGCACATTTGAATGTTTAAATTCAAAGTATTGTTGAATGATTTGTATATAATGTCATTATTTATACGTTTACATATTTTGCAATCATTTGAATGTTTAAATGATTTGATGTCTATTTGCTTACATTTACTGTTATTTAGGTTGTTATATATAAAACTTCACTTAAAAAACAGAAACCACTAAAATCATAAATACTTCATAAATTCGCTTAAACATATGTTCACTTAAACTAAAACTACTAAAATTGCATATATTATACTATTTTGCATATAATTTATAAATTCACATAAATATATTTGCAAAAATCTTATTGATTCGCAAAAATTTGACTGTTTCACAAAAATCCTATTATTTTGCATAACTACTAAAACAACTAAAATCGCAAATACCCAATTCATTTATGAAACAGGAAGATCTTCACGAACCAGTAAGATTATCATAAAATTATTTATGTGAAATCGTGAATCATATGCAAAAATGTATGATATGTGCAAGTTTAGTGGTTTCAGTTTAAGTGTAGTTTCACAAATATATTTATGCAAAATATTGACATATGTGAACACATGATATTTGTGGTTTTGGTGGTTTCAGTTTCTCTAACAATTCACAAATAAATTTATGCAAGTGTGAGGTCCGCATAAAAAAAATTTATGATTTTGTATTTAAGTAGGAGTTGGACCAATGGGTGGTACAATTTTATCGTAATAAGGCATCCATTCACAGTTGTGAAGGGTAAAAGGATCCTAACGATATTGAATATTTACAATTTTGGACATCAAAAGAATATAAAAAATTATAGGGTTTTTAAATAATCATATCAAATTATCTGTACAATATGGTCATTTTTTGTAGATGTAATCTACATGTTTGCTTTTAAAGGTACTGACTTGTAAATCATCACATTGCAACATATAAACATGTTTTTTAAGGCGTGAAAATTGATGCAATTTTTTTGTAAATATTCAAGCATCCAAAATTTATTTTTTCGTTTGTCAAAAACGCATGATCCAACAGTTGATTCTTACCAAATGGACTATGCTGAACACATCCGCAGGATTGGATTTGCAAAAAAAGATGTCAAAAATGCGTATTTCACACACTAGTTTTCATATTCTAGTTGCCCACACAATCACACTTACAACCATCCAACCTATCTAAAAATCATAGGTGCAATGTGTATCGACCAAATCTAACTTCATGGATGCATTCAGCAGTCCTTTTGTTAGGGAACACACCTTGGATCGTGTCTTTTCAACATACGAACACTACTTTTTCCAGCTGTGAAATTTGTAACACTATGAACTATTGATTTTTATGACCATTGGAAAAAACTACTTAGGCATCATAATTACCTAACTTGGAACCTATTTCTTACTAAACAAACATTGTAGATCAGTTCTGTAGGGTTGGATTTATCAAAAGTTTTGAAAAAAAATGCTAAAAATGATATTTTCTACTCATTATGAGGTAATGGCGACTTCACCAAATATTAACAACACACACACATTAATTAAGGTACTTACATTTTTTTTAAATTTTGCCAAATTAGCTCTATAGTAGAGTGGGGCCTTGGCCGCTAGATGGGTTATTAAGGTTCATATCTCATGGGTGTTACCCTTCTGCACATACCAACACCCAGCATAGCCCCGGGGGCAGGGGTCCTAGCCTTAGAGTTTTACACCACTGGTATGATGATTGCATGTATGGCAGGCTGAGCCAGCGCGACCAGGTCTTCATGTCATGTGCAGCTTCTTTGGGTTATAAATAAAAAAAAAAGAACACGAACTACAATATTCTAAAAAACAACTCTTTTAACTTTTTTTTTTTAATGATGAGGAACCCATTAGGATCAAGTCGATCTCACCCGACCATAATGCTGCTTCATGACTGTGGTGGGTTTGATCCAAGAGAGAATCAAAATCGTGAATGAACTGTTTTTCCTTTAAATCCCTAAGTTGTTCTTATTCATTTGTTTGATGCTTCCTTCTAAAAAAAAGAAAGTTTGTTCGTTTTTCTGAAAGGCAAGCTGGGGTTAGGCAGACCCTAACCAGTTAGTTATACAACTATACCATTGGGTTTTGAACCTGCAACGTCCCAACACACGGTGACGTGCACTAGCCGCCCATACCAGACAAGCAGACACCAACACCCCCCCCCCCCCCCCCCCCCTTGGTAGAAAGCTTGATTTTTTGCTTTTGCTTCCCTTGCCACTTCTAGATTCTGCCTCCCTCTCCTGTGAGCTGGTGTTGCCATTTAAATAATAGAGTTCCTTCCCATAATCGTCACCTGCCTTTTGATGATACCCAAAAACATGTTCATATTATTTGATTTTGCAAAATCATCCTTTTCAAAATGTCAACACAATTAACTCGCGTCTAGTTGCCTTAAAGAGGATGACTTTGCCACGGTTAGCAAAAAGAAGTATGATCTTAAAAAATTATTGGATAAGGGTAGGATGGTTTTACGTTGGGCTTATAAATTCTTCTATGGCATAAAATTGTAATGCACCCCTTGTACAACAAGTTGACGCGGCCAAGAACAAATAGAATTTCCTACAAAAGCCGGCTAACTAACGGGGGTATTCTTGCACATGAGAAACATAGTAATGTTGAAGGTAATAGCCAAAATAGGATTAGAGCGCCAAAATCCGCTATATATTTGACACAAGTTTGCCATAATGTTGGAATTATTGCAAATGCATCTATAATCATGGATGCATAAATAAAGATACCAATTAGTAGTGATTGAATTCCTTCTATATAGTTCCACATGATAAACCCGTACGAATATAACCTACATGTCCAATCAAACTATGAGCTAAGGTCTTTTTACTTTAGTTTGGGCCATGGTGGCCAGTGCTCCTAAGATCATAGAAGCAATAGATTAGTTGCAATATAGCTCCCTAAGAACCATAAATAGAAAGAAGTGACATATTTGAAAAAAATAGAGATTTTGGTGCAATAGAAAGGAATGTTGTAACCGGGGTGGGTGAACCCTCATAGACATCTGGTGTCCGCATATATAGAGTCTAGACTGCTAGTCTAGCTTAGGCCCCATCCCTCTATGCCAAACCCTTATAGGGCATTTGTCTTGTCTAATTAGACTCAATTGGGTATAACAAGTTTTTTTTAGAAGGCTCGTAAACTTAATGATGCAGATGGTTGGACTGGGCTCGAATTTGAAGTCAGATGGATAAAAGGTAATACCCAATCTGCATTTGATTAGCTATTCAGGTTTATATTTATAAATAATTGAGTTAATTAGATTATCCATTGGATTCAGATAGGGACTCCGATACAAAAATGCATACCAAATCCAATCATTAATTTGATTCTACTTGCTCTATCCAGATTCAGATTCGTTGAATATCTGACCAAAGCTCGAACCATTGACATGCCGACCTAAATCAAAGATAAAGACTTATTGAGATGCTAGAATTTTTGATGGGATAAAGTTTGCTACAGTCGATTGTAAATATAATCGACTTAAAAGCACCACCTTTTTTTTTTTAATTTTTTGACTTTTGTCACATTTAACATCATATATAATCTTATTTAGTAAGAACCAGTTTTTGGATCGCTGGAATCCGACCTGTATACAGGTTTTTCAGGTAATCGAGAAATCAATGGCTATGAATGCATCAATTTTTCCCAACTCATGCAAACATATTTTTACGTCAAGAAAAAATAATCCACGGGTCGATGCCTACTAAAATCCCCCCCCCCCCCCCCCCCCCCCCCAAACTCATACAAACATATTTTTTCGTCAAGGAAACATGATCCAAGGGTGGATACCTACTAAATCGAGCATGCTGAATACATCTATCTTGCATCTTGAGATTCCAACTTGATTGTAGCTACAATCGACTGTAGCAAATATAAATCCATTCTTGATAGTGGAAATAAGGAAAACGGCATTTGCCAATAGGAGGAAGGCTCTAGATCCGAAATGAAAGATATGAAATCCCAGGCAATTTGCGGTTTAAAATCCAATCGGTTTAGAAAGATAAATCAAATGTGTTCTGTTTTGTTAGGAAACTTATCAAATTGTAACCTTCGCAATCTTTATCCATTCTTTCGTTACAGCAACTTACCTGATTACTGTATCAATTCTGCTTAGATACCATAATAACTTCACCGAATGATCTTTTCTCACGGTGGACAAGTGAGAAAGGAGTTTTTCCATGGTTGTTTCAGTTTTTCATAGGAAATGAAGTATCCAGTGTAATTTTGCATGCTAACTTGGGTTGGAAACAACCAATTTTCTGTCTCAAACTTGAGTAAAGCTTCGGATGGAAATTCCGAACCCACCCACCACATAAACCTAAGATTTGGATCTTAAAAATAAAATCTAAATGTAGATTTGGGTCAGATTTGGACCTACGTGATCGGACTTTCGGGTTGGTAGTTTCTATCGGATCTACATCAGAATCCATATTAAATCTGATATGTTTGTGTGTTTTTTACATGTAAGACCTTAACCTTCATCCTAATGTTGTTTGTAGGACCCAAAATGATCAGGTAAAATTCGGATCCAGGTTCAATACTTTTCTGGATCTAGTTTTGATCTGGACTCAGATTCAATCCTGTCTCATAATATTTATGAATTGAATTTCAATCACCATGATCTGACCCGATTGCACCCCTTGCAAGGTTCGAGTCAAGCCCGAGGCTCGTAACTAGGTTTGTCAATGGGTCGGATTCATCTCGAGTGACCGACCAGACCCGAACCCAGATATCCAGGTATGGGCATAAAGGTGCCAGCCTGAATAATGTTATTCGGGTCGACCTGATGTGGGTCAGGTTTGTGCTATTGACTCGAACTGCCTGACCCGAGTGATTTTTTTATACGTTGCATGTTAAAAAACATACTAAGTAACCCTCTAAAATAAGTTGTTTGGGTTTGTTATTTCATTTTCTCGAACGGATGACATAACCCGAACCCGAATTCGGTTGCTTGTTGTTTATGCGGGTTTGGATACACTAAAATGGGTCGGGTACCGGCCCCATGAGCCCGTTCGGGAGCCCTCCTTGAAAAGATCTTGTCATTTCTGGAAAAGAGAAGGGTATACGCAGTCATCGAGTCTTAGACCGGAGACAGAACACACGTGTCACGCGTCTTTCTCTCTCTACAGTGTACACTGCTTCTATGCCGTGCTCGTTAGAAAACTGTTTCTTTCCTCCTCGATCATCATCTTCTCTCTCATTATTATTATTGTTATTAGTGGAGAGTGTAGACTGTAGAGGGAGAGAAGGGGACGCTTCGCACGTGCGAGCGTCAGCGTTTCAGCGTCGGTCGCTCGTGTGGTGGGCCGTACAGCCGTTCGAGCGAGCGACCTCCCCCTCCCATTGGTTGGAAGGCCTCCTTTAAATTCGAAGAACCCTGCTCTCTCTCTAATGATGACTCCCTCTTTCTCTCTCTTCCCCGACCCTTCTATCTCTCTCTGCCTGCAACAACACGGGGCATCTAGGGCTTCCTCTTTCCTAGTGGGAGCGTTCCATAGAAATGAATAACTACTGGAATACCACTGAGATCTCACCCTCGGTAACCCCTCTCTCCCTCTCTCTCCTCTGATGAAGCTGTGTGTGTGTCTCTGTTATTTTTTGGTTGTATTTTATCGTTTTCCCTCCTTCGTTTCCTCTTTGTAATTCCTGGTTGCTGATTTGAGTAATGATTAAGTCGGCGGGGATTACTTTGGGAGTTTTCGTGTGATGGATGTGAATTGCTTCTTGATGTTTGGATCTTTTTTTTTGTGTTTAATTTTACGGAAGATTGCAGTTCGTAGTTTGTTCGGTTTTTAGGGCTTTGGGGTTCATCGTTTGGTTGGGATTCTTGATTTTGTTATTCATTTAATTACTGTTTTTCCCCCTTAAAGGGATTTTATTGCTTTTAACTGGGGAATGCTGATCTTTTCTTTTTAAATTTTTGGTTTCTTCTTCCGACATTGGATTTCGCTCCTTCTTTCTGTTGCGTTCTACCAGTGCTACTTTGGTGGAAATTGGTTTCTTCGGACGAGGATAAACTTATTCTAGAACTGTTATTTCTCGTGTGGATTTCACAATTTCTTGTGTTGGAAGTTATGCTGGAATTGCAGATGGGAATGCTTGCAGCTTACGTTTTGTATTGAGGACTTCTGGCGTCTGTCTGTGTGTTTGTTTTGGCATACTAGATTTGTTCGATTTATCCTTTTCTGCGTTCGTTGAAGTGTGCTGATTAATTTTTAAAAAATGATGACATTGTGATCCATGAGGTGTTGTTTCCATGAATTCTCTTTCCTATTGGCATGCATTTCAGCGTGTTGGTTGTGCCTGTTTTTTGGTATTTTATAGCACATGCGTTGCTTTTGAAATATAAAATGGTTCGGGTTTCCTTCTGAAGAATGGGATTGGTTAGTTAGCAATACCCGTTATGGGTCTAATCGAAGAACATGGGCACAGTTTTGCAGTTATTGTATATCAATGTGCTTTAGGCAGATCTTGGAAATGGGTGTGTCATCACCTGAGGCATTGGACTAGATGTTGACTTGACGGACTTTAAAGTAGTATTCTGGTGTAGTCCTTTAGGGAGAACTATCACTTTGTAGGATGCCATGTAGAGAGGCCTACTGTCTTCCATGCTGTAGAAATTTGAATGCATGTACTCACAGAAGAGAAAACATGCAATGGAGATAACAGTATAACTCAGGAACAAGATGGAAGATTTTATCATCCAGGGTTCCTTCAAAAGTCTCGTGGATGTAAACATTTGGTATAGTACAAGATGGAGATTGCAATATAACTTAAAAGAAAAAGATGAAAGCCCTTATTCTAATACTTATCTTTATTTATCTTTTATCCTTTTCTTTTATAAATCACAGCATTTCTAATGTCGGAATTAATGCTGCATCCTAACTCATTTCTTGCTTATCTCATAATTGAGTTTGAGTTGTTGGTTTAAGGATTGAAATAACAAACTTTCACTTACTGCATAAGAATAGTCACCATACCTCAAGGAAGTTATTGGAGTTTTGTGTCATCCAAGTTTTACTCAAGTGCAGATTTACTCCAACTGTTTGATCTTCATGCAAAGTTTTGGTGGCTGTTTCAGTCAGACAATTCAGTAATGTTCTCAGCTTGATGAATGGCAAATTTTATCTTTCTTACTCCTGATTGGAACTACTTGGACAGGCTATGTTCATGTTGAGAAAATTTGGCATGTTTTCATGAAGTGGTTCTTTTATCTCATTAACTTGAGATGCATGGTTTTGTTAGATGCTTCAACTTTGTATTACCTTTCACTCCCAAGGAATGAGAAGATTGCAGATCTTGTTATTTTAAAGTCACCATTGTTTCGTCTTGATCATCATCTGCTTGCATATCAACATTTATCAGAAAGTTCTCAGCTGTTCCACATTGTTCATTGTACTTGGCCCTATGTTACCGTCCATGTTGTGATGTTTCTCTGATAGTGTCTATGTTGTTCTCTTTATCTAAGAGAAAGTGTGCACACTGCAAGGCTTCCTCATATAAAAAGTGTTTGATACTCCATATAGAAACTGTATACAAGCCAGAATTTTTAACAGTCTTCCAGTTACCTGTTGAATGTATGCATTTATTCCATCTGAATACAAAACCATCACCTGTATGTTGTCTATTGGTCAAGATGATGTTCTACCATTTTCAAAGTCAAAAGTTCTGCAGATAATGATCTGCAACTGTTACCAAAAGGTTTATTTTGTTAAACCGAATTGGAGAACAATTCAAACTATCGACAAAGTTTATTTTGTTCATCTCATGCAGTGCTACTGTCACTTTGCTTACTGTTTATGGGCCCACAGTACGTTGAACTTATTTATTATTTTCTTTGTTGGCTGAACCTTCTTCCAACAGATATGACACCTGCATGAGTCTTATGAGAATCACGTGGGTTTTTCTGCAATGAAGTGTCCAGAGCTAATCCTTCTTGTTCTATTGGCTTGTATCGTGGTGCCGAAAACCAGCACAATGAGCCCTGATGGTTTGCTATTATGCTCTTTCTCCTTGTGCCTGGGCTTCAGAGCTTTAACAATAATCGTTGTGATGTTTGGAGTTCAAGTTTTAAGGTTAGATTTTGACTTACATTGTCGCTTGCAGGTGAGGCTCTTCTTACATTTAAGACTGCAACTGTTGCCTCCGATGGCATTCTTCTTCAATGGAAAGAAGGGGATCCTGATCCTTGTGGTTGGAAAGGTGTTACCTGTGATCACAAGACAAAGAATGTAATTTACCTGTAAGTGCATTTTTCATCATGTACATGCTTTTTTTGCCCTAGTATTCTGCATTATGCTGCAGGTTTTTGTATAATGTAAGCACTTTCTGGTAGTGCTAAGCCTATCATAATTTTATCTATCCAACTTATATTTTTTACTTAAATATAGTCCTTTGTAGATTGATAAGATGTATTTGATATTCAGAACTTATGAAAATCATTCATGATGATCCTGGGGGCATGTTTTCTTTTCATATGACAATTTATAACTAGTTATATAGCTGCCTCCTGTTCTAGATAGTCAAAAATATGGACTGCGTAATGATCTTCATAGATCAGAATAATGAGGCCTATATTAGTTGGTCATTTGACCTTATCAAAGGGCAATTAATTGTTTGTTAAATAGCTGTCCCCATTCCAAATATTCAATAGTATTGACTGTGGAGTTGCTTAAAGGTCTTCCAAGGATCGTAATTATGAGGCCATTATCATGTATACAACATTTGAGATTGTTCACTTATCCACTTGAGTATATCTCTTCATTGACTGAATTTATGTAGCATTATGCTGCTGATTTCGGTTTCAAAATTTTCCAGCTTGATCACACTTGAATCTAATCAGGCTTATTTGCCAAATTTGCTAACAATTTTTCTGTTCTTTCAGGAGCCTTGCATTTCACAAATTGCGTGGATACATAACACCTGAACTTGGGAAGCTTAAGCACTTACAGATTTTGTATGTTCTTACAACTGAGTAGAATTAGAATTAGCACTCAAGATGTAGCCCTTAAAATTGTTTATGCAAGTGCATTATTTGAGTGGTGATCATCCCATGTAAATGATCAGTTAAACATTTGCCATATGTTGATTTTAAACAAGGCATTGACTAATTTTGAGAGTTTCTTCATGAAAGTATAGTTATGAGTCATGACAATGTGAAAATGTTCAACTGGACATCATTCATATGACAATTTGGATGTTTTCCATGTTCCAGAGCTCTTCATGACAACAATTTCTATGGAACCATTCCTTCAGAGTTGGGAAATTGCACAGAGTTAAGGGCTATGTAAGTGTCTGTACTAGCATTGAATTTCTTTTATATTAATTGATGGCGTGATATTTTTTACTTCTGTTATGGAAATTGTTGAGATTAAGAGGTTTTAAGTTTAAGGTTTCTTAAAAGTAGGTTATTTGATATTTCTTGTTTAATAAGGGACTTGTATGTAATTTTTTATATTGGCTTCTCTCTATTTAACACAGAGATTAGCCCTAATCAAAGTTAACAAGTTTCTCATCTCACTGGCGTCTTCTCTCTCTCCCTCTCTATCTGCCTCGGTTCCTGTGCACCTCATTGGAATTTCTATATGGTATCAGAGCAGTAGATCTCGGGAGCGTGAGCACATGATAGATCTACACCAACAAAAGGTTGAAAAAAAAAGGTTGGAAACAGGTGTGCTCATTTTTTTATTGCATAGATCTGATAATAGATCTGGTGTCTGACTAATGTCATGACACAGATCTATAATCAGATCTAAAGGACACGGTGACAGCGTGTCAACAGGATCGGGATACGACAGAGTTGAGTGGTGCGCATAAGACACAGGATTTTTTTTTGTGTGGAAGTAAAGACAACCTATATTGATAAGTAGCAGATCTGGATCTGGATGTTGAAATTTGGTGTCTTGCCGTAAATCCTGTGTTGTGGGGAGCAGCTGTCGTGATTTTTGTGTCGTGTTTTTTTTGTGCTCTTATCATATCATAAACAAAATGATCTTATCTTTGGTCGTGAACCTGGATGCCGAGTTCGACGTGGTTCTGGTTTTCTCAGATCTAATTTCCTGATCTGATCTATCATCATTTCTGATTTGGGTTGAATAACCCTGTGTAGTCGTGAAATAGGCTGTCGTATGAGTGTGAAATACACTATTTTTTGTCTGTTGGCATGATTTTATCCCTGATGTGGGTTGAACAGCCGTGTGTGGTCGTGGAAATTGGCTGACGCATGATCATGAAATATGTTGCTCCTGGGTTAGTTGGCGTGTGGTTGATGAACATCCCAGATTTTAATCCTAAGTGATTAAGAGAGTGAATATGTTTTTTTTTTGTTTTTTTTGCAGCAGTATTAGCATCAAATATCTCTCATACCCTGTTAGTATTATTCATTATGGGTGACGTTTCAAAATTTGATTCCAAAAATGAGAATATTGGGGAATATAAGGCATTTGCAAATCCCTTTGCATATGGTTCTTCTGTGAGATTGAATGAAACAAACTATGCCAGGTGGTCCAGAACTTTTATGATGTCGGTATCTGGACATCGTAGAAAACATATTTTATTGAAAACTGAACCAAATGAAAAGGTGAGAAAATATATTACTTGGGACGAAGATAATGACATTGTTATGTCATGGATCATGAATAGTGTCAAACCTCATATTGCAGATGGTCTAATTTACTATAATACAGCCAAACAGATATGGGACAATCTTCGAGATACGTACTCACAAGAGACTAATGTGAGTCGTATCCTGCAAGTCGAACATGAGATATAATTTGCAGCAGGGAGATAAGACCTTGGCCTAGTACTTGTTAAAATGTATACTCAAAAACCTTATTGTAAGTATAAATATATATACTTATATACATAGAGATACGTATACATATGTTATATGTATACGTATCTCTATATATAAGTATATATATTTATACATTTTCCCCTTTTTTACCCGAAAAGGGTATTTTAGTCCTTTTACTGTTTTGCGCATATTCCAATTGGAATATGTTGTAACTTTTTTCTTTATTTTTTAATTTCTTTATTTTTTAATTTCTTTATTTTTTAATTTTTCTTTTTTGTAATTTGAAAAAAGATGCCTTGGGGGTCTCCCCAATAGAGTCGTTGGGGAGCCCCCAACGGTCACAATTGTGACCGTTGGGAGCTCCCCAACGACTCCAAAACTCTGTATTTTGAAGCAAGTTTTTGGGAAGCGAGCTTCTCACGTACCTAAGAAGCTTTCGATAACTCTGCATTGACCCCAAAACATGGTCTGTCAATGAAATTGAATTCCCCCATAATTAACTTTTACTTGGACAAGGATGGAAATTGCAGTAAAGGAACATGAATCTTTTAATCACACTCAATATGCTTACCTAAGATTAAAAAAAACATGCACCACAAGTGTCAACAAAAGGGCACACTCAATACCAAACCCACACAAGGGGTATTTCACAAGAGGGCTAAAATAAATATTATTTTATTTATCACCATGCAAGAAGCATTGTATATCAAGAGAGGGAGAACATCCCTTTTTATATACAAGCAAGAGGGACTCAAAAGAGTCGTTGGACTAGCTCCAACGACTCAAAATAGAGCCATTGGAGCTAGTCCAACGACTCCTTTGACTAGTCAAAAAAGTGTTGACTAGTCTAACTCTAGTTCTAAATAAACTAGATAAAAAAAATACATCAATAATATATATACACACACACACACATATATATATATATAAATGTATATATGTACAATTTAAAAGTCCCCCTCAAACTTAGGGTACAATAACTGAAAGTTTGTCTAAGAGAAAGTGAAATGGGGGGGGGGGGTGCAACAAGAGGTTTGGTGAAGAAATTTGCTAATTGATACTCTGATGTAAGATAGGGCAGATCTATGGTCTCATGTAGGTATTCTTCTCGAACATAGCGACAATCCATTTCGATATGCTTAGTATGTTCATGAAAAATACGATTGCTGACAATGTAGATCGCACTTTTGTTGTCACAATATATGCGGGAGGCTACTGTCACTTGAACTCTTATATCAGCTAACAACCTTCTGAGCTAGACTACCTCCATCGTTGTGGTTGTCATGGCCCGATATTCAGACTCAGTTGATGAAAGCAAAATCGTTTGTTGCTTCTTGCATCGCCATGAAATTAGAGATTCACCTAAAAAAATACAAAAACCAATGGTTGAGTGCCTGTTATTGGGATCCCCTCCCCAATCAACATCAATATAAGCAATTAAATCTAAAGAGGATGAAGCAAACAGAAAATGCCTCAAGAAAAAGAGATTTTAATATATCTAATAATATGCAAAACTGCTCCCATGTGAACAAAAGTGGGAGCGTACTGAAATTGACTAGCTGTGTGTACGTGTGTTATATCAGGTCTAGTAATTGAAAGATAAGAGAGTTCTCGAATAAGTTGTCTGTAGGGATTAGGATCTTCAAGAAGTTTTTCATCATCAATTCGCATCTTGGTGTTGACAATCTCAGGGGTATCAATTCTCTTATCATCTATGATTCCAGATCTAGAGACAATTTCAAAAGCAAATTTAGCATGTGATAATAAATATCCTCTAGGTGAGTAAGCACCTTTGATTCCTAAGAAGTATTTGAAGCCTAAATCAGTCATTTTAAAATATTTTTTGTGATGTTTTTTAATATTTTCAATTCCCTGTTTGGCTCCTTCAATGATGATAATGTCGTCTACATAAAGAAGAATAATAATAATACCTGCATAAGAAATCTTAACAAATAATGCAGTGTCAGTCAAGCAAGTTTTAAATCCAATATCAAGCATAACTTGACTAAACCGGTCATACCCAGCCTTTGGTGCTTGTTTAAGACTATAAAAAGCCGTTTCCAGATAAAGAGCTTTACCCTTAAGAATATTTATACCAAGTGGTGCTTCCATATAAACTTTTTCAACTAGGTTTTCATTAAGAAAAGCATTTTTGACATTCATTTGAAATATAGGCCATTTTCAAACTGATGCTAAGGCTACTAGAGTTCTATCAGTGGTCATTCTAGCAATTGGAGCAAAGATTTCATCATAATTTATGTCATATTCTTGAGAATATCCCTTGGAAACTAATATGACTTTATATCTTTCAAGAGTTTCATGGTTCTTGGTTTTAATCTTGTATACCCACCTAAAATATAGAGGTTTCTTTCCTTGTGAAATATCTTGAATGGTCCAAGTATTAGCCTTTTCTAAAGCTTCTAACTCTATTCTCATGACTTTTACCCATTCAACGTGTTCTTTAGCTTGAATATAGGTTGAAGGTTTCACATATGAATGAATTAATGCAATGAATGTCTTGTATTTTGGAGAAAAAGAGTCATACAACACAAACTTTACAGGTGGTTTGGAAATCCTAGATCTTCTCGTTTGTAGTTTAGTCTGTTCAACATATTTCTCTAGTGCACAAAGTTGATTAAGGTCCCTACGCCTAGAATATTGTAATAATTTTTGTTCCTATGAGTTTGCTCTTCAATAATTATATCATCATGACCATTATGAAGATCACATTCGTAATCACATTTTTCATAACTTGAAATCAAATAAAAAAAGAATGAGTAGTCAGCTACTTCCTTAGTTTTTCAGAGTAAAAAAAACTTTCCTTTTCTAAAAAAGATATATTTATTGAAACATATAGTTTTTAATTTTTGGGATCAAAACATTGATAGCCTTTTCTATTATTTGCGTAACCTAAAGAAGGCACATGGAACAGTCCGAGGGGAGAGCTTATCATTTTTGTTAGTGAAAACAAAACATTTGCATCCATAAACTCTCAATCTAGAGTAATCAGGAGCTAATTTAAAAAGTTTTTCAACTGGTGTTATATCTTGCAGAGAAGAAGATGACAATCTATTAATGAGATATATGGCAGTTAGAGCTATTTCAGCCCAAAAATCCTTTGGTACTTGACTTGCTATCAACAAAGTTCTAGTTGTTTCTATGATGTGTTTGTGTTTTCATTCAACCAAACCATTTTGTTATGGTGTGTGAGGACAAGACTTTTGATGTGTGATGCCATGTAAATTCAAATAATCTTTAAATTCTTTTGATAAGTATTCTCCCCATGAATCAATGTGAAACATAGAAATGTCATTTTAAACTTATTTTTAACTAAGTTGTGAAATATTTGAAAATGAGAAAAGACTTCAGACTTATGCTTAAGGAAGTAGATGCAAGCATGCCTAGTGAAATCATCAACAAAAATCACATAGTATACATATCCACCCTTTAATATAACTGGTGCTGGCCCCAAGACATCCGAATGTATCAACTCAAGCGGTCTAGTAGAAATAAAGGTTCTTTCATGAAATGGTAACCTCTTTTTCAAAGTTACAAAATTTTTCTAGATTTGAAAAATATTGAATTTTGGATACATTAGGATGACCAAGTCGTTTGTATTTTAATCCAATCCAATTTTCTGAACATTGCAATAAAAGGTATCCTTAGGCATTTCCAAAAAATCTATGTAGTAAAAGCCTCCTTCTCTGTGGCCTTCCCCAATCAACTTCCTTGATTGTCGATCTTGCACCCAACAACCATTAGAAGAGAAGAAGACATTACATCCATGGTCTGATATTTGAGAAACTGACAAGAGATTTAAATTTAATTTTAGAATATACCTTGTGGAATAATAAATATTTTAGAATTTTATAAAGTATTTTCGAAATTTCTAATTCTTTTTATTTCAAGATATGTACCATCAGCTGTGAAAACATTTGATACGCTTGAGTTGGTATGACATTCAGATAACATATTTTGATTGGGGGTTATATGAAATGAAACACAAGATTCAAGAAGCCAAGGAGTTTTACCAGGATCGGAGAAGGAACAAACCGCGACTCCAATCGATGCTCTATTTGAGTTAGATACTCCTTTAAGAAGATGTTGAAGAATCTCTATAAGTTGTGACACAGATATGGGTGCATCATGCAATTTGTTCAAATCACTCGGTTCTTGAGACAAACCAATCGAACCCACCTTTTTTTCTTCCATTTTTCTAAATCTAGGTGATTGAGGTTTGGTATGTCCCGGCGACAATTATAATAAATAATATTTTTCTTGTCATATTCATTGCCTTGTTTCCAATAAGGTTTGTTGTCAACCTCATTTCCTTGTTTCCAATGAGGTGATTTGTAAGGATGCATGTTATTTTTCGGTCTAGAGACGGCTAAAACAGAGTCGTCTTCATTTTTCAAAAGATGCCATCTTAGCCTATTCTCCTCCGTATTCAATTCTTTAAGAGTGTCAACAATAGAAGGAATTTTCCCTCTACGAAGAAGCACAGATTTGGTACTTTCAAACTCTGGTCTTAAACCTTTTATAAATGATAAAAATGTTCCACATCAAGTTGCTTTAGCCGGAGCTCTATATCTTCCAGGTAATGCCACTTAGATTCAAGGATAGATATTTCTTCCCAAAGTTTGTACAATTCATTGTAGTATTCCCTAATACTTTTGTCTTTTTGAGTTATTGTCCGAACTTTGTTTTGCAAATTGCACACATGTGATATATCTTTAAGGGAATACATATTCTTAAGGTATTCCCATGCTTTGTTGCCATGCTCGAACTTTACAAAGCTAGAGAACTTTTTAATATATACGCTATTGATTAACCATGATATAATCTTGACATGCCCCATTCTCCACTTCTTTCATTTTTTTTCATAAGTGGCTACTGCCTTAGCCTTCTCACAATCCGTAAGAGGCACTTCTTTTTCATTTTCAACCTTTGTGAGAACTAGTTTAGGCTCCGGCCATCAACTAATCCACATAATCCCTTTCCCCATATGTGGTGCTTCATTATTGAAGACCACGTTACAAAGTTTGTATCATTGAGCTTCATGGGTATGATGGTGACTTTCTCATTGTCTTTCATTCTTACAAAGATAGAAAAAGATGAGAGAAGAGAATAGATGAGAAAATAAAGAGAACTAGCACGAGTACACTACCGCGAACTAGCATGAACACACCACCACGATCACCTGAGCCAACAAGCCACACTTGCACAATTCCACAAACACTTTGATTCACCAAGAAGATCTTTTTTTCTTCCTTGAGCATGGAAAACGAGGCAGCAAGCAATCTTCAAGAGACAAGAGCAACTAAGGCTCTGATACCATGTAAAGAAACAAGAATCTTTCAATCACACTCTATGCTCATCAAAGATTAAAAAAAAAACAAGCACAACAAGTGTCCACAAAAAGGCACACTCAATACCAAACCCACACATGGGATATTTCACAAGAGGGCTAAAATAAATATTATTTTATTCATCATCATGCAAGAAGCATTGTATATCAAGAGACGGGGAACACCCCTATTTATATACAAGCAAGAGGGACTCAAAAGAGTCATTGGTTGGACTGGCTCCAACGGCTGGAAATAGAGCTGTTGGAGCTAGTCCAACGACTCCTTTGATTTTATTATTATGGCTAATATCCGTTTTATGTTCATCTACTTGTTATTAAAACCTCTTAATATGCTCGAATATCCAGCAGGGCTGAATAGTGCATGCATTTTGATAAAAGCTTTTGTAGAACTGCTCATCTAAGGGAATTCATTGAATTATATGTTTGGAGCTTATACAACATTCAGAATTGTATCTTCATCTCAAATGGGAAATTATGTCCTATTAATTAGCAAATTTAGTCACTTCACGTAGATATTGTCCATTTTCACAATTGATCTCATTCCTTTGTTGACCCAATCTCTGAACCTCTCATCCATTTTAGTGATAGTGAGAAATGTGCTTATCTTTGGATTTTAAAATATATTACATCTTATGATGGCATTAATGAATAAGATTCTACCCAAGACATTCAATGCCACATAGACACAAGTGCCTCAACTGCAGAATACATTCTCTATGTGCTGCCAACCCTAGCAATTACAAAAGGCTGCGTTGCCTTTTCTGGCTCTATCACGATGTCTGTAATAATCAGATTTTTTAAAGTAGATGTGATGGTGATATTAGATATTCATAAAGAAAAACCTAATTCTTCTCAAATGTATGAAGAAAAAAAAGAGAAACCTAATTGCTTTTGTATGTTTGAGACACTTATCCTGTTAGTCTTGGTCAATTTTGTCTGCAAAAGCTTATAATCATCAACTGCTGTCTTTCAATTAATTTTCCTTTTTAAAATTGTCAGATGCAGTCCTCATGCAATGATTTTGTTTTGTTGCTATCTCATTTCACATCAGTGAGTTGTAATCATCAACTGCTGTCTTTCAATTAATTTTCCTTTTTAAGGTTGTACGATGCGGTCCTTGTTATGCATTGTTTTTTTATTGCTATCTCATTTCACATCAGTGAGGTGTAATCATCAACTGCTGTCTTTCAATTAATTTTCCTTTTTAAGATTGTAAGATGCAGCCCTTGTTATGCATTGATTTTTGTTTTTATTGCTGTTTCATTTCACTTTACTGAAAATAAATGTTGTGCTATTAATTGATGTCTTTGTGTGTTTTATCATTTGGAAGACATTTGCAAGACAACTTTTTGAGTGGATCCATCCCACCTGAGCTTGGAAGCCTTCTGAATCTAGAAACTCTGTATGTTAATCTCATACTGATTGTTTTAATGAGGCATATATTCAGTTCATTTTTTTCAGTTAGCTTAGGGTCCATGTTGATCTGATAGACATTTGTTTCATTTGCTCCAGATATCTGGTCTTCTAGGTCTCGATGTCACCTAAGTGTTCTGAAGCTGTTTTTTTCCTTTTTTATAAGTATGGAAGCAATGCTTATTGAAATGACCTCCAATGTTGCCTAATTTCTGTTTATTTTTCTTACTCCAGAGATATCTCAAGTAACACTCTCAGTGGATCTATTCCTACATCACTTGGAAACTTAGTGAAACTTTCAAGGCTGTAAGTATCCTACCAATGGATTTATTCTAGCCTGTTTAATGGTTTTCTGATATATCCTCGCTAACTGATTGATAATTTATGCAGCAACCTTTCTACCAATTTTTTGGTAGGAAAAATACCAACTGGAGGTGGTCTCAGTAATTTCACTGAAGAATCGTAAGTAATTTTTGGCTGATTGATATTCTTCTTTGAACATGATCTCAGTTGCCGAACATAAAGTGTGAGTTTAACATGTAATATGAGGATATAGATTAACGTGAGGGCACTGGAGTGCCTTTTTTTTTAAAGTAATAAATATGACAAGTTGTGCCAGTTCACAATATTAAATGTTACCATAATTATTTTTATCTTGATGATACTTGATTTCATTTTCCTAAAGAATGAAAAACTTTACTGACCATATGAATGAGATGTGAAGGCTTTGATTTTATGTCTACTAACTTTGTATGACCTCTATGAATGTAATTGTACTCTGTGTACTACTATATATGCTGCACGGGGAAGTAGTTTTTTGTGCATTCTGATTAGGCATTCAACTTTCTAGTTCAGTGTGCATTGTGGAATTGAGGAGGTAAGGATCCAGTCTCATACTGATGTTCGAAAGTTATTTGAATATGAGTCCGTTTTGAGTGCACTAAAATTATTAAGATTTAAGAGCATGTCATTAATGGATTCCCTTGGCATTGGAAATTCAAAACTATATCATGGGCTTTGTATGTTGATTCAAGCCAAAACTTGGCATACAATGTGTAGACAATCCTGTAAGAGGCCCCAACACCTCCAAAAAATCAACAGTGTGTGCATGAAGCCTTTAATTAATGGATATTAGCAAATTCGCCAATTCTTTTATACATAATAGATATTGAAATACCATAGAAGATCCATACGTTAATTGCCACCACAAAGAATTACTAGCTTACAGAAAGTAAATAGCATGTTGATTGGTTATTTGAGTATTTTAGGCATCTTTTGGTGTGCATTCTTTATAAATGTAGCATACTAAAATGAGGGCTATCCTGGAATTCCAAGATTTGTTAGTGTTAAAATGTATCTAATATATATATATATATATATATATATATATATATGTATATATATATATATATATACTGTATATTACATCAATACCTGATAGGGGTATTTTTGTAATTTCACATAGTTGTTTTAGAAAACAACTTTTGAATAAATGTAATTTTTATTTTTATTTTTTAAATTCATTTTTTATTATTTTTGAGGACCTAAAGGGGCTCCAACCTTAGAGTCGTTGGAGCCCCCAACGGTCACAAATGTGACCGTTGGGGGCTCCCAACGACTCTATGGGAGCCCTCTTTTGGCTCTCCTTTTGAGGCCCTTTGACCCTCCTTTTTCCTCCTCTCCCTCTTGTATAAATAGGGGTGAACCCCTTGTGTATTCTCATTCTTGAGAGCTTTCTCTCTTCTCAATAAGAGGCTTTTTATATTGTTGCCTTCTTAAAGGCTTGTGTTTGTATTGTCTCTTTTATTCATTGTTGTAAGTGCTTGTATGCACTCTTTATATTTCTGCAATATCTCATTACATGGTATCAGAGCCACTCGATTTTTGAAGGAAAGGTGTGGTTCGTGTATCTTATATTTAGTGGACATCTCACTTCTTGGCAACATCATGGAGACAAAGATTGACCTATCTTTCAAGCTCAATGGAAAGAATTATATGATGTGGGCATCGGCTATGAAAAATAATCTCAAAGGAAAGAAGCTTTAGGGTTTTGTCATGGGGACCGTTCCAGAACCTATGCTTATGCTCACGAAGGTGGAAGAAGGTCAAGAAAAGGCTCTTGAGGGACATGCTCGCCTCAAGGCCATTGAAAGTCATCAAAAGGAAGTGCAAGATTGGGAAAGCAATCACGCAAAAATCCTTGCGTGGTTTATGAATAATGTGAAGCTTAAGGTATGTGCTAATATAGCTAAATTTCGTAGAGCCAATGAGGCTTGGTCCTTTATGAGGGGTATGTATACCCAAAAGGATCTTGCAAGAGCCTACTTCTTGCAAGAAAAGATTAGAACCACCAAGCAAGGTTATTCTAGCATTCAAGACTATTATAGTGCCCTAAACCCACTATGGGATGAATTGGCTCTCTTGGAGCCAAAATGGGTTTCTATAGAAGATATTGATTTAAGGCAAAAACAAATGGAACAAGAGCGATTGTTTCAATTTCTTTTTGGGCTACGTCCCGAATTTGAGCAAGTGAGATCTTCACTTCTCCATAGATCTATTTTTCCTCCTATTGAGGATGCTATTGCCGAAATCACTCAAGAGGAGACAAGGCTTGGCATGAGTAAGCATGTTGATGAAGTCCTTGCCGTATCAAAACCGGGTAACAATGTTAGAATCTATAAGCCTCCTCATTTTGGGAAACAAGGAAACTACAATGGAGGAAGAAAAATGATTGTTTGTCATTATTGTAATGAGCCGGGTCACATTAGACCCGCTTGTCCAAAGCTTATTGGAACCTTCAAGCCTAAAGTGGCCTCTCTTGAAGAAACCACCACCAAAGAAGATGAAGGCAAGAACAATGATATTAAAGAAACTCTTGGACAAATATCTATGGCTCTCCAACAAATGCTAAAAGTTTCTTCCTCCACATCGGGTGCGGCTATTGCTTCAACATCATCACCCGTAAGTATTCTTGGATCCTTGACTCCGGAGCTTCTTTTCATATGACCCCTCATGAAAATGCACTTAGTGATGTTTGCACCAATTCAAAGGACTCTTGTGTCTCTACGGCCGATGGAACCTTTTTGAAAATTTCAAGTATTGACTCTTTTAAAGATTCACACAATTTTTGTGTTCCAAAAGTAAGAGTTGTTCCCAAACTAAATTTAAACCTATTTTCGGTTTCTCAAATTGCCGACCATGGATGTGAAATATCTTTCTCATCTAATGGTTGCTTTGTGCAGGATCTCCGATCCGAGAAGCGGATTGGGCAAGACCATAGAAAGGGAGACCTCTATTATATGGACCATCTTGATCTCCCTACAAACTTTTTTTGTTCTTATGTCCAAGAAAAAAACATGGAAACTTGGCATAAAAGACTTGGTCATCCAAGTTATTCCAAAATGTATCTCTTTCATTTTGGAAACAAATTTTGTAAGGAAAAAAATTAATTGCAAAGATTGCATTTTTGGAAAAATGAAGTCTATTCCATTTCCAACTAAAACTTTTCTCTCATCAAGGCCTTTTGAATTGGTGCACTCGGATGTTTGGGGGCCTTCTCCGGTTATGTCTAAAGGGGGCTATTCATATTATGTTACGTTTATTGATGACTTTACTCGGTATGTTTGGATTTATTTCCTTAGTCATAAGTCGGAAGTATTTACTTTCTTTAAAGATTTTCATAAAAAGGTTCAAAATCAATTTCAAAGTAACATATCTATTTTAAGATCCGATTTCGGTGGCGAATACTTATCTCACGAATTCCAAAACTATTTAACCCAAAATGGCATTTGCCATCAAAAGTCATGTCCTAGGAAAATGGCCTAGCGGAAAGGAAACATAGGCACATTATAGAAACCGCTAGAACATTACTTGTTTCTAGGAATATTCCAAAGAAGTTTTGGGCCAAAGCCGTTCTAACCTCAACCTATCTAATCAATAGAATGCCCTCTTCTAAGTTAAAAAATGCTTCTCCCTATGAAAAACTCTTTAAATTTTCACCCGATTTCAATCGTCTTCGTATTTTTGGTTGCAAATGTTTTGTCCTACTACATAAAAGGGATAAGTTATCTCCAAAAGCAATTGAATGTGTTTTTTTAGGATATGGTGAAAATAAAAAATGGTATAGATGTTATGATTTTAAGAATGATAAACTATATGTTTCAAAAGATGTAACATTTCTAGAAGAAGAAAACGGTTTTGATAAAATAGAAGAAACAAATGAAATTGATTATATATTCTTATATGATCTTATTGATGACATACAAGAAGATTTTCTTGAAAACATAGACGATACTCGTGAGGTATCCCCTCTTGACATAACACTCTCAAATGATAGTGATTCAAATATAAATGTTCATGATAGTGATACCAATATAAATGTTTACTCAAGAAGAAATCAAGAAAATCCTATTAGTGCCCTCGAAAAATACTCTCAAATCTCTGAATCCACTGAGGAACCACAAGTTAGGCATTCTTCTAGAATATCAATACCCCCAAATAGGTTTGTATCCTATGATTCCTTAACTCCCAACTATCGGGCATGTTTAATAACCCTACATTCTTATTTTGAACCGGCCCACTATAATCAAGCTAAATCTATACCTCATTGGGTTGAAGCAATGCAAGTTAAACTAAATGCTTTAAAAAAGGCCAATACTTGGGAAATAGTTAATCTACCCTCACACAAAAAACCTATTGGTTGTCGCTGGGTCTTCAAAGTTAAAACTAAAAGCGATGACTCTTTAGAACGATATAAAGCTAGATTAGTTGCTAAGGGATACTCCCAAGAATATGACATTGATTACGAAGAAACATTCACTCCTGTAGCTCGAATGACTAGTGTCAGGACCTTAATAGCTGTCGCATCAACCAAAAAATGGCCTATTTATAAACTTGACGTAAAAAATGCCTTTTTAAATAGAAGTTTAAGTGAAGAAGTTTATATGGATCCGCCACCCGGGATAAATATTAAGTAAGGTCAAACACTTCGGCTTTTGAAGGCATTGTATGGTCTTAAACAAGCCCCTAAGGCTTGGTATGATCGTTTCAGTGATATCATGATAAAGTTAGGATTTCACTCTTGTTATACTGATACTGCTCTTTTTGTTAAACATGCAGGTTTTAGTATCGTAATTTTGTTGCTTTATGTTGATGATATGATTATCACTGGGAATGATCAAAGTAGTATTATTAATGTTAAAAATATGTTAAAAGATAATTTTGATATATCTGACTTAGGTTTTCTCAGATATTTTCTTGGAATTGAGGTTGCATATTCTCCTAGAGGATATATTTTGTCACAGATGAAGCTTGCTGCAGATATATGTTCTAAGTCTGGGATTTCTGATGATAAGAAAGTAGAGACTCCTGAGGTTATTAATGCCAAATTGCGGTTAGAGGATGGGGTTCTTCTGGAAGATCCCATACCTTACAGACAACTCATTGTGTCTCTTACCTATTTAACCATCACCAGACCAGATATCACTCATGCGGTTCACTCAGTTAGCCAATTTCAGCATGCTCCTACAACTGTGCATATGAGTGTTGTTCTCCGAATCATCCGCTACATTCAGAATACCATCAATAAAGGGCTATTTCTATCCTCTTCTTCTTCATTGAATCTTCTTGCTTATACTGATGCGGATTGGGGAGGTAATCCCAATGATCGAGTCTCAACTACTGTTTTTTGTGTCTTTTTAGGGGACTCTTTGATTGCCTGGCGATGCAAGAAGCAACAGAAAGTTTCACTATCATCCACTGAAGCTGAGTACCGGGCTATGGCAACCACGACAATGGAACTTGTATGGCTTCGCAGTTTGCTTAAAGACATGGGAGTTGATATTACCGAAGCCTCAAAGCTATGTTGCGACAACAAGAGTGCCATCTATATTGCGAGCAATCATACTTTTCATGAACGTACAAAACATATCGAAATGGATTGCCACTATGTTCGTGACGAATTCTTACGAGGAACTATTGCTCTGCCATATGTCACTTCAGAATATCAGTTGGCAGAATTCTTCACTAAACTCTTCCGACTCCTCGCTTCATGTTTCTTCTTGGCAAACTTTTCGTCATTTCCCTGTAAAGTTTGAGGGGGGGTGTTAAAATGTATCTAATATATATATATATATATATATACTGTATATTACATCAATACCCGATAGGGGTATTTTTGTAATTTCACATAGTTGTTTTAGAAAACAATTATTTTTCTTTTTTGAATAAATGTAATTTTTATTTTTATTTTTTAAATTCATTTTTTATTCTTTTTGAGGACCTAAAGGGGCTCCAACCTTAGAGTCGTTGGAGCCCCCAACGGTCACAAATGTGACCGTTGGGGGTTCCCAACGACTCTATGGGAGCCCCCTTTTGGCTCTCCTTTTGAGGCCCTCCTTTTTCCTCCTCTCCCTCTTGTATAAATAGGGGTGAACCCCTTGTGTATTCTCATTCTTGAGAGCTTTCTCTCTTCTCAATAAGAGGCTTTTTATATTGTTGCCTTCTTAAAGGCTTGTGCTTGTATTGTCCCTTTGTGGACTTGTGATATTGTCTCTTTTATTCATTGTTGTAAGTGCTTGTATGCACTCTTTATATTTCCGCAATATCTCATTACAGTTAGGACTTAGGACATAGGGACAAAATAATTGGTGAATTTCTTGACATCTCCTAAATACTGTCTATGTTAACAAATGCTAGCACATACACAGCACAAACCATGCTCTTTAAGTGTACTCTTTGTCATGAGTTTTGCCTTGAACCTCTTGTCTCTTCCATTTGATTTGTATTTAATCTTGTAAACTCACTTACAGCCTACAATTTTCCTATCAAGTGATCAAATGGCCCTATCTCCCAGGTCCCACATCTGTGAAGTGTGTCACCTCTTCATTCATTGCCACCATCCACATTTGATTTTTTATGAAGCACTTTAGACTGCTGAGTTGCTTCCATAAAGGCATGATACCAGTAGAAAACATCTCGTAGTGGACAACTCAATGGAATGCTTAGCCCTGGATCATTGACACAATCTAGGCTGCATCACATGTGAGGGCTTTTGACATCAATTTGTCATTCACTTTTCATATCAACAGTTCTAGGCTGCGTATTAGTTGAACAACAAGGCATCTGTTGTTTTTTAGAATATCACGATATTTTACCTTTAATATCGTCAATTTGTCATAAAGGCATGAAACCAGTAGAAAACATCACGTAGTTCACATTCTACTCAATGGAATGCTTGGCCTTGAATCATTGACACAATCTAGGCTGCATCACATATGAGGGCTTTTAACGTCAATTTGTCATTCACTTTTCATATCAACAGTTCTAGGCTGTGCATTAGTTGAACAAAAAGGCATCTGTTGTTTTTTAAAATATTGCAATATTTTACCTTTAATATCTTTTTTCCATCATATCGTGATATTTTCAAAATATGGTTGATATCTGTGACTATGCTTTATACTAGAGAATCAGAGGAAGTGGGGCATCAAATGGTAGTGGATGCTTTCATAATGATGGACATAAAAATTACTGGAGGTCTAAGTCACAGGGACTCGGCAAAGCAAGTGCCGCACCCGCGTCGACGCGACGCAGGTGCGCGTGCTGGTGCGGTCAACAAGACCCGCGTCGTTTTCGTCCAATTTTTTAACGTAAAAAATAAATAAATTTCTGATTCCCGATCAAAAGGGGCTGCGAAAGAGGATTAGGGCAATTTTTTTTTTGCCCTAATCCTCTCCTCTCCCGCGCAGCTCCGCTCTCTCGCTCGCCTCCTTTGCTCCCGATGTCTCGCAGGGGAGCCCGACGCCACCTCCTCCTCTCCTCCGTCGCGGGTACCCTCTCGCTCTCTCTCACTCTCTTGTTGGGTCGGCAGGGGAGGGGCCGATCCCCCCCTGCTCCCTCTCGCTCTCTTGTTGGGTCGGCAGGGGAGGGGTCGAGCCTCCCTCACAGCTCCCTCTCGCTCTCTTGTTGGGTCGGCAATGGAGGGGTCGAGCCCCCTACTCCCTCTCGCTCTCTTGTTGGGTCGGCAGGGGAGGGGCCGAGCCCTCCCTGCTGCCTCTCGCTCTCTTGTTGGGTTGGCAGGGGAGGGGCCGAGCCCTCTCTGCTCCCTCTCGCTCTCTTGTTGGGTCGGCAGGGGAGGGGTCCAACCCCCTCCCTGCTCCCTCTGGTTTCAGGGGAGGGGCCGAAATCAAGAGAGAGAGAGGCACCATGCCTCCTTGTTCTTCTTCATCACATTGAGAGAGTGCAACTGCAGCTTCTCGTTCTTCTTCTTCACATCGAAATTGAGTGAGAGAGCAGCAGCTCCACCTCCTTCTTGTTCTTCTTCTTCATACACACACACACTCATATATATATATATATATATATATATATATATATATATATATAGAGAGAGAGAGAGAGAGAGAGAGAGAGAGAGAGAGAGAGAGAGAGAGAGAGAGAGAGAGTTGAATGGGAATGGGACCCCTTCCCTTAAAAATAAAAAAAAATCAATCACCCCCTGTTTTTTAAAGAAATTTTTTTACCCCTTTCTGTTTAAAAAAAAAAATCATTTTACCTCTTATAAAAAAACACAAACAGCCCATTGGAACATTTTTAAATATTTAAAATAAAACAAACATCCACCCCGCCCCCTCCCCCACACCACCACCACCACACACACACATACATATATATATGCCGTGTCCCCGTACCCACATTTTTCGAACTTGCCGTGTCGTACCCTCCTTACCCGTACCCGTACCCGTACCCGTACCCGTACCCATGTGACATAGTTAGAAACAAATAACCACTGTGGTTGATTCCTATAACATAAAGACTGAGCAGTATGCATGATTTTTTGTGTTAATTCATTTCTCTCAACTTTCAATATGATTTCATGAGACTAACTTAGTTCCAGTTTGTGTTGTATTTTAATTTAATTGCTGATCGAGATCTATAAAACAATAAATATTATCATATGAGGAATTTGCTTTTAAATGATGATGATTATATTTGTAATTATACTTGCTTATACTGGCAAGATAATCTTTGTCACCAAATGTGTCTTTGTTTTTCTTTTTTGTTTTGTCTGTTTTCTTTTCCTTTTGTTGCAAAAGGGGTGGGGTTTAGTTTTCTTTGTACATTATGAATCATGTGGATTATAATTTAATCATCTCAATTAATAGAGCCAGTCTTATGGATTCAATTGATTTGTCTAGAGTGATAATAATTTTGTCTTCTTGTCATCCATAAATGTTTATTGTTGTATACTATGTCACAGGGATTCGGCTAGCAGGGTGCTGCACCCGTGTCGACGCGACGCGGGTGCGGCACCGGGTGTGGTCAACACACCCCGGGTCATTTTGGTCCAATTTTTCAGACTTAATTAAATTTTTTTTTGCCAAGAAAATTTTTTTTTGCCCTATATGTCACAGGGATTCTCCAACTAGGTGCCGCACCTACACCCGCACCCGATGCGGTCAACCTGATCCTGGGTGCAGTCAACGCATCCAGGGTCATTTATGCCCAACTTTTGGACTTTATATATATATATATATATATATATATATTTGCCGTACCCCCGCACCCGGATTTTTTGGAAGTGCCGCATCCCCGCACACACACCCATGTGACATAGGTTGTATATGACCTAATTGAATCCACTTCTCTAGCTTCATGTGGGCATCAATTTAGTGTTAGAAAAATTTATGGCATAGGTGGTTTGATGGCTTCTTGTCATGGCTGGCATGTCCAGTCTTTCAAAGAAGCATTTGGTTTACAACTGTCAACCATTGTGTGGCACTGCATGCAGTTTGTTGGTTTCTCTTTGGCTGACATTTCATGGTTTAGGTATCATTCTATTTACATTTTTTGCTGACATTAAATTTGGTCTGTTTGAAAACAATCAACATTCCACATGAGATTTTTTTTCTGCATTGAAGTGGATTATCTTACAAGCTGGCTGTTCTGCTTTTTCTTTTTCTAACTAGCAGATTGATGAAAAGTGCCTTCATGCAACTGTTAGTTTTCAGTTTTCACTTTGACAGTAGAAATCAGAACTTGTATTTCTCAAATATTGCTCATTCATGAATTCTGAATTTTGTTAGTCATGCTGTATTTACTTAATCTTTTGTGAAATAGGTTTGTTGGGAACCGTGAGTTGTGTGGGACACAAGTTGGTGTGGCCTGCAAAAGTGAGCCTGGAGCACCTTCTGCAAATTCTGAACCTCCTGCTACAGGTATGTTGAATCTTGTAGTCCCTTGTGTTATTTGATTCAAGTTCTAAAAAGCAAGGTAAGATGCACATTTTTTCTTTTATGTTTTGAAGATGGTTACTAAAATCAAAGTTACAAAGCAGGTGGAGCACCATGGATGTGCTTGTATGAATTACAGTAGACTTCATCCGTATACAAATGTCATTTGTTCATTTCAATTTCATGCAAATGTTCATTTCCCACAGCTTTGCTTTCCAAGAACACATGGGTGTCTTAGTGTTAGCATCAATTTGGCAATTTCATCTTCTTGAAGAGGGCATGAATTCTTGTTTGACACTGAAGAGGAATAAACTAGAAAATAGAAAGGAGAATAACATATAAACTAAACGGTTGACTATGTCAATCTAAATCTGTGACTCATCAGCTCCATTTTTTCAGAACACTTGTGAAAAGAGAGAAATGTGGGCATTTTGATCAATTATATTAAGACTGTTGTGAGCTTGTTTCTGTCTTATTTCAACGGACCAAGTCAAACGGTTTAACCAAATTGTTGAATTGAGATGCGGCATCTAGTCAATCACATCAGGGAGGGCTGTGCCAACTTTGATCGTATTGAAGAGAAAAATAAAGAATAGAAGGGTCATTCCCATTGACCGTTTCTCACGTTTTTGTATTTTTTTCCTAGTCCTTGACCTCTTCATTTACTAGTTCCTTCTCTAAAATCCCCTTAGGGTCATCTCATTAGGGGGTCGAGTCTTCTCATACCATCTTATCATAGTATATCAGTTGGATGTGAAAAATGCAGTTTTGTATGGAGACCTTTATATATAAGGCTCCCTCACTTGAGTTCTTGGAAGATCAAAGAGAGCATGGTTTCTTGCAAGATAAAAGAAGATGTGTGCAATCTAAATGGGAAAGGGATTCTACTCCAACCGTAGTCATTACAATATAAAATATGTACATGCAAATTGGTCTGAATCATTAGATGATAAAATATTCACACTCATTCTTATTCATTTGTTTGAAGAAACATTGTTTCGTGGAAAAATAAGAATATAAAATGTTGTTTCTAGATCAAGTGCTAAATCAAAATTTAGGGCCATGACACTTGTAGCTTGTGAAGGGATATGACTCGTCACTTTTAGGAAGAATTGAGGGTTAAGGTATTTCTTCTTGTGACTCTGTATTATAAAAACTCAACTATAGATATTGTCATTTATCTTGTGAATCATGCTTACAAAGCACATCGATGTAAATTGCCACTTCACCTGAAAAGCGTTAAGGCATCGCGAGTCCCTCCACCAAAATCTGAGGCAAGGCGTAAAGCGTAAGCCTCAATTTTTTTTTGAAAACTAAAAAAAGATTTTAAAAAATGTCTAAAATTATAAATCAATAAAAAATGTTTTATTGATGAAGCAACAACCGACAAGAAATAAAAAATCTCAAATAAATACTGAAAAAATATGAGATTAACATGTAAAAGTAACATTAATACAACAACTTGATCTACGTAAGTATCTAAAAGATAAAATATGAGCATTCATTCAATAAAAAATTAACAACGAAATGCATATTAACATTAACAACATCGTATGAACATAATTAGAAAATGCATGTTAGCATTAACAATCAAATGTTAATATATTTGTCCAAAACTCTTCAAAATGAGAGTGTTAACATTCACAAGTGCAAATGAAAGACCCCAAAAAACATATAAATGCCCATAGCCTCAAACTATCCCTGGAACAGTAAATCCAAAATCTCGATCCGATACCTCATCCCGCAGCCGCTCATAAGCTCTACTCTTTCACCTGAAAAATGATATATTTATAGGAATTAGACTACAACTGTCTAAGTAGAAATTACTGTAATTTTTCTTACAAGTATATCATGTGTCAATTATGTGATGTGGGTGTCGTGTATAATTTAAGAAACTACACAACAATAGTAACATGTATAAAACTTAGCCGACAATTTATAGCATTTAATTTTTTTTTCATGCAATAGTTATAAGTGTTACGCATGCAAAAACATTAAAGCAGAAGCAAATAACAAACCTTTAACGGGCATTAGGAAGTAAACACCATACATTCATCATCATGTAATGATTGATGAAACAATTGGAATATACATGATCTAATGCATAGCAGAAAAATGCATGACTTATGTGTAATGCATGAATCCTCTTATTATCTTTCATTAAGTTCTCTTGTCCATATGTATGCCTATTAAATGCACACAACTTTAAATTTCTCTTTTTACAGATACACCAAACGAGTACAGTCTCCGAGGTCAAGTTAGGTTCCCACAAGTTGTAATTTATTTACTGGGTTCTAAACTTAGCCTTCGACCGATATCAGAAAACAACACCATCCATCGGAACATTAGACCTCCACATCTAATGTCGGGGACACAAAGGACACCCCACACCCACAAGTGCCACTTCCTTGGTACAAAAAACAACAATAGCTGTGTCAAACACACCACCCCAGACAAAGTGACAGACTCTCCCTAAAATCATGGTCAGGAGAAAGAACCTCAATATCGGGTTCAGGGGACCAAATTTAAGCACACGGAGTTTTTGTATCTTCACAGTCTTCCCAAGATCGGATCTCTAAGATTCTTATACTCCAGATGAGATATCCTAGAACGTATATTACACTGTTGTTATTCATTATCTTTTTATTAAAAGCCAATTATTGAGTTTTGCAATTCAACATGCAAAAACAAGACAAAAACTCGCATCTACCCCTACGAGAACCATCACGGGACTCCCGCCCGTGGAACCACATAGAACAGTGCAATATTGAGCAATAAAATTACATTTGTAAATCAACATGCAAAATTAACATAGGCTTGCAAATCAACATGCAACTATAAACTCGCAAATTAGCATGCGCATTTCTTCACGGTCTACTACTCGTGACAACAATAAAACAACACAATTAAAACCATGGTATAAATGTGATTTTTGCGATGCATTTAAACAATTAAAGGAAGAGCAAACCAAAGCTCAAGGCTCTCCAGGCCTTTGATAATCCACTTAGATTATGCAAAAATCCTAACAATATGCAATTTATGCAATCATACTAACATGATTCCAAATTTCATTCATACCAATTTAACAAATTCATACCAATTTAACAAATGTGCATGAACTACTACAGTCATATGCATGTGTTCACCATCCATGTGAAATTGCTTTCATGTAATCACCTAATACACATGCATTCACTCATGATTCATAAGTACATGAGAACATTTATGCAGGATTGTACATGCCAAACACACATCGAATTCATGTATGCACATGCACTTTAAACCAGTTAAAAAAGCATGATAATTAAACATGTCCTATAAATGTGGGCACATGAAACTTTTCATTCATAACATATGTTAACATCTACACACATAAACATAACCCAGATCTAGAAATTGAAATTTCAGGGTTGCACACATTCATATCATGTATGCACCTGTACCAAAACAAACTTTGCAATAACATATTAACAGACATGCATTCATATCCATCAGGCTAAATCTAAACTAAAACATAAGGAGAACTCCATTCCTCAGATTAAATCCACCATCATATGTTTGGAACCAATATAACAACCTCATTCCTCAAACCAGAGTTACCGGAAGCGCCTAGGCAAAAGGGGAAGCGCGAAACGTCGCGCTTCCGAAGCGTGAGGGGAAGCGTCCCCTTTTTTTGGGAAGCACGCTTCCCTTTTATGGGAAGCGCGTCCCCCTTTTATGGGAAACGCGCTTCCCATAAATGGGAAGCGCGCTTCCCCCACGCTTCCCCCACGTTTCCCCCACGCTTCCCCCACGCTTCCCCCTCGCTTCCCCATTGTTTTCATTTTTTTTGCTTCCCCCTCGCTTCCGGTTCACTTCCTAGGTCGCTTCCGGTTCGCTTCCTAGGTCGTTTCCGAGACGGTTCGGAATTTTCTTCTAAGTGGTCCCCCGCTTCCCCGCTTCCTAAATTTTTGAAAGTGCCTCGCTTCCCGCTCCTGCTTCCCGTATCGCTTCCCGCTCCCGCTTCCTCGACTGGTAACTCTGCCTCAAACACAATTAACATGATGCATACAAGCAATTCTAATCATACATTTTCTGACAAAAAGCAGTTGAAGCATATGATAAAAGGGAACATCCAACAACCGCTTCAACCTTGGTAGATCTAGACCGGATCTGTCATGTTGAAGAAATTGGCAGATCTGTCCAGATCCACCAACTCATGGAAATCAACAGACCTGACTAGAACCTCATGTGCTGGTTATTCCGTAGGTCTGGTATGAAACAACACTATGCCCACTGTAAGCAGACTTAAACATTTTTAAGGAAAAAGCATATGTATAAACCAGTAAGATCAGCTCATACACCAGTTGAGAAACCAGATTGTATAACATGGTTTCAAACCTCTAACTGTCAGCTGGTCTTAACACGGTAATCCTGAACAAATCTGAATCAGATCTCGCAATCATAGTGTAAGTCGGCAGCTCAGTCATTTGTTGCGCTACCAGTACAGCAACATGCTGGTGACAACGTGCTATGGGTTGGCTGATGACATGGTGTTAGCAGCATGTAATTGCTGCAGAATTTCACAGCAACAGACTGCTGACAGCAGCTGGTGTGCATAACGAAACCGGCAGCATGAAGTTGCCAAAACAAAATTTCCTTTTTACCAATCGAGTGTCGAATAAAAACTTTGATATAACATAACATGACAGCTTCAAACAACACATTCTCATGAACATAAATAGTTTTTGAAAAGAAATAATCTACTGAACAATATTAGAACACATTCAATATGACTGTTCTTGAAAATACATTCAATATGACATCTCTTGAATCACAAACACATTCAATATGACAGCTCTTAAAAACAAACATCATTTGATGACAGTTTTGCAGACATAATTATTTCCAGAAATAGTTTTTAATAGTTATAGACTTTATGACAATTTACTAACATAGTTAATTTCAGAAATCGCGTATAACAGTCATTGGTTTATAATAACTTAGGTATCAAGAAACCACAATCTGTTGATGTCAGCACCTTGATATTAAGGGATTTACATCTGGTAACAGAAAAAAATATACAAGGAACCCATGAAGAATATCAGAGAAGATGACTTTAATGCAAAAGAAATAACAATATAAAGGAAAGCTTTAGACACAAGGGAAACTTGAGAGGAAAGTAAAGAAAAGGTAACGTCCATTCGGGTTTGATAAAACAGAACCATAAAGTATTGATTCAGATCTAAACATGTAATAGAACCACCCATTCTTGACAGCCAAGATCCCCAAGACAAACTATTTTGGGGTTTTCCAACAACCGACCCAATAGGGTTTCACGACAACCGGACATCCCACAACTCAGTCTCTTAACAAAGAATAAACCTTAAGAGGGAAAACCCAAAATCTACACTAGGGTGTCGTAGCTGTCGAGTTTCCCAAATTGGATGATTTGGGATTTTCGAGCAAACCCAATCGTAGAGTCAAGAAACCCCCTTATTACAAACATACCAAAACCCCCAAATCAACGATTTGGAGTTTAGGGATTAGGGGTTCATCGAAAATTCCCAGCCCAGTAACCTGGGATTTTCGGCACCGATACCCCCCTATGTGGATTAACTGATTTGGGGTTCCGACATACCATACCCCACACGAGCCACAATAGACCTACAAGAAAAGCATACAAAAACCCTACCTGTTCCAGTGATTGAAGGAGGAGATGGTTGCAGCGAGAGGGCGTCAGTTCCTTGTTTACTGTGAGAAGGAGGTCGCCGACAACAACAACAGCTCTGCCGGCGTGCGCAAGAACGCCAGAGAGGGAAAAGAGAGATGAGAGATGAGAGGCGATCGACATAGGGGAAAAGAGAGGAAACGCAAGAGCAGGATGAAGAAGGGTGAGGTCCTCTCCCCCTTTTAACGAGAGGCGACCCCCGTCGGTTACGCTCCCATCTGCAAAAAATTTTGATTTGCAAGAATCGTTCCCTAGGCACGATTCTTGAATTATGTTTAATATAACGCAGTCGGGTTCGGGTCCAAACCCCGCGACACTCGATCCGCTGTTAGTGTGGATCCGGGTTGGCTCTTTAGTGCTGGATCCATAATGAGCATGGATCCGGGTTAGAAGGGGATGGTGGATCCAAAATGTTGGATCCGTTTGGGTCCAACCGTGGATCCAACCCCACATAATCCATTTTTATACTTATTATTATTCTCTAAAATAATTTAAGTTATTTATCTATTAAATATTGTGATTTTTAATACCAATACCTATATTTCTTTTGGATCTAGGTAACGGATCCCGGGCCCAATATGTATAAAACCACTTGAATTTTACGGGTATTACATCTTGTGTCTCGTCATCATCAATATCTAAGTCTTCAATGTCATCATTTGAAGAATCTATATAAATAGGTTCTCCTTCATCCTCATTCTCTGACTCTTTATCATCTGCACTTTCTTCCTCCACATTTTCGATCACTTCTTTTGCTTTTCTTTTTTCTTTAATAAAAAATCATATATTAAATACTTATTTTATGTAATTAAAAAAATACATTTATATTCATAGCAAGGTAAAAAAAATATAGCTTTACCTGGATCTCTTGAAGACCTGTCTTGCCTAGAACCACTTTGTGAATCATGAGGTGAAGTGACTTTTTCAATAGACACATACTCAATGACATTTATGTCGAAGTTCGGATCTAAGCATAAATCCTCCAACCAATTGGGATCACTAGGCAACATTGGATCTTCCTTCTCCACAATCCACTCATCGTCTAAGTCTATATGATCTAGACATATAGGGTCTTTGGTAGCCCTCATGTTTTTCTCTCTTAATTTCATATTGTACATTACAAAACCAATGCATTCATCTTCTCTTGTTCAAGTCTATTCCTTCGTTTTGTATGCACCTATAATTCCAAATCATTGATAATCAATTATAAGATAATTACACTTATAAAAATGTATTAAAAAAATAAAATATAAAGTCACAAACCAATGAGAAAATACTCCAATTCCTCTCACAGCCCGATGCACTGCACGTCAAACTTAGAATTCGAATTGCAAAATTTATCAATTCAGGATTTTTGTGCCCAAATGAACTCCACCAATCAACTACATTCAAATAAAACAATAAAAAATTGATAAAAACATTAAGAATGTCACAATTAACAAAAACATAAAGAAAATATGAATAAATAACAACATAATTGCAAACTTACCATGACTTTTTAATTTTCAATCGAACATTTGCATCAGAAACCAATTTTTCAAGACAACCATAAAAGTCATTTATAACTTCTCCATCCGGGTTGAAGCTGTCAGCATAATGAAAATGAAGATTTAAATAATAGGCAATTGCATGCAAAGGCTTATGAAGTTGCAAGTCCCATCGTCTATCAATGATATCCCAAATATGTTTATATTTTTTTCAACATTATGAAGGTTTGAAGCAATTTTCTCTTTTGCTCTATCCATTGTCTCGTACAAAAATCCCATAGCAGGCTCATCTACATCCACTAATTGCAAAACTTTCATGAAAGACAGTGTAGTTTTAATTGCATATGATATGGCAACGCAAAACTTATGATCATTAAGAACAATATAAGAAATATTCTTAGCATTAGATTTCTTATAGTAATTAGATATAAAATTTGAAGACAAGAACATCGATTTCAACTCTTTCTTATAACATCAAATACTATGAAGCGTGAGATATGTTGTGGCAAAACGAGTTACGGTTGGACGTAGAAGTTCTTTTTTCTTTGTAAACTTTCTCATCAAATTTAATACTCATGCATGACTATAGATATATCTTGTATTTTTTTTTTGCCCTTTTCACTGTATCTTTAAAAATTGATATTTTTTCAATATCTTCTAACATTAGATCCAAGCAATGTATCGCACATGGTGTCCAAAAGCATGTTTTTCCTGTTAACATATTCCTAGCTGCCATATAATTTGGTGCATTATCTGTAATGAATTGCACCACATTACTTTCATCAACTTCTTCAAACAACTTACACAAATTTGCACCAGTTTTTTTCATGTCGCTAATGTCAATGAACTTTAAAAATACTACCCCAGATGAACTGTTCACAAGAAAATTAATTAAGTTTCTTCTTTTTCTATCTGTCCAATCATCTGCTATAATGTTGCAACCAACTTTTGACCATTCTTTTTTTAACTCCTTTAAAATTTTATGAGTACAATCTACCTTGTCCTTCAAAATTCACATTTTGATCTCGTGGTAAGAAAGCAGTTTGAACCCTCGCTCATAATTTGCAATAGCTTCTACCATTGCATTAAAATATTGACCGTTGCAAAGATTAAATGATAGGGTATTTGAATAAAAAAATCTACCAATGGCATGACATACACGTTTTCTCTCATCCTTTTCGAAAGCAGTGTTTATTATGGTTTGTCATGCTTCTTTATTCACAAAGAGGTCCATGAGACCACTTGTGCTTGTTTTTGCAACACTACATGATCCAAAATAAATACTCCTCCCGATTTCGAACTTGTTTTGTTCCTTCTCTTGTTTCTTTTGCTTTTGATCCTTTAAATGATTCTGAAAAAACCTTTTCACATCAGGTGAAACCACTTCACACATGCTTACACCATGTTTCGTCCTAGCTAAGTGATGTTTCAACTTATAGATGTCTCATGCAGTCTCTTTATGACAGTAATTGCAAATTACATGTCCTACGAGTTTGGGATCTTTAGTGGGATCCCATCCTACGTCTCTTCTCATTGTTCAACTGCAAAAATGCATAGAAAATATATATTAACACAAAAGTTTATACAAACTCAAAGAGTTTAAAAAAACTGAGACAATGCTTTATATAATCCAATGAATTCAGATTCATATTCAATAAGAATCAACATATATAACTTGAAAACTAATTAAATAACTTGAAAACTAATTATATAGCTGTGAAAAAATTATCTTGTAGCGTAGAAGGAGAATCTGCTGGGCAACTTTCATATTCTAAACCTCTCTCCATCTTTTCATATTCTAAAACTCTCTCTCTCTCTCTCTCACACACACAATAGGTTGAATTTAACCCAAATGTAGGCATTACTAAATCTGAAACAATTGGATCTGGTCAATTGAATTCAGATATGTATTAAAAAACTATTACTGAATCCATTTTGGTGCTACTTAAATCAGGCTCTGTAATGCTTGCAAAGTTGTACATGCGTTTAATCTTGTGGTTTTTGGTATTTGACACAGAGCACCATTACATTACTATTATTGCTACCAATTGGGATAACAACTTGGTAATGGTTGCATATAGTGTTGGGGAAACGCGAAACCTTTTCTCTCCTCCTGGATTGCATCTCGGCTTTGATTGGGTGGATGTGATTAAAGGGTCAGCAAGGTTTCACTTATCCCCTATCTCATCATTCCCCATCTTCATACCCCTCTTAAATCTTATGACGCAAGATGTTTTGATCAAATTTGACCCTATAAATGGATTCAACATATCTTCTGATTTTTTTTTCTTCCTCAACCCAATGTAGCAGGTTGTGCACGGCTTGCCAAATCAATTCAATGAGTGACAACTTTTAAATCTTTTTTTCTGTCACCACAACAACGTGCTCAACTGACTACTAAAAGAGATAAAAACCATTAAGAATTGATTTAGGATGATGACCAGCCAGTAGACCCACTATTTAGTAGATCTACCTGCTCAGATGAGAGAAGAGGGTCTCAACCATGATAACTAACCATGGTTACTGGCGAGTAGAACACAACTGCCAAAATAGAATGCTCCCAACTGACTAGGGACGCAGCAGTTTCCTGCCAGAGAATTCCATAATCACTGACTGAACTTATAACAGATAATTTTGGACAGAGGGCTGCAGTCCATTCATCCTTTGCAAATCAAAGATGAAAAACCTATTTTGTGAACCAATGCTTTGTCCAAAAGATGGAAAGATAAGTCGAAGAAGAAACAAAAAATACAAACTGAGAACAAGAATGGAGCTCTGATAACACAACAACAACAACAACAACAACTACGCCTTCATCCCAAAACAATTGGGGTCAGCGATATGAACCAAAAAAGAAATTCATTTTGGGTCTTCCACATGAATCCTTTTCCTCCAATCATTTCTATCCAACGCCATGTCCTCGGTGAGGTTCAAAGCATTCATATCCTTTCCTATCTCCATCCAAGTCTTCCTAGGCCTACCCCGACCTCTTTTAACTAATATATTTTCCCATTTCTCCAACCTTCTAACTGGAGCATCATTAGGCCTTCGCCGAATATGTCCAAACCACCGTAAACGATTCTCTCGCATCTTATTTTCAATGGGTGCAACACCTACCTTCTTACGTATCTCTTCGTTCCGAATCTTATATTTTATTGTATTTCCACACATCCATCTAAGCATCCGCATCTCAGCTGCACTCATTTTCTGAATATGATGTCTCTTGGCAGCCCAACATTCCGTACCATATAGTAAAGCGGGTCTAATAGTCGTCCTATAAAACTTTCCCTTCAACCGCAATGGCATTCTACGATCGCACAGCACTCCAGTAGCACTTTTCCATTTCATCCACCCAACCTTTATCCTATGATTTACATCTCCATCAATTTCTCCATACTTTTGAATGATGGATCCCAAATATTTGAAATAATCATTCACCGGTATATCTTGCTCACCAAGCTTCACTACACTCCCATCACTACTTCGTTGCTTACTAAACCGACATTCCATATATTCAGTCTTACTCTTACTCAACTTAAAACCTCTAGCTTCCAATGTCTGTCTCCATAATTCTAACTTAGCATTAACCCCAGCTCTAGACTCATCAATCAAAACAATATCATCAGCAAACAACATACACCACGGTACATTTTCTTGAATTGATCTCGTAAGCTCATCCATCACTATTGCAAATAGGAAAGGGCTTAAAGCAGATCCTTGATGTAACCCAACCGTTATCGGGAAATTGGTTGTCACCCCTCCACAAGTGCGGACATTGGTTACTACTCCTTCATACATATCTTTAATTATACTAATGTACTTGAGAGAAACACCTTTCTTCATCATTGTCCACCAGAGAACGTCCCTAGGTACTCTATCGTATGCCTTCTCTAAATCAATAAAAACCATATGCAAATCTTTGTTCCTCTCTCTATATCTTTCAATAAGTTGTCTAAGAAGATGTATAGCTTCCATAGTTGATCTTCCAGGCATAAAACCAAATTGATTCTCCGATATCATGACAACCTTCCTCAACCTAGACTCAATCACCCTCTCCCAAAGTTTCATAGTATGACTCATGAGTTTTATACCACGATAGTTTGTGCAATCTTGTATATCACCCTTATTCTTATATAAAGGCACCAAAGTACTCTTCCTCCACTCATTAGGCATCTTATTTGTTCGCCAAATAAAGTTAAAAAGATTTGTCAACCATTCTAAACCTTTCTCTCCCAAGCATTTCCAAGCCTCGATAGGTATACCATCTGGGCCAACTGCCCTTCTTGATTTCATTTTCTTCAAAGCCTCTGCAATTTCTTTCTTTTGAATCTTGCGCATGAAGTCACGATTTATCTCATGAAAAGGAATGGAGAAGTCTCCAAGATCTTGAGCATGACTATCATTAAATAGCTTATCAAAATAATCTTTCCATCTCTCCTTAATCTCCTCATCTTTGACTAAAACCCTTTGCGTTTCATCTTTGATACATCTAACCATACCCAAATCCTTCGATTTCCTATCTCTCATCTTTGCAAGCCTATAAATATCCTTCTCGCCTTCTTTGGTATCCAACTTGTCATAAACCTCCTTATATACCTTAGCCCTCGCGTTTCGAACAACTTTTTTAGCTTCCTTCTTTGCTATCATATACTTCTCCAAATTCTCATTATCACGACTCTTACTTAGATTTCTATAACACTCTCTTTTAACCTTAATAGCTAATTTGACATCCTCGTTCCACAATGATGTATCCTTACCTAGTGGTGCACCGCCTTTAGACTCACCCAATACCTCCTTAGCTACTTTTCTCATACCACCCGCTATCTTATTCCACATTGATTCTGAATCCTCCTCGAGACACCAATCAACTTCCTTAACTACCTGCTCTACAAACATTCCTTGTTTAGCTCCTTTCAGTGCCCACCACTTAATTCTAGGATCTATCCTATGTCTATCCCTTTTGCGGCATTGTCTAATTCTAATATCTAAAATTAAGACTCTATGTTGTGTAGCTACACTTTCTCCTGGTATAACCTTACAATCGATGCAACAACCCCTATCTCTCTTTCTAAGTAGGAAAAAATCTATCTGACTCGTATTAACCCCACTTTTAAATGTTACTAGGTGAGACTCCCTCTTCCTAAACCAAGTGTTTGCTAAGATCATATCATAGGACAAACAAAAATCTAAAATCCTTTCTCCACTTTCATTTCTTTCTCCTATACCATAGCCTCCATGGATATTCTCAAATCCATCCCTACTAATGCCTACATGTCCATTAAGGTCACCGCCGATGAAAAGCTTTTCTCCATAAGATGTCTCTTGTACTACTCCATCTAAATCTTCCCAAAATTGATGCTTAATGGAATCATCTAAACCTACTTGAGGTGCATAAACACTAATAATATTAATAATATCCGTACCTAATACTAATTTAATAAGTAAAATTCTATCACCCTTCCTACGGACCTCAACTACATTATCTATAAACTGACGACTCATAACAATCCCTACTCCATTCCTATTCCTATTTATTCCTGTATACCAAATCTTATATCCCCAAGGTTCTATCACTTTAGCTTTCTCACCTACCCATTTGGTCTCTTGAAGACATAAAATATCAATCTTTCTCCTACACATAACATCTACTAACTCTACCAACTTACCAGTTAAAGACCCTATGTTCCAAGTGGCTAACCTAATTTTATGGTCTTGGACTAACTTCTTTACCCCCACCCGTCCAACAAAGTGAGGGAACCCTTGCCTATTTGACACCACACCCGGGCGCCGGTGTGACGCGTCGCTTCTGGGCGACGACCTAGCAACCCTTGCACATTTATCACTGCCTCCGGGCCTAGAGAGTACAGCGCGTCGCTCAGTAGGGAACGCCCCAACGAAATTCTCATATTGGTTCATTTTCATAGGATATGACAAAGTTTTTATGCTGGCTGTCACAGGCCTACCGCAACCCTCCTCCTTTATCCGGGCTTGGGACCGGCAGTGTATAACTACACAGGCGGATAACACAATTGGGGAAAAAGTGAAACTTACCCGAAATGAACAAGAGTGCTGCTGATTCGCCTCAACTCTCCACTGTGAAGGAACTCGTTGAAAAAGGTGTAAAGTGTTTCGGGTCTAGATCCTGTACCCGACCCGAATTACAAGTTTGTTTTTATTGTATCCTTTTATTTGTATCCGGGTTCGGATAATACACCAGACCCGGCCCGAACCACTGTATACACTTAAGTGTATTAATATTAACATTAGGTCACGATTTCCAGTGAATGAAATGGTGAGCCGCAGCCCCCTTCTCGTAACTTTTTTTTTCTCGTTTCTCTCTTTCTCTCTCTCTCTCTCTCTCGTTTTCTCAATACAGGAAAGAAGGTGGAATTCTAAGATGGTATCAGAGCCAGGTTTGCCTAAGGGCCGGAAAGGGTTTGTAATGAAAAAAGGCGGAAGCACCAATAGAGCAAAAGTCACCCATGAATCGTGAAGTTGGGAGAAGACCGAAAGTTTGCCAAGAAGAAACATGAATCGTGGAGTTGGGAGCGCCTTGGTGAAGAAGTCAGCCAGTTGATACTCTGAAGTGACATATGGCAATGTGATGGTCACTTTGAGATATTCGTCTCGAACATAATGGCAGTCCATTTCGATATGCTTGGTCCGCTCATGAAAGGTGTGATTGCTGGCAATGTATATCGCACTCTTGTTATCACAACAGAGCTTGGTGGGAGTGGAAATGGGAACACCCATGTCACCAAGGAGACTTCTGAGCCACACAATTTCCATAGTTGTCATCGCCATAGCCCGATATTCAGCTTCAGTAGATCATAATGAGACCTTCTGCTGCTTCTTGCATCTCCACGAGATGAGAGATTCTCCTAAAAAAATGCAAAGACCCGTAATTGAGATACGATCATTGGGATTTCCTCCCCAGTCAGCATCAGTAAAAGCAGTCAATTCAAGAGATGAGGAAGAGGATAAAAAGAGTCCCTTAGAGATGATATTTTTGATATATCGCACAATTCTCATTACGGTCGCCATATGAACCGTAGTAGGTGCGTGCTGAAACTGGCTCGCTGCATGAACTGCATGAGCTATGTTTGGACGAGTGATGAATAGATAGGTGAGGGATCCAATTAATTGACGGTAGGGGGTTGGATCTTCAAGAAGAACACCATCTTCAAGCCTTAGTTTCGAATTGATAACTACGGGAGTCTCAACTTTCTTTTTATCAGATATTCCTGATTTGGTACAAATTTCTGCAGCTAACTTCATTTGAGATAAGATGTATCCTCGCGCGGAATAAGCCACTTCAATTCCTAAAAAATATCTCAAATAACCAAGATCAGACATATCAAAAGTATCTTTTAACATAAACTTAACATCATTTACTCCCTTTTTGTCATTCCCAGTGATGATCATATCATTAACATACAGCAGAAGCATAATAATGGAGTCACCTGTCCTTTTAACAAAAAGAGCAGTGTCAGTATAGCAAGAAGAAAATCCTAAATTGATTAATACATTACTAAACCTATCATACCAAGCTTTAGGAGCTTGTTTAAGTCCATATAAAGCCTTTTTTAATTTCAAAATTTTTCTAATTTAAGTTCATACCTGGAGGCGGTTCTATATAAACTTCTTCATTTAAATTACCATTCAAAAAGACATTTTTGATATCAAGTTGAAAAATAGGCCATTTTTTAATAGAGGCTATAGCAATAAGAGCTCGAACACTAGTCATTCGAGCAACTCGGGCAAAAGTTTCATCATAATCTACCCCATATTCTTGGGCATATCCCTTGGCAACCAACCTAGCCTTATATCTTTCCAATGAACCATCACTCTTAGTTTTTACTTTAAAAACCCATCTACATCCAATGGGTTTCTTGCCATTGGGAGGATCAATGATTTCCCAAGTTTGTGCCTTTTTAAGAGCATTAAGTTCAAGTTCCATAGCTTCATTCCAATGAGCATATTGCTTAGCATCATTGTAATGAGATGGTTCATGAAAGGAGTGAAGAGCAAGTAGGCATGCTCGAAAGTTAGGAGAAAAGGAATCATACGAAACAAATCTATTTGGTATTTTGGAAATCCGATTTGATCTTCTTTGAGAGGTCTCTTCGATTGACTCACTTTGGGAAATTTTTTCAAGGGCACAAGGAGGATTTCTTTCATTCCTTCTAGAGTAGACTTGAATTTGTCTTGAAACATTTTCTTCTAAATTTTGATGATCACTTGGATGTTCAAAATGATCTTCGCTAAGGGATTCACTAGGATCAATATGATCATCTATGATGTTTTCTTGAGGCAATAAGTCAAATAGAAAGGAATAATCAATATTTTCATTTGGTTGGTGCGAAAAACCATTTTCCTCTTCAAGGAATGTGACATCTTTAGAGATATAAAGTTTGTTCTTGAGTATGTCAAAACATCGATAACCTTTTTGTTTTTTGCCATATCCCAAAAAGATACATTCAATAGCCCTAGGAGAAAGTTTATCATTTTTATGAGTTAGAACAAAACATTTACAACAAAAAATTCTTAGTCTTTTATAATCGGGAAACATATTGTAAAGTTTTTCAAATGGAGAAAGATTTTTCAAAGAGGATAAAGGAGTTCTATTGATAAGATATGTAGAGGTTAAAACTGCTTCGGCCCAAAAGGATTTTGGAATATTTCTTGAAATTAATAACGTTCTTGTAGTTTCTATTATGTGTCTATGTTTTCTTTCCGCAAGACCATTTTGTTGCGGAGTGTTGGGGCAAGAACGCTGGTGACAAATTCCATTTTCTTTTAAATAGCTTTGAAAATCATTGGACATATATTCGCCTCCCGAATCGGACCTAAGAATAGATAGATTTCCCAAAAATTGATTTTTGACCATTGCATGAAATTCTTTAAAGAAGGAGAAAACTTCGGATTTGCGACTTAGGAAGTAAATCCACGTAAATCGAGTGAAGTCATCTATAAAGACCACGTAATACGAAAAACCTCCTTTAGACAAAATAGGGGAAGGTCCCCACACATCGGAATGAACAAGTTCAAATGGCCGAGTGGTAAAGTAACTTCTTTGAGGAAATGAAGTAGCTTTAGATTTCCCAAAAATGCAATCTTTACAAGTCATGTAATTGTCTTTACAAGTATTGTTCAAAAACGGAAAAAGAGACATTTTTACAAAATTTGGATGGCCAAGTCTCTCATGCCATATTCCAATACTTTTGTCTTTAACAAGATTGCAAGATGACTTAGATGGAAGAGTCAAAAAATCCATAAAGTAGAGGTCACCCCTTCTATGGCCTTGCCCAATCAGCTTCCCTGACTGGAGATCCTGCACGGTGCAATCTTTAGGTGAGAAAGAGACTTGGCATCCATGATCGGTGATTTGAGAAACGGAAAAAATGTTTAAATTAATTTTATGAACGATTCTTACTTTAGGAACAAAAAAGTTTTTAAAATCAAGTGTTCCAATACTTTCAATTTTTAATGATGTACCATCGGCCGTTGAAACACAAGAGGATATGGGTTCGGAAAAAACATTTGAATGAGAGTTTTTATGAGATGTCATATGAAAAGAAGCACCGGAGTCTAGTATCCACATACCTGGAGGTGATGAAGAGTAGGCGATGGCGGCTCCGGATGTTGAAGGAGAAGTCTTGAGAATATGTTGGAGAATTTCGGAGATGTGATTTAGAGTTTCTTTGATATCAACTTCTTTGGTACTTTCTTCCTTCTTTGGAGAATTTTCTCCAACCACGGCAACCTTTCCTTTGAGTTTTGGACAAACCGGTCTAATGTGTCCCGGTTCATTAGAATAATGGCATATTATTCCCTTTCTAGGCCCATTACTATTTTTGTTAAAATGAGGAGGTCTATATGCTTTAACATTCGATCCGGGCCTAGTAATGGCCAAAACTTCATCACTCTTAATGCTCAAGCCAAGTCGAGTTTCTTCTTGACATATCTCAGCAAGTGCATTTTCAATAGGTAGGGCTTTGCTTTTATGGAGAAGAGATGCCCTTGTTCAAATTCCGGGCGAAGACCATGAAGAAATTGGAAAAAATGTTCCTTTTCAATTTGTTCCCTTCTTAATTCAATATCTTCCGGAGCCACCCACTTAGGCTCAAGAAGAGCAAGTTCATCCCAAAGAGGAGTTAGAGAACTAAAATAGTCCCGGACACTCATATCCATTTGTTTGGTGGAACAGATTTTTTCTTGACAAAAAAATTGTCGAGCAAGATCCTTTTGGGTATACATACCCTTAAGGAAAAACCAAGCCTCATTGGCCCTTCTAAATTTTGCAATATTAGCAAAATTTTTAAGGTCTACATTATTCATAAACCATGCCAAAATTTTGGCATGGTTACTTTCCCAATCCTCAATTTTGGATTGATGATCATTAATAGCTTTGATGCGCTCATCGCCATCTAAAGCTTTTTCAACTTCATTTTCGATTTTGGTGAGAAAAAGAGAGGGTTCGGGAGTAGTTCCCATAACAAAACCCCAAAGTTTCTTACCTCCAAGATGATTTTCCATAGCGGAGGCCCACATGAGATAGTTGGACCCATTTAGCTTAAAAGAAAGCTCCACTTTAGAGTCACGTTCCATCGGCACCAAAAGTCCTTCCTTTCTTCAAAAATTAAGAGGCACACGTTCCAAAGAAAAGCCCAATCACCAACCGAGCTCTGATACCATGTAATGAAAAAAGGCGGAAGCACCAATAGAGCAAAAGTCACTCTTTAAGAGTGACCACTAGAGCCACGAACACAAACACCAAATGTGCACACACAAAACTCTCAAATATAGAAAATGACTTAAAGTGATAAGTTGGATATTATTGAAGAAAGGAAGAGAAGGGTGTAAAACCCATACATTTACAAGGGGGAACCTCCTCCTTTTATAGAGGAGTAAGGCATTAAAGGAGGACCATAAAGGGGGCTCCCTTCTAGTCGTTGGGAGCCCCAACGGTCATACATATGACTGTTGGGGCCCCAACGACTAGATAGGTGGGGCCCCTTTATGGTTCCAAAAAGTAAAAACAGAAAAATAAAAAAGGAAAAAGAAAAAGGGGAAAAAGGGAAAAAAGGAAAAAGTACATGTGGAATTACCAAAACACCACTATCGGGTTTTTGGTTTATACAAAACAGGAAAAAGCTATATTATTATGTATATATACATATATACGTATATATACTTATATATATATACGAATGTATATATATAAGTATATGTATATATATATTTATATATACATAATTTAACAGGGTTCTCGTGAGGTGCGACTCAGCTTCTTCTTCTTCTTTCAACGAGCCACCTTCATCATCTTCAGCCGAGCCCATCAACAACCCCTTCAACGAGTCTTCTCCATCTTCAGCTGAACCCATCGAGAGCCAATGTGAAGCCCTCATCTATTCTAAACAGGTTCTGATATTCCAGCGAGATTTTAAAATTTTTTATCTACTCTTCTTCTTCCTCCTCTTCTTCCCTCATTCTTCTCTTTTCTGAATTTCACTGTGCACCCACACCTCAAGTGGGTCTGTCCCTCTCTTGCATCTGAGGCCCACATGAATCCTGTTCACGCTAATCCAAATCGTAACGTGAGTGGCTGTGTTTCACGTGAATCGCTGAAATCGACTCACGTGAAACACCAGATCAATCGCGATCCCTGCTTCTCTCATTGATATTGCATGTTCGATCTTCTTGGGTCCACCCTTCTTCTCGCACTTGCACATTCAAATATAATATCAAATATATTTAACGTGCCAGGTATTTTTTTTCTCACATTGTTGAATAGCAGGTTTCACAAGTTGAACCTGCATTCCTGCATCCTTGCATCCTTTGACTGATTCTGTCCATTTACGACCTTATGTTTTCCAAAAAAAAACACTAATTTTTGTGGATACTTCAGTTGTTTCTAATTCTCAATGGATTCTTATCAAACCTGTCTTCAAGTTTTCTCAACCAGCTTGTTTCTGAAAAGTTAAACACCTCAAATTTCTTGATTTGGAAGAGACAAATTATTCCTTTCATAAGGAGTCAAGGTCTCTTAGGTCACCTTGATGGAACCACTTCAGTCCCAACCGAATTTATCCCGCGAGAAGAAAAAGATGACCAAGGGGCGAGTTCAATTGTGTTTGTCAAAAATGTTGAATTTCTCAATTGGGAAATGAAAGATCAATCAGTTGTTGCATACATCACATCAACTCTGTCTCAGGAGATTCTCGTTGCCATTCCTGACAACTGTACATCGCTACAACTCTGGGAACAACTGGTTCAGACGTATTCGTAGGTTTCTCAAGCAAGAGTGGTTTTTCTAAAAAGGAAATTTCAATTGTTAAGAAAAGATTCTATGACCATCATGAAATATTTGAACAAGATAAAGATTGTCACAGACCAACTTGCAGTCATAGGGTGTGCTGTTAGTGATAATGACATGGTGCAACAAACTCTGAGTGGATTGGGATCCGACTACAATATGATAGTTACATCACTACTGTGCCTTCCTGTTCTTCCCACCTTCGATGAGTTACGAGCCAAATTGATCCAGTATGAGATGACTCTGAAGGGATTCTCTGAAGAAACTCATAATCATCCAAATACTCAAGAGGTTTTGACCACAAGAGTGACTTATGGTAGAGGACGGGGACGAGGAGGACAAGGGCGAAGTGGACACGGAGGGCGTGGTTTGCTTCCCACTCCAAACATGTCAGCTCATGCGCAGGGACCAAGATCTGTTCCTACTTGCTTCTTTTGTAACAAGAAGGGGCATATCAAGGCGAATTGTTGGCATAATCCAGAGAATAGAGGAAAGGGTCCACAGACAGAAACCAAAAGAAAATTCACAAATACCAGAGACAGTGGGGAGATTAAAGATTTGTTGATATCGGCCTTGTCAGAGTTAAAATTGAAGCAGAGTGATGAAGGCACATGGTTTGTCAATTCAGGGGCAGCAACTAATGTAACCGGCGATGCAGGTAAAATTTCTAACCCTATTCCTTATTTCGGAAAAAATAAGATTGTCAATGGAGACGGATCCCACCATCCTGTTTCTCATGTTGGAAAGACTGTCATTCCCATGTCACATTCCACTCTTACCCTTTTTGATGTTCTTCATGCTCTTGACATTAAGAAAAATATTGTCTCTGTCTCTAAACTTATTGATGATAATAATGCTTCAGTTGAATTCACTCCCTTCTCTGTGCAGGTCAAAGACCTACGCATGAGGGAAACATTCGCTGAAGGAAAGAGACGAGGCAACATGTATGTCTTTGAAGAAGCTCCATGTCATGATGTTCGCCCTGCTCACCTGATTTCGAAGCCTTCATTAGAGTCGTGTTCATCCTCTTCTTCCAGTGTTTTTAGTATCTCTTAATGTAATAAGCCATTTTTATGGCATAGTCGGTTAGGACATTGTGGGAGTCATTTTATTGAGAAACTTGTTTCCAATAATCTCATTCCAAAAGAAAGTCTTAATGGGGATGAGAGTAATCATAAATGTTCTAGTTGTCTTTCATGTAAGAGTCATGTATTGCCTTTTCATTCCATTAATAAGAGAGCTTCAAAACCTTTTGAGATTATTTGTTCTGATGTGTGGGGACCTGCCCCAATTGTCTCTGGGTCTGGAAGCAGATATTACCTAATCTTTGTTGATAGTTATTCTCGATACACTTGGATATACTTCATAAAAAATAAGTCAGAAGTCTTCTCTTTGTTTCAAAATTTCCTTTCCTTGGTCAAAAATCAATTTTCTGAGTCCATTCAATTTTTCCAATGTGATGGAGGTGGGGAATTCTCATCCCGTGACTTTATTTCTTTTCTTCAAAACAACGGAATAGGAAGGAGGGTTACTGTCCTCACACTCAACAAAATGGTATTGCTGAACGAAAACATAGATACATTGTTGAAAGTGCCATGAGTATGCTTCATGACAACAATCTTCCCATCAACCTATGGACAAAAGCTTTTCATTCTGCCGTGCATGTGATAAATAGACTGCCCATGGTTGTTCTGGAAAATAAGTCTCCTTATCACTGTCTCTTTGGAGCTCATCCTAGTTATCATGATCTACGTGTTTTTGGATGTGTTTGCTATGTGCATATTGATCAGTCCCTGAGAAACAAGTTTCAAGACAAGGCCCAGAAGTGTAGGTTTGTGGGATACGCAGATGACTACAAAGGATATCGGTGCTATGATCCCACCAACGAACACATCAAAATCTCAAGAAATGTTGTCTTCGATGAACAAAATTTTGATGACAGAGCTGATGCAACGAATATACCAACTGAAGTTTATTATCCTTGGTTGAGTTCAGAACTTTTTGCTGGTTCCAATGAAGCATGTTCATCAGATTGTGTGCAGCAAGAAGAAGAGATGTCTGAAAACACTGAGACGTCGGGGCCACAGAATTCAGAGAAAGCACCAGGCAGATACAAAGGCATTGTCTATTCTAGACAGAGATCGACAACATCAAGCCATTCAGACCATGTCTTAGTCAGCAATTCGAATCCTTCTCACACTCTTGAGATCAAAAAATCAAGCCGGATACGACATCCCATTGACAGATGGGTTAGCTATAACAACTTCTCCTTAGATCTTCAACTCTTTTTAACTGCTCTCAATAAGGAAGATGAGCCCACTATGTACTATCAAGCAACCACTTCTACCAAGTGGGTAAAAGCCATGAATGATGAAATGCAAGCTTTACATGAATATGAAACCTGGGAAGTTGTTCTCTGACCACCTGACAAAAATGTTGTCGGATGTAAATGGGTCTACAAGATAAAGTACAAGCCAGATGGAACCATCGAACGATACAAGGCAAGGCTCGTGGCAAAAGGATTCACTCAAGAAGCAGGGCAAGACTATGATGAAACCTTTAGTCCAGTTGTAAGAATGGGAACAATTCAAATTATTATTTCTCTGGCTGTTGAACATGGATGGAAGTTGAGTCAGCTTGATGTAAAAAATGCTTTCTTGCATGGGGACTTGAAGGAGGAAGTGTACATGGAGCAAGCCTCTGGATATCAAGAACAAAATTGTAAAACTCATGTGTGCAGGTTAAAAAGAGTTATCTATGGACTGAAGCAAGCATCTCGCTCTTGGTTTGACAGTTTCTCACTAGAGATTCAGAAACATGGATTTTCACGTTCCATGCTGGATCACTCATTGTTTATTTTCAGAAGTCAGTCTGTGACCACTCTGTTATTGATATATGTCGATGATATTGTTATCACAGGAAACTCTGCGGCCCACATTCAAGAAATAAAAGACTTACTAGGTCAGAGGTTCAAAATGAAAGATCTTGGAGCTCTACGCTATTTTCTTGGTGTAGAAATTGATAATCAGGCTCATGGCTTGACACTCACTCAACACAAGTACACCGTTGATGTTCTCAGCAAGGTAGGCATGAAAGATTGTAAACCTCTGGGAACTCCGAGCGTGCTTCATCAAAAACTTACCGCTCATGATGGAAATCTATGTGATGACCCCACCAGGTATCGAAGCATAATAGGAATGTTACAGTACCTCACATTCACTAGACCTGATATTGTTTATTCAGTCAATCAGGTGTCACAATTTATGCATGTGCCACGTACTGGACATATGGAAGCCATCAAGAGAATCCTTAGATATCTGAAAGAGACTATTGGGGATGGATTGACATACTCACCACAGTCATATGGCAAAGATGATCATAGACTCACTGTATATTGTGATGCAGACTGGGCAGGAGATCCTGATGAACGAAGATCTACATTAGGACATGTGTCTTCATTGGAAGAAATTTAGTCTCTTGGAGCAGTAGAAAGCAAAAGGCTATCGCTAGATCGAGTACTGAGGCTGAGTATAGATCTATGGCTACTGCTACTGCCGAAGTCACATGGATCAGACATTTACTGACTGAAGTAGGAGAAAAGATCTCCCACACTATCTTGCTATGTGACAACCAAAGTGCTATAAACATGTCATTCAATCCAGTACATCACAGTCGTGCTAAGCACATTGAGATTGACCAACACTTTGTGAGACAGAAAGTTGAAGAAAGAGAGATTGAGCCTGAGTTTATCAATACTGAAAAACAAGTTGCGGACCTATTTACGAAAGGGTTAACCAAGGATCGTTTTTGGTTGCTTAAAAGCAAGTTGTGCATGGTCCATAACCATGATCAACTTGAGGGGGGTGGAAAAGGTGAAAAGTGTTTCGGGTCTGGATCCTGTACCAGACCCGAATTACAAGTTTGTTTTTATTGTATCCTTTTATTTGTATCCGGGTTCGGATAATACACCAGACCCGACCCGAACCACTGTATACACTTAAGTGTATTAATATTAACATTAGGTCACGATTTCCAGTGAATGAAATGGTGAGCCGCAAACCCCTTCTCGTAACTTTTTTTTTTCGTCTCTCTTTTTCTCTCTCTCGTTTTCTCAATGCAGGAAAGAAGGTGGTGTAATGAAATGGTGGTCTTCAACAAATGCACAAATAACTCACAAACAAGTGTCTATTAGAGACACTACAAGCATGACCCTTGAAAGGGTATAAAAGGAAGAACACTTGAAAAATAAATAATACTTTATTCATGAACAAAATGCTTAAGAAGCATGGATGGTTTACATTGAAGGGGTTCACCCCTATATATACAAAAAAGTGGAAGAGAGAGGAGAGCTCATTTTGAGCTCTCCAAAAGAACGTCTCTTAATATAGCGGTTGGACTACAGTCCAACAACATTTATTATTATAGCTGTTGGACTATAGTCCAACAACATTTATTATAGCTGTTGGACTACAGTCCAACAGCTATTTGCACAGTCAAGTTCCAACAGGAACTTGACTGGATCAAATATCTAGTTTCTATTGAACTAGATGCTAAAAAGGAAAATAAAGAAAAATAGAAAAAGAAAATAATAAAAGAAAATATAATAATATTAAATAATATATATATATATATTTTACAGTTTACATTTTAACACTCCCCCTCAAACTTACGGTACAATGAGCGAAAGTTTGTCTAAGAGGAAGTGAAATCTGGGAGCAGCGAGAGGCTTGGTGAAGAAGTCTGCTAATTGATATTCTGATGTAACATATGGCAGATCAATGGTTCCATGTAAGTATTCCTCTCTGACATAGTGACAGTCCATCTCAATGTGTTTAGTGCGCTCATGGAATGTCCGGTTGCTTGCAATGTAGATCGCACTTTTGTTGTCACAACACATCTTTGAAGCTTGCGTTGCTTTAGCTCCCATATCCGCTTGCAATCGTCTGAGCCAAACAACCTCCATAGTGGTTGTTGCCATGGCTCTGTATTCAGCTTCGGTGGAGGAAAGAGAGACTTTCTGTTGCTTCTTGCACCTCTACGAAATTAATGTTTCACCTAGGAACACAAAATCAGTAGTTGAGTGTCTATTATTGGGATCACCTCCCCAGTCAGCATCAGTATATGCAATTAAATTTAATGAAGATGAAGCAGACAAGAAGAATCCTCGTGAAAGAGAGGATTTTAAGTATCTAATAATACGCAAAATCGCTCCCATGTGCACGGAGGTGGGAGCATGCTGAAACTGACTGACTGTATGAACCACATGAGTTATATCTGACCTAGTAATGGAAAGATAAGAAAGAGTTCCAACAAGCTGTCTATAAGGAGTAGGATCATCAAGAAGTTCTCCATCATCAATTTTCATTTTAACATTGACAACTTCTGGAGTGTCTACTTTCTTATCATCTGTAATTCCAGACCTGGAAACGATATCAAGAGCAAATTTAGATTAAGATATCAAATACCCCCGAGGGAAATAAGCAACTTCAATGCCTAAAAAATATCTTAATAAACCTAAGTCAATCATTTCAAAGTGAGTTTTAAGAAGAGATTTGATATTTGCAACTCCCTGTTTGTAGCCTCCGGTGATGATCATATCGTCCACATAGAGAAGAAGAATAATGATGCCTGCATCAGATTTCTTAACAAACAAAGCAGTGTCAGTTAAACAAGGTTGAAAACCAATATCAAGCATAACATGACTAAATCGGTCATACCAGGCTTTTGGAGCCTGTTTAAGACCATAAAGAGCTTTTTCTAGACGAAGAGCTTTACCCTTAGGGATACTAATACCAGGTGGGGCTTCCATGTATATTTCTTCAACGAGATTCCCATTCAGGAAAGCATTTTTGACATCTAGTTGAAAGATAGGCCATGTTCTAATGGAGGCCAAGGCTATTAAAGTTCTAACAGTGGTCATACGGGCCACAGGAGCAAATGTTTCTTCATAATCGATGCCATACTCTTGGGCATATCCTTTTGCTACTAAACGGGCCTTATATCTTTCCAGGGTCCCATCACTTTTGGTTTTGACTTTGTATACCCACCTACAACCTATAGGTTTCTTACCCGGAGGAATATCTTGTATCGTCCAAGTATTGGCCTTTTCTAGTGCATCCAATTCTATTTTCATGGCTTCTATCAATTCTATATGATTTTTTGCTTGAGAATAGGATGATGGTTCAACATATGATTGTATTAATGTAATGGCGGCCCTATACGTGGGTGAAAAAGATTCATAAGACACAAATTTTTCTGGAGGTTTAGAGATTCTAGACGTTCTTCTAGGCGAGACTTCAGAGTATTTTTGTAATGCACATGGAAGATTTTGCTCTCTATGTCTTGAATATTGTAGACTAACATCCCTATGGATTTGCTCTTCATTATCATAATTTTCAACAACAATAGGACTCTGATCATTGTCAAGGTCACATCCAACATCACATTCATTGGATTTTGAAGTTGGATCAATTAAAAACGAGTATTCAGTGACATCCTTGGATTTTTCAAATTCAAAGAAGCTTTCTTTTTCCAAAAAAAATACATTTCTTGACACATATAATTTGTCATTTTGAAAATCGAAACACCTGTAGCCTTTTTGATTATCAGCATATCCTAGAAAGGCACATGGGATTGCACAAGGAGAGAGTTTGTCATTTCTGTTGGTGAAAACAAAACATTTGCATCCAAAGACTCTTAATCTAGAATAATCTGGAGTTAAATTAACAAGCTTTTCTATTGGAGTTGTATTCTTTAATGAGGAAGATGGCATCCTATTAATGAGGTAGGTGGCAGTTAGGACCGCTTCAGCCCCAAAAATTTTTCGAACTTGATTTGCAATTAGCAATGTCCTAGTAGTTTCCATAATGTGCCGATGTTTGCGTTCGGCTAGGCCATTCTGTTGTGGAGTGTGTGGATATGATCTTTGATGTGTAATACCATGTAAATTGAGATAATCTTTAAATTCGTTGGACATAAATTCTCCCCCTGAATTAGTGCGAAAAACAGAAATATCATTTTGAAACTTATTTTTAACCATTTTATGAAATATTTGGAAGTTAGCAAAGACATCAGATTTATGTTTAAGAAAATAAATTCAAGTATGTCTAGAAAAGTCATCAATAAAAATGACATAATATGTATAACACCTTTGGAAATAACTCGTGCAGGGCTCCAAACATCCGAATGTATTAACTCAAGTGGTCGTGAGGAAACAAAAGTTCTACTAAGAAATGATAACCTTTTCATTTTGCCAAGAATGCAGTCTTTACAAGAAAAATTTTCAGAATTACAAATTTTTTTCAAACTTGGAAAATATTGAATTTTAGACATATGAGGATGGCCAAGCCTTTTGTGCCATAAATCCAATTCTAATTTCTGAATATTATAACAAAATGCATTCTTGGGTAATTCCAAAAAGTCCATGTAATAAAGTCCTCCTTCTCTATGACCTTCCCCAATCAGCTTCCCTGACTGGCGATCCTGTACCCAACAACCATGAGAAGAGAAGGAGATATTACATCCATAATCAGATATTTGCGAGACAGATAAGAGATTCAAATTAAGTTTAAGGATATATCTAACTTCTGGGATAAAAAAATCTTTTGGATTTTTGAAGATTTTCAAAACATCCTATTCCTTTTACTTCAAGAGATGTGCCATCGGCTGTAAAAACCTTTGACACACTTGAGTTATTTTTAAGACATTCGGATAGACTATTAACATTTGGGGTCGTATGAAAAGAAGCACCAGAATCTAAAAGCCAAGGAAAGTTACCTGGACCAGAGAAAGATGCAACTGCCGCTCTAGTTGAGGCTTCGGTTGAGGAGGATACCCCTTTGAGAAGAGGTTGAAGGATTTCCATCAGTTGAGCCATAGACACAGGTGCATCTTGATCTTTTGACTCAGATTCAACAGATGCAACTCTTTTTTCTTCTCTTCTTTTTAACTTTGGACATTGAGGCCTATAGTGCCCCGGTTCATGACAATGATGACAAATAACTTTCTTTTATCAAAGTCGCCGTTTTGCCTTCCAAAATGAGGCGGCTTGTAAGTACGAGTATGATTCCCCGGTCTAGATACAGCTAAAACGGAGTCATCATCAACTTTTGGAGTACTTTTTGTAAGTCTATTTTCCTCCATAGTGAGCTCTTCTATAGTATCAACAATAGAAGGAATTTTTCCACGATGTAAAAGGGCGGATTTGGTGGATTCAAACTCCGGCCTTAGACCATTCACAAATTGATAGAAATGTTCCATATCGAGTTGCTTTTGGCGAAGCTCGATGTCTTCGGCACAATGCCATTTGGGCTCAAGAAGAGCCAACTCTTCTCAAAGTTCAGACAACTCATTAGAATATTCTCGAATAGTTTTATCTTTTTGAGTCATTGTCCGAACTTTATCTTGTAAATTGCATACATGTGCAATATCTTTAAGGGAATACATGTTTTTGAGGTATTCCCAAGCCTTATCGGCATGCTCAAACTTAGCTAGACTAGAGCATTTTTTAATGTCTATGCTATTGATGAGCCATGACATACTTTTTGCATGCCCTATCCTCCATTCTTTCCATTTCTTTTCATAAGTGGCTAACACCTTACTCTTCTCTTCTTCCGTTAGAGGAACCTCTTTATCACCCTCTTTCTTGGTAAGAGATAGTTTAGGATCCAAATCGGAACCATCCACTATACCCCATAAACCTTTTCCCCAAATGTGGTGCTTCATAATCGAAGCCCACATTACATAGTTAGTATCGTTTAGCTTCATAGGAATGATGGTGATCTTATCATTGTCATCCATCTTTTACAAGGGTAAGAGAGAAATAAATAGGAGGAGAGAGAGAGAAAAAGAAAAAGAAAAAGAAAAGAAAAAGAGTAGACAAAGGAATAAGAGAGGATACAAAACCAAATTTTTTTGTAGCACAAGTTCGCCTTTCTTCAAACAAATCTTCTTGAGCCAAGAACAAGGTGATGAAACACCTTTTGTAAATGTGGCACGGAAATCGAGGCAGAAGCACTTCAAGATCTAAGGATTTCATAGCTTTGATACTATGTAATGAAATGGTGGTCTTCAACAAATGCACAAATAACTCACAAACAAGTGTCTATTAGAGACACTACAAGCATGACCCTTGAAAGGGTATAAAAGGAAGAACACTTGAAAAATAAATAATACTTTATTCATGAACAAAATGCTTAAGAAGCATGGATGGTTTACATTGAAGGGGTTCACCCCTATATATACAAAAAAGTGGAAGAGAGAGGAGAGCTCATTTTGAGCTCTCCAAAAGAGACGTTGGATTCCAACGTCTCTTAATATAGCTGTTGGACTACAGTCCAACAACATTTATTATTATAGCTGTTGGACTATAGTCCAACAACATTTATTATAGCTGTTGGACTACAGTCCAACAGCTATTTGCACAGTCAAGTTCCAACATGAACTTGACTGGATCAAATATCTAGTTTCTATTGAACTAGATGCTAAAAAAGAAAATAAAGAAAAATAGAAAAAGAAAATAATAAAAGAAAATATAATAATATTAAATAATATATATATATATATATATATATATATATATATATATATATATATTACAATTTACATTTTAACTGGTGGAATTCTAAGACTTGTCTCCTCCTTTCTCTCTGGCACCAAACCCTAATACACCCAAATGAGGAGGCCCTGTTTTTCAGAAAATATTCAGGCCCCCGACTGCGTGTTTCTCAAAAAATATAACATTAGGGTCGGGGGCCCTGTTATTTAAAACCTAATTTTTGGTCAAATGAGGGCTTTGACCCTCATTTTACCAAAAATCTGAGGCGTATTTGCCTCACCTTGAGGCATGCCTCGAGGCTTTTGCGCTTTATACCTGCGCCTCAAGGCACAAAGGCCCTCGCCTTGAGGCGAGGTGCGCTTTTTGCGCCTTGAGGCGCAATTTGAATAACACTGACCTAAAGAAAGATAGGAAAAAGGACATTTAAGGTTCCACATTGAGGACTCAAGAACAAGTGGTTGATGTGCTCATAAGTTGGTTAATAACGAGTATATGGACCTTCTAAGCAAGTTGAGGATGATGGATATCTTTTCCACAACTTGATAGGGAGTGTTCTGGAAGGTCATTTTTCCTATATTGGTTAACTGAATCAAAAGGCTCGACGATAAGTCGTCACCAGCAGTTACAGCAGAAAATGGCAATAAATTGTATATACTGCTGGTTATGGGATCCAAACCAAGAGAAAAATTATGGCAGTTAGGCCCTTTCAATGATGCACAGGACTGGTATATCCCTCTAAACTGTGTAATGTATGGAACAAGTTTAAAATACTTTCTTTGAAAGCACTATCATTCCTTTCTTTTCAAACAAACCATCAAGCTTATGAAAACCAACACTGCCAAATAGAATTCAATTTTTTGGTCTCCTTTATTGCAATCAAACCTCTTCACAATAAATTTCAAATGCAGCTTTATAGGTAGAGGTTCAGTGATATATCCGACTATGCAACCTTGAAGAGCCATTGAAAAAAGAACAAAAACCTATGTGCTGTTGATTTCTCAACTCAGCATAAATAATAGAAACTGGCCAGCTGAAATCCCTTATATTTTTGGTTATTTCTAAGCATGACAACTAAGGTGGCAAGGGTCCAAAGTTCGAAATTGTGTTCTTTGGAAATGGTTCTACTCTTGGTTGATTAATTGCACAATAGAATGATGTTGTTGAGAGAAACCCTAATCTAACACATCTTCTTACAACAGTATCCTCATTCTTGTTTGGCTTCGAGGTAGATAGCCAATTCATAATTTTAGCCACTTATTGTTGTTACTGAATCCTTGAAATTCCGTTTGAAGCAAATATTCCATCCTTCTTGAATGACAATGTTTTTTCCTTGACTATTATATAGAGGTTAGATATAACTAGGGGTGTAACTGTGTCGATTATACCCAAACCAACACGATTTTGATATATCCATGGGCTTGCATTGGGTCTAAAATCTATAACCGTTTAAAAAACAGGTCGGTTCTGGGTATGAAAAATATAAACTGAAAAACAATAGACCCAACTCAGTTTTTATACCCAACCATAACGGTTCTATGTAATTTATACCTGAACCTGTTTCCAAACTGATCCTAATCTGGACCTCATATTATAGTGATTATGAGAAATTTAAATATAATTATCATTGATAGAAATATAATCATCATTAATCCAATAGGTTTCCTTTATGATAACTTTTCTAACTCTAAAAATTAAAAATCCTTATAGAACTTATTTGAGTTAAAACAAACACACCCATTTATACTTTACTTAATTTATACCCGAACCAATTAATCCATACAGGTCTACAATAACCCTAACATGAAACAAATTTTGACACCATCCGTTTGTAACCGATGCGTTTTTTTACCTAAACCCGTTCAGGCATACACAATTTTCAACATACTTGAACCTGAACTTGGACCTAAATCAGACTGGGTCCAGTTTGTTAGATCCGATTAAAAATTGGTCTACTTAAGGCCCAAACCATTTGGACCTCAACTAATTTGTACCCAATGGTCTTCAGTTTCACGCATATCCAAACCCAAACCCAGACTCAAATCAAGTCAGCTCAGGTTTAGGTCCAATTTTTTGACTAGATTCAAAAATTGGTTTCACAAGATCAGACCTGAGCCCGACCTTGTTGCACCCCCTGATATAACTCAGCAAGCGTGCTTGTCCAAAGTGCTTCACTCCCCTTGCCCAATTTGTTACCCCATAAGGAGGGTAGTTGATAGACAATCATTATGCACAACAAGATCACATTTCCTTGTTCTCAGTTTTAAGGTGTGTCACTAATTTTATATTTAGTTCTAATTTGTCTAGACTACGGCCTATCCTATGTACACCACTGACTACCATTTGACTAAAAGTGCCTTGTTGAACAATGTCAAAATTTTAATACCCCTTGACATTTTGACAATCTCTCCGAATAAATATCAGTATTAGCCTTGTAGTCCTCTACTATTTTCTTTGGGATTTTAAAAATAGCAAGGCGATAAGTAGGGATGAGAACATACCTTGTTAAAGTAATTCTATAGTCCATGATTGCAATTTGGCCACCATGTCATCTTTTACATTCTTCGACAAACAATCATTGTTAGTTGTGATAAGGGACATTCCAAGGTATGACAAAGTTGTTTGTTATGGTTTGCATCAAAAAGTGTGTTCAACAACTGGAGTTGTGTTAGGCACTAAAATAAAATAATATTACAACATATTTTTCTTCATTAATCCTCAACAAGGTTGTAAAAAGCGTATTGTTACCTGTTTGGCCATGTTAAAAACATAGTTAGCACGTGAAATGGCAAAAATCATCAAATATTGAATACATTATTTGAAAGGTCTCACATTAAAAAAGATGGCTAAGAAAAATGGCAAAAAAATTGGCAAACAATACATACAGGTCTAATTCGGTTTTGATTTTATAAAATGGGGTCAAAAAACAGATATATATGTGAAATTTTTCTATGAGAAACAAGTTAGGATATGAGAACAATGAGATTCAGATTCAATAATCATTATGATCTGAATTCAAGATCCAATCCAATTGAATCCGTAATTTTTTTGAAAAGTATTGTACTTAAATATAAGTTTTCATGTTCTAAATGCTTCTCTCAAAAGAACACGTTTTTTTGCCATATTTTTTTTTTCAAAGTTTTATGAAAAGGAATGTATTTTAAACGAGTTTTTTTATGACGAAGGACCCTCACCGAAGTGAGGAAAACCCTGGGCAGGCCCCACGACCACCCTGCCTTTCAAGGCTCACCTCTGAAAGCTAGCGTTAATGGGGTTTGATCCAGTGCCTTCATCTCAACATCCTCACAACTACCCCACTGGCCACGCAGGTAAACACCATGGTGGTTGCAACTATGGTTTAAAATAAGATAAGTATCATATCATAAAAAAATTATATTTTTAATAAAAGATCTTAAAATCACAAAATACAAAAAAAAAGAAGTAATAAGAGTAATTGAACATAGATATGTCATTAAACATTCAACTAAATATAGATGTCTCAATCAACTAAATATAAACTTCGTTACACATGTTTTGTGACAAAAGATACAAAACAACATCGATCATCTTCGTTATTAAACATCTCACATTCTGCATCAGACATACCATCTTGTTGTGAGCCTTTTGGCTCTTCATCATCTTCTTTTATATAAGGGTGCATCTCAGCTCGTGTATCATCTGTAGCCATTCGACATAGTGGTGCTCTCTCATTTGGAAGTGTTGCAATGTGCATCTTCATGCAGTTCAATCCCCCACGAAGTACTACACGACATAACTTACATCTCAAATTCACATGCCCCCTATATGCTCGTCGGTAACCTTACAGTATCGACATGTTGGATCATCAGTACGTGGAGGAGTCTAGCATAGTTAGCAAACTCGGCGAGTCAATCACCTGAGTCGACCTGGATCAGACCCCAACTGGGTCACTAATTCAGAACCACTGATCCATATGCCTCTCATGTGTTTTTTGTCAAGCATTTTGTGGTTTTAATATGTAATGCCCATAAAAGAATACTTATTATAAAGAATTATATGTTTTTAAATCATAAATATTAACAATTATGTATAGTTGAATATTTATATAGCTTAGTTATTATTGTCAAGTGCTAAATTTAGTGATTATATAGTATGGATTTTGATTTTTTCCATACCTTAACACTAGAAAATGCATAGTCCTAACTCGTCTGAGTTATCGAGTCAACCCATTGACTCGTGAGTCAAGAGTTGGGTGATCTAAATCCGAGTCATGAGTTTGCCAACTATGGAGTCACCACAAATACAATTGGTTACTACATACAGAAGTCAAAAGGTTCTCATAACTCATTATAAAAGTTACAATTAGAATTTTTAGTTACAAAATGCCAATGATAGGAACAAGGGCACACACTCTAGACTTTATATATATATGTCATTTTCAACCCCAGAATTTAGCTCAATGATTTTCATTGTTTATTGCAGCATCCAATAGCTTGAGATGGTGATGGGTCACATTTAGGGGTGTCAATGGGTTGGGTTTGGTTCAAACTTGTGTGAAACCAGACCCAAACCTGATTTGAGATGATGGTACCAGGTCCAGACCCGGGTCTAATTGGACCCACCATAAGAGAAACCATACCTGAATCCTATAAGGATTACATGAACCAGACTCAGACCATGCTTGATAAAATAATATTTTTTATCATTTTTATATTGAAAATTTGCGGATCTTAATTGAACTCGGGTCGGGACTGGGTCTGCTATGAAATTTTACAAACCATACCTGACTCCATATATTAATCGGACCCTTCGAGTCTTACCCGGATTCTAATCAGGCCTTCTTATTTATCACCAAACCCTGACCCTATAGGGTTTGGCACTTGTCAGATTTGGGTGAAACCAGACTCATTAACACCCCTAGTCACATTCATCTTCTAAATCAGGGATCACCTTTCACACTTTTTCTTTGATAAATGCCGCATATACTTGTGTCTTTCTTTTATCATCTTCTGTAAGACTAGTAAGAAGCTGAACATGAATATCAAACAGAAAAGGATGAGACATAATAATATGGTGGCATTGCTATGCCTCACAACATGACGTTTAAATCTATATAATTCACCGTACATTATAAAACATACTATTCTTTTCAAACTCGTTCTCAAGTCAACTTGTGTGCAGTATTTTAATGCAGGATCATTTGAGGGGCATCCTTCAAAGCCTCCACCCTCCATCGACCTCTCAAGACACTAGATTAGTAAATCTAGTCACCACAAATAGATAAAATTAGGCTCAATAACAAGGCTGGGGCTAAATTTTGATTTTTTATGGGCATAAAAAATGGGATTTAAGGGTAAAAATGAATTGTCTTGCAAAAACAGAAAAAATGAGCTTACCCTCCTCCAACTTCAATATTATTCAAAGAAAGCAAAAAACAAGGTATTTTTTGGTGGAAAGATGCTCCTTTGGGTGAAAAATGCAAAGGCCCTATTCCTTGCACAAGAATCAGCCTCCGAAAATGCCTCCAAGCCCTCTAGGGTGTCACTGGATGCCTAGTAGCCCATGAGTCCATACCTTAACACGAGTAACCATGGTTTGTATCCTATCTGTGATTCTCTTATCTGAGCACACTGGGTAGAGTATGAAGAGTCATTCATAATGGTACTGCAAATAAGACCTGCTGATGTGTGGGGAGGAAGAATTGGAGATCTACAGTGGTATAGTTGTGATCTTTTAATCTATAGGCATCACATGAAGCAACCTCACAAAACACATTGTGAATATTACAGAAAAAGATATTTAGAACTGAATAAAATCAGTTTTAAGAACTTAAGACACTATTAGACTATAATACACATATGTGTACCTGCAAATTTTCTCAAAATGAAAATCTGTTGACTCAGGCGATTTACTTACCAAAACTTGAAAAAGGAGCCAGAACTCTACTATTTGTGATGAGGCAAATCTTTATGATGTTCAAAAGCTAGCGTCATTGTACCTGCATAATGATTTGAAGTGCTCTGACATGATCCTTTGAGAAATCCTTTGAAACCTATGCAATATCATTTAATTGCATGTATTAGGTTATAATCCCTTGGATTATATACAAGCTTCAGGTGCGGAATTTAAATAAATAACCTGTTAAAAATAAAAAAAAATTGCAAACAGGAGGTAAAAAACAAAATTTCCCCATATGGATGCACTGTCTGTTCCATTTTATCATATGGACTCTACTACATGGCTTGCTATATGGTTTTGTGCTAAAGCTGCCGGCTGTTTGGGTGTTGTAGCTGGTTCAAGTTAATATTATCTTTCAATGCATATTGTAATTTATTTTTATGTATAATGTGTATATTCTGTTTGGGCGCTGTATCTGGTTCAAGTTAATATTATCTTGCAATGCATATTGTAATTTATTTTTAAGTATATTTTGTATATTTTTTAGTTTTTTAATTAGGGTACAACTAGTCCCCTCCACCTAATCTTTGACTAGTCTTTTTAGGGGCCTACCGACTTGGCACTAAAATGAAATGGTGGTCTTCCACAAAAGCACGAGAAACTCTCAAAGAGTGTTTATTGGAGACACCTCAAACACAACCCATAAAAGGGTATAAATGGAAGAACACAATAAAAATAATAATTCTTTATTTCTTAGAAATGCTTAAAAAGCATTGATTTACAATGGAGGGGGATTACCGCTATTTATACAAGAGGGAGAGGAGTGAAGGAGCTCTCCTCGAGAGTCGTTGGACCTAGTCCAATGGCTCCAAATATAGCCGTTGGGACTAGGTCCAACGGCTCCAAATATAGACGTTGGGACTAGGTCCAACGACTGTATTCTAGTCAAGTCCTAGTTGGGACTTGACTAGATTATGGTATCTAGTTCTAAATGAACTAGATAACAAATTAAAATAAAAAGGGAAAGAAAAAGAAAATAAAAAATATATATAATAATAATATAATATAATATTATTTATATATATTATATATGTTACATTTTACATTTTAACACTTCCTCTCAAACTTACAGTACAATGAGCGAAAGTTTGTTTAAGAGGAAGTGAAATATGGGAGCAACAAGAGGTTTGGTGAAGAAGTCTGCTAATTGATATTCTGATATAACATATGGCAGATCAATGGTTTCATGTAGATATTCATCTCTGACATAGTGACAATCCATCTCAATATATTTGGTGCGTTCATGAAATGTTCGGTTGCTGGCAATATAGATCACACTCTTGTTGTCACAACACATTCTTGAAGCTTGTGTTGCTTCAACTCCCATCTCAGCTAGCAGACGTTTGAGCCAAACTACTTTCATTGTCGTGGTCACCATGGATCTATATTTAGCTTCGGTGGAGGAGAGAGAGACTTTTTGTTGCTTTTTGCACCTTCACGAAATTAAGGATTCACCTAAGAAATCACAAAAACCAGTGGTTGAGTGTCTATTATTGGGATCACCTCCCAAGTCAGCATCAGTATAGGCAATTAAATTTAACGACGAAGCAGACAAGAATAGGCCCCGTGAAAGACATGACTTTATGTATTTAATAATATGCAAAACCACTCTCATGTGAACAGAGGTGGGAGCATGCTGGAACTGGTTAGTTGTGTGTACAACATGTATTATATCTGGCTTATTAATAGAAAGATAGGAAAGTGCTCTGATAAGATTTTTGTAAGGAGTGGGTTCATCAATTCTCATTTTAATGTTGACAACTTCTAGAATGTCCACTTTCTTATCATGTGTAATTCCAGACCTAAAAACAATATCAAAGGCAAATTTAGATTGAGATATCAAATACCCCTGAGGGGAATAAGCAACTTCAAATCCTAAGAAATATCTTAATAGACCTAAATCAGTTATTTCAAAATGAGTTTTAAGAAGTTTTTTGATGTTTTCAACTTCCTCTTTGTCGCCTCCGGTGATTATCATGTCATCCACATAGAGAAGGAGAATAATAATCCCTACATCAGAATTCTTAATAAAAAAAAGTAGTATCAACTAAATAAGATTGAAAATTAATATTAAGCATAATATGACTAAACCTGTCATACCAAGCTTTTGGTGCCTGTTTAAGACCGTAAAGAACTTTTTCTAAATGAAGAGCTTTACCCTTAATGATACTAATTTCAGGTAAGGCTTCCATATACACTTCTTCAACTAGATTTTCATTGAGAAAAACATTTTTGACATCCATCTAAAATATGAGTCATTTTTTAATGGAGGCTAAGGCTATTAATGTTCTGACAGTGGTCATTCGAGCAACTGGGGCAAAAGTTTCTTCATAATCAATGCCATACTCCTAGGCATACCCTTTGGCCACTAATCGGGCTTCATACCTTTTAAGACTTCCAGCACTCTTGGTTTTGACTTTGTAAACCCATCAACAACCTATAGGATTCTTACTTAGAGGAATATCTTGAATGGTCCAAGTGTTAGCCTTTTCTAATGCGTTCAATTCTGACTTCATGGCTTCTACCCATTCTATATGATTTTTGGCTTGAGAATAGGATGACGGTTCTATGTGTGATTGTATTAATGCGATAACTACCTTGTATGTGGGTGAAAAAGATTCGTATGATACAAATTTTTTATGAGGTCTAGAAATTCTGATTAATACTTCGAAATATTTTTCTAATGCACATGGAAGATTTGATTCTTTACGTCTTGAATATTATAGACTAACGTCCCTATGAGTTTGCTCTTCATTATCAACATCATGTTCAAAATCAATAGTACTTTGATTATTGTCAAAATCTCATTCAGGATCACATTCATTAGATTTTGAAGTCAAATATATTAAAAAGGAATATCCATTGACTTCCTTGGGTTTTTCAAATTCAAAGAAACTTTCTTTTTCTTGGAAAGATACATTTCTTGATATATATAATTTTTTATTTTAAAAATCAAAACACCTATAGCCTTTTTTATTATCAGCATATCCTAAGAAGGTACAAATAATCACACGAGGAGAGAGTTTGTCATTCTTGTTGGTGAAAACAAAACACTTGCATCCAAAGACTCTTAATCTAGAGTAATCAGAAGATAAGTTAACAAGTTTTTCAATTGGAGTTATATTTTTCAAAGAAGGAGATGCATTCGATTAATAAGATAGGTAACAGTTAGGGCAACTTCTGCCCAAAATCCTTTTGGAACTTGATTTGCTATTAATAAAGTCTTAGTGGTTTTCATAATGTGTCGATGCTTATATTCGGCCAGGCCATTTTGTTGTGGTGTGTGTGAACACGATCTTTGATGTGTGATGCCATGTAAGTTAAGATAGTCTTTAAATTCTTTGGACATGAATTCTCCCCCTAAATTAGTGCGAAAAATGGAAATAGCATTTTGAAATTTATTTTTAACCATTTTATGAAATGTTTGAAAATGTGAAAAAACCTCAGATTTATGCTTAAGTTAATTCAAGTATGCTTAGAAAAGTCATCGACACAAATTACATAATATGCATATCCACCTTTTAAAATGACTAGTGCAGGACCCCAAACATCCGAATGTATTAATTCAAGTGTTATAGAGAAAACAAAAGTTCTATCATGAAATAGTAATCTTTTCATTTTGCCAAGGATATAATCTTTAAGTAAAACTTTCAGAATTACAAAATTTTTCTAAACTTAGAAAATGCTGGATTTAGATATACGAGGATGACCCAGTCTTTTGTACCATAGATTCAACTATAGTTTTTTAATATTATAACAGAAAGCATTCTTAGGCAATTCCAAAAAATCCATGAAAGAGTCATTCTCTATGGCCTTCCCTAATCAGCTTCTTTGATTGACGATCCTATACCCAACAACCATGAGAAGAGAAGGAGATATTACATCCACAATTAGATATTTGGGAAACAAATAAAAGGTTTAGATTTAGTTTAGGAATATAGCTAACTTTTGGGATAAAAAAATTGTTGGTTTTATGAAGTTTTTTAAAATTTTCTATTCTTTCTATTTCAAGAGATGTACCATCAGCTGTGAAAATTTTTGATACACTTGAGTTATTTTTAAGACATTCGGATAAGCTATTGATATTTGGGGTCATATGAAAAGAAGCACCAGAGTCAAGGAGCCAAGGAAGGTTACTGGAATCGGAGAACGATGAAATAACTGCTCAAGTCGAGTCTTCAGTTGAGGAGGATGCTCCTTTGAGAAGAAGTTGAAGGATCTCCATTAATTGAGCCATAGACATCAGTGCATCTTGGTCTCTTGATTCTGATCTGAGAGATGCAACTTTCTTTTCTTCTCTTCTTTTTATCTTAGGACATTGATGCCTATAGTGCCCCGGCTCATGACAATGGTGGCAAATGACTTTTTTTTGTTAAAATCACCATCTTGTCTACCAAAATGAGGTGGCCTATAAGTGCACACATAGTTACCTGGTCTAGACACAGCTAGAACAGAATCATCTTCAGGTTTTGGAGTATTCTTCCTAAGTCTGTTTTCCTCCATAGTGAGTTCCTCTATAATATCAATGATAGAGGGAATCTTACCTCGATGTAAAAGAGCCGATTTGGTCAACTCAAATTCTGGTCTTAAACTGTTTATAAACTGATAAAAATGTTCCATATCGAGTTGCTTTTGGTAAAGCTCGATATCTTCAGAATAATGCTATTTTGGCTCAAGAAGAGCCAATTCCTCCCAAAGTTTGGATAACTCATTGTAATATTCCCTAATAGTTGTGTTCTTTTGAATCATCGTTCGGACTTTGTCTTGTAAATTGCACACATGTCCAATATCTTTAAAGGAATACATATTTCTAAGATATTCCCAAGCTTTATCGGCATGCTCAAATTTAGCAAGGCTAGAGCATTTCTTAATGTCAACGCTATTAATTAGCCATGACATAATTTTGGCGTGCCCTATCCTCCACTCTTTCCATTTTTTCTCATATGTCACCAAGGCCTTATTCTTTTCTCCTATTGTGTGTAACACCTCAAAAATTTTAACCTTAATTATAATTCAAATATTGAAATTTTGAGACTATTTTTTTTGATAAGTATAAGTAAATTAGATCTTATAATGTGAAAACGATTTTTAAAAACGGTTAAGACTTTGGGCGCGGTTACACTAAAGATAACAATCAAATCAAAATGTACGAGATATATACATTTCAATCCACGTACAATATAAGACTGAAATATGAAGAGTTTTAATGTCATTTCAAATCAGAGTATGAAAACAATACTTTATTCTCTACGTGATCAAGTACTTAAAACGAAAAGATCATGAATACCAAGATCGCAAGGTAAGAGTGGACCCTCAAGAATGCAGCTTGACCAACCCTTCGCTCTCTCCAACTACTCATCATGCTTTACCTGCATTACCTGTCCCTTATAAAACGGGGTCAGACTCGCTAAAGTCTGGTAAAACCAGAGTTACCGGAAGCGCCTAGCTAAAAGGGGAAGCGCGCTTCCCCGAAGCGCGCTTCGGAAGCGCGAAACGTCGCGCTTCCGAAGCGTGGGGGGAAGCGTCCCCCTTTTTTGGGAAGCGCGTTTCCCTTTAATGGGGGACGCGTTTCCCTTTAATGGGGGGCGCGCTTCCCATCACGCTTCCCCCACGCTTCCCCCTCGCTTCCCCCACGCTTCCCCCTCGCTTCCCCTGTTTTTTCAATTTTTTTGTATTTTTTATTTTTTATTTTTATTTTTTTCGCTTCCCCCTCGCTTCCGAGACGCTTCCTAGGTCGCTTCCGAGACGCTTCCTAGGTCGCTTCCGAGACACTTCCCGAATCGCTCCTAAGTGGTCCCACGCTTCCCCGCTTTCTAAAATTTTGAAAGTGCCTCGCTTCCCGCACCCGCTTCCTCAACTGGCAACCATGGGTAAAACAACCAAAACTCAAACTTAAAGAAAACATATTAAGCATTTAAAGGTAAATATATATTATTCATCCATTGTCAAGTGATAGACAAAGGAACAACGTCCTATGAGTCATTCATTTCAAACATTCGAACATAAAACATTTAAAAACATTTCATCACTTAATATTCTATTCATCCTTAACTCATGTAATAAAGCATAATCTATATGCATTCAAGTCATACAAGTCATCGCATAAAATATATATATATATATATATATATATATATATATATATATATATATATATATATATATATATATATATATATAAAGACATTCAGATCATTGCATCATTTTCATATGCATTCATAATTCTTATAAATAATAAGCCAAATCACATTTGACCATTCCAACGTGAAACACACATACATACCTTATAAGTAATTTAGTTAGATATTCATGATACACATCAATAATGATACATAGGTGTGATATATTTACTCAGACAATCATAATGCAATCATTTGCAATGAAACTATGCAAGCGTGATGTATTCACCTAATAAGTCAAAACTAATCATTTGTAGGCGTGATGTGTCATTCACCTATACGCTAACATAAGCATCACAATCATAACCATATATCAAGATCTAAAATCAATAAGGATGTAATTATCATATCTGAGTTCAATATATAATCATGCTATAATAGAAAAGCCAAATCTATAGATTCATAACTGACTATCTTAATCAACTCAAAAAATCATCACAATTCATCATAACATTTCATTTATTCATAATAAAGTTTTACAAAATCCATGCCGGATCACCTGGTCTGGAAAATGTACAACCTCACAAGGAGTTACCACCCTAAACGGATGGTCTGCCTGGTCTTAGACAATGCACTTCTTCACAGGAATATACTGTCTTCGCGGGCTATCCGCTTTTGGACAATGCACTTCCTCACAAAGACTTACCGCTCTAACCGGATTACCTGATCTGGTCATGCACACCTTCACCGAGAATCTTTTGAGAACAATTCCTCAACATGTAACATATCCAGTGAAAATTATTGTGATACGTGCATCAATACAATTGACCACTCTTAGGGTCGATTGCCATCAACACGGGCATAAGCATGTATACAATCAAAGCATCACATCATACATCACTTCATATGACATTAAAATTATAAAATCATACATTTAACCAATAAGGCTTCATGAACCAAAGTTTACTATTGAACTTAAACATTTATCGCATGCATTTATAATTTCATTTCACGTGGCATTTAAATCATATCATACATAAGCATATTATCCTACGCATCATATCATCACCATAAAGAACATTGCACTTCGTAAATTGAACCTCGAAGCATGTGTAAACAAAACATGAGTTCTATGCATGCATATGTGAATATGCACATTTCATAATACAAAACAACTAAATCTCAACATACATAACTCCTACGTAGTTCGAGATTTGCACACATGATAAAAGTCATGCATTTTTCACTATATGAATCGATATATCACATTAGATATAATTGTGTAAGGGTTGGTCAAAATCTCATTGATCATCCTACCGTACATCATATATATATATTTCTCAAGCAAATAAGATATACAAGAATAAATGAGTCCATCATATGACAAGACAATATATATAACATTCACAGTATGTATCGAACATGACTTATACATATCCATAGTAGTTATATGTGCACCATGTATCAAGTTCATACAAACACACAAAACAACATAGTATGCGCAAACCAAAGTATGATGACACACATTGCGTACATATTATACATTCATAAGTGCACATGCATTCAAACCCACACACAAGTGTACCTGCAACAAACACACTCCATATTTCGCTAACTACAATCATGACAAGCATGATCTCCGAACTACAATTACAAGAGTCCTAGATATACACAACTAAGTAAAGTGTGTGAGCATAACTTGTATTTACAATTCATTTAGATATTCGGTGCAACATCATGCTTACACAATTAGTGCCTAAACATGCTCTTTATAAGTTCAGTTAAAGTATCTTACCTTAATAATGTGAAGAACAATGAATCGAAACTCAAAAGACCGAGGAGTTTCGAAGTCCGCAAAGACTGCTACCCAAGCAATACAACGAACCCTTTGTGTGCGATCGCAAATGCCAAAAACTCAAAAAATGACAATTATAACAAGATTAGCCAAAAATAGCAAATTACCCTATAAATCATTACCAAGATCCAAATAACACACAAATACACTCCAATAATTTACAAACTTCATCAAAAATATAATATAGTGATTTATAGCCCAAAATAGTTCTATAAATGCAAATTATAGCTTGATTGGCTTGAATAAACAAATGAATATGTAATAAATAAATAAATGAAATTCAAAAGCTAGAAACACGTTTCTAATTTGGAGATAAAAAAATGAGTTCTTTATTTATTAATAATCCTTAAAAATTACGGGTTTTACATCGTGAGAGGTACTTCTTTGTCATTTTTAACTTTTGTGAGAATTAGTTTGGGACCCGAATCGGAACCACCCAGTATACCCCACAACCATTTTTCCCAAATGTGGTGTTTCATGATTGAAGCCCACATCATATAGTTGGTGTAATTTAATTTCATGGGTACGATGGTGATCTTATCATTGTCATCCATCTTTTACAAGGGTGAGAAAAAGAAAGAATAAATGAGAAAAGAAAAAAGAGAAAAAGAGAAAGATAAGAGAGGAGAAAAATGAGCACAATCACAAATTTTTATAGCCAAGCTTCCTCCAAATGCTTTCCTTCTTCAAAAAAGGTCACTTAGTCATGAACAAAAGGATGAATCACCCTTTGTAAAGGAGGCACGAAAAACGCGATGGAAATTCTTCAAGATCTAAAAGTCTTCAAGGCTCTGATACCATGAAATGAAATGGTGGTCTTCAACAAAAGCACGAGAAACTCTCAAAGAGTGTCTATTGGAAACACCTCAAACACAACCCATAAAAGGGTATAAATGGAAGAACACAATAAAAATAATAATTCTTTATTTCTCACAAGAAATGCTTAAAAAGCATTGATTTACAATGGAGGGGGATTACCGCTATTTATACAAGAGGTAGAGGAGTGAAGGAGCTCTCCTTGAGAGTCGTTGGACCTAGTCCAACGGGTCTAAATATAGCCGTTGGATGGACTAGGTCCAACGACTATATTCTAGTCAAGTCCTAGTTGGGACTTGACTAGATTATAGTATCTAGATCTAAATGAACTAGATAACAAATTAAAATAAAAAGGGAAAGAAACATATAATAAAAAAAGTATATAATAATAATATATTATTATATTATTTATATATATTATATGTTACATTTTACATTTTAACAGGCACCGCCTAGCGCTTTTGACTACATACATTAAGAGTATTTGATAATTCATGTAAAGCTTATTATAGTAACCCATTTTTGCAGTCTCAGCTAAATATGCATATTTTGCAGGGAACAGCCAAAGGATACAGAGGAAAACTGTAAAATATCCAGCTCGGCTGTCCATTAGTGCATTTGCAACAATGAGTGCATTACTTCTTGTAGCACTAATGTGCTTCTGGGGTTGCTTTCTTTATAAAAGATTTGGCAGAAACAATAAAACTCTTGCTATTGATGTTAATGGAGGTAAATATTCTACTTTGTTTCAAACTTTGCAGTCTGAATTTCTTGACATAAATGATGCAAACTGTAGTGTTTATGGTTTAGAAGAAAGAATTCATGCCCATTTTACAAGGTTTTTTTGTTTTGTTTCAGGAACATCTATTGTAATGTTTCATGGTGACCTCCCATACTCCTCAAAAGACATACTGAAGAAAATAGAACTATTGAACAATGAAAACATTATAGGTTCTGGTGGATTTGGAACAGTTTACAAGCTTTCAATGGATGATGGCAATGTGTTTGCACTGAAAAGAATTGTCAAAACTTATGAAGGCTTAGACCGTTTTTTCGAAAGGGAGCTTGAAATTCTTGGGAGCATAAAACATCGATATTTGGTTAATCTACGAGGATATTGCAAGTCTCCTGTTTCAAAGTTGTTAATCTATGATTTCTTACCTGGTGGAAATTTGGATGAAGTACTTCATGGTGAGGTCAAACCCTTTTCGTGGAAACATCTCTATCTTATTATTGAATCTCTTTTGCAGTGTTGGTTTTGTGATTCATGATATATTCTACTTAAAAATTATCTGTATGCATCAGCTACATTTGTGACATTTATTCTGCTCTCTATGCAACAGACAATGATGTCTTTTTCTTTCTACTAAAACCTGCAAGGTATGTTGTCACTGTTGTGTCATAACTTTTGACAAGAAGGCAGTTTCTTATGATATTTAACTACTTAGTTTGATGAACCTGAATTCCGAGAGAATAAATCATGACATGTCTTCCAACTTTCACGTAGATTTCTAGTCAAAGGAACATTTTCTTTTCATGGAAAATAAGACGCTTGGAGTTTTGAGAATTCCCTGGAGAAGATTGAACTTGATATGCATTCATAAGGCAAAGAAAGAAAAAACTGTGTAATTTTATATTACATCTTATAGAACTGGTGTAAGGTTTCAGATCATGTGACTTGGAATTATTCATTTTTAGAATGTTTTGATCTTAGAATGCAATAGCTGCATTCTTTAAGGTTTGGCTTGGAAGATCCAGGAGGCATTTTAGGATGGCACATACTCTTGCATGCCATGTGTCCTGTGTTCCCAGGGTGTAAGCATAAGTGGGTAGTTAATGATGTTCTTTAATCAAAGAATAGTCCAATTCCCAAGGGCTATCTTGCAGAGGCAGCTGTATGTAGAGTTGCAATTCTATTTGTAACATTCAATCAAATAGCACCAAGATTTTGATTGTGCCATTCGATCAATGTTTAGCAAGATCGGAAATGCATAGACATTTAAAACAGGAAGAATTGTAATAGATTGTGCACTTGACATGTCTTCCGTCCAAGTTTTCTCCATTCTATACAGCCCAAGCTGCAATTGAAGATCTACTACATCAAATATTGTTCTCAAGTACTTTGCAGTGGAGAATATACTGGATCTTTTTCTTCTCCTTTGAAAAAGTCGATTAAATTTAAACAAAAAGATAACAAGCAAGGTCCTGTTTTCATGTTTTGTGTTAGTTTCAGGAATTCTTGTGAGATAATGACTGAAAATATTGCAAAATATCAAGATAAACCTTTTTTGGTGACATGATGAAAATATCACGATGTTTTTTGTTTTTTGTTTTGCTTTGGAAATTTTCAGAGTAAATATGATAGTTTTCATTGGGACAGATATAGTCTCTATCCCTATTAGTATCTTGGGCTTTGAAGGATAAAATGTGTTCTATTAGTATCTCATGGCTTTGAAGGATATAATGTAATTAGTTTCCTCTATTATCTTTATTTATCACCATGGTGTATGCTGTGTATTATGTTTTATTAGCATGCTGATGTTTATTCTCCCCTTTCAACCTAACTATAAAATTATGCACTGAGCAGAAAGATCTGAGCAACTGGATTGGGATGCACGATTAAAGATCATCTTGGGAGCTGCTAAGGGACTTGCATACTTACACCATGATTGTTCTCCTCGAATCATTCATCGTGACATTAAATCAAGCAATATACTGCTCGATAGCAACATGGAAGCCCGTGTTTCTGATTTTGGACTTGCCAAATTGTTGGAGGATGAAGAATCTCATATAACAACTATCGTTGCTGGAACTTTTGGTTATTTAGCTCCAGGTATGAAAAATACAGAACGTCGTATTGTCGTGCCCTTTAGTGTGTCGACATTCATAAGTTCTAGGTGATCTTGATGTGCTGCCAAATATATTTTCGAGTGTTTTAATATTTCACAAGTTCTCAATGACCTGATGTTCCACCAAATATTTTTGTGGTCTTAATATGACACTAATATATAAATGATGTATTATTTACTTTTTTGGCATATCCTTATTCTTTTGCTTCTCATATTATTACACTTTATTCTTTGTGTAAGGGCTTTTTTTAACCCTTATTCTCAGAGATTGAGATGTCATTTCTATAATGAAATACAAGTGCCAAAAACAATGTCACCAAGTGACTACAAGAAGAGACACTCACATAAATACAATGTCTCTAATTGACAAGATACAATATGCCACAAAGGACAAACAAGAAACATACACAAGTGGGAAAGAGGACTTGAAATAATATAGAAGCCTTTCAATAATATATAATCCTTTATTGAAATGCTTAAACAAGCATTGAAAATAATGGGGGAGAAGTCCCCTTTAAATACACCACAAGAGGGGGCTAAGGGGAGCTCCCCAACGATCACATTTGTGACCGTTGGGGAGGGTCCCAACAACTCTTAAGCCCCTTTTTACCCCTTTAACGAATAAAAAAGAAAAGAAAAAAATAAAAATACAAAAATGTCCCTAATGGACATGAATATTTACACAAAGATGAAAAGATCAAATTGCCCCTAATGGGCATTACAATATATATATATATATATATATATATATATATATATATATATATATATATATATATATATATATATTTTAACACCCTCCCTCGAACTGACAGTGAGATCACCGAGTGTTTGCTTAGGAGAAGGTAGAAACAGGATGATGGTAAGGCTTTGGTGAAGAAATCTGCTAGCTGATATTCTGAAGTAACATATGGTAGTTGAATGATGCCCTGTAAAAATTCATCTCGAACATAATGACATTCCATCTCGATGTGCTTTGTTCGTTTATGGAAGGTGTGATTGCTAGCAATGTAGATGACACTCTTATTGTCGCAACACAACTTTGAAGGAGTAGAGATAATGACTCCCATATCTTTGAGCAGACTTCTCAACTAAACAAGCTCAGTGGTTGTTGTGGCAATCGCCTTATACTCCGCCTCCATGGAAGATAGAGACACCTTCTGTTGTTTCTTACATCTCCAAGAGATTAATGATTCTCCAAGAAAAACACAATAACCTATTGTAGAAATACGATCATTGGGGTTACCACTCCAATCAGAATCAGTATAAGCAATTAAATTAGGAGATGAAGAAGAAGATAAGAATAGTCCTTTGGTTATGGTTTTCTTCTGATAATTCGCATGATGGCAACTATGTGAAAAGTAGTAGGAGCATTTTGAAATTGACTTGCATTGTGAACAACATAAGTAATATATGGCCGGGTAATAGACAAATATGTTAGTGATCCAATCAGTTGACGATAAGGAGTGTGATCTTCTAAAAGAATTTCATCATCGACTCTCATCTTAGCATTGATTACTTCTGGAGTCTCCACTTTCTTTCCGTCAGTTAAGCCAGACTTAGCAATAATATCTGATGCCAGCTTCATCTGAGACAAAATATATCCCCGAGGAGAATATACAACTTCGATCCCTAAAAAATACCTTAGAAATCCAATATCAGACATATCAAAATTGCTTCTAAGAATATTTTTAATAAGCTCAATGTCCTTTTTATCTGTCCCAGTGATAATCATGTCATCAACATATAATAATAAAATAGTTATGTGATTACCAACATATTTAACAAAAAGAGTAGTATCAGTATAACAAGAAGTAAAACCATTATCAAAGACAACTTTAGTAAAGCGATCATACCAAGTTTTTAGAGCTTGTTTAAGACTATAAAGAACTTTATTGAGTTTAAATTTTTTTTTTCTCAATCTCAAGAGCTGGCAGAGGATCCATATATACTTCTTCATAAAGGTTCCCATTTAAAAAAACATTTTTGACATCTAATTGACAGATAAGCTATTGTTTAATAGATGCTAAGACTCTTAAGGTTCTTACACTAGTTATCCTAGCAACCGGAGCAAAGCTTTCATCATAATCAATTTCATATTCTTGTACATGCCCTTTAGCAACTAACGTAGCTTTGTATCTTTCTAATATCCCATCACTCTTAGTTTTGACTTTATAAACCCATCTACATCCAATTGCTTTTTTTTTTTCTAAAATGAGACCTGCAGTTGTCCAAGTATTAGCTTTGTTGAGTGCTTCTAACTCAAGTCTCATAACATCAATCCAATGTGGATGTTGCTTAGCTTCTTTAAAATTAGAAGGTTCATGATAAGAATGGATCATCATTAGACAAGTTCTATATTTTGGGGAAAATGAATCATATGACACAAATTTTTGAGGTCTACTATTCCTAGAAGATCGCTTAGGTAGGGATTCTTCAACTTGATCTTTTAAACAAATGTCAAGAGAATATATATCGAAAGCATTTTGATGTTCATTGCCCTCTCGCCGAGTATACACATGTATATCATTGGGATTCTCATTGTGAGAATCATCATTTTGATGAGAATTGTCATCACAAATAGTATCTTTAAGATCTTTGGATTTATTTTTGGGCAATAAGTAAAAAAAAAAGAATAATCAACCTCTTCCTTAGATTTTTGAAATTCAAATCCATTTTGTTCTTCAAGAAAGTTCACATTTCTTGAAACATAAAGTTTGTTATTTTTAATATCATAACACCTATACCCCTTTTGATTTTTACCATAGCCAATAAAAGCACATTCAAGAGCTTTTGGTGAAAGTTTATCTTGTCCTTGAAAAAGAACAAAGCATTTACAAAAAAAAAATCTTAATCTTTTAAAATCTGGAGAGATTTTGAACAATTTTTCAAAAGGAAAAACATTTTTAAGGATGAGGAAGGCATTTGATTTATAAGATAAGTTGTGCAAAGAGCAACTTCAGCCCAAAAGTTATTTGAAACATTTTTAGAGACAAGAAGAGTTCTTGTTGTTTCAATAAGATGCCTATGTTTTCTTTCGACAAAACTATTTTGTTGAGGAGTTTTAGGACAAGACCTTTGATGAATAATGTCATTTTGTTTAAGATGATTTTGAAATTCATTTGACATGTATTCACCTCCGGAATCAAATCTAAAAATGGCTATGTTGTTTTGAAATTGATTTTAAATAATAATATGAAATTCTTTAAAAATAAAGAAAATGTCGGATTTGTTTTTAATAAAAATAAACTCATGTGTATCTAGTAAAATCATCAATAAAGACAACATAATATGAATATCCTCCTTTAGACATAACAAGTGCCAGTCCCTACATCCGAATGCACTAATTCAAATGGTCTCTTGGAAATAAAGTTGCTATGAGAATAAGGAAGAGAATGCATTTTTCCAAGGATACAATCATTGCATGTAAATTCTTTTTCATTAAAAAAAATTTCAAAAAGGAAAAAAGATACAACTTAGAAATACTAAGGTGACCAAGCTTTTTGTGCTAAGTAACAATATCTTTAGATTGGACATGATTACAAAATGATTTTGATGGCAAAGACAAAATCTATGTAATATAGGCCTCCTCTTCTATTGCCTTGCCCAATTCGCTTCTCGGACCAGAGATCCTGCATATAGAAATTGGTTGGTGAAAAATAGACACTACATCCAAAATCAGTTGTTTGATAAACGAAAAAAAGATTTAAGTTAAGTTTTGGAATAGTCTTAATTTTTGGAACATAAAATTCTTTGCCTTGACTAAAAAAATTTTCAAGGTTTCTCATCTCTTCAACATCTAATGATGTTCCATCGACCATAAATACAAATGATGTAAAAGAATTAAAACTTGGTTTGGATAAAAGATGATACATTTGGAGTCATATGAAAGGAGGCACCCAAGAGGACATACTGGGAGTTGATGACTTTTCGTAAGTTGAGCAATGGAGTCCTTTATGTCTCCATCTCTCTTTGATTCTTCACTTGAATTGCTTTGACTATCTCCAACGGAAGCCACCTTCTTTTTAAGCTTAGGACAATCGGGTCTAAGATGACCCGGTTCATTACAATGGTGACAAACAATTTTTCTTTCTCCACAATTATTATTTTTTCAAAAATGAGGAGGTTTATATGTTCTCATGTTATTTTTCAGTCTAGATACCGCATGAACCTCATCAAAGTCCTTTTTAAGAGCCAAGCGAGTTTCTTCTTAGCATAAGTCGGCAAGGATTTCACTAAGAGGAGTAAAAGCCCTATAAAGAAGGGATCTTCTTAGTTCAAATTCGGGACGAAGACCATGAATAATTTGAAAAAATCTTTCTCTCTTCATTTGCTCTTGCCTCGTATCATAGCACTTCCTTCCCATTGTAGTTCAAGGAGAGCAAGTTCATCCCATAGAGGGGATAGAGTACTATAATAGTCTCTAATATTCATATCCTCTTGCTTAGTTCCTCTTATTTTTTCTTGTAAAAAGAAATGTCTAGCAAGGTCATTTTGAGTGTATGTGCCTTTCATAAAGAACCATGCTTCATTTGCTTTTTTAAATTTGGCTAGATTAGCGCAAATCGTGAGTTTCACATTATTCATTCTCCACGCCAATATTTTGGCATGCTCACTTTCCCAATCTTCAACTTTGGATTAGTTTTCTTGAAATTTTTTGGCCTTTTTTTCATCACTCAAAGCTTTTTCTTCATCCCCCTCCTTGGCGAGCTTCAATTGTGGTTCCGAAATGGTTCCACATACATATCCCCAAAGTTTCTTACCTTTGAGATTGTTTTCCATAGCGGTCACCCATATTCTATAGTTGGTCCCATTTAATTTGAATGAAAAGTTGATCATTGCATATTTGTCGGCCATTGTGGAAAGAGTTGAAGAAGAACAAGAGTACGAAGCTTAATACCACTCAAACATAAGAGAGAGAAGTCCCAAGAGTGCTTCCACCGCCTAGTGGCTCTAGTACCATATAATGAAATACAAGTGTAAAAAACAATGTGACTACAAGAAGGCACAATCACATAAATACAATGCCTCTAATGGACAAGATACAATGTCACAAAGGGCAAACAAGAAACATACACAAGTAAGAAGAGAACTTGACATAATATAGAAGCCTTTTAATAATATAGAAGCCTTTATCGAAATGCTTAAACAAGCATTGAAAATAATGGGGGGAGAAGTCCCCTTTAAATACACCACGAGGGGGCCAAGGAGAGCTCCCAAAGAGTCGTTGAGAGCTCCCCAATGGTCAAGAAAATAAAATAAATAAAAATACAAAAATACAAAAATGTCCCTAATGGGCATGAATATTTACATAAAGATGAAAAGAACAAATTGCCCCTAATGGGCGTTACAATATATATATATATATATATATTAACAATTTCCACTTTTTGGTGAGATGTTCCAAACGTTTCATGCTGTGTAAGTTGGACTTCTATCAGTATTTATTTCTCTCCCTCCTGTGAGTCAATCTAAGTGTTTTTTGTTTTTTTTTTCATTGATAATCTCTAATGACACTTATTTTCCCACTATATCCTCGTTCTCTTCTTTCCACATACTTAAGCGACCATTCTACAATCATATCTAGTCATTATCTTGTTATGCAATCAATCACCCTTGTTTCACTGAATTCAGAACCCTAATACAATTGTTGAGTTATATGTGGGTTTATGTAATGAAGAGTCATTCTTAATTTCTTGATATGTTTGTTGTACTTTGTGTTATCAAGGGAGCCTGTTTGAGCTCAAAAAGTCCCAGGCTTTCCTTATTTCAAGTTATCATTCATCAGCTTTCATGTACCTACTATCAAAAACAAAATCAGGCATGCCAAAGACATGCATTTGGCATATCATAGAGGCTACAAGGAATGGCCACAGGTATAGTGATTTTTATATCTCATTAAAACAGGCTTACTTCTTTTGCTATCTCATCTTGTGAATAAAATTCACTCAATGGTGAAGTGGCATAATGACCTTTTATTAGCTTCTGCCGCATTAACGTCTTTATTAAACTGGTATTTGGTGACTGTTTCTCATTGACTATTGATGAACTAGTAATCCTCTGCTCAACCTCTGGCTAAATTCACAAATATTTTACCTGCAATATCATAATATTTTCTGGTTTTGACTTAAAAGGTTCAAAATGCATTGATTCTGTAAGTTTGTGATTAGGAATAGGTGTAATATTTACATGATCTCCTTAATGGTGTTAAATGCTTTCAGTTTTTCATACTGACAATTAGATTCACAGAGTACATGCACAGTGGCAGAGCAACTGAGAAGACTGATGTTTACAGTTTTGGAGTTCTTGTGCTGGAAGTGTTAAGTGGGAAGCGCCCAACAGATTCATCATTCATTGAAAAAGGTCTTAATATTGTTGGCTGGGTATGTTTCTTTATGTTGGAATCATTAGGCTGTGCTAGGACTAATCGATTTTTAATGTTTTCCATTTGCATTTTCATTTCATACTTGGGAACAATGTGAAATCTAGTGGACATTTGCACAATTAAAATTTTGTAGACCTGCCAATAAGTAATGTTTCATGTAGACTAGAGCCAATTATATCCTCATTCTCAATTATGATGTCAATGCTCTACTGTGGACTTTTTCCAGAATAGAAATGATATGTACCTTTAGCTACACAAATGTTTGAAGCCTAATTGTTACTTGTATGGATATTGAGTCTGACATTAGGATTATGCAACATTGACTTGGAATGACCTGGCAAGTAGGCACCATTGGCAAGTCAGTGGATAAACTTGATTTGTTTCAACCTGAGAATTGGTGCTGGGGTTCTTTATGCAAAGTTCCAATATCCGTTGATAGGTCAATGCAAGAAGGAAGACAAGAGAATCAAATATTTATTACTCAATTATCGTAACTGTCTGGTGTTAGGTCTATATACACAATAATGACATGGTGGAAAAGGCAGAATACTGTGCAAATAAGGATGTGTACCAGTCAGATTTGTTTCGTATATAGGTATTACTCAATCCAACCTAATCCAATATTGCCTAATTGGATTCAGTATCAGTCAGAGTTGGAAGGAAAAAGGTATTACCAATTCGGACCTGACTAGCTAATTGGATATACTTTTATACATAAACAGATTCGGATTCTGTCAGGTTAGGATTTGTTTCTGATTCAGATTTTAATTCAGATGTAAGATAATCAGATATTTGAATTCTCTTGCTCTTGTTATATAATTGCTTATCGCTACTGGTGATTCTTATCGATTTATCCGCATTCAGCTGAACTTATGTCAAAGTTTGTCTTTGCAGTTGAATTTGTTAGCATCTGAAAACAGACTCAGGGAGATTGTGGATCCATCTTGTGAGGGGGTGCAGCCAGAAAGCTTGGATGCTCTGGTATCAGTTGCCATTCAGTGTGTATCATCCAGTCCAGAGGATCGCCCAACAATGCACAGGGTAGTACAGATCTTGGAATCTGAAGTGATGACTCCCTGCCCTAGTGAATTTTATGATTCAAACTCCGAGTAACTGAGAAGACATGATTATGCAAATGCTCGAGATACTGTAAATTTACCTTGCTGGAGCAAAAGAAAATCATGCAGCTGCAGGAGGTCTGCATTCCGCACTGCATTCTTTCATTCTTTATTTTTTTTTCTACGTACAAGCTTCATTCGCTGGGAAGATACGTGGGCTGCACTCCTGACAGATGGAGATTGATAATGGAAATTTTTCAGGCACGTCTACCTCTGAAATCCCTATTGGTGACTCTAGGCGGTTCATATATACAGATTTGTGAACAGACAAAAAGAACTGTAGTATAATCTGATAGTGTTTGTATTCAGCGGTGTTTATGGCTCCATGTTCCAGTATTCGTTTTTCTGACTCAAATCTGTCATGTAGAGAAGAGAATCTCAGATCTATATGGAGGTCTTTTTTAAATCATAAGACATTTTCATGTTGCAAGATGCAAAGACAACCTTGCTAGATGCAACTTCTTGAGTGTCCTGCCAAGTGCAAATCTTGTTGCTAAAGTCGTTGCTGAAATGTAAGTTCCTTGTAAAAATCCTGAACTATATTTACGTTTTTCAAGGATTATTTGGCATCTACCACTCGTGGATGGATTTTGAAGCTTGTTTTTTCCAGATAATTTGTTTTCAATGAAAAATTGGAGTTTCCAGTCTTCTGGAATTCTTGCTGGATAATAAATGCTTGTGTATTATGCTTGGTGAAGCTAAAAATTAAGCCTTAAGATTTCAATTATGTCCAACGTTTACTTTTTCTTGCCCTTCGGTTGGTACAATCCTTGAGGTCCCCCTGCCCACTTGATACACCCCTGTCCTGTCAACTTGGTGACTAAGACTATTATAGCCCTTGTGGGCATCCCATGATATTACTCCCTGGACTAAAAAGCACCGACAAATAATCAAAGCTTAATCGCAGCGTGTGTTCATATTGCAGTGTTAATTTATTGCACTAAACAATCAATTTGTCTTTGATCAGTCCAAGGATCAAAGATACCTTAAGGGAGGTATGCTATTTTCCCGCAAAGGAGAGGCATGGCTCGTTTGAATGTCTAGGAGATCTTCGTCCAACTCTGTTGGACCGCACCTGAAGCTCCTAGAGGTGTGAATCGGTTTTTGGAATCATATGAGGAGAATGCTTCACATTTCGATGACAACAATGTCGATCCTGGGAAAGCCTAATACCAAAAATAAAATAAAATAAAAGACTCGTTTTGGTTTGTTATGGATATTGTTAAGCGATAATAGTCAGTTGAATTCTTATTACAAAGTACTTGCAGGAAATGTTTTCAAAAGATTGAGGCCCGTATGGATAATGGTCAGTTGAATTCTTTATTACAAAGTACTTGCAGGAAATGTTTTCAAAAGATTGAGGCCCGTATGGATAATGGTCAGTTGAATTCTTTATTTCAAAGTACTTGCAGGAAATGTTTTCAAAAGATTGAGGCCCGTATGGAATTAGAAGAGAGGGTGACAAAAGGAAGAGGTTGAATCATGTTTGGTATTTAGTTTAAATTCTACATATTGATGTTTTCTTCTGTGTGTAATTTTCTTATGCAGATCATATTCTACAAATTGATGTTTATTCAATAAGTATAATTTTCTTGCGTAGATTACAAAATCATTTGCCTCAATAATACCAAAGAAAACAATAGTGTTTCAATGCTATTTTAGAGCTTGTCAAAAAAGAACATATTGGAGGAGGTTGTGACATTCTATTTTTGTTTTTTTTGAAAGCCAAGTTGGGGTTAGGCAGACCCTTACCGAAGCAGGTTATATGTTCCCCTCCGGAACACACAGGTGCTTGTTCTCGGGTCTGAATGAGCGCCACATATGTAAGCACGTGGGGCTCATTTCCCCTTGTGTGTTTGCATCACTTAGCATCGAAGTCCGGTGCATTTGCAAAGACTTAAGTATCCTTTCCCGCCATTAGCGCCATGAAATGATGTTTCGAGTAATGTATCAAAATGTCCTCCAGCCAGAAAATGGAGGATAACCTTTTGTTTTCGCCCTAAACGAATCTCAACCTTGAAATATGTCGCCCTCTCCATTCTGGATCACCCTTACACCTCCGGAGGAGCACCCTTTGTCGTCGTCTGCTGCAGCGGGAGCACCCTTTGCCGTCGTCTGTTGCCAGAGCACCTTTTACCGTTGTCTGCTGCTGGACCACCTTTTACCATCGTCTGTTGTCGGACCACCCTTTGTTGTGCAGCTGAGGATCTATCAGATATTAAATCAACAAGAGCAGATTCAAAAGTATACGCTGCAGCTGGTAGCTCCATGTTCTTCTGCAGAAGTTCTGACAACTCTGTATCAAGGGTCAGATCCCACATATCCTTTGCAAGCAAACGAGCTCATTTGTAATGGTTGTACATACTCATCGAAGAGAAATAATTGAAGATCTTTACAAAGAATGGGTTGACCCTACCAAAGGAATGGTGGTTGGAAGCATGACAAAGCATGATAAGGTGGTTGGAAGCATGATAAGGTATCACTCGTGAGGAGTGTAATAAATTGGAGTTTATTAACTTAGTATACAAACTTTGTAAACTTTGTAAACTTTGTTAAACATTCAATGCCATTCAGTTATTTGTAATGATCTTCGAGTTATTATTTACCATGCCAATAAAACTAATGATTTATAGTATTAGGATGTTTTGACGCGATTTATACGATAAATATCGTAATAATTGACACTAGCAAACACATAATATCTATTTACAACGATTCATACTTCAAATAATGTGCAGCGATTTTAATAGAAATTGTTAAATCAACAACGATTTGAACACACAAATCGATATACATATCACATAATATACTACAAATCAATACGACAATTTAGCATAATCGCTTATTCATATTACAAATCGATACAATAAACGTAAGCATAATAGCTTACAAATCGATATTAACAAACAAAATAATATCTCTCAAATTGATAGTATATTACTACAACCACGATTTGCGTTACACTATTCCAATATTTTTTATACAAAGGCAAATCGTTGTGGCCGACATAGACGTCATTGCGTAAATCTCATAAATCATCAACCAAAATACAGGTCTCACAAGGCATATCGATTTTTGACAATGAGCTGGATGTGAAACAATGTTTCTTTTATAAATGAATGACACATATTTTGGTAACGAAGCCAAATCGACACGATTTATGATTTATACATTTAAAGCAACAATGATTTATACATTTAACGCAATAGCAATTTATGATGCATAAAGTTACTAAGATTTGTAAGTTTGCTAAATCGTACAACGAGGTTTACTGTTGAAGCCCAAACGTTACAACGATATGTACTTATGAAGGGTGTGATTTTTACATCGATTTGTAAGTTTAAAGCAGCAATTTATACATTTAAAGTAGGAATGATTTATACGTTTAATGCAATAGCGATTTATACTAACCTTAAATGACCAACAATTTGACAACGCAAATGACCATCTCATGTCGCTATAGTTGTTATTCCTCACGCACAGGTTTTAATTACATAGTACAAATATCTAACCCTAACCCTAAACCCTAAACACCTTAAACCCTAACCCTAAACCCTAAACCCTAAATATCTTACTAAACCCTAACGACAAACACTAAACCCTTAATATATTACTAAACCCTAAACCCTAAACCCTAAACCCTAGATCCTAAAACCCAACCCCTAAACATCGTGTCAATTTGTTCTTTAGTAAGTCTAAACATCGTGTTGATTTGTTTATTGTTTTTCGTTTCTGCCTTTTATGAATCAATATCAAGTAAATCACTATACGACATATCGTTCACGTAGAAAACACTCGTAAAAGCAAATTATGATAGTTATAAAGTTGTAAATCGATTTGTACTTTACTAAGTCTAAACATCGTGTCGATTTGTTACTATACCTTAACCTAAACCCTAAACCCTTAATATCTTACTAAACCCTAACGCTAAACCCTAAACCCTTAATAAATTACTAAACCCTTAACCTTAAACCCTAAACCTAGACTATAAATCCTAAATCCTAAACCCTAAACATCGTGTCAATTTGTTTACAGCTATTTCCTTTTTTCCTTTTATGAATAAGTCATTAGGTACATCATGATACGACATATCGTTCACGTAGAAAATGCTCATAAAATCAAATCGCTATAAGATATCGTTCACATAGACAAAGCTCGTAAATGCAAATCGTGATAGGACAAATCATTTCTGATTTAGGTCTGTTGTTGTACAGATATTGATAGAACACTTCTTCTATAAAACAGTGATAATGATTTGCAACTTTAACTTAATGTCTGTTGCTGTACAGAATTGATAGAACACTTCTTCTATATAATAGTGATAGCGATTTGCAACTTTTTAATAGTTATCAAGTTGTAAATCGATTTATACTTTACTAAGTCTAAACGTTATGTTGATTTGTGTACACGTGCTTAAAACCCTATTCTATGTAAAACCCTAATATAGATTTGTGTAAAACCCTAATCTATGTAAAACCCTACCCGACCCGACCTTACCCGTTGTCCATGTCTAAAACCCTAATCTATTTATCCTCTTTTCTGCGGCAGCGCACCTTCTTCTTCTTCTTTTTCTTTCTCCTCCGCCTTCTTCTTCTCTTCCTTGTATTTTTCTTTCTTCTTTGTTCTTCTGTGTTCCTTCTACCCGTGCTTTATAGATGGGTTTTGATGCTGATAACATAGTGATTTCACGCAGTGAGGAAAGATCTGTGTAATCTTCGATAATGATTATGGTTGTTATCTTTTGTGTATATATCAATATATTCATCACACATACGACTATGGCGTATTTATCGTGAAGTATATCGAAGCTTACGCAGAATATAACAACCATAATATCTTTAATCGTTGCAGTCATACCAGAGCAAGCACATATATTCTATATGATAGACATGGAGTGATGTTGATGTTCATCTATTTGATCTATTCCTACTGCCGGACCCTCCATTGTTCGCAAACCATAATTTGTAGTTAGAAAAATATCTGCCTACCTTCAATATACTTCATGACAAATATGCACATAGAATCGTTTCCTTCTAGCGGTGAGTGCCTGAGCTGAAGTTTGTGAAGCATATTCTCAAGAGTGCGCTCATTTCCTGCTGCAAAGCGATTCTATGTGTCGATCAAATATATATATATCTCTAGAGCTCTTGCTAGCTGTAATATGAACTCTGTGTCATGAGTGATAACATTGAAGGATCTCTGAAAACAAAGAATGTGCAGCACTCTGAAAGCAAAGAATGTTCAGTTGATGATATTTGCATGAGAAACAAAGAATGTGTAACACTTATATATTTTGTAATGAATGTGGTTGTAATGTATCGTTGAAATTAACTCGATTTATAGTTTACTATGCCTAAACATCGTGTCGATTTATTTATTGTATTTTCTTTTCTGCCTTTTATGAATTAGTCATTATATAAATCGTGGTAGGACATGTTATTCACATATACAAAGCTCATAAAATTAATTCGCGAAAGGACAATCGGTATCAAGCAAATCACTATATCAATTATCATACAGTGATATCGATTTGCAACTAAGTCAGGATTTATAGTTTACTAAGTATAAACATCGTATCAATTTGTTTATTGCTTTTCTTTTCCTTCTTTTATGAGTCAGTCAGTGTGTAAATCGCGGTAGGACATATCGTTCACATAGACATTGCTCGTAAAAGCAAATCTCGATTTGTTTAGTTTTCTTTCCGCCATTTATGAATCAGCCATTTTGTAAATCATGATGGAACATATTGTTCGCTTAAACAAAGCTCTTAAAGGCAAATCACGATAGTTCATAGTCTTTATACATACAAATCGTTTATATATTTAAAGCAACAACGATTTATATATTTAATGATTTATGATTTATACATTTAAAGCAACAATGATTTATGATTTATATAATGAGGATTGAGAATGATAAAGAAAGGGATTTATAAATTGTGTCATATCTTACTAAACTCTAACACTAAGCCCTAAACCCTAAACCCTAAACCCTAAACGAGGTGTAAATTTGAAGGCTAGATGAAACAACGATTTGTCTGTGTAATTGTATTGCAATTTGTACTCATGCCAATAGTGATTTCCATCCAGTTATGGTAGACATAGACGTCATTGTGTAGGTCGCGATATGACAATACATGTTATAACATCTTAAAAATCGATACTAAAAAATACCTAATATATTATACATATTATATAATATATTAATCATCGATACGACAATTCAACATAATATTCTTAATATCGATTTAAGATATTGTTTTGATTCGTAATATTGATTTCTATCATGATTTTGAATATCAATTTAAGATATTGTTTTGATTATTAATATCGATTTAAGATATTATTTCGATTATTAATATCGATTTAAGATATTGTTTTGATTCTAAATATCGATGTTTAAGATATCAATATGAATTTTCAAATTGATTTAAGATATTGTTCTGAATCTTAATATCGATTTCTATGTTGATTCTTAATATGGATTTAAGATATTGTTTTATTCTTAATATCGATTTATAAGATATCAACAATAATTTCCATATCGATTTGTATGATATTTGAATATCTGATTGTGTTATACTATGACAATATTTTCGCAACAAAGGCAGATCTTTGTAGCCGACAACAATGTCATTATAAAATCTTTTATTATAAGACGTGAACCACAAAAAATGTGAACCGACAAAAATCTTTGGTGAGTCCCATAAGCATTAAACTCCTCGGCTATAAAAGGAGTTCTTTGCAATATTTCCCCCTAAACATTCCACAAAAATTCTAATGCTTCATCTTCTTTCGTCGAAGCACCCTTTACCGTCTCGGTAAGCGTTTATGTTGTGTAGGTTTTCAATGGCTTACATTCCTAAGAGAAGAAACGCTTCGTCGTCAGCGGGAAAAACCCGTGACGTAATCATTCAAGAGTATGCTTTGTATAAGCAAGTAGAAGCGTACTACAGAATAATGAAGATTGAGAATGATAAAGAAAGTGAGCAATTGCTGGTAAAGTATAGATCAGAGCTTAATCCGTCGGATATTGAAGATGATAATCCAACGATGAAAAAGAAGAAGGATGACGAAGATAAGCAAAATAAAAAAAAGGAGGATAATGAAAAAAAATAAAGGAAACCAAGGCAAAGGAAGGATGAGGTGGAGGATAGGGGAAAGCAAAGGAATAATAATGAGGAGGAGGAAGAGAAGCGAAGGCAAAAGGAGGAGGAGGAGGAGGAGGAGAGGGAAAATCAAAGAAAGAATAAGGAGAAGCGAAGGCAAAAGGAGGAGGAGTAGAGGGAAAAACAAAGAAAGAATAAGGAAAAGGAGGAGAAGCGAAGGCAAAAGAAGGAGGAGGAGGAGAGGAAAAAACAAAGGAAGGAGAAGGAGGACGAGGAAGATAAGGAAAGACAAAGGAAGAAGGAGGAGGAGAGGGAAAGGCAGTTGAAGAAGAAGAAGGAGGAGGAAATGAAACCGATGAAGCAGGAATTTTTTGAAAACCAAAGGAAGATAAGGCAAATGAAGAAGGAGGTGGAGGAGTGGGAAAGGCAAAAAAAGAATAAGGAAAAGAGAGAAAGGCAAAAAAAGAATAAAGAGGAGAGAGAATGACAATTGAAGAAGAAGAAGGAGGAGGAAGAGAAGAAAAGCCATATGATGAAGATGGAAGAGAAAAGGCAAAGGAAGAAGTATCAAGATGAGGAAGAGAAGGAAAGACAAAGGAAGAAGAAGGAGAAGGCGGAGGAGGAAGAGAAGGAACGACAAAGGAAAGAGAAGGAAGACGAGGAAGAGAGAGAAAGGCAAAGGAAGGAGAAGGAGGACGAGGAAGGGAAGAAAAGACAAAGGAAGGAAAAGGAAGACGAGGAAGAGAAGGAAAGACAAAGGAAGGAAAAAGAGGACGAGGAAGAGAAAAAAAAAGAAAAGAAAAAGCATACAATGGTTGCGAAGGACGGAAGGAAGGAAGAAATACAAAAGCAGAGGAAGGAAGGGGATAAAGAGGAGAAAAGTGTGACCAAGGTACGTTAATCGCTACTGTATGTCGCGGTGTACTGTTGTAGGTATTATTATGTATAGAGATTACTCTGTATAGTGATTATTATGTATAGTGATTACTCTGTATAACGATTATTATATATAGCGATTACTCTGTATAGCGATTACTGTGATAGCGATTACTTTGTATAACGATTATTGCGATAGCGATTACTATGTATAGCGATTAACTGTGATTTGATATTTTGTGTTACAGGCAGGTCAGAAGAGAAGCAAAGCAGCAGGTGAAAAGCTGAGAGGGCAGTGTCAGTGACCTATAGTTCTGTCATGGTTCAGAAAGCTGAGTGAATATCAGAAGGACCGATTACAAAAGATACACTTCGGCGACCTTCTGGACCAACATTATTTTGAAAATTGCTCGAACACCATGACCCACCTGGTTAATAAGTGGAACCATAAGATAAACACGTTCTAGTTTGTGGGTTTTGAGATGACCATGACCCTAGAAGATGTGACACAAATTACGTGTCTTAAGTGCCATGGAAGTGTTGTCCTAACACAGGATTCAAACTATGACCTAAGGGACAATTGCACGACCCTTCTAGGAATGTCGATGGAGGAATGACGTGAGTGTATTTCTGGTGGAGGCAATTCCTCATCGATGAAAGTTTATTTTTTCCGTAATAAATGGGAAGGCCGGTCCGCTGCATGTGCATCTGAAGCAGCTGGTCAAGAGTTGCGCCGCTTCCTTCTTTATTTTTTTGGACTTACTTTATTTTCCGATTATTCTGGTTCGAGAATAAGTTACTTGTGACTGCAGTTCCTGAAAGACTTAGATGAAGTCGACAACTGGGCATGGGGTGCTGCTATGCTCGTACACTTATACAGTCAAATTTACCATGCGAATAGGGGTACAAAAACCGTCGGGGGGTTTGCCATTTGTTCAGGTATTTGTTTATTACATATTTAATGCTTGTGGACTAAGCTCGTTGAAGGTTATAGTCTTACTAATATATTATTTTTGTAAGCCTAGACTTGGGAGCATATTGTCACCTTGTATCCTCAATGTGGTCCTGCGGTTTGTGGTTTTCTCATGATCGGCAAGTGAGCTTCAATAAATGTCAAGTGTGAAAATGCTCAATTCATTTTAGATGGGATGCAATTAAATGAGGTAAATGGTTTAAAATCATTGTAATGTTTAGCATTCTTAAGGAATCATCACTTTATGATTTTGTCTGCCTAAGTACAAATCATTATCTTCTTTGCATCTAACTTTCATTAGCGTAAAATGTTATATAGTTTAGCATTCTTAAGTAATCACCGTTTTAGGATTTTGTCTTCCTTATTAAAAATCGTTATCGCATTTGCATCTAACTTTCATTAGCGTAAATCGTTGTAATGTTTAGCATTCTTAAGTAATCATCGCTTTAGGATAATATCTTTCTTAGTACAAATCGTCATTGCCTTTGTATCTAATTTTTATTACCGTAAATCATTATAATGTTTAGCATTCTCAAGTAATCATCACATTCAATATTTCGTTTTCTTTAGTACAAATCATTATCACATTTGCATCTAACTTTCATTACCGTAAATCGTTGTAATGTTTAACATTCTCAAGTAATCATCGCATTCGGCAATTCATTTTCTTTAGTACAAATCGTTATCGCATTTGCATCTAACTTTCATTACCGTAAATCGTTGTAATGTTTAGCATTCTTAAGTAATCATCACTTTAGGATTTTGTCTTCCTTAGTACAAATCATCATCGCCTTTGTATCTAATTTTCATTACCGTAAATCGTTGTAATGTTTAGCATTCTCAACTAATCATCACATTCAGCATTTCATTTTCCTTAGTACAAATAGTTATCGCATTTGCATCTAACTTTTATTACCGTAACTCGTTGTAATGTTTATCATTCTCAAGTAATCATCGCATTCGGCATTTTATTTTCTTTAGTACAAATCGTTATCGCATTTGCATCTAACTTTCATTACCGTAAATCAGTGTAATGTTTAGCATTCTCAAGCAATCATTTGTGAACACCCCAAATTTTTCAAAATTTTATAAATATTTCCCTTTTGCCCCTGGCCTCTATTTTCTGAGTAATTGAGTCAGTTTTAAATAAAAAATTTTAGTTTATTTCTCGGGTTTACTGGAATCAAATCCATTTTATATATCTGACTCAATTTCGGATCTGGATCCAGTGCCAAAATCCCAATCTGAGCCTCGTTATCCAATTTTCAAAATTAAAATTTACAAAATTACCAAAATAATTTCTGAAAGGCTCGGACGGTCCATCCGGCATCCAATTGGATCCATTGTTCTGTATTTTTTGATTTGAGGTTAAAAACTCAAATATTTCCTCAAAACCTAGATAAAAACGGTTTTCTGAAGAAATTTCTAAAAATCAAAACCCGAATTCTCAGAAAACCCCTCTTTTGTAAATATTTCCCCCCCAAAAATATAAAAAATAGTTTTAAATCTCTTATTTTCACATAGTTGTAGAGTTTTATTTCAAAAATACCAAAAAAATATAGAAAATATTAGAAAAAGAACAAAAGATAAAAAAAGAATAAAAAAAAATAAAAAAAATAGCTTTTTATCACCCTTTTTGAAAAGAAATTGTAAAAATGAACCACTTTTTTGAAAATATTTAAAAATAAGACTCCGTTTTAAAAATGCCCTAACAAACACTCGGTTTCTGAAGGTCGACCGCACTCTCTCGAATACTCTCGAATACTCTCGATCCTTCTCGATTCCTCTCCCCTTTTTATAAAAACGACCATCCTTCTCTTTTAAAAGCATCGCGTTTCACCCCTTCACAGCGGATCTTCTTCTTCTTTTTCTTCATTCTCACATCTCCCCATTTCCCCTCTTCTGTGATTTCCTCTGCCTTTTCTAGGATTCCCTTCGATTAGACGAAGGAGATCGAACTTTCAGTGGCCGCTACAATGTGGAAGCTTGGAGATCTGACAATTACTGCAGCTAACTCAAGTGGAATTCACAATTTGGTTGTCTCAGCAATTCAATGTTTAGTCCCAATCATTGCTGACCCAACTGCCTCGAAGTTAGCTGTGACCCATCACGTTCCTTAGTCTCTCAGGTGGAAAAGATAACTTCAAAGTACTGAAGATTCGTAAGGCAATGAAGCATCACAAGATATTGCCCTGTTAAGTTAGTGTTGAAGCCGGTGCATTCATGCTTGGACCCTAAAGGTATGTATACCATCCCTTGATACGAAATGTGGTTCAGCTCTGTAAACCAAAATCAATCAATAGAGAATACTTACTAAGTTTGAGCATATCATATACACAAGTTATTGGTTAGTATGTTGTTATATGCCCTGTTAGGTGCATTTTGAATACAGTAATTTGTCTAGTTTTACAGATAAAGAGCATATGAAGCTGTTACATCAATAGCTTGTGCTGCTACCTTTTCACAATATTTTCCTACAGCTTCATATGCATAGTAGCCCATGGGCTGCTGTAATTTTTTTTCTTATACACAGCAGCCCATGGGTTGCTGTAGTTTTCTTTGTTCACCTACACAATAGCCCATGGGCTGCTGTAGTTTTCTTTGTTTATATATGTGGTAGCCCATAGGCTGCTATAATTTCTGTTCTTATACACAGTGGCCCATGGGCTGCTATAGTTTTCTTTGTTTGCATACGCAGTAGCCCATGGGCTGCTATAATTCTTGTTCATATACACAGTAGCTCATAGGCTGCTGTAGCTTTTGTTCGTAAAAAAAAAATTAGTGGCTCATGGGATGCTGTAAATTCCATTTACATCCACAGTAGCCCATAGGTTTCTACAGTTTCATTGTAACATCCATAGCATCTTCTTCACACTTCACACTCCTCTCCACCTCATTATCCATCTACTACCTTCCACCCATATGCATATACCGTCATGTAAACCTCCTCAGGTAGGTTCTCATTAGCTTAGGGATTAACATGTATATGCCTTCAATAGCAATGCATATTTTCTCATTAGTTTAAGCATATCATATATGCATTATCACATCCATTCCACCTTCTTGCATCTCAAACACAATGTGATATTTTCCTTTTATATGCATCTTTTACCTTGCGCTAACTTGATTTTGCAGGAAATGTATAGAAAACATCATTTCTTTCCTTAGCCTAGAAATTGTAAATTTCAATTTCAGAATTATAATAGTTAGATATAATGAGAATTTTACCTTTCCAGTATTAGAGTAGAATGTATGAGCATAAAATTGCTTATTTCATATCATTTTCTTCTTTTATTTCAAAAATTCACGAATGAGAACACGAATGACACGTGCACCATTCCAATAAGAGGTAATTAATCTTAAGTAAATTATTCACATTGATGGCCATAGTCAAAATGTGGACAATGCTTAGGATTTTTATCTTTTATGGAATAACATTGGATCCACACTGGATCGCTTTTCAAAAATCATCATATTTTTAAATATTTTCTTCATTTATCAGAGTTTAACTTAAAATTAACTCAAAATATGTATCAATGGCCATAGTCAGGATATATTGAGAGTTAATTTTATTTTAAACTCTATAAAGGCACCAAAATGTGTTTTATTCTTTATTTAAATTTAAATATGATTATTATATAATACATTTTATGACCATAGTCAGAAATGTGTTATATCTTCAATCTTATTTCAATTCATTTAAAGAATGAAATATGCTTTTCAAAAACCCAATTTCAAATTCTTTTAATTCATTCATCATTTAGGATAGATATACATCATATTTTGAAACTTCTTTTTAGAATCCAAGTGATTTTGAGATAATTCTTCAAATATCTTCTTCACTTTTCAAATCAATCTTCAATTCTTAATTCAAATTCTTCTTTCTATTCTTAAATTCTATCTTATTTCAAAAATTCAATTTCAAAATCCAATTTGACTTCGAAATTTCAAATTTCATTTTTATATTCAAAATTCAATTTTTGATTCAAATCAAATTTCAAAAGTTCAATTCAAATTCATTTCCATTTTCAGGATTCAAATTTCAAATTTAATTCAACATTCTAGATCAAAATTTCAAAGTTTAATTTAACTTTGAAAATTCTCAGATTTATCACCCGATTTCAAAAATTCCAGTTTTAAAATCAAGTTTTATTCTTTATTCTTCACTTCAGGTTCCTAAATCTTCTAGATCATCTTCTAAATTCAGAAATCAAGTCTGAATTCAAGATTTATTCTTTATTTCTCAAAATTCTAAAATTCTAAGTCTTAAACCAGACTTTAAAAATCAAAACTTGGTATTCACTCTGAAAATTGATTTTTCCTAAATTCCATCTCCCTTTTCAAAATTGATTTAGGATTTCTCAGATCTAATTCCGAGTTTTATATGGGTTTCCAAAATCCAAATCCCATTTTCGAAATCCATTCCCCATTCCAGATTTCGGATCCAATTCCATATTGAATTCTGGGTTTAAAATCTCCTTTTACCTTAGATTCAGATTTTCAAATCCAATCCCATTTAGGATTCCAAATTTTGGATTCAATTCCATCTTGGATTCTAGACTTCAGATCTAATTCTATTTAGGATTCCAGATTTCGGATTCAAATCCATCTTGGATTCCAGACTTCGGATCTAATTCCATCTAGGATTCCAGATTTCGGATTCAACTTCGTCTTGGATTCAAGACTTTGGATCCAATTTCATTTAGGATTCCAGATTTTGGATTCAAATCCATCTTGGATTCCAGATGTAAGATCTCGTGTTTTTGAATCTTAGTCAATTCACGAAAATTTTGAAATTTGGCTAAGTCTGGTAAGAAAATCGTTGAGGCTCGAGTTTTAGACCGAGGTCTTAGAGTTTGGGTTTGACCCAAGTCTCATCAACAAGGTCTAGACAAGCCAATCGAAGTGTGGCAAAGAGTTTTAATTTCAACTTTTAAATTCAAGCGAAATTCAAGCAAAATTCAGGTTATTTTCGGGCGAAATTCAGAATTTGATATTCATGTAATATATCATTGGATGCGCCTAAAAATTCTGAGCGCAATGGTATTTTACTTTTTCAAAATTGAGTTCTGGTTGGCCCAGAAATCACGTTTTTCTAAAATTTTAGAAGTTTGTTGAAACGGATCCGAAATTGGATCGGATTGCATCCAAGGAGTAGAATACAAATTTCTATGGATTTGGGTCCTAGTTAGGTCCTATAAAAATCTGGAGTTGATACAAGTCTTAATCCAAATTTTTGTATGAGTATGGGTTTGGATCTTGGATCCGAATCCGGATCCAAATCCAAGCTCAACATTTTGTATGACTTTAAATTCGGCTGGGAGCTTTAAATTGAGGTTAACATCATATAAAAAGTCTCCATGGTCAACATGACCAATTTTGGGAACCTTTGAATATTTAAGAATAAGTAAATTCAAAAAAATAAATTTATTAATTTAATTATTTTTATTAATTTCGGGATTTGGGTTAAGAGGGTTTAGGGTTAACCATCTTCCCTAATTAAAAAGGGTTTAGAGGTTTCCATATCTTTTAGGAAAGGAGGGTCAAAAAGTCAAACAAATAATAAAAAGTAAAGGAGCCCAAAAAAAAAATCTTGAAACTCCCTAAAGGGAGAGACCTAATTCTGGAAACTCTCTAGAGAGTTTCCAGCTATTAATAAGAGAAGGGAGGGGGGGGGGGGGGGGGGGCAGCAACCCTTCTCCCTCATTTGGCTGTAGAAAAAAAGAAGAGAGGAAACAGGAAAAAGAGAAGAGAGAAACAGGGAAGGAGAGGAGAAAGAAAGGGAGAGAAGGAGAGGAGGTACAAGAGGAGGCCATTGATCTTCAGCCCAAACTTTTTGACAGCTTCCATTATCACGATCTTGGTCAAAGTACGGGTACTCCTTCTTGAAACGAATGAGAAATCGGGTAGAGATTTGATTTTCATGCATCTTTGATGAAAATCCATGGAGGAACAGTGGACCCACGATTTCCACTGTTACCCATTCGTATATGTTGTATTTTTACTGTTTCTTAACAAAAAAAGGGTATAAAATAATAAATATACAGCAATTTTTGCATAACGCTTATGTTGTCGTTTTTGACAGCAAACACAGGCCCAAACTGGGCCAATGTATATGCGGTTGGACCCAGCCGACAGGGTCGGCTGGGCTGGACTTACTCTTTTCAATATATATATATATATATTAACAAATAGTTCTGGCATGTGTTGATGCATTACAAAAAAAAAATCTGTTTTCTGTTTTTGGGGTTCGGCTGTTGGCTGGCTGGCAGCCAGCCGAGTGGCACTCGGCTGACTACCAGCTGCTGGCCGTGCCGGCAGGCCCAGCCAAGTGATTGGCTGGGTACAGTTCTGGTTTTGGCAGGACCGGGGCAGGCCCAATCGACCCAGTCGGTTGGGTGCTGGCCTGTGGTCTTGGGCATTGAAAAAAAATTTTTATTTCTGTATGTATATGCTGTGGTTTCCTGACAGCATACACAGGCCCAAACTAGGCCTGTGGATATGTTGTCAGACCCAGCCGACAGGGTCGGCTGAGCTGGGTGACTTAGATAAGAAGAAAAAGAAACTGTATTTATAATATAAAATAAATTATGTAGCTATGGGTTTGTTGGGTTGTTTAACAAAGAAAAAAAAGAAGAGGATAAGACAAGTTCTTTTTATATGTACCCAGGGTTCGACTCACTGTTAGACCATTTGAGCTAGGCTCGGTTGGCCTGACAGGCCGAACCTGGGTATGGATCTGTAGCTGCATAAAAAGAAAAAGAAAAAAATTTAAATAAGGGGATATATATATATAAGGTGAGATATGTATTGGGTTTAAACATTTCTATTAAACTCCTATGCTGCTATTATGTTGTCCATCTTCGATAGGCTACACAGGCCGGACTGGGGACTGTGTACATGCTGTATGCTGTCCAACTTCGACTCCTATGCTGTTGGGACTATGTACACGCTGTCATAACCATCCGGGTGTTGGATGAACATGGAATGGATGTTGAAGTACTAACAAACATAAATTTTTCCTTAAGGCATGCATGTCACAGTTAATGATAGACACTTACAGACATGCATTGATTGAATCAAATCATGTGACAGCAAGCATGCACTTATTTAAAAATTTTGCATTTGACTGTCACGTAGAACGGTAGTAGTTGTGTTGATGTGCCTATGACTATTGTAAACAAACTCATTTCCTTGTTGGCTGCATACACATGAAAATACATATATGTTGATGTTTCTTTTAATGTAACAATGCATTTACCAGTGGGCATGCACATGATATGAACATAGAGTGACATGCATATGTGACTCTTGTTAAGGTTTGCAACCAACATGAGTGGATACACAGTTGGAAAATAGGTATGCACATAAGGAAGCTCACTTAAAAGAAAACATGCATCCATTTGAGTTTGCATATAGGGAAATTCTGAAAATTTGTGGTTATGCTTATGGGTTGTGAGCTTGTAACTAGAAAAATGTGCAAATTGAAAGTACATGATTTACTTCACATACAATATGTTATGGTTTATGCATAATGTACATCGGTGAACAAAGTGAATTACCGAGGGCTTGGTAAGCCCGAGTTGAGGGTTGCTTTTCCTTGTTCCTGTCAATGCATTGCAAAAATCATGTTTTTCTAATATTTCATTTTATTGCACTGTTCTACATGTTTCCACGGGCCGGAGTCCTGTGATGGCTCTCACGAGATAGACGCGAGCTTTTATCTTTATTTTTGCATATGATGTTGCAAAACTTAAGAAATTAATTTTTAATAAAAAGTAATAATAAAGAACAGTGTAATATACCTTCTCGGATCACCCATCTGGAGAATGGGGATCTTAGAGATCCGATCTTGGGGAGACTGTGAGGATACAAACTCCGCGTGCTTAATTTGGTCCCCTGAACCCGATATTGAGGTTCATTTTCCTGACCACGGTTTTAGGGAGAGTCCGCCACTTTACCTGGGGGTGGTGTGTTTTGACACAACTATTATTTTTGGTACCAAGGAAGTGACACTTGTGGGTGTGGGGTGTCCCTTGTGTCCCCGACATTAGATGTGGAGGTCTAATGTTCCGAAGGTGATTCGGTCGAGGGATAAGTTTAGAACCCAGTAATAAAATACAAATTGTGTGCTAAGCTACCTTGAGAACCTAACTTGACCTCGGGGTTTGTACCTGTTTGGTGTATCCGCGAGCAACGGTAATTAAAAAGAGAAACTTAAAGTTGTATGCATTTAATAGGGCATGCATAGGGAAACAAAAGACTTAAATGAAAGATGATAAAATGATTCATGCATTGCACAAAAGTCATGCATTTTCCTGTTATGCATTAGATCGTGCATACTTTAATGGTTCCCTTAATCAATAGATGATGGTAAGTGTTGAATGTTTATTTCTTGTTGCATGCTGAAGTTTTATTACATGCTACTGCTTTACTGTCTTTGCATGCTTAGCATTTATGATTGTTGCATGAATAATTTCCCAAATGCTATAAACTGTCTTGTATGTATTTTCCTCAATTGTTGCATGATATCTTATCTTAACCCTTTATCTCACTTGTTTCATTAAGAAGTAGTTGCGCTCAAGATTTTGATTCTGACACCCTACTTTATTGGTTTTTCACAGGAACAAGTGATCAGTGAAGTCGAGAGCTACTGTGAGGGCGCGGAAGTCACAATTAGTTTTGACAGTTTCCTTTGTGGACAGAGTGACTCTTTATTTTGGTTCTTCAGTCTAGTATTCTTGTCATTTACTTATTTTTCATCAGTGGTTATGTTATTTTCTGTTGAGTGAAACACTGTTTTTGAGATTAGTTCTTAACTCATGAATAAAGGTATTGGTTTAGTTTTATGGATGTTTATTGCAAGTTCGTTTGTGGTATCGAGCTATCTAGTTGGAATTGGAACTATGAGGAGCCTGGGTCTCTGAGAAGTTTTCTGCACTGTTAAAAAAAAAAATCCGCATTTTGAAAGGGGATGAGTTGGGGTCGTTACAGGTTTGGTATCAGAGCGCACCACAAAGACTTGCAATTCTATCATCTTTTGAGCATTAAATTTTATTATTGGTATGTGAGCCCTGTCCTAAAGCGTCAACAAGTTGTGACTCATCCTGCAGAGCAGTCTTCTTCACTGGTAAGGCTATTTAATATTGTTGTTATAAGCATACGAACTCTACATGATTGATTACATGCATAGTTCAATTTTTATTAGTATGAAAATAAAAGTCTTAGTATGATTGTATGATCGATTAGTGGTTGTGACCAACCCCAAGGGAGTAGTATAAATAAGAGTCTAATTTGTAGAAGGGTTGCATGGTATTCTTGGCCAGTGTTTCTGCTCAAGACAGTCAGGCGACACCCTTGGATCAGTTGGATGTTGTCCGCGAATTCCCGGATGTTTTTCCCGAGGATTTGCCAGGTTTGCCTCCGCATCGAGAAATTGAGTTCTCGATCGAGCTAGTGCCTGGTACGACACCAGTCTCTCGCGCTCCGTATCGCATGGCACCTGCTGAGTTAGGGGAACTGAAGAAACAGTTGCATGAGCTTCTTGACAAAGGATTTATTAGACCGAGTGTGTCCCCTTGGGGTGCCCCGGTCCTCTTTGTTAAGAAGAAGGATGGTTCAATGCGACTTTGTATTGACTACCGCATGTTGAATCAAGTGACGGTGAAGAATAAGTACCCTTTGCCTAGTATCGATGATTTGTTCGATCAGTTGAGAAGGGCAAAGGTGTTCTCGAAAATCGATCTTCGTTCAAGATATCATCAGCTGAGAATTAAGACCGAAGATATTCCTAAGACAACGTTCAGGTCCAGATATGGGCATTATGAATTTCTAGTGATGTCCTTTGGACTTACAAATGCCCCTGCGACATTTATGGATCTGATGAATCGGGTTTTCAAGTTGTGGCTGGATTCTTTTGTCATCGTGTTCATAGATGACATCCTGATATACTCGGAGAGTGTGGAAGATCACTGAGAGCACTTGCGACTTGTGCTACAGACACTGAGAGAACATCAGCTTTACGCTAAATTCTCAAAGCGTGAGTTTTGGATCGATAGGGTGATGTTTCTCGGTCACGTGATATCCGAGAGAGGTGTAGAGGTTGATCCAGCCAAGGTGGAAGCCGTTTTGTCATGGAAACAACCGAAGACGGTAATAGACATTAGAAGTTTCTTGGGATTGGCAGGTTACTACCGTCGATTCATTCAAGATTTCTCACGTATAGCTGCTCCGATGACTCGGTTGTTGCAGAAAGGAATGAAGTTCGAGTGGTCCTCTCGCTGCGAAGATAGTTTTCAAGAGTTAAAGAAGAGGTTGACCACAACGCCGATTTTGACATTGCCATCCGGTACGAGTGATTTTGTGGTATATTGTGATGTGTCGGGGACTGGACTGGGTTGTGTTCTTATGCAACATGGAAAGGTCATAGCATACGCTTCCCGACAGCTAAAGGTGCATGAGAAGAATTATCCCACACATGACTTGGAGTTAGTGGCAGTAGTTTACGCGCTGAAGATTTGGCACCACTACCTTTATGGGGAAACGTTTGAGGTCATGTTCGACCACAAGAGCCTCAAATATATCTTCACCCAGAGGGATTTGAATTTAAGGCAACGTAAGTGGTTGGAGTTCCTAAAGGATTACGACTTCTCCATCGCTTACCATCCGGGTAAGGCGAATGTGGTGGCTGATGCACTTAGTAGAAAGGCATCAGTCACAACAGCTAGCTTGATTGGACGCAGTTGGAATCTGGTCGAGGAGTTTGTACGATGGCAACCTTTTTCTGATGACTTCGAACGCATCCTTTGTGCTGGGATGCAAGCACGACCAGAGATCATAGATCGAATTGAGGAACTCCAATCAGAAGATCCGGACTTTGAAAAGTTGTGCGAAAGTGCTCAAAAGCCAGAAGCGCAGTTTCGTCGAGAGGGGGACAAAACCATCATGTTCGGAGATCGATGGTGGGTTCCAAAAGCGTTACAGGAAGGGTTGATGAGTGAAGCTCACAGATCGAAGTATTCCGTTCACCCTGGTTCCACCAAGATGTTTAAAGATCTCCAGAGGACTTATTGGTGGAATGGGATGAAACGGGACATCGCGGAGTTCGTATCTCGGTGTCTTACTTGCCAGCAAGTGAAGATTGAACACCAGAGATCAGGTGGACTTTTGCAGCCTCTTGAAATTCCAGAATGGAAGTGGGATGATATCTCAATGGACTTAATCGTAGGGCTGCCTAAGATCCGACGACAACGAGATGCCATATGAGTGATTGTGGATCGTTTGACAAAGAATGTTCATTTTCTTCCGATCAGGATTAGTCAAAGCTTGGCCGATCTCTACGTAGAGGAGATTGTTAGGCTTCATGGAGTGCCTCGTTCGATAGTGTCAGATCGGGATCCGAGGTTCACATCTCGATTTTGGCGCCAGCTTCAGAAAGCCCTTGGCACTACCTTGAAGTTTAGTACTGCTTTCCATCCGCAGACAGATGGGCAGTCAGAACGAACGATTCAAACGCTCGAGGATATGTTGAGAGTGTGCGCTTTGGATTGGGCAGGTGATTGGGACAAACATGTGAAGCTTGCAGAGTTTTCTTATAACAATAGCTTTCATGCTAGTATTGGTATGGCCCCGTATGAAGAACTGTATGACCGACCATGTAGATCTCCGGTTTGTTGGGATGAGGTTAGAGTGAGAGCAGTGGAGTCTCCAGAAATCGTCCAGCACTATGCGGATTAGGTGCGTTTAATCCGGCAATGGTTGATTGCAGCCCAAAGTAGGCAGAAGAGTTATGCCAATCAGGGACGTAGAGAGCTCAGTTTTGCGGTAGGCGATCACGTTTGTTCGAATCTCGCCTACGAAAAGTATCTTTCGGTTTGGAAAGAAAGGAAAGTTGAGTCCTAGGTATGTTGGACCCTTCGAAGTCCTTGAACGTGTCAGAGAGACTGCATATCGGGTAGCACTTCCTCCTCAGTTTTCGCAGATTCACGATGTTTTTCATGTCTCGATGTTGAGAAAGTACGTACCTGACCCCTCACACGTAATTCACTATGAGGCGATCGAGGTACAACCTGACTTAACTACGAACGAGAAGCCGATAGAGATTGTGGAACGCCAGGAAAGGGTGCTACGCAGTAGGACGATTCCGTTCGTGAAGGTGCGTTGGCAGCATCATGGGCTAGACGAATGCACTTGGGAGCCAGAGACAGACATGCGTCATCATTATCCTCTTTTATTTGGTACGTTCTAATTTCGAGGACGAAATTCTTTTAAGGGGGTAGGGATGTAAGATCTCGTGTTTTCGGATCTTAGTCAATTCATGAAAATTTTGAAATTTGGCTAAGTCTGGTAAGGAAATTATTGAGGCTCGAGTTTTAGACCGAGGTCTTAGAGTTTGGATTTGACCCAAGTCTCATCAACAAGGTCTAGACAAGCCAATCGAAGTGTGACAAAGAGTTTTAATTTCAACTTTTAAATTCAAGCGAAATTCAAGCAAAATTCGGGTTATTTTTAGGCGAAATTTGGAATTTGATATTCATGTAATATATCATTGGATGCGCCTCGAAATTCTGAGCGCAATGGTATTTTACTTTTTCAAATTTGAGTTCTGGTTGGCCTAGAAATCACATTTTTCTAAAATTTTAGCAGTTTGTTGAAACAGATCCAAAATTGGATCGGATTGCATCCAAGGCGTAGGATCCAAATTTTTATGGATTTGGATCCTAGTTAGGTCCTATAAAAATCTGAAGTTGATACAAGTCTTAATCCAAATTTTTGTATGAGTATGGGTTTGGATCTTGGATCTTGGATCCGAATCCGGATCCAAATCCAAGCTCAACATTTTGTATGACTTTAAATTCAGCTGGGAGATTTAAATTGAGGTTAACATCATATAAAAAGTCTCCATGGTCAACATGACCAATTTTGGGAACCTTTGAATATTTAAGAATAAGTAAATTCAAAAAAATAAATTTATTAATTTAATTATTTTTATTAATTTCGGGATTTGGGTTAAGAGGGTTTAGGGTTAACCCTCTTCCCTAATTAAAAAGGGTTTAGAGGTTTCCATATCTTTTAGGAAAGGAGGGTCAAAAAGTCAAACAAATAATAATAAGTAAAGGAGCCCAAAAAAAAAAATCTGGAAACTCCCTAAAGGGAGAGACCTAATTCTAGAAACTCTCTAGAGAGTTTCCAGCTATTAATAAGAGAAGGGAGGGGGGGGCGGGGCAGCAACCCTTCTCCCTAGAAAAAAAAAAGAGAGGAAACAGGAAAAAGAGAAGAGAGAAACAGGGAAGGAGAGGAGAAAGAAAGGGAGAGAAGGAGAGGAGGTACAAGAGGAGGCCATTGATCTTCAGCCCAAGCTTTTTGACAGCTTCCATTATCACGATCTTGGTCAAGGTATGGGTACTCCTTTTTGAAACGAATGAGAAATCGGGTGGAGATTTGATTTCCATGCATCTTTGATGGAAATCCATGGAGGAACAGTGGACCCATGATTTCCACTGTTACCCATTTGTATATGCTCTATTTTTACTGTTTCTTAACAAAAAAAAAGGGTATAAAATAATGAATATCAAGCAGTTTTTGCATAACGCTTATGCTGTCGTTTTTTACAGCAAACACAGGCCCAAACTGGGCCTATGTATATGCGGTTGGACCCAGCCGACAGGGTCGGCTGGGCTGGACTTACTCTTTTCAATATATATATATATATATATATATATATATATATATATATATATATATATATATATATATATATATTAACAAATAGATCTAGCATGTGTTGATGCATTACAAAAAAAAATCTGTTTTCTGTTTTTGGGGTTCAGCTGTTGGCTGGCTGGCAGCCAACCGAGTGGCACTCGGCTGACTTCCAGCTGTTGGCCGAGCCGGCAGGCCCAGCCAAGTGATTGGCTGGGTACAATGCTGGTTTTGGCAGGACCGGGGCAGGCCCAGTCGACCCAGTCGGTTGGGTGCTGGCCTGTGGTCTTGGGCATTGAAAAAAAAAATTATTTCTGTCTCTATATGCTGTGGTTTCCTGACAGGATACACAGGCCCAAACTGGGCCTGTGGATATGTTGTCAGACCCAGCCGACAGGGTCGGCTGAGCTGGGTGACTTAGATAAGAAGAAAAAAAAACTATATTTATAATATAAAATAAATTATGTACCTATGGGTTTGTTGGGTTGTTTAACAAAAAAAAAAAAGAAGATAAGACAAGTTCTTTTTGTATGTACCCAGGGTTCGGCTGACTGTTAGACCATTTGAGCTTGGCTCGGTTGGCCTGACAGGCCGAACCTGGGTATGGATCTGTAGCTGCATAAAAAGAAAAAGATAAAAATTTAAATAAGGGGATATATATATATATATATATATATATATATATATATATATATATATATATATATATATATATATAAGGTGAGATATGTATAGGTTTTAAACATTTCTGTTAAACTCCTATGCTGCTATTATGTTGTCCATCTTCGATAGGCTACACAGGCCGGACTGGGGACTGTGTACATGCTGTATGCTGTCCAGCTTCGACTCCTATGCTGTTGGGACTGTGTACACGCTGTCATAACCATCCGGGTGTTAGCTGAACATGGAATGGATGTTGAAGTACTAACAAACATAAATTTTTCCTTAAGGCATGCATGTCACAGTTAGTGATAGACACTTACAGACATGCATTGATTGAATCAAATCATGTGACAACAAGCATGCACTTATTTAAAATTTTTGCATTTGACTGTCACGTAGAACAGTAGTAGTTGTGTTGATGTGCCTATGACTATTGTAAACAAACTCATTTCCTTGTTGGCTGCATACACATGAAAATACATATATGTTGATGTTTCTTTTAACGTAACAATGCATTTACCAGTGGGCATGCACATGATATGAACATATAGTGACATGCATATGTGACTCTTGTTAAGGTTTGCAACCAACATGAGTAGATACACAGTTGGAAAATTGGTATGCACATAAGGAAGCTCACTTAAAAGAAAACATGCATCCATTTGAGTTTGCATATAGGGAAATTCTGAAAATTTCTGTGGTTATGCTTATGGGTTGTGAGCTTGTAACTAGAAAAATATGCAAATTGAAAGTACATGATTTACTTCACATACAATATGTTATGGTTTATGCATAATGTACATCGGTGAACAAAGTGAATTACCGAGGGCTTGGTAATCCCCAGTTGAGGGTTGCTTTTCCTTGTTCCTGTCAATGCATTGCAAAAATCATGTTTTTCTAATATTTCATTTTATTGCACTGTTCTACATGTTTCCACGGGCCGGAGTCCTGTGATGGCTCTCGCGAGATAGACGGGAGCTCTTATCTTTATTTTTGCATATGATGTTGGAAAACTTAAGAAATTAATTTTTAATAAAAAGTAATAATAAAGAACAGTGTAATATACCTTCTGGGATCACCCATCTGGAGAATGGGGATCTTAGAGATCCGGTCTTGGGGGGACTGTGAGGATACAAACTCCGTGTGCTTAATTTGGTCCCCTGAACCCGATATTGAGGTTCCTTCTCCTAGCCACGGTTTTAGGGAGAGTCCGCCACTTTACCTGGGGGTGGTGTGTTTTGACACAACTATTGTTTTTGGTACCAAGGAAGTGACACTTGTGGGTGTGGGGTGTCCCTTGTGTCCCCGACATTAGATGTGGAGGTCTAATGTTCCGAAGGTGATTCGGTCGAGGGCTAAGTTTGGAACCCAGTAATAAAATACAAATTGTGTGCTAAGCTACCCTGAGAAGCTAACTTGACCTCGGGGTTTGTACCTGTTTGGTGTATCCGCGGGCAACGGTAATTAAAAAGAGAAACTTAAAGTTGTATGCATTTAATAGGGCATGCATAGGGAAACAAAAGACTTAAATGAAAGATAATAAAATGATTCATGCATTGCACAAAAGTCATGCATTTTCCTGTTATGCATTAGATCATGCATACTTTAATGGTTCCCTTTACTAATACATGATGGTAAGTGTTGAATGTTTATTTCTTGTTGCATGCTGAAGTTTTATTACATGCTACTGCTTTACTATCTTTGCATGCTTAACATTTATGATTGTTGTATGAATAATTTCCCAAATGCTATAAACTGTCTTGTATGTATTTCCCTCAATTGATGCATGATATCTTATCTTAACCCTTTATCTCACTTGTTTCATTAAGAAGTAGTTGTGCTCAGGATTTCGATTCTAACACCCTACTTTATTTGTTTTTCGCAGGAACAGGTGATTAGTGAAGTCGACAACTACTTTGAGGGCGCAGAAGTCACAATTAGTTTTGACAGTTTCCTTTGTGGACCAAGTGGCTCTTTATTTTGGTTCTTCAGTCTAATATTCTTGTCATTTACTTTTTTTTTTCAGTGGTTATGTTACTTTCTGTTGAGTGAAACACTGTTTTTGAGATTAGTTCTTAACTCATGAATAAAGGTATTGGTTTAGTTTTATGGATGTTAATTGCAAGTTCGTTTGTGATATCGGGCTATCCAGTTGGAATTGGAACGGTGAGGACCCCGAGTCTCTGGGAAGTTTTCCGCACTGTTTTAAAAAAAAAATCCGCATTTTCAAAGGGGATGAGTTGGGGTCGTTACACCAGACTTCAGATCCAATTCCATCTAGGATTCCAAATTTCGGATCAAATTCTATCCAGGATCCCTAACTTCAAATCTAGTTCCATTTCCAATTCCTATTTCCAAAACTATTTTCAAATTTATTTCTTAAATCCGAAATTCAAATTTTTTTAGGTTCTGAAATTAAGAATTCCTTTTTCAGAATCGATCCATTCAAATTCAAAGTCCATTTTGACTTTAAAACTCCATTTTTTTAAAGATTCTATCTCAAGTTCCAAAATCCCCATTTCTTTTTTTATTTCTTCAAATTCAAAATCCATTTTTCAAACTCTGATTATTCCAAAGCTTGGAATTTCAAGTCTCTCCTTCCAAATCTATTTCAAATTCTGAGTTGGATTCAAAATCTAACTTTTTCAAACTAATTTCAAACCTTTGAATAGTTTCTTTACTCCATTATCAAATTTATTTCAGAATCACTTGGAAAATTCCAAGATTTCTAAACTATTTTCTCAAAAGCATACATTCTGCATTTACATTGCACAAGCAGGATTTTTTGTACATTTTTAGACTTAAAATAAATTCTTAGACAATATTTAGGCAAAGCAAAAAGGCATAAATTCGATCATTGGTTCGATTACCCCTGGTAAAGGCGCCAGGAACGGTCGAACCTCGTAGCGACGAGCGAATCCCATCTCTCCATTTTCTCACAAATTTTCAAAACGGAGGCGAGTAATTTCAAAACATTTTTCAAAATTAAGGTCAAGTGAGACCTTTGTAAAAGAGTTCTTCTCTCTTTCTTTCTTTTCTCTTTCTCTCTTCTTTTCTATATTTTATTCTCCTTCAAAAAGGGAATAGAGGTTAGAAAGGCTAAGAGAAGGAAAAGAGAGAACCAAGAGAATTTTTTTTGCAATGATCACATCATCACATTCAACATTTTATTTTTCTTTGTATAAATTGTTATTGCATTTGCATCTAACTTTCATTACCATAAATCGTTGTAATGTTTAGCATTCTTAAGTAATCATCGCATTTGGTATTTTGTTTTCTTTAGTATAAATCATTATCGCATTTGCATCTAACTTTCATTACAGTAAATCATTGTAATGTTTAGCATTCTTAACTAATAATCGCATTCAACATTTTGTCTTCTTTTGTATAAATCATTATCACATTCAACATTTTGCATGAATAATTATATCTATATTTAAACCACAATCTCGTTTGTATAGGTTGTGTGGAGACCTTATGGGGATGAGGAGGATGAGGACGATGAGGCTATTGCCGAGTCTATGAGATTGTTTGTATGCGATATTTGACTCTTTAGCAAATGTGAAGCCAAGATATAGCATGATAGTCGAGTACTCCTACAAGCTAGCTTGGGATAGTCAATACCAAAATTGCCTGTGGCATTAAAAAGGTAGATGAATAGTGGTGGGGCCACAAATGTGAATTGGCACGAACACTTCAGAAAACAATTGGATAGCTGGAACAAAGGAGGTGTTCGTGCCATACCATATGATTATAAAAAACGACAATATGACCTCAACTATTTCAAACAATATTGGCAACCCATGCATGAAAATCGACAGATTGAGGAGAAGCAACCTGAAAGTGAGGTCACTCTTGTCCCCAAGCGTGTCGTCCTCCAGCATAGACATAACGTCCATCGTGTCTATTTGGCGGATACTACGATTTTATTTGTTGCAGTATACGATAAGAAGCAAACACAACTCCCAAAGGAGAAGGTATTGTCTAACCAAAAATTAGCGATGCTGGAGAGTGAGAATAAGGAGTTACGAAAGGACGTGTAGAGTTTGAGTAAACAAATTGGGTCGCTGGTTGAGATGATTACCAGTGGATTTTATAAGATCAAGTGAACGAAAAGGCCACCTAATAAAGAGACTCCACCAAGCCCAAAAAAGAGACGAGTTCTATGTCCATCTGAGTCGTCAAGCGCAAGTGAATAACCGTATGTGATTTGTGTATTCCGGTAATTCTATGTTGTAAGTCTGACATTCTTTATTGTAATTATATAATTCTTTCCTTAATAAGTGTAACACAGAAGTGCCACTAAAAAAATGGCAAGACTACATAAACTTAGGTTTGTAATTATATAACTCTTTTATGATTTGTACTTACATATAGCGATTACTGGTTTAGGGTTTATTATGTATCGCGATTCCTGTGATAGCGATTACTTTGTATAACGCTTAATATGTATAGTGTTTAGAAAGTTACCATGATTTGTACTTATGTTTGCTAAATCGTATAGCGATTACTAGCTTAGGGTTTATTACTTTTAACGTTTCTTGTGATAGCAATTACTTAATATGTCAATTACTCAGTATAACGATTATGAAGATACCATTATTTGTACTTATGTTTGCTAAATTGTATAGCGATTACTGGTTTAGGGTTTATTATTTATAGTGTATCCTGTGATAGCGATTACTTAGTTTAGCGATTAATAGATATAGCGATTATGCAATTACCATGATTTGTACTTATGTTTGCTAAATCGTATAGCAATTACTAGTTTTGAGTTTATTATGTATAGCGATTCCTTTAGTTGTAAGAAATGTTATATAACATTAGTATAGGGTTTAGGATCTGACAGCTACTGATGTTATGCTACGTGTCATTCATTTACACGTACTAACATCGTGTCGATGATACTAGCAAATGAAACGTCTTTTAATTAATACATAATGTAATTTATTTATTTGTTAATAATCTTTTTGCATGATTTTTGAAAACTGGCGGGATGTGAAATGACGTGAATAATAAATGAATGAATCGTCATGTTCCGCAAGACACACAAGACATTTCCTTTAATAGCATGGAACAGATGACGTTTCATTTAAAGAAGAAAAGGAGCCTTTCCTATAACCTGCTTCGTGAGCAATGAACAGAAAAACCAACGTTTCCTCTAACCTCCTTCTAAGAGTAAGTTGTATCGATGTCAAAGGACGCAACGATTCTGTCAAACGTCCGCAAAAAAAGGTACCTTCAATTTCTATAACCTGCTTTATCTTTTTACGTCGTTTACAGTTCGTTTACTGAATATAATGCTATAGTTATTTTATTGAATATTCAGCTAATTTCAGTGCAGTATCTACAAAACAAGGTTCCAGAAAACTCAGCAAAGTGCTCGAAGAGAACATGGACCGGATGCGAGATGAATTTGCAGAATGATACACTATCAGTAATTTTGTATGTATGAAACCACTATCAGTTATACATTAACATATGCCATGGGTATGCATATTAACAAATGCACATTTGTTCTAAACAGACTATGCACGATTTCGTCATGTATATTCAAAGCAAGGGAAGAACCATGTCGGCCCGCATTGTCACCCCTTATTTTATGGTATATCGGTTATCTTATATGTTTATTTTGTTATTTTATTTACTAATGTACCTTCGTGTTTTAAACTTACTATTATTACTATTTCGTTCAACAAAGTATTGTCCACCGAATGTCATACGTAGCTGGATTTCTAGACGGAATACAATACTGGGGTGATGATGACCAAATGGTAGACTTTTTTTCAAGTGAAAAGGTTTGTGACCATATCGATTTGTAAGATGTTAAATCTATTTAAAATCTTGTTTTGATTCTTAATATCGATTTTTAAGCTATCAATAGGAATTTGCATATCGATTTAAGATATTGTTTTGATTCTTAATATCGATTTCTATGTTGATTATTTCTCATCGATTTTTAAGATATTGTTTAGATTATTAATATCGATTTCTATGCTGATTCTAAATATCGATTTAAGATATTGTTCTCATTCTTAATATCGATTTCTATGATGATTCTTAATATCGATTTAGGATATTGTTTTGATTCTCAATATTGATTTTTAAGATATCAATATGAATTTTAAGTCAATTTAAGATATTGCTCTGAATCTTAATATTGATTTCTATGCTGATTCTTAATATCGATTTAAGATATTATTTTGATTCTTAATATCGATTTCTATATTGATTCTTAATATCTATTTTTAAGCTATCAATAGGAATTTCCATAGCGATTTAAGATGTTTTGATTCTATGTTGATTCTTAATATCGATTTAAGATATTGGTTTGATTCTTAATATCGATTTATATTCTGATTCTTAACTTCATTTTTTATGGTATCAGTATATATTTCCATATCCATTTTTTAAGATATTTTATAATCAATTTGTAGATATTGATTCCTGCATTGTGGCAATCGAAAAAGCATTAGGTCTTATACATGTTGGATATACGAGAACAAAAAATATGGCTATACAACTCCTTGAACTATGACATTGGTGTAGACCGTGACATTGTGCATTTGGTAAGTTTCTATCTTTAAGATTATCGTATCTTATACCATAGCCCGAAATTTACTTGCTTTTGCATAAACCACATGTTGGATTTTTCAAAGACATGTTGGGTGTCGACATTGGCCCGTGGAGACTTCACGTCACAGAGGATGCTCCTTTACAAAATAATGGCATCGATTGTGGTATCTTTGTAATGAAGTATATTGAAGCAATATACTATGGATGAGCACTAGAATTCACCGCTGTATGTTGTACACTTAAACATGTTATATTAACCTATATTATTGATGACTACATTTTTGTTTTTAGTTTTACATCCTACACAACTTAAAAATAATTTCGTCTGCGAAATTTCTATTGCATATATTGGTCAAAATAAAAGTCAGGGTATTTTTACCTGATATCAGACTCAAGCTATCATCGACCCCAATTGTTTTGGGATGAAGGCGTAGTAGTTGTTGTTGTTGTTATATCAGACTCAGGCTCCCATATACATTCATTTATTCCATGGTGTTGCCAACATACTTTTACAAAAGAAATAGTTTTCGATCTGAGCACTTGGTCTCGACGATCAACGATTGCCACAGGCCTTTCCTCGAACGTCAAGTCTTTTTGTATGTCTACATCATCGTAATAAATGATATGCAATGGGTCATGAACGTATCTTCTCAACATAGATACGTAGAAGACATTGTAGTTCTAAGCGTACTGAGGAGGCAATGCAACACGGTAAGCCGCCTCACCGATCTGATCCAGGATCTTAAAAGGTCCAACAAACCGGGGTCTCAGCTTTTCCTTCTTCCTGAACCGAAAAACGCTTTGTAGGAGATACCTTAACAAAAACCATATCTCCCATTGAGAACACGATCTCTCTACGTCGACGATCGACATAACACTTCTGCGTTCCCTAATCATCTGCACTTGCTGAGTATAGTGTTGTAGCACTATTGGTGAATCCTGCGTCCGTTCACCAACCTCGTCCCAATAAACAGGTGATCGACAAGGCTTCCCGTACAAGGCTTCCCGTACAAGGCTTCGTACGGGGCCATACCGATGCTCGCATGATAACTATTATTGTACGCGAATTCTGCCAACCCGGTATGAGAGTCCCATTCTCCCTTCCAGTCCATCATGCAAGCTCGCAGCATGTCCTCCAAAGTCTGAATCGTGTATTCGGATTGTCCGCCGGTCTGAGGGTGAAAGGCAGTGCTGAATTTCAGTTTCATGCCCAAGGCCAACTACAACTGCCCCCAAAACCTGGAGGTGAACCTCAGGTCACAATCGGAGATGATTGACACAGGAACACCGTGCAATCTCACAATCTCCCTGACATAGAGGTCTGTCAAGCTGTCCAATGAATGACTGAGCCATATAAGGAGAAAATGCACCAATTTAGTGAGTCGATCCACGATCACCCAAATCGCATTGTGTTTCCTCCGCGTCCTCGACAACCCGACGATGAAGTTCATCGTGATGTCCTCCCACTTCCATTGTGGAATCTCTATCTGCTGCATCACTCCGCTTGGTCACTGGTGCTCGATCTTAACCTGTTGGCAAGTCAAGAACTTTGAAACATACTCGGCTACGTCTTGCTTCATTCCACTCCACATATACCTGGGCTGCAAATCTTTGAACATCTTCGAGCCGCCCGAGTGAATCGTGTACTTGGACTTGTGGGCTTCTGTGAGAATCTCATCTCTCAAAATAGGATCTTCTAGCACCTAGAGACGATCCTTATGCCATATACCTCCTTCCTCACTCAGACGGAAGGGGGTATCGGCTCGCTGCGCTAGAGCCTTTAGCTTTTCGTACTACTGTTATCATCGCAAAATTTTCCCCTCTCTTGCGAGAGAAACGAATTTCGCGAGTCAAACTCGACCAAAGTTTTGAAAATAGTTTTGAAAATTACTCGCCTCCGTTTTGAAAATTTGCGAGAAAATTTCGTGGAATGAGATCCGTCTGTCGGTAAGAGGTTCGACAGTTCCTGGCACCTTTACCAGGGGTAATCGAACCAAGGATCAAATATATGCTTTGACTAAGTTAAATTATCTAAATTATGCTCTATTTTCCTATAATGCACAGAGAATCAGGCATGTACTATGGAATTTTGAAAAGATGCAAGTTTTGAGAAACATGATGTTTGCTTGGAAAATTGAAATGTACTTAAAAAATAATTGGAAAGCTTGAAATTGGAATCCCTGAGAAAATCATTAAAATTCATTAGAAATCAGAAATTTGCATTGGAAAATGATTTCTCAGGCAAACTTAAACTTTTGGAAAATTGATTTTGAGATTTAGATTGCTTTTCTGAGGAAATAGATTTGAGAATTATGAGAAAATTAGGAAGTTCATTGGAAAATGATTTTGAAATGGAAAATGGATTCTCAGGAAAATTAAATCTTTGAGAAAATTGATTTTTGAAAACTTGGGATTTTGAAGATTGAGAATTTTAAAACATTGGAAAATCTTGATTTGAACTTGGGAAATACTTTGAAATCTCATTTGAAAATTTAGAATTCTGAGAAAATCCAATCTTGAGAAAGACTTGGTAAATCCTTGAGAAAATTGATTTTTTTTTTAAATTGAAATTGGAAAATGAATTTGAAAATAATGAAATTTGAATGATATGAATGAATGAATATGAATTTGAAAGGGAATTTCATTGAGGAATTGAGAAATCTTTTTGAAACTTTGAAAAATGCAGTGCATTTTTGAAGTTAGCCTAAGAGTGCAGGCTGAATGCGGCTAATATGAAGATCATAAATCTTGGTTTTCTTTGTATTCTGACTATGGCCATAAATACGAATCCCACCGAGTTTATAAACTCCATAAGAGCTTGTGCACGTGTCATTCGTGTCAACCATAGTGAATTTTGGAAAAATGTGCATGAATGATACATCAGATATTGAAATTTTACAGAAATTAAACTATATGCAATGCAGTCCTATTATAAGCAGAAAAGTAACTCTTATTCCAAATTATTACATTTTATGTTACATTGAATTGAAATAAAAGAATAAAAGCTAAGTCTTCTTCTTGAATATTCCTACAAAACTAGAAAAACAAAGTTAGCACAAAAATGTAGGTTTTTCTGAACTTATCCGAAAATATTAAAAATTATCGGATATTATTCATATATAAACCCAGAATCATACCCCCTTTGATATAAACATGATAAATAATGAATAAATTTTGAAAATAAACTTGGAAATTCGAAATTGGGGTCAAAATAACCAAAATGCCGCTGATGACCTTGAAATCAGGGTTTTCTTAAAGAATTTTTGTAAAATTTAGAAATTTAAAAATGGAATGAAATAAATCAAACATAATATGATGATATGCATGAAAATTTGAAGAATTAGAGTTTGGAATTTCGAAATTGTGGTCAAAATGACCAAAATGCCCCTGATAACAAGACTATGGCCTTGAAACTAGGGTTTTCTGAAAGAAATTTTGCAAAAATAGAAGATGTGAAATGCAAATGAGATTGAAATTAACCCTAATATGATATGACATACTTATTTACATGAATGAAACCATAAAATGCCGAAAATATCATAAAATATCAAATTTAACTTAATTTTCGCTTCTAAATTTAAAGATAAACTAACATATAAAGCAAATGAACTTGGAATTGAGCCAAATTTGGCATGAACATGATAAATAATGAATAAATTTTGAAAATAAACTTGGAAATTCGAAATTAGGGTCAAAATGACCAAAATGCCCCTGATGACCTTGAAATCAAGGTTTTTTGAAAGAATTTTTGTAAAATTTGGAAATTTAAAAATCAAATGAAATAAATCAAACATAATATGATGAAATATGATGATATGCATGAAAATTTGAAGAATTAGAGTTTGGAATTTCGAAATTGTGGTCAAAACGACCAAAATGCCCCTAATAACAAGACCATGACCTTAAAACCAGGGTTTTCTAAAAGAAATTTTGCAAAAATAGATGTGAAATGCAAATGTGATTGAAATTAACCCTAATATGATATGACATGCTTATTTACATGAATGAAACCCTAAAATGGCAAAAATATCATAAAATATCAAATTTAACTTGATTTTCGCTTCTGAATTTAAAGATAAACTAACATATAAAGCAAATGAACTTGGAATTGAGCTAAATTTGGCATGAACACCTAAACTAACCCTAAAAACAGAATGGAGCTCAAAAATCTATTTTTTTTTGTATTTTCTTAATATGGAAAATAGCTAAAATCCTAAGAAAATCAAAATTTTGCCTAAAATGCTGATTTTAAATGGGATTTCGGATATCAATCTTTTATAAAAAATTCTCAAATTTTATGGGGTGATAGATGACAGTTAGGCAAAGATTTTTTCCATTTACACATTCTGGTTTTGACCTATGGTCGGAGCTGGACAACTCCGGCAAGTCGGATCAGAATCCGGCGACTCTAGGATTTAGGGCAAACAGATAGGTTTCAGAAGAAAATGTGAGAAAAATAGCAGACAGATGGGAAAAAGGCTAAAATTGTGGGAAACTGTCTCTGACAGATAGAGGAAAATTTTATCTTTTTACAGTATTGGGATTCAAGTTACGGTTTGGAAAAAGGCACACTATTATCAGAGAGCTAAATCTCTGGAATTCTGGATATTGGAATCTGTCAGACAAAAGATAAATCTGGGAAAAATACTGGGATAATTTTAAAAATCCCCAAATTTTGAGAAATGACAGATTAATGAGTTAGAAACAACTTTCATGTTGAAAGTTTTGACAGATGACTCATAGATTGAACGGACACATCACATTAGGATTGGTCTATACCCTGACAAAGAAAAATCGAGGTTTTCCCAGGGGTCTGGGAAAATTGATTTTTGACAGAAATCAAACCTGCTTGTAAAGATCTCAAAATTTTCAGACAGATAGTAGATTCCACTGTGGATCTACTATGATTTTTAAGGGGAAATTCAAATCTCTCATGAGGGTGAATCCGAAGGTTCTTGTCTGCTAAAGTGAAGTTTGGATTCTCCAGAGGGTTCAAAACCCAATTTAGGGTTTGATTTATTAGAAGGGGTTACAAATCTTAAAAGGATCTTTTTTTTTATGATTTCAAAAACAAATAAATGTATTCAACATAAGAAATTCAAGATTTTATTGATCAAAATTTATATCTGAAATAAATACGATACTACATGCTTGAGATTAGGACAACAGATAATGATGTTTTTATGAAATAAAACTAAGTAGCATTAAAACAATGAAGGAAAATAGAATGCATCATAGAAAAAAAAAATGGAAAAACCTACCTAAAACTAAGAATAAAACAAGAAATGATCAGGGAGACAAGTTTTCATTATTATTTGCTATGGAAATGAGGGATCCGATCCATTTTTCGGATTGATATCCTCACTTGCAAATCACTAACATGAGACTAATAAAAAAAGTTTCAGTAACGTGAATTGGATTCACGTCAGATTCATGAGGACAACACAAAGAAGCTTTATAAGGGACTTTACTTTATCACAATAGGTTTTGCTTGGATCCGCTGAAGGAGGGCTAAAGATGGCTGCAACAGAGGGGTCTCGATCTTGATGGCTGGAGGACACTATGGCCACCTTGGGGATGCTGGAAGTTGGGGGAGCAAGAGGGGGGTTGCTGGTAATGGCGTTGAAGTGGTGGTTGAGAGGAGGTTGCTGCACCGGCTGAAGGGAGGAAGCTAGACCTTGAAGGCTGCATGTAGTGGAGGACTGCCTTGGAGGTGGTTGCAGCTGGAGGGGCTGCTGCTGTGCTGTGGTGAAAGATGGGCTGCATCAAGTGTAGGTGGTGCTGTCAAGGAAGGATATGGCTGCATCTGATTGGAGCAAAGGGTGGCTGGAGCTCTTGCTGAGGGAAGATTGTGTTGAGAGAGAGAGAGAGAGAGAGAGAGAGAGAGAGAGGCATGAAGGGAGAGCTCAACGTTTTTCTCCGCTTTCTTTTTTTTTGTTGAACTTAGGAAGGAACACATTATCAACTTAGGGCTTAATGACCCAATGAAAGAGGGAGAGACCCTTTATGTGAATGGCTGGGCAAGAGGGAAAGGAAGAAAGGAAGGAAGGGAAGAAGGAAAGAAAGGGAAGAAAAGAAAGGAAAGAAAAGGAAGAGAAGAAAGGAAAGGGGAAGGAAAAGAGAAAAGGGAAGAAAGGAGAGAGAAATAAGAAGAAAAGAGGGGGCTGGAGAGAATGCATGTGAGTGGGGAAGGAGAAGGAAAAAAATAAGAAGGAAAAGAAAAAAAGAAAAAGAAAAGGAAAGAAAGAAATGAAGAAAAGAAAGAAAAAGAAGGAAAAGAAAGAAGGAGAAGAAAGAAGAGGAAGGAAGAAAATGAAAGAAGAAATAGAGGGGCTGGAGGTTTGGGTGACCACCTTGTGGGTCCCACGTCTCTAAAATAAAATAAATAAATAAAAGTCAATAAAAACAAAAACAAACAAATAAAAAGAAACACTTTTTTTTAATAAAATAGAAATGTAAATGAATGGGCCATCTCAGAGCGGGTCCAAATTCCACTTTTGAAATTCATTTTAACGATTAAAAGGGTAAAATAGTCTTTTCAAAAAATTTCTAGACGACACGAGCTATTTTTGGCAGTTTTTGAAATGAGTTCAGATTTTGAAGTTCAATATCCCATTGCGAAGCAAATCCAGCGTAGAATTTGAAAATTTGGGTTTGAAAGAAATCCAGATTTTTTTTTCTCGAGAAAATATTTCCAAATTTAGACTCCCGGGGGTAAAAATGTCAATTTTGAAAATCCAAGGTTTGAAATTGATTTCTGAAAACTTTTAAAACTCAATCTGGATTGAAATTTATAAAACTGGAGTTCTAGACTTCGAAAATGAAATGAAATGTGATGAAAGGTTATGAAATGCTGAGAAATGATATGAAGTGATGAGAAATGCTATGAAATGCTATGCGAAATGCAGATCTTGAATGAAGAATTTTGGATGTTAGACCCCGATTGGCAGCTGTACCAGTTTAAAAAGCATTAAAATTGATAAAATTGGCCAAATGGTTGAAGAAATGGTTTTTGGACTTTACTAGGTTAAAGTGACCCTGAAAATCAAGGTTTGAGCTGAAATGAGTTGGATTGAGCTGAATTCTAGAGTTTCAGAACTCAACTGGACTGACAAGGTTCTAACTCATCTGACCTTTCCGACTAAATTTTCAAAAAGAAGCTGCCATTTTTAGAGAAATGGTATAGAATGGTCACTGGAGTGAAGTGAATTACGAATTTGAGCTGAGTTTGCGCTAGAACAAAAGTCAATAATATTGACATGAACTAAAATCGAAGCTCGAACACTAGCTCAACTGACTAAACTCAGCTCAATTTCAGTTGAAAGAGCTGAAATGGACTAAAATGGGCTCCTGGACACTTGAAAATGGTTTTGAACTGAAACTGGAGCACTTCAACTCCTGTAGAGCTCAGGCTAGACTCAGAGAAACATGACTGACCGTGAATGACTAACTCAGAGACAATTGGCTTAGATTTGAGTAAGAAATGAGATCATTTCTAAAGAAATGATCCCATTTTGGCAGGAATGGTCAGAAATAAAAATTGCCTTCTCACTATGAGCTCAGATGAGCTTGAAATGACTGGTATTTTAACTGTTCTGAACTAACCAATGGGCCTGGTTGACTCCGACTGACTGGGGTCTGTGATGACCTAGGGGTAAAATGATATTTTTCTTAATGAAAATGGGTAAAGTAGTGATTTTCTGAAACTGACTCGAAGTTTGACTCCTACACTGACCTAACAGGGTTGGCACTGCACAAGGAGGGTTGTCTAAAATGAGTGTGAAAAATTTGGGGTGTTTACAGATGCCCTTCTTTGCTACTAAGCCGACTTGAAGACGGGCTTAGTGGCAAAAAAACACACACTAAATTTGGGCTATAAAAATGCCCCAGTTAGAAGGATCTAACTAGTTATGAAGATTAGCCCTGATGAGAATGGTGGATATGAAGTGAAGAATGAAGAAGAAAATTTTACTTCAACAAGAAGTGAGATTCAGATTTTGCCCTTAACCTGGATGGGACGGGAAATACCTCGTGCAAAAACGAAGCTCAGGTTTAACCCTTAACCTGACCGAAAAAATGAAATACCTCATCAAAATGAGGCTCAGGTTTAACCCTTAATCTGATCGAAAAATAAAATACCTCATCAAAATGAGACTCAGGTTTAACCCTTAACCTGACCGGAAAATGAAATACCTCATCAAAATGAGGCTCAGGTTTAACCCTTAACCTGACCAGGAAATATGAAAATGATGGGATTCTCGAAAAAAGAACCCATGATGGAACCTTCAGACTTCCGCACAATGAATCCAATAGGGGTTTTGCAAAAGGATGAAATTGAGGTCCCTAAAGCTTGAAAAGGGGTTTGATTTTGGGTGCCTCATTGCTGAGACTAAAACATTTTTTAAATTGGTGACCTTTTGCAAGAAAATGATTTGTGGCTTAACCTCTAGCCGAAATTGGACTGTCTATGGTGGGACAGTGGAAACATAGGGAAGTGTGTGAATCTGAGAACCCAGGCGCTCAGATTATACCAACAGAAGGGAAGGAATCTTGAAAACTCCCGTTATCAAGTCCTAAAAGGGATAAGAAATGGTGTTAGGATGCGCCAAAAATGAACCTCAAGCTCTCGCTTCACGTCAGGATGGCTAGAAAATATTGTTAAAATGTTGAAAAATTGTTGTTGATTCAAAATAATTGGAAATGATGCACATTGGTTTGAAAGTATTCCTTTTTTTCTACCTGAAGTATTACCTCCGACTGGGCTTAACTCCGTAGAATCAAGATTCAAATTCAAATTGCTTGCGATTGGCTTTCTTTCAAGGGGGCTATCAATTTCCTTGATATGAATAGAAAAGCGAGTATTCTTGATATTGTGAAAGTAATTGGTGAAAGAATATTGATAATAGAATTTCAAAAATTTTAAAGAGGATTCTTGGCATATTTGGCAATCTGATATCCTGGGATTTTTTTCTCATGATGATATTTCTGCACTCTTTTTTTTTTGTGACAAAATTGAAGCTTTCTTGGGTTTTGGGGGGATTACATCATTCTTCATTTTGGAGATGTCCTGACTTTTCTCTCTCTCTCTTTTTTTGGAAGGGTACGTCACAAACTCCTTCATCTTGGAGATGCTCCGATCCTTCTTTTCTCTCAAGGATTATATTGATGGTTATTGGCTCTTTGGGTGGAAATCTCTTGATGATAGCAGAAATTAAATATCTTTTAGGGTTTGTCGAGAGGCTCATCGCAGTCGCCTTCATCTTGACGGTGATCTGAACTTTCCCTGGAAGGATCCATCACAAACTCCTTCATCTTGGAGATGATCCAAATCTTCTTTGGCCCTAGGGGTCTAACTCGCATAATTCGTCTTCATCTTGACGACAATTGAGAGATTCCTTTTGCAGATATTTAATTGCAGCTTAAGTGATGGAGGAGATATGGAAATTGAATGGATTTTTTTGTATCACCCAGGATATTTCAACTATCTTATTTTCCAATAATGATCTTTAAAAATGTGCCATTGACTGCGATTAATATCGATCACTTATGGCTTTGCAACAACATTGATTTTTTTTTGTTGGCCATATCGAGGATTTATTCTTCATCCTTTTGGTTGGCCAATAGAAAGATTTTGAATTTTGAATCCGTTTTTGTGAAAGCTTTGTCCTTTCGAAAGCAATACTGAAGGTATTCTGAGGTAATGTTTTTGTGCAATAGAGATTTTGAAATCAACAAGTATTTGATTACAAATTAACAAAATGTTCTTGAAATCCTTTGTGAAGACGAGCATTTGAAACATGACTCAATGCATCCATGACAAAATTTTCTTTTCCTTTCCCCAAATGAGAAGATTCAGAAATGGAAAATAGAAATTACCCCTCTCTTCCCTGAAGAGGAGGTGTTTGCAAAATGAACTTTCGAAGAGAAATTAAGCTTTCGTCAAAACTTCCTAACATTAGGCTTCTCTTATGGAAAGGGGCCAGTAATGGTGAGGTCGGTGAATTGGTCATGAAGAAACGAGTCCATCACACTCTCCCCGAAAAGAGGGTCCTTCATGATGAAATAGCCTAGTATGAAATTGTGGTCACAAAGAAAGCAAACTTCCGTCGAAGCTCTCCCTGAACTAAGGGTTCCTTGTATGAAATTGGAATTTTGTTTGGAAAACGGTTCACAAAGACACGAGTCCCTTCAAACTCTCCGTGAACAGGGGCTAAGTGAACAAAGGATAGCATGCGAAAAGAACGAGCTCCCTTGAACTCTCCCTGTAAAAAGGGTCTCTCATAAGAGGAAATGACTGAAATTGGGATTGGATGACCAAAAGGGTCAAAATTGAAAATCGAAAATTTGAAATTTGAAATTTGAAATTTGAAATTGGAAATTGGAAATTGATTGACCCAAAGGTCGAAATTGGAAATTGGAAATTGGAAATTGGAAATTGGAAATTGATTGACCCTAAGGTCAAAATTGGAAATTTGAAAATTTGAAATTGGAAATTGAAATTTAAAAATTGAAAATTGGAATTCAATTGACTCGAAAGTCAAAATTAGAATTGATTGATCCAAAGGTCGAAATTGGAAATTTGGAAATTGATTGACCTGAAGGTCGAAAATGGAAATTGAGTGACTCGAAGGTCAAAATTAGAGATTTGGAAATTGGATAGCCCGAGGACCGAATTGGTAATTGGATGGCCTGAGGGCCGACATTGGTGATTGAATGGCCCAAGGGTCGAAATTGGTAATTGGATGGCCCGAGGGCTGAAATTGGAATTTGATTGACACGAAGGTCAAAATTGGGATTGAAAATTGAAAAATTGGAAATTGGATGACCTGGAGGTCAAAATTGAGAATTGGTTTACTGGGAACAATATGGGTTCAATAGGGATTCAGCCTAAGAACTATCAATTCCATAAGAATTTAACCTAGGGACCATAGTTTAAGAAGGAATGATTCAACTTGTGAGCTTTGAATGGACCAGGTGCTAAACTGGGTTTTGAGGGAAGACTCAAATCAAAATTCAAATCTTTAAGGAAAAACTAAATGAATTGGGTTTTGAAAGAAAATTTGAGTCGGAACTTGATCTTCTAGACCAATTACTAAATTGCAGAAAAGTTTGAGTAGGAGTTCAAACATTTAAAGGAAAGCTAAGCGAATTGAATTTCAAAGAAAACTCGAGTTAGAACTCTAATTTTCTAGACCAATTCTAGATATTTGAATTGGATTTGAAAGAAAATTCGAGTTGGAACTCTAATTTTCTAGACCAATTCTAGACATTTGAATTGTATTTGGAAGAAAAGTCGAGTCAGAACTCTAATTTTCTAGACCAATTCTAGACATTTGAATTGGATTTAGAAGAAAACTTGAGTCAGAACTCTAATTTTCTAGACCAATTCTAAGATCTGAAGGAAGGAAAAATTAGACCAATATAAATTGGATTTAAGAGTTTCAACCAGTAAAACGGGATTTAGAAAAATACTAGCATGAGTACCGGATTTTGAAAGGGTACCAGCACGAGCACTGAATTTTGAAATATTATCAGCACGGATACTAGATTTTGAAAAATTACCAGTACGAACACTGAATTTTGAAGAAAAATTTACCAGTACGGATACTGGGTTTTGAAAAATTACCAGCACGAACACTGGGTTTTGAAGAATTTGTTACGACAATAAAGCCGTACATGATACTTCAAGTACAAGGTTTTGATGATGAGCAAGTGAAATCAATTGCATTTCAGCTAAGGCAATGAAGACATCGAAGAATTCGATGAAGAATCTTTGAAGACTATTGTACAAATGTTGAATTCATTAAAAGTCTTAGATTCTTGTAAGAGCCTTACTTAGAGTGCATATTTAGGTTGCATTTCAGCTAAAAAGTCTTTAGAAAAACTTAATTTTGAAAATCCAAGGTTTGAAATTGATTTCTGAAAACTTTTAAAACTCAATCTGGATTGAAATTTATAAAACTAGAGTTCTGGACTTCGAAAATGAAATGAAATGTGATGAAAGGTTATGAAATGCTGAGAAATGATATGAAATGCTATGCGAAATGCAGCCCTGAATGAAGAATTTTGGATGTTAGACCCCGATTGGCAGTTGTACTAGTTTAAAAAGTATTAAAATTGATAAAATTTGCTAAATGGTTAAAGAAATGGTTTTTGGACTCTACTGGGTTAAAGTGACACTGAAAATCAGGGTTTGAGCTGAAATGAACTGAAATGAGTTGGATTGAGCTGGATTCTAGAGTTTCGGAACTCAACTGGACTGACAAAGTACTAACTCATCTGACCTTTCCGACTAAATTTTCAAAAAAAAGTTGTCATTTTTAGAGAAATGGTACGAAATGGTCACTGGAGTGAAGTGAATTACGAATCTGAGTTGGGTTTGAGCTATAACAAAAGTCAATAATACTGACATGAGCTAAAATCGAAGCTCGAACACTAGCTCAATTGACTGAACTCAGCTCAATTTCAGCTGAAAGAGCTGAAAGTGACTAAAATGGGCTCCTGGACGCTTAAAAATGGTTTTGAACTGAAACTGGAGCACTTGAACTCCTGGGGAGCTCAAGATAGACTCAGAGAAATATGACTGACTGTGAATGACTGACTCAGAGACAATTGGCTTACATTTGAGTAAGAAATGAGCTCATTTCGAAAGAAATGAGCTCATTTCGGAAGAAATGATCCCATTTTGGCAGGAATGGTCAGAAATGAAATTTGCCTTCTCATTATGAGCTCAGGTGAACTTGAAATGACTGGTATTTTAACTGTTCTGAACTGACCAATGAGCCTGGTTGACTCCGACTGACTGGGGTCTGGGATGACCTATGGGTAAAATGGTAATTTTCCTAAGAAAAATGGGTAAAGTGGTGATTTTCTGAAACTGACACAGGGTTTGACTCCTACACTGACCTAAGAGAGTTGGCACTGCACGAGGAGGGTTGTCTGAAATGAGTGTGGAAAATTTGGGGTGTTTACAACTCCGCATCGATCTTCTGACTGACAAAGATCTTTGACAATAGCCCCAGTTGAGCTACCATGCTGGATAGACTGATCAAATCTTGAGTGACCACAAACGGTTCTCACGATATCAGATCCTCGATCAGCTTCCACCCAGTAAATAACAAGTTAACGGAAGCACTGGGAGACTTGCGGCTCAAAGCGTCGGCCACGATGTTCGCCTTTCCTGGGTGGTAGGACAAGGTAAAGTCGTAATCCTTGAGAAATTTTAGCCAACGTCGCTGCCTCATATTCAGCTCCTTCCGCGAGAACAAAAATTTTAGGCTCTTATGATATATAAAAGCCTCAACCTGTTCTCCGTACAAATAGTGCCGCCATATCTTCAATGCGAAGACCACCGCTGCTAACTCCAAATCATGAGTCAGATAATTCTTCTCATGCATTTTAAGTTGATGTGATGCATAGGCAATCACTCTATTATTCTGCATTAAGACGCAACCCAAGCCTGTCCCAGAAGCGTCGGTATAAATCATGAAACTGCCTTGACCCAAAGGTAAGGCCAGAATAAGAGCAGTCGTAAGACGTTCTTTCAACATCTAAAAATTGCTCTCGCACTTGTCGTCTCACAAAAACTTAGCTTCTTTCTTCAGGAGCTTTGTCACGGGTAGAGAGTTCTTAGAAAAGTCTTGGATAAATCTTTGGTAATACCCAGCTAATCTAAGAAAACTCTGGATGTCACGAACATTCCTCGGCTGCTGCCAACTGTGTACAACCTCTACCTTCGCTGGATCCACAGACACACCTTCCTTGGAGATGACATGTCCCCAAAACATGATCTCCTCGAGCCAAAACTCGCACTTAGAGTACTTAGCGAACAAACGCTCCTTTCACAAGGTTTCGAGAATAATTCTCAAGTGCTCACGATGTTGCTTCCAACTATCTGAATACACCAGGATGTCGTCGATGAACACGATCACAAATGTGTCCAAGAAGGGTTTAAACACCCTATTCATGAGATCCATGAACGTTGCAGGAGCGTTAGTGAGTCTGAAGGGCATAATCGTAAATTCGTAATGCCCATACCGATATAGAGCCTTAGAAATTGGCATAGTACCCGGCAGCAACTCGATGCTGAACTGCAGCTCACGAGGTGGAGGGAGGCCTGGAAGTTCCTCCGAGAAGACATCTGGAAAATCTTGAACAACCTCCAAGTCTCTCATCGGGACTCGCGTCAGCTCGAACTGAATGACACTGACCAAGAAGGTAGTGCATCTCTTCCTTAGGTAGTTCTACACCTTTAGCGACGAAATCAACTTGCTCGCCCAAACGGGTTTCACGATTTTGAATTCCACCTTGGACATTCTTGGTCGAGATAAGGCAATCCTGCTATCTTGGCAAAAAATCTTTGCATGATACTTGTGCTGTCAATCCATGCCTAGGATGACGTCAAATTTTGTCATCACTAGCAGGATAGCACAAGCCGGTAAATGAGAGATCTGCCAAGACTACGTCCAACCATGGTATGTAGGCCACACAAATGGTGTTTTTCCCAATCGGGTTATACACTTCAAGGGTTTTACAGGTATGTGCAAAAACTTGGCAAAATTTATCAAAATAAAAGACTGTGTGGCACCACAATCAAAAAGCAGAAAAGCCGCTTGGTTAGCGACAAAAAGGGTACCTTGCATTAGGTCGCCCTTAGTCAATTGCTTGGCCTTTGCAGTGTAGACGCGCCCCGACGCCCTTCTCTGATCGCTCGACTGTGGTTGTGGCGACTGATACTGTTGTCGCTGCTGTGGTGGCCGAGGGAGCAGAGGTGCTCCGCTGTTCTGCCTGGAGTCGTCAGCCGCCTTTTTTGCGGCAATCGCGGGTGTAGTGGCCATCTTGCCACAATATAGGCATCCGCCTATCTCGAGCAGGCACGCCTATCCATAGTGAGATCGTCAACATCTGGGGCATACATTGACGATCTGCTGCCTGGCTGGAGTGTTGCCCTGAGGCCGCTGACGTTTCGAAGTAGGAAACTGTTTCTTTTCTCCTTCGACCTTTATAAAAAAGAATGGTCGTTTGCCTGGGCCACCAGAAGGTGTCTTTGGCTCACCACCCGCAGCGGGTGGCCTCTTGCTCTGAGTACTCCTAGAGCGCTCCCAAGCTTCACTCAAGAGGGTGGCAGCAACAACTTTCGTAGAGAAGGTTAAGGGTATGCTAGTTAGGACTCGATACATGAACACCTCCTTTAGCCCCCGAACAAACTTTTCTGCCCGCTCATGATCATCAGCGAAAAGGTTGGGGCAGTACAGTTCCAAACTCTAGAATTTGGCAATATAATCCGTCAAACTTGAATCACCCTGGCTGAGCTCCAAGAACCCCACCTTCTTCTCTCTCGCATGAGGTGCGAAGTAGTTATCCAAGAAAGCCTTTCTCAAAGCTTCCCAAGGAATGAGTGAATTTCCCGAAAACTGCACACCCCGGGCCATGTCCCACCAATTGTGAGCATTGTCCTTCAGCCTGAAGGTCTTGAATAACGTCTTCTTGTCGTCAGGGACTGACAAGACCTTGAACACTCGTTCCACCTCCTTCAACCAGTTATCGGCCATGTTTGGGTTGGACTTGCCGTCGAAGGTCAGAGGGTCAAGCTTCAAAATTTTCTCATACGTCACTGCAGTATGCGGGCTCGGTTCAGGAACAGACACTGGTTGCCTTTGAGAATGAATCTAGTTTCGCATAGCCACTACCAAGGAACTTAGGGAATCCATCATAAATCCTCGCTTATCTGACCATTTGTCAGCAGACTCTTCGTTCAAGTTCCTTACCATCCTTGAAGTAAACAAGGAATACCAAAGATTAGAATTTTCAAGAAACTCGAGATAGAAGAAAAACATATGTACTATTCATGTTTAACATGAATAGTTTATAAAAACCCAGCAATGCTGGTACATAAACAGAACGTGTCAAGCCATTTAGCTTAACAAGGCAAAAATACACCTACTAAGCAAGAGGAAAGGTATACTCACAGCGCGATGCAGATGCTCAATGGTCAAGAATCTTTGCTTTTCTTAGCTCTGATACCAAGTTGCAACACCCCAAAATTTCAAACTTGCGAACCTTTTCAAAAAACAGGGAAGAGACAAGAAATATCTCTTTCCTTTAGAGTTTGTTTATGAAATCAGCGGAAGACTATTCTTTTGTTAAATTCAGAAAGGCAAGCTAATAACTTTGGGTGCATTAGCTAAAAGAATCAAAATGCACAATCCATGCTACTTGCAAGACACTTGAAAAAGCCACTTCAATTAAAAAAAGTTTTCAAATAGTACAAAATTCAGATATCTCAAGAAAAATCCATTACAAAACTCAAAATGTTCAGAACGCGAGCTAAGAGCAGGAAGAAGAAAGTCTTGAAGTTATCTTCCCATCGCGCGTGGTGTACCTAATCATCACCTATACCCATAGAATGGGTTAGGTTTGCGAAAAACTAGTAGGTGCACAAGAGAGATGGCAGGAAACTGAATTATGCACATTTAATTTAGTAGGTTACGCAATTTAAAGCAGATATGCAGTTAAACAGGTAAGCAGTGCAAAACAAGTAAGTAGTGCAAAATAGGTAGGTAGTGTAAAACAGGTAAGTAGTGCAAAACAGGTAGGTAGTGTAAAACAGGTAAGTAGTGCAACTGTCAAAATGCAGCATGACGATTCATTTGATCGTAAGTTGTGAACTACCACGTAACAAGCAAGTCTCACGACCCAACAACCAGTGTGAACAAACTTTATGTTTCGATATTACTGGCTTGCGGGTACACGCAGGCAAAACGTATAAACAACTGAGACTAGTTTGGACATTTGTTATTCTATGTATTTTCAATAACCCGAATAGCTAGTTGAGTCCGCTTCTAAAGGGACGACTTTAGTCGAGAGCGGATTTTCCAAAGGCAGGTAAGCAGTGTCACGGATGCATCCAACTTCTGCAGAAGTGTTGAGCTAACTATTGTAGCCCCTTTCCCCTAACTCCAATGACTGGAGAGTCCAGATCATTGCCCGTGGGGTGGTTGTTAACAACCTGTCCAATAGAGTTTTGTACTGCTCTGTCCTCTCCCTTGACAGACAACAAGAAACGAATGGGTGCGTTAAGGGTTGCTTAACTAACGACCCATCCTATGCTGTAGTCTTTAAACCACTCAAGCATCTAGCTTGTGAAGGCAATCAATCACCATTTAAGTGATTACAACATTGTGCATTTAGCACTATTCGAGGTTGCACGACCTTCTCATCCGATCATTGCAGTACCAACGTGTAGTGCACAACTGCAAGTACTCAAGGATGAAAGGGGTATAGCTCTTCAATAAGAGCCTCAACAGAAGTGTTTCACAAAGATGTAATATTTCTCAAACTTTACTTTTGACATTCTTTATCTTTTGAAACAGCCAGTAGCTTTTGCCAACATTTGGCATGCGATTTTCTAGAATCTCATCTGCTATCGGGGTATCTACATGCCTCGATAGACGGGATACAGGTTTCTCGAAAGAACCCCTGCTAAGAAGTTCGCTCGAACCCCAACTCGTCTGCAAGACTGCGTACTCGAAGATCCAGGATCCTTGCGAGGTATCCCCCTCCTTAGACGAGGATGTATCGTTAGCTCCCGACTCAACTCTCGTCGCAAGAGGGAGAGTGATAAATGCCTTTTTGCATCCTCCACGAGGATGCCTCTAAAGCGTATGTAATGAGCGAAAACCTGAGCGTCATCTGCAATAGCAAGGCAGTAACAAAGCATTTGCAAAAGCAAGAGCCTGAGCGCAAAGCACGACGACAAAGTAAAGACATGACAGAAAGTAAAGGACAAGGATCACGAAACCGCGTCCTTGAGTTAAGTTCATACTTGTATATATATATATATATATATATATATATATATATTTATTTAATGGTCATTTTTAGTTAATTGAGCTTAATTCAATTGTCCAAGTCCTCCATGCAATTTTCCCCTACCTCGGAGAGTTGCAAGCTTGCTGGCGTCTGCGGGTGTAAACGATTGATGGCTCGGGTTGTAGAGCGCGAGCAAAATCCATCGTAACTGCAATTATGCGATATTAACATGCAACCAAGACTAAAGCAAAAACAAGAAGAAGACTCGACTTCTCCGATATATAGGGTTGGGGCAGGGCTGAACGACTCTTGCCGCCAAAAGAACAAGTGCAGGGGCCATCGACCCTCACTGGTTATTTAAAAAGGTAGGGGCCTTCGGCCCTTGCTGGAAATTTTAAAAGGGCAAGGGGCCAATGGCCCCTGCTGGAACAACAAAAATGGGCAGGGGCCTTCGGCCACTGCTGGAAATTTTAAAAGGGACAGAGGCCTTCAACCCTTGTTGGAATACTAAAAAGGGTAAGGGTTGATGGCCCCTGCTAGAATAATAAAAAGGGCAGGGGTCGATGGCCCCTGCCAGAAAAATGAGCAGAGAAAGAGAGAGGCGAAGGGGCTAACAACCCCCATGCGGCTCTTGGGAGAGGAGGCAAAGGCCAAAGGCCCTTGTCGGCTTACTTAACAGGGAAACGAGACAGGGGCCTTGTTTTTGAGAGGAAAAAGGAGGTAGGGAGGGGTCTCACCCCTCCCTGGTAGAGACAAAATGGCAGGCAGGGTCCCCACAACCCCTTGCCAAAACCCTCCTCGCAGGCGGTAGGGGTTTTACCCTTGCGGATCTGTTGGCAACTAGTAGGGGCTAAAGCCCCTACTGTATGACCCTTCCTCATCGTAAACAACTGATGGGAAGGAAATTTTTTCCCCCGTCTGTCGATGACAAGGAAAGAAGAGAAAAGGGAAAGAGGAGGCTGCAGAAGGAAAAAGAAAAGGGGAAGAAAAGGCGTACCTGGTGGTCGCCGAAGGAGCTTCGGGCTGTCGACGGTCGGACAAGAGGTCGCAGGTGGTGTCGGGTTGACAGAGGTCTTTGAGATGGCTCACCGCAGAGGATCGCCTGTGGCGGTGACCGTGGACGAGCGAGAGAGAGAGTCGGAGAGGGAGAGAGAGAGAGTCGTGAGAGCGAGAGAGGGGAAAGGGAGGTTTCAAGAACCTCCCCCTCTTTTCCTTGCTATCGGTGGTGCCTCAGCTAGATCCAGATCCGACCTGAATCCAAGGTCATTAATTTTTTTTTTAAGTTTTACAATATCTCCCTAACCGGAGATGATTTTTTTGATCCGTAAAAATGGATCTCTCTGTCATCATGTATAGTTTATATCTGAAAAAATTTATAAATTTTAATCTATGTTTGCTATTTTATTCTGACCTGAAATCGTGACAGGTACAAAATAGCCTTTTATGCAGCCAATTTCTATCTTTTAATTTAATATCTATTTCTTGAATATCTATTAAATTTATTTTTTGATTGCATAATGTTTTTAGGGTTGCTAACAATATTCATGTCGATTTTCAATTTTTTTGAAGGTCATTTAATAATTTATCTTGTTGTTTTCTAAAAACCGATTTCTTGCAGAGTCTTGTTCTATAGAAATACGGGCATATTCGATCTTTTCTTATTTATTTCATCTCTTTCATAAATAGTTTTTTTATTTTTATATTTTGATTATTCTTTTGGTCACGTCAGGGTGCTCTCCACCCGATTTGGCATCAATTCGAACTCGTTTGGTCTTCAGATTAGGCATATTTCAAAACTATTTTCTGAAACCCTAACTTTTAACATTGTTTTAGAAATTAATATCAATTCGCAGGGGTATTTCAATCTTTTTACCTTCAATTTCAAAATTTTTATTTTATAATCAGTTTAGTTTTATATTTTATTAAATCATGCATGTTCATTTATTTTATTTAGAATTTTTATTTTATGAATCCATGAGAAAGGCTTATTTCAGGATAGAATTCCTCAATTTCCAAATATTGTTAGATAAATCCCCAAAAACCTATAGATTTCTACTAACATGTTTGCTAATTTTGCAGGAAAGTTCAAGATTTCATTTTCTTTATTTATTTTATTATTCAATTTCTCAATATAAATTATAATCAAATAACAAAAATAATGGAAATTTACTTTTCTGCATAGTTTGGGATTGCATAAGCATATAGTTTATTTCTTAATATTAATTGTTATGGTTTATCATGTATATGCACTTTTCAAATTCTACAATGGTGAAACACGAATGGCACATGCACCTTCTTTTAAGAAGTTAATAAAATTGGTGAAATTCATATTTGTGGTCATAGTCAGAATACAAATGAAATTCAAGTTTTATTAATCTCTTTTAAGATACAAAAGCCTAAACACTTAGGTTATTTTCAAAATCATTGCATACTTTTAATCTTTCAAAATCATTTTCTAAAACCTCCATTTTAGAATTTAAATGAAGTATATTCAAAATATATTTGTAGCTATAGTCATGGATATATGGGAGATTTATTTTTATCTCGATTCTATAAGGCACAAAAACCCCTTTTGTATCAAAATAATTTTATAAAATAAAGAGATTTATCAATGATTTTTCTCAAAACTTTCAAAATTTGTTATAGTAAAATTGCATCTATGCATCAATTAAATTTAGGTTGCACCATGAATGGGCTCATCAGGATACATGCCCAATCATCTGAACCTTTCAGAAATTTAATTTCAGAATATCTCAAAATATTATCCTTTTAAAGTGATTTTCAACAATTCTAGACATGCATCATGTTTTTAATAAAAAAAAGTTCAAAATCATGTCATATGTGTATTTGATTCCTTCTGCATTCTAGGATTTAGAATAATCTCTTAGACATTTATATAAAACAAGGCATATAGTTCAATCCTTGGTTCGATTACCCCTGGTTAAGGTGCCAGGAACGGTTGAACCTCGTACCGACAGGCGAGTCTCAATTTCTCAAGTTTTTCCATAATTTTCAAAATGAAGGTGAGTTTTCTAAAACTTTTTCAAAAGGTCGGTTGTCTTGCAAAAGTAAAATTTGGCATAATAACAAGTTGGTGACCCAGATGAAACCTGTCTTAAAATCGATTGAACTTATGCCTTATCTTGTTTAATTGTCTAAGTTATTAGTCTACAATGCTAGCATTTATTTGTGAACCTAGGAGCCTAGAATCTGACCTAGTTGACATTGATGCATATAGGCTTAGGCGTGGTTTGATAGGACTGATTGAGGAGGTCTATTCATGTTCACTTAGACCTAGGTCAAATACAACCGTCCACAATCTAGGCTTGAATGCAAACCCCCTGTGCAAGTGTATGCTCTCATTTTATTTAAAGCTCTATCTTAGGCCAAAATGCATTAGAGTTCTCTGATTTTGTATGCTTGAATCATATTTATGAAATATCACTACCCATTTTGTCCCGGTCATCATGTTGCTAGGCTTTATCTCTGAACCATAGTTCTGGACTAAGCCCCACAACTGGACCACTTATCTGGGCTAATAACCCCCTTGTTAGTACTATGGGCCATAGTCTAAGGTATATCGATAGGTGCTCAAGGAGATCGAGTCATACCCTTAAGAACCTTGGAGATATTTTATGCCACGTATATTAAGTTTTGGCTCAAGTATATAGGCATAATATGATTGGATACAGATGATCTGAAACCCCCAGAGTTAGGGTAATGTCATACAAGCATTTTTCAACAATACATGTCAGAGTGAGCTTTTAGGAAGTGTTGTGTATGCATCCTTGTTTGTGCAGCTTTGTTATGGTTTGAATTTGATTTCAGGGTCTTTAATCAATTGTTTCCACATCTTTTATATTTTTAGACTAGTCTTTTCTCAAAACCCTAGGTGTCTTTTACAAATTTCTCTTTTATTTTCAAAAACCCAAGTGTGTCTTATTTCTCTCCTTTTTATCCTGAATCTCGATTATTCAATCAGATCCTGCCACATTTCATCTTTAATAAATGGAGCCCTTTTGTTACTCTTTTTATCTTTCCTAGACATAATATGTCTTCTGATTATCTAGAGTGGTGAGAAATTGTCTACCCGCCTTCTCTTTGTCCATGATATTGCTTCTGAATCATTCAATGAAGCTCTCTTATTTACTCATATGGATCTTTTGACGAAAGACATTCCTTTTCAAATTGACATTTCCATCATGGTTGACGACCTCGCCTAGGTAACAAGGCATCCTTTAGTTGTTTATCTCCTCTCACAGAATAACAACGCAATTGTCACAATTTCAGTGATGACCCAATTCCTGGTAATGGAACATCCTTGCCTAATTGTCAGCCTGATTCATGTTAATGGTTTATCCATCCTTTCATATGGCATCCTCACTTCATGGTTGATGACCTTGCCTAGATAACAAGGCATTCTTTAGTTGTTTATTTTCTTTCAAAGAATAACAACGCAATTGTTACAATTTTAGTAACAACCCAGTCCTTGGAAATAAAATATCATTTCTAATTGTCAACCTGACTCTTGTTGTTTGAACCTCTGCTTTATCTATGTGAGCATTGTCCATGTTACGACAACGAAGTCATATATGACATTTCTAGAACTAGATTTTGATGATGAACAAGTGAATCAACTGCATTTCAGCTAAGGCAATGAAGAAAGATGACAAGAATTGAAGAATTCAATGAAGAATCTTTGAAGACAAATGTGCAAATGTAAATTTCATTAAATGTCTTAGATTCTTGTAAGAGCCTTACTTAGAGTACATATTTTAATTGCATTTCATCTAAAAAGTCTTTAGAAAAACTTTTCTAAAAGAACCCTTCATGAAAATCATTTTAGAAAACTCTTTACTTAATTTTTCATGTTTATTAGTCGACCAACAGACTCACCAGTCGACCAACTCTTTTACGCTAATTTTTTAAAGCAAAAATATCAACTTTCTGATTAGTCAACTAATCAACTCTTAGTGGACCGGACAAAATGTTTGATTTCTGCAAAATTTAGCAGGAGTCGACTAAAGTTTTTCTTAGTCGACTGGACAGAATGTTTGTTTTCAGAAAAATTTAGCAGGAGTCGACTGAAAGATTTTTTAGACTATTGATGATTTCATCAGTCAACTAACTTTTCTTTAGTCAACTAAGTTTCAAACTCCAGATTTTAAAACGGTTCTGTTAAACACAGTAGTCGACTGACGATAACTGTCAGTCTGCTAATATTTGATTTCAGACAACTAACTACTATTCTAGTCGACTAATATAGTCATTTTTCTGTAACTTTTAAAAGATGTGTCTTTTTATTTTTCAAATGAATTGACCGTTCAAAAGTGACTGTTTTGACAACCCTTCATACCCTCAACGTATGAGATGTTTCAACTATAAATATGAGTGCATTCCACACTCAAAAACATCGAATCACATTGAATTATAAAGATCAAATTCTTTGTTTTTCACTCTTATTCATTCAAGTATTCGTTTTCTCAATCACTTGATATTTTCACTCAAATTCTTTTGAGAGATAACAAATTTGTGAGTTGAGTATTTCAACAATCTCAGAAGCTAATTGCATTTCATCTGCATTTATAAGAAAGGCTCGTAGGTTGATTGTAAGTTTGCTTACTTATATTTTTCTGTAAAAGGAAATGACTCCTTGGTTTAAAGGAATTGTTTGCTTTCAGTAGGGTTGTTATTGAAAGTGGGATCGGATATGGTCTGTATATTCTTATGGTGACACAAGGTTGATAGTGGAAATCCCAAGCGGGTTTTGTTTGGGGACTGGATGTAGGTCAGGAAGACTAAACTAGGATAAAATCTTGTGTTCTTTGTGTGATTGCTGCGTGAATTTCAAAATCCTTCAAAATTCCAAAGATATTATTTAAAAGCAGTATTCACCCCCTCTAGTGTTCGTTGCCTTGATCCTACAATACTTTCATTTGGTATCAGAGCAATGTTTGTTATATCATGATTTTACCATCATCTAGCATGACAACATTGTCTTCTCAGCACAAAGAAGGATGCTCCTCAGTTCGTCCTCCTCACTTTGACAGAACTAATTGTGGCTATTGAAAAGTAAGAATGACAATATTCTTATAATCTATGAATCTTGAAATTTGGAAAGTTGTTTCATAAAAGTACCAAACACCATCAACTGATTTCAGCCTATGGACCGATGAAGTAAAGAAGACTGATTCACTCAACGCCAAAGCTATGAATGCGCTATATTGTGTCGTTGACAAGATAGACTTCAATCACATCTCTCAATGTTCTACAATAAATGAAATTTGGCATACTCTTCTCGTTACTAATGAAGGTACATCAAAGGTAAAAGAATCTAAGATTGTTTCTTTAGTTCATAAATTTGAATTGTTTAAAATGAAGCAAAATGAGTCTATATCGGACATGGTAACAAGAATGACCAATATTACTAACATTCTAAAATCCCTTGAAAAAGAATATTTGCAAGTGAATTTAGTTAAAAAATCCTAAGGTATTTAACTCTTGAATGAAAAAGAAAAACCACAACAATAGAGGAAGCAAATGATTTACACACTCTTTCTCTTGAAGATTTGGTTGGCAACTTAATAACATATGAAGTCCAACTTCATGATAGACAAGAAGAAGAACCCAAGAAAAAATCTCTTGCTTTCAAAGTCACTTCTGACTCTGAAGATTCAGAAGAAGATGAAGATATTGCCCTCATCACTAGGTAATTTAAAAGATTCATCAAAAAGGGAAAATTTCAAAGGAAGGTAAAGAAAACTAATTCTTCCAATCCTAATGAAGTCAAGTGCTTTAACTGCAAAAAGGCAGGACACATCAAGAAAGATTGTCCTCTTCTCAAAATCAAGACTAAATACCTATTCAAGAAGAAAAATGTGTTTCAAGCAAATTGGGATGAAAGTGATTCCTCCTCCGACGAATAATCAAATAAAGAAGTCACCAATATGTGCTTTGTAGCATAAGAAGACTCGGTAAGTTAATTTGAGTATGATGATTTATTAGAAGCTTTTAATGATTTATATGCTAGATTTAAGAGTCTAAGTTCTAAAAATAAAGAGTTAAGAACTGAAAACTTAACTTTTGACTCTAAAAACAATGTGTTACTTCAAGAGATAGAAGATCTCAAGAAGGAAAACTCCTGTCAAGCATCTCAGATAAAAGAAATTGGAATTAAAACCAATGTCTTACAAGAAGAAATATAAAATCTGAAAGAAAAATCAAATGATCTTCTTTATATAGTGACTAAGTTCACTAATGACCAAGAAAATCTATAAAGACTTATTGGTTCTCAAAGATGCACGGTTAATAAAATCGGATTGGGATATAGTTTCTTTGATACTCAAAATAGACCAAATTATGTGGTAAAGAATCAAAGTCAAAATTCTCAATCATTGGTTTAAAAAACTCAATTTTCTAGTTATAATAGAAATGCATCTAATCATGGTACTTATAAAGCTCATAAGCCTAGACATAATTATTCTAGAAATGCTAAATCTTTTTATAGAAAGAATATTTATTCTCAAAGGAAACCAAAATCCAAATGGATATAGGTTCCTAAGACTAACACTCATAAACCCGAAAATAAAAAGGGGTCAAATGTTTTGTCTTCCAATTTTGTTGTAGGTACACAAAATAAGGAGCAAATGGATCTTGGACAACGGTTGTTCTAAACATATGACTGGAAGGCCGAAGTTATTTTCCACCCTCCAAAGTAAGGATGGATGAACTGTCACCTTTGGTGAAAATAACAAGAAAAAAGTAATCGGTATTGGTAACATTGGTAATCCAAAATTTCTCTTGCTAGAAAATGTTCTTTTAGTAGATGGTTTAATGCATAATTTATTATCCATTAGTCAATTATGTGATAAAGGTTTTCTCATTTTTTTAACATGATTTATGCTTAATTTCTAATTTTCGTTCTAAAAAGATCATTTTTAAAGGTAAAAGAAGGAATAATGTATATGAACTTTATCTAGATAAGTTACCCACTTTTAATGAAAAATGTCTTTTCGCTTCAAATGAAATTCAATGGTTATGACACAAGAGACTTGGACATGTTAACTTTAAATTAATTTCTAAATTATCCAAGAATGATCTTGTTAGAGACCTGCCTAGAATACCATATAAGAAGGATCACTTATATGATGCTTGCCAAATGGGTAAATAAATCAAGAGTTCTTTCAAAGCAAAAGATATAATTTCAACAAAGCATCCTCTTGAACTTTTACATTTAGATCTATTTAGACCATCTAGAATTCAAAGTTTCAATGGTAGTAAATATGCTTTTGTTATAGTAGATGATTATTCATGATTTACTTGGGTGATTTTTCTAAAAAACAAAATTGATGCTTTTTCTGAATTTTCTAAACTTTGTAGACGAATTACAAATGAAAAATCTACATCTATTATTACCATCCGTAGTGATCATGGTGGTGAATTTGAAAATGAATCTTTTCTAAAGTTTTGTGATTTACATGGTATATCTCACAACTTTGCTTTTCCTAGAGCGGCTCCACAAAATGGAGTTGTTGAAAGAAAGAATAAAACTTTGCAAGAATGTGCTAGAACCATGCTTCAAGATAAAAATTTACCAAAATACTTTTGGGCTGAAGCAATAAATATAACATGTTATGTTTTAAACCGTGTTCTTATTCGACCATTTTTACATAAAACATGTTTTGAATTGTATTATGATCGTATACCAAAGATCTCATATTTCAAAATTTTTGGTAGTAAATGCTTCTTGTTAAATACCAAAGATAATCTTGAGAAGTTTGATTTAAAATCAGACGAAGTAATATTTCTTGGATATTCTTCTAGAAGTAAAGTTTATCGTGTTTTTAATAAAAGAACTTCTTGTATTGAAGAATCTTTACATGTTGCATTTGATGAGAATAGTGAACAAATTATACCTCTAAGCTAAGGAGAAGAAGTCATACTTCAAGGAGAACCTTTGATAGAGAGCACTTCTCAAGAAAATATTTCTCTTCCACTGGTTTGGAAAGAAGTTCTCAATCATCCACATAAGCAGATTATTGGAGAAATAAAGAGTGGTGTCCAAACTAGAAGGCAATTGAAAAAATATATTGCAAATATTGCTTTCATATAAAAAATAAAGCCAAAGAATATCAATGAGGCTTGTGATAATGAATTTTGGCTTTTGTCCATGTCTGAAGAACTTAACCAAATTGATAGGAATGATGTATGGGATCTAGTTGATAGACCAAAGGATCATCCGATAATTGAAACAAGATGGGTCTTCCGAAATAAGCTGGACGAAAATGACAAAGTCATTCAAAACAAAGCAAGGCTAGTAGCATAAGGCTATAATAAAAAAAAAGGCATAGATTTTGATGAAACCTATGCACCAGTGGCTCGATTAGAGTCAATTCGAATGATGTTTACTTTTGCTAGCTACATGAATTTTAAGTTATATCAAATTGATGTTAAGAGTGCATTCTTAAATGTATACATCAATGAAGAAGTTTATGTAGAGCAACCTTCAGGCTTTGAAAATGAGAAATATCTAGAAAAAGTCTACAAATTAAAAAGTGCTTTGTATGGACTCAAACAAGCACCAAGAGCGTGGTATGAAAGACTATGAAATTTTCTAGAACAATCTGTTTTTTTCATTGGTCGGGTAGACTCCACTTTATTTATTAAAAATCTTAATTCAGATATTCTTATTGTGCAAATTTATGTTGATGACATAATATTTGGTTCTACAATGATTCTCTTTGTAAAGAATTTGCTAAATCTATGCAGAAAGAGTTTGAAATGAGCTTGATGGGCGAATTAAACTATTTCCTTGGACTTCAAATAAAGCAAACTGAAGAAGAAATCTTCATCAACCATGCCAAGTATACAAAAAAACTTCTTAAAAGATTTGGCATGAACTCATCGAAATCAAGAAGAAATTCTATGAGCACAATTACCTCTCTTGACAAAGATGAAAATGGTAAAACTGTAGATACTAAGATCTACAGAGGTATGATTGAATCTCTATTATACTTAACTGCTAGTCGACCTAATATAATATTTAGTGTTTGTATATGTGCTAGATTTCAAGCTAATCCGAAGGAATCACACTTAATTGTTGTAAAACAAATTCTTCGATACTTGAAAGATACTTCAGACTTTGGTTTGTTTTACCCAAAATCATCTTCCTTCGATTTAGTTTCATATAGTGATGTAGATTTTGCTCGAAGCAAATCTGATCGCAAGAGTACTAGTGAAACTTGTCACTTCTTAGGACATTCCTTAGTCTCTTGGTTTAGTAAAAAGCAAAATTTAGTGTCACTCTCGACAACTGAAGCGGAATATATAGCGGATAGTTTAGTGTGTTCACAAGTTCTATAGATGAAACAAACCTTAAAAGATTTTGGTTTGAATTACTCCACAATAATTATTTATTGATAACACTAGTGCTATAAATCTTTCGAAAAATCTTGTTCAGCACTCAAGAACTAAGAATATTGAAGTGAGACATAATTTCTTACGAGATCATGTGTTAAAAAGAGATATTTCATTAAATTTTATACCCACTAATGCACAACATGCCAATATCTTCACTAAACCACTTAAAAATGAAGATTTTATGAGAATTAGGAGAGAACTAGGCATTTGCTTATTGAGAGAACTAGACATTTGCTCATTTTTAGATTTATAAATGTATTTTTTAAACGTTTTGTTTTTGAAAAATCTTAAAAATCAAACTTTTTAGTCGACTGACAACTATCAATTAGTCGACTGATGGTTGTTTTTAAATTTTTAAAAGGAAGGGACCCGATAGCCCTTGGTTTTGTTTAAAAGAGAAGTCATTATTCTTTAAAAAAATATGCCCGCGTGTTTACACCTCTTCTAAAGCCGAACGTATCCTTTCTCTCTACTGTTCCTTTCCCTCTTCCACAAACCCTAGGAGACTTAATCTCTTGACTGGACGAATTCCGCCTCCTCACTGTAATTTTCTTGCCACACTGGATTGTTTCTGCAGCAGTTCACGTCTGCAATGCTAAACGATCACCTCTTTGCACCAACGTTCCTCTGATGCATTAGATAACGTATGCAACATCAGACACTTGCATTCTCTCACCAGACATCCTCACTGTAGCGTTGGAAGTCATCCTCAATAGCATCTTAACCTCACCGACAAGCCACTCCCTGCGGCACCGCTTCTCTTCGACATGTTCAACTTTTCTTCTGACCATACCTCATCAAAAAGCTGCCTCCACACAAGGTTTCCCTTCTTCATCCACACCGACAAGCAAGGGACGTCACAGATTCTCTCTTAGCCTACTTAGAAATCCCCTTCTATACAACACATTTGAATCTATTTCTGCCCTTTTCATCTTACATGGTAGAACTGTTCTTTTTCACGATATGATCTTAAGGCATTGTTTACAAGGATTTCACGTCTTTTTTATGCATCTTTCGATCGTGATTATTATCCATTCTTGATTCATTTTTTTTACACAAATTTGCAAATCGATCACGATACCGGTTTTATTTCCACTCTTTTTAGAGACATTGAAATCGAGTTTGATTCCAAACTCTTTGGATAAATCCTCAATGTTCCATCTTTGAGAACTTTATTCAATTCTATTGAACTTAATGATGAAAATATTTTTGAACAAATTCTTCTTTTCGTTACACCTCATTGTCCTCCCTTCAAAAATACCAATCTTCAACCTCGCGCTCGCATTTCCGAATGAATTTTTGCCTAGAATGTCCTCCCTAAAACTGGATCCTTTGATTACTTTTCAATAGATCTTTCTACTGCTCTTTATGTTTTATTTAGAAATATTTCTGCAAATTGAGCAAACGTATATTTTACTACATTGTGAAAATAAAAACCCTTTCTTCCATATATATGTCTTCTTACCCGCATTTTCAAATATTTCAAAGTGCCTTTGACTAATGAAAAATCTGTTTCGCAAAAGAAAATCTTTGATGAAACTGTTTTTAAACTCATCAAACTCACCTATCTACCTCCTTCACGTTTTGATTCCCCTACATCTTTTGAACTATCACCATCTCCTATGTCACCTCCATCTCAAGGCAAACAAAAAAAAGTCCCTATTGATCAAGATCATGATAAAGTTTTGCAACGAATAGAAGCTTTGGAGCTACATCAACACACTTTTCGTGAGGATGTGACTCAACAACTTTCGTCAATTCAGACTGATATTGCTGAACTCAAAGTTATGATCAAGCAACACTTCTCTTGAACTTTGTTTACTATTATTGCTTTGATAAAACAACATTTCTTTTTCTAAACATTGATAATTTCTGGGTTATAATATTTTAAACTTGAATTTGCATTTTGCTTATACTATGACTGCACTTACTCCTTTTGATTATGACAAAGGGAAAAAAGACAAGCATTGAAAATTGCATAAGAACTTGATACTAATTTCATGAAAAATAAATAGAAATGCATGAAGTAATGATGGAAATGAAAAACAATCAATATGTGATATATATGCTTTGATTGTGCTAACTTCCTATGTTTTGCAGCATATCGATAAAGGGAGTAAAATCTCCATCTATGCATATAAGTGCTCCATCTTTGACTAGTTTGTCATCGTAAAAAAGGGAGAGATTATTATGATAACGAAGCCGTATATGACATTTCTAGAACAAGATTTTGATGATGAACGAGTGAATCAACTGCATTTCAGATAAGGCAATGAAGAAAGATGACAAGAATTGAAGAATTCAATGAAGAATCTTTGAAGACAAATGTGCAAATGTAAATTTCATTAAATGTCTTAGATTCTTATAAGAGCCTTACTTAGAGTGTATATTTCAATTGCATTTCATCTAAAAAGTCTTTAGAAAAACTTTTCTAAAAGAACCCTTTATGAGAATCATTTTAGAAAACTCTTTACTTAATTTTTCATGTTTATTAGTTGACCAACAAACTCACCAGTCGACCAACTCTTTTACGTCATTTTTCAAAGCAAAAACGTCAACTTTCTGATTAGTCGACCAAACATAATATTTGATTTCTGAAAAATTTAGCAAGAGTCGACTGAAGGTTTTCTTAGTCGATCAGACAGAATGTTTGTTTTCAAAAAAATTTAGCAAGAGTCAACTGAAAGGTTTTTCAGTCTACTAATGATTTCATTAGTCGACTAACTTTTCTTTAGTCGACTAAGTTTTAAACTCCAAATTTTAAAACGGTTTTGTTAAACACAGTAGTCGACTGACGATAACTGTCAGTATGCTAATATTTGATTTCAGTCGACTAATATAGCTATTTTTTTGTAACTTTTAAAATGTGTGTCTTTTCATTTTTCAAACGAATTGACCATTCAAAAGTGATTGTTTTGACACCCCTTCATACCCTCAACGTATGAGATGTTTCAACTATAAATATGAGTGCATTCCACACTAAAAAACATCGAATCACATTGAATTACAAAGTTCGAATTCTTTGCTTTTCACTCCTATTCATTCAAGTATTCATTTTCTCACTCACTTGATATTTTCACTCCAGTTTTTCACTGAAATTCTTTTGAGAGATAGTGAATTCGTGGGTTGAGTATTTCAACAACCTCAGAAGCCAATTGCATTTCATCTGCATTTATAAGAAAGGCTCGTAGGTTAATTGTAAGTTTGCTTACTTATATTTTTCTATAAAAGGAAAGGGCTGCTTGGTTTAAAGGAGTTGTTTGCTTTCAGTAAGACTATTACGGAATGTAGGACCGGATTTGGTCTGTATATTCTTCTCCTATAAATACATCCCTAGGGGGCGTCCAGCCCATGCCATCCAACCCTCTCTTCTTCTCCTTGACTTTTCTTCTTTTTCTTCCTTTTCTTCCCTAAGTGCCGCCCCCTTCTTCTACTTATTTCCCGTTTCTTTTTCTTTTGCTACAACAACGGAAGATCAAGGTAATCCCTCTCACTCTCTCCTTTATTTTCTTAATTTTATTATTCCATATTTGTTGTGTTTTTATTCTTTTGTTTCACAACCACGTGAAGTAGGAACTCGGTTTTTCATAAACCAAGTCCAACCTTCAATTGGCTACATCAAAGCAAATCCCATGCCCTTCTTTCATTTTCTTTCTTTTTTAGTTTATTCATGAACATCATAGATTTAGGTTTACATTGTTATTTTCATCCATACAGAATCAAGAATATTTTCTTTTTCGTTTTATGTATGGTAGATTAAGGTTTCAATTTTCTTTAACAGTCATGCTTAAATCTTGATTTTGGCCTCGCATTAGCATCATTATTTTATGTGCTTATTTTTATTGTTTCAATCTGAATTTTTTATGAGGGATATATCCATATGTTTACGTGAATCTGGCAAAATGTCATGATTTTTCAAGTTCTTTTAACCCAATTCTAAAATCAAGAACCGAAACTTGTTTTCTTCACCGTCAAAACACTGTGTATAATCTGGGTCAACTTGCTGGAGTCATATCTCCCTCACCGAAGATCATTTTTCATATCCGTAAAAAGTGGCTTCTTCGTCTGCATGTCTAGTTTCTTTCATATAATTTTGGTGATTTTTGACTGTCGTCTGCTATTTTATTTTAACCCAAAACCAGAATCTACTTTTCTGGATCGTCAGGCATTGGTCATAATCAAGAGCATCTTGTCGGAGTCATATCTCCCTAATCGAAGATGATTTTTCTGATCCGTAAAAAGGAATATCTCTGTCGTCATGCCTAGTTTATATATGAAAAAAATTATAAATTTCAATCTCTGTTTGCTATTTTATTCTGACCTAAAACCGTGATAGGTACAAAATAGCCTGTTATGCAACCTGTTTTCATCTTTTAATTTAATATCTATTTCTTGAGTATCTATTAAATTTATTTTTCATTTGTATGTTGTTTTTAGGGTTGTTAACAATGTTCATATCGACTTTTAAATTTTTTGAAGGTTATTTAATATTTTATCTTATTGTTTTCCAAGAACCAGTTTCTTAGAGAGTCCTGTTATGCAGAAATACGAACATATTCAATTTTTTCTTATTTATTTTATTTTTTCATAAATAATTTTTATATTTTTATATTATAATTATTTTTTTTTGATCATGTGAGGGTGCTCTCCACCCAAATTGACATCGATTTGAACTTGTTTGGTCTTCGAATTAAGCATATTTCAAAACTGTTTTCTGAAACCCTAATTTTTAACAGTTATTGCAATTAATATCAATTCTCAGAGATATTTCAGTCTTTTTACCTTCAATTTTGAAAATTTTATTTTATAATCAGTTTAGTTTTATATTTTATTAATTCATGCATGTTTATTTATTTTATTTAGAATTTTTATTTTATGAATCCATGAGAAAGGCTTATTTAAGGATAAAATCCCTCAATTTTCATATATTGTTAGATAAATCCTGAAAAACCTACAAATTTCTACTAACATAACAACAACAACAACAACTACGCCTTCATCCCAAAACAATTGGGGTCGGCGATATGAACCAACAAAGAAAATCATTATGGGCCTTCCACATGAATCCTTCTCCTCCATTCATTTCTATCCAATGCCATGTCCTCGGTGAGGTTCAAAGCATTCATATCCTTTCTTATCACCTCCATCCATGTCTTCCTAGGCCTACCCCGACCTCTTTTAACTAATATATTTTCCCATTTCTCCATCCTTCTAACTGGAGCATCATTAGGCCTTCGTCGAATATGTCCAAACCACCATAAACGATTCTCTCTCATCTTATTTTCAATGGGTGCAACGCCTATCTTCTTACGTATCTCCTCGTTCCGAATCTTATCTTTTATTGTATTTCCACACATCCATCTCAGCATACGCATCTCAGCTACACTCATTTTTTGAATATGATGTCTCTTGGCAGCCCAACATTCCGTACTATATAGTAAAGCGGGCCTAATAGTCGTCCTATAAAACTTTGCCTTCAACCGCAATGGCATTCTACGATCGCACAACACTCCAGTTGCACTCTTCCATTTCATCCACCCAACCTTTATCCTATGATTTACATCTCCATCAATTTCTCCATACTTTTGAATGATAGATCCCAAATATTTGAAAGAATCATCCACCGGTAATTCGTGCTCACCAAGCTTCACTACACTCCCATCACTACTTCGTTGCTTACTAAATCGACATTCCATGTATTCTGTCTTACTCTTACTCAACTTAAAACCTCTTGCTTCCAATGTCTGTCTCCATAATTCTAACTTAGCATTAACCCCAACTCTAGACTCATCAATCAAAACAATATCATCAGCAAACAACATACACCACGGCACATTTTCTTGAATTGATTTCGTAAGCTCATCCATCACTATAGCAAATAGGAAAGGGCTTAAAGCAGATCCTTGATGTAACCCAACCGTTATAGGAAAATTGGTTGTCACCCCTCCACAAGTGCGGACATTGGTTACTACTCCTTCATACATATCTTTAATTATACTAATGTACTTAAGAGAAACACCTTTCTTCATCATTGTCCACCAGAGAACGTCCCTAGGTACTCTATCGTAAGCCTTCTCCAAATCAATAAAAACCATATGCAAATCTTTGTTCCTCTCTCTATTTCTCTCAATAAGGCTTCCATAGTTGATCTTCCAGGCATAAAACCAAATTGATTCTCCGATATCATGACAATCTTCCTCAACCTAGACTCAATCACCCTCTCCCAAAGTTTCATAGTATGACTCATGAGTTTTATACCACGATAGTTTGTGCAATCTTGTATATCACCCTTATTCTTATATAGAGGCACCAAAGTACTCTTCCTCCACTCATTAGGCATCTTATTTGTCCGCCAAATCTTGTTAAAAAGATTTGTCAATCATTCTAAACCTTTCTCTCCCAAGCATTTTCAAGCCTCGATAGGTATACCATCTGGACCAACTGCCCTTCTTGATTTCATTTTCTTCAAAGCCTCTGCAATTTCTTTCTTTTGAATCTTGCGCATGAAGTCACGATTCATCTCATGAAAAGGAATTGAAAAGTCTCCAAGATCCTGAGCATGACTTTCATTAAATAGCTTATCAAAATAATCTTTCCATCTCTCCTTAATCTCCTCATCTTTGACTAAAACCCTTTGCGTTTCATCTAACATGTTTGCTAATTTTACAGAAAAGTTCAAGATTCTATTTTCTTTATTTTCTTCTTTTTTCTTTATTTTATTACTCAATTTCTCAATGTAAATTGTAATCAAATGCCAAAAATAGTGAAAATTTACTTTTCTACATAGCTTAGGATTGTATAAGCATACAGTTTATTTTTTGATATTAATTGTTATGGTTTGTCATGCATATACACTTTTCAAATTCTATAATGGTGAAATACAAATGGCACGTGCACCTTCTTTTAAGAAGTTAATAAAATTGGTGGAATTCGTATTTGTGGTCATAGTTAGAATACAAATGAAATTCAAGTTTTATTAATCTCTTTTAAGATACAAAAACCTAAACACTTAGGTTATTTTCAAAATCATTTTTCAAAACCTCCCTTTTAAAATTTAAATGAAGTATATTCAAAATATATTTGTGGTCATAGATATATGGCAGATTCATTTCATCTAAATTCTATAAGGTACAAAAACCCCCTTTATATCAAAAGAATTTTATAAAACAAGGAGATTTATCAATATTTTTTCTCAAAACTTTCAAAAAGAATTTTAGTAAAATTGCATCCATGCATCATTTAGATTTAGGTTGCATCATGCATGGGCTCATCAGGCTACACGCCCAATCACATGAACCTTTCAGAAATTCAATTTCAAAATATCTCAAAATATTCTCCTTTCAAAGTGATTTCAACAATTCCAGACATCCATCATGTTTCAATAAAGTTTTTTTCAAAATCATATCATATGTGTGTTTGATTCCTTTTGCATTCTAAGATTTAGAATAATCTCTTAGACATTTAAATAAAACAAGACATACAATTCAATCCTTTGTTCGATTACCCCTGGTTAAGGCACCATGAACGATTGAACCTCGTACCGACAAGCGAGTCCCAATTTCTCAAGTTTTCCCATAATTTTCAAAATGGATGCGAGTTTTCTAAAACTTTTTCAAAAGGTCAGTTGACTTGTAAAAGTAAAATTTTGCATGATAACATTGACTCGGTGAAAATATGTTTAGATATGTATAATAATATAATGCACTTTATAAATTCAAACCATTTAAGGAACAATTTTGAAGAGAAGGATCCTATAAGGTTATACATGTTCAAGACCATATGGTCTGATTGGGGCAGAACTGTGAGGAATTACAAGTCCAATACCATGGAGTCTAGAAGGGACGAGCCTGTGAGGGTGAACAAGTCTAATACCATGAAGTCTAGAAGGGACAAGCCTGTGAGGGTGAACAAGTCTAATACTAGAGAGTCTGGTTAGGGTGATTCTGTGAAGATGTACTGGTCCAATAATAGGTAGTTCGACAAGGATGAGCCTGTGAGGATGTACGTTTCCAAGACCAGAGAATCCGACAGGGAAATTATTTTCAAGATATGATATATCTCTATTAAATGAAATGGTTATGATTGATTGTGAGTTTTCAAGATAGCTTGTTTGAAAAACTATGAATTTGGCTTTATTTCAATTATTGTAGCATGATTATATGCAAAACTCATATCAACTATGGACTCTAGCGAGAGATTATGATTGAGCAGATCAAACACATTAGTGAATGACACATCACGCCTACTTAGACACCTTGGAGATGAAGGCATTATGTTTAACTGATTTATATCATGAAAATCTGATTGAGATAAATATGATGACATATTAGTAAATGACACATCACACCAACTTAGTCACTTTGCAATTATGTATACTGATTATTTTATATCATTAAATGTGCTATCTGTATTAGCTTTGTATACTCATCATGTGTTCTGATGTAGACCTAACAGATTTTCATGAGTCTGACCCTATTTTATGGGCATACAAGTGATTACAGGTTTACCTGCGAATTCAAGATGCTACGACGGCATCAACGAGCCAATCATTTTTTGGTCCATCTCTTGATGCTAATGTTGGTGCGTCCAACACCGACTCAAAAGTTTATGCAGGTACAACATATTGATATCAGAGCAAAACTCATACCATAGAGGTACCACAACCCTTGCATGTTAATAAGAGCGAGGAGATCTGCCTGCACACCGAACATGCTAGGGTGATTGCCGATCAAACCCAAGCTAAATTACTTGAGCAATGGTAAGAGAGAACTTACTTGAGCAATGGTAAGAGAGCACTGACCAAACCAACTGCTTGGATTGCATTGAGAGGATTGTAGCAGCCCTAGTAGATTAGATAGACACTCTTTGCATGCCAAGACATGACAACGACCGGGGTTTCAGCTTCAACGATCGTCGAATGAGGAACCCGAACAAATCCATTCTTGGAGAGCCACTGTAAGATTTCATGCAGGGTATGGGTAACAAACCTTAATTCGAAGTCCCTTATTTTGTGGGTGAAAATGTACATGAGTGGATCTTTAAACTAAAGCACTTCTTCACATGTCACAATACGCCCCTCGAGGCATGCATTAAAGAAGTAGTTGTCCATCTAGAGGGCAACACCCTTTGATGGTATGAATGGCTTAACATCATACATAAGAAGCCCATATGGGGTGATTTTGTTGATTAGATTATGAAGAGGTTTGGGCCCATGATGCTGGCCAATCACTTTCTAGAGCTTAAAAGCCTCAAGCAATGTGGCAACTTGGGGGAGTACCAAGTCAAATTTGAGAACTTATGCATGCTTTTGCCCCTTGTTGATGAAGAGCCCTTGCTTAGCTCCTACGTCGGTGGGTTGTTGGAAACACCCCAAATTTTTTAGGTTCATCCCTGGACATCCCCCTCACAGATGTTGACCCCCTATAGTACAATGTAGGATTCTAACCCATAGGTCTATCCTAGTTTAGGTGTCATTTCACCCTTTTTTACCAGTAAAATTACCATTTTACCCCTAGGTCACCTTAGATTCTCATCAGTTAGACCCAACAAAGCTCATTTTAAGTTCAGAAGAGTTAGAATGATAGTCATTTCTAGCTCACCTGAGCTCACGATCAGTGAACTTAGTTCATTTCAGCTAAATTTGGTTCATTTCCAGTGAAATGAACTCATTTTTAGCTCGAATTCTAATCAATTATTCAAGAGTCAGTCAACTTCAGTCAATCCTATTCCCCTCTATCTAATTTGAGCTCACTAGGAGTTCTAGTGGTCCAGTTTTAGTTCAAACCTCGGCTCCCACATTCTTAGAGTCCATTTTAGCCTATTTCAGTTCATTTCAGCTAAAATTGAGCCGACTCTAGCTAGAATTTAGTTGCCTAAGCTCTGAATCTAGTTCATCTTAATTCAGTCAAGTATAGTTTTAGCTCAAACTCAGTATATTCCCGTCACTCACTTTACTCCATAGTGTATTTCTCACCATTTTTCTTGTAATTGTGTCTATTATCAGTCATCCGACATAAAAATTTAGTTGATCCAATGTCGTTTTAGTTCGCACGAGTTCGAAAGTCTTAAAACCCAGTCCAAACCACTTCTATCCAGTTCCAGTCAGGTCAAACCTCACTGCCTAGTCAGTCGGAAGACTTTCAATGAGTTTGGAGTCAAACCTCACTGACACACCAAAAGTGACTAATGCCAAGATGAGAGTTGAAGATGAAATCTTATTAGATGATCTGCACCTTACAAACAACTTATTAGATCATTAACTTGTTAATTACTAGACCCAACATTGCGCATGCAACACATACAAGTCAATTTTAGAATGCGCTGACTTCAGTTCACATGAGTGTCGTGATGCGAATAGTTGAATATATAAAAAATATTATATCTAAAGGACTTTTCTTGTCTTCTTCCTTGTTTTTAAATCTTATTTCATATATTGACTCTAATTAGAGAGGAGATCCCAATAACTGACACTCAACTACAGGTTTTTATATTTTTTTAGGTAACTCTTATATCTTGACAGTGTACAAAACAACTGAAGGTATTGTTGTCCTCCACGAAAGTTGAATACAGATCAATGGCTACAACAACTGAGGTCGTTTTGTTGTGATCTTTGCTTAAAGATATGAGAGTTGATGTTTCAGAACCTTCAAAGTTGTGTTGTGATAACAAAAGCGCCATATATATTGTCATATGCCTGTGATTTTCTGCAATCTTAAACATATATATGTTTGTATTTTCTACAACTTTGAATATATATATATATATATATATATATATATATATATGTCTATATTTTTTGCAACTTTGAACATATATATGTGTCTGCGATATTTTTTTCATTGTTGAACATGCATAAGTCTGCAATTTTCTGCATTCTTGAACAAGCATAAGACTACAATTTCTTGCATGCATATGTCTGCTATTTTCTGTGTTCTTGAACATGGTTAAGCCTGAGATTTTTTTACATTCTTGAACATGTATACATGTCTGTCTGCATTCTTGAACAGTTTTGCAGCATATATATATATATATATATATGTGTGTGTGTGTGTGTGTGTGTGTGTGTGTGTTCTTGAACTAGGAACATAGTGAATTTTATAAACTTTTAAATATATGTTTGGGTTTAAGATAAAAATTTGTGTTTCTTTTATAGAACCAGTTTTTGAAATTTGAATTTTTGGCTAGGTTTAATACACACATATATTTTTCCTACATGTGGGTTGATATTCAACACTGTTAAAGCTGAATCTATTTGGATATTTAATTAAACCTGAAAGTAATAGACGTTGATTTGGGTCAGTTATGAAAGTTTGGATCTTCGGTTGACCTGTAAAAAATTGATTTTGTTATTACAATATGCATTCATTTATGATAATGCATCAATGTGATATTTTATTTTTTCTTATAATTTAATCTCACATGTGGCACAATATTGCACTGTTTTGACCAAGCACGGTAATGACCCAATCGGTTGATGCATGAGGATGTGCATGTTTGAATTTTTGATGCATGATAATGTGCATGTTTGAATTCATAATGCATGACGACATGCATGTTTGAATTGATTATGCATGGGGAGGTGTATGTTATGGATATTGTGATCCATTATGTTCTTATATAAAGAAAATATAATATTTTAAAGAATATAAGAAACTTGAACAATGTAATAATTTGATATCTTGGTATACCAAGCCAGGCCGTCTAGGGTGAGGATGCTCTGACAGTGGCCGTTCAGAGTGAGGATGCTTTGATGGTGGTTGGTTAGGGTGAGAATGCCCGATGTCCCGACTTAAGGTAGGGATGCCTAACGTTGGTCGAGGGTCATGTGTGGTACTCAGCTAATAAAATATAAATTATGTGTTTAAAATACAGTTGAGACCTGCCTTGGACCTCGAGGATTTGACTAGACTATTGTAATTGCAGGTCTTGTAAAAGATGAAACTTAATTGTATTGCATTGAGAAGGGACATGTATTCAAAAGTGATACATGGTAATTGAACTTAAAAAGCCATTTATGCATGTTGAGTTGGTTCATGCATCTCTAAATGTTTAATTTAACATGAAACTATTGGTTGTTTGATTTGAATTGCTTATATTGTAAGCCAGTAATAAATGTGTGATATTTGTTGAGTCATGTTAAACTTATGTTTGATTAATCTATGCTAATTTTTCTTACTGTTGGATTTCGAGAGGATCTTGTACGAGAACTTTGGTTCTTACCTTATTTTTAAAAATCTTTTTCAGGAACTAAGGCACAATGATGGAGGGGCCAACTTGCTGGAGGGATCGAGGATTATAATCTGGTGGTCAGGGTTCTGACATATTCAAGAGTCTTTATTTTTTTTAGGGAACTATGTGAACCCTCAACAAAGATTATTTGATTTAAATAAATTCAATCTCAGTTCATGATTTGATTTATATTGTGTCTGAAATTATTATTGGGTTGTGTAAGTTAAGTCTCTAACGTGCCCCAGGTCCCTGGGATATTTTCCATAATGTTAAAAAAAAAAACTGCATTTTTTTAGGATTAGTTTGGGGTCGTTACACCCACGCTTTTGGAGTTATCATCTACATCATTTCTTTCAAGAGATGGTCCCATGGAAGACACCTTATTTTCATCTCTTTAAACTTCTCTCTTTTTAAGACAAAAAGGCTTGACATGACTTGGCTTATAGTAATGATAACATATTAATTTACCACTCTTCTTGTATTTATTATCACATCTTTTATCCTTTTAGCTCCTTTCATAATCATTGAAATTTCTTCTATTCTCAATACTTCTTCCAAAGTGACCGGACTTATAAACTCTTGTGTGTTTTTTGGGCCTTGACATAGCAAGCACGAATTCTTTTTTCAATCAATTTTCCTTCATAGTTAATTCTTCAAATGTTTCTACTATGGTAGGTACTCCTATATGAAGAATGGTTGATTTGGTTCTTTCAAATTTGGGTCTAAGCACATTAACAAATTGTTAGAAATGCTTTGTTCTAATTTATTTTTTATGGAGTTATAAATCTTAAGGGTAATGCCACTTTGGCTCGAAAAGAGCTAATTCATCTCAAAAAAAGATAAAGCATTATAATATTCCTTAATGCCCATCTCTCCTTGGGTCATGGTTCTCACCTTGTTTTGCACATTACATATATGAGCTATGTAATTTACACTATACATATCTTTAAGATATTTTTATGCATCACTAGCAAAATCAAAATTTGCTAAGCTAGAACATTTTTTGATAACACTATTGATGAGTCATTCATTGATCTTGAAATGTCTCATCCTCCATTCTATCCATTTTTTCTTGTATTCGGTAACAACCTTAGACATTTCTTCTCCTTGGAGTGCTACTTGCCATTCTCGATCTTAGCAAGGATAAGTTTAGGCTCTCTTTCGGTGCCATCAACCAAACCCTATAGACCCTTTTTCCATAATAATGTTTTTACTATGGATGCCCACATCACATAGTATCATTAAGTCTCACAAGAATGGAGACAACCACTTCTCTTTCATGCATCATTTTTACAAAAAGAAGAGAGAGAGATAGAAGAGAAGAGAAAGATAATGTAGCAAGAATATTGTTGAAGAAGATTTTAATGGTATGCTTCCCAATGCAATGATCTCATGAACTGATGCTCCACCAATCTCTCAATCCTCTTGGCCTTTATGAATAAATCACAACCCAAGAGCACCAAGGCTCTTCATGTAAAGAAATAAGAACAAGAATAATGGAGTGCCTCTTATGGGCTAACAAGAACACAACCAAATCACAAAGAACCACTTATGCGTCAATCACATAAGCGCACATACATAACCCACACAATGGACAAGAGAACACATAAAAAATATAGGAAATTGTATTACAAAATGCTTGAGAAAGCATTGCTTTTACAAGGGAAATAGCTTCCATGTTTATACATGCAAAGAGGCCCATAGGCCATTGGGATACTCCCTAACGACTACAAATAAAGCTGTTGGGGAGGTCCCAAATGACTCTATGGACTATATTACATTTATGCCCTCAAACAAAAATATAAAAACCTATTCTAAAAAAAATAATAAAAAAGATTGTTGTAACTCTAATGGCCACAATCTATTACATGACTGTGAAAAGACAAAAATACTCCTTAATGGGTATTTTCCTATTACAATGCACCAAGCATACATATTAATATATGATATAACTGTGTCATATATATGTACAAATACATATATGCATATCTAATCTTGTTCAACATGACAAGATGAAACATGTTGAGTTGGACCCACAGTTTGTTCGAGAGTGGAAGATAAGGACGTACAACCCCTGCTTATATCTAGAGAAAATCAAGTGGCTAATCCTTTCACCAAACCATTGGCTTTATTTAGCCATTAAATGCTTAAGAACAAATTGTTGATAGCCTTAACCCATGCACAGTTTAAGGGGGAGTGTTAAGGATAGAGGTGACGTCCCATGAGAGTAGTTTGGTCATTTGTCTTATATAAGTCCTATTGTAATTATGTTTCTTTGTAAGGGTATTCTTGTACCATAATGTTATGATATATATAATAAACACATAGGGCATCCTCTCACATTGATAGAGAAAATGACCCATTGATTCCCTTCTACTTTTCTCTCCCTTTTCTTTTGTCTTTCACGATATATTTTAGAGCACCCTTCCCAAGACTGCAACTTCGCAAAATCTAACATAAAACTCATTTTGAATCTCTACAGAAAAACTCTCAAACCACGATCAAGAAGCTTGTTTCAACACATATATCGTTGTCATTTGCCTGCACACGTAATAAGTTAGATATGTAATCAGGGAGTTGTTTCATGTATACTTCTTTGAGCTTTCCATTGAGGAATGCATTTTTGACATCCAACTGACTCAATGACCATGATCAATTGTAAAAGATAAGATAATACAGTTTATACTTAATCTTCACTACAAGGCTAAAAGTCTCTTCATAGTCTAATCTATGTTCTTGAGTAAAACCTTTTTCTACTAATCGCACTTTGTATCTTCCAATGTCATCCTGTTTATACTTAATCTTATAAACCCACTTTGACCCAACTATATTTTTGTTCGATGACCTTTTTTGAAATATACTGACCTAAGTCACTCATTAAAGTCAAACTTGGGTTCCTTGGAAAAGTCAAATCATGATCATAATTGTTCAACACTTAAGAGACCTAAGACTTTTTTTTGGTAAAAGTCAAACCTAAGGTCATAATTGTCCATGTATTATAAGAGGACATAAAGGAAAATAAATCAAAAGTTGCAACATATACGAATTTGAACTTGGGTATCCAATAGGATTCAACCCAACCTGCCACATGGCAGCACAATGAAAATACACAAGGGTGAATGCCAAGTTGACACCTCAACCTATTAAGTGTCAACACATAAGGGCCAAGCAACTAAGAGTGGACACCACAAGCGAGTGTCCATAAACATGGCTACACTCAACACAAGGGGGACACATGGCATATTAGGTGTCCACACCCTAGTGAGTGTAGAAGACAATAAATAGGGAAGGGATAGAGACCCCTCCCTATCAATTGAGCCGTCCCACCAAGAGAAAGAGAGAGAGAGGATTTTCAAGGTAAGTGCTATTTATCATTTTAAAGTTAGAGTTGTATTTGATTTTGGGGATTTATTTTGAAGTAAGATTACTAGTTATCACTTTGAAGTTAGAATGTCAATATGAATTTTAAATTAGATCATTTTTGCAATTATTTATTATTTTTGAAGTTTGAGTTTGAATTCAGACTTGTAAATAGAAATTTATCTTGAAATTAGGATGTAACGTCCTTAAGGAAAGTAAGTTGTTAATTACCTTTTTTTATTAAATTTACATTTTAAAGTAAATTAATATTTATCATTCAAAATTGAGATTATGTTTACATTTGGAGAAAGCGTGAGTTATGATGGTCTATTTATGATTGGAGAAATTTACAGTTGTTAATTGCAATTAGAGATCAATTTGATTTATTAGTCATGCCCTTTCATAATTAGAGATGTTCCTACCATTATAGATTGTTATTGTAAATTACATTATTAAGAATATTTTCATTCTGCTTAAATAATTGAAATTAATTATAAAACTATTCTTTTAGATATGCTTGTGCCACCAATGGTTCCAAAAATGACTTTCAAAAGACTGGTTTCAAAAATTTTATTGTTCATACCTATGGTTTCTAAAATATTAGTTGAAAGGATTGTTCATGCCTATGGTTTCAAAAGTAAAACACGATGTTTTAAAGGACTAATTGAACCGATGATTTTAGAAAAGAATACGCATTTAGAGTTTATACTCATTGATTTATTTATTGAAGTATATGAAATTTTCCAAGCAAAAAAATGACTTTTAATTTTCAAGTATGCGAATTTAAGAATGTCCAATCACTTTTGTATTGTATATGTATTGAACCATCGGCTGGTTAAGTGTTCTCTCACGTATTTTTTGAGGAAGACCTATGGTGTACGGTGTTAAGTGTATTGGCCCAGAGACTTACCATTGGAATTCTACCAACCCAGCTGGATGGATCCTTGGTGTAGTTAATAGGATTTAATGAAAGTTACCAACGTCGTGCTTCCGAAATGTCAGGGGAAGTGGCCGTGAAAAAAGGGGAAGTGTGCTTTCCATAAATAGGGAAGCAAGATTCCAAGTTTAGCCTCAAGTTTTTTTACCAAAAAATAAAAAAAGTAAAATACCCTTTTGTTAAGGGTATAATGGTCATTATCACTTATAAAAAGGGAAAGTTGAATAGGTTTGCGACTTTCCCCAATCGCTCTCTCTCTCTCTCCAGTGACCATCTCCAACAGCTTCTGGTGACCTCCAACAACATTCAGCGGGCTGCGACAACCTTCGTGACCATGGACTTCTTCAGGGCCTTTAGGTATGCCTGATTTCTCTCTCTCTCTCAATCTCTCGCTATCCCTGTCTCTCACTTACTCTCTATCTCTCAATGTCACTCTCCATCTCTCGCTCTCTCTAACTCTCACACTCCCTCTCAGTCTCTTGACTCTCTCTCGCCTGATTTCTCTCTTTGTCTCACTCTATCATTGTCTCTCACTCTCCCTCTCTCTTGCAGTCTCTCACCCTATTCGTCTCAATTTCTCTCCATATGCTCTCTCTCTCTTGGAAGTATTTGTTAGGGTATTTTTCAGACCCTACTCTTCCAAAGTAATTATACTCGTGTTTGGCAACTACACTGCACAAACATGCACCTTTTAGATACATCTTTGTTTTAACATGCTTGGAAATATCTGTTTATTGTTTAGCCAGTTTTTTTTTGTGTGCATATGCTTGTAATATCACTCTTAAGTTATTTATTAAATGGTGGTACTTGCATATATGATTGTATTTTGAGATTAATAGATCAACTTTAATATTTTCTACTCTTGTTTTATTTTGTCAATGATAACATAAATCTTATATTTTGGTAAATTAGAAAAAATATAATTATATTTTTCCTTTTCTTTCAATTCCTATTCACTTCGCTTTTGCTTCCCACTTGAATCCTAGGTCGCTTCCTTCTTTGTTCCCCCTTTGAATCCTGATTCGCTTTCCTTCTCACTTCTGAGACGATTCTCAATTCACTTCTAAGTCGTGCTGCACTTCCCTCTTCCTAAAATTTTAGAAGTGCCTCACTTCTCGTTCCCGCTCTCACTTTCTTGATTGACAACTCTGATATTGACATAAAATGATTGAAGATTGAGTCCTTTGTTATGTTAGCATTATGTAATCAACTCTTGTAAATGTCCCAAACTAGAATTTGAGTTTATAGGTGGATAGAGACAATGAATGGAGAAATGAGTGCCTTGCACATTTGCGACACCTGAGACATAGTAAACATGCCCTCGGACAAAAAATGCAATAGGATGTAAGTAAATCAATAAAATTAGGCACAAGGCAAACAAGAGCATTAAGAAATTCAAAGCTCTTTTAGTAGCAAAAGGATATACTCAAAAGTACGATCTTGATGATGATGAGACTTTTAGTCCTGTGATCAAAATGGGAACCATTCGGCTTGTATTGTCTTTGGTTATGATGCATGGTTGAGAGGAGGATGAGGGAGTGGGGAGGCGCATAGTCCACCAATGATTGGAGACTTATCAATAAACACGTCTAGTTATTTTGTATTTTACCCCAAAAGCATTTTTCTTTTCTCCACTCCTTTTTCATTTTGGTGTGGGGATCACATACACATAATGCCAATTATTGGGATAGAGAAGTATTTTAGATAGTGGACATAACTACACTTAAGATTCACTTCACATCCACATTTTGTTCAAAAGTTCAAGTGGAATTTTCATATAGATCAAGTTTCTCCAATAGCATGGTTGGAAGCCTTAATCTGTTTTCTTCATGCACGATCAGTAACTTGTTCACAATAATTTTCATCATCCAAGAGATGACAATAATAACAAGAACCATTGTTGATGGTGGTGTAATCAATATTATTATCACTACCATGACTACTACTACTTCCAATAATACTATTACTATATAAATCACTAGATGTAAGTATGAACCAAGAGTAAGAAAAAAAGGAAAGCAGTAACATATTTTTGAACTAACAATCATCAGCACTATCATGTAAATATTTCACCTTTATAGTATCAAATACCTAGACAACACGAACCCATGCTCCTCCACACATTGGACAACCATAAGCCCACCTGCTAATCCACCATGCCTCCCGCTCATTTACAGTTGGAGAGTTAGTTGCATTAGGTGAAGCAAATGCAGATGTCTGCCTCAGACACCTTATGCACTGCAAAACAAATTGGTTTGGCACAAAACAGTTAAATGGCATGGTAAGAAAAGAAACTGACCGAACCAAAGGCCAAAAGATCTTCACAAAAAAATGGGTATTTTCAACATGGAACCTAACTTTTTGGGATAATTCTCCTCAATTATTTATTTTATTGTTTTCAATTTATCCTTAAAAATGTATTCATCTTTAGATCATATTGTCATCTCCATGCTTAGGGCTGGGAAATGAGATGAGCCACTCATGGTTTTGTTCATGCCCGACTCGTAAAGAGCTCATATCACAAAATAGACTCAGCAAGCCTACACGAACAAGTGCTCAGCTCAGCTCATACAGGCTCGGTAAACAGTAACAAAGATATGTTAGATATCTTTTATATCACATAACATAGTGCAAACTAAATAGACAAAGTATTTGGCATGCAAACAATAGAGTTTGAATTCTATTTTTTCCAGCATCACAGCAATGTATTTTTTATGTAAATGAGTCAGTCTGAGCTTGGTTCAATAGATCTAGAGTTCAAATCCTATTACTTCCAGCTTTGAGATTTTTTTTTTTGTAAACGAGCCAGCTTAAACTTGGGTTCTTCAGGGACTTGCAACAAAAATGAGCTGAGCGTGAAGACCTTATTTTAGGTTCATTCAACTTGTTTACAAGCCCTTGCCATGACACAACAAATTGGTTCAAGTTATTAGAGAGAGAGAGAGAGAGAGATTGAATTTTGGAGACAAAAAATAATTAACAAAATTTTAAAGGTCAATCTGAAGTTTTACTATAAACTTAATGTCAAAACAGTCCATGGTTTTTTTAAGCCAACTATAACAAAGTTTAGGTGCATTTTTTATAAACTGTAAATCTTACGTGCTAATTCTAGCAGCACCCAAAAAAAGAAATAGAAAATTAATGAATAAGTGCCGCATAACTTGAAGCAACTACAGCAGTTGAGCTGAATAGATTTGTGCAACTAATTCATTTCTAAAACCATTCTGCATTTCATGATTCTACAAAGACATGCAGCAATAGCTTAAACAGCTCACACAGGACAAAGAGTGGCTCAACCTCACTCGAATAAGTTCCCTAGGTCGATGGAGAATTGGCACTACTCTGCCAGATGCTACCAGCCACAAATTTGATGGCCAAATGAAGTAGCTCAGGTTGGTGCAAATATAATTGAGTATGTGAAACTACTAGCAGGGGTCTGTCATTTACAGAACACATTTTAATGTTGCAAAAAATGGAACATATATCAGACTCAAGGAGTCTTCACAATAGGAAACAAAAAAGGCATCACATTTGTTGTGAATGAACAGAAGGTACCTTATACCAAATTCCTTCAAGGCCTGTTTTCCAGACAGCTGTGACCACATCCTTTCGAGAACCCATAATACCCAAATACCCTCCCAAGCCAACTGATGTTCTCAATCCAAATGCTGCATCCCTCTCAGATATTCTACGTTTTCTGGGCCACAAGCCTTGAGATCCAGAACTTTCATGTTGATCATGAGAAACAGAAATATCATACAGATCAATGAGGGAGTTTGGTACATTTGAAGCCTGATTTAGTGGACCTGTGTCTTCTAAATCTGACCAGGGTCCACCAAACATGTTCCTTTTATGCCACTCTTCTGCAGGAGGATGGAGTTCAAGCTCACAAAGTAACAAGCCAGCAGCATCTGCACCTCTTGGCCGAGGCATATTCTGCGTTGGAATCAAGTTACTAACATAATAAGAATTCACTCTTAAACAAGTCTCTGGAAAACTGGGAGCCGAATTGTGTCTTGATCAGTTGCTTTGTCAGCTCAGGTTGCTAATCTGCAGCTACTACTTGAATTCAAACTTTAGAAGTATCAATTTTATGACTAGCCTGGGACCATAGCCAAGCTAGTCAAGAAGAATATTGAGCTAGCAACTGTTCAGACTCCTACTGAGTAGAACTGAGTTCTTCTTGGCCCAAATGGGGAACCCAAATCAAATATTGCATAAACACAAATCAGTTACAAAGAAGAAATTCATGGGTTTTACCTGCATATGTGGGCCAAGGGATGCCTCTACAACCTCTGGTAAGACAGTATAGTTTCCATCAATATAATGCAGGGAGACATGAATATTGCTTGCCCCCACCTGAGATGCTGGCAAAGGATGCGGCAAACCAGCTGTTCGCTTACAAAGATCCACCAGTATGAGGAAAAGGACCTTTACCTGCACAGCAAGGTAAACAACTTTATAGTTGTGCATTTAATATGCAGTTCCTTTCCATCTCCTAACAGAATGTTTCTGCAATATGACATGTTTAAAACCTTTAGAAATACATACAAAATTTAGCATAAATTTAACATATAGACAACCTCTTTTCTACAGATTTTCCAAGAATTTATGAATCTAAAGTCATTGTTCTGGCCAGATTTGGAAATTAGTCAAATTGGTTTGGTTTCTGAAGTTCTAAAGACTGGGATTGGCATGATTTGGGTTGTTTTTTAGATCACAAAGTGTGAGATCTGGTCCGGACTCTATTAGAGATATATTTTGTGAGTTATAACGTGTTTTTGGGATTGCTATAGCAGGTGGTAGACTGGCTTTGAGTGCAGACTATTGATTGGACTGCAGTTTCTTATTATTTTGTATATTTTGGATGTTATCCTGTGTTGAGTATCTAGTTTTTTGGTTGCATCTGATTGGTATCTTGAACTATCTTGGTTGTGAAAGGGGTGTTGAAGTGAAAATTTTGGAGTATAAGGGAGAGCTATACAATTGATTCCTGTCAAACCAGATGGCTCAAATTATGATAGGTGCAGAGTTTATGATGTCCATATTGAGAGGTGTGTCCTTGGATACTTGAATGGAATATATAAACCAAAGTAAGAAGTGATTGATTATGAGAAGTTAATGAAAGAACGCAGGATGAAGAATGTAAAGGTTAAGTCATAGATACTCAGTTTAGTAGAGAAAAATATTGCCAAGACTCTTGCAAAGTTTCAAGAAGCAAAGTGTAATGCCCCAAAATCCCAAACTTGTAAACTTTTAGGAAATATTTGAAGCTTAGCAATCAATCATTTTTCAGAGTTTAAAATAGTAGTTCAACGGAAAACAATGTTTGAAAGAACAAGTGAACGAACCTTGTGCGCATTATAGAAAACCTTCATTTACACAATGGATTTGTATCTCCATACCGTCATTGAAACCACATAGATTCAAAACGACGTTTTTGATAATTAAAGTTTACACAAAATGAGGTATTTCAAAAGAAACCCTTATACAAAATTACAAAACGTGCTCAGGAGTGAAACAACAGAGAGAGAGTGGGTTCTTGATATCATCACGTTATCGTGTCATCGCCTGCCACACCAACTCAATCATCACTTGTATCCCATAAAATGGCTCACACTTATGAAAGCCTGGTAGGTGCATAGATACAAAAACTCAGAACAAGACTAACATATGCGTTATTCCTTTCGCGATGTGTAATTTCAAAATAAGTAAAATGAGTATGATAATCTTGTTTCGATAATTAACTGACCTGAGGGTACGTACAAGACAAATGTAGAAACAACTGAGACTGACAGAGTGTTTGTTATTCTATGTATTTTGATACCCCATACAACTAGTTGAGTCCGCTCCCAAGAAGACAACCTATTGTCCGAGAGAGAATTTCCTAAAAGCATAAATAACAAGGGATGCATCCGAACTTCTGCAGAAGCCAATGAGATCTAACACCCAGGATAATATTTGGTAGCAGAGTCCCCTAACTCTGATGACTAGGGACACCGAGTCATTGCTACTCGAGGAGCGTAGTTAACAATTTGTCCATCAAAGTTTTTATATCATCTCATACTCTCTCTTAACGAAACCAAAGAGACGAGTAAGTATGGCAGGTCTTATTTTAACTTACGACCTATTTTACATGCTTTGGTCTTTTAAACCAAATCGAGCATCTTGCCTGTGAAGGCGATCATTTCTATTTATGTGATTTTCTTTTAATTATGGTACATTATCGCATTACGAGGTTACCATAAACCTCCAGTCCGAGGGTTTATTACCGCTCCCAAGGGGACGACCTAATGACTGAGAGAGAATTCCCCAAAGGCCACTTATTACAGGATGATGCATCTGAACTTCTGTAGAAGTCATAGAGATCTACCACCTAAGATAATATTTGGTAGCCCAGTTCCCTAACTCCGACGACCAGAGACACCAAGTCATTGCTACTCGAGGAGCATAGTTGTTAACAATTTGTCCATCAGAGTTTTTGTACCATCTTATCCTCTCCCTTTACAGAACCAAAGAATAAATGGGTACGTCAGGTCTTATTTTATCTGACAACCCATTCAATATACTCTGATCTTTTAAACCAAATCGAGCATCTTGCTTGTGAAGGGGATCATCTCCTTTTATGTGATTTTCTTATAATCATGATGCATTGTCGCACTACGAGGTTACCATAAACCTCAAGTCCAATCATTGTAGTACTAACATGTTGTGCATGTCTGATAGTACCACTACGATGAGAAAGATATTGGTTTCTCATAAAAAAAAACAGACATCATTTGAAAATTTCAATATCCCTTGCCTTAGGCTGAAAAATATTCGAGTCATTCCGGATACAGAAAAGAAGGACTAGACGTACGTACCACCGAAGGCTATGTAGTCAAGGCCTTTTTATTATGTTGGTTAGAGAAGAAACTCAGTTACGAATATGCAAACACAAAACACTTGTTTTGCTTTTCGAGACGTCAGACAATGCGAGCTTGAAATCTCGCATGTGAAATCTTTTAAAAATCGAGTTTCGATGAGGATGCACAAATCAACATCTTTAAATACATACTAGCGTAATATAAAATAGGTAAGAGTATGCAAAACTGCATACTTTATAATATTACATATGTATATAAAAAATATATATATATATATATATATATTAAAGCATAAGCATGTACATATTACAACGCAGCGGCAAAGTAAATGACATAAAGCAAGGCCCGATGTGTGATCGAGCTAAATAAATTATGCAAGCGATACCCGATGTACGAAACTGCACATCGGGCTAAGTAAATTGTGTAAGCAGGAGCCTGTGCACATTATAGCGGAATATGGAGTGTGTTTTGTTGCAGGTACATGTTTGAACATGCATTTATGTGAATGAATGTTACATAAATTAATGTGTTTGACAAGACTATATTGAATGCTAGTGTGAAATAATAATTATGTAATCATGCACGAAAGCATGAGTGATAGAATCACGTTTATGATAGGATTATGCAAATACCATTATGCATAGGCTGATACGTCTTATGCTCTCATGAACAAACCATGATTTGTGTGAATGCTATATATATATATATACACTATGTGTGAGACACATTATGCATGAAATGCTTATTTTGCATATTAATTCATCTAGTAAAACAATGCATATATGACTTGAATCCTGTGTGCATAACTCGAACTATGTAAGAGTTACGTATGTTGAGGTTTAGTTGCTTTGTATTATGAAATGTGCATGTTCATGTATGCATGCATAGAACTCATGTTTTGTTTACGCATGCTTCGAGGTTCAATTTACGAAATGCAATATTCCTTATGGCGATGATATGATGCGTAGGATAATATGCTTCTGTATGATATGATTTAAATGCCACGTGATATAAAATTATGAATGCATGCGATAAATGTTTAAGTTCAATAGTGAACTAGGGTTCATAAAACCTTATTAGTTAAATGTGTAATTTTATGATTTAAGTGTCATATGAAGTGATGTGATGCATATTGATTGTATACATGCTTGTGCCCGTGTTGGTGGCTATCGACTCTGAGAGTAGTCAATTGTATTGATGCATGTATCACAATAGTTTTTACTGGATATGATACTCGTTGATGAACTATTCTCAAAGGATTCTCTGTAAGGGTGTGCATGACCAGATCAAGTAATTCGGCTAAAGAGGTAAGTCTCTATGAGAAAGTGCATTGTCAAAGAACGGGTAACCCACGAAGACGGTATATTCGTGTAAGGAAGTACATTGTCAAAGACCAGGCAAACCATCCGTCTAGGGCAGTAACTCCTTGTGAGGTTGTATATTTTCCAGACCGTCAAGAAAACAATCGTTCTACTAGACAAGCGGATATGAGTGTCCGTGATTACTTTAGTTCTTTAACCCCTATTTGGGATGAACTTGTTCTTCTTGAGCCCAAATGGGTGGCTCTGGAAGATATTGAGTTAAGAAGAGAACAAATTGAAAAAGAGCATTTTTTTCAACTCCTCCATGGTCTTCGGCCAGAATTTGAATAAGTTAGGGCATCCCTTCTCCATAGAAGCAAAGCCTTACCCATTGAAGACGTTTTTGCCAAAGTATGCCAAGAAGAAACTCATCTTGGCATAAGTATTAAGAGTGATGAAATTTTGGCCGTTATTAGGCCTGGATCAAATGTAAAAGCATATAGACCTCCCCACTTTAACAAAAATAGTGGATATAGAAAGGGAATGATTTGTCACTATTGTAATGAACCGGGACATATCAAGCCGGTTTGCCCAAAGCTTAAAGGAAAAGTGGTCGCGGTTAGAGAAAATTCTCCAAAGAAGGAAGAAGAAAGCATCAAGGAAGGAGATATCAAAGAAACTCTCAACCATATCTCTGAAGTTCTCCAACATCTTCTCAAGACTTCTTCATCTTCAACATCAAGAGCCGTCATTGCCTATTCTTCATCACCTCCAGGTATGTGGATACTAGACTCTGGTGCTTCTTTTCATATGACATCTCATAAAAACTCTATTTCTAATGTTTTTTCTGAACCCATATCTTCTTATGTTTCAACGACCGATGAGACATCTTTAAAAATTGAAAGTATTAGAACACTTGATTTTAAAACTTCTCAAAACTTTTTTGTTCCTAAAGTAAGAGTCGTTCAAAAAATTAATCTAAATCTTTTATACGTTTCCCATATCACCGATCATGGATGCCAAGTCTCTTTCTCACCTAAAGATTGCACCGTGCAGGATCTCCAGTCAGGGAAGTTGATTAGGCAAGGCCATAGAAGGGGTGATCTTTATTTTATGGACTTTTTGACTCTTCCATCGAAGTCATTTTGTAATCTTATAAAGGACAAAAGTATTGGAATTTGGCATAAGATACTCGGTCATCCAAATTTTGTAAAGATGTCTCTTTTTCCTTTTTTGAACAATACTTATAAAGACAAACACATGACTTGTAAAGATTGCATTTTTGGGAAATCTAAAGCTATTCCATTTCCTCAAAGAAATTATGTCACCACTCGGCCTTTTGAACTTGTTCATTCTGATGTATAGGGACCTTCCCTTATTTTATCCAAAGGAGTTTTTTCGTACATGTGGTCTTTATTGATGATTTCACTCGATTTACATGGATTTACTTCTTAAGTTGCAAATCCAAAGTTTTCTCCTTGTTTAAAGAATTTCATGCAATGGTTAAAAATCAATTTTTAGGAAACCTATCAATTCTTAGATCTGATTCGGAAGGCGAATATATGTCCAATGAATTTCAAATCTATTTGCGAGAAAATGACATTTGTCATCAACGTTCTTGTCCAAACACTCCGCAACAAAATGGTCTTGCAGAAAGAAAGCATAGACACATAATAGAAACCACAAGAACTTTATTAATTTCAAAGAACATTCCAAAATCCTTTTGGGCCGAAGCGGTTCTAACCTCAACATATCTTATCAATAGAACCCCTTCATCTTCTTTGAAAAATCTTTCTCCATTTGAAAAACTTTACAATATGTCTCCCGATTATAAAAGACTAAGAATTTTCGGGTGTAAATGCTTTGTTCTGACTCACAAAAATGATAAACTTTCTTCAAGGGCAATTGAATGTATTTGATCCACCCAATGGCAAGAAACTCATTGGATGTAGATGGGTTTTCAAAGTAAAAACTAAGAGTGATGGCTCTTTAGAAAGATATAAGACTAGGTTAGTAGCCAAAGGATATTCCCAAGAATATGGGGTGGATTATGATGAAACTTTTGCCCCAGTTGCTCGAATGACTAGTGTTCGAGCTCTTATTGCAATAGCCTCTATTAAGAAATGGTCATTTTTTCAACTTGACGTTAAAAATGCCTTTTTAAATGAAAATCTGAGTGAAGAAGTTTATATGGAACCATCTCCTGGCATGAATTTAAATGGTAAAATTTTGAAATTGAAGAAGGCCTTATATGGTCTTAAGCAAGCTCCTAAAGCTTGATATGACAAGTTTAGTAATGTATTAATCAATTTGGGATTTACTTTTTGTTATACTGACACTGCTCTTTTTGTTAAGAAAACAAGTGATTTCATTGTTATTTTACTATTGTATGTTGATGATATGATCATCACTGAGAGTGACAAAAAAAGGGTAAATGATGTTAAGTCCATGTTAAAGAAAACTTTTGATATGTCTAATCTTGGATTTTTGAGATATTGTTTAGGTATTGAAGTAGCTTACTCCTCCCGAGGATACATTCTATCTCACATGAAATTAGCAACAGACATTTGTACCAAGTCAGGAGTATCTGACGAAAAGAAAGTTGAGACTCCTGAAGTTATTAATGCAAAACTGAGACTTGAGGATCCAACCCCCTATCGTCAACTAATTGGATCGCTTACCTATTTATCCATCACCCGTCCAGATATAGCTCATGCGGTTCATGCTACAAGCCAGTTTCAGCATGCACCTACTTCAGTTCACATGGCGGCCGTGATGCGAATTGTGCGATACATAAAAAATACCATCTCCAAAGGGCTTTTCTTATCCTCTTCCTCATCTCTTGAATTAACTGCTTTTACTGATGCTGACTGGGAAGAAAATCCCAATGATCGTATCTCAACTACTGGTCTTTGCATTTTTTTAGGTGAATCTTTCATTTCGTGGAGATGCAAGAAGCAACAAAAGGTCTCACTATCTTCCACTGAAGCTGAATATCGGGTCATGGCAATGACAACTATGGAAATCGTATGGCTTAGAAGTCTCCTTGGTGACATGGGTGTCCTCATTTCCTCTTCCACCAAGCTCTGCTGTGATAACAAAAGTACGATCTACATTGCAAGCAATCATACTTTTCACGTGTGGACAAAGCATATCGAAATGGATTGCCATTATGTTCGAGACGAATATCTCAGAGGAACTATCACATTACCATATGTTACTTCAGAATATCAACTGGCTGACTTCTTCACCAAAGCGCTTCCAACTCCACGATTTATGTTTCTTCTTAGCAAACTTTTGGTCTTCTCCCCGTAAAGTTTGAGGAGGCGTGTTAAATTATGTATATATATATATATATATATTTCTTTTCTTGTATCCCAAAAACGCGATAGGGGTATTTTGGTAAATCCCCATGTAATCTTTTTCTTTTTTGTATTTTTTCTTTTCTCTCTTTTTTTACCTTTTTCTTTTTTCTTTTACATGTTGTAAGACTACAAGGGGCCCCACTCATCTAGTCGTTGGGGCTCCCACGTCTAGATGGGAGCCCCCTTGTGGTCCCTCCTCTTTAGCTTCCTCCTCCATAAATAGAGGAGGCTTTCTCTTGTATTTGCAAGGGTTTTTCACCATCTTTTTTTCTTCAATAATAGTCAACTTATGACTTTTAGTCATTTTTCCCTTTAGTGGGTTTTGTATACACTTTTAGTGTTTGTGTTTCTTGGCTCTTGGCATCACTCTTAAAGAGTGGTTTGCTTTATTGGTGCTTCCGCCCTTTTTCATTACAGTGCACTACACGCTAGTACTGTGATGATCGGATGAGACGGTCGTGCGACCTCGAACAATGCTAAATGCACAATGCTGTAATCACATAAAATAGTACCATTCGCCTTCACATGCAAGATGCTCGAGTGGTTTAAAGACCACAACATAGAATGAGTTGTTAGTTAAGCAACCCTTAACGCACCCATTCACTTCTTGTTGTCTGTCAAGGGAGAGGATAGAGCGGTACAAAACTCCAACGGACATGTTAACAACCACCTCACGGGCAATGATCCGGCCTCCCCAGTCATTCAAGTTAGGGGAAAGGGGCTACAATAGTTAGCTCAACACTTCTGCAGAAGTTGGATGCATACGTGATACTACTTACCTGCCTTTGGGGAATCCTTTCTCGGCTAAAGTCATCCCTTTAGGAGCAGACTCAACTAGCTATTCGAGTTATTGAAAATACATAGAATAACAGACGCCCGAACTAGTCTCAGTTGTTTCTACGTTTTGCCTGCGCATACCCGCACGCCAGTAATATCGAAACATAAAGTCTGTTCACACTGGTTAATTACTTGTTTTACCCCTTAGTCGAACTGCTTGGTGCTTATTGTAACGTAACACTTGTTGGCTTGCGTCTCTTATGATTGATGTGATTGCATACAGTACGAACTGGTGGCAACTAGGATTGATGTGGCCGCTTGTCTTATAAGCTGCTTACATATTATGATATAACTGCTGCCGTATGATTGCTTATCATGTATAGCTTATGAATGGCTTGCGATGCAATAGTTTATGCCTTACGAATTAATTTAATTACTTGCTAATGGACTGAGTCATTTGATGATAATTGTATGTATCGCGAGCAAAGTTATGAGTACTTGTCTTATTCAGTTGTTTTGTTTGGCTGTCGGATAGAGTTAGTTACTCTTCGCCTATAGAATCAGCTGGATTGCCATATCTGCGTGTTCTCATGTGTCGTTTACGCATGCTTTGAGGTCCTATTTGAGGATTGCAATGCTCCTTGTGAAAATAACACGATGCATATTATATGTTTCTATGTGATGTGATTGATATGCCACGTGATAAGAAATGTTGGAAGTATGCGATAATATGTTTATGATTCATAGAACCTTATTGGAGGAATAGGTGATCTTGTGTTTTGTTTCAGCATGTGAAGTAATATGATGCATATTGCTGATATACATGCTTATGCCCATATTGTAGCTACTGACCCCAAGAGCGATCAATTGTTCAGAGCAGTCGATTGTATTGATGCATGTATCACTGAGTATGGTATCTGTTGAGGACCTGATCCCCAAAGGATTATCTGCGAGGGCGTGTATGATCAACACCAAGTAACCGATTAGAGTGGTGGATTCTCTGTGAGGATGTACACTGTCCACGATCGGGTAGCCGAAAAGACGGTGAACTCCTGTGAGGAAGTGTATGGTCCAAGCCCAGGTATACCATCTAGGGCGAAATTCCTTGTGAGGTTATACATTTCCCAGACCAAGTGATCCAGTGTTGATCTTGTTGATTGTAATAGTGGCTATCGACCCTGAGAGCGGTCATTTGTGTTGATGCGTGTATCGCAATGATTTTCATTGGATATGGCATTTATTGGGGATCGGGTTCCCAAAGGTTTGTCTGTGAGGGTATGTATGATCAAGACCAGGTGACCCAGCTAAAGTGGTAGAATCTCTGTGAGGTGGTACACTGTCCAAGAGCGGGTAGCCGCAAAGACGGTGAACTGTAAGGAAGTGTGTCGTCCAAGACCAGGTATACCCTCTAGGGCGGTAATTCCTTGTGAGGTTGTACATTTCCCAGAACTGGTAATCCGGCTAGAGCGGTAGAATCTCTGTGAGGAGGTACACTGTCTATGAACGGGTAGCCGCAAAGACGGTGAACTCCTATGAGGAAATGTATGGTCCAAGACCAGGTATACCATCTAGGGCGGAATTCCTTGTGAGGTCGTACTTTTTCCCAGACTTAGTGATCCGACGTGGATCTTGTGATTTTGATTACCATAAAAAGTTATGGTGAGCTGTGATGATCATGTTTTGGACCTTCTATAGAAGGGTAGATTTTTCTGAGAAAGTATGACGCCTTAGGTGAGTCATAACAGGTGATAGTTGGCCGCGTAAGGCCTTGAGAGATTGGAATAAATTAAGGTTGTTGAGGACAAAGCGTTTGCTAGAAGTAGTGAGAGCGACAAATGATGACCTGATAATGATTGGATGCAGAGACCTCGTTCAAGGAATAAAAACAAACTTGTTGTGTGGTAGTTCATAGCTTAGGATCAAATGAATCGTCTTGCTACGTTTTGACAGTTGCAGTGCTTACTTGTTTTGCACCGCTTACCTGCTTGCACCGCTTACCCCCTTGCACCGCTTGCCCGTTTGCAATGCTTACCTTGTTGCACTGCTTACCTGCAATAAACTGGAAAAAAAATTAAAGCTTGGATTCGGGTCGGATCCGGACCCGAAAGGGAGGCACTGCCTCTCGTGTCTTTTGAAGACAGCGAGGCAGGGGTTTCAAAGAGAACCCCCGCCCCCCTTCTTCCTCTCTCGGTCTCTCTCCCCCTCAGCGCCTCTCGTCCTCTCGTCTCCGTTCCTTCCTGTGGCCACCGACGCCGGCGACTCGCCGCCGACCACCACCCTTGTCTCGGCTACTGCAGGCATCAACGGCAACGGACAACCTCCGATGCCGACGCTGTCACCGCCGGCGACTTCCAGGTACGCGCCTCCCCCTCTTTCGTTTGTCTCTCTCTCTCTCTATCCCTCTTCTCCCCTCGTTTCTCCATTACGCAGGGAGGGGAGGGTCGAACCATCTCCTTGCTCCTGTTACGGCAGATGGGGCAGAGGAGGGGCTCGCTTCCCCTCCTCTCTGTGCCCTTTGTCAAGGCAGGGGAGGGGCCGAGCCCTCCTCCTTGCCTCTTGTTACGGCAGAGGAGGGGCTCGCCCCCCTCCTCTCTGTGCCCTCTGTCAAGGCAGGGGAGGGGTCGAGTCCTCCCTGTCTCCTATTACGGCAGAGGAGGGGCTCGCCCCCCTCCTCTCTGTTCCTTCTGTCACGGCAGGGGAGGGGCTGAGCCCCCTCCCTGCTCCCTATTAGGCAGGGGAGGGGCTGAGCTCCCCTCCTTGCTCCCTATTAGGCAAGGGAGGGGCTGAGCCCCCTCCCTGCCCATTTGTTACGGCAGGGGAGGGGGCCGAGCCCCTCCCTGCTCCCTCTTCTCGGGCGTCAGGCAGGGGCATTGCCTCCTGCTTGTTTGTGTGTTCGACCGGCAGGGGCCAAGCCACTGCCTCTTTGTGTATTGGGCAGGCAGGGGCAAAGCCTCCTGCCTCCTCCTTTGTGCTAACGGGTGGGGGGCTTGACCCCCTGTCTCTTTGCTCTTCTGGCAAGCAAGGCGATGCTTCGGCCTCCCTCGTTGCCTTCGTAAGGCAAGGGCGCAACCCTGCCTACCCTTGCTTTCGGAGGGTAGGGGAGCAACCCCCCTGCCTCCCAATTGTTTGCTGACAGCATGTCAGCAGGGGCTCGTGGCCCTGCCCCTGCTTCTTGCGCTTATAGCAGGTGCGCATGTGCACGATGCCCCTGCCTCTGTTTTCCTGTACGTCAGGACGGCAATAGTGCCCCTGACTTTCTATTTTGGTATTAGCTTGCTAAGATTGTTACTTTTGCAGCTCGTACGACGGATCCTGCTCGTGCTCCGCGACCCGAGCCGCCAATCACGTACATCCGCGGACGACATCAAGCTTGCAACTCTCAAAAGTAGGGGAAGATTGCACAGAAGACTTGGACAATTGAATTGAGTTCAATTAACTAAAAAGAACGAGATTGTTTGTGATAGCCAACTATGAATTCATAGTTTCGACTTTCTGTTTTAGCATGATTACATGCAGGACTCATATGTGAGAATCAGATCGTTAGCGATTTGAGTTAGTGATTATGTTTTGGACCTTCTACGGAAGGGTGAGCTTTTCTGAGAAAGTATGACGCCTTAGTGAGTCATAACAGGTGGCAGATGGCAGTTGGCCGCGTAAGGTTTTGAGAGATGAGAATAGGTTACGGTTGTTCAGGACAACGCGTTTGTTAGAAGTAGTGAGCGACAAACGATGTCCTGATGGTGATTAGATGCTGTGACCTCGTTCTACGAACGAGAACAAGCTAGTTGTGTGATGGTTCACAGCCTACGATCAATTGAATCGTATGCTGCGTTTGTCAGTTGCACTGCTTACTTGCTTTGAACTGCTTACTTGCTTTGAACTGCTTACTGTTTGCACTACTTAAGCGTTTGCCCTATTCACCTGCTTGCATTGCTTACCTGTTTAACTGCATATCTGCTTTAAACTGCGTAGCCTACTGAATTAAATGTACTTAATTCAGTTTGTTCTTAGTCTCTCTTGTGCACCTACTAGTTTTTCGCGAAACTAACTCATTCTATGGGTACAGGTGATGATTAGGTACACTACGGGTGATGGCGCGATTGCAAGATGACTTCAAGACTTCTTCTTCCTGCTCTTAGCTCGCGTCCTAGACGCTTGGGTTTGTATCGGATTTCCCTTAAGATATCTGAATCTTGTGAGTTTTGGTTCTTTTAGCTAACGTGCCCAAAGTTGTCAGCTTGCCTTATGATTTATCAAAGAAAAATCTTCCGCTGATTTCATAAACAAACTCTGAAGGAAAGAGATATTTCTAGTCTCTTGCCTGTTTTTCTGAAAAGGTTCGCAAGTTTGAAATTTGGGGCGTTATAACTTGGTATCAAAGCTAAGGGAAGTAAGGATTCTTGACCATTGAGTATCCGCATCGCGCTGTAAGTATACAATTTTTCTTATTTTATAGATGTTTTTAGCGTTGTTAAGCTAAATGGCTTGACATGCTATGCTTATGTACCAGCATTGCTGGGTTTTTTGTGAACTAATCATGTTACGCATGAATAGTACGGATGTTTTTCGCTTCTTTTCGAGCTTCCTGAGATTTTTGCTCTTTGGTATCCCTTGTTTACTTCAAGGATGGTAAAGAACTCGAATGAAGATTCAGCTAACGAATGGTCAAATATTAGGGAAAATTACCCTGACTTGTATTTTTACTAATGTAGGCCAAAGTAATTTCGCGAGCGAAATTCTTTTACGAAGAGTAGGATGTAATAAACTGGAAAAAAAAATAAGCTTGGATTCGGGACGGATCCGGACCTGGACCCGACCCGGACCCGAAAGGGAGACACCGCCTCCTGTGTCTTTTGAAGACAGCGAGGCAAGGGTTTCAAAGAGAACCCCCCCCCCCCTCTTCCTCTCTCGATCTCTCTCCCCCTCAGCGCCTCTCGCCCTCTCGTCTCCGTTCCTTCCGGTGGCCACCGACGCCGGCGACTCGCCGCCGGCCACCACCCTTGTCTCGGCTACTGCAGGCATCGACGGTAGCCGACAGCCTTCGATGTCGACGCTGTCGCCGCCGACGACTTCCAGGTACGCGCCTCCCCCTCTTTCGTTTGTCTCTCTCTCTCTCTCTATCCCTGTTCTCCCCTCGTTTCTCCGTTACGCAGGGACGGGAGGGTCGAACCACCTCCCTGCTCCTGTTACGGCAGATGGGGCAGAGGAGGGGCTCGCTTCCCCTCCTCTTTGTGCCCTCTGTCAAGGCAGGGGAGGGGCCGAGCCCTCCTCCTTGCCTCTTGTTACAGCAGAGGAGGGGCTCACCCCCCTCCTCTCTGTGCCCTCTGTCAAGGCAGGGGAGGGGCCGAGTCCTCCCTGCCTCCTATTACGGCAGAGGAGGGGCTCGCCCCCCTCCTCTCTGTTCCTTCTGTCACGGAAGGGGAGGGGCTGAGCCCCCTCCCTCCTCCCTATTAGGCAGGGGAGGGGCTGAGCCCCCTCCCTGCCCTTTTGTTCGGCAGGGGAGGGGCTGAGCTCCCCTCCCTGCTCCCTATTAGGCAGAGGAGGGGTTGAGCCCCCTCCCTGCCCTTTTGTTAGGCAGGGGAGGAGCTGAGCTCCCCTCCTTGCTCCCTATTAGACAAGGGAGGGGCTGAGCCCCCTCCCTGCCCTTTTGTTCGGCAGGGGAGGGGCTGAGCCCCCTCCCTGCTACTTGTTACGGCAGGGGAGGGGGCCGAGCCCCTCCCTGCTCCCTCTTCTCGGGCGTAAGGCAGAGGCTTTGCCCCCTGCTTGTTTGCGTGTTCGACCGGCAGGGGCCAAGCCCCTGCCTCTTTGTGTATTCGGCAGGCAGGGGCAAAGCCTCCTGCCTCCTCCTTTGTGCTAACTGGTGGGGGGCTTGACCCCCTGTCTCTTTGCTCTTCTGGCAAGCAGGGCGACGCTTCGGCCTCCCTCGTTGCCTTCGTAAGGCAAGGGCGCAACCCTGCCTACCGTTGCTTTCGGAGGGCAGGGGAGCAACCCCTGCCTCCCCGTTGTTTGCTGACAGCATGTCAGCAGGGGCTCGTGGCCCTGCCCCTGCTTCTTGCGCTTATAGCAGGTGCGCATGTGCACGATGCCCCTGCCTATGCTTTCCTGTACGTCAGGACGGCGATAGTGCCCCTGACTTTCTATTTTGGTATTAGCTTGCTAAGATCGTTACTTTTGCAGCTCGTACGACGGATCCTGCTCGCGCTCCGCGACTCGAGCCGCCAATCGCGACATCCGCGGACGACAGCAAGCTTGCAACTCTCAAAGGTATGGGAAGATTGCACAGAAGACTTGAACAATTGAATTGAGTTCAATTAACTAAAAAGGACAATTAAATAAATATATATGCATATATATATATATATATCATATATATTTATATGAGTACACATTTAACTCAAGGACGCGGTTTCGCGATCCTTGTCCTTTACTTTGCCGTTGCGCATCACGCAAAGGTTCTGTGTTGCACTCCTGCTTACAGTCTTTCCTTTGCCGTCGCGCTTTGCGCTAGGCTCTTGCTTTTGCATATGTGTTGATGCTAATTGTGATATATTCACATAAACAATCATAATGCAATCTTCTGCAATACAACTATGTAGGCATGACGTGTCATTTACCTGCATAAGCATCATAATCATAAGAATCTCGGAGACACCAAAGTCATACGTAATTTCCCTACAACAAACTGAGGCAGGGAGGGTCGAACCCTCCGATGCGCAACAAAAAGGAGACAGGGAGGGCTCGACCCTCCCTCTGAAAAAGAAGAGACAGGGAGGGGTCTCGACCCTCTCTGGTGAAAACAAAAGGGTAGGCAGGGCCCCCAAAATTCCCTGCCAGAACACTTCGCACAGGCGGCAAGGGTTTTACCCCTGCCGACCTGTCGACAAAGTGGCAGGGCCTTTTTCTCCTGTCAGTCGACGGAAGGAAGAAGAAAAGGGGAAGAGGAGGCGGCAGAGGGGTGGTCACCAAAGGGTTGTCGGACAGGAGGTCGGCGGCGTTGGCAGACGAGCAAGAGAGAGCGAGAAACAGAGAGGGAAAGAGGCAGTGGGTTGTCAGAGGGAAGGTCGTTTTCGTCGTCGTCGGAGGCCGCTGCTCGACAAACGCAAGGAGAGAGGGAGAGGGGGTCGAGTACAGAGAGAGAAACGAGAGAGCGAGAGGGGAAAGGGGGGGAGTGCAGAGAAAATGAGAGAGGAAAGGGGTTTCATATTTGAACCCCCCCCTGCCTCGCTGCCTTTACTAGGCAGAGAGAAGCGGTGGCCTTGAGTGCAAAGAGAGAGAGAGAGAGAGAAAACGGGAGAAGAGAGGGAAAGGAGTTTTCGAGAAACCTCCCCCCATTGCCGTTGCGTGCTTTTATAAGCACGCAGCCGACTAACACCTGACAGATCCGGGTCAGGTCCGGGTCAGGTCCGGATCCGGCCCGGGTCCAAATAAATTTTTTTATTTATTTTTTTATGGGTTTTACACCACACGAAAAGAAAAAAGGAAAGACTTGGACCTGGTGCTAAATTAGATCAGGACTGCATGAGTTTTTGTGCTGTATTAGACCTGAACAGAGACCTTAATGCATCTGAATTATCTTGACTCGTATTCAGAATACTCAAATCGATAACGTCCTTGGATCTAAGCCGACTTGACCCACTTATACCTTTAGTTGCTATTAGTCATCATTAAAGCTCAAGCTTCTTTGAAGTTGATAAATTTGATAGAGCCCACAACAATAAATGTTACAAGAATTTGAGCCATAAAACTAAATATGCATAATCCAACCACATCAAGATGATGACATCAAAGGACTTGGTTTCCCTACCAAGGAGTTTGAAATAAACCACAAACACGAATAGAAGAATATCCACATTTGCATCTTACAGCTAAATCATTTACTATAAAACATGTACGATGTGCTGACATTTAAAATAGAAAAAAAGGTTCCATGTTATATCTAGAAATGTGATTCTAAAATGTAACAACATACAATGACAAAGCGAACAGAGAACTCAATACTAGGATTGGAGGATCAGTTTACCTCTTCTGATGTGTAACCTTGACCTGCATTACCGGATCCAAATCTTGGAGGTCGTGTACCTGGAGCTTCATCGAACCCTTTTGTACCGGGAACTAACTGACCAACTCGGCTAGATTGGTTTTCTTCCAGCCTGGCTGCTCCTGACGCAGATCTTGATGACATATTCATCTCCTCTAATCCCTTACCACTAGATATTGGTTGAGACTTCACAGGACTGGCATCTGCGCTTCTCTGCACAACCCCAATTAGTCGAGGCAGCTGTTTTCGTCTGAAAAACAAACAGAAAAGTAACAGCTGACATAGCCTATGAAGGAAATGACAGTCTCCAATAAGCCTCACTGCAGGTGTTCCAGGAAAGGTTCCAGTGTTGATGCTAATTGGCACAAAGGAAGATGAACCACTCATGGGGTTAGGCGTTGATGATGTTGCCCCATCAGCAGTGCTGTTAATTTTTGCAAGAGCACCTTGTACCCATGTTTGCATATGTGTGTTCCCAATAGAACTTCCTGTTCCATTTTGACCACCTACAACATGCAGCATTAACATTGTCAAGAAAACAAATTGCTATTTCCTGGCCCATGATCATTGCATATGGAAGCAAAATCAATACATTCTTCAAAGCTGATAATGGTATAAAATTGTTAGTCAAAAGGAAAAACATATATTTGCATGAAACATGGAAACAAAGATGACTACAAAGAGGATGTTCTCATTGAATCAGGTTAAAGTGATTGATTCCTTGAAATAAAATGGCATCAACCTAAGGAAACAAAGTGATTCATATAGGTTATGAAGATAATTACAAAGAGGATGCTTCATCCATCAACACACTTTTCTAGAATTAGGTAAAACCAAGGATCAGTAAGAAATTTCTACAAATAAAAGAAGCACAATGAACAGAGCGCCAATAAGACTAATGATATATTTAGTTATCAATTCAATCTTTGAAAGATTCAGAAAGCATCTCTGAATATCACACATAAACCATGCTGCAGTTGCCATATCAGCAACTGATGCAGGAAATTTGATGAGCCAAAAAACAAGATCATGGAGAGTGCAAAACTTAAAGGAAGCTCTCAAAAGAAGCAAACTAGAATTATGTGGAAGCATTACCTCAACTAGATGACTGATAGATGTTTCATGGCATGTGAAAATTGCAGAAGGTATGAAGATAGTTATTTTATGATGACAAAGGCAACAATGATGATGGCACATTAGAGAGGCAAGCAAGAAAAAAACAAAGCTTCGTTCAATCTTTAAGTTTAACGCAAAGTTTAAAAAGGGTCTGCCCCTTCTTTACAAACTTTTTCTTGAAAATGCACATCATACACATGCATGGCACACAACTAACATTGGATAGAAATATTCCTACTATAATAAAAGAAATGACAACTATGACTATAACTTCACACTAAGCACTAATACAACATTAATTTATAATAAACCTTTAACACTCCCCCTTAAACTTGAGATGATGTAGAGACCATCTCGAGTTTGGTGAGAAATATCTGAAACAAAGTAGTTGGCAAACTTTTTGTAGAGGCAGCTGCAATTTGCTTACCTGAACTAATGTAGGACAATAAAATGACACCCTCCAAGTGACAATCTATTTTAATGTGCTTGTGCTCATAGTTCTGGATAACACATTGGTGGTTACTATGTAATATTGTCCCACCATTCAATCTTACTTCCATGTCATCAAGTAGCTATCTAAGCCAAATTATCTCACTTGTAGTTCAATTCATGGCTTTATACTCGACTTCGGCGGTAGATAACGTGACACTATTGCTTTTTTCTCTTCAATGAAATAAAAGAACCACTCAAAAAGATGCAAAATCCTGTAGTTGAATGTCTATCCATGGAGAAGCCCCAAAATTTAAGTCATAGTAAGCTCACAACCCCAAGTTTGACAATGTTGAAAAGAGAAAGGCATGATGCATAATATCTCAAAAGTAACCAATGATTTTGAGAACCGCCACCAAATGCACTAATCTAGGTACACTCATGACCTGACTCACTACGTAAACTAAGGTGATGTCAGGCCTAGAAATGGTCAAATAAATCAAATTCCCCACATGTTGTCTATATACCGCGGGATCGTTAAGAGGCTTACCATCATCATGCCTTGGCATAGAATTTGCTTCCATGATAGTCTCATTAGGATTGCAAACCTTATGCTAGCCTTACCTTATCAAATCAACTACGTGCTAAGAATAACCATGTGTTGTAAAGAGTAATATAGTCAATTAAGTTAGATTAGGTATACTTATTATTTTGTATTACACTGAATATAATGAATATATATAAGGAAGTGAGCCCTATCATGTGGATCATCCTCAATGTTGACTGCTATTTGCTCCTTATTATTCCTCTTATTTTCCTAAGGCACGATTCCCAAGACAGACACATATTCCAAGATATTTGATATGGTATCAGAGAGGGATGAGATATAAGACCTCAAATCAAAGCTATTGTTTTCTTTGTTTTTCTCTTATTCCTTTATTTCAAAAAATAAATGCCCCTTAATCCATTGCAAATCAGATTAATCAGATCTTTGAATCTGGTCTGTTGTTTTTCTGAATTGTTTTTCTCAAATCTGACCACACAGATGCGTTCGGCATGGTCTATTTGCAAATGACATTTGGATTGTTTTTTTTTTCGATAAAAGAACATGATTTTTTAAGCCTTGAATATTTATGATATTTATAAATATTTTACACCGTCAATTTTCAAACCCTATAAAAACCTATCTGCACATAGGAATCGAATGATGCAAGAGTCCATTCCTATAAAGCCAAACACGTAGAACACATGTACAGTCCTCGAGAAAAACATGGAAAATAACCCTTCAAAAGCCCCATAGGCAGCAGTAGGCACAGATTGGTAAAGGCAGCTACTCTCTACTCTATAATATATATATATATATATATAGATATATAGATAGAGAGAAAGAGAGAGTCATGTTGCGGTGCTCCAGGAGCACTAACTCCCACCTACTAGAAATCATAGTTGTAGGTTGCATATTCTCAATCATAGGAATTATGTTTTGGATCATGTTTTTTGGACATCAAAATAGGTTTTTTTTAGACATGAAATTTTGGTACATTGTGAGCCATTGATTTTTAAAGATTTTAAAAAACCAACATGTGTGCCATAATTACATGATCCAAATCTTTTTTTCCATAAAATAATGATTGTAGATCATATCAGGGTTTGATCAACGAAAAAAGCACTCAAATTTTGAAAATTTGAAGCTTCTATTAGGTGGTAGCAGGTGCTTCGAGAGCACCCCTATCATTATATATATATATATATATATATATATATATATATATACACACACACACACAAACTCTCTCTCTCTCTCTAACGCCCCAAAATCTCAAACTTGTAACTTTTTAGAAAAAATTTGAAAGCTTTGAATCAATCCTTTTTCAGATTTTAAAATAACAGTTCAGTGAAAAATGGTGTTTGAAATAACAAGTCAACGGACCTTGGGCACATTATTGGCGAACCTTCCTTTACACAATAGATTTGTATCTCCATATAAGCATTAAAACCATATAGATTCAAAACAAAGTTTTTGATAATTAAAGTTTATACAAAAGAGAAATTTTAAAAGAAACCCTTATGCAAAATTATAAAACGCGCTTAGGAACGAAACGTCAGAGAAATAGTAGAATCTTGATATCATCACGTCATCGCGTCATCACATGTACCCCATAAAACGGGTCAGACTTATGAAAATCTAGTAGGTGCATAGATATCAAAATTTAGAACAAAACTAACATATGTGTTGTTCCTTTCGTGATGTGCAATTCAGAATATGTAAAACGAGCATGATAATCTTGTTTCGATATTAACTGTCCTGCGGGTACGCACAAGAGAAATATAGAAACAACTGAGATTGCTTGGGGGTTTGTTATTCTTTGTATTTTGATACCCTGGATAGCTAGCTGACTCCGTTCCAAAGGGGATGGTCAGTGACCGAAAGAGAATTTCCCATAGGCATTCGTGGGAAGGGATGCATCCAACTTCTGCAGAAGTCCGTGAGAACTACCACCTAGAATAATTTTTGGTAACCTCGTCCCCTAACTCCGATAACCGAGAACACCAGTCAATTGCTACCCGAGGAGCGTAGTTGTTAATAACCTGTCCATCAAAGTTTTTGTATCATCACATCCTCTCTCTTGACGGAACCAAAGAGACAAATGGGTATGTTAGGTTCTATTTTAACTGACGACCCATTCTACATGCTCTGGTCTTTCAAACCAACTTGAGCATCTTGCCAATGAAGGCGATTATCACCATTTATGTGATTTCCATGTTATCATAGTGGATTTTCACTATACGAGGTTACCATAAACCTCTCATCCAATCATCGAAGTACTAACATGCCACGCATGTTTGATAGTACCATTACGATAAAAGGGATATTAGTTTATCAGAAAGAAACCCCAACATTATTTAGAAATTTCCAAAGTCCCGTGCTTTAGGCCGGGAATATCCGAGTCATTTTGGATACCAAAATGAAGGACCAAACGTACGTACCACTTAGGGCTACGTAGTCGAAGCCTTTCCGTTACGCAGTTTTGAGAGAAAGACTCGGTTGCGAATACACAAACGGAAAATACTTGTTTCTTTGCCTTTTTAGACTGTAACTAAAACGAGTTTGAAAACTTGCATGTGAAACCCTTTTTTTATAAAATAAAGACTTGGACAGGTTGCACAAATTTGCGCCTTTAAAAGCAAGCATAACATAAATTAGGCAGGAGTACACAAAACTGCGTACTTTATAAAGTTATATATATACGTATATAGAATACACACACACACACATATATATATATATATAAAAGCATAAGCCTGTGCACATTACAGCGTGGCGGCAAAGTAAATGACATAAAGCAAGACCCCATGTGTGAAACCACACATCGGGATAAATAAACTGCGTAAGCGATGCACGATGTACGAAACCGTACATCGACTAAAAAAATTGCATAAGCAATGCATGATGCACGAAACCGTACATCAGACAAATAAATTGCGTAAGCAATGCACGATGTATGAAACCATATATCGGCTGAATAAATTGCGTAAAATACACACGATGTACGAAACCATACATCGGCTAAATAAATTGAAGAAGTAGTAGTCTGTGCATGTAACAACGCGACGGCAAAGTAAATGACATAATTCTAAATGGACGAGAACAAGGTTTTAAAACCCAGTGACTTGGGACTTGACTCGTTCTTTATTGACTCATGACTCGGTGGGTCAACTCGGTGACTCGGATCCGGTTTTGTTAACTTTTGATTTTAAAAGAAAGGCAATATATAAATTGTCATTTAAACATATAAAGGTTTGTAGAATGACTTAATTACTAGTTTAATTGATTAATAAGTAAAATAACATCAAGTAAAACTGCTCTTAATTCAAATCTCACATTTACTAAAGAAACTACACAAGCAGGAACAAGTCTTTCAAATTTTCTTACAAATAATCCTGTATGGATGCTCAGCCAGGGATAGAATTCAACTCTCGTATGCTACATGCTGCTTTTCCTATAAAGTATGCCCAATACAATAACTTAGCAGCTGGAAACAATGGAAGTTTTCCTCAAACTTCCCAACCTGTAAGCATTTTTCTTTTTTCTCTTTCAATAAAATTTACCTCAGAAGTGGGATAACTACATCAAACTTCTCTTCATAGAAGTTATCTCATTTATCTGTATTGTATAGTATAGTTTACATAATCAGGTTCTGCTTTTCATGTTTTGACATCGGCCCTATTATTGGTAAATCTTTATTTTTGGCATGTTTTGGTGCAGCATATAGGGCTCTACCAGTGTATTTCTTCAAGAATTTATTAGTAATTCTCTGGCTTTTTTCATTGACTCTGCATATCATATGGTGATACTTCTATGTGAAGGCTTAGCAAACTATATTTGGCATAATACGATAAAAGATATCTCACAACTAAACGTTCAATCCCATTTTGTATAGTCTTATTTGTCAAATGTTGGATTTTTATGTTCTTAACTATAATTCATCTCATAATGGTTATTATGGTCCTTAAGCTTTCTAGGATCTTATTCATGTTCTATTGCAAGTCCATTTAGTTGCAGCAGTTACTTTTTTAAATGAGAGAATCGAAGTTACCTTTTTTCAAGTGAGAGAATTTGTGCTACATTGCAATGTACACCTTCTGGTTGGTTGTTAACCTAACAAAAATTCTGCGTAGTAGGTCATTCTTATGTAAGCTCTGTGTGAGTTTCATTATGCTCGGATGTCTTTAAAATCTTGATGCCTTACTAGTCCTTTTCTTTTGGTTGGGTTTCATCTACTTTCAGACAGTATAGAATGAAATGTTGTATGTCAGAAAGCTAACATTATAAATTTGGAGCTGTTGGAAGTATCTGTATATTCGTCTGATGTCCATTTAAATCCCAGAAGGGGGTAAGCCTATTGTTAATATGCTATTTGTTCTTTGAAAAATGAACACTTGCATATGAAAAAATTGCCCATAGCCTTTGAGAAATGAAAAAAGAAAAAAGTGCCCAAAACTCGCCCGAGTCAGCTAGGCCGAGTCAGGCCGAGTTTTCGCAAAACGAGTTTACCTTGGCCGGTTGACTCGTTGGAGGGCCGAGCCGAGCCGAGTCACCGAGTTGACTCGGCGAGTTTTAAAACCTTGGACGAGAATACGCAAAATTGCATCCTTGAGTTAAAAACATAAATAAATATATATATATATATATATATATATATATATATATATATATATATATATATATATATATATATAATACGTATAGCTAGAAGTATTTCGTCATTTGTTCTCTTATGCAACTTTCCTCTACCTCAAAGATGGTCGAACTCGCTGATGATTCCGAGCATAGGTTTTTAAAGGCTTGTGCCTTGGTAAACGTGTCTCATCCGTTGCGCCGATGTGGTGCACTAAAAGATACTTTATCGTGCTACGAAAGAACGATGCAACAAACTTAATTTAACAACAATAAGCAATGTTTGTGTCGCAGGGGTTAAACCTGAACCTAATTCGAGCCAACCGAACCGAGCCAGGTTTATTTGGAATAATGACCCGAGCTTGGCTCGGTTTGGGGGAAAAATCGAGATGAGCACAATAAAGATGAGACAGGTCAAGCTCGGTTTCGAGAAAATTGAGCTTTGACTCGGTTTATGTGAAACGCAAATCACGACTAAATGGGCTTAGTCAAACCAAGTCAAGATCAGAACCAAAAGGGAAGGGGGCCAGATGATCAAGCCGGGTCGGTCTCAGCAAACACAAGGGTCGAACCCAGGGCCTCCGATCAAGCCCAGATCAGCGTAATCGAGTCGGGCTCGGTAAGATCTAAGGGTCTAACCGAGCTAGAGGGCCAAACCAGCTCAGATATCAAACTGAGCTAGGCTCAATCTCTCAAAAAATAGGTCGATCTTGGGCCCAACTTGAGACCCTGGGTATGCCCCGGCTCTAGCAGGCTCGACTGAGTCAAGCCCAACCCAGCCCACCCGAGCTAGCGGCCAAAAAGGGTAGGTGGACTCGACACAATCGAGCCCGACCCGACCAACTAGAAACCCAACAAGGCTCGGCCAGTGGGCTCGACTATATCGAGCCTGAACAAGCCCACAAAGGTACTAGGTTGAAGGCGGGGACCGAACTGGGCTCGATATTGACCAAGCTCAACTCGGTCGGGCCTACCCAGCGTGGTTGGGTCATAGCCGTAGGCAGTGGCCAGCCCACAGTTGAGCAAGCCATAGTCGAGCCAGGCTCGGGTCTGTTGCCCAAGATGGAAAGAAGTCAAGCCAGGCTCGGTTCCTGGGCAAGAGGGGAACCGAGTGCCGCCCATGCCCGGTCGTACTCATAATCACATCAGGTCTCCAAGGTGAATAGCCTTGTTAAAATATAAAATCCATATATATATATATATATATATTGTAATACCTGATAAGGGTAAATATGTCATTTCCATTTTTACGTATATTCTACTTAAGAATATGATTGTAATTTATTTCTTTTCTTTATTTTTTCATTTTTCTTCTTTTTTTCTTCTTTTTAGCCATTGGGGGGGGCACACAATAGACGTTGGGCCCCTCCAACGGTCACAATTGTGACTGTTGGAGGGGCTCCAACATTTATATGTGGAGCCCCTCCAAGGTCTCCATATTTGTATATATAGGGATTCAACCCTTTTGTATTTTCTTAAGCTTTGAGTCAAAGCTCACTCACATCTTTAATAAAGATTCATATTTTTTATGCCTTTGTGCATTTGTGTTCTCTTGAATGTGTTGTGCCTTTGTGCACGTGTTTCTCATTAAGAACTTAGTGTTCTTATGTATGTTGTCTCTTTGAAGACATTTTCATACGATATCAGATTTTGGTCTTTAGAAGAAGAACTCGGGTATTGCGTCATCTTGGTAGTCTCATCGAAGAACATGCCCATTTCTCTTTCTCATTCTTTTGGCACAAGAAGTTCTTGCAAATCGTTTCAAGTAAAGCGCAATACATCAAGTAAGCTTAAAGAAGACCCGTTGTGCTAAGATTTTAACTCCTGAAGACTCTTTCTTTCTCATAAAGGCACTTCCATGGGGGAAAAGGATTCTCATTTTTTCCTAAGATTTAAACTCAATGGGTCCAACTATCATGTTTGGGCAAGCAATATGGAAGCCCATATTAAGGGAAAAGGTCTTTAGAGCTATGTCAAATGCATAATTCCCGAACCTGAACCAAAAATCACCATTATTGAAAAAGGTGAGATTAAGGTTCTTGACGGGGAAGAAAGAGAGAAGGCTTTTCAAGAGTATAATAAGAAGCATGAAGAGTTGGAAATGAAGAATTATAAAATTCTTTCATGGATTTTTTTCCACGGTGGAAACAAAAATAAATGTCAATATTTTGAAGTTTAAAAAGGCATTTCAAGTTTGGGATTATCTTAAGAGGATGTATACCTCAAGAGATTTATCCCATAAATACTATCTTCAAAAAAAGGCATTGACCCTCCAACAAGGAGAAATGCCCGTTAGAGAGTACTTTGTTGAATTATCATCCATTTGGGATGAACTTGCTCTTCAAGAATCCAAATGGAGTGGAGAAGATATTGAACTAAGGAATAAGGAATTGGAAAAGGATCACTTTTTCAATTTTTTGAATGGACTTAGACCCAAATTTGAACAAACTAGATCCTCGCTTTTATCTTCTTTTACATCTCCACCTCTAGAAGATGTTTTGTAACGCCCCAAAATCCAAGACTTGTAACTTTTTATGAAAAGTTCGAAAGCTTTGTAATCATTGGTTTATCAGAGTTTTTAAATAGTAATTCAGCGAAAAAACAGTGTTTGAAATAGCAAGTCAATAGACCATGGGCGCATTACAGCGCAAACTTTCTTTCGCAACAGACTTGAAACTCCGTACATTTAATAAACAAAATAGATTCTGAAATGCACTTTATAATAATTTAAGACTTTGTACAAAGGAGTTTTCTAGAAAGCCTTCATACAAAATTACCAAACTGTCCTCAATAGCGAAACGTCAGGAAAAGAGTCTCATTTTGATTTCATCACGCCATTGTGTCATCGTAGTCTGTACAAACCTAATCATGACCCGTGCCCATAAAATGGGTCAATTTCACGAAAAACTGTTAGGTGCATAAGTGAGACAATATAGAACAGAATTAAGTACTTACATTTGATTCTAGTATGCTTAGCAGTTTAAACAAATGAAAAACTACTACTAGTTTCAACAGTTAATCAGCGTAAGAGAAATGCTAAAACTAGTATTTAACAATTAATCAGTGCAGGAGAAAAACTACGACTAGCATTAGCAGTTTAATCACCACAAAGAGATGCTACAACTAGCATTAACAGTTAATCAGCGCACACGAAACGCTACAACTAGCATTAGCGGTTTAATAACCACAGAGAAATGTTATAACTAGCATTAACAATCAATTGGCGCACAGTGCGTAACCAACAAGTAATGTGAACCATATAACTTTTGGTTCGATAATAGCTGGCATGCGGTTACGCGCAAGACACGAATCGTAGAAACAACTGAGACTAGTTCGAGGGTCTATTATATCATGTATTTTCAATACCCCGAATAGCTAACTGAGTCCGCTCCTAAAGGGACGGTCGGTGACCGAGAGAGGATTCTCCAAAGGCAGATAAGCAGTTAAAGCAGATAAGCAGTGTAACTGTCAAATACAGCATAATGATTCATTCAATCGTCAGTTGTGAACTACCAAGCAACTAGCAAGTCTTATGACCCATCAACTAGTTTAAATAGACTTATGTTTTGATATTAACTGGCATGCGGGTATGCGCAAACGCAAATCGTAGAAACAACTGAAACTAGTTCAGGTGTCTGTTATTCTATGTATTTTTAATAACCCGAATAGCTAGCTGAGTCTGCTCCTAAGGGGATAGCTTTTTGCCGAGAGATGATTCTCCAAAGGCAGTTACTTGACAACGGATGCATCCAACTTCTACAGAAGTGTTGAGCTAACTTTTGTAGCCCTTTTCCCTTAACTTTGATAACTGGGAAAACCGAATCTTTGCCCGCGGGTGGTTGTTAACAACCTGTTCATTGGAGCTTTTGTATCGATTCATCCTCTCCCTTGACAGAAACAAAAGGTGAATGGGTGCGTCAGGCGTTGCTTAACTGACGACCTATTCTACATGTCTTTCAATCATTCGAGCATCTTGCCTGTGAAGGCGATCTATCACCATTTTGTGATTTCAAACATGTGTCATTGCACGTTCGAGGTAAACATAAACCTCTTATCATACTCATCGCAATATGCAACGTACATGTTTAAAAGTACAACCACGATGAGAGGGGTCAACTTATTGTGAGTGTGAAAACATCATCATTGTGATTTTAAACATGTGCTATTGCACATTCGAGGTAAACATAGACCTCTCATCCTACTCATCGCAGTACGCAAAACACCTGTTCAAAAGTACAACCACGATGAGAGGGGTCAACTTACTGCGAGGCAGAAAACACCACCATTATGTAATTTCAACACTGTGTTAGCAGCATGATTTGAGAACGCATGATCGTCTAATCCAATCATCGTAGTACTAACATGTCGTACATGTCAAAAAGTACAACTACGATAAGAGAGGTACAAGTTTTTCATAAAGAAACCTCAGCTTTAATGTGTTGTAAAAGAAACGATGAAATCATTTTAATTTACATTTAACATGCTCTGGTTCTTTAAACCAACACGAGCATCTTGCCTGTAACGGCAAAACATCACCATGTAACGGATTTCTACAAAGTGCCCTTTGCATGCTTTAAGGTTACACGAACCTCTCATCTAATCATCGTAGTATAAACATGTCATCTCTATCTAAAAGCATGGCTATGATGAAAGGGGTATTGGTTTCACAGAAGAAACCCCAACTCAATGCAACAAATATTTAGTTTGACTTGACATGCTCAAGTCCTTTAAACCACTTGAACAACATTGTGCACTTTGCACAGTACAAGATCGCCACGGATCTCTTATCCAATTTATCGCAATATCAACATGTTGTGTATGTCTTGCGATACTGTTTAAAGATACAGGTTTCTCAACAGAAACCCCGCCCAAACTCATACATATGCCCCTAATCGAGGTTATCCGAGTTGTGTCGGAAACGTAAAGAGAGTTAGCAAAAACACTACTCCCAAATACATCAATTTGGGAGACTTGGATGTTATTTGGAAAACTGAACTCATGAATAGCGATCCTTTTATTAAGAATTTTAGCACTCACTCACAAACCCGCATCTTTCGAAGAAGAGCATAATTAGAGTATGTTGAACCATATATCTTATTTTGAACATGATTTATCTTTCAAACCATGAGTACATCACTATGCAACTTGAACGAGGCGAGATCGCCACAGATCTCTCATTTGTTTATCACAATATCCGTATGTTGCACATACTTCGTGATACTAGTCTCGATAAACGAAGATGAGGGTTTTTCAAAAGAACCATCCCAGAACACAAGTTTGTGCCCCTCATCAGGGTCATCTGAGTTATATCGGATACACAAAACCGAAGTTATAAAGCATATCTCCCAAATACTCTGATTCGGAGACAGGGTTGCAATCTTGCAACAACGACTTTCAAAACCTGCTTAACAAGGCCATGCATTTGGAAACGCGGATTCACTTTAGGAATTCCTTTTTTAAACAAAAATGCATAAGTGTGATTCATGTCGTTTTTAAACAAATGAGCGAAATAGGTTACGGTCCAGACTATACTTAAGCAAGTGCAAGTGCTAGTCAGCAGGGAAAAACGTGGTTGTGCACAATGCAGTGTTACAGCAGGATGCAAGAAATCCTTAAAGTGTGGAGACGCGCATTGAGCGCAAGAGTGTGTAACCTTGGTCAAATAGACGTATCTAGAATTGAAAACGTAAGCAAGGCCCGTTACTGGCCTTGATGAACGAGATACGGGTTTCTCAACAGAACCCCCGCCAAAAAGTTCGTTCGAGCCCCAATTCGGTGTTACCCGAGATGTGTCTGATGCACGAACTGAAATAGACAAGCACCCATTTTTCAAATACATAGATTTGGGTAGTCTTTGATGTTTTAGCGTAACTCCCCAAAATCCTCAAGTATATTTTGCAGAACTGCTCACTCGAAAAGCCCGGAGCCTTGCTAGGGATCCCTCTCCTTAGTCGAGGATGTATCGTTTAAGCCCCTGACTCATCTCTTATCGTAAGATGGAGAGTGGTAAATGCCTGTGCATACTCCACGAGGATGCATCTGATAGTGCATGCGATAAGCAAAATCATGAGCGTCATGTGCAATGGCAAGGCAGTAACGACACATTTGCAAAAGCAGAAGCCTGGTCGCAAAACGTGGTGGCAAAGTAAAGACAGAAAGCAAGAATGTGTAAGCAAAACCTAGGCGCAATGCGCGGCGGCAAAGGAAAGACTGAAAATAGGAATGCGTAAGCAAAGCCTAGGCGCAATGCGCGGCGGCAAAGGAAAGACTGAAAGCAGGAATGCGTAAGTAAAGCCTATGCGCAAAGCACGACGACAAAGGTAATTGACAGAAAGCAATGCTTGATCTGCAAAATTGTGTATCAAGCTAAATAAATGCGTAAAGCAAGAAAGCCTGTGCACTAAAGCGCGACGGCAAAGTACATGACAGAAAGCGATGCTTGATCTGCAAAACTGCGTATCAAGCTAAATAAATGCGTAAAGCAAGAAAGCCTGTGCACTAAAGCGCGACGGCAAAGTAAATGACATAATGGAAAGGACAAGGATCACAAAACTGCATCCTTGAGTTAAAAAACATACTTCTATAAATATATATATATATATTATTTGCTTTAATTTCCATTTTTAAATGTTTTAGCTTAGTTCAGTTCATCCAAAGTCCATTGCGCGACTTTCCCCTACCTTGAAGATTTCGGGGTTGCGCTTGCCTTCGTGTGTATATAACGAAGGGCTCGAGCCGCAGGGTGCAAGTGGGATCCGCCGTGCAAACTGCGAAGGAGCAAAGCATATATATATATATATATATATATATATATATATATATATATATATATATATATATATATATATATAATAAGCTCGAAAGATAAAACAGGAGAGGCAGGTGGGCACGACAATCAAACTACACCCAGCCCTGTTTGTAGCAGCCAAAAGTGAAGAGTGGGCTCGACTGATGAGCCGAACCCGACCCCGGGCACCAACAAGAGTAGGGAGGGGCTCAGCCCCTCCCTTTGCGTACAAAGGGAAACAGGGAGACAAGGGGAGGGCTCAGCCCCTTTCCCTACAAAAAAGCAAATGGGGGAGGGGGCCAAGCCCCCTTCCCCGTAACCTGAGAAAACAGGTGGGGTAGTGGCTTGCCCCTGCCTGCTGATAAAAAGCCAGGCGGTAGGGGTAAGCCCTTGCCGACCTGCTAGATAGAACGAGGCAGCAGGGAAGGTCGATCCCTCCCTTGCATACAGGGGAAAACAGGGAGGGCTCGTCCCCTCCCCTACGTACAGCAAAGGCAGGGAGGGCCGAGCCCTCCCCTGCGAAATGGAGAAAACAGGGAGGGGCTCGGCCCCTTGTGTATAGAGAAGGCAGGGAGGGTCGAGCCCTCCCTTGCGGATAACAAGGGCAGGGAGGGTCGAGCCCTCCCCTGCATACAACGAAGGTAGGGAGGGTCGAGCCCTCCCTTGCGTGAGTACAAAAGAGACAGAAAGAAGAAGACAGAAGAAGGAAGGGGGGTTAGGGGCGTACCTGGAGGTCACCGGCGTCAACGTCGACAGACGAGCGATAGAGAGAGTCGCGGGTGAGGGAGTTGCGGGAGAGGGGTGTCGAGGTCGGGGAGAGAGAAGAGGCGGGGCAGAGAGGGTTTCACGAGTGAGAAACCCTCGACCCTCTGTGCCTTTTTAAAGGCACGGGGGGGTGTACCCGATTCGAATCCAGGTCGGGTCTGGACCCAACCAGGGTCCAACCCAAAAGTTTTTTTTTTTCAACATGGGTTTTACATGTTCTTACTAAATTGAGTGGAGAAAAGACTAGATTGGGAATGAACAAAATCAATCAGAGTGTGTTGGCCACTCCCTTACAAGATGAAAATGAAAGAGCCTATGCCATCTCTAAATTGAGGAATAATGTGAAAGCATATAAACCCCCTCATTTTAACAAATTCCAAAATCAAAATCAAGGAACAAGAGAGAATGATGGCCAAAATGGAAGGTATCAAGGAAGAGACTATAGTAAGATTATATGTCATTTTTGCAAAAAACAAGGACATATTAAACTGGTGTGTCCTAAATGAAAGAAGATGGTGGCCATGTCGACTATATTTCAACCACAAAAGGAGGAGGGTCCATCTACTTCCAACAATGGAGTGTTGTCTCTAAGTCAAATGATGGAAGCCCTCCAACCTCTTCTTAAGGGGTCCGTTTCCGGAGCCGACATGTCAACCTTCTCTCCTCCCGGTAAGATTCCTTGGCTTTTAGATTCGAGTGCCTCATTTCACATGACTCTAAATATTTTTGTGCTTTCCGAATACATAAAAAATTTCCCTCTTTTGTCTCTTTAATATGGCGTATTTTGGTACTTAGTTATTTTACAATTTTTGTCAAAAATTTGGCTAAGACTGGGAGAAAAATCGTTTGAGGCTCGATTTTTAGACTAAAGTCTTTGAGTCTGGGCTTGACCCAGGTCTCATAGACAAGGTCGAGGCAAGCCAAACAAAGCGTGAGAAAGAGTTTTGTTTTCAAACTTTAAATTCAAGCGAAATTCGGGTTATTTTCGGTCGAAATTCAAAATTTGGTAGTCATGTAATATATTGTTTGATGCATCTCGAAATTCTGAGCGCAACAATATTTTGTTTTCCTAAATTCGAGTTCTGGTTTGCCCGAAAATCACATTTTTCTGAAAATTTAGCAGTTTGTCGAAATGGATCCAGAGTCGGATCGGATTGGATCCAAGGCCCACGATCCGAACTAATATGGATTTGAGTCTTATTTAAGTCCTACTTAAATCTGGATTTGATCAAGATCTTGATCAGTTTTTGTTTTGGGTATGGGTTTAGATCTTGGACCCGGATCTGAATCCAAATCCAAGCCCAACGTTTTTCTAGCTTTAAATTCAATATAAAGCTTTAATTTGAAGTTTAATAAGGTTGAGAAGCCTTTTGGGTTAATTTGGTTATTTTTGAAATTTTTGAGATAATTTTAATTAATTAATTAAATAATATCAATTACGAATTTTTATTTTTTGGGGTTGAGTAGGACTCTTTAAAAGAGTCCTTATTTTAGCTCAAGAGAGGTTAAGAAAGAGTTTTAAAAGGATTGAAAGTTTTTTTTTAGAAAAGTCAACTTTAAAAAGAGTTTCAAAAATTTTGGAAACAAGAGGGAGACAAGGTTCTCTTTTTGGAAACTCTCTCCAGCCCTTTCTAGAAAGGGCCGGAGAAGGGGGCGGCGTCACCCCCTCTCCCACTATTTATGTAGAAAAAAAAGGAGAGAGAAGGAAAAAGAGAAAGAAAGAGGGAAAGAGGAGAGAGAGGGAGAGAGAGAAAGGGAAAGAGAGGAAGAAGAAGAAGTCTTCTTCTCCAGCTCATCCCCTTTTCCACCATTGTTCTTCTCTATTCTTCGATTTTTTTTCAAAGGTACGGGTCTCATCTTTTGAAAATAAGTGAGAAATCGAATGTCGGTTCAATTTCGTGCAATTTCTTGGATGAAATCCACGGGAAAAACATTTTTATAGTTGATTTCTCAAAAATGCATGGAGGATGATCCATGGATCTTCCTCCATGGCTGGATTCTTGATTTCTTGCATCTTTTTCATGGATAAAAAAATTCTGTATAGGCTATAACAGAAATTTTATTGAGAAAGGAAGGGTTCTTTTAGAACCCTATTCGGTGAGTATCGATTCCTACGGGTGGATCTTGATATGAACTGAGTTGTGCATGATAATATATGTTGAAATCATGTAGTATGCATGTATTTTTCATAAAATGTGTGCTTGTTGAAAACATTAAATATGTATGCGCATCATTGAATAAGTGTCTTTAATAAAGCATATTGTTCATGTGATATTTCTGAAATTGTATAAGTTTTAATTCGTTTTGCAGGTATATGTCAATGTGATTATGTTGGTAGCATGTTTTCCTTTAACATGCATTCAAGTAACTATGCACAGCTAAGGCATAGCTTGAGAAAAAGGAAATAAAACAGGAAATCGGTTTTTTTAATAGGGTCCCACTGCTGGTCTGGTCGGCAGACCAGTCGAGTTCTGCTCGGCCGGCCTGACAGGCCTGGCTGAATTAGGTTCAGCTGGCATGGCTTGCCAGGCCAGCCGACTTGGCTGAACCCAGTAGAGTTCGCTCGGCTGGGCAGTTTTTCAAGAAGAAAAAAACAAAGTATGGAACTTGTAGGGGGGCTGTCAGCATGCCCTGACAGCATGTGCACACAAGACCGGGTTGGACCTGTGCATGGGCTGTCAGGCCCAGCCGATAGGGTCGGCTGGGCTGACTTGGCTAGCCTGGCCTGGCAGGCGGTCCGGCCTGGGCCTGACCAGACCGACCCAGTTGACTAAGGTCAGCTAGGCCTGTTTGGAACCCCAGCCGACATGGTCGGCTGGGTGCAAATTTCTTTAGAATAAAAAAGAAAAGGATACATATATAATTTGTATTATGTGCTGCCCTTTGTAGATTCCAGATTTTCACTCGCTTATAATTAACAAGTTTTGTGTGATCGATATTCAAAGGCAATGTTAACTACATGGGTAGTTTGTGAATATGTACAAATCTGAAATGTTAGATCATGTTGTATATATAGTTGCATAAGTAATCACATGTGTAAAGAGATTTATGAATGAAGGCTTGCATGTGATGTAAGTATGTGAATTAAAAACATCATTCTACATGAGTAAATGCATTAAATGAAAACATGCATTTGACATATTATGCATAGTGAATGAAAGCATATAGGTGCATTACATGAAAGGGGGCACTTGTCACTATTACATGAATTGAATGTAAACATGCTTCTAAATATCTTTGTTTTTTATACAGAGCAGCTGAAAACTACATTTATGAATGTACATTTAGAAAGCATGTGAATTATGGCATGTAGTTATGGTTTTTGCTTAGGGTGCATCGATCATCGTAATGAATCATCGTTGGCTTGGTAGGCCCTTAGCTTTGGCTTGCTCTTTCTTTAAGCATCTCAAATGCATCGCAAAAATCACATTTATCTTTATTGCATGGTATTGTACTGTTCTATGTATTTTCAAGGTGAAAGTCTCGTGATGACTATCGCAGGGGTAGATGCAAGCTTTTGATTTTGTTTTTGCATGCTAAATTGCAGAACTTAATAATTTGCTTTTAATAAAAAGATAATAAATAAGAACAGTGTAATATACGATCTGAGATCTCCCATCGAAAGAATAGGCATCTTAGATATTCGGTTTTGGGAGACTACGAGGATACAAAAATTTCGTGTGCTTTATTTATTATCTTTGAACCCGATATTGAGGTTCTTTCTCATGACCACGGTTTTAGGGAGAGTCTGTCACTTTACCTGCGAGTGGTGTGTAGACACATTTGTTGTTCATTTGAGTCACTTGCGTCAGGTCTTAGAGATTTTAAGGAGGAAAAAATTGTATGTCAATGCTAAAAAGTATGAGTTTATGATGTCAAGTATCGTGTTCTTGGGTTTTATTGTGTCGTCTGATAGAATGAAGGCAGATCCCACGAAAGTCCGTGCGATTGTTGATTGCCCTACCCCAAAGACTATCGGAGAGACCCGTAGTTTCCACGGGTTAGCCACTTTTTACCGACGTTTTGTGAGAAACTTCAGCACTCTCATGGCCCTTATCACGGAGTGCCTAAAGAGTACTAGTTTCCATTGGACGTCTGCGGCGGGAAAGGCCTTTACGCTCATCAAAGAAAAAATGATTAGTGCCCCGTCTTAGCCCTTCCTGATTTTAGCGCAGTCTTTGAGGTTGAGTGTGATGCCTCCAAAGTGAGAATTAGTGCAGTCTTGAGTCAGAACCGCAGACCCATTGCTTTCTTTAGTGAAAAGCTTACTCAAGCCAGGTGTCAATATTCCACTTATGATGTCGAGTTTTATGCCATGGTACAAGCCCTTCGTTATTGGAGGCATTGTCTTATTTATAAGGAGTTTGTCTTGTACACGGATCATGAGGCATTGAAGTATCTGAATAAACAAAAGAAGTTGAGTGCTCATCATGCCAAGTGGGTCAGTTTCTTGCAAGAGTACACATTCACGATTTGCCACCAATTTGGTATTCTGAACAAGGTAGTTGATGCTCTTAGCAAGAAGAACAGCCTTTTGAAGATTATGTCAGTATAGGTCACTGGGTTTGAGCAGTGCAAGGAGTTGTACCCGACAAACCTTGATTTCCAGCAAGTCTGGGAAGGGTGTCTCTCCTCTGATCGCAAAGTCGACCAACGATTTAGTATACATAACGGTTACCTCTTTCGTGGTAATAAGTTATGTGTGTCTGCATTCTCTCTTTGACTCCAGTTGATTTTCGAGTTACATGAAGGGGGACTAACTGGGCATTTTGGACAAGATAAGACGTTCGCCCTGTTAGATGAATACTATTTTTGGCCCAAAATGCGCAAAGATGTCAAATTCATTCAAAGTTGTCATGTGTGTCAAGTGTCCAAGGGTCGACGTCAGAACAGTGGATTGTATACGTCGTTGCCCATCCCTGAGCGTCCCTGGGAACATGTGTCCATGGATTTTATTGTGGGCCTTCCCAGAACCCCGCATCGTTTTGACTCCATTCTAGTCGTTGTTGACTGATTTTCCAAAATGACTATTTTTATCCCATGTAAGTGAACCACTGACGCCTCGTTAGTAGCTTCATATTACTTTAAGGACGTGGCCCACTTTCATGGATTGCCGCACACGATCACCTCAGATCGTGACACACGTTTTATTAGCCATTTTTGAAAATCGTTACAGGCCTTATTGAAAACCAAGCTCCAGTTCAGTAGTGCTTACCACCCACAAACCGAAGTAGTGAACCACACTCTAGGGAACCTTTTAAGGAGTCTAGTGGGGGAGAATGTCAAAACATGGGACCTAGTCTTGCCGCAAGCCGAGTTCGCTTATAACAGTTCCATCAATCGGTCCACGAGCAAGTCTCCTTTTCAGGTGGTTTATGGTCGATCACCCACCCATGTAGTAAACCTAGCACCTGTGTCTAGTATATTAGACCCAGCCCCAGACGCATTTGATGCCATCGAGTACATGTATGATATCCACCGACAGGTCCGAGCCAAACTTGTAGAAAGCTATGAAGCCTATAAAGCTTTCGTAGACCAAGGTCGTCGAGATGTCCAGTTTCAAGTCGGTCAGTTAGTATGAGTTTACTTGCATCCCGAGCGTTTTCCAGTGGATACTTATGGAAAATTGAGTCCTAAGAAGCATGGCCCTTTTAAGATTCTTCGACGATTGGGCCTGAATGCTTACCTCTTTGAACTGCCCGAAGATTGACACATTTTGCCAATCTTTAATGTGTCAGATCTATATGCTTATTGTGGAGACAACAAGTCGTCAGAGCCGACATCTTCCCAACCAGGGGAGAATGATGCAGAGCAAGATCGACCCAAATCCATACAGCTTAACCATGGCAGGGAACCGAACCTGCACGATGGGATCGAGGATCGGACCCAAGCAGTGGATCCAATCCAGTTCTAGTCGGTACGGAGATGCCCCAGATCACTGCGTACCTACTCCAGACGAGCACAGACCCGGACGCCCCAAATTCAACAGCAAACAGAATTTGTCTCGGGTCCGGGACCGGACCCGAGACCCGGATCCAACTAAAGTCTTTAAATACTCATCCTAGGGTTGTGTGTGTTAAAATGTAAAACTGTACATATATGTATATATAATAATATTATATTATTATATATATATATAAATACATTTTTAATTTCTTTCTTTTCTGTATTTTTTTTCCTTTATTTTTATTTTTTGTCTTTATGTCATCTAGTTCAGTTTGAACTAGAATGACTGTTGCTAGTCAAGTCCTGTCCAGACTTGACTAGCAATAGAGCTGTTGGACTGACACATTCCAACAGCTCTAAATAGAGCTGTTGGACTGTGCCCAACAGCTCTATTGAGTCCTCTTTCAGCTGTGTATATAAAGGGGTGCAACCCCTCTTGTATTTCACTCCAATGCTTCTTAAGCAATTGGTTTTTCATATCAATAAAGAATACATTTTTATTTTTATTTTGTTTCCAGTTATACCCTTTTTAAGGGTTATGCTTTAGTGTCATTCTTGACACTTGCTCTTGTTAATCAAAGCTCGTGTTTCGAAGATCCCCATTTCATTTCATGGTATCAGAGCCGCGGAAGTACTAAATCTTGAGGAAAAGCTGCCTCGGTTTCCGTGCCCGTTTGCAAAAGTGTTCGCCACTTGAAGAGAAGTGTTTTATCACTTCATTGGAGAAGATTTCACATCTTGTTGTATTGTTTTTTTTTTCTTTCTTTCTCATTTTCCTTCTTGTTTCTCTTCTATCCCTATTCTTTCTCTCCTTGTAATCGATGGATGACAATGATAAAGTCACCATCATGCCTATGAAACTAAGCGATACGAACTATGTAACATGGGCTTCAATCATGAAGCACCATATATGGGGAAAAGGCTTATGGGGGATTGTGGACGGTTCCGATTCGGAACCTAAGCTATCTCTTACTAAAAAGGAGGGAGATAAAGACGTCCCTCTATCGGAAGAAGAGAAAATCAAGGCTATTGCCTCATACGAGAAGAAATGGAAAGAATGGAGAATATCTCATGCGAAGATAATGTCATGGCTTATCAATAGCGTTGACATTAAAAAATGCTCAAGTCTTGCCAAATTTGATCATGCCGATAAGGCATGGGAATACCTTAAGAATATGTATTCCCTTAAAGATATTGCACACGTGTGCAACCTCCAAGAAAAAGTTCGAATGATGACACAAGGAGACAAAACTATTCGTGAATATTACAATGGGTTGTCCGAACTTTGGGAAGAACTTTCCCTTTTAGAACCAAAGTGGCATTGTGCCGAAGACATCGAGCTTCGTCAGAAACAACTCGATGTTGAACATTTTTACCAGTTTATCACTGGATTAAGGCCGGAATTTGAAACCACTAAATCGGCCCTACTTCACCGGGGAAAAATTCCTTCTATTGTTGAAACTATTGAAGAGTTAACAATGGAAGAAAATCGTCTCCGAAAAGGTTCTTTAAAAATTGAAGATGATTCTGTTTTAGCCGTGTCTAGACCAGGGAATCATGTTCGATCATATAGGCCTTCTCACTTTAACCGACAAAATGGTGACTATGATAAGAAGAAAGTTATTTGTCATCACTGTCATGAACCGGGACACTACAGGCCACAATGTCCCAAACTTAAGGAGCTGAGAGAAAAAAGAGCTGCAATTGCTGGATCGGAGCCTAAAGATCAGGATGCACCAGTTTCCCTGGCCCAACTAATGGAGATCCTTCAGCCTCTCATCAAAGGTGCCTCTTCCTCATCTGAAGCTTCAACCGGCGCAGCAGCCTCATCTTTTTCTGATTTAGGTAAAATTTCTTGGCTTCTTGACTCTGGTGCATCTTTTCATATGACCCCAAATAATCAAAGTCTATCCAAATGTGTTAAAAATAAAACAAGTGTGTCAAAGGTCTTTACTGCTGATGGGACTTCTCTTGAAATAGAAGGAATAGGAGATTTTGAAAAAAATTATAAAACAAAAAATTTTTTTATTCCAGAAATTAGACATGTTCCCAAATTAAATTTAAATCTTTTATCTGTATCTCAAATTTCTGATTATGGGTGTAATATTTCTTTTTTTTCTCATGGTTGTTGGGTACAGGATCGCCAGTCAGGCAAGCTGATTGGGGAAGGCCATAGAGAAAGAGGACTCTATTACATGGATTTTTTGGAAATGCCGAAGAAAGCTTTTTGTTATAATATTCAAAAAATAGAGTTGGAATTGTGGCATAAGAGACTTGGTCACCCACATATAGCCAAAATCCAACATTTTCCAAATCTAGGGAAATTTTGTAACTCTGAATCATTTGATTGTAAAGATTGTATTCTCGGCAAAATGAAAAGATTACTATTTCAGAACAGAACCTTTTTCTCTTCAAGACCACTTGAATTAATACACTCGGATGTTTGGGGTCCTGCACCAGTAATTTCTAAAGGAGGATTTGTTTACTATGTTATTTTTGTCGATGATTTCTCCCGACATACGTGGATGTACTTTCTCAAACATAAGTCTGAAGTATTTTCATACTTTCAAACTTTTCATAATATGGTTAAAAACAAATTTCAAAATGATATTACTATTTTTCGCACAGATTCAGGGGGAGAGTTTTTATCCACAGATTTTCAAAATTATCTTAAATTGCATGGCATCACACATCAAAGATCTTGTCCTTATACACCTCAACAAAATGGACTGGCAGAACGAAAACATCGCCATATTATAGAAACCACTAGAACTTTATTAATAGCAAATCAAGTCCCTAAAGACTTTTGGGCAGAAGCTGCCTTAACTGCCACCTATCTCATTAATAGGATGCCATCTTCTTCGTTACAAAATATCACTCCCATTGAAAAACTTATAAACATTTCTCCAGACTACTCTAGATTAAGAATATTTGGGTGCAAATGTTTCATATTTACTGACAAAAATGATAAACTTTCCCCTCGTGCGATTCCCTGTGCCTTTTTAGGATATGCTGAAAACCAGAAAGGTTATAGATGTTTTGACTTCAAAAATAATAAACTATGTGTCTAGAAATGTTTCCTTTCTTGAAAAGGAGAGCTTCTTTGATTTTAGAAAATTAAAAGACGTCACTGAGTACTCCTTTTTGCTAGATCTAACATCAACATCTGATGAATATGACCTTGATTGTAACTTTGATGATGATCCAAGAATTATTGATCTTAATGTTGAAAATGAAGAAGTTCATAGAGATACTAGTATTCAATATTCCAGGCGACAAGAGTCTAATACTCCATGTGCACTTGAGAAATATTTTAACATTCCAACTAAACAATCATCCCGAATCTCGAGGCCTCCAGAAAAGTTTGTATCATACGAGTCTTTTTCACCCACATATAGGGCAGTTATTGCATTAATTCACTCATATGAAGAACCATCCACATATTTTCAAGCAAAAAATGATATCAAATGGATAGAAGCCATGAAAGTTGAATTAGATGCACTTGAAAAGGCTTCTACATGGAATATTCAAGATCTTCCTCCAGGGAAGAAAACTATAGGATGTCGATGGGTTTATAAAATTAAAACCAAGAGTGATGGTACTCTTGAAAGATATAAAGCCCGTTTAGTAGCCAAAGGTTATGCCCAAGAATATGAGATTGATTATGAAGAAACCTTTGCTCCGGTGGCTCGTATGACTATTGTCTGAACCTTAATTGCCTTAGCTTCTATCAAAAAATGGTCTATTTTTCAAATGGATGTCAAAAATGCTTTTTTAAATGGAAAGCTAGTTGAAGAAGTATATATGGAACCCCCTCCTGGTCTAAGTATTCCTAAGGGTAAAGTCCTTCGCTTAGAAAAAGCTCTTTATGGACTTAAACAAGCACCAAAAGCTTGGTATGATAGGTTTAGTCGTGTTATGATTGATATTGGTTTTCAATTCTGTTTAACTGACACTGCTTTGTTTATTAAGAATTCTGATGCAGGGATCATTGTGCTTCTTCTCTATGTGGATGATATGATCATCACCGGAAGCGATAAACAGGGAGTTGAAACAATCAAAACACTTCTTAAATCTCATTTTGAAATGACTGATTTGGGCTTGTTGAGATATTTTTTAGGCATTGAAGTTGCTTATTCTCCTAGAGGATATTTATTATCTCAGACTAAATTTGCTTTTGATATTGTTTTCAGGTCTGGTATTACTGATGATAAGAAAGTTGACACTCCAGAAGTTGTTAATGTTAAAATGAAGATTGATGATGGAGAACTTCTTGCAGACCCTACTCCTTACAGACAGCTTGTCGGGGCACTTTCCTATCTATCCATTACCAGACCAGATATAGCACATGCTGTTCATACAGCAAGTCAATTTCAACATGCTCCTACTTCTGTTCATATGGGAGCAGTCATGCGTATTATCAGATACATCAAGTCCTCTCTTTCACGAGGACTTTTCTTATCTTCCTCCTCTTCTCTTGATTTAATTGCATATACTGATGCTGATTGGGGAGGTGATCCCAATAACAGACACTCAACCACTGGCTTTTGTGTCTTTTTAGGAGAATCATTAATCTCGTGGAGGTGTAAAAAGCAGCAGAAGGTATCTCTCTCATCCACCGAAGCTGAATACAGAGTCATGGCAACCACGACCATGGAAGTAGTTTGGCTCCGACGACTGCTTGCTGACATGGGAGTTGAAGCAACAAAGGCTTCACAAATGTGTTGTGACAACAAAAGTGCGATCTACATTGCCAGTAACAGAACATTCCACGAACGCACCAAACACATCGAAATGGATTGTCACTACGTCAGAGAGGAATATCTACACGGGATAATTGATCTGCCATATGTCACTTCAGAATATCAGTTAGCAGACATCTTTACAAAGCCTCTTGCTGCTCCCCGATTTCACTTTCTCTTAGACAAACTTTCGCTCATTGTACCGTAAGTTTGAGGGGGAGTGTTAAAATGTAAAACTGTACATATATGTATATATAATAATATTATATTATTATTATATATATATATAAATACATTTTTAATTTCTTTCTTTTCTGTATTTTTTTTCCTTTATTTTTATTTTTTGTCTTTATGTCATCTAGTTCAGTTTGAACTAGAATGACTGTTGCTAGTCAAGTCCTGTCCAGACTTGACTAGCAATAGAGCTGTTGGACTGACACATTCCAACAGCTCTAAATAGAGCTGTTGGACTGTGCCCAACAGCTCTATTGAGTCCTCTTTCAGCTGTGTATATAAAGGGGTGCAGCCCCTCTTGTATTTCACTCCAATGCTTCTTAAGCAATTGGTTTTTCATATCAATAAAGAATACATTTTTATTTTTATTTTGTTTTCAGTTATACCCTTTTTAAGGGTTATGCTTTAGTGTCATTCTTGACACTTGCTCTTGTTAATCAAAGCTCGTGTTTCGAAGATCCCCATTTCATTTCAGTGTGCAGACTATTGAATTCTAAAAAGTTCCTCTGTTATTTTTGGCTTCAACCGCACGTTCCTTATTGGTTTTCCATTTCTTCTGTCATTTCAATCCTTCTGTCTACTTTCTTTTATATAAGTCTTTGTTATTGGTTTGTTTTCTGTTAGTATTATTAGATTGTAAAAACTGTCATTTCATTTAATACATTGTTGCTCGGATTCATTGATCCGAGCTTATTCTCTTTATCGAGACTATTGGGTTATCAAATATTGCACAGTCGTGCCTTGAAAGGGGCATCCACAGCAATCCACCAGCAGTACAGTGTCGATGCCCCTCACTGCACCACAACCTTCAGCATCGGCATCCACGTGTGACAGTTGTTATCCCCCTATCGCTGCATCAGTAATTAAAAAGAGAAACTTAAATTGTATGTATTTAATATGGTCATGCATATAAAAGAAAACTGTAATGAAAAAGAATAATTTACTCATGCATTGCACTGAAGTCATGCACATTCCTTCTATGCATTAGATCATGCATATTTACATGTTCCCTTAATTGTTACATGTTGGTGAATGTATAATATTGTTCCTTGAAGCATGCTAAATGGTTTTGGTGCTAAAGTTGCGATCTCTGTCATTTATTAAATGTTATCTCATGCTTAATAATTGTTCTTTATTGCATGAATGCTTAATTGAATTATGAATTTGTCATAATTGCATACCTTTAAGTTATTGCATGAATTCTTATTTGTATTCTTTATGCTCATTTATTTCATTAGAGGTGCCTGTACGCAGAATTCCTCAAATTTTTAACACCCTTATTTTTGTGGTTTTCGCAGCCGCAAAAGATCAATGAAGCGATTAACTTATGGTAGAGTTACGAGTGTCACACTTTTGTTGGACAGTTCACAGAAGGACAGCGTGGCTCAGTCTTTTTCATTATTTACTTTTATGTCATTAAAATAAGTCTGATATGTCTTTTGCAATTTTTGTTAGATACTCTTTCTTTCGTGATTAATAAATAATGAGTTGTTATGGTTTGAGATGATAAATGTAAGATCTCTTGTGATATGTTTGGCTATCCAATTGAGAGTAGAACTGTAAAGGCCTCGGGTCTCTGAGAATATTTTCGCAATTAATTTAAAAAAAAATCCATTTTTTTAAGGGGTATGAGTTTGGGTCGTTACAGTCTCAACCGCGGATGGTGCTTCTCTTCAAATTAAAGAAATTAGAAATTTTGAAAAACAAGGTTTTTTTATTCCTAAAGTTAAATTTATTCCTAAATTAAATTTAAATTTGTTTTTGGTCTCTCAACTATCGGACCATGGGTGCGATATAAAATTCTCATCAAATAAATGTTGGATTCATGATCGTTGGTCCGGAAAGTTAATTGGGGAAGGCTCTAGGAAAAGAGATCTATACTACATGGAGTTTTTCCAAATTTCAAAACATTCTTTTTGTAACATTGCCCAACATAAAGATATAAATGTTTGGCATAAGCGCCTTGGCATTCGAATATTATCAAGCTTTCTTATTTTTATATTTTGTCAAAAATCTATGTAAATAAAGGCAAATTCATTTGTAATGATTGTATTGTTGAAAAAATGAGAAGCTTACCTTTTGGACAAAGAATCATGTTTACAACCAAACCTTTTAAAATTGTGCATTCGGACGTATGGGGACCGACACCCGTTGTATCTAAAGGTGGTTTTCTTACTATGTCATTTTTGTGGATAATTATTCTAGATTTTGTTGGATATACTTTCTCAAGCATAAATATGAGGTTTTTTGACATTTAAGACATATCACATGATGATAAGAAATTAAATTAATAATAAGTTAAAAATTCTTAGGACCGATTCTAGAGAAGAATATCTCTTAAATGATTTTAAGAATTATCTTGAAACTAATGAAATTATTCATCAAAAATCATGTCCCAAAACACCCCAACAAAATGGCTTAACCGAGAGAAAATATAGACATATAGTTGAGACTACTAGGACTTTGCTTAATTCTCAAAAAATTCCTAAAAGATTTTGGGCCAAGGCCGCTCTTGCATTTGTCTATCTTATAAATCGTCTTCCTTCAAAAAATTTGAATAAAATATCACCTTTTGAAACTTTGTATTAAAAGGAACCCGATTATAATAGACTAAGAATTTTTGGATGCAAATGGTTTGTTCTTACCGATAAAAATGAGAAACTTTCAGCCAAAGCCATTCTTTGTCCATTTCTTGGTTACTCAGAAACTAAAAAAGGATTTAGGTGTTATGATGTCAAAAATGATAAACTATATGTTTCTAGAAATGTCGATTATTCCTTCTCTTTTGAATTATTATTTAGAAATGAGGATATTTCTAGTGATGATGAAATGATACATGATGCCCCTAATAGTGGTTTTCAAGAAAATGAGAGTTCTCCACTTCTTGAGCAGGCTATCGAAGAAGAAATATCTAATGAACCAATCACGTATTCACATAGAGATAGAAACACTTTTAGAAGAGCAATTGAAAAATATAGTGAATCTAATGAACCTTCTTAAATAAACAATCCTCGTAGAACCGAGAGAAATAGGAGAAACCCTTCTAGATTTATATCCTATGAATCATTCTCACCTAAATATAGAGCATGTCTTAGCGCTATTCATTCATATGTGGAACCTAAGAATTTTGAAGAAGTTAAGAAAATGATAGAATGGACGAATGCAATGGATAATGAACTTGGAGCTATTAGGAAAGCTAAAACTTGAGAATTTCAAAACTTACCTAAAGGTAAAAAACAATAGGATGTAGATGGATTTTTAAGGTAAAAAACAAGAGTGATGTATCACTTGAATGATATAAGGCTTGTCTCATCGTCAAGTGATATAATCAAGAATATGGTATAGATTACGATGAAACATTCGCTCTCGTTACAAGAATGGTTAATGTTAGATGCCTAATTACCATTGCCTTTATTAAAAAATAGAACATATATCAAATGGATGTCAAAAATGCATTCTTAAATAGAGATTTAAATGAAGAAGTCTATATGGATGCTCCTCCGGGTATGAATGTGCCCAAGGGTAAAGTTCTTCGCCTACGAAAAGCCCTCTATAGTTTGAAACAAGCTCCAAAGGCTTGCTATGATCGATTTAACAACTTAATGATAGAAAATGGTTTTATTTCATGATATACTGACACTGCCCTGTTTGTCAAGAAATCAGATGCAAGAATTGTAATTTTGTTATTATATGTTGATGACATGTTGATCACAGGTACTGATACCAAAGGAATCAAGAGCATCAAGTCTGCATTAACAAAAAAATTAGAAATGTCAGACTTACGTTTTCTGACATTTTTTTTAGGCATTGAAGTTGCATATTTTCACAGGGGTTATTTTTTGTCTCAAACTAAACTTGCTTGTGAGGTCATTGACAGGTGAGGCAATAAAGATGATAAAATCTGTGAAACTCCTGAAGTAGTAAGAACAAGAATGAAGATTGATGATGGGATTCCTATGGAAGATCCTACTCCTTAGAGGCAACTCATTGAATCTTTGATATATCTTAGCATTATGAGGTCAGATATCTCTCATGTAGTACATGTTGCAAGTCAATTTCAGCATGCCCCTACATCAGTTCATATGGGTGTCATTCTTCGAATTATCAGATACGTTAAGGGGACCATAAATAAAGGAGTATTTTTATCTTCATCTTCTGATTTAAATTTAATTGTGTATACTGACTCTGATTGGGGAGGTGACCCAAATAACCGTCACTCTACCACTGATTTTTGTATCTTTTTAAGTGAATCACCGGTTTCTTGGAGATGCAAGAAACAACATAAGGTGTCTTTGTCTTCTACTGAGGTTGAATATCGAGCCATGGAAACTACAACCATGAAAATTGTTTGGCTTCGGCGGTTGCTAAAAGATACGGGAGTTTGTGTTCAAGGGCCCACAAAGTTATGTTGTGACAACAAAAAGGCAATATATATTACCAAGAATCACACATTTTATGAGCGAACAAAGCAGATAGAAATGGATTGCCATTATGTTAGAGAAGAATATCTAAAGAAACTCATTGATCTCCCCTATGTAACATCAGAATATCAACTGGCGAACTTCTTTACTAAGGCACTTTGTTCCTCTATATTCAAGTTTCTTCTTAGCAAACTTTCGGTCATCACACCGTAAGTTTGAGGGCGGATGTTAAAATATAAAGTCCATATATATATATATATATATATATATATATATATATATATATATATATATATATATATATACCCAATAAGGGTAAATATGTCATTTCCATTTTTATGCATATTCTACTTAATAATATGATTGTAATTTATTTCTTTTCTCTTTCTTTATTTTTTCATTTTTCTTCTTTTTATTTTCTTCTTTTTAGCCATTGGGGGGCCCACACAATAGACGTTGGGCCCTTGTGACAGTTAGAGGGGCTCCAACGTCTATATGTGGAGCCCCTCTAAGGTCTCCATTTGTGTATATATAGGGGTTCAACCCCTTTGTATTTTCTTAAGCTTTAAGTCAAAGCTCTCTCACATCTTTAATAAAGATTCATATTTTTTATGCCTTTGTGCATTTGTGTTTTCTTGAACGTGTTGTGCTTTTGTGCACATTTGTTCCAAGTGTTCTTGTTGTGCCTTTGTGCACGTGTTTCTCATTAAGAACTTAGCGTTCTTATGTATGTTAGCTCTTTGAAGACATTTTCACAAGCCTCTGATGGCGTGAGAGAGAGGACGAAACCCAAGCCTAGCTCGGGTTCAAGATGACTGGCCACCATCGTTGAGGTGGCCAGAAAAATTCCTAAAATCAAAAGGAGGGAAGGGCTCTGCCCTTCGCTACCCCCAGCTAGGCCACTGCCGACGGCAATGGCCAGCAAAGGCAGCTCCCTACTGTCGTTGCAGTGGTTGCCATGCACAACCACCGAAAAATAGAGAGAGAGAGAGCTCACCTGTGGAGGCCGGCGTCTGGCGTGAAAAGGGACTCTGACGTGAACAAAAGAGGGAGATTCAAAGAGGGAGAAGACGAGGGACGAGACGGGGGGAATTCCGGCAGGGGGAGGCATCGGGTTGTGCCGACATGAGGAGGGGCTCCAGCGAGAGGGTCGACGAAGGTTCGAGGGGGTTCGGGGTCGAGCAAAGAGAGAGAGAGAGATGAGGGTACACCGACGAGTCGGGTCTTCCGGGTTTGTTTTGTAACGACCTCAACTCATACCCCAGAAAAAAGTGTGAATTTTTTTTTTAAAATCCATTGCGGAAAGTTTCCCAGAAACCTGGGGCTTTTACAGTTCCATCACATATCCACATAACCATAAGGGATCTTACACCCCATCTTTCAAACCAAACACAAACTGAATCAACTTTATTAATTCAAAAATCAAATAGTCTGAGACAAGTGAAAAATAAAAGAATTAGAGTAAGCAAAGGAGTAACTGAAGGAGTAGAGCCACGATGTCCCTAAGTGATCTGTCCAGCAATCGTGATGAACTCGTAGCGCTAAAGAAGCGAGTCACATCACTAGGCGTCAAAGGCTGCAGGATACAAAATATGGGTGTCAGAACCAAGATTCTGCGTACAAGTCCCTCTAATGAAATAAATAAGCATAAAGAATACAGATAGAATTCATGCAATAGTTGAAATGGATACTACTAGAATAATTGCATAATATCAAGTAAGCAGTAAGAATATTCATCATGCAACAAGATGCAATATCATGCAATTAATCTTACAGGACAAGTAAAGAAGCAAGTAAATATGCATGATCTAATGTATATCAGGAAAATGCATGATGTCAGTGCACATGCATGAATAATTTATTATTTTTAATCAAGTTCTATTTCATATGCATGTCCCTATTAGGATGCACAAACATTTAAGTTCCACCTTTTATTATTATCATTGTTCGCGGATACTCAAAACAATTAAGAATTTCTGAAATCAAGTAAGGTTTCCAAGGTAACTTAGCACACAAGTTGTATTTTATTACTCATTTCAAACTTTGCCCTCTATCGATATCACGAAACAACACCATCCATCGAAACATTAGAAATTAACATCTAATGTCGGGACATCAGCATCCACAAGTGTCACTTTCTTGGTATACCAAAACAATAATTGTGTCTACACACCACCCCCATGAAAAGTGGCGGAACTCCCTAAAATTGTGGCCAAGAGAAAGAATATCAATATTGGGTTCAGGGGTAACAATAATACACAGAGTTTTTGTATCATCACGGTTCTCCGAAACCACAACTCTAAGACTCTCATTCTAAAGATGGGATATCTCAAAACGTATATCACACTGTTTTTTTTCTTTATTTTATTATTAGTAGTCATTCGTTAATTTGCAATTTAGCATGCACAATTAAGAACCCGAGTTCGCATATCTGCATGCGAGGCTCATCATGTGACCATAGCCCGTGGAAAATCATAGATCAATGCAATATAGAAACAATATCAATGTAACTTTTGCGATGCATGTAAAACAAGTATGAGCATCGAAGCTCAAGGCTCACCAGGCCCGCGATGATATGCAAAAACCCTAACAACCTGCCATATATGTGATGATATCCACATGCTTCCAAATGCACATTCATATATGCAAATTTTAACTATGTGAATGAAACGGTAATATTCATATGCATGAGTTTACCCCATTATGCCATGTACATGCTACTATTTATCACGCAAGCATGAGAACACGCTCCCACGTAGGCACATACTGAAAACATTTCATATTTGAAGTTTGTGTACGCATGTGTTAGCCAATATTTGCATTTAAAACTAAAGCAAACAGGATATGTCAAGTAGGCATGTGAAAAAATCCATTATTAGCATGCATAAAGATATATCAGCCACACTTATCGAAATCTAGAAACTAGATCACATGACTGTACACATTCTTTTTATGAGTACACGTGCACTTGGAACCACTTGACATAACATATTAGTAATGCATATCATAACAAGTGCAGGAATATCGAACAAAATTTCACTCATAGCATGTATTTGGGTCAACATACGTACACTTAATAAAAACTGGAAGTTAGCATTTATATATAGTTTTAAAATTCCCAATTTAAACCGACACGGAGTTTGCTTAAAAAAAACTCTTTTAAAGCCTCCCCTTTTTTTGTATAAAATGGTCCAGCACCCAACCGACTGTCATGAAGTATGCGGAAACATAAAGAATGCAAAAATGCATTCTAGGTCACCAACAATGGAGGAATATCAAAAGTGAGCAATACACAAGTCTAATATGGGACAACACAAACACAAGCTTTATAAAAAGCACAACTAAAATAAAAAGACTCTTTTATTGAAAGAGTGAGCATAAAATGCTTAAGGAATACAATGGGGTCTCACCCCTATTTATACAAAATGAGGGCTGAAAAAGGAGCCAAAAGGGGGGCTCCCAAAGAGTCGTTGGGAGCCCCCAACGGTCACATTTGTGACCATTGGGGGCCCCAACAACTCTATTGTGGGGGGCCCTTTTGGCGTGAATTCAAAAACAAAAAATAAAAGAAATAAAAAAGAAAAAAGGAAAAGAAAAATAAAAAGGAAGAAAAACATTGTTTAATAAACAGTGTGAAAAGACTATAATACCCGATAGGGGGTATTATAGTCTTATACATATAATTTAACACCCCCCCTCAAACTTTATGGGGTGACAACGGAAAGTTTGCCAAGGAGAAACATGAAGCGAGGAGCAGGAAGTGCTTTAGTGAAAAAGTTTGCAAGCTGATATTCTGATGTAATATATGGCAATGTAACTGTTCCACGTAGATACTCATCTCAAACATAGTGGAAGTTCATTTCAATATGTTTGGTTTGTTCATGGAAGGTGTGATTGCTGGCAATATAAATGGCATTTTTATTGTCACAGCATAGTTTTGAGGCGTCAGTGATATCTACCTCCATGTCCTTGAGAAGACTTTAAAATCACACAAGTTTCATTGTATTAGTTGCCATAGCCCGTTACTCAGTTTCAGTAGAGGATAGGGAGACTTTCTGTTGCTTCTTGCATCTCTAAGCAATTAAAAAATCTCCTAAAAAGACACAAAAGCCAATAGTTGAGATTCTATCATTAGGATTACATCCGTAATCTGCATCAGTATAAGCAAGTAAATTTAACGAAGAAGAGGAGGATAAAAATAGCCCTTTAGTTATAGTGTTTTTGATGTATCAGATGATCTGGAACACAACACTCATATGCACAATTGTAGAGGCATGCTGAAATTGGCTAGCAGAGTAAACAGCATGAGCGATGTCAGGTCTGGTGATAGTAAGATATGTGAGAGATCCAATGAGTTGTATGTACGGTGTGGGATCTTCTAGAAGAACCCCATCCTCCAACCTTAATTTTGCATTGATTACTTCTGGAGTCTTCACTTTTTTATCATTTGAAATACCAGACTTAGTACATATATCTGCAGCAAGTTTCATTTGTGACAGTATATATCCTCGAGGAGAATATGCAACATCAATGCCAAGAAAATACAAAAGAAAACCTAAATCAGACATGTCAAAACTATCTTTTAGCATATTTTTAATATTAACAATACTATGTTGATCATTTCCTGTGATAATAATGTCATCAACATAAAGCAATAAGATAACAATATTTGTACGTACATTTTTCACAAAGAGAGCAGTGTCAGTATAACAGGAACGAAAACCCAATTTGTTCATGATATCACTAAATCGATTATACCAAGCCTTGGGGGCTTGCTTAAGACCATATAAGGCTTTTAAAAGTTTAAGAGTTTGACCTTGTCCAATGTTAACTCCAGGTGGCAGATTCATATAGACTTCTTTAATTAGATTTCTATTTAAAAAGGCATTCTTCACATCAAGTTGATATATAGGTCATTGTGAGAAATCAGATGTGGGAGTCACCTTACTATCGTAGCAAGAGATAGAGAGAGAGGTAAGAGGGAAGAGAGAAAAAAATGTTGGGCGGCAATGATGTCTTCTCCCCTTTCCATTGATATTTATATGTTGTACGAGTGGTACAATACAGTACAATAGTACAATACAGTACAGTATGCTGTACAATACAGTACAATAGTACAATACAGTACAGTATGCTGTACAATACAGTACAGAAATATATTCATTTACATATACATATTTAACAGCCTCCCTCAAGTTGAGGATGATCTTCAATCATGCTCAACTTGCCCTTAAGTAACCAAAATTGATGACTAACCAATCCTTTGGTGAAGATGTCTGCTACTTGGTCTTCTGATCTGACATACGAAGCCTCAATTTCTTCTGTTTCAATCTTTTGTCTAACAAAATGCTGATCAATCTCAATGTGCTTCGTGCGACAATGATGAATAGGGTTAAAAGAAATATTAATGGCACTTTGATTATCACATAAAAGCAGAGAGGAAGAGATAGGTTCATTCAACTCTTGAAGAAGATGCCGTACCCAAGTGACATCAGCTGTCCCTGCTGCCATTGCCCTGTACTCTGCCTCAGTGCTGGATTTAGCAATGGCCTTTTGTTTCTTACTACTCCAAGTGACAATATTTGGGCCAATAAAAACACAATATCCTGAAACCGACCTACGCTCATCAGGGTCCCCACCCCAATCTGCATCACAATATGTAAGTAAACGGTGTCCTGTAGTGAAGCTTTCATCTTTGTGATAGAGCAATCCATCTCCAATAGTCCCTTTCAGATATCTGAGAATACGCTTAATACATTCCATATGACAATCAGTGGGAGCATGCATAAACTGAGATGCTTGATTTACAGCATAAGCAATGTCAGGTCTTGTAAATGTAAGATATTGCAACATACCAACAATGCGGCGATATAAAGTGGAATCATGATATAATTGGCCTTCTTTTGCACTAAACTTATGATTTAAGACAGATGGGGTGCTGAGAGGTTTACAATTAATCATACCAGTGGTGTGAAGAATGTCAAGAGTATACTTGTGTTGACTTAGAGTGAGTCGATCATCTTGTCTATCGACTTCAACTCCCAAGAAGTATCGCAATGGGCCTAAGTCCTTCATCTTGAATTTGGCCATGAGTAAAGACTTGACCAAGGCAATATGTGCATCATCACTCCCAGTGATAATGATGTCATCAACATATATAAGAACCCAAGTAGTAACATGATCATTCTTATACATAAATAAAGAATGATCAAGTATACTCTTAGAAAAGCCATGCTGCTGAATTTCCATGGAGAAACTCTCAAACCAAGACCGAGATGCCTGTTTTAAACCATAAAGAGACCTTCTCAATTTACAAACCCATGTAGCCGCATCATGTTCACTATATCCAGGAGGTTGCTCCATATACACCTCTTCCTTCAAGTCCCCATGTAGGAACGCATTCTTGACATCCAACTGGCTAAGAGACCAACCATGCTGAAGTGCCAAAGTGAGGATCACACGAATGGTGCCAATTTTGACAACAGGGCTAAAAGTTTCCTCATAATCTTGCCCATATTGTTGTGTGAATCCGCGTGCAACAAGGCGAGCTTTATATCTTTCAATGCTACCATCTGGTTTACGCTTGATCTTGTAAACCCATTTGGAACCAACAACATTTCTATCAACAGGTCGAGGAACAATATCCCATGTATGACATTCATGAAGTGCTGCCATTTCTTCGTTCATAGCTTCAACCCAAGCTCGAGAATGGGCTGCCTGATGGAAAGTAGACGGCTCTTTCTCTTTGGCCACATTGGTTAGAAACAACTGAAAGTCAAGAGAAAAATTGTTGTAACTAACCCAACGATGGATAGGATGCCTTTCACGTGTGGATCGTCGAAGAGGGGGAGCCTCGTGAGATGGAGTTGAAGGGGCTCCTCGACGGGCATAAACCAAACCTGAAAACCGTGAAGGTGCATCCTGGATGATGGAGTTGTCTGCTTCAAACTGAATTGGTTCATCAACAACAGGATCTCTGATAGAGTCATATAGCAAAGTATCACAAAGCCATGGATCATAAGTAGTTTGCTCATATACCTGAGAAGTATCACAAGTGCTGAAATGGTCATCATCAAAAACAACATTTCTAGACACCTTAATCTTACCCAAAATAGGATCATAACATCTATATCCTTTATACCTATCGGCATATCCCAGAAATCTGCACTGAACTGCTCTGTCCTGAAACTTGTTACGTAAAGAATGATCCACATGGACATAACAAATGCATCCGAAAGCATGCAAATCATCATAAGAAGGGTGAGAACCGTGAAGCAAATAATAAGGAGACTGATCTCCTAATAATTCCATAGGCAACCTGTTAATGATATGCACTGTAGTGTGAAAGGCCTCAGTCCAAAGAGAGAAAGAAATATCAATATTGTGCATCATACTTAACGCGGTTTCAACAATATGCCGATGCTTACGTTCTGCTACTCCATTCTGTTGTGGAGTGTAAGGACAAGAGGAGTTACGTGTGATGCCATGGTCCTTTAAATATTCACTAAAATCATGAGATATGTATTCTCCACCACCATCACACTGGAAATAAGTGATATTTGAATTGAAAAGGTTCTGAACAAGAGCATGGAATTGTTTGAAAAGTTTGAACACTTCAGATTTAGATTTCATAAAGTAAATCCAAGTGTAACGAGTGAAAGAGTCAAGAAATAACACATAATAACGAGAGCCAGATAGAGATGAAACAGGAGTTGGGCCCCAAACATCAGAGTGAATAATTTCAAATGGCTTGGAAGCTCTTTTATTGATACTTTGAAAGGAAAGTACATGACTCTTGCAGACATTACAACTAGGACACTTATGATCTAATTTGACTTTGGGAATAAAACCCTGAGAAGACAATTTGTCAAGGAACCCTTGACTACAATGACCTAACCGACGATGCCAAGAAACTGGCTTATTACATTGCATAACAGAAGAAGACTGACTCAAATAAGCAGGAAAAGATGGAGACACGGTAGATGACGTCTTCAAAGTCCCGGGGGCTGCTTCGAAGACGTACATGTTTCCGCGTCGTTCACCCTTAGCGAGCATCTTCTTGGTTCGAAGGTCCTTAAGACAAACAGAAGACGGAGTAAATTCCATGGATGAATTTGTTTCATCAACCAATTTAGAAACAGATAAAATGTTTTTCTCAATGGCAGAAGTGAGTAAGACATTTTTCAATGGTAGTGTAGATTGTGACAAAGAGAGAGATGCATTTCCAGTATGAGAAATAGGGTGGTGGGAACCATCTCCCGTGACAATAGTGCCAGTGCCAATATAAGGAACCATGTTGAAAAGTTTACCTGCATCAGAAGTAACATGTGCGGCTGCTCCAGAATCAATATACCAAACTCCATCATCATTCTGACGCAAATTCATGTTGTTAAATGCAGTCATCAGAATTTGTTGCACATCATGTGGCAACCCTGCACTCTGTCCCTGATCAGTACCCTGATGTGCTCGAAAATTTCCCTGCGGCTGCCCCTGAAACTGTCTAACATTCATCTGTCCAGCTCTTGGTCCTGGCCTCTCTGCCTTGTTGCGATTCTGTGGGTTGTGCCAACAATCTGCTTTCACATGGCCACGCTTGTTGCAATGGAAGCAAGTAGGGACACGGGTACCTCTAGTGGCAGGTGGAGCAGTAGGAGTAGGAAGGAGTCCTCCACGGCCCATATGAGCAGCAGGTGGACGAAATGAGGTAGACCCAGATGTAAACATGACAGGATGAGGATCATCAATAAGATGATCTTGAGTCAAACTAACTTCATACTGTAGGAGTTTGGCCTGTAAATCCTCAAAGCATGGAAGTGTAGAGGCAACCTGTAATGCAGTGCAAAACATACGATATTGGGGCCCAAGGCTTCCCAATACCTGCTGAACAACATCTCTGTCAGAAACAGGATATCCAATAGCGGCCAACTGATCAATGATAATTTTGATATCCCCTAGAAATTCAGTAATGGTCTTAGTTCCCTTTCGCATAGATTGGAACTGCCATTTCAGTTGAAGTGCACGTGATTCAGAAACCTGTGAATAAGAGTGAGCAAGATGTCTCCATAGTTCTGCAGCAGTAAAATGGTCAGAGATAGTTTGTAATATACGATCAGATAACGTGGCAGTCAAATAGGCAACCACAGATTGGTCCTTCTGAAACCAAACATCATACGCAGGATTTGGAATAGCAATGCAACTCACCTTCCCATCATTACCAGTTACCTCTTGCGTAATAGTCATAGGTGGGGCGGGTGATCCCCCATCCAGATGCCCGGAAAGACCATGACTTCGGATAAACGGCAGAATTTGGCGTTTCCAAAGTAAGTAGTTATCATGAGTTAATTTGTGAGAAACAAGTTGAGAAAGAAATCAGGGGCTGATTTTAGAATCCATAAGGAAGAAGATCAAAGATGAATCAAACATCACGACAGAAATTCGTAGGTTGTACGGACAGAACCGTACGGACAGAAATTTTTGAGTTTTGGAAATCACGATTTTTTAGTTAATCGTGCAGAATGTACGATTTATCAACTATATTGCAAGAAATAGATAAGAAATCACAAGAAGTTTGAGAAAAGAGGCACTTTTGAGAAATGAGGGTTCCCAAATTTGGGGAAAACAGAAATTAAGGTTGATAAAATTGGGGATAACAGAATATGTAAGAAGGAAAAGATGCACGATATGAGGAAATGAAGAAACGACGTCGAAATATAGTGATTCAACGGAGAAACAACAGAGAAAAGATGAAAAAAAAAAAACACTTTCCTTGAGAACGCCCAAAAACGCACGTCAAGGTCCTTAGGGGCCTTCCAGATGATCGTGATTACCACGCCCTTGGCTTTGATACCATGTGAGAAATCAGATGTGGGAGTCACCTTACTATCGTAGCAAGAGATAGAGAGAGAGGTAAGAGGGAAGAGAGAAAAAAATGTTGGGCGGCAATGATGTCTTCTCCCCTTTCCATTGATATTTATATGTTGTACGAGTGGTACAATACAGTACAATAGTACAATACAGTACAGTATGCTGTACAATACAGTACAATACAGTACAATACAGTACAATAGTACAATACAGTACAGTATGTTGTACAATACAGTACAATACAGTACAGAAATATATTCATTTACATATACATATTTAACAGTCATTTCTTGGTTGATGCAACAGTTATTAAGGTTCTAACACTTGTCATTCTGGCTACAGGAGCAAATGTTTCTTCGTAGTCAATTCCATATTGTTGAGCATATCCTTTAGCCACTAATTTGGCTTTATATCTTTCTAAGGATCCATCGCTTTTGGTTTTAACCTTAAAGACCCACCGACATCCAATAGGCTTTTTATGAGGAGGTAGGGTTACAATTTTCCAAGTATTGGCCTTTTTTAGGGCATCTAACTCAATTTGCATGGCTTCAACCAAACGTGGTATAGTTTTGGCTTGATTATAATAAGTAGGTTCATAATATGAATGTAGTGTTATCAAACATGCTCGATAGCTAGGAGAAAGAGACTCATATGACACAAACCTGTTAGGTGGAATTGATTCTCTAGAAGATCTTCTAATAAGAATTTCATATGAAGATTCAGTGAGATGAGAGAATTTCTCCAAGGCACTAATAGGCCTTTCTTGACCTCTTCTGGTATAAACATTAATGTTTTCATTACTGATATCACCATTAGATGGTGATATATCAACATTGGATACATCACATGATCCTCTATATCCTCAAGATGATCCATGGAATCATTACACACATCATCAATAAGGTCATATAGAAACATGTAATCAACTTCATTTTGGTTATCTAATTTTTCAAATCCATTCTTATCTTCTAAAAAGGTTACATCTTTTGAAACATATAGTTTGTTATTTTTAAAATCAAAGCATCTATAACTTTCTTTATTTTCCCCATAACCTAGAAAAACACATTCAATTGCTTTAGGAGATAACTTGTCTCTCTTATGCAAGAGAAGAAAGCATTTACAACCAAAGATGCGAAGACGATTGAAGTCAGGAGGAAATTTAAAGAGTTTTTCATATGGAGATACATTCTTTAGTTTAGAAGGCATTCTATTGATCAAATATGTTGACGTTAAAACGGCTTCGACCCAAAAGTTTTTTGGAATATTTTTAGATACAAGTAAAGTTCTAGCGGTTTTGATAATATGCCTATTTTTTCTTTCCGCTAGTCCATTTTTTTGTGGAGTCCTAGGACAGGACTTTAGATGACAAATTCCATTTTGCGTTAAATAATTTTGAAATTCAATAGACAAGTATTCTCCACCATAATCGGATCTGAGAATGGATATATTACTTTGAAATTGATTTTGTATTTTCATATGAAATTCTTTAAAGAAGGAAAATACTTCTGATTTATGACCAAGAAAATAAATCCAAACATATCTAGTAAAGTCATTGATGAAAGTGACATAATAAGAGTAACCACCTTTAGACATAACCGGAGATGGACCCCATACATCCGAGTGCACAAATTCAAAAGGTCTTGAAGAGAGAAAAGTTTTTAGTTGGAAATGGAATAGATTTCATTTTCCCAAAAATGCAATCTTTGCAATAGATGTCTTTTTTCTTACAAAATTTGTTTCCAAATGGAAAAAGATACATTTTTGAATAACTTGGATGTTCAAGTCTTTTATGCCAAGTTTCAATGTTTTTATCTTGGACATAAGTACAAAAAGAATTTGTAGGAAGGTTTAGATGATCCACATAGTAGAGGTCGCCTTTCCTATGGCCTTGCCCAATCCGCTTCCCAGACTGAAGATCCTGCATATAACATCCATTAGATGATAAAAATATTTCATATCCATGGTCCGGTTCTATCGGCCGTGGAAACACATGAGCCTCTTGAATTGGTGCATACATCGGTTAATGCATTCTCATGTGGGGTCATATGGAATGAAGCTCCGGAGTCTAAGATCCAAGAGTACCTACCGGGAGGTGAAGTAGATACAATGGCCGCACCCGACGTGGAGGAAGTAGCTTTGAGGATTTGTTGAAGAGCCATAGAAATTTGACCAAGTGTTTCTTTTAGGTCCCCCCTCTTGCCTCCATCTTCTTTGGTAACGGATTCTTTAAGAGAAGCCACCTTAAGCTTGAATATTCCATTTAGTTTCGAGCAAACGGGTTTAATGTGACCCAGCTCATGGCAATGATGGCATACAATCATTTTTCTTCCTCCACCAAAGTTGTCTTGCTTTCCAAAGTGAGGTAGTTTGTATGTTTTGACATTGTTGCCGGGTTTGGATACGGCAAGCACTTCATCAATGCTTTTACTCATGCCAAACCTAGTTTTTTCTTGAGTAATTTTGGCTATGGCATCTTCAATAGGAGGAAAAATAGATCAATGGAAGAGTGAAGACCTAACTTGCTCGAATTCGGGACGTAGACCAAACAAAAATTGAAACAATCGATCTTGTTCCATTTATTTTTACCTTAGTTTAACATCCTCCATAGATACCCATTTTGGCTCTAAAAGAGCCAACTCATCCCACAAAGGGTTTAGAACACTATATTAATATTGAATGCTCATATCCCCTTGTTTAGTAGTTCTAACATTTTCTTGCAAGAAAAAAGCTCTTGCAAGATCTTTTTGGGTATACATACCCTTCATAAAAAAACCAAACTTCATTGGCTCGGCAAAATTTGGTAATATTGGCACATACCTTGAGTTCCACATTATTCATAAACCATGCTAGGATTTTTGCATGGTTGTTCTTCCAATCTTCTACTTTTCTTTGATGATCTTCAATAGCTTTGAGGCGAGCATCTCCCTCAAGAGCTTTTTCTTGACCTCCTTCAATCTTGGTAAGCTCAAGTTGAGGTTTCGGAATGGACCCCATTACGTAACCCCAAAGTTTTTTTCCTTTGAGGTTATTCTCCATTGCGGACGCCTACATCATGTAATTTTTGCCATTTAGCTTGAATGATAGGTCGATCTTGGCCTCCATTGCTTCCAATAAGATAATATGAGAATAAAGAGGAGAGAGAGTCACAACTTCACCTTACAAGAGTCAAGTGGCTATGATACCATGTAATGAAGTATGCGGAAATATAAAGAATGCAAAAATGCATTCACAATCACCAACAATGGAGAAATATCAAAAGGGAGCAATACACAAGTCCACTATAGGACAACACAAACACAAGCTTTATAAAAAGCACAACTAAAATAAAAAGACTCTTTTATTGAAAGAGTGAGCATAAAATGCTTAAGGAATACAATGGGGTCTCACCCCTATTTATACAAAATGAGAGGGTTGAAAAAGGAGCCAAAAGGGGGGCTCCCAAAGAGTCATTGGGAGCCCCCAACGACTCTATTGTGGGGCCCCCTTTTGGCGTGAATCCAAAAACAAAAAAATAAATGAAGTAAAAAAGAAAAAAGGAAAATAAAAAGAAAAAGAAAAACATTGTTTAATAAACAATGTGAAAATACTATAATACCCCCTATCGGGTATTATAGTCTTATACATATAATTTAACACTGACCCAGTCGGCTGGGCCTGGCAGCCACTGCATAGGTCCAGATCGGACCTGTGGGCGTCCAGATCAGACCTGTGGGCATCCTGCCCGAGGCCTGGCAGCTAGCCTAATCAACAAAAAAAAGATTTTATTTTTATTTTTTGTTAACCTGCTGCCCAGCAGGCCTGACAGAACCGACCTGCTGGGCTCGGTTCTGTCGAGCCTGGCAGGACCAGCAGGGTCGGCAGCCTGCCAGCCTAGTCTGGCAGCACCCCGTGAGTGCTGCCAGGCATGGCCGTGCCCAGAGAGCCTGCTTGTGAGGCTCGGCATGGGTCTGGCCCAAAAAAGATGTGACCCTAGGCCAACAAAGATTTTTTTTCTTCAGAACCTATTTCTTTTTTTTTACAGAACATACTGGCAACAGCCCTGCACAGGCTGCACCTGTGCAGGTCTACTAAGTTATGACAGGTCAGCCGAGCAAGGCTCAGCTAGGCTGTCATTGAGCCCAGTAACGGCTATCAGAAAAAGAGAACATGGCCAGCAATAACAGAAATTTTTTTAGGGCCTTTGAATGCAGGCATATTCCAATGCATGCATATACGTATTTACACCAGTATACATGTATAATCAAACTTACATTCAGGCACGACAGATTCACACATCGAATGTGCTTCCATATGCATGCTTACATACAAACACGTGAGGTATACATTCATAGGCATGATCGAAATCCAGTATAAATTAACTTTTCACGTGCTTATGCAAACTGTTATTGAAATATATATGTTTACACAGATGTTTTTTTTTAATACATGCATTCAACGGCTCATGCAATGGAATATCCATGGAAATCAATATTCATCAAGAAAATCTAAACAACACTTCTACCATAAATAAAAAATCTGTTTTAGCATGTACAAAATTTTATTTCATTGAAAAGATGAAAAAAAATCAAGAATACAACCATGGATCATCCTCTATGTATTTTTTAGAAAACATCCATATAAACACTTTTTTCATGGATTTTCATCAAAATATTGCATGGAAATCCAACCTATAATCAATTGCTCACTTGATTCAAGAGAGGAAACCCATGCCTTTTACCGTAGATTGAAGAAACAAGTTAATTAATGGTGGAAAAAAATCCGGATGGCTAGAGATCCACTGATCATCTCTCTCCTCTTTTCTCTTTTTCCCTTTTCTCTTTTCTTTCTTTCCCTTCTTTTTTTTTTAAATAGAGTGAGAGGGATGCGACCGCCCCCCCCCCATTCTCCAACCCATCTAAGGAGAGTTTCCTCCTTTGAGGACTCTCTCTCTTCCTTTCCAAAATTTTCAAAACTCTCATATTTGACTTTTTTTCAAAGTTTCCAATTTTTTTAAAAGTCTTTCTAAAACCTATTTTAGTCTTCTTAGGCATGTACAAGGACTCTTTTAAGAAGTCCTAGTCATCCAAATAATTAAAATTCGGAATTGAATGAAATTATTTAATTATTTATTTAGAATTAAATAATTAATAATTATTTAGTATTAAATCATTAATAATTATCTAAAAGTTTCCAAAAATAGCCAAATTAACTTAGGAGACTTCTTAACATTAAATAACCTCAATTTAAAGGTTTTTAATGAATTTAAAGCTAGAAAATCGTTGAGCATGAATTTGAATCTGGATTCAGATCCAAGATACAAATCCATCTCCAAAAATCCAAATGGGTTTTGGACTGGACCAAACCTAGATTAATATGGGTCTTGGATAGATTTCAGATCCATATTAATTCAGATTAAATCCATTGGATCCAGTCCGATCCAAATCTGGATCTGAATCGACAAACAGCTCCTTTTTCGAAAAAATGTGATTTTTGGTCTAACCAGAACTCGAATTCGAAAAGGTAACATATTGTTGCGCTTGGCATTCCGAGACGCATCCAACGATATATAACATGAATATAGAATTCTAAATTTTGCCCAAAAATAACCCAAATTTCGCTCTAATTTAAAGGTCAAAAATAAAACTCTTTCTCATGCTTCGATTGGTTCGTCTCGACCTTGTCGATGAGACTTGGGTCAAGCCCAGACTCAAAAACATCAGTCTACTATCAAGATTCAAACGATTTTTCTCCCATAGCCAAATTTTCAAAAAATCTCAAAACGACTAAGTGCGAAAATATGTGATATTACATTTAAAAAAAAACTGTGGGGGGTTTAAATAGGGGGGGGTGGGGGGTTGTGCGGACCTGGATCCAGTCGAATCAAACCTGGATCCAAAACATTCTTTTTTCACGAGTCTTACACGTGCGCGCACACACACACACAATATATATATATATATATGTGTGTGTGTGTGTGTGTGTGTGTGTATACATATTTATATACAAAAATCTGTATTTCCTTTGTATTACCCGATAGGGGCATTTTGGTCTTTTTACTTATACTTAGAGTTGTTTATTAGAAACAACTTTTTTCCTCTTTTTTATCTTTCTTATTTTTAATTTTTTTGTTTTCTTCTTGTTGAGCCTTGGGGACCCACTCTCAGAGTCGTTGGGAGCGCCCCAACGACTCTCAGAGTGGGGAGCTCCCAAGGACCTTCTCTCTCTTTTCTTGTATATAAATAGGGGTGTTCCTCCATTTGTATTCATTCCTTTCTCTTATGTTCTCAATAATATTTACTTTTTGTTTACCTTTTGGCATTATCCCTTTGTGGATTTGTATGTGCACTTAAAGTGTTTGTTTTCACTCTTTGTTTTTGTCCATTATTGGACTTGTAAGTGTTCTACACTTTGTTATTTGTAATTTCGCTTACTTCATTACATGGTATTAAAGCCATTTGGTTTCTCTGGATCTTGGAAGCATTTCTTGTGGTGTTTAAACATCGTGACAAAGGTGCTATCATTTTCTTTGTCTCAATCTTTTTCTTATCGTCATGGAGCACGAAACGCAGTGCTTCCAAAACGTGCTAGGAAGCACCAAAAACATTTGGGAAGTTGGCTGCCCCAACTTTTTTTTCTTGTTTTTCTTTCTTTTTTCCTTTTTTTCGCTTCCCCCTCGCTTTTGATTCACTTCTCTTCTCGCTTTCGAGAAGATTCCTAGTTCGGTTTTAAGTCGTCCTTTGCTTCCCGCTTCCTAAAATTTTGGAAGTGCCTCGCTTCCCGCTCCGCAACTCTAGTATTTCTAATAAATGTGACAGTTGGGTGCAGCCCCAATAGCCATATGGAGTTGCACCCATTTGTCTCCATATGTATTATAGGCCTCTTGTGGCCTTGTATTCTTAACTCTTTTAAGAGTATCCCAATGTAATAACAAAGTTATTTGACCCTTGTGTGGGTGGTTTGATTGTTCAATTAAGTATTCTACTTGATTGAATTGTGTTCTTGCATGTTTATTGGATTGAATCATTTTCATTACAGAGACAAAGAAGTATAGGGCAGGAGGGGCAGCGCCCCTCCTCTGCCTCATTTTAAACAGGGAGACGGGAGAGGAGGAAGGAGGGGCGTCGCCCCTCCTCTGCCTGCTAACAGAGGGAAGAAGAGGGAGCAGGGAGGGGCGTCGCCCCTGCCTGCTAAAAGAGGGAGAAAGAGGGAGCAGGGAGGGGTGGTGCCCCTCCTCTGCTGGTTTAATCAGAGAGACGGGAGGAGAAGAAGGAAAGGGGGTGGGTGGGGAGGAGGCGACGTACTTGGGTGCGGGGGTCGACTGCTCCCTGTGAAGGGGCTTCAGCGAACGAGGGGGAGAGAGTGAGACACGGGAGGGTCGAGGAGGAGAGAGACAGGAGAGGGGAGTTTCCTCTTTTCGTGAAGAGAAACCCCCCTTGTGGGGGTTTAAATAGCCCACGCCAGGCGTGGACTGGGAACCGGATCTGGGTTGGATCGGATACATTTAAAAAAAAAAAACTTGGGTCTTACACAGCATACATTTGGTTCTCTTTGAGTCACAATTCTTGGCAATGTATGCAGCATCTAACTATCTATATTTGCTTCAGATGATAGAGTAACCGTCTGAAAATGATAGAGTAATTTACAATTGCAATGGTTTCCCAGTTTGTTTTTGTATGTACTACTTTGGTTTGATTCACTTCTTTTTTCTTTGTTGTCCCTTGTCTAAATGGATTCTACTTCATAAAGTACTTATGGAAGAAGGGAAGAATGTTGGTTGGGTCTTAGCAGCCAAGAGTGGGTGATTATTCTGGAAAACCATTTTCAGTTTGCACCTTTTTTTCTTTTTTCCATTTTCAGTTTCATATATGTATATATATATATATATATATATATATATATATATATATATATATATATATATATTGTGTTTGGACAAGTGTATATTACATACATATATTATATAATTCATTTATAATTTGTTTCTACTCAGTTATATAATTTGTTTTTCAGTTTTTGTCTTTCAGTTATATACATATATATTATGTGTTTGGATAGATATATATTACATATATATTATATAATTCAATAAAACATTTTTTATTTGAGATTTTCTATTTCTTATTGGTTGTTGCTTCATCAATAAACTTTTCAGGCTTACGCTTTATGTCTCGCCTCAGTTTTTGGTGGAGAGCTTTGCTATGCCTCAACGTTTTTCACAACATTGGTGCTAGTAGTAGTGTCGCAGGCACAAAAAGAAGAGGTGAAAGAGGAGTAGGAGGGAGTTTTTCGAGAGGAGATAGAGCTAAAGGCTCTATTAGGAGCTTTTTTCATCTTAGGACCGCCCCTGGGGTGCAATCTGACATTCGCACTGCTATGACTCCTCAATATTTAGTCGAGCAGGCGAATATTGCGGTTGGGAGATGGTTCTACGATATCTGCATTTCTTTCAACACAGCAAATTCGTTTCATTTTCAGGCCATAGCAAATGTCATAACAAGTATCGGGCATGGATATAAAATGCCTTCATATCATGTTTTGAGAGAAAAAAAAGTTAGATACTAATGTGAATGAAGTGAAGGCATATTGTGATAAGATGAGGCAATCATGAAGAGAAACTAGGTATAGCATCATGGCAGATGAGTGAATAGATAGAAAGTCAAGGACCTTAATAATTTTTTGTCTATTGCCCTAAAAGAACTATATTTTTAAAGTCAATTGTTTTGTCTGGTACGCCCAAAACATATCATACAAAACTCAACTAATTTTAATTTTTTCATGTATTGGATGCATGGATTCAAGAAGCAAACATCTTAAATGAAGAGGACATTCAGTGGATAAATGTGAAAGGAGCTTAGGACGTAGATAATGAAGAGCCCACGTACATTGGAGATGATGTAAATGTCAAAGGAGGAGGAGGATAAGAAGATAATGATAATGATGATGATGATTGATAGTATATTTTTAAAAACTTGGTTATTGTTTTATGTATTATTTTTAAAAAAATTTCTTATGATGTCTTATGCCGCTCATAGAGACATAAATGCTTCATATGTAATTTTATGATTGTATTTTGTGGAATTCATCATTGTTTTATGTGTTGTGATTTTTTTTAGAATCTTTGATAATTTTTTCTGATTTTTCTGGAATTAATAGAAAAAATTTACTAAAATTTTATGTTTTTTTACGATACAATACATATCCTAATTTTGGACCCGACCGATGCGGGAAACGATATGATACTTAAAACCTTGATAATAACTAAACATGTGAAATGAGAATAGATGATGGACCTTACTTTCACTCATCTTTCAGATACTAGGAACACCTGCCCAGCCTGTGTTAATCAAGGCTTTCAAATAGAAGTATGTTGGTATGTGGTGCTTTTTAGTGTAACCCATGTTACCTAGACTCTCCTACCAGTAGGGATGTCAAAGGATCAGATTTTATCCAACATCCAACAAAATCTAACTCCATTAGTCGGATTCAGTAAGCCAAAATGATATCCGTTTATAGTTGGATATAATGAGATGGGAATATGGTTTTGATTTTTTGCTATCAAATCAGACAGATATCCGGACTTGATGGATAATCTGTACCCATTGCATGTAAAAAACAGGATATGCATGAACCTTTCGCCATCTGAATCTGACTTTAATCCATTAAGCCAGCATCCGATTAGTCGGATTTGGTATTGGCCACATCCGACCAGAAACTGAACTGTTTACATCCCTGCCTACCAATTAGCTGTATCAATAAGTGATGGTCGGTCAGTAACACTCCAAACTTGAAAAATCTAGCTTTCATTTTTGCAAAATAGAGAATTTTTTTGGGAATATCTAAGTGGCAAGCACACGGTATTCTTTAGTAAAAGGTGAAAGAATAGTTTGGCTCACCATGGTGCTGCATGCAAAATAGAGAAGTTATTCATCCTAGAAATTTGAATGAACTTTCTTGGTTGGACAGGCCATGCAAACTAAATCCAGTAATTTGTTCTTTTTCTCAAAACGGATCCACTAGCAAAACAGTATTCATGATATTCTCAAAGAAGTTCTGAACAAAGAAAAGAGAATAAATGATACTTATGCTACCTGAAACATGTGCATTCTCCTAGAAAAGAAGCATACTAACCTTGACTGGTCGAGGAAGATGTTGAATTATTAGTTGGACTTGTCATCGTCATCCGTGTGCCACTAGCACCAGCAGAACCACTAACAGCATGGCCTAAAGTGCGGCAGAAGCTAGCATAACGGCGCAAGCGTGTGATGAAATGTGAAGCCAAATCAAGAACTGAATCAACATATGCCTAAGGAGCATTTTCAAAACAGTATTACGACCAGAAAATATACTGTAGCTAGCCAACAAACATGATCTGTAAAAACGGGAACATTACATACAATCCAAACGAGCTTAGGAAAAAATGTGAAAACTAAATGATAAAGGTAAACAACTTCAGCATTCTACATGGCAAGCAAACGATATTCCACATTACAGATAAGAAGGCTACCAGTTTCTGGTGGTGTGAAAAAGCAAAATTATTCAGACGTGAAATAAAGTGGAGCAGGGCACCATCATAGAAGATGAATCATTATGAATTAAGTCATTTTACCAAAAAAACCTATTTCCAATGTACTACTGCATGCCAGCATGGGTGTCAAGATAGAAACACTTTGCCAAGAATAGTGGCTCCCCTATACATCTGTATATTTTATTAAATCAGAGAAAATGAAAATGTTATTAGAACAGTTAAAATCCACATATCTATTCATGTTAAGTGCATATTGTGAAATGAGTCATTTTACATGATACAGCTGTTTGGGAAGGATATAGTGTGCAAGGGCAGTTTTGTCTTTGGCATGGTTGCTTGTGACTTGAATGCCTATATGCTTTATTGTGAGGGAAATTTGTCCTTGGCCCACTTTTTAGTAAAAGGATGTATATATTTTACTTAATGAAAAGAAGAGGGCCAGTCCTCTCTCTCTCTCAAAGCAAGGTTCAGCAGAGTTGATCTACCATCATTACCTAGGGAAACATGGTATTAGAGCAAACTCGACACCTAGGATTCATTAAAGAACTTTTTAAAGGGACATCAGCTAAAGGAATTGTAACGCCCCAAAATCCTGAACTTGTGAACTTTTTAAGAAAATTTGAAGTTTTACAATTAATCCTTTTTCGAGGATAAAATGGTAGTTCAGCAAAAAACAGTGTTTGAAAGAACAAGTCAACGGACCTTGGGCGCTTTATAGGTGAACCTTCCTTTACACAATGGATTTGTATCTCCATACAATCATTGAAACCACATAGATTTAAAGTTTACACAAAATGAGGTATTTCAAAAGAAACTCTTATCCAAAATTACAAAACGTGCTTAGACGCGAAACAACAGAGAGAGAGTGTGTTCTTGATATCATCATGTATCGTGTCAATGCCTGTCGTATCAACCTAATCATCACCTATATCCCATAAAACAGGTCAGACTTATGAAAGTCTGGTAAGTGCATAGATATCAAAAATCAGAACAAGACTAATATATGTGTTATTCCTTTCACGATGTGCAGTTTCAAAATAAGTAAAATGAGCATGATAATCTTGTCTCGATAATTATTGATCTAAGGGTACGTACAGGATAAATGTAGGAACAACTGAGATTGTCTTGAGATTTGTTATTCTATGTATTTTGATACCTCGAACAACTAGCAGAATCTGCTCCCAAGGGGACGGACAAATGACCAAGAGATAACTCCCAAGAGGTATAAATGGCAAGGGTTGCATCCGAACTTCTGCAAAAGCCAATGGCATCTACCACCTAGGATAATATTTGGTAGTCTAGTCCCCTAACTCCGATGACCAGAGACATCGAGTCATTACTACTCGAGAAGCATAGTTGTTAACAACTTATCCATTGAAGTTTTTGTACCATCTCATCCTCTCTTTTGAAGGAACCAAACAGACGGGGTATGTCGGGTCTTATTTTAGCTGACGACCCATTCTAAATGCTTTGCTCTATTAAACCAAATCGAGCATCTTGCCTGTGAAGGCAATCATTTTCATTTATGTGATTTTCTTTTAATCATGGTATATTGTCACACTACGAGGTTACCATAAACCTCCAGTCCAATCATCGTAGTACTAACATGTAAGATCACGTATTTTTTGTACTTAAACATTTCTTGAGATTTTCAAAAATTTGTCTAAGTCAGGGGAAAAATCGTTTGAGCCTCGATTTTTAGACTGATACCTTTGAGTCCGGGATTGACCCAGGTCCCATCGACAAGGTCGAAGCGAGCCAATCAAAACATGGTAGAGAGTTTTATTTTTTACCTTTAAATTCAAGCGAAATTCGGGTTAATTTCGCACGAAATTCGAAATTTCATATGTGTGTTATATGTCATTGGATGCGTCTCAGAATTTTGAGTGCAATGGTACTTTATTTTCCTCGATTCGGGCTATGGTTGACCCAAAAATTGCGTTTTCTGAAAAAGGAGCGGTTTGTTGAAATGGATCCGGGATTGGATCGGACTGGATCCAAGGCCTACTATCCGAATTTTCATGGGTTTGGATCCTATGTAGGTCCTACTTAAATCTGGGCTTGATCCAAGTCTTGATCCATTTTCATTTTGGGTATGGGTTTGGATCTTGGATCCGGATCCAAATCCATGCCCCATGTCTTTCTTAGCTTTAAATTCAATTTAAAGTTTTATTTTGGGGTTAATTATAGTTAAAAAAGCCTCTAGGGTTAATTTGGTTATTTTTGGAAACTTATAAATAATTTTAATTAATTAATAATTAATAATTAATATCAATTCCAAAATTTAATTGGTGGGCTGAGTGGGACTCTCTAAAAGAGTCCCTATGCTTACCTAAAAGAGTTTAGGAAGGTTAAAATTCATAAAAGAAAAGGGGAAAGTCAACATTTGGTAAAATTTAAAAAAAAAAATTGCAAACTACATTAGAGAGGGAGTTTCCAAAATTTCTGGAAACTCTCTCAAGAGAGAGAGTGTGCTGTCAACCCCTCTCTCTCATCTTTTAAGTAAAGAAAGGAAAGAGAGAAAGAGGAAGAAATGAAGGAAAGAGGGAAAGATAAAAAGAGAGAGGAAAGAGAGAGGAGAGAGGAAAGGAAGGAGGAAGAAGAAGAAGCCATTCTTCTCCAGCCCCAAGCTTCCTTCACCATTATTTTCATAGTTTATTTCAAGGTACAGGTCTTTCTTTTGAAGTAAGGATAAAGAACATGGATTCGATTTCCATGAAGTATTTTAGTGTAAAACCATGTGGGAGAGTAAATCCGGACATTTACTCTAAAGATCCATGGATGGAATCCACGTATTTTCATTTTCTTGTATGTTATTGTGGAATAACCCACGTGTAGATGTGTTTTTACATTAAAACAGAATTTTTGACCCATGAAAAATAGAGTTTCTTATGTATGTGCATGCTAGTATTGCCGATTTTTATGAAAAACCCATGTTAGGGATTATTAGTGCATGTGAATCTGGAAATAACAAGCTAAAACGTGGTTGCATGTTTGTTTATGATAACAAATGATATTTATTGCATAACCAGTTTGTGTAACTTATAGAATCTGATGTATACTTGATCTATCCATGTGTGTTTTATGCAAAAATTTCATGTACATGCATATTGGGGCTTTGTTCTTAGTGCATTAAGCATGCCCGAGGTCATGACAGTTTATTTCTATGTCTATGTTGGTGTGCTGTCATTAAGAAAATTCATATATACATTTAAACAAAAAAAAAATCCACTGTTTGCTGTGTTGGGCCTCAGCCGACCACAGTCAGCTAAGCCGGATGCCGTCAGCCCCAGCCGACTGGGTCGGCTGGGCTGGGGTTTTGGCTCAGCCAGATAGGTGCTGGCAATGAAAGAATTTTTTTTTTATAACCTACGTTTGGTTGGGCTGGCTGTCAGACCAGCCGAACCCAGTTGAGCTGGCCTGACAGTCCGAGCCAACTGGCAGCCCAGCCGAGTTGGGCTTGGCTGGGCAATACCCAGTCCCTGTGGAATCTTTCAGCACTTGCCAAGTGCTGGTAGATTCCATCTGTATCAAAAAAAAAATTAGTTTAAAATTATTTGTGTGTGCTGAGCCGTGGTGGGGCAGTCAGCCCCAGCCGACTCGGCTGGGTGTCTGCTCGGTCGGCTGGGTGGGTTTGGCTGTGTGCCAGACCCAGCCGATCAAGTTGGCTGGGTCCTATGTTCTCAAAAAAAAATTCTTTTGTGTTGTAAGGGTGTATTTTAAATACAGTTTAAGCATGCATACAGGTTCCATGTATGACAGTGCGCCCAATTGAGAGCATAAGAGAAAGTTGCACTAGCCTAGGAACTTGCAGTTATACCTATAATTTTCCATATTTGCTGTCTGTAATATATTCAGCCTTTTGCATGGAAAGAATAAGATGCTTTACTTTCCGGTATTAGATGTACTGCGTTGAATCAAAGCATTATTTCAAGACTGCATCTTATGCATGTGCATACATTAATTTGATGGGTTTGGCACATGCGCCATTACTCGACATATTCACATGCTTAATTAAAGTGTATATTTCATTAAAGCTTGCATGCAACATCAACATGTGAATTAACGCAGGCATTAGTCATAAATGTGTGTGGATTGAATGGAGGTATACGTTTAACTTGGATATGTGTGCACCCATGCATATGCGTATGAATTTATTGCTTCATATACATCTCAAAAGTTGCTTGCTGAGTGTGCATTGGAAAGCATGTGGAAGGAATGCATATTGGCATGTGATTGATGATTTTTGCTTGTGAATGCATTGATGGTCAATTGGATCATTAGGGGCTGGGTGAGCCTCGAGAACAGGTTGCTCTCTGTTTTAGTTATTTTGATGCATTGCAAAAAAATCAAATGTGATATTGTTATTTTATTTCACTGTTTTATGTTGCCATTGTAACGCCCCAAAATTTCTAACTTGCAAACCTTTCAGAAGAACAGACAAGAGACTAAAAAGAGATCTCTTTATCTCAGAGATGGTTTATGAAATCAGCGGAAGACTATTCTTTTATTAATTTCAGAAAGGCAAGCTGGCAACTTTGGGCGCGCTAGCTAAAAAAACCAAAACGCACAACCCATGCTACTTGTAAACACTTGGAAAAGCCATTTTCATCTAAGAAGTTCTCCAAATAGTACAAAATTCGGATATCCCAAGGAAAATCCGTTATAAAACACCCAAACATCAGGACGCGAGCTAAGAGCAGTAAGAAGAACGTCTTAGAGTCATCTTGTCATCGCGCCATCGTCTGTGGTATACCTAATCATCACATGTACTCATAGAATGGGTTAGTTTCGCGAAAAACTAGTAGGTGCACAAGAGAGACTGCAGGAAACTGAATTATGTACATTTAATTCAGCAGATGACGCAGTTTAAAGCGAATATGCAGTCAAACAAGTAAGCAATGCACGAGGTAAAATAGTGCAAGCGCGTAAATAGTGCAAGCGAATAAGTAGTGCAAGTGAGTCAGTAGTGCAAGCGAATCAGTAGTACATGTGAATCAGTAGTGCAAGCGAGTTAGTAGTGCAAGCGAATCAGTAGTGCATGTGAATCAGTAGTGCAAGCGAGTCAGTAGTGCAAGCGAATCGGTAGTGCATGTGAATCAGTAGTGCAAGTGAGTCAGTAGTGCAAGCGAATCTCACGACTCAACGACCAGTGTGAACAGACCTTATGTGTAAAACCCCATTTTAAAAAAAAAAAAAAAAAAAATTGTTTGGACCCGGGCCGGGTCAGGTCCGGACCCGGGCCCCTTTTTATTTTAGGGTTTTAAGTAACCCGATGCAAGATCCCGAGCGCCGCACCCCTCCCCTCTTCTCCCCCTTCGTTTTCGGGTTGATTGGGGAAACCCACCGAGGTTTCCCCTTTCATCGCCCCCCCCCCCCCCCCCCCCGAGCTCTTTATGAGCATTGCTGGAGGGCGAGGGGAGGCACGCCTCCCCTCTCGAGCTTCCTCCCCCTCACGCCGGTCTCCTCCCTGCTGCGCGCGTCGCCGACGCCGGCCACCGCTCCCAGGTATGCCATCCTCCCTCTTCTCTTCTCTTCTCTTCTCTTCTCCTCCCTCTTCTCTTCCTCACCCCCCTCCCTGTCACCTCGCCGGGAGGCCGACAGGCGGCTCATAGCCACTGCCACGGCCTCCCACCGCCTCTCTGTGCCACCGGGGCCCCGACAGGTGGCCTACGCGGCCCCTGTCGTCCCCTTCTCTCGCTGGGATTCGCCAGAGTGCCGGCAGGGGACCTGAGGCCCCTGCGACACCCCCCTTTTCTTTGCTGCCACCTTGTGGCATTTGGCAGGGACTGGCCCCCCTGCCGTCCAGTGTTGTCGGCAGGGGCTCAGCCCCTGCCACTTCTTGCTGTCGACAGGGGTTGGCCCCTGCCGTCTTGTGCTTTCGACAGGGGCTGGCCCCCAGCCATCTCATTGCTGTCGGCAGGGGCTCAGCCCCTGCCACTTGGTGGCTGTCGGCAGGGGTTGCCCCCCTGCCGCCACGCTATTTGTTTTTGACAGAGGGCTCAGCCCTGTCACCCCGCGGCTGTCTGCAGGCAAGGGCTCGCCCCTTGTCGTTTTTCGGTTTTCGGCCAGCAGGGGCACACCCCTGCTGCCTCTCTTTTTCCTATAGGCAGGCTTGTTTTTCTTTTTCTCCGCATTATAATTAACATAACACTGTTGCAGACCTCGCATCGGACCCCCGCTCTGGATCCGCGGCCCGAGCCTCGTATCATCTACACGCGTAGACGCACGCAGCTGCACGACATCCCGAGGTAGAGGAAAGTCGCACGAATAGTGTGTATGAACAAAATAAAATAAGACTTCTGAGATAGAATAATTATTTTTGCATATTTGCGTATCTGAAGAAGTATTGGTTGATCAATGTTTTACTCTTTGTGATTCTTTTGAAATTGCATAATGTAAATTCTTTGGGTAGACTCATTCTAGAAAGAATCAAGTAGTTTACTTGGCATGCCTGTTTACGTGTACGATTACTTAACTCATAATTGTCTATTATGCATGCTTATTCCTTTGAAACTGCATACTTAAGATAGACTTTGTGAAGAGACTCAAAACCACTGCAATTGCTATTATAACCGAACCTTAAGGCAGGTACGGTATGAATTTTATGTAAGATCATTGAGGGTATTGAAGTGTGAAATCTATACTTTACTGATTTTGATGTGGTAATATCGGCCTCCACAGGCCAATTACTCAGAAAAGCAAAACATGTCATGTAGGAACCAAAAGAATCATAAACCATTATGTTGCCCTCTCATCGTAGTTGTACCTCTAGGAAGGTACGATCGTACTTTTGGACAAGTACGTCCCATGTGGGTTACGATGGTGGGATGATGAGGTTGTGGCAACCTCGATGAGTGCAATTAGCAAAATGCTGAGATCACATAAAAAGGTGATCATTCGCCTTCACAGGCAAGATGCTCGAGTGGGTCTAATGGACCAGAGCATGTAGGATGGGGCGGCGGTTAAGAAACCCCCGTCGTACCCATCCGATCTTCACGGTTCATCAAGGGAGAGGATGGATGGTACAAAGACTCCGATGGACAGGTTGTTAACAACCACCCCACGGGCAAAAGACTCGGTTTTCCCCAGTCATCGCAGTTAGGGAAATTGGGATTACCATAAATTATCCTAGGTGGTAACTCCAAGGCACTTCTGCAGAAGTTGGATGCATCCATGGGCCACGAATGCCTTTGGGGATTTACTCTCTTGGTCACTGACCGTCCCCTTAGGAGCGGACTCAGTCAGCCATCCGGGTTAATGAAAACACCTGACATAATAAACCCCCGGATCGGTCTCGGCTGTTTCTACGTTTCGCGTCTGTGCGTACCCACAGGCCAGTTAATATCAGAACTTAAAGAATATATTCATGAATAGATGTAGATGACTGAGACTTACACTGCTTCAACTAACCACTCTTTGCACTTATTACATTTGTTAGAATAGACTATAACTGCTTTAATTGCTTAAATATCATAACTGCTTATCTCATGAATGTCCTGTTTTATTTTTATTCTACCTATCTGTTCGTGCACCTACTGGTTTGTTATGAAACTGACCCATTTCATGGGCAGGTGAGGAGTAGGACTTCACTGGCGGCCGATGGCGTGGTGCAACGTGGATCAAGATTCATCTTCTTTCTGCTGGCGGCTTGGCTCTGGGACTTTTTGGAGTTTTCTTAGATTTATTGAACTTTGGAATAAAATGCTCATTTTGTAATAAACTGCATATTTTAATCGATTGCCTTATTTCTTAAATTCCTTTAAGTTGTTGTACATGTGAATGATGGTTTTTCAGCTAACGTACCCAGAATTGTTGACTTGTGTTCCTTTCTAAATGTCTTCCGCTGTCATTTTTAAAAGTTAAAACTTTAAATCTTTGAAAGGTTTTTCGATAAAGTTTTCGAAATCACAAGTCGAAATTTTGGGGCGTTACATTATGTTTCGATAATTACGAACCTACGGGTACGCGCAAGCAAAACGTAGAACCAACTGAGACTAGTTCGGACGTCTATTATTCTATGTATTTTCAATAACCCGAATAGCTAGTTGAGTTAGCTCCAAAGGGATGGCTTTAGCCAAGAGAGGATTCCCCGAAGGAGGTTGTGCCACGGACGCATCCAACTTCTGCAGAAGTGTTGAGCTAACTAATGTGGCCCCTTTCCCCTAACTCTAATGACTGAGGAGGCTGGATCGTTGCCCGTAGGGTGGTTGTTAACAACCTGCCCATTGGAGTTTGTATCGCTCTGTCCTCTCCCTTGACAGACACAAAGAAGCGAATAGGTACGTTAGGGGTTGCTTAACTAACGACCCATTCTATGTTGTGGTCTTTAAACCACTCGAGCATCTTGCCTGTGAAGGCGAATGTGAGGCCATTTATGTGATTACAGCATTTTGCGTTTAGCACTGTTCGAGGTCGCACGACCGTCTCATCCGATCATGGCAGTACTAGACGTGTCGTGCACGACTACAAGTACTCTAGTATGAAGGGGGTATAGCTCCTCAATGGAAGCCTCAACAGGGGTGTTTCACCAAGATATAAAGTTTATCAACTTTACTTTATCTTTTGAAACAGCAGTACCTTTGCCAACATTATGCAAAAGCAAAAGCTTGGGCGCAGAGTGCGACGTAAGGTAAAGGCGGTAAGCAGAAGTGCAACGCTAAACCTCGACGCGATGCGTGACGACAAGTAACCTGATAGAAGGTAAAGGGCAAGGATTTCGGAACCGCATCCTTGAGTGAAGTGCAAACCCGTATAAATATATATATTTGTATAAATATATTCATTTAATAATTCCTTTTAGTTTAATTGAACTTAATTCAATTATCCAAGTCTTCCGTGCAATATTCCCCTACCTTGGAGAGTTACGAGCTCGCTGGCGTCTGCGGATGTACACGATTGACGGCTCGAGTCGCGGAGCGCGAGTGGGATTCGTCGTAGCTGCAATTATGCGATATTAACATGCAACCCAAACAAAAGCAAAAGCAAGGAGAAGACTCGACTTCTCCGATAGATAGAGCTGGGCCAAATGACCCTTCCTGCTAAAGAACAGGTGCAGGGGCCATCGGCCCCCACAGATTATTTTTAAAGAGACAGGGGCCTTCGGCCCCTGTTGGAAATCTCAAAACAAAAGAGAAAGAAAAGCAAAGGACCATCGGCCCCTGCTGGTAAAGTACAAAGGCAGGGGCCGATGGCCCCTGCTGGAAAAGTACAAGGACAGGGGCCGATGGCCCCTGCTGAAAATGCACAAAGGCAGGGGCCGATGGCCCCTGCTGAAACAACAAAAGCAGGGGCCGATGGCCCCTACTGAAAATGTACAAAGGCAGGGGCCGATGGCCCCTGCTGGAAAAGCACAAAGGCAGGGGCCGATGGCCCCTGCTGAAAATGCACAAAGGCAGGGGCCGATGGCCCCTGCTGGAAAAGCACAAAGGCAGGGGCCGATGGCCCCTGCTAAAAATGCAGAAAGGCAGGGGTCGATGGCCCCTGCTGGAAAAGCACAAAGGCAGGGGCCGATGGCCCCTGCTGAAAATGCACAAAGGCAGGGGCCAATGGCCCCTGCTGAAACAACAAAAAGGGCAGGCAGGGGGCCCAATACCCCCTGCCGAAACCCTCCTCACAGGCGGCAGCTGGGGTTAAAACCCCTGTCGCACGGCCCTTTCCCGTCGTAAACAACCGACGGGAAGGGCTTTGCCCCCTGTCGATGACAGGGAGAAGAGGAGAACGAGGGAGGAGAGGCGGCGAAACGAAAGAGAAAAGGGAGAGCAAGGCGTACCTGGTGGTCGCCGGAGGGAACTCGCCGACAGGAAGAGGGTTGATGATGCCGGTGGCGGCGGGCTGTCGAGAGCTGCTAGCGTCGGTGGATGAGCGAGAGAGAGAGAGAGAGAGTCGGAGACACCGAGGGAGACAAGAGGGTCGGTGAGGGAGAGAGTTGGGGACGAGAGGGTAAGAGAGAGAGAACAGAGAGCGAGAGGCGATGAGGGGGGGTTTCGTAACCCTCCTCCCGCCTGCCTCGCTGTCTTTAAAAGACAGCGAGAGGCGGTGATCCGGGTCGGGTCCGGATCCGGCCCGAATCAAACAATTTTTTTCCTGTTACAGCCATGGGCTGTGGTCCCGTGAAGAGCCTGACATGCTCATTTGCAAGCTTATGTTATTAATTCTACATGTTGATTTGCAAATGTAAAAGAGATTAATTAATAACAAGATAAAAGAAAGTAAAGAACATTGTAATTTATGTTTCCTAGATGTCTCTTCTTTAGTGTGAGAATCTTAGATGTTGTGGTTTGAAGAAACCGTAAGGATACAAAAACTTTGTGTGTGTTGTTGTTGCTCTTGAACCCGATATTGAGGTTCTTCTCCTGGCCACGGTTTTAAGGAGAGTCTGTCACTTTGCCTAGGGGTGGTATGTTTGACACAGCTGTTGTTGTTTTGGTATATCAAGAAAGTGGCAACAGTGGATGTTGATTTTCATGGTGTCCCCGACATTGGATATTGTTTTTCAATGTTCTGATGGATGGTGTTTATTCTTGATATCGGTCGAGAGCTAAGTTTGAAACCCAGTAATAAAAAACAAATTGTGTGCTAAGTTATCCTGAGAACCCTACTTAACCTCGAGGATTTTTACCCGTTTGGTGTATACACGGACAACGGTAATTAAAAAGAGAAACTTAAATTATATGCATTTAATAGGGCATGCATATGGAAAAAAGAAAACTTAAATGAAAGATAATAAAGAGTTCATGCATTGCACATAAATCATGCATATTCCTGCTATGCATTAGATTATGCATGTTTACTTGTTCCCTTAGTTGTTATATGTTGATGAATGCATGGTATTGTTCACTAATGCATGTTAAATGTCTTTATTGCTTAAATTGTGATCCATGTTGCGTAATTAATGTTCTCTCATGCTTAATGTTTATTTATTTTTTGCATGAATGGTTAATTGTCTTATAAATTGGTTATAATTGTATCTCTCTAAAATATTACATGAATCTTAATTATGTACTTTATTCTTATTTGATTCACTAGAGAGACCTGTACGTAGGATTCTTCAGATTCTGACACCCTACTTTTATGGTTTTTTGCAGCCGCAGGTGATCAGTGAAGTCAACTAATTTCTGAGAGTATACGAGGGTCACACTTGCTTCAGACTGCTTTACTTATGGATAGAGTGACTCTACTTTTTGTTTCTTTTAATTCTTTTTATTTTCTGCAGTTGTTACCTCACTCTTGACTGGAGTACGAGACTCTTATTGATTCATTAATAAAGAGTTTGGTTATGGATGATAAATGTAAGTTTGTTTGTGGTGTGTGGTTATCTAGCTGAAATTGGAATTGTAAGAACCACAGGTCTCTGAAAAGATTTTCGCAACTCTAAAAAAAAAATGCATTTTCAAGGGGGTAACAGTTGGGGTCGTTACAGTATCATGTATATATAATAGTACCACTATGATGAAAAAGATATTGGTTTCTCAGAAAGAAACCCAGACATCATTTGGAAATTTCAATATCCTGCACCTTAGGCTGGGAAATATCCGAGTTATTCCGGATACAGAAAAGGACCTGGTGTATATACCACCGAAGGCTACATAGTCGCGGCCTTTTTATTATCTTGGTTCGAAGAGAAAACTCAGTTGCGAATATGCAAATGCAAAACACTTGTTTTGCTTCCTAGACATCAGAGAATACGAGCTTGAAATCTCGCAGGTTAAATCTATCAAAAATCAAGTTTCGACGAGGATGCGCAAATTTGCATCCTTAAAAATATACTAGCATAATCTAAAGCAGGCAGGAGTACGCAAAACTGCATACTTTATAAAATTATATATGGATATAGAATACATATATAGTAAAACATAAGCGTGTACACATTACAGTGTGACGGCAAAGTAAATGACATAAAGCAAGGGCCAATTTGTGAAACCACTCATCGAGCTAAACAAATTGCGTAAGCGAAGCCCGATGTACGAAACCATAGATCGGGCTAAGTAAATTGCGTAAGCAGGAGTCTCTGCACATTATAGTGTAGCGACAAAGTAAATGACATAAAACAGAGCTCGATGTGTGAAACCACACATCGAGTTAAGTAAATTACAGAAAGTTGAAACCTATGCACATTAAAGCGCGACGGCAAAGTAAATGACGTAATTTAAAATTGACAAGAATACGCAAAACTACGTCCTTGAATTAAAAACATACACACACACACACACACACACACACACATATATATATATATATATATATATATATATATATATATATATGTATCAGTTTAAAGTATTTTGACATTATTCTCGTATGCAACTTTCCTCTACCTCGAAGATGGTATGAATCTTTGACAATTCTGAGCATAGTTTCTTAAAGGTGTGTGCCTCGGTAAGTGTGTCTCGTATGTTGTGCCAATGTGGTATACTGCAAATGATTTTTATTATACTGTGTTAAGTTTTAGATTTTGAAGTGGTGACATTCGCGTCGCAGCAGTCGAACTGACCAGATCGAACCTGTTGGCCTGCCTCTCCTGTCCGAACAGATAATAGGGAAAAAGGAAGGAGCAGAGGCAAGGGGCGGCGGTGCCCCTGCTCGTCTGGCTGAAATTGAAGCCCACGGTCATGGGTTGTGGCTCGGGTGGAGTGGCACTGGCGGGGATCGGCTGGCTCGGGTGTAGTGGCACTGGCTGGGATCGGCTTCTAAGAGGGAGCTGGGAAGGAGGTGTGTCTTCAGAAAATCAATAACAAATAAAAGGAGGCTGTGGTGGCCAGAAAAATCAGCAGAGATGGGAGAAAGCCAGATGTTGGCTAGGGTGGTTCTCAATCAGGGAAATACACTAGAGAGAGGCGAGCGAGGGCGTCTGTCAAGAAGGGTTTCAGTGACCTAATCCAAGGGAGAAACACGGCGAGGGCGAGGGCGAGAGGAACCGGGGAGGCTAGGTCGACCCCCTTCCTCTTATTTGTTTCTCTATTGCAGCATGACCCATAGAGAGTGGTGGGGGGTTTCGACTGCTCGCCGAAAAGGGTGATGTCTCTAGGAGGGTTGCATCGGCAGAAGTTGGGTGGTGGTTGGAAGACGAGGAGATGAGGGGTTTCGAGAGAGAGAGAGAGAGAGAGAGAGCTTGCAAATTAAAAAGGAACCCCTCCCTCGTAAGGAGTTAAATAGGGGAAAAGGGGGGTCGGCTATGAGGGTGGGTATCGACACCCATGGTTGGATCCAGGTTGGATCCGACTGGATCTATCATGGATCTGACCCTATAAGTCAGGTTTGAGTCAAATAATTGAATTGGGTTGGGTCTGATTAGACCTAACTCAATCCAAATTCATATATATATGAGAGTTGTTTTGGATTTGGATCGTATGAAGATCCAAATCTAAAAACAACCCTAAAGCATTAATTTTAAGAAAAGATTGTAGTTGGATCAGATCAAAATTGTATTTTGATTTGAACCCATGTATCGGTGCTTGTGTTTTTAATCGGTTTGGGTCTGCATGGACTCAAACCCCAAATATTTTACGTGAGCCCCAAATTTGTCTCCTTTGGATCTTGGATCCAAACACACTTATCCATGTATTAGTTTTGATATATATATATATATATATATATATATATATATACATAACTAGGTCTTAGCATGTTTTGAGCATTGATCTATCTTTTTGAATCAAATTCTTAATTTATGATGTTTATCGATATGGATCCATATTTGGATCCAAATTGTTTTTTTTCTAGGATTGGATCGTCTACCGAGATCTAGATCCAAAAGTGTCTAAAAAGCTCGTATAATTTAAATAACATGATAAACGTTCAAAAGTTCATTGATTAATAAATATCCATGAATTTCTCATAAAATACCGAGAATAATCTCTTTATTTTTTTCTAAAAAATCCACAAAATCCACAGACTTCACAGGAATAATGACTGGCAGGAGATAATGGCCTTTCAGCTTGGGTTTTCAGGTAAAGAGACTGGGTGCTGCATCAAGAGAGACGGGTTCTTCCACTATTTTTCTGCCACCACTCCAATTAAGGATTCTTTTTTAACCTAAATCTGTTCTGGGCCAATTTCTGTGGTGTGAATCTGGTGTGTTTGGTAGGAAATCAGTGAAAAGATGTAATGGAAGCTTCAATACTGAAAATAGGTGTGTTGGGTGCAAATTTGTATGTGTCTTAGAAGTGGAAGCAGGTATAGTTATGGTGCAGTGATGTTGAGAATGATTGGATTTGTTCACCATGTTTGACAGTGTTAGGAAGGAATAAGTATGTTGAGTGTGTATGGTGTAAGCCCTCTCATGAGTTGTTGACTATGGTAGACAGCATATTAAGGGAGTGGGGTGCAGTTTATACCTCATAAATTTTTGTGAGCAAGATGATGGCAAAAGGAACTTATCAAGATTGTGGAAATGAAACCGGAGCTCAGATACGTGAGAAGCAAAAGTTGTAAATTTCAACAAAAGAGAACTCTTCTTTTCCCACCCTTCACAGCAAAAATATTATAAAAAAAAGAAATCTGAGGTGCCAGCTGTTATTGATCTAAATTTCAAAAATAAAAAACATTAAAGAAAGCCAGGTTGCAGCTGGTTGAGGACAACAAGTGTCATAGTTGATGTGACAATACAAGGGCCATGTGTCTTCCTTCCTCTGACAACTTTTTTTGTGAGATTTGAGATAACTCTCTCTCTCTCTCTCTCTCTCTCTCTCTCTCTCTCTCTCTCTCTCTCTCTCTCTCTGGGGCTTGTTGGGATTTTCAGGCGACATCAACTAGAAAGCCCAACCCAATAAATATTGGATCGGGCTTTCAGTGGCTGTCCAAGTCGGTCAAGCCAATCAGGGCCGGCCTGCCCTGACCCGGTGGCCACCCCTATTCTCAACCATGTATACTTTGAGGGGCATGTTAAGAATCAATCCACAATTTAATGTTTTTGTATACATAATTTGGTGTAATTTGTCTATATTTTAATTTCTTGTGTTTGTTGATGTCATTGTATGGTTAGTATAGGGGTTGCCATCCTTAAGTTCAAAAAATATATATGTATAGTATCAAGACAACATGTAAAGGGGCAGTTTGTTCATTGTTCAAACCTTAAAATTTAACAAGGAACATGCAGCCATAGTCTCATTGTGTGGTTGTCTTCAAGAAGTTATCCTTCCCTCCCTCGTTCTTCTTCATCTCTACTATTCTCCTTTCGTCTCAATGCTTGCAAGGCACAAATCCTAATGCATGACATGCATTCCAAGGCTGGAACTGACATATATGAGTAGAAGACTGTGTTCAGGTTTCCTAAATCTTTATTTTTACTTGAGTTGTCTATCTCATGCATTATACATGAGAAAGCACTCATTTTTCTTATCTTTGAAAATTTATTTGTTATTTGTGTTAAAACTAAAGTCTTTAAATACTTTTCAAATTTATGTTTTAATTTATTTTTTTAAATGGTTTATAATATGTATTTGGTCCTGTAAATGATATTTATGTGTATTATTTATGAGATCTATTTTGCATCTTAGGTTTTGGAACTCTCTTTATATGTACGTATAAGATCGAGTATTCTTGAGCATGTGTTTTTGGCACTTAGATGCTTTATTTGAGTACTTCATGGTTATAAATGTCAAAACATGTTCTTATGTATGACTTCAAATTTATTGTATTTTTTTTTATATTGGACTTTGTTTTGTTTTTCTAATATTGTTAAATATTTTAAAATGATTTAAAATATTTATTTTAAAATAGCTTTTTGTGTCATTCACAAGTATGATTTTATGAGACTTTGCTTAACTTGTGTTTGGAATTTCTTTTTTTTTCTCTTTGATGTATTCTTATATGAAACATAGAATATTTTATGTAGTATTAAAGATTTTATGTGATTAAGGTCTTAGTGATCATGGATATCTTGCTATTTTGAAATTTGAATAAATGCTTTTTCATATTGATATATGATCCTTGTGTGTTTGTGATTGTCTTACACACTGATGAATGAGTTTGTCTATTTGTGCATAAGGAATTGAGCATGATTTCTTGATACAAAACTTGTTCTTTTATGGGAATTATGCATTCATCCCTGTGGAAATTATGTTGTGGAAATTATGTTGAACTCCTCTATGAGGTTTATAAATGCTTTTTAAGTGTGCTTTTTAAAATTATTTATGTTATTGTGTGTTCTCTTGTTGGCCATTTTAGTGGCCCTTCTGATTATGTTCATTTTGGAGATAGTTTTATTGTACTTGAATGGTTTGTGCCTTGTGGTTGTGATATTTCTTAAACTCATGACTCCTTAATGGATGTTAGCTTACATGTTATTTACATCATGTTACCTCACATGAGTTTTAAGTATTATACTTTTTGCATACTTGGTATTAATAAAATTTGTGTTTGTTTGAGAACCTTCCATGTGTTTGCCATTTGTGGGTTTTGAAAGAGTACCATTTGTTGTTCACTTTTGTCCTTGTCCATTTTGTATCTATTGATGGACATTCTTGTTAAGTACTCTCATTTTATCTTGTCATATGATTGCATTTGTTGCATGCTTTTACTAAACTTATTTGAGGATTTCACTTGACATGAAATTTTTGTCCAATCGGTTCATGTTCCTTGGAATGTGTCTTTCAAGGATTTCCTATTTGCCTCTTTATATGGCTTTGTTAGTTCATTGATCTTCTTTCAATACATCTATTATTATTTGTTGGGAATATCGAGGTGAGTTGTATACGCTTTTGTGTTGTGGAACTAGAATTAGTTGTTTAGGTGAGTTATGTGTACACCTCTGTCTTCATGTTAGTATAGATTGCCAATTTTTTTCTCTAACGGACAGTTGATTGACCTCTGGTTTTATGTGTGTTGTATCACTCAATTGTTTTTTTGAGCACCTCGATGTTGTGAAATCAAAGTTAGTTGTTGATGTAAGTTATGTGTGAACTTTTATCTTCTTGTCAGTATAGATTGCTAATATTTTTGGCTTTTACTGACAATTGATTGACCTCTGGTTCTATGAGTGCGTTGTATCACTCAATTGTTTTTGTGCAGCTCGATGTTGTGGAACCAGATTTAGTTATTGAGGTGAGTTATATGTGCACTTCTATCTTCTTGTTAATATAGATTGCCAAGTTTATGAATGTTGTATTGGCACTTGGCTCAGACTGACACTTGATTGACCTATAGTGCTATGAGTGAATTGTATCACTCAATTGTTTATTTAGCCTTTATTCTTTATTGGATGCTCATATCAATTTTTGTTAGTGATGGTTGTATTATTATTTGTTTGTGACCATTTTTTGGTCCTTATGGATTAAATCGATATTATTGAAAAATTTCTTACTTTGATTTGAATATTGTTTTCAAATCTTCTTCCTTATTGACATCAGTTTGTCTTCATTACAGTATATTTGCCTATCTTGCTTTCTCCACTCTTCCCTCTTATTTAAGTGATTTTTTTGGATAGGAGATTTTTGTTTATCAATTTTACAACCATGGTTGTGGTGAGTTATGTGCACCCATTGTAGCTGATGTTATTATTTGTAGTTTTACAATCATTTGTGAGGTGAGGGATGTGCAACTCTTGTAGTTGTAGCTGGTTTGTATTGTCAGAAAGCCAGTATTGTTGGTGCATTGACACTGGTATGGTTATTGCTGATATTTGTATTTGATCTCTTGTCCTATGTGCTAAATTTTGAGGTTTTGAGGGTTGGAGGTCAAAGAGGTGGTTGCTCATGGTGAGCAAATTGGGATTGAGATTTGCAAATATCATTTCTTTTGTTATGAGTTGTTGAATGTGGGATTTTTAAAATCTCTCCATGAACTTTCTAATATATTCAGCTGCATGTTTTTCCTGTATGAAAATTGTTTAATCATTAACAAACTTTCATGCATTATTATGTGCATTGAATATGCTTTAATTGGCACCAGAGACTTGGTCATATTTCCAACTCTAGGTTGCAACTTTTGGTATCTTCAGAAAATTTTGAAAAGTCTAAGTTAGTTGTGTCAAATCATATAAAAGATTGTGTAAGTTGTAGACATGCTAACAGTCATGCTTTGTCGTTCAAGTCTAGTGATAGGGAGTCTGAAAGTCCGTTTGACTTGGTGCATTCAAATGTGTGGGGACCTCTTGTTTTGTCAAAAGATATTTATATTTGTTCCAAATTTGTTATCTTGCATTTTTTTGATGAATTTAATTAATTCTTCACTTTTGTGAGCTCCTTTGAGTTCTTGTATTTAATATATTTGTTTTCGTATGAGTTGTATCCTATTTGAAATACTCAAGCCCTTAGGACATTATTGCTAAATTGTTTATATCTTATTGATATTTTTTGTCTAATATATGTTCAGAATTTATGTTTTCTTCAAAAATATGTTACTCTTATGATTATGGTTGTCTAATTGTGCAATTCTTAAAAATTGATTTTGAAGTATATTTCTTGTGTTTTATCCTAAATGGCTATTGTACTTTGCTTGAATTATAACTAATGTTTTTAAATTGTTAAATTATTGCTTAAGGTGCATATCTTATTCAAAACAAATATATATATTTTGAACAAGAACAACTATGATTAATTCATGTATTTTATATCTATTTTTTAAATTGTTGGCTTAAAACATTTTTTGTTAAATAACTATTTGGTAAAAATACCTTCATTTCTGTAGTTGGAACCTTTGTTTAGTTCTCTCCGCAAGTTTTTAAAGATGCTATGACTTGAGAAAAAAATTATATCTTTGACACATCATGAAGATGGAGATAGTCGATGCAGGCATTTAGAGAAGATTATCATTAAAGGCTTGGATCCTTCCCATTGTTTTTTTTTTGTATTTCCAAACTTTTGGTGTTTACACCGTATGTTTGAAGGAGGGTGTTAAAATATGTATACATATTCATAATATAATGTGTGTATTTATATATATATATATATATATATATATATATATATAATTTTTTTTGTAATGAGTAACAACCATCAAGGACATTTTAGTCTTTTTACTTTTTGTATATAGGTTTGTAATGAAGTATGCAGAAATGTATAACAAGAATGCTTAATGCTTTCACAAGGTCCAACAATGGACAAGAGTTGTCCCACAAGAGGGAATATAGAAATAGTCCACTAAAGGACAATACAAGAGGCCTTTCAAAATGCTACACACATAAAAAAAATGTATAAAAGCCTTATTGAATAAGAGCTTAAAGCTTAACAAATACATGTGGTAGAGACCCCTACTTATACAAGAAAAAGGAGCACAAGAGGGGGACCATTGGAGGCACCCCATATTGTCGTTGGGAGCCCCTAACGGTCATATTTATGACTGTTGGGGGTCCTAACAACTCTATGTGGGACCCCCTTATGATGTAATAAAAGGTTATTTTAAAAAATAAAAATAAAAAAAGACAATTAATAAAATAGTTGTTTCTAGAAACAACTATGTGAAATGACCAAAATACCTCTATCTAGTATTATATATATATATATATATATATATATATATATATATATATATATATATATATATATATATATACATGTATGTATTTTAACACCCCCCCCCTCAAACTTTATGGGAAGATAACCGAAAATTTGCTAAGAAGAAAAATAAAGCGAGAAGCAGGAAGAGCTTTCATAAAGAAGTCCGCCAACTGATATTCCGATGCGACGTATGGCAAAATAACGGTTCCTCTCAGATATTCATCATGAACATAGTGACAGTCCATCTCTATATGCTTGGTGCACTCATGAAAAGTGATTGTTGGCAATATAAAATGAACTTTTGTTGTCACAACAAAGTTTTGAAAGTCCAGAGATGTCTACACCCATATCTTTGAGAAGACTTCTTATCCATATGAGTTTCATTGTGGTGGTTGCCATGCCCCTGTAATTCAGCTTCAGTGGAGAACAGCAAGACTTTCGGTTGCTTCTTGCATCTCCAGGCAATTAACGAGTCTCCTAAAAAGACACAAAAAATAGTAGTTGAGATTCTATCATTAGGGTTACCTCCTCAATCAGCATCAGTATAAGCAAGTAAGTTTAATGAGGAGGATGAGGATAGAAATAGCCCTTTAGTAATGATATTTTTGATGTATCTGAAAATTCGTAGCACAACACTCATATGCACAGTGGTAGGAGCATGTTGAAACTAGCTGGCAGAGTTAATTGGCGCAATATCTGGTCTGGTAATGGACAAATAAGTGAAAGAACCAATGAGTTGTATGTAGGGGGAGGGATCCTCTAAAAGAACCCCATCCTCCAGTCTTAATTTACCATTGATCACTTCAGAGGTCTCCACCTTCTTGTTATCTAAAATTTTAGATTTAGAACATACATCTGCAGCAAGCTTCATTTGTGAGAGTATATATCTTCGAGGAGAGTATGCAACTTCAATTCCTAAGAAATATCTTAAGAATCCTAAGTCAGACATATCAAAACTATCTTTTAACATATTTTTAACATTACAAATACTAATTTGATCATTGCCTGTAATAATCATATCATCGACATAAAGTAAAAAAACAATAATACTAGAACCTGAATTTTTCATAAAAAGAGAAGTGTTTCATGACATCCCTAAATCTATCATACCAAGTCAAAGGAGCTTGCTTAAGACCATATAATGCTTTTAAAAGTTTAAGAGTTTGACCTTGACCAATGTTAAATCCTGGCAAAGGATCCATATAGACTTCTTCATTTAGTTTTTCATTAAGGAAAGTGTAGAATGAGATGGGGGTGTACAACCACCTGTGAGTGTAGAGAGAGAGAGAAAGAGAGAGAGAGAGAGAGACGGCTGCACAATAAAACTCGTTAATTAAGATTAGGGCTTCATTCTATATTAAATACAGAGAGGCAAAACAAAAAAATTACATCTAAGTCCTTATGAAAATAATATTTCAGAAAACCTCTAATATAGGAGAACTTAACCTAAAAACCACATATTCTCAACATTCCCCCTCAAGCTGGAGCATAGATATCTATCATGCTCAGCTTGTCACAACATCGGGAGAAATTTGGCCTAGCAAGAGGCTTTGTCTGCAATTTGGTCTTCAGACTTTAGGTATTTTGTAGTGATATGACCAGCTTGAATCATATCTCTTACATAATGGCAATCAACCTCAATGTGCTTTGTTCTCTCATGAAAGAAATGATTGTTTGCTATATATGTTGCCGCTTTGTTATCGCACATCATGGTCATTGGAGAGGAAACCTTCACCTGGAGATCATTAAGAACAGTGTGAACCCATATCAATTCAGCAGTTGTTTGGGCCATAGCCCGATATTCTGATTCTGCACTCGACCTGGAAACCACATTTTGTTTCTTACTTCTCCATGAAATCAAGTTGTCTCCCAAAAACACACAGAATCCTGTGGTAGACTTTCTATCTACTACAGATCCAGCATAGTCAGCATCAGAATAGGCTACTATCTCCAGAGTTCCACCTTTCCTGAACAGTAGCCCCTTTCCAGGAGAGGATTTTAGATATCTGAGAATCATTATGGTTGCATTCCAGTGTACCTCAGTTGGTTTGTCCATGAACTGGCTAACTTTGCTTACTGCTAAAGCAATATCTGGTCTGGTCACAGTTACATATAATAACTTCCCTAGTAGGGAGCGATAGCTTTTGCTATCAACAGGTTTTGACCCTTCTTCAAACAACTGAAATTTATGGTCCATGGGAATATTTGTTGGTTTAGCTCCCAACATGCTCGTTTCCTTTAATAAGTCAAGAACATACTTCCGTTGAGACAAAACCATCCCTTCACGACTTCTAGCAACTTCTATACCCAGAAAATACCTGAATGAACCAAGGTCTTTTGTAACAAAGTGTTTTTGAAGATGAGCCTTTGTGGCTTCAATAGCTTTCACATCATCTCCTGTAAGAATGATGTCATCCACATATACCACCATAACAACTATGTCAGAGCTAGTTTTCTTTATAAAAAGTGTATGATCTGCTGCCGATCTATTAAAGCCAAAGCTTGACATCACTTCAAACAACTTTTGAAACCATGCACGAGGACTTTGTTTCAAGCCATAAATCGCCTTTCTCAATCTGCACACCTTCTGACACTCACCATCAACCTCAAAACCGGGAGGTTGTTGCATGTAAACGGTCTCAGATAGATCCCCATAAAGAAATGCATTTTTCACATCTAATTGACACAAGCTCCAACCATGCTGAACAGCTACTGAGAGAACAAGACGGATGGTACCCATCCGTGCCACAGGAGAAAAAGTTTCAAAGAAGTCAATTCCATATGTCTGAGTATACCCTTTCGCGACTAATCTGGCCTTGTACCTGTCAATAGAACCATCAGATTTGTACTTTATTGTATATACCCATTTACATCCAATAATGTCAGCATCTGCTGGGGAATCAACTAGATCCCAGGTATGCTGAGAGACCAAAGCTGTCATTTCTTCTTGCATAGCCAGCTTCCAGCGATTATCAAGTGCTGCCTGGTGATAGTTCAGAGGAATGGTTTCAGCAGACAAGGCTGAAATAAACGACTTCATTTGATGTCCAATTCTGGCATGGGAGACATAATGAGATATGGGATATAAGGTGCATTGTCTTGTCCCCTTTCGTAGAGCAATAGGCCTGCTATCATCATCTTGAAGATCACTATTGTCAGTAGAACTTACCTCAGGAGAAGAAGAAGATGAAGGCTCTTGCGGAAGTGGAGCTCTACGCACATATACCAATGGAGGATTATTAAATCTGGAAGAGGATATAGTTTGGTTCGGTAAAGAGGGCACAGATTCCAAAGGAAAATGAGGGATATGTAATGGAAAAGATTCAGCTGGATCAACCTGCAGCGGGGAACCGGAACTAGAGTAATATGGAGAGGATTCCAAGAAAGATACATCCGCACTGACATACTCTCGGCGAGAAATAGGATCATAACATCGATAGCCCTTTTGATTTTTTGGATAACCAATAAATATGCATTTTGTAGCTTGAGCGGCTAATTTATCACGGTCAGGGCCAAGTTTGTGTACAAAACAAACACATCCAAATATTTTTGGTGATAAGGAAAAAAGTGGGGCATCAGGTTTTAGGATATGTAATGGAATTTGATCACCCACAGAAGACGAAGGCATGCGGTTGATCAGATAGCAAGCAGTGGTAATCGCATCACCCCTGTATAAGGCAGGAACATTTGATTGAATCATAATGGTCCTGGCAACATCAAGGAGGTGCCGATGTTTTCGCTCAGCCACCCCATTTTGTTGAGATGAATAGGCACAGGAAGTTTGGGGTTGGATGCCATGATCTTGGTAAAATTGTAACAGACCTTTTGATTTAAACTCGAGAGCATTATCAGTGCGAACAATCTTGACAATAGATTCAAACTGAGTTTTTATTTCAAGAATTAGGGATTTGATAAGACTTGGAACTTCAGATCGTTCTTTTATTAAAAATACCCATGATAACTTAGAGAAATCATCAACAATAACAAGATAATAACGACACTGAGTCCTAGTAGGAATCTTACTAGGACCCCATACATCTGCATGAAGAAGTTCAAAAACTTTATTACTAGACTGACTCTGACTCGAAGGGAACGAGCTTCGATGATGCTTGCCAAACTGACATGCTTCACACTGAAATGATGTGGTGGAAGGAATCTGAGGAAAGACCGACCGAAGCTTTGACAATGAAGGATGACCAAGACGATGATGCCACTGAACAGGACTGAATGAATGTTCCACTGCAGCATGAACAGAACCCATTGGATGATGTAGGTAGTAAAGTTCATTTTCTTCATAGCCTCCACCAATCTTCTTCCCCGTCAGCAAATCCTGAAAATGACAACCCATTGGATCAAATATTACTCTACAGTTTTGTTTTTTTATAAGGCAACTAACAGAAAGTAAACTTTGAGGAAAGTTTGGAGCATGAAGAGCATTTTTCAACTGTAATGAGGAGGATATAGAAATATTTCCCTGACCAACAACCGGGGAGGAGCTCCCATCGGCTAATGAGACTCCAAGTTAAGCCTTAATGACCTTTAGATCTGAAAAAACACGTGAATTGCCACACAAATGTCTGGATGCACCAGAGTCAATAACTCACTTACTATTATTCGGATGGAGATGATTTCCGGTTGAATAGGCAACCCCAGCTATAGGAGTGGGAGAACTCAAAGGTCTAAGAGCAATCAACTCATCATATTCCGCACGACTAAGGATGATACTACTTTCATTTGCAGTGATATTCTCTGGTGCATTTGTTGCCTCAATAGTAGTAACATTTGCTTTAGGGGTATATGACTTTGATGAAGAAGAGATTGGCCGACCATGCTTATCCCAGCAACGATCTTCTAAATGTCCAGATTTTCCACAGAATGTACATTGAAGCTTTCCTCTGCCTCCCATACCACGTCCACGTCCTCGTCCTCTGATATTCTGAATATTTCCACGCCCATAACCAGATGAGACAACAAGAGCAGATGACTGAGTCACAGGCTGAGATTGTGGCAGAGAGATCGCAAGTCTACTCAAACGATTGTAAGCATCAGCAAGAGTGGGAACATCTGATCCAATCAACATTTGAACTTTTGCAACAGAAAAATCTGAAGAAAGACCTGTAAGAAAACGAGCAACCATGGTTTGTTCTTGATGATCCTTTTGTTTCGAGCAACAAAGAGGCCTGTGAGCATTAAGTCTTTCAAACGCAGCTTTGACAGAGGCATAGTATTGGGCCAAGGTCTGATCTCCCTGTTGCAAATTATATATTTCTTGTTCGATTTGCAGGATACGACTCACATTTGTTTCTTGTGAGTATGTATCACGAAGATTGTCCCACATCAGTTTGGTTGTATTATAGTAGATCAATTCATCTGCAATATGGGGTTCGACACTATTCATGATCCATGTCATAACTATGTCATTATCTTCATCCCAAGTAACATATTTTCCCAATTTCTCAGTGGGTTCGCCTTCCAACAAAATATGTTTTCGACGATGTCCAGATACCGACATCATAAAAGTTCTGGACCACCTGGCATAGTTGGTTTCATTCAACCTTATGGAAGAGCCATATGAGAAGGGGTTGGCAAAAGCCTTATACTCCCCAATATATTCCAGTTGGGAATCACATTTCGAAGTTTCAGCCATACTAAAAAAAACAGAATACCTCACTTGAACAGCAAGTGTTCAAGAGGAATTTTTTTTTTCAACTCAGCAGGAAACCACACCTGCTGTTTCCACAGCAAACAGCAGCCCACACACGAAATAAAATTCAGCATAGCAGGAAATCACACCTGCTATTTTCCACGACACAGTAACTTAAGCTACCATGTTTCCTTAAAAAAAAACTCGACACAGCAGCCACATTCTGAAATAAACTAACCCACTAAAACAACTAAATTTCAGTTGTTGTTGATACCACAGAAATCACGAACATTGCTGGCCCAAACACATCACGATAAATGATAGACTGCAGTTGCAAACCAAAGTATTCACTACACCTGCTGTTCTCCAACATATAAGGCACGACATCCAATAAGTATCACAAGTAATCAGCACAGAAAAGAAAGTTGCATTCACGGCAGAATTCTGATAACACGCAATCAGCATAGGCGAGAACTCAGCAATCACGGCAACACAGAAAAAAAAATTCTGCTGCTCCCAAACAGCAGGAACACACCTCGACAAGAACTCAGCAATCACGGCAACACAGAAAAAAAAAATTTGTAACAGCAGGAACACACCTCGACAAACCACGAACAAAAAAAAAATAATCACGTCATAGTAGAAACAAGTCTCGGCAACACTAGGTCGCAGTAGATCTTCTCCTTAGATCTGACGACAAATCTGGGTAACATCCCAGATCTGTGATCAGATCTTCCCCAGTCAACCACCACCGAACCTGATTTTAAGAAGTCGTAGGGTTGTTGCTCCTCGTTGATGAAAACCAGTCTCTGTTGATGAAAATCACGCTCCCACGATCGAGGGCTCTGATACCATGTAGAATGAGATGGGGGTGTACAACCACCTGTGAGTGTAGAGAGAGAGAGAGAGAAAGAGAGAGAGACGGCTGCACAATAGAACTCGTTAATTAAGATTAGGGCTTCTCTCTATATTAAATAGAGAGAGGCAAAACAGAAAAATTACATCTAAGTCCTTATGAAAATAATATTTCAGAAAACCTCTAATATAGGAGAACTTAACCTAAAAACCACCTATTCTCAACAGAAAGCATTTTTCACATCTAATTGGTATATAGGTCGTTTTTTAGTTGATGCTACAGCTATTAAGGTTTTAACACTAGTCATTCATTCTACGGGCGCAAAGGTTTCTTCATAATCAATACCATATTTTTGTAAATATCCTTTAGCTACTAATCTTGCTTTGTATCGTTTCAAAGATCCATCACTTTTAGTCTTTACTTTAAAAACCCACCGGCATCCAATAGGTTTTTTGTTTGGAGGAATTTTAACTATTTTCGAAGTGTTAGCTTTTTTAGAGCATCTAGTTCAATTTTCATGGTTGCAATCCAATGACGTATATTTTTTGCTTGATGATAATGTGCGGGCTCATGATATGAATGCAAAGTTATTAAGCAAGCCCTATAATTCGATGTTAGTGATTCATATGACACAAACCTATTTGGTGGAATGGATTCTCGAGAAGATCGTCTAAAGAAAGTTTCTTCTATAGATTCGTTGTTTTGAGAATATTTTTCTAGAGCACTAATAGATTTATCTTGTTCACGCCGGATATAAAAATGGAAATTTCTATCAATGATGTCATCACTACTTGGTGATGTTTCAATATTAGATACTTCATGATGTGTATCATCTATACTTTCAAAATGATTCAAAGAACCATCATACATATCTTCCGTTGGGGAAAGATCATACAAGAACATATAGTCAATCTCATCTTTCTTATTAAGTTATTCAAAACCATCTTCATCTTCTAAGAAGGTCACATCTTTTAAAACATAAAGTTTATTATTTTTGTAATCAAAGCATCTATTGAAAAGAGGCCTCACAAATAATCAAGTTTAATAAATAACTTGACAAAACATGCATTCACCAAATATGCTAGAACAAAATAGCATATAAATGCTTCACGACAAAGATGTAAAAAGAGTGCTTAAAACCCTCTACAAAATGTTAATTACAATGGGCACAAATGGCCCTTATTTGTGAAGAATCCTTGCAAACAATCAAGTTTTCAAATAACTTGATACTTCAAATACTCAATACACAAAATAAATGCACAGTGTTTATAAGCTTTACACCACAAAAGAAGTGCAATAAATGCACAGTGTTTATAAGCTTTACACCAAAGAAAGTGCAATAAATGCACAGTATTTATAAGCTTAAGGAGACAACTCCTTACACTAATACATGCATACAATGGGCTCACATAGCCCTTATTTATAAGCAAACTTAAGAGACGTTGGGCTATTCCCAACAGCTCTTATTAGAGACGTTGGGAATCAGCCCAACGTCTATATTTTTAAAACTGTGTACACAGTCAGCCACTGACTGTATATAAAAACATTATATAAAAAAAACAAAAATAAGAAATAAAAAAATTACAAAAATAAAAAAATAAAAAGGAGGAATTACAATCATATTCAAAAACATGAATATGCGTAAAATGTAGAAATAACTAAAATATCCCTACAGCCAATACAATAAAGAAATATATATTTTATATATACAAGTAAATGAATATGTATACATATATGAAATATATATATATATGTATATGTATCTTCTTTTATATATAGAAAATATATTGTCTTATAAATTACAATTTAACACCCCCCCTCAAACTTAGGGCAAGATGACTGAAAGTTTGACAAGGAGGAAATTGAACCACGGAGCACACAAAGCTTTGGTGAAGAAATCTGTCAACTGATATTATGAAGTTACATATGGAAGATCTATAACTCCTTTCAGATACGCTTCCCGAACATAGTGACAGTCCATCTCAATGTGTTTAGTTCGCTCATGAAAAGTATGATTTTTGGTTATGTATATTGCACTCTTGTTATCACAGCATAGCTTGGTGGGCCCTTCTATTGAGATTCTCATGTCTTCTAATAGCTGATGAATCCATACAATTTTCATGGTAGTAGTTGCCATGGCACGATATTCAGCTTCTATTGAGGATAGAGACACTTTTTTCTGCTTCTTACATCTCCATGAAATCAGCGAGTCTCCTAAAAACACACAAAAACCAGTGGTGGAGTGACGATTATTTGGGTGACCTCCCCAATCAGAGTCAGTATAAGCAATTAATTTTAATTCAGAAGAAGAGGATAAGAATACTCTCTTGTTTAGTGTGCCTTTTATGTATCTCACAATCCGCAAGATGGCACTCATGTGAACTGATGTTGGTGCATGTTGGAACTGACTTGCAGTATGAACTGCATGAGAGATATCTGGTCTAGTAATACTCAGATACATCAAAGATCCCACAAGTTGTCTGTAGAGGGTGAGATCGGAGAGAGGAATACCATCATCAATCTTCATTTTGGCTTCTACTATAGCAGGAGTTTTACAAACCTTATCATCTGTAATACCTGACCGGTCAATAATCTCAGAGGCAAGCATAGTTTGAGATAAAAAATACCCTCTATGAGAGTAAGTTATTTCAATACCCAAAAAAATAATTAGAAATCTCAAATCAGACATTTCAGACATATCCTTCAAAATTGATTTTATGCTTTTAACCCCTTTAGAATCACTTCCGGTTATAAGCATATCATCCACATATAAGAGCAGAATGACAATCCCTGCATTGGTTTTTCTAACAAATAAGGCAGTGTTAGTGAAACAGGAAGAAAAACCATTTTCTAACATTACGGAGTTAAATTTATCATACCAAGCCTTAGGGGCTTGTTTTAAACCATAAAGTGTTTTTCGAAGACGAAGCACTTTCCCTTTGGAAGTCTCCATTCCTGGTGGAACATCCATATATACCTCTTCATTCAGATCACCATTTAAAAAGACGTTTTTAACATCCATTTGATAGATGTTCCATTTGTTGATTGAGGCAACGGTAATGAGACATAGGACAGTGATCATTCGGGCCACAGGGGCAAAATTTTCTTCATAGTCAATCCTGTATTCTTGACTATATCCCTTTGCAACTAATCAAGCCTTATATCTCTCAAGAGATCCATCGCTCTTAGTTTTTACCTTAAATACCCATCTACACCCTATTGCTTTCTTACCCTTAGGAAGATCTTGGAACTCCCAAGTCTTTGCCCTGTTGAGAGCTGAAAGCTCACATTCCATTGCTTTCAACCATTCATCATTCTTTTTGGCTTCTTCGAAGTTTTTGGGTTCTATATAAGAATGAATGGTGCTAAAGCAGGCTCTTTGTTTAGGAGTAAATGAATCATATGAAATAAACCTAGAAGGCATCTTTCTACTTCTCTCAGTTCTTCGTAGGTTTTCATCATTTGTTGAATTGGACCCACTAGGTTCACTGAATTTTTCAATTGCACTCCTAAAATTGTTTTTATCTCTATGGGTATATGTTATAGGATCTCTCAATGCTCCTTCACTTCTATGTTGGGAGATCGGTGGATGGGAAGAGCCATCTTCTTTATCATTGACGTCATTATGAATGAAATAGTCATCACTATCATCATCACGTGCTAACATTTCAAATAAAAAGGAGTAATCCATGTTTTATTCAAAGGGTTCACTCCTTTCAAAACCATTAACATTTTCCAAAAAACTCACATTTCTGGAAACATATAGCTTGTCATTCTCAATATCACAACAACGAAACCCTTTTTGGGTTTCAGAATATCCAAGAAAAGTACAGGCAATGGCTTTTGGCGAAAGCTTGTCATTCTTGTCAGTAAGAACAAAACATTTGCAACCAAAAATTCTCAACTGACTATAGTCGGGTTCTTTGGTATACAATTTTTCAAAAGGCGAGATATTGTTCAAGTTTTTAGAAGGTAGCCGATTTATCAGATAGACAAATGCTAAAGCCGCTTCAGCCCAAAAACCTTTTGGGATGTTTTGAGAAACAAGTAATGTTCGAGTTGTCTCTATTATATGTCTATGCTTCCTTTCAGCTAATCCATTTTGTTGAGAGGTTTTGGGACAAGATCTTTGGTGAAAAATACCATGACTGTCAAGATAATTTTTGAATTCACTTGAAATGTATTCTCCACCAGAGTCAGATCTAAAAAATTTTAGATTCTCATTAAATTGATTTTTAATCATCATATGATAGGTTTTAAAAATTGAGAAAACTTCATATTTGTGTTTAAGAAAATAAATCCAACAATATCTCGTGTAGTCGTCAACAAAAATGACATAATGTGCAAAGCCTCCTTTTGATAAGACGGGTGCCGGTCCCCATACATCCGAATGGATAATTTCAAAAGGTCTTGTTGTAAACATAGATCTTTCACAAAAAGGCAATTTTTTCATTTTCCCAAGAATACAGTCATTGCAAGTTAAATCACTTTTACATAGACTTTTAACAAAAGGTAAATGAGAAATTTTTGCAATATTTGCATGTCCAAGTCTCTTGTGCCACACATTAATATCTTTTTGTTGGACAACATTACAAAATGGGTTCTTTGGAATTTGAAGGGAATCGACACAGTATAGATCGCTCTTCCTAAAGCCTTCCCCAATCAATCTCCCGGATCGGCGATCCTGTATCCAACATTTGTTAGATGAGAACTTTATATCACACCCATGATCCGAGAGTTGTGAAACAGAAAGCAAATTTAAGTTTAATTTGGGTATAAATATAATTTTTGGAATAAAGAACCCTTGTTTTTCAAAATTTCCTATTCCTTTTACTTCAAGAGATGTTCCATCCGCAGTTGAAACAAAAGATGGAGAGGGATTTTTTGAGTATTCGGAAAAAGAACTAAAACTTGGGGTCATGTGAAAAGAAGCACCTGAATCTAAAAGCCAAGAGGTCTTACCGGGAGGAGAAGAGGTTGACATGGCGGCTCCAGAAATAGCCTCTTTTAAAAGAGGTTGAAATGCATCCACGATTTGTTGCACTGAAATAGCTCCATTTGAAGATGACGAGCACTCTTCCTTTTGAGGTTGGGATGTAGTAGCCATGGCAAGTAACTTTTTCCACTTTGGGCAAATAGGCTTGATATGCCCCGATTCCTTACAAAAATGACATAAAAGCTTGCTATAATCCTTCTTCCTTCCTTGACCACTTGAGTTTTGATTCTTGAAGTGAGGAGGCTTGTAGGTCCTTAAGTTGCTCTCCGGTCTTGAGACGACATTAACTCCTTCATTTTCTTCATTATAGGAAGGTGTAGCTAGAACACTTGGGTTGTTCTTGCTTATACCCATACGAGTCTCTTCCCCACTTAGTTTAGTCATTACATCTTATAGAGAGGGGGAAGTGAAGTCGGATAAAAGAGAAGATCGGATTTGTTCGAATTCAGGCCTAAGCCCATTCAAAAAATTAAAAAATATATCTTCTTCCAATTGTTTATAACGAAGCTCTATGGCTTCTCCACTCCACTTGGGTTCGAGCACAGCAAGCTCATCCCAAATAGAAGAGAGTTCGGCAAAATACTCCCTTATAGTCATCTCTCCTTGACGAAGAGTTAGAGCTCTCTTTTGGAGGTAATATTTATGAGACAGGTCCCTAGAGGTGTACATCTTCTCAAGGTACTCCCACGCTTGAGAAGCCTTCTTAAACTTGATAATATTGGCGTTAATTCTTGTTTCTACGGATGAGAAAATCCATGAGAGGATTTTAAAATTCCTCATCTCCCATTTTTCATGCTTTTTGGTGTAGTCTTCAAGAGCCTTGGCTCTTTCTTCCCCTTCAAGGATTTTTATTTCTCCTTTCTCCATCACGGTTATCTTTGGCTCCGGTTCGGGAATCAAGCATTGAACATAACCCCAAAGCCCTTTTCCTTTAATACGAGCCTCCACGTTTCAGGCCCAGACGTGATAGTTGGACCCATTGAGTTTGAAGCCGAGAGAAAAATAAGTCTTTTTCACCGATTAGAGAGGAGAGATGATGAAAAAGAATACGTACCACAAAGGATTTCTAGACCTTTCTTGATAGAAGAGTCTTCTAAAATATTGGATAAACAAGTGAATCCACTTCAATCACCAAAAAATTTGAGGGCACGCTTTTCGAGGCACCCGAAAAAGTGAGAATCCACACGATCCTTTTTTTTTCAACCTTGCTCTGATACCAAGTGAAGAACCCTTGCAAACAATCAAGTTTTCAAATAACTTGATACTTCAAATACTCAATACACAAAATAAATGCACAGTGTTTATAAGCTTTACACCACAAAAGAAGTGCAATAAATGCACAGTGTTTATAAGCTTTACACCAAAGAAAGTGAAATAAATGCACAGTATTTATAAGCTTAAGGAGACAACTCCTTACTCTAATACATGCATACAATGGGCTCACATAGCCCTTATTTATAAGCAAACTTAAGAGACGTTGGGCTATTCCCAACAGCTCTTATTAGAGACGTTGGGAATCAACCCAACGTCTATATTTTTAAAATTGTGTACACAGTCAATGGCTGACTGTTCTACACTGTACACAGTCGACCACTGACTGTGTACAAAAACATTATATAAAAAAAACAAAAATAAGAAATGAAAAAATTACAAAAATAAAAAATAAAGAGGAATTACAATCATATTAAAAAACATAAATATGTGTAAAATGTAGAAATGACTAAAATACCCCTACAACCAATACAATAAAGAAATATATATTTTATATATAGAAGTAGATGAATACATATACATATATGAAATATATATATGTATATGTATCTTCTTTTATATATATAAAATATATATAGAAAATACATTGTCTTATAAATTACAATTTAACAATCTATATAGTGCATGCTCACTTGAAAGAGTTGTTGGGTTGTTCCCAATAGCTCTAATTAGAGCCGGTGGGAGTAGCCCAACAGTTTTTTGTCAACAGTCAAATATTAATTGTTGACAGTACATTGACATTCAGCCAAATTGTACAGTGACCGTCATTATGACGATTAGGGAAAAAGACAAAACATAAGAAAAAGAAATAAAACAAAAATATAGAAAAATAAAGATTACAAAGATATACGTATATACTTTAAATATATATTTATATACATATACATATACATACTCTTATATTACGAAGAATATGTATATATATATATATATGTGTGTGTGTGTGTGTTATCTTCTAGCAGTCTCCCTCAAACTTATTGTGAAATCACCGAAAGTTTGTTAAGTAAAAAGTTGAATCTTGGTGAGCGTGATTCCTTAGTGAAGAAATCAGCAAGTTGATATTATGATGTCACATAGAAAAGATCAATAGTCTTCTTTAAGTATTCTTAACGAACGAAATGGCAGTCCACCTCTATATGCTTAGTTCTTTAATGAAAAGTATGATTTTGAGCAATGTATATAGAGCACTTGTTGTCACAACACAATCTTGTAGGATTCTGAAGATGAATTCACATATCTGAAATTAGTTGCTTGAACCACACGATTTTCATGATAATAGTCGCCATTGCTATATATTCAGCTTTTGTAGACGATAAAGACACCTTTTGTTGTTTCTTGCACCTCCATGAAATCAAGGATTCACCTAGAAACACACAAAAACCAGTTGTTGATCTCCTCCCCAATCAACATCAGAGTATGCAATAAGATCTAAGGAGAAAGAAGATGATAGAAAAACTCCCTTATTTATTGTGCCTCTAATGTATTTGATAATTCTCATTACTACACTCATATGAGCTAAAGTTGGAGCATGTTGAAATTGACTGGCTATATATACAGTACGAGCTATGTCTGGTCATGTAATACTTAAATAGATAAGAGACCCCACGAGTCGTCTGAATGGAGTTGGATTGTCCAAAGAAACTTCATCATCGGCTCGCATCTTCATTCCAACAGTCTCTGGAATGTCAGTAACTTTATCATCTGATAGTCCTGACCTGTCAATAGTATCTGAAGCAAACTTTGTTTGTGACAATATGTACCCTCTGTTAGAATATGATACTTCTATACCAAAAAAGTATGTTAGGAACCCAAGATCTGTCATTTCAAAATAAATTTTCAAATTTACTTTCTTGATTTCTTCTTTGTCACTGCCTGTAATCAACATATCAACATATAAAAGTAAAATTATAATATCTGTAGAAAAATTCTTGATAAATAATGTTATAGCAGTATAGCATGGTTTAAAACCATATCCTGTAATAACATTGTTAAAAGTATCAAACCAAGCTTTAGGTGCTTATTTGAGGCCATACAGTGTCTTTTTTAATTTAAGCACTTTACCTGAAGGAATTATCAATCCAGGTGGAACATCTATGTATACTTATTCATTGAGATTCTCATTTAAAAAAGCATTTTTAACATCTATTTGGAATATATTTCAATTTTTAGTAACTGCAATAGCTACAAGAATTCAAACAGTAGTCATCCTGGCAACCGGAGCAAAAGTTTATTCATAATCTACTTTGTATTCCTGATAATATCCTTTGACAACTAGTCTAGCTTTATGTCTTTCCAAGGATCCATCACTTTTGGTTTTTACTTTAAAAACTCATTTACAGCCTATAGTCTTCTTTCCAATGGGTAAGTTTATAATTTCTCAAGTATTGACTTTTTTAAGAGTATCTAATTCTATATGCATAGCCTTAATACATTCTTGTAAATTTTTTGTTTCATTGTAATACGATGGTTCAAAATATGAATGAATAGCTATAAGATATGCTCTATGTTTAGGAGAAAATGAGTCATAAGACACAAATTTATTTGGAATTCTTAAGATTCGTTCAGATCTACGAATAGTGGTTTGTTCTGAGGAAATTTCTAATGTTTCATGGTTACTTTGATTTGTACCTTCATCGGGTATGTTTCGATTTCTTCTAGTGTAAATTGTTGGTTCAACTGTTATTTTATTCTCAATAGGAGGTTCTACACAAATATTTTCATCATTAGATAATAGTTTAAATAAAAAGGAGTAATCAGAATTTATGTCTTGCGATATGTTTCCTTCAAATCCACTTTCATTTTCAACAAAGTTAACATTCCTCGAGACTAGAAGTTTATCATTTTTTATGTCATAGCATTTAAATCCTCTTTGTGTTTCAGAATACCCAATGAACGCACAAGAAATAGCCTTAGAAGATAGTTTATCTCCTTTAATATTTAAAACATAACACTTACAACTGAAGATTCTTAGTCTTTGATAGCCATGTTGATATTTAAATAATTTTTCAAAAGGAATTTCATTAGACAAAGTTTTTGAAGGCATTCTGTTTATAAGGTATACTGAGGTTAATGCAACTTCAGCCCAAAGATTTTTTTGAACATTCTTAGCAATAAGAAAGGTACTTGCAGTTTCTATAATATGTTTGTGTTTTCTTTCTGAAATTTTGTCATGTTGTGGTATTCTAGGACACGATCTTTGATGTAAAATTTCTTCATTTTCTAAAAATTGTTTAAATTCATTTGACAAGTATTCTCCTTCAGAGTCAGTTCTGAGAATTTTTAGCTTACTTTCAAATTGATTTTGAATCATGTTATGGAACGTTTTGAAGATTGTAAATACATCATATTTAAATTTAAGAAAGTAAATCCAATAATATCTAGTGAAGTCATAGATAAACACAACATAATAAGAGAATCCTCCTTTAGAGACTATGGGAGCAAGACCCCACATATCTGAATGGACTAATTCAAGCGGCATTGAAGAGAAAAAAGTTCTTTCACCAAAAGGCAAGGCTTTCATTTTACCAAGTAAACATTCTTTATATTTAAAAATATTTTTACAAAGATTCTTGGTAATAGGTACAAAATTTAATTTTCTTATATTTGGATGCCTAAGTCTATGATGCCAAGTCCGTATATCTTTTGTTTGAGCAATGTTACAAAATGATTCATTTGGAATACAAAGAAAATCCATATAATAAAGATCACCTTGCCTAGAACCTTCCTCAATCAATTTCCCGGACTGACGATTCTGCACCCAACATTTATTTGATGAGAATATGACATCACATCCATGATCCGAGATTTGAGAAACGGAAAGTAGGTTAAGATAAAGTTTTGGTATAGATCTTATTTTTGAAATATAAAATTTGTTATGTTTTGACAAATCATTTTTAAAAATTCCAACACCCTCTATTTCCAAGGTATTGTCATCGGCAGTGGAAACAAATGATGCATTTGAGTTAGGTTGACATTCAGATAAAATAGACTTGTGTGGAGTCAACCGGTAGGAGTAGGTTAAGATGAAGTTTTGGTATAAATCTTATTTTTGGAATATAAAATTTTTTGTGTTTTGACAAATCATTTTTAAAAATTCCAACACCCTCTATTTCAAGGCAGTGCCATCGACAGTGGAAACAAATGATGCATTTGAGTTATGATGACATTCAGATAAAATAGACTTGTGTGGAGTCAACCGTTAGGAGAAGTAGGTTAAGATGAAGTTTTGGTATAAATCTTATTTTTGGAATATAAAATTTGTTTGTTTTGACAAATCATTTTTAAAAATTTCAACACCCACTATTTCCAAGGCAGTGCCATTACAGTGAAAACAAATGATGCATTTGAGTTAGGTTGACATTCAGATAAAATAGACCTGATTGGAGTCAACCGTTAGGAAAAATAAACAAAGGATGTTCTAGAAAGATACTTTACCTTAAAAACTCAATTGTTAGGAGAAGTAAGAAGATCATATAGGACTTCTAGACCCCCTGAGAGGATTGTCTCATATGAATCCTTTTCATTGCAATATAAAACTTGTTTAGCTAAAATTTTGTCCTATTTTAAACTTGTCACGTATAAACAAGCAAAGAAATATCTCGAATGGATAAAAGATATGAATGAAGAATTAGGAGAACTCCAAAAATCTACAACTTCAGAAATATTTGAGTTATCTGAAGGTAAGAAAACTATAGGATGTAGATAGGTTTATAAAGTTAAAACTAAGAGTGATGGGACCCTAGAAATGAACAAAGTCAGGTTAGTTGACAAAGGGTATGTACAAGAATACGGGATAGATTATGATGAGACATTTGCACTAGTAGCTAGGATGACTTCAGTTAGAGCCCTTATCAATATTATGGTTGTTAAAGGTTGAACTATCTACCAAATGGACATAAAAAATGTCTTTTTAAGTGAGGATTTAAAAGAAGTTTATATGGATTCACTTTCGGGATATAAAGTTCCTTCTGGTAAGGTACTTCGATTAAGAAAGTCTCTTTATCGTTTAAAACAGACATCAAAAGTATGGTATGATCGCTTTAGTTCTGTTATGCCAAAACTTGGTTTTAAATCTTGTTATATTGATATTGTTATATTTATTAAGAAATCTGATGCAGGAATCGTTATTCTTCTTCTTTATGTCTATGTCACATGGACTCGCCAACTAGGTGTTGTACCCGCATCGCACCCACACCCGATGCGGTCAACCTGACCATGGGTGCGGTCAACCTGACCCTGGGTGTAGTCAACACACCCAGGGTCATTTATGTCCAACTTTTGGACTTTATATATATATATATATATATATATTTAATTTTTTATATTTTTGCTGCACACCCACACCCAAGTTTTTTGAAAGTGCCGCACTCCCGCACCCACACCCATGTGACATAGCTTTATGTTGATGGCATGATCATCATAGTTGAACACAAACAAGGAGTAAAGCATATTAAATGAATTCTTAAAAAATATTTTGAAATGATTGATCTTGGATTTCTTAGATTTTTCCTAAGGATTGAGGATGCTTATTCTCCTAAGAGGTATTTACTTTCTCAAACCAAGTTTACTAATGATATTATTAACAGGTGAGGCATTACTGATGAAAAAAGGGTGGATACCCCTGAAGTTACTAATGCCAAAATAAAGATTGATGATGGAACACCTCTTGATGATCCTACTCCGTATTGCCAAATGAATGGCACCTTGACTTATTTAACCTTTAATAGGCTTGATATTGTGCATGCAGTTCATACTGCTAGCCAATTTCAACATTCTTCCACCATAGTTCACATGAGTGTTGTGACGAGAATAGCTAGATATTTACAAACCTTTACCTTTAGAAGACTTTTGTTATCATCTTCTTCCTCTCTTGAGTTGATTGTTTACTCTGAATCAGATTGGGGAGAAGATCCAAATGATCAACGCTCAACTATTGGTTTTTGTGTGTTTTTAAGTGATTCTCTGGTGTTGCGGAAGTGCAAAAAACAATAAAAAGTATCTTTATCATCCACTGAAGTTAAGTACCATACAATGGCTACTACAACATTAGAGATTGTTTGGTTGAGAAGATTACTTGAAGACATGAGCATTCATCTTCAAACATCATCTAGATTATGTTGTGACAATAAGAGTGCAATATACATAGCTGGCAATCATACATTTTGTTGCGGAAGAAATGAAGGCACTGAACCCTAGGTAGAGAGAGATAGAGAGAGAGAGAGAGAGACGGCTGCAAATAATAGAACATCTTAGCTCGTTATTAGGGCTTCTCTCTATATTAAATAGAGAGAGGCTGAAAAGAGTAGTTACATTTAAGCCTACTATAAAATCAAAATTTCAAATAGCCTCTAATATATAAAAAGACTTAACTTAAAACCACCTATTCTCAACACTCCCCCTCAAGCTGGAGCATAGATATCAATCATGCTCAGCTTGTCACAACATTTTGAGAAATTTGGTCTAGCAAGAGGTTTTGTAAACATATCCGCAACTTGGTCTTCAGACTTTAGGTATTTGGTAGTGATATAACCAGCATGAACCATATCTCTTACATAGTGGCAATCAACCTCAATGTGCTTTATTCTCTCATGAAATACAGGATTGTTCGCTATATATGTTGCCGCTTTATTATCACACATCATGGTCATGGGAGAAGAAACTTTCACCTGAAGATCATTAAGAATAGTACGAACCCATATCAATTCAGCAGCTGTTTGGGCCATAGCCCGATATTCCGATTCTGCACTTGACCTAGAAACAACATTTTGTTTCTTACTTCTCCAAGACATCAAGTTGTCTCCCAGAAACACACAGAATCCTGTGGTAGATTTTCTATCCACTACAGATCCTGCATAGTCAGCATCAGAATAGGCCACTATCTCCAGATTTCTACCTTTTCTGAACAATAACCCCTTTCCAGGAAAAGATTTTACGTATCTGAGAATCATAATAGCTGCATTCCAGTGTACCTCAGTTGGTTTGTCCATAAACTGACTAACTTTGCTTACAGCTAAATCAATATCCGGCCTAGTCACAGTTACATACAGTAGCTTCCCTACTAGGGAGCGATAGCTTTTGCTATCAACCGGTTTTGACTCTTCTTCAAACAACTGAACTTTATGGTCCATGGGAATATTTGCTGGTTTAGCTCCCAACATTCCCGTTTCCTTTAATAAGTCAAGAACATACTTCCGGTGAGACAAAACCATCCCTTCACGGCTCCTGGCAACTTCTATACCCAGAAAATACCTGAGTGAACCAAGGTCTTTTGTAACAAGTGTTTTTGAAGATGAGCCTTTGTGGCTTCAATAGCTTTCACATCATTTCCTGTAAGAATGATGTCATCCACATATACCACCATAACCACTATGTCAGAGCTAGTTTTCTTTATACAAAGTGTATGATCTGTTGCTGATCTATTAAAGCCAAAACGTGACATCACTTCAAACAACTTTTGAAACCATGCACGAGGACTTTGTTTCAAGCCATAAATTGCCTTTCTCAATCTACACACCTTCTGACACTCCCCCTCAACCTCGAATCCTGGAGGTTGTTGCATGTAAACGGTCTCAGATAGATCCCCATATAGAAATGCATTTTTCACATCTAATTGGTACAAGCTCCAACCATGTTGAACAGCTACTGAGAGAACAAGACGGATGGTACCCATCCGTGCAACAGGAGAAAAAGTTTCAAAGAAGTCAATTCCATATATCTGAGTATACCCTTTCGCGACTAATCCGGCCGTGTACCTTTCAATAGAACCATCAGATTTGTACTTTATTGTATATACCCATTTACATCCAACAATGTCAGCACCTGCTGGGGAATCAACTAGATCCCAGGTATGCTGAGATACTAAAGTTGTCATTTCTTCTTGCATTGCCAGCTTCCAGCGAGTATCAAGTTCCGCATGTTGATAGTTCAGAGGAATAGTTTCAGCAGATAAGGCTGAAATAAAAACCTTCATCTAATGTCCAATTCTGGCATGGGAGACAAAATGAGATATGGGATATAAGGTACATTGTCTTGTCCCCTTTCGTAGAGCAATAGGCCTGTTATCATCATCCTGAAGATCACGATTGTCAGTAGAACTTACCTCAGAAGAAGAAGAAGATGAAGGCTCTTGCGGAAGTGGAGCTCTACGCACATATACCAATGGAGGATTATTAAATCTGGACGAGGATGAAGTTTGGTTCGGTAATGAGGGCACAGATTCCAAAGGAAAAGGAGGTATAGGTAATGGAAAAGACTCAGCTGGATCAACCTGCAACGGGAAACCGGAAATAGAGTAATATGGAGAGGATTCCAGGAAAGATACATCTGCACTGACATACTCTCGGCGAGAAATAGGATCATAACATCGATAGCCCTTTTGATTTTTTGGATAACCGATAAATATGCATTTTGTAGCTTGAGCGGCTAATTTATCACGGTCAGGGCCAAGTTTGTGTACAAAACAAACACATCCAAATATTTTTGGTGATAAAGAAAAAAGTGGAGCATTAGGTTTTAGGATATGTAATGGAATGTGATCACCTACAAAAGACGAAGGCATGTGGTTGATCAGATAGCAAGTAGTGGCAATCGCATCACCCCAGTATAACGCAGGAACATTGGATTGAATCATAATGGTCCTGGCAACATCAAGGAGGTGCCGATGTTTTCGCTCAGCCGCCCCATTTTGTTGAGATGAATAGGCACAGGAAGTTTAGGGTTGGATGCCATGATCTTGGTAAAATTGTAACAGACCTTTTGATTTAAACTCGAGAGCATTATCAGTGCGAACAATCTTGACAATAGATTCAAACTGAGTTCTTATTTCAGGAATTAGAGATTTAATAATACTTGGAACTTCAGATCGTTCTTTTATTAAAAATACCCATGACAACTTAGAGAAATCATCAACAATAACAAGATAATAACGACACTGAGTCCTAGTAGGAATCTTACTAGGACCCCATACATCTGCATGAAGAAGTTCAAAAACTTTATTACTAGACTGACTCTGACTCGATGGGAACGAACTTCGATGACGCTTGCCCAATTGACATGCTTCACACTGAAAGGATGTGGTGGAAGGAATCTGAGGAAAGACCGACCGAAGCTTTGACAATGAAGGATGACCAAGACGACAATGCCACTGAACAGGACTGAATGAATGTTCCACTGCAGCATGAACAGAACCCATTGGATGATGTAGGTAGTAAATTTCATTTTCTTCCTAGCCTCCAAAAATCTTCTTCCCCGTCAGCAAATCCTGAAAATGACAACCCATTGGATCAAATATTACTCTACAGTTTTGTTCTTTTATAAGGCAACTAACAGAGAGTAAACTTTGAGAAAAGTTTGGAGCATGAAGAGCATTTTTCAACTGTAATAAGGAGGATATAGAAATATTTCCCTGACCAACAACCGGAGAGGAGCTCCCATCGGCTAAGGAGACTCTAAGCTGAGCCTTAATATCCTTTAGATCTGAAAAACACGTGAATTTCCACACAAATGTCTGGATGCACCAGAGTCAATAACCCACTTACTATTAGTCGGATGAAGATGATTTCCGGTTGAATATGCAACACCAGCTACAGGAGGAGTGGAACTCAAAGGTCGAAGAGCTATCAGCTCATCATATTCCGCACGACTAAGAGTGATACTACTTTCATTTTGAGCGATATTCTTTTGTACATTTGTTGCCTCGATAGTAGTCACATTTGCTTTAGGAGTATATGACTTTGATGAAGAAGAGGTTGGCCGACCATGCTTATCCCAGCAACGATCTTCTAAATGTCCAGATTTTCCACAGAATGTACATTGAAGCTTTCCTCTGCCTCCCATACCACGTCCACGACCTCGTCCTCTGATATTCTGAATATTTCCACGCCCATAACCAGATAAGACTATAAGGGCAGATGACTGAGTCACAGGCTGAGATTGTGGAAGAGAGATCGCTAGTCTACTCAGATGATTGTATGCATCAGCAAGGGTAGGAACATCTGATCCAGTCAACATTTGAACTTTTGCAACAGAAAAATCTGAAGAGAGACCGGTAAGAAAACGAGCAACCATGGTTTGTTCTTGATGATCCTTCTGCTTCGAGCAACACAGAGGCCTGTGAGCATTAAGTCGTTCAAACGCAACTTTGACAGAGGCATAGTACTGGGCTAAGGTCTGATCTCCCTGCTGCAAATTATATATCTCCTGTTCGACTTGTAGGACACGACTTACATTCGTTTCTTGTGAGTATGTATCACAAAGATTGTCCCACATTAGTTTGGATGTATTATAGTAAATCAATCCATCTGCAATATGGGGTTCGACACTATTCATGATCCATGACATAACTATGTCATTATCTTCATCCCAAGTAACATATTTTCCCAATTTTTCAGTGGGTCCATCTTCCAACAAAATATGTTTTCGACGATGTCCAGATACCGACATCATAAACGTTATGGACCATCTGGCATAGTTGGTTTCATTCAATCTTACAGAAGAACCGTACGAAAAAGGATTGGCAAATGCTTTATATTCTCCAATATGTTCCAATTTGGAATCACATTTTGAAGTTTCAGCCATACTAAAAATATACTTTTGTTTCAGCAAGGACAGATTTCAATAACTTGTGTTCCACTCACACAACAACCCAGCAGCTGTTTAAAAAAAAACACCGACAATAAGGAACAGCAGGCCAAAAGAAGAGTTTTATTTCAGTACAGCAGGGAATCAAGCCTGCAATTTCTGCTACAGTAGTGGACAGCAGCCCACACACATGAATATTGAACAGTTGCACACACATATGAGACAATCACGCATCAGCCAGAACCGACGACCAGCATCTATCCGCCACACAGACTCCCTCGACAAACAAACTGATAATTTTCATCACAGCAGATAAAACCAACTTGTTGTTTCCACTAATCACGACAGCATAAAAAAACAATAACGATAGATGCTGCAATCACGATAGATGCTGAAGTCACGCCAGCAGTTGCAATCACGACAGTAAAGAAATTAACGACAGCATGAAGAATCACAGCAATCACGACAATCATGACAATCACGACAGCATGTTGTAAATCACGACGGCCAACAAACAGGAAGTTCATTTCTTCAAAGGACAAACAACCATACGAAGGAAATCAAATCACGACAGGGGCACGATAGCCATACGAAGGTAAACAATGTTATCAGCTGCCAAATCCAGAAAATATCAGCAGATCTCGATCAAGAGAAGGGGGTTATGACTGCCAGACCTGAAGATACACTCACACGATGGTCATTAGATCTGATGACAGATCTGGCCCAGATCTGTTATCAGATAAAAAAAAAAATAAATCCACACCTGGTTCGAGATCGTTGCAGATCACGCTCCTGATGTAGATCATGCTCCTTGGTGTAGATCACGCTCCTAAGATCGTAGGCTCTGATACCATGTTGCGGAAGAAATGAAGGCACCGAACCCTAGGTAGAGAGATAGAGAGAGAGAGAGAGAAAAGTAGAGAGACAGACGAGAGAGAGAGAGAGACGGCTGCAAATAATAGAGCATCTTAACTCGTTATTAGGGCTTCTCTCTATATTAAATAGAGAGAGGCTGAAAAGAGTAGTTACATTTAAGCCTACTATAAAATCAAAATTTCAAATAGCCTCTAATATATAAAAAGACTTAACTTAAAACCACCTATTCTCAACACATTTCATGAAAGAACCAAACATATAGAAATGAATTGCTACTATGTGTGTGAAAAAAATCTGAAAAAGACCATTAGCCTACCATATGTTACTTCGGAGTATCAACTAGCAGACTTCTTCATCTAGATTTTATTTTCTTCTTGACAAACTTTTGGATATCACATCGTAAGTTTGAGGGGGGTATTAAAATATATTAAATATAATTATATATATACTCAAATATATATAATTATATTTTATGGTATTTAGGGATATAACTAGGGGTGTTTTGGTCATTTCACACATGCAATAGAGGTTGTCCACTAGGGATAGTTTATCTTTTTTATAGGATTTATTTTTAATGTCTTTTATGTAATAATGTAAGGTCACTATGGTCATCATGTCCATAGAGTTGTTGGGATAGCTCCCAACGATATCCCAACGACTCTTGGGAGCTCCCTAAGGCCACCTTGTGTTGTATATAAAGAGGGCCTTCCCTCTCTTGGTTCAATGCTTCCTTAAGAATTTTGGAAATAATATCTATTTTTATATTGGTGTTCTTCCTCTCTTTTGAGAGGTTTATGCTCATGGCCCTTTTGAGGCTGTGATGTATTTGGCCCATTGGTGGCATTTGTATTTGTGTATGCACATTTGTAGCCCCTTGTCCCATTGTTGTAGTCCATTTGTTGTTTCATTGCATTCACTACTTTTAGAAGCTAAATAGCTTTTGGTGGACTTTTCATGTTTTGAAGTCACTATAATTTTTTAAATTTCAGTCGGACATTCTAGCCTTGATTGATGAGTCTAGAGCTAGGGTTAATGCTAAGTTAGAATTATGGAGACAGACTTTGGAAGCTAGAGGTTTTAAGTTGAGTAAGAGTAAGACTGAATATATGGAATGTCGGTTTAGTAAGCAACGAAGTAGTGATGGGAGAGTAGTGAAGCTTGGTGAGCAAGAATTACCGGTGAATGATTATTTCAAATATTTGGGATCCATCATTCAAAAGTATGGAGAAATTGATGGAGATGTAAATCATAGGATAAAGGTTGGGTGGATGAAATGGAAAAGTGCAACTGGAGTGTTGTGCGATCGTAGAATGCCATTGCGGTTGAAGGGAAAGTTTTATAGAACGACTATTAAGCATGCTTTACTATATGGTACGGAATGTTGGGCTGCCAAGAGACATCATATTCAAAAAATGAGTGTAACCGAGATGCGCATGCTGAGATGGATGTGTGGAAATACAATAAAAGATAAGATTCGGAACGAGGGGATACGTAAGAAGGTAGGCGTTGCACCCATTGAAAATAAAATGAGAGAGAATCGTTTACGGTGGTTTGGACATATTCGGCGAAGGCCTAATGATGCTCCAGTTAGAAGGATGGAGAAATAGGAAAATATATTAGTTAAAAGAGTTTGGGGTAGGCCTAGAAAGACATGGATTGAGGTGATAGGAAAGGATATGAATGCTTTGAACCTCACCGAGGACATGGCATTGGATAGAAATGATTGGAGGAGAAGGATTCATGTGGAAGACCCATAATGATTTTCTTTTTTGGTTCATATCGCCGACCCCAATTTTGGGATGAAGGCGTAGTTGTTGTTGTTGTTTGATTCTGGCCTTATTTTCAGGTCTGAACACTCATATCACTCGCTCACTAAACTATGGTTTTTTCACCCATTTAATCCTAGACTCATGTTGCATTGAAATGAACTGCCACAATTGAAGTCATGGACACTTTTTTTGTTGCAATAGCAAGATATACGACTTCAATTGAACAGTCACAGATTTTGAATTTCCATAGTGATTTTGTAGTTCTAAATCTTTTAGCATTTGCAACTTGCGAACATTGCAAACAAATGCTCAATATATAACATGCAAACCCATAAGTCCATTTCTTTATACCCCTGAATAAAGATAAGAAGCCATGTCAAAATATACTCAAATACAACAAAATTTTCTGAATTTTGCAGGTTTTTCCTTTCTTTAAGGATATTGGGAATAAAATGTGAGGAAAACAAAAAAAAAACTTTTGGTTAAGATGTTGGCAGATATGAGGCATCATTCATCTATTCCTTGCACAAAAAGCACATGCTTCTCACATCATATGCAAGAAACAGATAATAAGCATATATATGGATTATCACTAACTCCTCTAAAGGTTTGCATAAAATAAGTGGACAACGTTTTTGTTAAGTCCTCTTTAAGTAATAGCCATCCAGGGAACCTAGCCCTGGCCTTTCAGTAGCTAATCCTTACAGGGTCATATCCTAAAGAAAGTTGCATAATGTGCATCACCCAATTGATGAATCCACTATAATCTCAAGTGCAAGTGGCAATGAAAAAGGTGAACATATTTCATTCGAAAACTAAATCAAGATTGATTATCATTAATGGATGAAGACATTATAAGGATAATTATTCACAGTGGAACGGAAATCCCTACCTGTATGCTTGCAATTAAAGCAGGTTCAACGGTCATAGCTTCAGAATCGAGGCTAGACAATGTCTCACTAGAAGCATGCCAAGGCTCACTTATCAATGATGCAGGATGTACAAGTGCAGATTCAATTCCTTTCCCCAGCATGTCAAGGAGGAGACGTGCCTGCATGTCTAGAACCAATGCTCTAACCTCTTGACCAACAGTACCTTCCAGTAATCGGCACTTTATCCTATCTATGCTCTACATGATCAAACGAGAGATGGATTAACCTAACAACTCTTTTACCATAAAATTTTGGTGAAAAAGTATGTTCATAAAGGAAATATCTTCCACATTATCATCTTGCATAAACATATTTTCATTGAACGCTTCATCATGAAAAGTACAGACAACATTTAATCTGCGCCAAACATCCAGCACATATGAACTTAAAAGATGTCCTACACTAATATCTATCAACATTACATTTAATCTGCGCCAAAGAATGAAATCTCAGCACACTCAATGAAGTCATAATATATAAAAGCAAAATAACAACATGAAACAATGTCGGGATGCAAGAATAATGTTGAACATGAACAACCATCGAAGCACAGTAAAGTTTGGATATATTAATATGCAGCAATTTTCTTTTTGTAATCATTTCAAGTAGTCTGAACATTGTTTGGTTCCTCCATTTTCATTTATACAATATAATTTCTGTTAATATAAGAAGAAATAAATTCCAATTTTAAAAACAGTGAGGTAGCTGTTTTTTCCATTTATGTTTATAGAACTTATTGGAGCACTACCCTCTCCCCCTACCTCCTTTCCTCTTCCCTCACCTTCCACACATGACCCACCCCCTTCCCTCATCCCACAAAGGATCTTGCTCCTTCCAACTATTTCTTTTTTGGGAATGAAAAAGAAATAAGACGATTTTCCGTACCTTGACTTCTCACAATAATTATTATCCCTCTTCTCTTCCTCTAACTCTCAACTTTCTTTCTAATTCTCTTTTTCTTTCTTTCTCCCAACAAATCATTCTTAGCAAGGCAATCAGCCATGGTTACCTACAATAACATGGTATGAGAGCAGTCCTGAACCACTTCATTTATCAAAGCTGGGGTTGCAGGATGACATCAGCCAAGAGTGGATATTCAGTTCGGATTTTCAGGTCTTCTAGCTGATGTTTTTAGAGGATTTAAATTTATTTTTCAGCAATTTTTTTGCTCACTATTGAAGAGCATCAGAATTTATTTCTGATTTTCTGCTGCCACATGTAGTTGGGGTTGATTTCTGTTGACAGGAATTCTGGGTTGAAATTTGTAGTTATTAATCACTTGGTTTGGTTGGAATTGATGAAAAAGGGCAACGAGGATGATGAAAGTCAAAAATATTAGCAATTTGAAGTTAGGTGAGAATTTGTAGCAGGCAAACTTATATGGTTTTTTATGATGATGGTGGACTATTTATTCTATGTTTCTTTCAATGTTGATAGATAACGAGCTGTTATCCTAAGTTTCTTTGAATTGCTGATATACAAGGATTTATTAGTGTTGAATGAATATAAAGGAGCTATTTATCCTATGTTTCTTTGGTTGCTGATATATAAGGGTTTATTATAGTGTTGAAAGGTTATAGTGTTAAAAGGTGTTCGTTGTAGTGACAGCAAACAGTTGAGTTTCTCTTTGTAGTGTGTTAGAGTGTTTTGACCGTCCCTCGTAGTGCTTATGGAATGTATAGGCCCTTTTTTCCGATGATTGCTGTAATATCACGTGTTTTTATACTTAGTTAAATTTAGCGATTTCTGAAATTTGGTAGGTAGAACCCTATATGTTAAGTTGTGATAATTGAGTCTGGGCTTGGCCCAGGTCTCATTGACAAGACCTAAATGAGCCAACTGAACTATGATAACAAGTTTTATTTTCAACCTTTAAAATCAAGCGAAATTCGAGCAAAATTCAAGTTAAATTCAAGTGAATTTAAGAGGCGAAATTCGAGCAAAATTCGGGTTAAATTCAAGTGAATTTAAGAGGCGAAATTCAAATTATATACCGTTAGATGCACCTCAAAATTCTGCATCCAACAATAGTTTACTTTTCCGAATCCGAGCTACGGTTGGCTTGAAAATCACATTTTTTTCAAAAAGGCTTGTCTCGATGGGATCGGGTTTGGATTGGATCGGAGTGGATCTGATCCATATAATCCAAAATAATATAGATCTGGACTCAGTCCAAGAGCCATATTAATTAGGATCTGGTTCAACTTACAATCCAAATGGATTTTGGATATGGACTTGGATCTTGGATCCAGGTCCAACGAAAATAAAGCTTTAAATTTAAAATACAGGTTTAAATTAAGGAAATGAAAGGTTTAAAAGACTCCCAGAGGGATAAAGTACCCTCTGATTTTTTTGGGGAATTTAATAAATAATAAATAATTATTATTTAATTATTTTAATATAAAAGTCAATAAATTCTAAATTTTATATATAAGATGCAGCTAGGGTTTCTAGAGGGGGTGTCACCCTCTAGAAGAGTCCAACAATATGACCTTGAGATAAAGAAAGTAAAAAGTAATAAGAATAAAGTAGAATTGAAAAAAAAAGAAGGAAAGTCAACAAAAGAAATTTTAAGAAAAAAAGAATAGGGAGTTGGAGATAGGCTCCCATATAGGAAGCTCTATCTCCAGACCCTAGAAGGGGGGCATCACCTTCTAGCGGTCCCATTATATAAACTCAAAAAAAAAAGGAAGAAAGAAAAGAGAAAGAAGAGAGAGAGAGGAGAAACCGTGGGAGAGGAAGAAAAAGAAAAAAAAGGAGGATATCCACCTTCTTCTCCGGTCGTCCGATAAGTTTTTGGGACTCTCACGGTTTCCAAACAAGGTACGGATTCTTCTTTTGATTCGGATATGGAAAAAGAATCTAAATCAGATTTAGGTGATATTTTTTGAAGGAAACCATGAATCTGATGTTGGTTTCACATATTCAATCCATGAAAATCGCTACGTGTATGTTTAGTGATGGGTATTTTCTGTTTAAATCTTGATTTCATAGCCTACATACGATTATGCACATAAGTAGATATATGTATATATGTGCTTCAAAACACACACACACACACACATATATATATATATGTGTGTGTGTGTGTGTGTGTGTGTGAGTGGGGTTTGTCCAGACCTGCCCTTGACCCACGACGGGCTGGTTTGGATCAGGTCTGTCATGCCAATTTATTTGTCAGTGTGATTTTCAAAAAACAAATAATATATGCTGGGTTTTATTTCAGATTTATGTTTTCTTTTATATAAACATAATCTGTTATATGCTGGATTTTTTTTTAGAATCTGCTAAGCCCAGCCGATCCACAGTCGGCTGGGCAGGTTCACAAGCTGTTAAAGCCCAGCCGAGCACAGGTCGGCTGGGTAGATTTATGTTGCTGTTCAGGCCCAGCCGACTTGCTGTTCAGCTGCTGGTCGGCTGGGCAGATTTGAAACAGAAAAAAAGAGAAAGAACTGGTGCAGTTCTGGGCAGATGCATAAATCATCCAAGCCCAGCCAACTGTCGGTTGAGCAGAATCAGATTTGAAACAAAAAAAAAGAGACAGTGAGCCGAGCCGATTGTCTAGGCTGGGCAGTCACTTGTCTGTCAAGACCCAGCCGAATGACGGCTGGGTAAAAAGGCAAACAAAAAAAATGGACTGTCAAAGCCCAGCCGACTGCATCGGCTGGGCAGACTCAGAAACAGAAACTGATAACAAAATTTGGGCAGTGTACATTCAGCAGACTGTCGGCTGGGCAGATTTCAACAAAAAAATATATGCATAATGAACATGTCAAGTATGTTCAGATTCACATGTAATGACGTTCAAATTTACATGTAATGTATGTGCAGATTCACACACGTGCAGATATATATATATATATATTCAGATTTAGAGGAATGTTCAGATTTACATGAATGTTTAAATTGCTAGTATGTCCAGATTTTCATGCGCATATGTATGATTATAAATGCTCATGATTATGTTCAGAATTTGATATGCTAAATGCTCATAGTTATGTCCAGACTTGCATATTTAAAATGCACATATTTATGGCCAGATTTACATAGGTTAAAAGTATAGATTTTATACAGGTTAAATGTTAGATTTATACATGTGTAATATGCAGATTTGTTTGTTGGTACATGTTTAGATTTTTGCAAGTTTATAACCGGACTGTTATGCACGTTTGCAAATGAACATTGGAATGTATTCATTTGACTACCAATGCTATCCCGTGTGCGGGCAGCAGATCTTGGACTGAGTGGGTAAGTGTTGAATCCCGAGCTTGCTCGAAATGGCAAAAAGATTTATGTTTACACATGCTTATCAGAATTAATATGATGTTTGCATACATATGCATGTAATGAGAACGTGAATCCTGAAATTTACATTGTGTTGCACTAGCGTGATTACATGTATGTTTGCATATTGTGCATGAGATGAATCATGAAACTAAATATATATTTTGCAATCATGTGATCATATGCATATGTGAAATGTTTATTCACGTATATTCTCATTATAGTTGCATGAATGAGCATTTGTGAGCATGATGAATGATTTTACATGAGCATGCTCATTTTGGTTTTTGCATAAGGTGCATCAGTGTTTAAAAGTGAACCATTGTACGCCGTGTGGGCCACGATCAAGTGTTGCTCTATGTTTAGTTATATGCATCGCAAAAATCTAATTGATGTTTATTGAGTTCTGAATTAAATGCATTGTTCATATTGTAACAGGTTAAGGTCATGCGTTTGTGTTTTACATGTTGATTTGCAAAACAAAATTTGGTGTTGTGTTTTGCATGCTAAATTACAAAACAAATGTTGAGAAATAAATATTTCTTTGATAAAAAGAGAAAACAGTGTAATTAATGCTCTTCTTGGATGTCCCTTCTTTAGTGTAAAAATTTCGAACTTCGGTTTTGGGGAACAGTGAGGATACTAAAACTCCGTGTGCGATTGTGCCCCTGAACCCAACTAGGTGGTTCACCTCTCGTTTACGGTTTTTGAAAGATTCTGCCACTTTGTCTGGGGGTGATGTGTAGACACAGTTGTTGTTATTGGTATACCAAGAAAGTGGCATTAGTGGATGCTGATTTCCCTAATGTTTCGACATTAGATAATGAATTTTAATGTTTCGATGGATGGTGTTGATTCTTGATATTGGTCGAGGGCCAAGTGTCAAACCCAATAATAAAATATAAATTGTGTGTTAAACTACAATTAGAGACCTAACTTGACCTCGGGAATTGTTGTGCCAGTTTTTTAGTATCCGCAGGTTTTAATGGAAAGTGAAACTAAAATTGTGTGCATTTAATAGGGACATGCATACAAAAGAAAACTCTGATAAGAGATAATAAGATATTCATGCATGTGCATAGATATCACGCGTACTCCTGTTCTGCATTAGATCATGCATCTTTATTTGTTCTTTTGATTGTGATGTCTTGATGTTGCATGATGATTGTTCATTAATGATGAATGGTTAATTGGATTATGAATTTATTATAGATGTATTCTTCTAAAAATGTTGCATGAATTTGATTTGTATTCTTCTTGCTTATTTAATTTTTTAGAGGAATTCGTACGCAAGATCTATGATTCTAACACCGAATATTTTATGTTTTTCACAGTCTCTGAAGCCCAGTGATGAGACCAGTTGTCATAGGGAGCTACGAGGACTGCGTGACTACTTGACGATTTAATTTGGGACAGAGTGGCTCTATATTTTGTTTTATTTGACATTCTTTTACTTATTGTTCTCAAACTTTATTGATTGATGAATAAAGTTATTTTGGTTTGAATAATGGTGGTATAAGATCCCTTGTGGCGTGGATTGTGGTTATGACTGTAAGGCCCAAGGTCTCTGGGTTTGTTTTCACAATTGTTTAAAAAAAATGATTTTCAACAGGGATAAGTTGGGGTCGTTACAATTGTTGGTGAGTGTGCAACCAGTTAGAAGTTCGAACAGCCCAGAAGAAGATTATTGTATAGACTATTAGTATACAAGGATTTAGAAGTGAACCCTAGCTTAAGTTCTAGGGAAGGAACGAAAGAGGGTGCTACGATGAACCCCTATGGAAGGTAGGGAACATAAGATTTGATGGATTCCATGTTAAAATGTATCGTGAATATCATAAAATGTATTATATATATATATATATTCCTGTATACGTAAATTAAAATACCCATTAGGGGTATTTAAGTCATTTAAGCATTGTAATAGGCATCAGTCCCAACTTTTTCTATTTTATTTTCTCTTTTTATATTTACTTTTGACCGTTGTAAAAGCCTTGTTGGGAGCTGGTCCAACTAGCCAGGCCCTTGTGTATGGGAGTCCTATTTAAAGGCACTCCCTCCTTTGCATTTGGTAATGCTTGTTGTCAAATATAGTTGAATAAAAGCCCTATTCTTTACTTGTGTTCTTGCCCTCTTTTGAGAGATTTTGTGTTACCCCATAGTGACTCTTTATATTTGGCCCATTTGAGGCTTTTGAACTTGTGTGTGTGTTCACCTTTGTAGCCACTTTGTGGCATTGTATATGTGTAATATCTCATAATTTTTTCATGATTTTAAAATATAAAATATAATTTTTAAATTATATATTTATATTTAATTGATAAAAATCGTGGAAAATATAATCAATTAGAGGTGACATCAGTTGCATTTGGGTGTCGCCCAAAGCCCACTGACAAGAGCTAATTGAGTTAAGTGTAGTTTGAGAAATTTTTAGTTTTAACCTTTAAATTCGAGCGAAATTCAAGTTAAATTCTGGCAAAATTTTGGTATGACAACCATTAGATCCGCCTCAGAACGTAGATCTTGTAGGAGATCTGTTTTCTCAAAATCGGATTACGATTGGCCCAAAAAATATGTTTTACAAAAAGGGGACTAGAAGGCCTCTCTCTAGAACTCGTGTTCTAGAGAGAGAGAAATAGAGTAGAGAAAAAAAAAAGAGAAAAATTGTGTCGACTAGAGAGAAAGGAAAAGAGAGAAAAGAGAAGAAGAGGAAGAAAATCCATTATTTGTCGAGTTTTCTCTAGTTTTCGATCTACGAATCAAGGTACGGGTTTCTCTCTTAATTCGCACGAGAAAGGCAGTTGTATAAATTGATTTGGGCATAGGTTTAGAATGGAAAAAGGGTAATCTGAATTCAAATTTGTATAATATATACATATTTTGCCAATTCTATATATATATATATATATATATTATGATTGCCAATTTCATTAGAAACACTAACATACGATTTGCCAATTTTATGAGTTTGATGAATATATATATATGTATTTCTGATATGTCAATCTTATTAAGCTTGCATCGGAATACATATATGTTGATTTTCTTGATCATGCATCGGAGAAATATGCATGTAGTTCAGATTTATCAATTTCATTAAGGATGCATTTAAAAATATATATATTGTTTAGCTTTGATGATTTTTCTTGCTCATGTATACTGAATATATATATATATATATATATATATACATATTCAGATTTGTCGAGTTGACATGCTCATGGAATCTGAATATATATATATATATGGTTTGTCGATTTTTCCTTGTTCATGCATATGAAAATATGCATATGTTTCAGATTCGTCGATTACAACACACATGAATCGGAGATATATATGTGCTTCCTGATTTGCCGATTTCATACTCACATATATACTATGTCACATGGGTGCGGGTGCGGGGGTGCGGCAGGGGCAAAAATGTAATATATATATATATATAAAGGGGGTCAGGGGAACAGGCGGGGTTTTTTTTCAAATTTTGCAGCTGTCAGCATAATTTTTTAAAAAAAAAATTCGAAGCCCATTTGGGCAAAATTTTTTTTTTAAAAAAATGGACCTTAATGATCCTGGGTGCGGTCAATGCACACAGGATCGGGTTGACCGCACCCGCACTCGCGTCGATGCGGGTGCGGCACCCTCCTAGCCGAATCCCTGTGACATAGCATATATATGTTTTTTATTTTGCCGATTTTATTGTTCCTGAAATATACATATGAATATTCAGTTCTGATCATGATATTTTTTTTCAGTTGTTATGTTATACAAGTATAGCCGACTCATGTACATGTAATGAAATATGCGGAAGAATCCAAGAATGCTAAAGCATTCACTATGTCCCACACGGACAAATGCAACAAGCATAAGAGAGGAAATCCACTAAGGGATATACGAAAGGCCTTATAAAAAGGCTACACACATGAAAAATAATATCACTATTATTGAAGAGGAGCTCTCAAGAGCAATACCACATACAAGGGGGGTTCCCCCTATTTATAAGAAAAGGAGACCAAAGGGGCTCCCAATAGAGTCGTTGGGAGCCCCCAACGGTCACAATTGTGACCGTTGGGGGGCCCAACGACTCCATTGTGGGGCACCTTTTCGGTATCCAAAATACATTTTAAAAAATAAAAAAACAAAAATTAAAAACAGCAAAATAAAAGAAATAAAACAAGTACCCCTATTGGGTACTTGTGAAAAGACCATAATACCCCTATCGGGTATTATGGTGAATATACATCTATATTTATATATATATATAGATGTATTATTACATATGTTTTAACACCCCCCCTCAAACTTTACGGGGGAATGATCGAAAGTTTGCCAAGAAGGAACAAGAAGCGAGGAGCAGGCAGGGCTTTGGTGAAGAAATCTGCAAGTTGATATTCTGAAGTGACATATGGCAGTGTAACTGTTCCACGAAGATATTCATCACGTACATAATGGCAGTCCATTTCAATATGTTTAGTCCTCTCATGGAAAGTGTGGTTGCTGGCAATGTAGATGGCACTTTTGTTGTCGCAACAAAGCATCGAAGCACGAGTAATTTCGACTCCCATATCTTGAAGAAGACTTCGAAGCCACACCAGCTCCATTGTAGTAGTTGCCATATCCCTGTATTCTGCTTCAGTAGAAGACAATGAGACTTTCTGTTGTTTCTTGCACCTCCAAGTAATTAGCGAATCTCCTAGGAAAACACAAAAGCCAGTAGTTGAGATTCGATCATTTGGGTTTCCTCCCCAGTCAGCATCAGTATAAGCTAGTAAATCTAAGGAAGAGATTGAGGATAGGAATAGCCCTTTAGTCAAAGTATTTTTAATATATCGAATGATCCGGAGCACAGCACTCATATGCACAGATGTAGGAGCATGCTGAAATTGGCTTGCAGAGTGCACAGCATGAGCAATATCCGGCCTGGTGATAGTCAGATAGGTGAGGGAGCCTATGAGTTTCCTGTAGGGCGTAGGATCATCCAGCAGAACTCCATCCTCCAGTCGTAGTTTAGCATTGATAACCTCGGGAGTCTCCACCTTTTTTATCATCTGAAATCCCAGATTTGGAACATATGTCTGCAGCAAGCTTCATCTGTGACAATATATACCCTCGAGGAGAGTATGCAACTTCTATACCAAGAAAGTACCTGAGAAAACCCAGATCAGACATATCAAAATTATGTTTTAACATATTTTTAACTTTAAGAATACCACTTTCATCATTGCCAATGATGATCATATCATCAACATAAAGCAGAAGGATGATGATACTATTACCTGCACGTTTAACAAAAAGAGCGGTGTCAGTATAACATGAGCGAAATCCCAATTGTAACATGATAGTACTAAATCTATCATACCAAGCCTTAGGGGCTTGTTTAAGACCATATAAAGCTTTTAATAACCGAAGGGTTTGACCTTGGTTAACACTGATTCCCGGCGGAGGGTCCATATATACTTCTTCATTCAATTGACCATTAAGAAAGGCATTTTTAACATCTAATTGGAATATAGGTCATTTCTTAGATGATGCTACCGCAATTAAAGTTCTAACGCTTGTCATGCGAGCCATGGGAGCAAAAGTCTCCTCATAATCGATGCCATACTCTTGTGAGTATCCCTTAGCAACTAATCTAGCTTTATAACGTTCTAGGGAACCATCACTTTTTGTTTTGACTTTGTAGACCCATCGACATCTTATAGCTTTCTTATTTAGAGGAAGGTGAACTATTTCCCAAGTTTTAGCTTTATTTAAAGCATCTAATTCAACTTTCATTGCTTCAACCCAATGAGGTATACTTTTTGCTTGATTATAATGGGAAGGTTCATAGTAAGAATGCAAGGCTATTAGACAAGCTCTATAGTTAGGTGAGAGAGTTTCATATGAGACAAACCTATTAGGTGGAATTGATTCTCTAGAAGAACGCCTAAGGGAGGTCTCTTCTAGGGGTTCATTAAGCCGCAAGAATTTTTCTAAGGCACTAATAGGTTGGGCTTCCTCACGCCGAGTGTATACTTGGAGATTGTCACCATTAGTTGGTGATACATCATTATCATGAGAATCATGAGTATTTTCTAAAACTTCTGGATGACTCAAAGAGTCATCATTTGAATCTTCTAAAAGATCATTGATAAACATATAATCAATTTCATTTGGTTTTTCCAATATTTCAAATCCATTTTTATCTTCTAAAAAGGTCACATCTTTGGAGACAAATAATTTATTGTTTTTATGGTCAAAGCATCTATAGCCTTTTTGATTTTCACCATATCCTAAAAATACACATTCTATTGCTTTAGGTGACAATTTATCTCTTTTATGTAAAAGAACAAAGCATTTACACCCAAAAATTCGAAGACGATTGTAGTCGGGTGTCATATTAAAAAGTTTTTCATAAGGAGAGATATTGTTCAATTTTAAAGATGGCATCCTATTGATTAAATAGGTGGAGGTTAACACGGCTTCAGCCCAAAAATTTTTAAGAATATTTTTAGAAATGAGTAAGGATCTAGTGGTTTCCAAAATATGCCTATGTTTTCTTTCCGCTAGACCGTTTTGTTGAGGAGTTCTTGGGCAAGATTTTTGATGACAAATGTCATGTTGTTTTAGATATGATTGAAAATCATTTGATAAGTACTCTCCACCCGAATCGGATCTAAGAATGGATATTTGACTTTGAAATTGATTTTGAACTTTTGCATGGAATTCTTTAAAGAAGTTAAAAACTTCCGATTTAAAGTTAAGAAAATAAATCCATACATATCTAGTATAATCATCAATAAAAGTAACATAATACGAATAACCACCTTTAGATAGAACCGAAGATGGCCCCCAAACATCGGAATGCACCAATTCAAAAGGTCTTGTTGTCACAAGGGATCTAATAGGAAAAGGAGTAGACTTCATTTTGCCAAAAATGCAATCTTTGCAATTGATATCTTTTTCTTTACAAAACTTGTGTCCAAAAGGAAAAAGATACATTTTAGAGTAACTTGAATGTCCAAGCCTTTTATGCCAAGTTTCAATATTTTTGTCTTGGACATAAGTACAAAATGAGGTATTTGGAAGCATTAAGTTATCCATAAAATAAAGGTCTCCCTTCCTATGGCCTTGCCCAATCCGCTTCCCGGACCGGAGATCCTGCACAAAGCACCCTTGGGATGAGAAAGATATTTCACATCCATGGTCGGCTATTTGAGAAACGGAAAAGAGGTTAAGATTTAATTTTGGAACTATTCTAACTTTTGGAACAAGGAAATTTTGAACATTTTTAGAATCAAGAGTTCCAACACCATTTATTTTGAGAAAAGTTCCATCGGCCGTAGAGACACAAGACATTTTTGAATTGGTGTGCACATTGGTTAATGCATTTTCATGAGGGGTCATGTGAAAAGAAGCTCCGGAATCTAAAATCCAAGAGTACGTACCGGGAGGTGATGATGAGGCAATGGCGGCACCGGAGGTAGAAGAAGTAGCATTTAGAATTTGTTGGAGAGCCAAGGAAATTTGTCCAAGAGTATCTTTGAGATCCCCGTTCTTGTCGTCATCTTCTTTGGTGGATGATTCTTCAACGGAAGCCACCTTTGGCTTGAATGCTCCATTTAGCTTTGGGCAAATGCGTTTAATATGCCCCGGCTCATTACAATGATGACATATAATCATTTTTCTTCCACCACTCCCTTGCTTACCAAAATGAGGTGGTTTGTATGTTTTGACATGATTGTCGGGTTTAGATACGGCAAGAACCTCATCAATGCTTTTACCCATATTATGCCTAGTCTCTTCTTGAGTAATTTCGGCAATAGCCTCTTCTAAGGGAGGAAACGTAGATCTATGGAGAAGTGAGGATCTAACTTGTTCAAATTCGGGACGAAGCCCAAATAAAAATTGAAACAATCTATCTTGTTCCATTTGTTTTTGTCTTAGTACCACATCCTCCATAGACACCCATTTAGGCTCTAAAAGAGCTAATTCATCCCACAAAGCATTTAGAGCACTATAATAGTCTTGTATGCTCATGTCACCTTGTTTTGTGGTTCTCCCTTTTTCTTGCAAAAAATAAGCTCTTGCAAGATCCTTTTGGGTAAACATACCCTTCATAAAAAACCAAGCTTCATTTGCCCGGCGAAATTTTGCAATATTTGCACATACCTTAAGTTCAACGTTATTCATAAACCATGCTAGGATTTTTGCATGGTTACTCTCCCAATCTTCCATTTGATGATGATAATCTTCAATAGCCTTGAGACGAGCATCGCCTTCAAGTGCTTTCTCTTGATCTTCTTCCATCTTTGTGAGCTTAAGTTGGGGTTCCGGAATGGTCCCCATTAAATAACCCCAAAGCTTCTTGCCTTTGAGATTATTCTCCATTGTGGATGCCCACATCATGTAATTTTTCCCATTGAGCTTGAATGATAGATCGATCTTGACTTCCATTGCTACAAAATGGAGGTGAGAGAAAAAAAAAAGGAAGTAGAGAGATACACGATTTTACCTTAGAAGATCGTATGGCTCTGATACCATGTAATGAAATATGCGGAAGAATCCAAGAATGCTAAAGCATTCACTATGTCCCACACGGACAAATGCAACAAGCATAAGAGAGGAAATCCACTAAGGGATATACGAAAGGCCTTATAAAAAGGCTACACACATGAAAAATAATATCACTATTATTGAAGAGGAGCTCTCAAGAGCAATACCACATACAAGGGGGGTTCCCCCTATTTATAAGAAAAGGAGACCAAAGGGGCTCCTAATAGAGTCGTTGGGAGCCCCCAACGGTCACAATTGTGACCGTTGGGGGCCCCAACGACTCCATTGTGGGGCCCCTTTTCGGTATCCAAAATACATTTTAAAAAATAAAAAGACAAAAATTAAAAACAGCAAAATAAAAGAAATAAATCAAGTACCCCTATTGGGTACTTGTGAAAAGACCATAATACCCCTATCGGGTATTATGGTGAATATACATCTATATTTATATATATATATATAGATGTATTATTACATATGTTTTAACAGTACATGATTTTGGATCAGACTAGCAGCTTTTCACATGTCCGTACAGGTCTGCCCGACCCATGTACATGATTCTGATCATGTACATAAATCAGACCAGTAGTTGTTTACATGTTTGTGTAGGTTTGACTGACCTCATGTACATGGATCAGACCAGCAGCTATTTACATGTTTGTAGTGGTCTGGCCGACCCATGTACACGATTCTGACATGTACATGAATCAGATCAGAGGCTGTTTACATGTTTGCACAGGTCTGGCCGACCCATGTACATGATTCTGATCATGTACATGGATCAGATCAGTTGAGTGTTAACATGTTTATACTTGTCTGGATCAGACCAGTTGAGTGTTAACATGTTTATACTTGTCTGGCTGGCCCATGTACATGATTTACACCGATGTTAGCTATTGAAATGATAATGAGTAATTGGCCGACCCATGTACATGGATCAGCCTAGCAATTGATATGATAATGTATGACTAGCCAACCCATGTACATGATTTTGATCATGTACATGGATCAGCCCAGCTAGTGATATGATAAATTATAACAGAACGATCCATTCAGACCAGCTATTGATATGTTATTTTTGTCTTAGCCGAATCAACCCAGCTAATGTTAGTGATGACTGGTCAATACAAGTACATGATTCAAATTAAGTACATGAATTTGATCAACTGTGGATGATTTCTGATTGGTCAATACATGTACATAAATTTGATTGGTCTATGAAATTTTCTGGTGGGTCGATACATGTACATGAATCTGATCGGCAGTGATAAATTTTTGCACACTTGATTGTATACATAAATTTGAGCATATACACAAATCTGATCGGTGCTTCAAAAATTTTTGTATAGCCGATTTACGTACATGAAGATGGTCATATGCATGATTCTTATTGGAACATATATTTTCTGAGTTGATACATAAATCTGATCCTAAACCAATCAATTCGCAATTTTGCATGTCACACGCACGAACCTGAAAATAGTTAGATGTTTGCATGACTCTGATCATATGCATAGTTGGTTGATTACATGCATGAAATTGATCATGAATGATATGCTCTAAGCCTTCTAATTGCATGTGTATGAGCTTGGCTAAATGTGCATTCTTTTTTTGTATTTTGAATGTGCATTGTGAACATGTTTGAAAATTGTATGTGTACTCATGTTCACTAAAATTTTGCAATTGGCATAAATTACTTTTAAAATATGCTATTGTCACATGTGAACCACTGCGGGACTTGTAGGCTAGGAGCATGTGTTCTCCAATATTATTGATTCGTTTATGCATTTGCAAAATGACTTATGAAAATTATTGATTTTCCATATTTAATTACACTATTAAATTGTGAGGGTCAGATCCTGAAATTGTTTTTACATGTGAATTTGCAAAATGGTTCTTACGTAAAGAACTTAAATTGATATGAAATGGTAAAAGAGATCAAACAATGTAATTAATGTCTTCCTTGATATCCCTTTCACAGTGTCATTGAAAATTTGGCTTTGCATGATATTTGGTTGAATGCTTGAATAGTAAAACAATTATAGTAAGTATGGTTTGTGATATTCCTCTGAAATTTATGTATGAATTTGTTTATGCTATTTTCTTTAGTGTTTAGATTTTTAGAGGAACTCGTACGAGGAATTTTGTTCTTACCTATTTTCTTAAAACTATTTTACAAGCACAGATGCTCAGTGATGTCTTGGACTGGCTAGCTGGAGGATACGAACCTTGTGATGGTATTTGGGTTCTGACAGATGGCATGAATTTGATATTGTTGATTTTGATATTCTTAGACTTTTCGACTTTTTAAATTAATTAATGAAGTTGATTTTATTACTTCAGGTTGATTTGATGCATGGAATGATTTGTGGTTTGGTTATATTAAATCTGTGATTTGCCTCGGATCCTTGGGAGGTTTCGTGCAAACCTTTTAAAAAAAAATCAGTATTTTTCGAGGGTCAGTTGGGGTCGTTACAATATGTACACTTGTTGTTTCATTACATGGTATCAGAGCCTTTTGTGCTCTTGGAAAAAAGCTTGTACATGAAGCGAAGATTTCCCAAATGTGACTCACGATTTTCAAAGTGATCCTTTTTCCAAATATTTTAAATATTCAAAGCATACGCCATGTTTTCAATCTGCACTTTCAAAAATTCATAGCACATGCCTGATTCTTTGTGCATTTAGGAATACAACATCGATTTAGACAAGTTAAGCAAAGCAAAGCATTGAATTGATCCTTGGTTCGATTACCCCTCGTAATAAACGGATAAAAAAATTTATGTTTGGATCCGGGCCGGATCTGGACCCGGATCCGACCCGGGTAAACAAGTCGACTGCGTGCTTTTAAAAGCACGCAGCGACGAAAAGGGGGGAGGTTCTGGAAACCTCCTTCCCCCTCTCGTCTCTCGGTCTCTCTCTTCCCCGACCGACCCTCTCGTCTCTCAGTCTCTGCGAAACCCCCCTCGTTGTCTCTCTCCCTCGCCGCCTGTCGGTCTCTCTCGCTCCTCTGTGTTGCCGACCCGCCGCCACTTGCAACCTCCCTCCGACGCCGACGATGCCGCTGCCAGCGACCACCAGGTACGCACCTCCCCCTCTTTCGTTCGCCTTTCTCTTTCTCTCCTCTCTACCTCTCATGTCTCTTCTCTCCCTCACCTCTCTGTGTGGCCACAGGAGGGGTCAAACCCCCCTCCCTGTGCCCCTTTTTGTAGGGGAGGGGCACGACCCCTCCCTGCTCTCTACTACGGCAGGGGAGGGGCCGAGCCCCTCCTCCCTGCTTCCGGTTCCTCTAAGAAACCGACAGGGGCCTTTGGCCCCTGTCTCGTTTCCCTGTTTATCACGTTGACCGGGGGCCTTTGGCCCCTGCCTCCGCTTCCAAGAACCGCAGGGGGGTTGTTGGCCCCTGCGCCTCTTTCCCCCTTTTTGATGTTCCGGCAGGGGCCATCGGCCCTTGTCCTATTTATTTCAGCAGGGGTTGAAGGCCCCTGCCCATTTTATTGTTCTAGCTGGGGCCATCGGCCCCTGCCCCTTTTTTTTTCGATTTTCCTAATTAGGTGCGCAGGGGAGGGTTCGACCCTCCCTGCCTCTGTCTATCGTAGGGAGGGGCTCGAACCCTCCCTGCCTTCGATCTTCGCAGGGGAGAGCTCGACCCTCCCTGCATTCGTGCCATGCAGGAGGGGCCGAGCCCCTCCCTGCTTACTGTTACTGTAGGGGAGGGGGCCGACCCTCTCCCTGCTACCTGTTGCGGCAGGGGAGGGGTCGAGCCTCTCCCTGCTCCCTCTTCTCGAGCGTCAGGCAAGGGCTTTGCCCCCTGCTTGTTTACGTGCTCGACCGACAGGGGCCAAGCCCCTGCCTCTTGGTGTATTCGGTAGGCAGGGACGAAGCCTCCTGCCTCCTCCTTTGTGCTAACGGGTGGGGGCTTGGTCCCCTGTCTCTTTGCTCTTCTAGCAAGCAGGGCGACGCCTCGGCCTTCCTCGTGCCTTCATAAGGTAGGGGGGCAACCCTGCCTCCCCGTTGTTGGCTGACAGCATCTCAGCAGGGGCTCATGGCCTTGCCCTGCTCTTGCGCTTATAGCAGGTGCGCATGTGCACGATGCCCCTGCCTCTGCTTCCCTTACGTCAGGACGGCGATAGTGCCCCTGACTTTCTATTTTGGTATTAGCTTGCTAAGATCGTTACTTTTGCAGCTCGTACGACGGACCCTGCTCGCGCTCTGTGACCCAAGCCGCCAATCGCGTACATCCGCGGACGACAGCAAGTTTGCAACTCTCAAAGGTAGGGGAAGATTGCACAGAAGACTTGGACAATTGAATTAAGTTCAATTAACTAAAAAGGATAATTAAATAAATATATATGCATATATATATATATCATATATATTTATACGAGTACGCATTTAACTCAAGGACGCGGTTTCGCGATCCTTGTCCTTTACCTTGTCGTCGCGCATCGCTCGAAGGTTCTGCATTGCACTCCTGTTTACAGCCTTTACTTTGCCGTCGCGCATCGCGCGAAGGTTCTGCGTTGCAATATTGCTTACGGTCTTTACTTTGCCGTCGCGCTTTGCGCTAGGCTCTTGCTTTTGCATATGTGTTGGTATTGCCATGCTATTGCCGCTGTGCAGGTCCTTGCTTTTTGCGTATGTTTTAAAGGCATTCTCGTGGAGGATGCAAGAGGCATTTACCACAATCCCTCTTGCGACAAGACTTCAGTCAGGAGCGAGCGACACATCCTCGTCTAAGGAGAGGGATACCTCGCAAGGATCCTGTCTCTTCGTGTGCGCAATCCTGCAAAGTCGACTTGAGATTTTAGAGAGCTGCGCAAAAGCATCAAAGACTGCTCCAAATCGAAGCATTTGGAAGGATGTGACTGGCTGGTTCTGCTCGCCTTTTTGGCATATCTCGGGTGATCTAGAATTGGGGGTTCGAGCGAACTTCTTAGCGGGTGTTCTGTTGAGAAACCCGTATCCCATCTATCTAGGCCGGTATCGAGTCATGCGAGACATGTAGATACCCCGATAGCGGATGTGATTCGAGATAATCACATGCATAATGTTGGCACAAGGTACTGTTGTTTCAAAAGATAAAGTAAAGTTATTAAACTTTACATCTTTGTGAAACACTCCTATTGAGGCTTCTATTGACGAGCTATACCCCCTTCATCCTAGAGTACTTGTAGTCGTGCACGACACGTCTAGTACTACGATGATCGGATGAGACGGTCGTGCGACCTCGAACAACGCTAAATGCAAAATGTTGTAATCACATAAATGGCCTCACATTCGCCTTCACAGGCAAGATGCTCGAGTGGTTAAAATACCACAGCATAGAATGGATCGTTAGTTAAGCAACCCCTAACGTACCTATTCGCTTCTTTGTGTATGTAAAGGGAGAGGACAGAGCGGTACAAACTCCAATGGACAGGTTGTTAACAACCAGCCTACCGGCAACGATCCGGTCTCCCCAGTCATTGGAGTTAGGGGAAAGGGGCCACATTAGTTAGCTCAACACTTCTGCAGAAGTTGGATGCGTCCGTGGCACAGCCTCCTTTGGGGAATCCTCTCTCGGCTAAAGCTGTCCCTTTGGAGCGAACTCAACTAGCTATTCGGGTTATTGAAAATACATAAAATAACAAACGCCCGAACTAGTTTCAGTTGGTTCTACGTTTTGCTTGCGCGTACCCGCAGGTTCGTAATTATCGAAACATAAGGTCTGCTCACACTGGTCGTTGAGTCGTGAGATTCGCTTGCACTACTGCTTCGCTTGCACTACTAATTCGCTTGCTTGCTCAATAGTTCAGTATGCTACTCGTTGAGCTGTGCACGCCTGTCAAGGCGTTACTCTAGTTGGTTAAACTGCTTACGCAGTTCTTTGCGGAGTAATAAAGAGTTTCTCATACTAGTTAAATGCTTATAATAATAACATTATACCAGTTGCTACATATTAGCATGTGACTTGTTTTATCCCTTGGTCGAACTGTTTGGTGCTTATTGTAGCGTAGCACTTGTTGGCTTGCATCTCTTATGATTGATGTGATTGCATACAACTCGTAATCTACGAACTGGTGGCAACTAGGATTGATGTGGCCGCTTGTCTTATAAGCTGCTTACATATTGTGATATAACTGTTGTCGTATGATTGCTTATGAATGGCTTGTGATGTAATGGTTTATGCCTTACAATTAATTTAATTACTTGTCGATGGACTGAGCCATTTTATGATAATTATATGTTTTACGAGCATTGTTATGAGTGCTTGTCTTATTCAGTTGTTGTGTTTGGCTGACGGGTAGAGTTAGTTACCCTTCGCCCATAGAATCAACTAAATTGTCATATCTGCGTGTTCTCATGTGTCGTTTACATATACTTTGAGGGCCTATTTGAGGATTGCAATATTCCTTGTGGCAATCATACGATGCGTAGGATTATATGCTTCTGCGTGGAGTGATACGATGCATATTGCTGATATACATGCGTGTGCCCATATTGTGGCTACTGACATCGAGAGCAGTCAACTGTTCAGAGCAGTCGATTGTATAGATGTGTGTATCACCGAGTAGGGTGTTTGTCGAGCACCTGATCTCCAAAGGATTATCTGTGAGGGCGTGTATGATCAAAACCAGATACTCGGCTAGAGTGGTAGATTCTCTGTGAGGATGTACACTGTCCACGAATGGGTAGCTGTGAAGACGGTGAACTCCTGTGAGGGAGTGTATGGTCCAAGACCAGGTATACCATCTAGGGCGGAATTCCTTGTGAGGTTGTACATTTCCCAGACCAGGTGATCCGGTGTTGATCTTGTTGTTTGTATTAGTGGTTATCAACCCTGAGAGCGGTCATTCGTGTTGATGCGTGTATCGCAATGAATTTCATTGGATATGGCATTTGTTGGGGACCGGTTTCCCAAAGGTTTCGCTCTGAGGTTATACATTTCCCAAATCAGGTGACCCGGCTAGAGTGGGAGATCTCTGTGAGGATGTACATTGTCCACGAACGGGTATCCGCAAAGACGGTGAACTCCTGTGAGGAAGTGTATGGTCCAAGACCGAGTATACCCTCTAGGGCGGTAATTCCTTGTCAGGTCGTATATCTCCCGGACCGAGCGATCCGATGTGGATCTTGTGTTTTTGCTTACCACAGAAAGTTATGGTGAGCTATGACGATCTTCTGAGATTGTTTGTGATAGCCAACTATGAATTCATAGTTTCGGCTTTCTGTTTTAGCATGATTACATGCTTGACTCAAGTGTGAGAATCAGATCGTTAGCGATTTGAGTTAGTGATCATGTTTTGGACCTTCTACGGAAGGGTGAGCTTTTCTGAGAAGGTATGACGCCTTAGTGCATCATAACCGGTGACGGTTAGCCGCGTAAGACTTTGAGAGATGAGGATAGATTAAGATCGTTCAGGACAAAGCGTTGGTTAGAAGTAGTGAGTGACAAGCTATGTCCTGGTGGTGATTAGATGTTGAGACCTCGTTCTAGGAACGAGGACAAGCTTGTTGCGTAGTAGTTCACAGCTTATGATCAAATGGATCGTATGCTGCATTGGTCAGTTGCACTGCTTATTTGCCTTGAACTGCTTAACGTTTGCACTATTCGCCTGCTTGTATTGCTTACCTGTTTAATTGCATATCTGCTTTAAACTGTGTAACCTACTGAATTAAATGTACTTAATTCAATTCCTTGTAGTCGCTCTTGTGCACCTACTAGTTTTTCGCGAAACTAACCCATTTTATGGGTACAGGTGATGATTAGGTACTCTACGGGCGATGGCGCGATTGCAAGATGGCTTCAAGACTTCTTCTTCTTGCTCTTAGCTCGCGTCCTGGACGCTATGGGTTTGTATCGGATTTTCCTTGGGATATCCGAATCTTGCGAGTTTTGGTTCTTTTAGCTAACGTGCCCAAAGTTGTCAGCTTGCCTTATGATTTATCAAAATAAGAATCTTCCGCTGATTTCATAAACAAACTCTGAAGGAAAGAGATATTTCTAGTCTTTTGCTGTTTTTCTGAAAAGGTTCGCAAGTTTGAAATTTAGGGTGTTACACCCCTAGTTATGACGCCAAAAACAGTCGAGAACTTCGTACCAACAGGTGAGTCCCATTCTTCGAAATTTTCTCGCATTTTAAAATGGAAGCTAGTTATTTTCAAAATCTTTTTCAAATGTCAGTTTGACTTGCAAAAGTAAAATTTTGCGATGATAACAAGTACTTATTTAAAGGCACTCCCTCCTTTGTATTTGGTAACGCTTGTTGTCAAGCATAGTTGAATAAAAGCCTTGTTTTTCACTCTTGTTCTTGCTCACTTTTGAGAGATTGTGTGTTAGTCCTTAGTGGATCTTTGTATTTGGCAAATTAGAGGCTTTTGTACTTGTGTGTGTGTGTGTGCACCTTTGTAGTCACTTTGTGGCATTGTATTTGTGTACTTATTGTTTCATTAAAGAGGCAAGTTCAAGTACATAGCAGCTGAAGCTATTAAACTGGATGAAAGGAGTTTCTAACAGTGTTATCAGTATCATACCATATCATATGATGTGATATGATGTATCATAGTAGGTTCATAAGCCAATATGCAGGGATGTAAACAGTTCAGATTCATATCAGATATGGACAATACCATATTTGACTAACTGGATGTTGGCTAAATGGATTTGAACTTGGATTCGGATTCATATAGTAACAAGTTCATACCAGATTCACTTTTTACATGTAAACAGATTCGGATATCCATCAAATTCAAATATTTCTCAGATTTAATAACAAAATCAAAACCATAACCATAACAGCAGTCGATTATAATTGGATAATGTTTTCACTTACCAAATGCAACTAAATGTAATCGAATTAGGACAGATATCAGATAAAATTTGGTTTATTGAGATATGACACCCTGTATCACTAAGATTTTGATTATTGGGTTGTATCCACATGTATCGTACGATACATGGGCGTGTCCATACGAGTGGACACTTTTTTTTAACTTTTTCGATATTAGAAAACTTGTGACCGACCACTTATGTGGGCCACTTTTAAAGCCCCCAGAGGTCATTTGACCCCATTTTCTTCCCTAGCCACTTGCACTTTGAGACCAAAATCAAACACGTCTTACAGGTGTGATTGAGCCTAAATCTACTCATTTATGTCCTAATCACTCTTCTTCTTGACTCTAAACCTCAAAAGTGAACCCTAAGTGTGTGATCGAGGTGTTTTGTATAACATCCATTAAAATTGAAGCTAGAGGTGTTTAAAGCATGAAAATGCAGGTATGCTCATTTCTTTTGATGTTTTTGAAGGAAATTTCTTCATTTTCGTCCACCTCTTTTTGCGACCCTAAACCTCAAAATTGAATCTTAGGTGGTGATTGAGCCTAGATCTACCCATTTCCACCTAAAAAAACCCATTTTTGTGCCTCTAAATCTCCAAAGCAAGCCCTAAGTGTTCGACTTAAGATGTTTTGTATTAAATTCTATTGACAGAGTGTAAGATACCACCAAAATAATCCAAAAAAGTGGACAGAAGGGTGGAAGTCGATGGTTCTCAAAATTGTGGAACTAAGATTCTCACTTGGGAAGGTGGGAATAATGGTTGGCATTCCCGAAACTCGGTATCGATTGCATTCTTGGTAATGAAGATTTTGTTTGTGAAGATTGCATTCTTGATAAAATGAAGTCTTTACCTTTTGAGCCAAGACATTTTATATCTAAAAATCCATTTGAGTTAGTGCATTCGGATGTATGGGGACCGGCTCCAGTTGTATCCAAAGGAGGCGTATCTTATTATGTTGTGTTTGTGGATGACTATAGTACACATTCTTGGATATTTTTTCTTAAACAAAAATCAGAAGTGTTTGATTATTTTAAAAAATTCCATTGCTACGTAAAGATTCAATTTAAAACCAACATTCAAATTTTTAGAACCGATTCCGAAGGAGAATTTGTGTCAAAAAGAGTTCAAAATTTTTCTTGGTTTACATGGTATTATTCATCAAAATTCTTGCTCATACACTCATTAACAAAATGGACTAGCCGAAAAAAAACATAGACATATTGTTAAGACTACTAGAACACTTCTTGTGTCAAGAAATGTTTCAAATGGTTTTTGGGCTGAAGCCGTTGTTACGGCAGTTTATTTGATAAATAGAATGCCTTCAAAAAATATTGAAAATATCTGTCCTATTGAAAAATTATTTAAAACATCTCCCGATTATAAAAGGTTAAGAGTCTTTTGGATGTAAATGTTGTGTCCTTACCAATAAGAATGACAAACTTTCCACAAAAGCAATCCATTGTGTCTTTTTAGGCTATGCTGAAAATCAAAAGGGACATACATGTTATGACATTGAAAGAAACGTATTATATGTTTCACAAAATATTACTTGGTTTTAGCAAAGAAAAAATCCAACAGAATTCTGATTATTCATTTCTTTTTTACCTTGTCAATGAACATGAAAGGTGTAAAAACATTTATAATGTGCAGGAGAGTGAGAATAAAGACACTCAATGATGCAAATGGGAATGTAAATGAAGGTCTTAAAAATATAGATTTATGTCATAGTAACATACAAACATATACTCGACATACCGAAGATCATCCACCATGTGCTTTAGAAAGATATATTTAAAATCAAGATATAGATTCTTCTAGTATTAGAAAATTCGTAAGAATTTCAAAAGCCCCTGATGCAGAGCATCCAGAGGATCAGAACTCAAAAACAGAGTTGGATCCCAATCTAACTCTCCAGACCCGATCCGGGCATCGCTACCCGAGGCAATCCACTTGCTTGCAGGACGTCCCTTGTCCTAGTGGATCCGCAGTTTAGCTAATGCTCACCATTTTCCTTCGCTAGATGTTTTGATTCCATGGCATTCTGCGTGGAATCATCTTTTAGACATTTGTGTCTTTAGTATTTATTTTATGTAAATTTTTTTTAGGTGCCAAATTCTTCAAATCTGGATAGTTTTGGTGCCCTGTAAGATCCTTTTGTGGCACTAGAGGGTGCATGGGGTATTCGGATAGTTTTTTATTTTTTAATTAGCATTATTTCTAATGTGTTCTTGTGCAGGGTCCAGTTGGCAGCATTTTGGATCTGGATCAAGATCCATACCCAAGAGGCTCTCTTGTTGGCGCCACTTGGTATGGACCACTTTAGACCTCATTTGAAATCACTTTTGACTTCTCTAATCAAAGTGGCTGGTGGACCCTCTTTAAGGTCCTTTAGCCATTTTTAGAGTGGTCAAATTCGTGGAATGTGTCTTGCTTGGGAAGGTCAGTTCCCCTTTAGTGTGGCTCTTCCCCAAGCTTTTTAATCGAGGGAGGTCAACCAAGGAGAGGGGACTATTGTTATGAAAAATTCAAAAATTTTCATGGTGGTGAAGTCCTTTGGCTGGTGGAAGAACTCGAGTTTTTTTTTTTAGTTTGAGAATCCCTTTGGTGAAGGTCGAACTTGTGGCTGGTGGTGTGTTTGTTCTTGTTCGAAGTTGCTGGACGTTCGTAAAGCATGTGCCTTCCTGTTGTTCGTGATCTCGTGGTGGTGGTTGCTGCTTCACAGCTACACCTCCTTCGTTGACTACAAAACAGATAACTCGTTTGGCATTTCGATTTTCCTTGTCTTTGTCCTGCTATATTGAAGTTCCTGTTTATTGTGGTCTGCAAGAAACTTCGTTTATGAACCTAGAATAAAATTTCTGAGATTTTATGTCAGTGATAATTATCAAATCCCGTTTTAGAGTTAAGCATTTTTGTGATCTGCCTAAGCTCGTTTTCTATCAAGTATCACGTTTCTCACTACTCAGGTTGTCAGACACGACCCCAGTAAATCGACTGTATCGGCCTTGGTATTGGTCCAATTTTGGAGTTCTTTAGCATGTTGGAAAGCTAAAACTCAGACCGTCAATATTGTTGTTGAAGCCTTTGCATGATTCGTCCATCTTAGGCCTCAAAATTCGTTGTCAAGTCTCAGACGGACATATCCTATCTGTGTCCTATCATGTACAGAACACTCCTGGACAGTGTTCCGTATTTGCTGGATATTTTCCTGTCTATTGCATGAAATCTCGTGTGGCTTGGTTCTTTAGAAAGTTAAGACGTGGGTCTACAACTTTCGTGTTTAAGGTTTTTGTTGAATCATCGTTGAAGTTGCTCTAAAATATCGTTCTTTCTGAGTCTGCAGAAAAAAAATTTGTGGTTCAAAATCCTGGTATATTTTTTTTCCTAAATAGGTTTTTGTGTTTTCTGATTATCCTGATAATCTGTAATTTGTTTTAAATCTGAAAATTGCTTTGATCAGCCAACATCCTGCTAGTTCTTGCTTCTGCTTCTGTTTTCCAAAACTCCTTCGTCAGAGAACTCGAAACCCCTCTCGAACTGACTGTCTGTCAAAGACCAGTCAGTCTGTCAAAGACCAGTCCCACTGGTCCAGACTCGCGTCCATGGGTCGGACAGTACATCTTTGATTCTCGTGATTTTGGATCCGTTAGAAAGGTGCGTGCGTCGCGCAACTTTCACCTTTGGGCCACCTCTATCAAAACAAAGTACTCGAGCCTCAAATTTCTGTTTTCCAGAGTCCTGTTCGAACTCACCTGCATATTAATAGCTTTCGTGCGTATTGAGATCCAATTGGATCTTGAATAGTGGATCAGCTCATGTGTCGAGTCCGCATCATTTGGTATCAGAGCCAGGGTTGCTGGAATTCTGAATCCGACACGGTCCCATCGGTTGTGGTTCCCCAAATTTTTTTTTTGTTAGGTACCATTCACCATGGCAGGTCGAATGGGAGGTCGAGGTCAAAATGAACTAAATAGGGAAAATGACAATCGTGAACACCGTTATGAGGTTCGCGATCTACAAAGACCCAATCATATCAAGGTCAGGGTTGTCGAGGCTAATCGTCGAGATGATGAATTAACTTGCCAAATGGCTGAAAATGCGAGTTCAAGAACGGCAAGCTGAGCGAAGTCCATGCAATTCCAGAGGAACACGTGAGACCCAGTCGTATGATTCTGACGATGACTTCAAGTCAAATTGTCGAAGTCCGGAAATGAGAGATAACCTCCAGCCGAGGAGATCCCATTGGGATTCCGGCCTACGTTTTGATATCCCTGAGTTCAAGGGAACTGAAACTCTCGAAGAATTCTTAAACTGGATTAGCGAGGTTCGCGAAATCCTAGAATTCAAGGAAGTCCCCGAGGATCGTCGTGTGGGATTGATATCCCTCAAGTTAAAGGGATGAGTTGCAGCTTGGTGGCGTCAGCTCAAGCAAACGCACAGGCACCAGGGTCGTACGTCGATTGAGCGTTGAGAACACATGGAGCAGAAACTGTGTGCTCAGTTCCTACCATTGAACTATCATCGTGAATTATATAAAAAATATCAAAGTTTAAAGTAAGGAATCAGATCGACAGTACACCGAAGAATTTTATGACCTTGTTACACGAAATGACATCTGTAAGAGTGAAGAACAATTTGTATCTAAGCATATTGGAGGACTGAACTTCCAGTTACAGGATATGCTGAATTTTGTGGAGTGTTGGACTGTGTCTAAAGCTCATCAAAAGGCACATCAATAGGAAAGGTCTACTCAGTGAAAGACCTTAGCTAGGCCTAGTCCTGTGACTAGACCCACAACGCGGGCCCCTACCGTCCCTAATGCAAAAGTTGTCCCACCCTACCATCACCCCAATGTGTCAAACCCACCTAGGGTTACGAGCCAGAATGGCCCGATAGAAAATCAGACGAGGACCTCTAGTTCGAGTACCCCCATCAAGTGCTATACTTGTGAGAACCCTAGTCATAAGTCCACAGGATGTCGTGTCAAAGCCCTATTCATTGAAGGATCTCACGAAGAGGAGGATGTCCAATTCAATCCCAGTTATGATCCTGAGATTGAATCATTTGAAGAAGAACCAGAAGAAGAATGTGTGGATGAGAAAGTTTTGTTGTCTGATAGAGGTGATGCACTCATCACGAGGCAGATCTATTTAGCCCCGCGTCAAAACACGAATGATCGTTGGCTTCGAACTCACATATTTGAGTCTGCCTATACCATTAATGGGAAAGTATGTTGATTCATCATTAACTCAGGTTGTGAGAATGTGATATCGATCAAAGCCATGACCAAATTAAGCTTGAGTTGCCGGACTCACCCTCGTTTGTACCAGATGTCATGGCTCCAAAAGAGCATTGATGTCCATGTCGACCAGCAATGCTTGGTCAAGTTTTTCATTGGGAATATTTATTTCAATCAAGTCTGGTGCGATGTGCTCCCTATGGATGCGAGACATCTCATTCTAGGAAGGTCGTGGCAATAATGATCGTTCTGTTATCCATAATGGCTGATTTAACTCCTACTCTTTCATATTCAAAGGACAGAAAATTCATTTAAAGTCGTCCAAGGATTTACCACCTTTGTCTTCTTCTTCGTCATCTGCATTGTTATCTTGTACTCCATCTATCACCCAAATTTCTCACCCCACTTCATCCAAGCTTGTTGCATCGAAGGTTAAACTTTCAAGTGCATTTATTGCCACCAGGAGGCTCTGAGTCAATCTAGCATATGTTACTTTCTATTCTAAATTGACTCTGATTCATCACGTGGTGGGTCAAATCCCGTTGTTATAGATTCTAGGGTCACACCCCTGTTAGAGGAATTTTGTGTAATTATGCTTTTCCTTGATGTCCTTTCTATATTATGGGAATCTTTGATAATGGTTACGGGAGACCGTGAGGATACTAAAATTGTGTGCAATTGTGCCCCAAGAACCCGATGTGAAGTTCACGTTCTCGGACATGGTTTTAGAGAGCTTTCAGACACTTTGCCTGAGGGTGTTGTTAACTCAGTTATAGTTATTGGTATATCAAGAAAGTGACATCAATGGTTGAGGATTTTCATTGATGTCCCGGCATTAGGTGAGGATTCTTAATGTTCTGATGAAAGGTGAAAATTCCTAATATCAGTCGAGGAACAAGTGGAACCCAGTAATTAATATACAAATTGTGTGTTAAGCTATGTCACATGGGTGTGGGTGTGGGTGTGGGTGTGGGGATGCGGCACTTCCAAAAAACCCGGGTGCGGGGGTGTGGCAAATATATATATATATATATATATATATATATTTAGGACTTATAACCAGTTTTTTTTTGCTGGTGTGTTTGTTTGAAGACTTGTTACCCACGTTCTGCTTGTTGTGTACTTTGGCTCAATGGGACAAAATTGATGAATTGAAAGGATTAGCAATCTGATCGACCCAGCCTGTTGCGTTCTACTGACTGTCATGATTCAATCATGTCTGAAACTCCCTGGTCTTCACGAAAAAAAAATATAAGCAAAAGGTTTGATGTGGTTTGTTGGAGAGAGAGTCTTCACGAGGCCTACGGCTCCACCGCCACTGCCACGCCACTGCGTAGGGTTCTTCGAATTTCATTTTATATACAGTTGCACACAGATCTCTGGTCTGGACTCTGGATGACAGCTAAAAGAAATTTATTGGATTTGACATGTGGAAAAGAGAGGTCTACGCCAAGCTACGGCTAGAGCACCCATCTCGTAAGGAGAAAAGTGAATACTAATAGCCACCAAGGCTACCACCACCATTGTCATTTATTATGGAGAGAGAAAATCCTTGACGAAGAAAGACCTGGATGGTTGAAGGATAAAGACTTCAAAAGGCTCTTGAATTTTGGTTTTAATTTTTGAGGAAGATGGATCATCATTTCCAAGTTAACAATATGTTTTCCAACGCTACGAATTCATTGTTTTGAGGTAGGAATAGCATGGGATGCCAACAAAGCTCGTCAGATGTTGTGGACACAAGTGCCCCTTTATAAAACAAGAGCAACAACAGCAAGCAGGCATCCACGCTTCGGTTGTTCCATCCTTTCATTCTCTCATCACTACCTGCAGGGATCCAGCAAAGGGTGGGGAGAGGTGAAGAAACTGGAAGTCCTCGTCAGGGAATAGGCAACTCTAAAGAGACAGAAGGTATCAAGGCCAAAATCAAAATCAAAATCCAGCAAGGGGTGGGTCCCGTTGCCCGGTCAGCTGTCAGCATAATTTTTTTTTTAAATTCTGCAGCCCATTTTATAAGGTCAAATTTAAAAAAAATCAAAAAAATGGACCAAAATGACCCTGGGTGTGGTCAACGCACCTAGGGTCAGGTTGACCTCACCCGGTGTCGCACCTGCATCGCGTCGCGTCAACGCGAGTGCGACACCTGTCTGGCCGAATCCCTGTGACATAGGTGTTAAGTTAAAACTGAGAACTAACTTAAACCTCGAAAATTGTGCCTGTTTTGAGTGTCCGCTGGTTTAAATAAAAGTGAAAACCTATGTCACGGGTGCGGGTGCGGGTGCGGGTGCGGGTGCGGGTGCGGGTGCGGGTGCGGGTGCAGGAGCGACACGGGTGCGGTGCAATTTCAAAAATTTTGGACACGGGGACTCGGTTGTATATATATATATACAACCGAGCGCGGGACTCGGTCAAAGTTGTGCCCATTAGGGGACAGGAGTTGTGAAGCCTGATTCAGGGTTTTTTTCCGTACAGAAGGGGGGGGGGGGCTCCCCCCAGCGCGGGTTTTTTTAAATTTTGTAGCCCAAAAAATTTAAAAAAAAAAAATCCAAAAAATGAACCAAAATGACCCTGGGTGCATTGACCGCACCCATAGTAGGGTTGACCGAGTCCGAGCCGCACCCATGTCGGTGCGTGTCGATGCGGGTGCGTCGACCTCGGAGCCGAGTCCGTATGACATAGGTGAAAACTTAATTTGTATATTAAATAAGGAGATGCATGCAAAAGCAATTCTGATAAATAACTTAAAAAGTTATTCATGCATGTGCATTGAATCATGCATCGTTTACTGTTCAGCATTAGTTCTATGCATTTCTACATATTTGATTTGGCATGAGATTTGTTGAATGCTTGAATAGTAAGTTAATTGTTGTAAGTTATTGCTTACAAGTTCCTCTTAAATTCATGCATAAGTTCATTTATATTATTTTCTGGGATTTTTATAGGAATTTGTATGAGGACTTCAATTCTTACCCGTTTTCTAAAACTGTTTTACAGGCACAGATACTCAGTGATATGTAGGACCGGTTGGCTGAAGGACGCGAGACTTGTGACTTGGTGATTGGGTTCTGACTTATGCGCAGTATTTTTGAGAGAGTTGATTTTCATATTTTTAACATTCGACATATTGATTTTGTTGAAAGACGCACCAAACCCTAGGTACAGAGAGAGATAGAGGGAAAGATAGAAGAGAGAGAGAGGGTGAGAGGGAGAGATGGCTGCACAGAGAAAAACACTTCATACTTTCATTAGGGCATCTCTCTATGTTAAATAGAGAGAGGCTAAAAAGACTAATTACATCTAAGCCCCTTATGAAGAAAATAATTTCAAATAACCGCTAATATAAAAAGACTTAACTTAAAACCACCTATTCTCAACACTCCCCCTCAAGCTGGAGCATAGATATCAATCATGCTCAGCTTGTCACAACATTTTGAGAAATTAGGCCTCGCCAGGGCTTTGGTAAAAACATCCGCTACTTGATCTTCGGAAGATACATGATCGGTGCAGATAAACCCAGCTTGAACCAGGTCACGAACATAGTGACAGTCAACTTCAATATGTTTAGTCCTTTCATGAAACACTGGGTTGTTGGCAATATATGTAGCAACCCTATTGTCACACATCATCAACATAGGTAGGGATACTTTCTCCTGAAGCTCGGTCAAGACTGATTTTACCCACATAATTTCAGCTGCAGTCTGGGCCATTGCTCGGTATTCAGATTCAACACTCGACCTGGCTACAACAATTTGTTTCTTACTCCTCCAGGTAACAAGATTTCCTCCCACAAACACACAAAATCCAGATGTTGACTTCCTATCTTCGACAGATCCTGCGTAATCTGCGTCAATGTAGGCAACCACATCCAACGATGGATTTCGTTTAAACAACATACCTTTACCAGGAGATGACTTTAAATATCGAAGAACCATCATAGTTGCATCTCAGTCAACTTTTGTAGGTTTGTCCATGAACTGACTGATTTTACTCACGGCTAATGAAATGTCAGGTCTAGTAACAGTCACATATAGCAACTTACCCACCAAGGATCTAAAGCTGGCACTATCCACACAGTCAGACTTCTCATCAAACATGTGAGTTTTGAGATCCATTGGAATATTAGCTGGCTTAGCTCCTAGCATTCCAGTCTCTTTTAATAAGTCCAACACATACTTTCTTTGAGACAATACTAAGCCCTCTTTGTTTCTTGCAACCTCGATACCCAGAAAATATCGAAGGTGACCAAGATCTTTAGTAACAAAGTGCTTCTGAAGATGATCTTTTGTTGCAGAAATATCTTGGGCATTGCTCCCTGTTAATATGATGTCATCGACATATACCACCATAACAACAATTCCAATACTGGTTTTCTTGATAAACAAGGAATGATCTGAAGCTGACCTGACAAATCCAAAGCTCGACATTACCTCAAATAATTTGTGAAACCATGCCCGCGGACTCTGCTTCAGGCCATAAATAGCCTTCTTCAACTTGCACACCTTGTTAAAATGTATCTCCTCCTAAAATCGTTGATGTAAATATAAATATATATACTTAGAGATACATATACATATAATATTTATGTATAAGTATCTCTATATATATAAGTATATATATTTATATATTATTTTCTTTTTGTTCACCCGATAAGGGTATTATTGCAAATTTCCTTTTTGCGCATATTCCAATAGGAATATGTTGTATCTTTTCTTTTTATTTTTTATCCTTTTTATTTTTTATTTTTATTTCTTTTCACCTTTTCACAAAAGGTGCATTGGGGATCCCCCAATAGAGTCGTTGGGGGGTCCCCAACGGTCACAAAAGTGACCGTTGGGGGCTCCCCAACGACTCCTTTGGGAGCCCCTTTGCACCCTCTTCTTCTTGTATAAATAGGGGTGATCCCCCCTTGTTTTCCTAAGCTTGAGAGTCTCAAGCATTCGGTTCCTTCTATAAAATACATGCCATTGTGTATGTTTATTATTTTTACGCTTTTGCGTATTTGTTCAAGTGTTGTGAGAGTGCCTTCGTGCACATCTTTTCTATATTTTTTGTGCTCGTATGCGTATTGTCTTTTCATAGACAATTTTACACACCTTCTGACACTCCCCCTGAACCTCGAACCCTGGAGGTTGTTGCATGTAGACAGTTTCATGCAAATCCACATACAAAAAGGCATTCTTGACATCCAACTGAAACAAGGGTCATCCATGGTGCACAGCAACAAAAAGAACGAGACAAATAGTGCCAAGATGAGCAACTGGGGAGAAAGTTTCAAAAAAGTCAACCCCATAAGTCTGAGTGTAGCCTTTTGCAACCAACCGGGCTTTGTACTGTTCAATCGACCCATCCGAGTTATACTTAATGCTATATACCCATTTGCAATCTACAATATCTGCATCTGTGGGAGGATCAACCAGGTCCCAAGTGCCTCGAGACCATAGGGCATCCATCTCATCACGCATAGCTTGCATCCAGTTGGAGTCGACTAGAGCTTGACTCTGATAAAGCGGAACAGACGAGGCAGACAGAGCAGAAATAAAATTCTTCATAGAAGCCCCAAGATTAGCTTCTGATACAAATTGCATGATGGGGTAAAGAGTGCACTGTCTCTTTCCCTTGCGCAGAGCAATGAGAAGATCAACATCAGATGTAGGGGCAACAGTTTGCTCAGAAATACTTACCTGAGGAGAAGGAGGTGATGGCGGCATGGAGGTAGGAGGCACCCTGTGCGTGTATACTATGGGAGGGTTTCAGAAGCGACACACACCTGACACTGGAACCAAGGACTGAGGAGGAAGCGACTCTAACGGAAAGGGAGGAATCGGCAGAGGAAGGATATCACCAAGGCTCTCCTGTAGTCTGGGAGTAGTACTTGAAAAATAAGGAATAGACTCAAAGAAGGTAACGTCCGCACTAACATAGTCTTTATGAGATATAGGGTCGTAGCAACGATATCCTTTTTGGTTCTTAGGATACCCAAGGAAAACACATTTAATAGACTGCGCAGCAAGTTTATCTCGATCAGGACCCAGCTTATGCACAAAACACACACATCCAAACACTTTAGGGGGGATAGGAAAGAGAGGAGCCTCTGGATGAAGAATTTGAATAGGGATCTGATCTTCTACAGAGCTTGACGGCATGCGATTTATCAGAAAACCAGCTGTCAGAACCGCATCGCCCCAGTATGAAGCAGGCATATTGGATTGAATCATAAGGCACCGAGCAACATTAAGGATTTGTCTATGTTTCCTCTCAGCCACCCCATTTTGCGGGGAGGTATGGGGGCATGTAAATTGAGGTTGAATCCCATTACCAGAATAGAATTGAAGTAAGTCTTTGGATTTGAACTCAAGAGCATTATCAGTGCGAACAATTTTAACACATACATCAAATTGAGTTTTTATCTCGGCAATTAAAGATTTAAGAATGACAAGACCTTGAGACCGATCTTTTAACAGGAACACCCGCGATAACCTTGAGAAGTCATCAACAATAACTAGATAATAACGACACTGAGACTTATTCGGAATCCTACTCGGACCCCACACATCGACATGAAGAAGATCAAACAATCCTTGACTTGACGGACTCTGACTAGTGGGGAAAGAGCTTCGGCAATGTTTTCCCAATTGACATGTTTCACACTGAAAAGAAACTGAGGGAGGAATATGAGGAATGACACGACAAAGTTTTGTCACTGGAAGGTGACCCAAACGATGATGCCACAATAGAGGACTTGAGGATGATGTACCAGCAGAATAGGCCGAAACTTCTGGTTGGTGTAGGTAATACAGACCACCTTCCTCATAGCCGCCACCAATCTTTCTCCCCGTCAGCAAGTCCTGAAAGGTGCACCCCATAGGATCAAAAATCACTCTACAATTCAAATCTTTTGTCATTCGACTGACGGATAATAAATTCTGTGGAAACGAAAGAGCATGAAGAACATGCGACAATTGAAGAGTAGGAGTAATAGACATGCTTTTCTTCCCTACAATTGGGGAAGAACTACCATCAGCCAGACGTACCCCTTTTGACCAGTCACAGGTTTTAAACCCAAAAAATTACTCAAATTTCCGCACAAGTGACCAGAGGCTCTAGAATCAATGATCCACCTATCACCTTGACCAGATAGGCCATCACCTGCCGAGCACACAACCTCCGCAACAGAAGACTTCGAAGTGGATAATCGTAAAGCAAGGAGCTCGTCATATTCAACCCTGCTAAGTGTTACATAATCATTGGAGGAATCTGCATCTGATTTAACCACTTGAGCCATAATATAAACAATTGGCTAGATTCACAAAATCAAGGAGCAACCACACGCGCACACCCACAATCAACTACGAATCCCGACTATATCAAGTTTTGATTTCACCAATGAAATCTGAGAAAAACGACTTGCTACTATTCAGATCCAAACTTAAAAAAAAAAATTTAAAGAACCTTGACCAGCACCTTCCACCTCAACCGCGGATGGCTATTGGTTGCAAATCAAGATCACACATCCAACACGATAAAGTTGTGTCTGGTTCTCAGACTATCACACCAGTTTTCCGCGACTACACAGTTTTCCACACCAGAGATAAAATCTAGACAGGCTTCAAGTGACACAAGGAATAGTGTGTGTTATCATCACGCATCAGCCACTAAGACAACCAGTAGCAGACCTCAACACAGAATCCCTCGACAAAAAAAAATTCCACAAACAAAATATTTTCCCACACTGCAGGGAATCACGCCTGCTGCTTAAAAAAAAAATCCTGCAATAAGTTAACAAGCTGCTTTCACAGCACATACTTTCCAGCCAAACAGATCACGACACAGCAGGGAACACGGCTGCTAATATTCATCTTCTGAAATCTACCAACAAAATAGAATCTGAGATAAACTCACCATCCAGATTCACAACTAGCGATAACTTGAGCACGCAGAAACATAGGCCTTCAAAGAACTCGGCAGCAATACAGTGCAGAAAATTACAGCATCACGGCAGAGATAAACACAGCAAGGAATCCCGGCAGAGGATCACGGCATCGAAAATCAGGGCAGAAAACCACGATCCACACGCCGCAGTCAACTTCCACGTCAATCTTCAGCAGACCCGATCTCCATTTGATGGGTAGCAGCTGGCGACTTCAACCATGACAGAAAATCGAAGACTTGATTTTCTTTCCCAAGCCTTCCTAACAAACATACCCAGATCTGAGTAAGATCTGATTCCTCCCCCTTTTTTTTCAGATCTTCACCCTGTACACGACAAGTTCTGGCACCCACGACCATTGGGTCTTCATCGACCTTCCAGATCTAGCTTCAGATGTGAGTCATGACCTCCAGTCAGATCTTCATTGTCGTGACTAGGTCTGACTACAAATTTGTCGTCAGATCTGATCTTCACCAAGAGGCGTTGATCGCTGATCAGTAGAGGAGCGATATCCACCAAGAGGTTTTATTGCTTGAAGGAAACTGAGATTGGAGCTCAGGCACCCAAGATCGCACGTGGCTCTGATACCATGTTGAAAGACGCACCAAACCCTAGGTAGAGAGAGAGATAGAGGGAAAGATAGAAGAGAGAGAGAGGGTGAGAGGGAGAGACGGCTGCACAGAGAAAAACACTTCATACTTTCATTAGGGCATCTCTCTATGTTAAATAGAGAGAGGCTAAAAAGACTAATTACATCTAAGCCCTTTATGAAGAAAATAATTTCAAATAACGTCTAATATAAAAAGACTTAACTTAAAACCACCTATTCTCAACAGATTTAATTAATGAAATTTGATTTATTATTTTTAATTGATTCAATGCATGGAATGGTTTGTGGTATGCTTATATTAAATTTGTGATGTACCCTAGGTCCTCGAGAGGCGTTCAACAATTGTTTTAAAAAAAAATCCACTATTTTTTGAGGGTCAATTGGGGTTGTTACAAAAAGAGGAGCACAGTTTGATTCACATGCACGCACACACACATGGAGAGAGAGAGAGAGAGATGGTGGTGGTTGTGTGGTGGTTCATGATGCTGAAAATGATCACGATGATGTAGCAACGATAACAGTCCGACATATAAGAGTAGGATGACAATAATGATGATGATGATATTGGAGATAAAGCATAAAAAGATGATGATTGTCATGATGTGAATAATAGAGAAAAATATTATCAAAATGATGGCAGCGATGAACAAGAAAATGATGATCATGGTGAAAAAATGAAATTGATAATTACGATGATATCTTTACATGAGCGATGGATCCAAACAACATATTTATCCATCCAAAACTCTAACAAAAACCCTGTACACAAGGCCAAGGTAATGTTTTATCATATATATTCATTTTGTTCTCCTAAAGGCAGTTCATACTTATTAAAGCATGACAAATGTCAAATGGAACCTGTATTTCCAGGTTAGTACATATGCATCATGCAACAAAAACATATCAGCTAATGCATGTAGTTAACAATTAACCAGCATGGTATCTAGTATCTACTGATATAGAAAAACCAAAAATTCACTGCCATAAAGAGTGTGACATGCCAAGGTCCCAATACCTAATCACTTTATCTGGTCCACTAGAGTTCAATGCTTCAAGCAGGGGCCACTCTCAGGCATGAAGCTCTTAAAATGCTCTGGGAATTTAATTGGGGCTACAGTAGAGATAAAATGCTCAAGAAAAAGGTTCTGAGAAAGAACCATATGCTTCAATTGAAAAATTAACATGCATTGCCAGGTAATATAACAAAGGTGACTCTGAAAAGGCAAAAGTAGGCTTTTTGCATGAATAACAAAAAATAGGTTTATCAGATAACAATGGAAAATCAGAAAAGTGAATCAAAACATACAGGACCATGTTGCTGCCTATGTAGGATTGAAGGAAGAGCATGAAAATCCGCATCCAATATGGCAACCACACTGTTCAATGACACTGGACAAAACCAACAGAATCATCATAAGTTTCATAAATATAAACTATTTTGTGTGTGAACCAAGATAATATTAAAACCCTAACTAAGAACTTCAAAGACGATCACCTTCCTTGAACATGACAAAGTGACAACAACTAGTAGAATAGCTAGCAATAGACTATTCAATCTCTTAGAAGAGTTTGAAGTTTGAACAGAAGTTTCCCACATGCACATGAAACAGAAAAGAAAAAAAAAAGAAGGAAACCTCAATGATTACAGGATCACAAAAACTAGCTGCATAACTTTCCAATACATAACAAGAACTTGGTTCTAGTCAATAACAATAGATTATGAGTAGCAATTATTGTAGATACTTGGAAATTGAATAACAAAGGTTGAATTATTCCCCATTGCCTAACTCTTTCAGCTCTTCCAAATTTTCAGGTCATAAGAAGACATCATGCTAACAAGCACGTCAGCAATATCCCAAGTTTCAAAAAACTGTTTTCGACTGGAGACATGCAATTTAATTTTAAATGTAGTGATCGAATAAAGTTTCTTTCAAAAATCAGAATTGCAATTGCAGAGAGAAATTGGATCATTAATTTGGAAATATGCTTATCCCATAGTTACCAGAAGCTTTTCAAAACCTCGGAAGCTTAAACTCACTTTCAAAAATGGGAAGCTCGATTCTCCCAATACTAAAATAAGCTTCCTCGAAATTAAAAATGTCTTTTTCGTACTAAAAAAATCACTTTCATTTTAGAATTCAAATTTTGTATAATATATGAATAAATAATGAATATTATTGGTAAATATAGTTAAAATTTATTTTAAGTAAACAACACAAGTATTAATTATATTTTTATCCCATCCAGCAAATACTAATGGAATTTAGCACCAGAAACTATTATAGGAGTAGTGCCTCCACTAGTAAACCGCACCCCTTCGACACTCTCCCCAACAATGACTTCCCTTCTGCTACAATAACAAATGCTTGAATCAAGCCAACTACAGGCTCCTTGCTTGGTCTAACTTGTTTGTCTTGCCTGGCTTACTTCCCAAAAAAGAGAGAATTTTTCCACTACCAATAATGTATCTAGACTAACTAAACTGACACAAAGAGGAATGAACTTCATATCCAATCTCAACAGAGTGGGTTCGACCAATAACAGATTGAGCCACAACCACCACTAACAGTGGTATATCTCATAATTTTTTCCATATTTTTAAGCTCGAAAATATAATTTTTAATTAAATATTTATATTTAAAATGTCCAAATTACTTAAAATCATTAATTATGGCTGACGTCAATGGGGGTCTGGACCTGGTCCAGGGCCCATTGAAGACATTTAAATATGATATGTAAAACATGTGAAATTTATTTATCTTAACCTTTAAATTTGAATGAAATTTAGGTTAAAATCAGGTTAAATTCAGGCAAAATTCGGGAGTGAAATGGATCTAGGACCATAATTAGATCTGTTATGGAACGTAGATCTCGTAGGAGATCTGTTTTATCAAATTCGGATATGGATTGGTTCAGAAAATGCGTTTTTCAAATTTGATCAGTCTCTATTTTGGGTCTTTTTCGATTTAGATCGCAGTCGACCCGCTCCATTTACTTTTGGGTTGACATCAATATGAATCTGGACATGGTTCAGGATCCATATTGACTAGTGCCCATGAACGGGCTAAAATCCAAATGGATTTGGATTTGGATCATGGATCCATCCCAGACCCATAATTCATCCATAGACCTTTAAAAACAAAAAGGAATTTTAAAATTTAAAGAATGAATTTAAAACTTTAAGATAAATATATATATATATATATATAATTAAAGGTAATGTAATGGGGCAGAGTTCTACTCTTAGTAGAACTCTGCCCCCAAAATAAGAAATCTAGAAAGGGGGAGGGTGAGGTCGTCACCCCGTAGAGACCTCTCTCTACTATAAGAGAGAGAGGCTCTCTCTCTCAAAAAGGTCAAGTAAGAGAGGAGAGGAAAAAGCAAAAGAGAGAGAGAGAGAGGGGGAGAGGACAAAAAAGAGAGAAAAAGAAAGAGAGAGAGAGAGAGAAGGGAAAGACCTTCTCCACCATCTTCTTCTTCTTCCTCTTATTTTGCGTATTTTCAGCAAACAAGGTACGGGTTTCTCTTTTTCCGATAAAACTACTCACATAGGTGCGGGTACGGGTGCGGATGCAGCGGTGCAGCACTTTAAAAAAACTTGGATGTGGGGGTGCGGGAAGGATATATATATATATATATTAACAGTTTTAAATTAACACTACGTGTATTTGTGTGTATTTATGTATTTATATAATATAATATAGATAAAAATAAACTTGATTAGGGTAAACTAAATCTACATTTGGATAGAAATGGACCTCAGTGTGGTTAACTTCACCTAACACAAAGGAAGCTATGTCCAAGTGTCGCACCCGCCTGGGTGCCGGTGCGGTGCCCTATTAGAAGAGTCTGAGTGACATAGAACTAGGGTTTAGCATTCTTAAATCATATGGGTTTAAGGGTTGATCATATCTGAAAATTTTTGCACCTATATACTATGCATTTTTTATGTTCTTGATGTTTAAAATTAATTTTCTAAGTCCCTAAACATGTCTGAAAATTTCTACATGCATATTCCATGTATTTTTGTTGCTTGAATGCATGTTTTTTCATTCTAAATCATGTCTGAAAATTTCTGCAGGCATATCTTGAATATTTTCATCGTTCTTGATGCTTAAATCAATGTTTTTGCATCTCAAATCATGTCTGAAAATTTCTGTATGCATGTCATGCATATTTTTTATTGTTCTTGATGTTTAAATCCATGTTTCTACATCCAAGACCATGCATGCGAATTTCTGCATATATTCGTTGTGTTCTTGATGCATAAATATGCTTTCTAGCAACCTTGATGTCTATGATCTTGTTGCTTAACGCAATAGAGATATGGATACATAATAGTGATCCTGTTTTATGCTGTCGAATATATATATATATTCTTGACAGCAAATTTGTTATGTACCACAGATTGTACATATACATATCTATATGCAATCTGGTTGCCGATTGCGGTATAGATACTTATATATACTGCTGACAGCAAATCTGTCATGTATCGCAGATTATATATATTCATATCGATATGCAATCTGGTTGCCGATTGCGGTATAGATACGTATATATACAGCTGTCAGCAAATCTGTTATGTATCATAGATTGTACAGTACAAATACGTATATATATGCAGTGACAGTGAATCTGTTATATATATCGCAGATCGTATATATATATATATATATATATATATATATATATATATATATATATATATATATATATATATATATATACAAATGTGTACACAATCTGGTTTCCGATTGCGGTACAGATATGTATAAACGTATATATATAGATGTCTATGCTGCGATCACAGTCCAGATCGCAGGCATATATATATATATATATATATATATATATATATATATATATATATATATATATATATATATATATATATATATATATATATATCATAATAAAGACTGCAGTCATATATATAAATATATATATATGTTGCGACCAACAACAAGATTTATATATGACTGAAATCTTGTTGTTGGTCGCAACATATATATATATAGATAGATAGATAGATGCTGCTATCATAGCCAAGATAGCAGTCATGTATATATATATATATATATATATATATATATATATATATATATATATATATATATATACTGCGCTCTACAACCGGATCGTTGTCCAATATATATATCAACAGCTGGATCGCATATAAATACATGTATACATTCTATAATATATATCGGGAACACTGTCAACTGTATATATTTATCTATACTGCAATCAGCAACCACATTCCGTGTGTGTGCGTGTGTATATATATATATATATATATATATATATATATATACACACACACAACACACGTGTGTGTGTGCAATTTTGGTTACGTTTCGCGGCACATGAATATGTATATCTGTTACACATAGTTTGATATGCATTGGCTAAATCGCCGTGATTGTACCATGAATTGTGAACGTGAAAATTTGGTTGTTTATGTGTGTTTCATGTTCACTGAAAAATCTTGCAATGCTAATTTCTAATGTGATAAATGTTTGATCCACTGACGGGCCGTGAGCATGTGCTGCTTATGCAATATAAATTTTGTGATTTGAGCATTGCAAATGATTTTGTCCAAAAAGTGGTTTTTCTTAATGAATTACACTGTTGAATTTGATAGGGCAAGGGCTCGGATTTGTTATTTCATGATGATTTGTTTAATTGTTCTTGTGTAAAGAACTCTTAATTAATTAAGACGGTAAAAGAGACCAAATATTGTAACAATTTTCCTCCCTGGTGTCCCTTTGAAATGGTAGGAACCTTGGATGCCGGTCATGGGGAACCGTGAAGATACTAAATACAGTATGCATTTGTTGTCCCCAAGAACTTGATGTGTGGTTCGTGTTCCCGGACACGGTTGTAAGGAACTTTCAGCCACTTTGCTTGGGGTTGATGTTGACTCTTTTGCAGTTATTGGTATACCAAGAAAGTGACACCAATGGATGATGATTTCCTTGATGTCTCGTCATTACGTGATGATTCCTAATGTTCTGATTGATGATGATGATTCCTGATATCGGTCAGAGAACAAGTGTAGAACCCGGTAATTAAAAATACAAATTTGTGTGCTAAGCTATGACTGAGAATTGCCTTGAACCTCAAAAACTTTAACCATTTTGAGTATCCGTGGGTTTGTAAGAAAGTAAAAATTAAATTTGTGTGCATTTGATATGCATGCAAAAGCAATTCTGATAATTAACTAAAAAACGTTATTCATGCATGTTGCATTGATTCATGCATCCTTAAATGTTTAGGATTAATTTCATGTATCAGTGTATGTTGATCTAATGGTAAGTTAGTTATTGTAACGTCCCGAAATTTCTTAACTTGAAAAGTAAGGTTTTCTGAAAGAATTCTCTGAAAACTTGAACTCTACCCTTTTGAAAGCCCTTCAAAAGTATCTTTCTGTTTTAATAATCAAGTTTGTCAAATCCCAGGCACGTTAACTCGACAAACCAAAAGTGACAACAACATAAGATAGTAAAAAGCTGAAAAGAGTGTTAAATCCTTAATTTAAAAATGTTATTGTACAATGAAAAACAGGAGGCCCAGCCCCTATTAAAGCAAAAACCCAAAACTCAAAACCCTACAACGACGGGCAGAAATCTGGAAGGAAGAGTACAACCTCGAGCCACGTCGCATGCACCATTGATTGTCCGCCGCTGCTACTCGTCACCTACCCATAAAATGGGTCAGTCTCATGAAAAACTAGTAGGAGTGCAAAAGAATAAGAACAACAGTTAAACCAGCTAAGCATACTACAAAATCAACAATGAGAAGACACAATATGATGCATAAGAAACTCACAAGTATGCTAGCACGTGATACCACAAGCACGCAAAAACAACAGCTGAAGGATGAGCATGTTTAATTTAGTTATCACTTGTTAACCGGCCATGCGGGTACGTACATGGCACACGAGCCGAAACAGCCGAGACAAATCCGAGGGTTTATTATTCTATGTATTTTAAGATACCTCGGTTGACTGACTGAATCCTATCCTAAGGGAACGACCGGTAGTCGAGAGAGCAAGCTCCCAAAAGCCCAGTAGGGATGCATCCAACTTCTGCAGAAGTATTAGGCTATCTATTGCAACCCCTTTCCCCTAACCTCCGATGACTGAGGAAGCCGAGTCTTTTGCCCGTATATAGTCATTAATGGTTTGTCCATCGGAGTTGGTACCCTTCATCCTCTCTCTTGGTGAATCTAAGTCGAATCAAGCGCGACGAGGGTTTCTTAACCGCCGCCTCATTCTTCATGCTCTGGTCCATTAGACTCAAACGAGCATCTTGCCTATGAAGGCGCATGTGAGGCCATTTATGTGTATCTTTAAACAAGTTCCCTTATACGATCGAGGTCTTATCTGCCTCATGGTACTCATTGCATTGTGCCAATCAAAATTAGCGTTGCACCAGTACCGTGCAACCAATCATTGCCCAAGACTCAAGAAATAGCAGCCCTACATGCGACGAGGCTCTTTTCTCGAGTTAAAAAAATCAGTATCACATTTCATAACTCACGGTGGAGTTCGAACGTTGATACTCACGCTCTTGCGCTAACTAAGCTCTACTGTCGAAACCCGACAATTGTGGCAGTGGTTTGAGACTTCTGCACAAGAAGAATAGTGACATTTGCTATATATATATATATATATAAAGGAAATAGCAGAGGCAACAAGTAAAATCAACACAGACCAGGATCACAAAACCGTGTCCTGGATGTAAAGACATGTGCTCGAATGAAGCCTTGGCGCAAAGCGCGGGGCTAAAGAAAATATAAGCAAGAAAGCGAAGGACCAGGAACGTGAAACTGTCTCCTGGAGGTAAAGGGGTAAGTAAATATACGTATATATACGTATAACAATTGTCAGGGTGCAAAGCGCGGGGCTAAGAAAAGAAATAGACCGAAAGTAGAGTAAACAAGGACCAGGATCATGAAACCACGTCCTGGAAGTAGATAGGCAAGCATACGCAAATAATTGTCAGGGCGCAAAGCGCGGGGCAGAAGGAAATTAAAAGACTGGAAAGGAAAGAGCGAAAGCAAAAGACCAAGAACGCGAAACCTCGTCCTGAAAGTAAAAGGCAAGAAAGGAAAGTACGAAAAGGAAAGTCTTAGCACATATAGTGCGACGGCAACGAAAAGTAAAGTGCAGAAAGGGGAAAAGGACCAAGATCGTGAAACCGCGTCCTAGAAGTAAAGACGTACATTATATATATATATATATATATGTCTTAATTTCTCTGTTAAGTCCTTTGTTTTTCAAGAGTTCATTGTTCCAATCCTTTATATGCAAACCCTTACCTAGAAAGGGTGCGCGGATCAGTACGCTTGAGAGCGTAAGTGATCACCAACTCGAGCCACGTGGCATGAGAAGACTCTGTGGTGCAACCTGCAAAACCATTTTGTCAATACATTGCACGGTACAAAGATAACCTCATTAGGGCCACAGAGGGCGCACAAGCCAAAACGAGAACCCGAATAAGGCAGAGGCTTGCACCTTGCCGAAAAGCAAACAGGGCAAGGGGGGCTTCCCCTGCCTAGAGCAGACTAGGCAGGGGCCCTGTCCCCTGCTGAACACAAACCAGGCAGGGGGGGCTGCCCCCTGCCGAAAGCAGACAGGGCAGGGCCCTGCCCTGCCCCTTGTTGAACACCAATCGGGCAAGGGGGGCTGCCCCCCCCCCCCCCCGCCGCCAAAACCCAACGGAGCAGGGGGCCTCCCCCCTGCCGAAACCGATCGAGGCAGGGGTGGCTTGCCCTCTGCCAAACTGATCGAGGCAGGGGGCTTGCCCTCTGCCAAACTGATTGAGGCAGGGGGGCTTGCCCTCTGCCAAACTGATCGAGGCAGGGGGCTTTCCCCCTGCTAAACTGATGGACGCATGGGGGGCTTGCCCCCCCCCCCCCCCCCCCCGAAAAAAACCTCAAGGCAGGGGGGGTCATGCCCCCCTGCCGAAGACCCAACAAGGCAGGGGGTACACCCCCCCAGACGGAAAAATACAAGGCAGGGGGGGCCACCCCCTGCCAAAGAAGAAGCAAGGCTGGGGGTGCCACCCCCCTGTTGGAGAAACACAAGGCAGGACGGGCCACCCAGTGCCGGAAAGAAGTAAGGCAGGGGGCAACCCCCTGTCGGAAAACACAAGGCAGGGGGGTTACCCCCTACTGGAAACACAATAAGGCAGGGGGGTGGTGCTGAAAAACACAAAGCAGGGGGGTACCCCTTGATGGAAACACAATAAGGCAGGGGGGCACCCCCTGCCAAAAAACACAACAAGGCAGGGGGGCACCCCCCTGTCGTAAAACAAAATGAGGCAGGGGCTCCGCCCCCTACCGACAAAACAATAGGGCAGGGGGCCATTCGACCCCCTGCCGAAAGGGGGGCCCGTCCCCCCTAACAGAGAAAGAAAAAGGGGTAGGGGGCCTTCCCCCTGCCAGAAAACATACAGAGCAAGGGGACACCGTCCCCCTGCTGCCAACCGAGGGAAAGGGGGGGGGGGGGAGCTGTTTCCTTCCCTTGCCGGAAAACCCCAAGGCAGGGTGGCATGCCCCCTGCCGAAGCCGCAGGCAGAGGGGGGGTTCGTTCCCCTCTGCCAGAAGACTGGAAGACGAGGGAGAGGGAGACTCTTACCTAGAAGCCGTCGGAGGTCGAGGACGTCGATGATGGATGGCGCAGGACAGAGGCGGATAGAGGCGAACGGCGAGAGGGAGAGGGAACCGGAGGTGAGAGAGAGAGAGACGAGGTTGCCCCTCGCACAACCTCGCCTGAGCCTTTTAAAGGCTCAAGCGAAGGTTCCAGAGACCGGGTCAGACCCGATCCGACCTGGACCTGACCTCTCTCTCTCGGATCCGATCTGTATCCATTCGAGTGGTCCGGATCGAGCCCGTGTCCGGCACACCGGGTCTAGTGTGTCAGACACGCGAAGTGCTCGATACGGGCGGACACGTGACGTGTCTGACACGACACGCGGTTTTTTTTCATGGGTTTTACAGTTATGATGATTTGTTGCATGTGATTCCTCTTAAACTTGTGCTTAATTTAATTTATGTTATGTCCATATTGTTGTATTTTGAGAGGATCTCGTACGAGAACTTCGGTTCTTACATATTTTCTAAAAAAAAAATTCAGGCACTAAGCCTCAACGGTGAGAGGGACTGGCTAGCTGGAGGACTCAAGATTTATGGTTTGGTGGTCTGGGTTCTGATGTGCGCAGGACTGGCTAGAGTGGATTTTTGAATTTTATGAACTTTATTGACATATTTAATTTAATAAATAAAGTTCAATACATAGTTTGAATTTACTCTATGTCTGAAATGGTTGTTGGGTTGTGAATATTAAATCTGTAATGCGCCCCCGGTCCTTGGGAAGTTTTTCGCAATTGTTTAAAAAAAAGTCCTCATTTTTTGGAGGGTCAGTTTGGGGTCGTACAAAAAGGCGTTGCTCCAACCAAGCAGAAAAGCCCTCTTAATGACATGACTCCATGATACTATATGTCTCATCGACAAAAGACAGTAATGCTAAACCAGAGAAATGTCAAGATAGCTCCCTTTAGGAAAAGCACACATACCCGTCTTCTACTTGTGTTTATTGTTGTTTCTTGTTTCCCTTTATGCTTCCTTCACACTTCACGCATCCAAGCATTTCTTTGAACACCATCATCATATATTATTTCTCATACTCACTTCTTACTCTGGTAACTATGGTTTTTTTCCTTCCTGTTTTATAGTGTAATTTTTTATTTCTATATGGTTTTCAAGTTCAAAAATCCTGTCATGCCTCCATGCTTTTAAATTAGTTTAAACACCTAAACACTTATAATCTAAAAAGGTAAAAAGAGTAAGCAGACTTCAAATGTCATTGATTGCCTTACAGACAAATACTTGAAGTTTAAATGTGTGACCATTGTGGGGGTTTACTTCTACCAAAAAAGAGAGATCTTTGGTGCAGTTTATTTTTATAAATTTCTGCCTAACTAATGAATATAGAAGTTCTTACCTATCCCATCCTCTGCAGCACTTTGTGTACACCCAACTGCATCCCACCAATCAACACCAACTAAAAGGCTCCACCAGAACCTGACAAGGTCAACCTTAAGCATAAGAACATGTCAATATGCAAAGAAACTTTTATGCAGATAACAAAAAATACCATCAAAGAGAAAAGCAACGATGCAGAGTAAGATGGTGTGTTGTAGTCTTTGGCCAACCCTGGGTAGACTTGGCAGACCAGCACCAACCTACCCAAAAAAATCCATATTGCAGTTAAAATGTTCTCCTAGTGTTCATATTTTCATTTCCATTAGTTTCTTTATTCTCAATACGAAAAATTCTAAAAGATGCCGTTCCCACACTTTTTTCGCACTCTAGAAAGAGGCACTCAAAAAGGGAATACAACCTTTTCTTGCCTCTCAACTTTAGTATGAAATTTAAAACTGACTCTATGGTTGTAACTTTTTCCTTCTCTCTTTTCCTTTAGTCAGATATTAAGAACCTTAGCCTTTGAGTATGCTAGCAACTAGTGCCCTATTGCTCCCAGGCCACAATTTGCTACCTCACCTATTGAGCAAGATAGATAGTAGGCTATAGCAATGCATGGTCAGTCATAAACTTACACTCCACTAGGCAAAGCCTTATCTGCCTGTTACACCATTGTGGTGAAACAATAAAAGCTACGTATTTTTTATGGGGCTTTTCGGTGATCCTCTCACAGAATACGTTGCACACATAAAAGGATTTTGTTTCCCTTATATAATTTTTAAACAGTTTGATCAGCAAAATTTTGGAAGTTTAGATATGAGATCATATTTGATGGTTGATAAACTTAATAAAAAAGTTGATTTGATTGTGGCGCTTTCACGTGCTAATTTTTTATATTATTGTCAACTTATGTCGATGTATACCTCAGATCATGTGCATAACTGAACATACTTTATCATGTTAATGTAACATTTTTTTTATTTGCTTGCCTTATAAAAATTTTACAAATATTTCTTTGCATTTTTTAATTCATTTAGTTGCCAATTCTCACATGGGCTGGTGCCTAGCTACACCAAGCGAAGACCAACTACATAAGCCATCCAGCCGGTTTTTTAGTGCATGCAAATGTTGAAACGTAAATGCACCTGAGTTAAGGAGCTCAACTCATAACCACCTTAAAGCAATCTAGCTTGGTCATCTATTGTTGGTAAGCAGCATAAAATAAACCGAATTTGAATATCGGTATTAGGTTTTGGAACATATTACTCAAGCAACAAGTACATAGAGAACTACAATGACTGCCAATTCAATTTCCAAAGTTTAATAGATTTGGATACTGGGTGAAGAAATATTTGGTTTTGAACACCTTTTTTGAAGTTGCAAGTGTTCTTTAGCCTTACACTCCTTATAGAAAAGATGACATCTCATTCCACGCTTCCTGTCCTGGCTACTTAGAAAATATACAAATGACCAAAGCATCATACTGACTTGGCTTTGGATGGTTTCTCCATGGACAATACCACCTTAAATCGCCTTTTTTAGTCTTCTATATAAATAGGTAGACGCATAAATATCAGTGGAATTCCATGGGCAGCACGCAAAATGATTTATTCTTTACTCCATATTCCCATCATAGACTCTTCTCAGAGAATTACACAAATAACCAAATTGACTCAAACCCCTAGTACTTGAGTTACCTAAATGAGAAGCAATGTAATTTGTCAGTTGCAAAACTGATGAAGTACATTAGAAGTCCTAAATTGAGAGAAATCTGAGTAGAAGAAATATGAAATCCACATAAATATGATGCTCAGTGAGGAGCTGGCAATAGAAAGGGTATCCTCGAGTCCTTTAATTATGCCCCGGAATTGTGTCCTTTATTAGTTCTACTACAAAGTGTCCTTTAATGTAATTACCTTATTTGTAATATCTTGTAATTTTTCCTCTATTCTTAATTTTATAAATATAATTTTAAATTAAATAATTATATTTTTATGTCTGAAATTAAAAATAATATAAAGAATTATATATATTAATACATATGGACTTACGTCAATATAGGTCTGGACGTGGTCCAAGATCTATATTGACTAAGACCTATATATATATATGTGTGTGTGTGTGTGTGTGTGTGTGTGTGTGTGTGTGTGTGTGTGTACAAGGGCTGCAATGGACATGGACTTGGGTCATGGGTCCAGCCAAAATCCATAGTCCATCCATAAGTTTTTAAAATAAAGAAAACTTTAAAACTTGAACTAAAAGAAATATATATATACATATATATATATATATTTTTAAAAGAGATACGATAGGGAAGAGTTCTACTTTTAGTAGAACTCTATCCCAAATAAGGGGTGTCACCTCCTAAGAGGTGTCTATCTTCCCTTTTAAGAGAGAGGCTAAGCATCTCTCTCCCAAAAAAGTCAAGGAGAAAAAAGAGAGAGAGAGGAAAAAAAAGAGAGAAAGAAGGGGTGTTACCTTCTTCTTCTACTTTTCGCATATTTGCAGTAAAAAGGTACGGGTTCTTCTCTTTTTCCCATAGAACGAGGGTTTAGCATGGTTAAATCGGATAGGTTTAATAGGAAATCAAGTCTGCGATTTTATGCAGTTTTGAACATTTTTTTATTTCTTGCATGCCTATGTATGCGATTTTTGTGTTCTTGACTAGGAATACAAGTCTGCAATTTTCTGCAGTCTTGAACATGCCATTTTTTTAATTTCCTGAATGCCTATGTATGTGATTTTTGTGTTCTTGACTAGGAATACAAGTGTGCAATTTTCTGTAGTCTTGAACATGTTGTTTTTCTTTATTTTCTACATGCATAGTATGTAATTTCTTTGTGTTCTTGAAGAGGAATACAATTCTGCGATTTTCTACATTTTAAAATATGTATTTTCTGCATTCTTGATCCTTGAATTTGATTTTCTGCATGCCTGCAATTTTAAGAATGAATAGAAATATGTATTTTCTGCATTCTTGATGCGTGAATCTGATTTTCAGCATGCCTGTGATTTTTTGAATGAATAGAACATGCATTTTCTGCATTCGTAATGCTTGAATCTGATTTTCTACATGAATATAATATGTTTTCTGCGTTTTGGAACAGACCGGCAGCAGGGAATATATGGTGTCAGCGTTCTTGAACGGTTTCGCAACAGAGAATATATATATATATATATATATATATATATATATATAGAGAGAGAGAGAGAGAGAGGGAGGGAGAGAGAGAGATCCGCAACAAGGAATATGTATATATATATATATATATATATATATATATATGTTGTTTGCATTCTTCAACAGACTCGCAGCATGGAATATATATATATATGCTCTCTGCGTTCTTGAACAGTTTTTGCAGCATGAAAATATTTTGGATTGTTTTCGCAGCATGAAAACATGTATATCAGTCTGCGTGTATCAGCCTGCAATTTGGACTATATCTGCAGCATAAAAACATGTATATCAGTCTGCGTGTCGGACTATGTTCGCAGCACCGACATACATGTATATCAGCTTACGATTTGGACTATATCTTCAGCATAAAAACATGTATATCAGTCTGCATGTTTGACTATATTTGCAGCACCGACATACATGTATATCAGCCTGCGATTTGGATTGTATTGGCAACATAAAAACATGTATATCAGTCTGTGTGTCTGACTATGTTGGCAACACTAACATACATGTATATCAGCCTGCGATTTTGAGGGTATATATATATACATGTAACTACGATCTTGATAGAGTTTGCAGTAGAAATATATTGTGAACAGTTATTCATCAGTGAATTTTTAATTGTTTTGTCTTCTCTGACAGTATAGTAAGACTGTTAAACATGGTTCAATATGCATTGATTAAATTGTCGTGATTGTACCATGAATTGTGTTATGAACATGCAAATTTGATTATTTATGTGTTTCATGTTCACTAAAGAAAATCTTGCAATGTTATCTGATTGTGGTAATGTCTGAATCATTGATGGGCCTTTTGAGACCATGAGCATGTGTTGCCTATGAAATGTAAATTGTAATTTGCATTGAAAAGATTTTGTTGAAAAATTAGGTTTTGAAATAATTATATTGTTGATGTGATATGTTATTGCATATGGATTTGAATAAATGTTCTTGTGTGAAGAACTTTGAATTGATTAAGAATGGTAAAATAGACCAAAGTGTAATAATTTCTTCCCCATTGACATTCTGAAAGGGTGAGAACCTTCAATAGCGGTCACGGGGATCGTGAAAATACTAAACACCATACGTATTTGTTGTCCTCATGACCTCGATGTGTGGTTCATGTTCCAAGCCACGGTTGTAAAGAACTTTCAATCACTTTGTCGGGGGGTGTTGTTGACTCAATTGTAGTTATTTGTATACCAAGAAAGTAGCATCAGTGAATGTAGGTTTTTTTTATGTCAGGGCATTAGGTGAGGATTCCTAATGTTCCGATTAATGGTGTGGATTCCTAATATCGGTCGAAGAACAAGTGTAAAACCGAATAATTAAAATACAAATTGTATGTTAAGCTACGAGTAGGAATTGTCATAAACCTCAGCAACTTTGCCTATTTTTTAGTATTTACAAGTTTATAAGAAAGTGAGAATTAAATTTGTCATCATTAAATAGGAACATGCATGCAAAAGCAATTCCGATAATCTAACTTAAAAAGTTACTCATGTATCCCTAAATGTTTAGCATTGATTTCATGCATCCCTAAATGTTTAATTTAGCAAGAAATCGTTGATTATTTGATTAAACTGCTTAAATTGTAAGTTGTTCTGAATATGTGTTGTTTGAAGAGCCATCTTCAACTTGTGCTTGATTTAGTCAATATTAAATTCCTTACTGTTGGATTTCGAGAGGGTCTTGTACGAGGAATTTGGTTCTTACCTAGTTTTTAAAAATATTTTATAGGTACTTTGGCACCGTGATGGAGAGACTAGCTAGGCTGGAGGGTACGAGGGTTATGGTATGGTGGCCTGGGTTCTAACGTACACTGGATAGCTAGATTTGATTTTGAAACTATTTGGAACTTTATTGACATTATTTGATTAAGTAAATGAAATTTCAGTTTATAGTTTAAAATTATTCTATGTCTGAAATGGTTGATGGGTTGTGAATATTAAAACTATAATGTGCCCTTGTCCTTGGGAGGTTTTCCACAATTGTTTAAAAAAAAATCTCATTTTTCGAGGGTCGATTTGGGGTCGTTACATTATTCCTCATTATGCCAAAGTTGTAAAACCCATGTTTTTCAGGAAAAAAAAACTTTCAAACCCAGGTCGGATCCGACCCAGACCCGTAACCCAATAGGGTTATAAACCGTTATCGCGAGGGTCTTAAACCCTCACCTTTTTTTCTTTTCTTTCCCCCCTAGCAGCTCTGTTTCCCTCCTCTCCTTTCTCCCTGGAAAAGGAAACCCCGTTGGGGTTTCCTGATTCACGCCTCCCCCTGGGCCCCTTTAAGAGGCCGTGCGGAAAGGAAAGAGAGTGTTAAAATATGTAATCTCATATGCATATCTCATATGTAATCTCATATGCATGTAATATTTTCTTTTCTTTTTCCTTAGTTAGTCTTAGTTAGAACTTGACTAGAAATTAGGTTCAGTTTTTTACTTTTTGGACTTTTATATCCATTTCCTTTTTGACTAGTCAAAAAAGTGCTTTTTGACTAAAGTCAAAAAGTAAGTTACAAGAGAGTCGTTGGACTCCCAACGGCTCTAAATAGAGCTGTTGGGAGTCCAACGACTCCCTTGATGGCTCCTCTCCCTTCTCTATAAATATGGGGTACTATTCCCCTTGTATAGCATTTCGGTTGTATGGGATTTTCTCTCAAGTTAATGCGATTCATTTTTTATTCATTTTGTATACCCTTTTTCGAGTATTGTGCTTGAGCTGTCTTTGTGAGTATTTGTTGAGAGTTGTTTTGGTTGTGGGTTTCATTTTCTTACATGGTATCAAAGCCATTGGTGGAAGCAATCAAAGGTTTTCTTGTGTGCATTGGGAAGCGTGTCACTCAAGTTTTCTTCAAGAAAGTGAAGTCCCTTTAAAGTAGTGGGCGTGCGAAGAATTGGAAGCTTGGAGGATTGCTTATTTTCGCTATTTTGTGGTAGAGTATCTTCCTCTTTTCTCACTTTTTTAAACTTTTTTCTCTTCTCCTTCTTTCTCTTCTCATTCACAAGCTTGTAAAATGGATGACAATGATAATGTCACCATTAAGCTCATAAAACTCAATGATTCAAATTATGTAACATGGACTTATATAATGAAGCACCTTATTTGGGGAAAATGATTATGGGGATTAGTGGTTGGAACCGAAGAGGAACCTAAACTAATTCTCACCAAAGGAGAAAAAAAATACCTCTTTCGAAGGTAGAAAAAGTCAAAGTTATTTCCACATATGAAAAAAAGTAGAAAGAATGGAGAATGGGACATGCCAAAATCATGTATTAGCTTATATCAAGTGTTGATATAAAAAAGTGTTCTAGCCTGGCCAAATTTGAACACGCCAATAATGCGTGGGATTACCTTAAGAGAATGTACTCTCTCAAGGATATTGCCCACATATGCAACCTTCAAGAAAATGTTCGTAATATGATTCAAGGGGACAAAAGCATTAAGGAATATTACAATAGTTTGTCCGAGTTATGGGAGGAATTGTCTCTCCTTGAACCAAAGTGGCATTGCCCACATGACATAGAGCTTCGCCAAAATCAAGTAAACGCGGAGCATTTCTTTCAATTTATCAATGGTCAGAGATCAGAATTTGGGACAACCAAATCCGCTCTTCTTTGTCGGGGAAAAGTCCCCTACATTGAAGATACAATTGAAGAGTAGAGCATGGAGAAAAACAGACTCAAGAAAATAATTTATAAAAGTGATGATGACTCGGTCTTAGCAGTATCTAGACCAAGACATCATGTTCGTATAAACCTTCGCATGTTGGGAGGACTAATGATGAAAAGCATGGAAGTGAGTTTGAAAGGAGAAAGATCATTTGTTATTATTGCCATGAACCAGGACATGTCAAAACATATTGTCCAAAGTTAAAAAAAAACTTATGAAAAGAAGGCTGCCACAGTCGAATCTCCACAAGAAACAAGCGAGACATCCATTGGGAATATGACTCTAACTCAATTGGTGGAGGCACTTCAACCTCTTCTCAAATGAGCTTCGTCATCTGCTAGAGCCATTGTCTCTTCCGTGGGCATCTCCGATCATGGTAAATCTCTTTGGCTTCTTGATTCTGGAGCTTCTTTTTATATGTCACCCAACATACAATTGTTATCCCAATGTCATAACTCAAGTGGTTCAAACATTTTTACCGTTGACGGAACATCTCCTGAGATTAAGGGAATTGGATGTTTTGAAAATACCTCTCAAAACTCAAAAGGATTTTGCATTCCAAAAATTAGATATATTCCCAAACATAATTTAAACCTTTTGTCCGTATCTCAATTAACTGACTATGGGTGTAATGTTTTCTTCTCCTCTCGTGATTGTCGAGTACAGGATCATCAGTCAAGAAAGTTGATTGGAGAAGGCCATAGAAAAGGAGGCTTGTACTACATGAATTTTTTGAAAATTCTCAATAACACACTATGTTGTAATGTTAAAAAGTTAGATTTGGATCTTTGGCACAAAAGATTTGGACATCCTTGTATATCCAAGATTCAATTTTTTCCAAACATAGAAAAATTTTATAATTTTGAAGCTTTTACATGTGAAAAATGTATTCTTTGAAAAAGGAAAAGACTACATTTTTAAGAAAGAACCTTTGTTACTACAAGACCACTTGAGTTGATTCATTCTGATGTTTGGGGTCCCACACCTGTTATATCTAAAGGTGGGTTTATGTACTATGTGATCTTCATAGACGACTTTACACAATACACTTGGATTTATTTTTTTAAACATAAATCTGAAGTTTTCTCTTACTTTCAAATATTTCGCAATATGGTCAAAATCAGTTTAAAGAGGATATCTCGATATTTCGTACTAATTTATGGGAAGAATTTTTATCAAAAGAATTTAAAGATTATTTGAATCTATATGGGATTTTACATAAAAAATCATGTCCTTACAAAATAGTTTAGCTAAAAGAAAGCATAAGCATATTATAGAAACAGCAAGAACCCTTCTCATTACACATCAAGTACCAAACAATTTCTGGGTTGAAGCAGCAGGCTTAACTGTTGTTTGTCTCATCAATAGGATGCCTTCTTCCTCGATAAACAATATTTCCCCAATTGAAAAGCTTTATAAGCAAACTCCAGATTACTCTAGGTTGAGGGTGTTCGGATGCAAATGTTTTGTATTTACTAATAAGAACGCTAAATTTTCTCCACGTGCTATTTCTTGTGCCTTTTTAGGTTATGAAAGTTATCAAAAAGGCTACAGGTGTTTCGATTTCAGAAATAACAAACTATATGTCACAAGTCTCAAGAAATGTATCATTTTTGGAAAATGAAAGTCCCTTTGAAAATAAAGATTCTACGAAAACAGACGAGTACTCCTTTCGATTGGACTTAGTTCCGAGGAGTAATGAAAGTGATATTGATCAAGATGATCAAAATGATATCACTAACACTAAACCAATTGATAGCAACCAAGATTGTATCCAATACTCTAGACGAGGAAACTTAGAAAGACCATGTGCTTTTAAAAAATACAGAAAGGAATAAGACCCTGTGTCTTCAACTAGAAAATCCACTAGGATCTCGAAAGTCCCTGAAAAATTTGTGTCATATGAGTCTTTTTCACCAAAATATCAAGTCTTCATCGCCTTAATTCACTCTTATGAAGAACCTTCCAGTTATGCTATAGCTAAGGATCAACCTGAATGGGTCAAAGCTATGGAAGTTGAATTAGAAGCTTTAAAAAAAGCAAACACCCGGATCATTCAAGATATCTCACCCAACAAAAAACCTATTGGTAGGCGCTGGGTGTACAAAGTTAAGACCAAGAGTGATGGCACTCTTGAGAGGTTTAAAGCTCGATTAGTTGCCAAAGTTATTCCCAAGAATATGGAATAGACTATAAAGAAAAATTTGCCCCAGTAGCGTAGCTAGAATGACCACTGTTAGAATATTGATAGCTCTTGCTTCTATAAAGAAATGGCATATTTTTCAAATGGATGTTAAAAATGCATTTCTAAATGGAAGTTTAGTTGAAGAAGTATTCATGGATCCACCACCAGAAATTAATGTCCCTGAAAGAAAAACTCTTCACTTAAATAAGGCTTTGTATGGTCTCAAACAAGCTTTGAAAGCTTGGTATGATAAGTTTAATAAGCTTATGCTTGATTTTGGTTTTCAATATTGTCTTACTGACACAGCTTTGTTTGTTAAGAATTCTAATGCAGGTATTATTATCCTTCTTCTTTATGTTGACGACATGATCATCACCGAAAGTGATAAACAGAAAGTTTACAATAATAAAAAGTTTCTCAAAACACATTTTGAAATGAGTGATTTAGGTTTTTTGAAATACTTTCTTCATATAAAGGTTGCATACTCTTCTAGAGGATATTTACTAACTCAATCTAAGTTTGCCTTGGATATTGTTGACAGGTCAGGCATTTCAAATGAAAGATACGTTGACACTCCTGAAGTTGTAAATGTCAAGATGAAGATTGATGATGGAGAACCACTTGAGAATCCAACTCCTTATAGACAACTCGTAGGGGCACTATCATATCTTTCCATTACAAGACTTGACATTGCACATGTTGTCCATACAGCCAGTCAATTTCAGCATGCTCCAACTTTTGTTCATATGAGAGCAGTTTTGCGAATTATTAGATATATTAAAAATTTCATTTCTAGAGGGCTATTTTTGTTTGTTTTTTCTAACCGAGAACTACTTGCTTATACTGATGCAGATTGGGGAGGTGATTCAAATGACCGCCACTCAACTACCGGTTTTTGTGACTTCTTAAGAGAATCTTTCGTCTCATGGCAATGCAAGAAGCAACAAAAAGATTTTCTCTCGTCAACAGAGGCTGAATACAGGGCAATGGCTACAACTACTATGGAAATAGTCTGGCTTCGACCACTACTCTCCGATATGGGAGTCGGAAGTTCAGAAGCATCAAATCTCTGCTACAACAACAAAAGCTCTATATATATTGCCAGCAACCGGACATTTCACGAATGCACCAAGCATATAGAAATGGATTGTCACTATGTACGAGAGGAATTTCTACGCAGCATCATCAATCTTCCCTACGTCTCTTCAAAATATCAGTTCACGGATTTCTTTACCAAACCTCTCGCGGCTCCTAGATTTCACTTTCTCTTAGACAAACTTTCGGTTATCCAACCGTAAGTTTGAGGGGGAGTGTTAAAATATGTAATCGCATATGCATATCTCATATGCATGTAATATTTTCTTTTCTTTTTCCTTAGCTTTAGTTAGTCTTAGTTAGAACTTAACTAGAAATTAGGTTTAGTTTTTACTTTTTGGACTGTTATAGCCATTTCCTTTTTGACTAGTCAAAAAGGTGCTTTTTTACTAAAGTCAAAAAAGCAAGTTACAAGAGAGTCGTTGGACTCCCAACGGCTCTAAATAGAGGTGTTGGGAGTCCAACGACTCCCTTGATGGCTTCTCTCCCTTCTCTATAAATATGGGGTACTATTTCCCTTGTATAGCATTTCTGTTGTATGGGATTTTCTCTCAAGTTAATGAGATTCATTTTTTATTCATTTTGTATACCCTTTTTCGAGTATTGTGCTTGAGCTCTCCTTGTGAGTATTTGTTGAGAGTTGTTTTGGTTGTGGGATTCATTTTCTTACAGAGGGCACATGCGCCTCTTTCCTCCTCTCCCTCCCGATTGCCCTTTTTTCTCTCTCGCTCTCCCTCGTCTCCCTCGATTCGCAGGAGCTAACCCAAGTCGCCCTCCCGTCCGGTGTTCCCCGAACACCACCGGCTCCCTGCGAGCCGCTGCTACCCCCAACACCATCCCCTCCCTCTCCTCTCAATTGTCGTTGTCGCCGCCGTCGTTGTGACATCACAGGTAAAAGCTCCCCTCTATTTCTTTTTTTCTTTCCTCTCCTCTGTTACCGACCAGATTGTCGGTAGGCGGCCGGTGACCCTATTGTGCCTTCCCCCTCTCTCTGGTTGCCAGAGAGTCGGCAGGGGGCCGACGGACCCTGCCGGGCCCGCCCTTCCTCTTTGTGGTTGTTGAAGAACCGGCAGCCTCTGTCGTGCCCTCCCCTTCTCTTGTTTGTTGGTCAGAGAGCCGGTAGGAGGCCGACAACCCCCTGCCACGCTCTCTCCCTCTCAATCCCGGCAGACAGGGTCTCGCCCCCTGCAGCCTCTGAGAGTCTGGCTCACAGAGGCATGGCTCATGTCGCCTCTCAATCCTAGCAGGCAAGGGCTCGCCCCCTGCAGCATCTGTGAGTCTCGCTGACAGGGCATGGCCCCTGTCGCCTCTTGATCCCGGTAGGCAGAGGCTCGCCCCCTACATCCTCTGGGAGTCTGTGACAGGGGCATGGCCCCTATCGCTTCTCGATCCTGGCAAGCAAGGGTTCGCCCCCTGCTGCCTCTGGGAATTCGACTGACAGGGGCATGGTCCCTATCGCCTCTCGTATCCGATAGACAGGGATGAGGCCCCTGTCGCCTCCTTGTTCCAGGCAACAGGCAGGGCCCCCTGCCTGATTCCCCATGCCAATGAGACCAAACGGGTTCTCCCCGGGTCTTGTTTGGTAAGAGTTATTAGTTCACGTGACCCTGTGTTGGGATGTTGTATGTCCAAAACCCTATGGTGTTGAATCACGGGTTGGGGGCGACCCCCAACTCTGTCAACGCTTGCGGTATGTTAATAATCATGTTTGTTTGCTTGCAGTATGTATGACGGACCCCGCTATGGCTTCGTGGCCCGAGCCTTGCATCATCTATGCTTGTAGACACTCATGCATCGCAAAAATTGCATTAATGTTGTTGCGCTATATTGCATTGTTCTATGTTTTTCCACGGGCGATGGTCCCATGATGGTTGTCGCAGGGAAATATGCGAGTTTGTGCCTTTGTTTGCATGTTGAATTGCAAATTAAAAAATTGATTATTAATAAGCAAATAAAGATAAAAGAACAGTATAATATACGTTCTGAGATCTCCCATCATTAGAATGAGAATCTTAGAGTTTAGGTTTTGGGGGACCAGGAGGATACATTTTTTCTCAATAAATCTGGCCGAGAATTTGATCTATTCTCACTTAGACCAAGAACATACCAGCATGGAAAGAATACCAGGCCATTGATCCCTTAATAAGCATAGGCTCAAACTCGAGCCCAATCTCGTGTACTCTTTTATTTCACTTAACTTGGACAGAATTTTAAATCTAAGCATTTAGCAACATGCATATTCCATATGCATTCCTAAATAGCTATATGTGCACATGATGTTGGGTAATAACCACAAGCATTCACTGTGTGAGATACACATGCAGATTCATACCCTGATCATGCCACTATTTAGGAAAAATACATGCTGAAAATCAGAAACGCCATGCATGCATCCCACGATTCTACGTAGATATCAATCTAACAAAATCAAACACTAAACGTACTCGCTGGACCATGACAAAAATCTGTTTCATAAGAGAAACCAACATATACCAAAATTTTTATGTGAGGAAAGATCAGACGAATCTAAAGTACATACACAAAAATCGAAATCCACCAAAAGAAACATCTAAATAAGCATATCTACAACCAATAAAATTTCTGTTTTGGCATATACAAAATTTTTATTGCATGAAAACATGAAAATAAACAAGGGTACAACCATGAAGGAAGATCCATGTATCCTCCTTCGTATATTTTTACGAAAACATAGATTTAAATCCTTTTTTCCATAGATTTTCATCAAATTATTGCATGGAAATCCAATCTATATCAATTTCCCACTTGATTCAAGAGAGAAAACCCATACCTTGAATAAAAAAATAAAGAAAAATAAGGGTACAACAACAACAACATCTACGCCTTCATCCCAAAACAATTGGGGTCGGCGATATGAACCAAAAAAGAAAATTATTCTGGGTCTTCCACATGAATCCTTCTCCTCCAATCATTTCTATCCAATGCCATGTCCTTGGTGAGGTTCAAAGCATTCATATCCTTTCCATTTATCTCCATCCAAGTCTTCTTAGGCCTACCCCGACCTCTTTTAACTAATATATTTTCCCATTTCTCCATCCTTCTAACTGGAGCATCATTAGGCCTTCATCGAATATGTCCAAACCACCGTAAACGATTCCCTCTCATCTTATTTTCAATGGGTGCAACGCCTACCTTCTTACGTATCTCCTCATTCCGAATCTTATCTTTTATTGTATTTCCACACATCCATCTCAGCATACGCATCTCAGCTACACTCATTTTTTTAATATGATGTCTCTTGGCAGCCCAACATTCCGTACTATATAGTAAAGCGGGCCTAATAGTCGTCCTATAAAACTTTGCCTTCAACCGCAATGGCATTCTACGATCGCACAACACTCCAGTTGCACTCTTCCATTTCATCCACCCAACCTTTATCCTATGATTTACATCTCCATTAATTTCCCCATACTTTTGAATGATAGATCCCAAATATTTGAAACAGTCATCCACCGGTATTTCTTGTTCACCAAGCTTCACTACACTCCCATCACTACTTCGTTGCTTACTAAACTCACATTCCATATATTTTGTCTTACTCTTACTCAACTTAAAACCTCTTGCTTCCAATGTTTGTCTCTATAATTCTAACTGAGCATTAACCACAGCTCTAGACTCATCAATCAAAACAATATCATCAGCAAACAACATACACCACGGCACATTTTCTTGAATTGATCTCGTAAGCTCATCCATCACTATAGCAAATAGGAAAGGGCTTAATGCAGATCCTTGATGTAACCCAACCGTTATAGGAAAATTGGTTATCACCCCTTCACAAGTGCGGACATTGGTTACTACTCCTTCGTATATATCTTTAATTATACTAATGTACTTGAGAGAAACACCTTTCTTCATCATTGTCCACCAGAGAACATCCCTAGGTACTCTATCGTATGCCTTCTCCAAATCAATAAAAACCATATGCAAATCTTTGTTCCTCTCTCTATTTCTCTCAATAAGTTGTCTAAGAAGATGTATAGCTTACATAGTTGATCTTCCAGGCATAAAACCAAATTGATTCTCCGATATCATAACAACCTTCCTCAACCTATACTCAATCACCCTCTCCCAAAGTTTCATAGTATGACTCATGAGTTTTATACCACGATAGTTTGTGCAATCTTGTATATCACCCTTATTCTTAAATAGAGGCACCAAAGTACTCTTCCTCCACTCATTAGGCATCTTATTTGTCCGTCAAATCTTGTTAAAAAGATTTGTCAATCATTCTAAACCTTGCTCAGCCAAGCATTTCCAAGCCTCGATAGGTATACCATCTGGGCCAACTGCCCTTCTTGATTTTATTTTCTTTAAAGCCGCTGCAATTTCTTTCTTTTGAATCTTGCGCATGAAGTCACGATTCATCTCATGAAAAGGAATGGAGAAGTCTCCAAGATCCTGAGCATGACTTCCATTAAATAGCTTATCAAAATAATTTTTTCATCTCTCCTTAATTTCCTCATCTTTGACTAAAACCCTTTGTGTTTCATCTTTGATACATCTAACCATACTCAGATCCCTCGATTTTCTATCTCTCAGCTTTGCAAGCCTATAAATATCTTTCTCGCCCTCTTTGGTATCCAACTTGTCATAAACCTCCTTATATACCTTATCCCTCGCGTTTCGAACTACTTTTTTAGCTTCCTTCTTTGCTATCATATACTTCTTCAAATTCTCATTATCACGACTCTTACTTAGATTTCTATAACACTCTCTTTTAACCTTAATAGCTAATTTGACATCCTCGTTCCACCATGATGTATCCTTACCTAGCGGTGCACCGCCTTTAGACTCACCCAATACCTCCTAAGTCACCTTTCTCATGTCACCCGCTATCTTATTCCACATTGATTCTGAATCCTCCTCGAGACACCAGTCAGCTTCCTTAACTACCTACTCTACAAATATTTCTTGTTTAGCTTCTTTCAGTGCCCACCACTTAATTCTACGGTCTATCCTATGTCTATCTCTTTTGCGGCATTGTCTAATTCTAAGATCTAAAATTAAGACTCTATGTTGTGTAGCTACACTTTCTCCCGGTATAACCTTACAATCGATGCGACAACCCCTATCTCTCTTTCTAAGTAGGAAAAAATCTATGACTCGTATTAACCCCACTTTTAAATGTTACTAGGTGAGACTCCCTCTTCCTAAACCAAGTGTTTGCTAAGATCATATCATAGGACAAACCAAAATTTGAAATTCTTTCTCCACTTTCGTTTTTTTCTCCTATAACATAGCCTCCATGGATACTCTCAAATCCATCCCTACTAATGCCTACATGTCCATTAAGGTCACAACCGATGAAAAGCTTTTCTCCATAAGACATCCCTTGTACTACTCCATCTAAATCTTTTCAAAATTGGCGCTTAATGGAATCATCTAAACCTACTTGAGGTGCATAAACACCAATAATATTAATAATATGTGTACCTAATACTAATTTAATAAGTAAAATCATATCACCCTTCCTACGGACCTCAATTACATTATCTATAAACTCACGACTCATAACAATCCCTACTCCATTCCTATTCCTATTTATTCATGTATACCAAATCTTATATCCCCAAGGTTCTATCACTTTTGCTTTCTCACCTACCCATTTGGTCTCTTATACACATAAAATATTGATCTTTCTCCTACACATAACATCTACTAACTCTACCAACTTACCAGTTAAAGACCCTATGTTCCAAGTGGCTAACCTAATTTTATGGTCTTGAACTATCTTCTTTACCCCCACCTGTCCAACAAAGTGAGGGAACCCTTGCCTATTTGAGACCACACTCAGGCGTCGGTGTGACGCGTCGCTTCTGGGCAACGACCTAGCAACCCTTGCCCACTTATCACTGCTTCCGGGCCTATAGAGTACAGCGCGTCGCTCAGTACTGAACGCCCCAACGAGGGTGAAGGTTGAAAAACGTGGGTGGAGAGCTGGAGCAGCTCTCCTCCTCCTCTCCTTCCTCTCTTTTCCTCTCTCTTTCTTTCCTTCTCTCTTTCTTCCTTTCTTTTTCTCTTTCCTTTTTTTTGACTTTATATAGACAAGAGGAGGGTGATACCCTCCCCCTTTTCCAGCCCTCTCTAAATGGGCTAGAGAAGGAGAGTTTCCTCCTTGAAAGATTCTTTGTCTCTCTCTCTTTTTAAAAATTTTCAAAACTCTTAAGTTTGACTTTTTTGAAAGTTTCCAAATTTTTTTTTGAAGTCCTTTCTTAGACTCTCTTAGGTCTATTTAGGTATGTATAAGGACTTCATTAGGAAATCCTACACAACCCTAACAATAAAAATTTCGGAATTAATAAAATTTAATTAAATAATTAATTAAATATTAATTATTTAATAATTAATTAAATATTTTTGAATTTCCAAAGTTAGTTTAATTACTTTAGGAGTATTCTTAAACCCAACTAGCTTTAATTTAAAGCTTTAAACCGAATTTAAAGCTACATTTTTTTTTATTGGACATGGATTTGAGTCCGGATTCGAATCCAAAATCCAAATCCATATCCGAAACAAAATTAGATCATGATCTGGATCAAATCCAAATTAAAATGGGTCTTGAATAAGATCCAAATCCATATTAAATCGAATCATATGCATTGGATCTAATCCAATCCAACTTCGGATCCAGTTCGACAAACTGGTCAATTTTGAAAAAATGTGATTTCTGGGCCAACCGGAACTCGAATTCTGAAAAATAAAATATTGTTGCGCTCAGAATTTCGACACGCATCTAACGACATATTACACAAACATATAATTCCGAATTTTGCCTGAAAATAACCTGAATTTCGCTCAAATTTTGCTCGAATTTAAAAGTCAAAAATTAAACTTTTTCTCACGTTTTGATTGGCGCGTCTCGGCCTAGCTGATGAGACCTGAGTCAAGCCTAGACTTAAAAGCATCGGTTAAAAATCGAGGTTCAAACGATTTTTCTCCCAGACTTGCAAATTTTCGAAAAAACAGAAAATGACTAAGCAATGTTGTGAGAGGCGAACGCCTCAGTACCTGAAGCGTACGCCTCAGAGGCGAATCGCAAGCTCAAGGAACCAAGGCGATGTAGTGAGGCGTTTGCAGGCTCAAAGCGCATGCTTCACATGGGTGAAGCGCACGCCTCGCATCGAGGCGTGCTTCGCTTCTAAAGCGTATGCATTATGTCACATGGATGGAATCCGCATTTCTCTCTCTGGTTCGTCGTTCGTACTCATACCTTCACTTCTTTCTTTTTCTTCGTGTAGAAAGCTGACCTGAGTCCTAGAGAGAGAAGAGAGAGAGAGAGAGAGAAGAGAGAGAGACGACTGCACAGAAAACCTAAGAACCTCATTCGATATTAGGGCCTCTCTCTATGTTAAATAGAGAGAGGCTTAAAGACATAATTACAATAAAGCCCCATTATAAAACTAAATTACAAATAGCATCTTAATGTAAAATAACTTTACTTAAAACCACCTATTCTCAACACTCCCCCTCAAGCTGGAGCATAGATATCAATCATGCTCAGCTTGTCACAACATTTTGAAAAATTTGGTCTGGCAAGAGGTTTTGTGAACATATCTGCAACTTGGTCTTCCGACTTTAGATATTAGGTAGTGATATGACCTGCTTGAACCATATCCCTTACATAGTGGCAATCAACCTCAATGTGCTTTGTTCTCTCATGAAATACAGGATTGTTCGCTATATATGTTGCAGCTTTGTTATCGCACATCATGGTCATGGGAGAGGAAACCTTCACCTGGAGATCAAGAAGAACAGTACGAACCCACATCAATTCAGCAGTTGTTTGGGCCATAGCCCGATATTCTGATTCTGCACTCGACCTAGAAACCACATTTTGCTTCTTACTTCTCCAAGAGATTAAGTTGTCTCCCAGGAACACACAAAATCCTGTGGTAAATTTTCTATCTACTACAGATCCTGCAAAGTCAGCATCAGAATAGGCCACTATATCCAGTGTTCCACCTTTCTTGAACAATAACCCCTTTCCAGGAGAAGATTTTAGATATTTGAGAATCATAATAGCTGCATTCCAGTGTACCTCAGTTGGTTTGTCCATAAACTGACTGACTTTACTTACTGCTAAAGCAATATCAGGCCTGGTCACAGTTACATACAGTAGTTTCCCAACTAGGGAGCGATAACTTTTGCTATCAACCATTTTTGACCCTTCTTCAAACAACTGAACTTTATGGTCCATGGGAATATTTGCTGGTTTAGCTCCAAACATTCCTGTTTCCTTTAATAAGTCAAGAACATACTTCCGTTGAGACAAAACCATCCCTTCACTGCTCCTGGCAACTTCTATACCCAGAAAATACGTGAGTGAACCAAGGTCTTTTGTAACAAAGTGTTTTTGAAGATGAGCCTTTGTGGCTTCAATAGCTTTCACATCATCACCTGTAAGAATGATGTCATCCACATATACCACCATAACGACTATGCCAGAGCTAGTTTTCTTTATGAATAGTGTATGATCTGTTGCTGACCTATTAAAGCCAAAACCTGACATCACTTCAAACAACTTCTGAAACCATGCACGAGGACTTTGTTTCAAGCCATAAATTGCCTTTTTCAATCTACACACCTTCCGACACTCCCCCTCAACCTCGAATCCTAGAGGTTGTTGCATGTAAATAGTCTCAGATAGGTTCCCATATAGAAATGCATTTTTCGCATCTAATTGGTATAGGTTCCAACCATGTAGCACAGCAACTGAGAGAACAAGACGAATGGCACCCATCCGTGCAACAGGAGAAAAAGTTTCAAAGAAATCAATACCATATGTCTGAGTATACCCTTTGGCTACTAATCTGGCCTTGTACCGTTCAATTGAACCATCAGATTTGTACTTTATCGTATATACCCATTTACATCCAACAATGTCAGCATTTGCTGGGGAATCAACTAGATCCCAAGTATGCTGAGATATTAAGGCATCCATTTCTTCTTGCATAGCCATCTTCCAGCAAGTATCAAGCTCTGCCTGCTAATAGTTCAGAGGAATAACTTCAGCAGATAAAGCTGAAATAAAAGATTTCAACTGATTTCCAATTCTGGCTTCTGAGACAAAATGAGACATGGGATATAAAGTACATTGTCGTGTCCCCTTTCGTAGAGCAATCGGCCTGTTATCATCATCATGAAGATCAATATTGTCAGTAGAACTTACCTCAGGGGAAGAGGAAGATGGAGGCACTTGCGAAGGTGGATCTCTACGCACATATACCAATGGAGGATTATGAAATCTGGAAGAGGATGAAGTGTGGTTCGGGAATGAGGGCACGGATTCCAAGGGAAAAGGAGGTATAGGTAATGGACATGACTCAGCTGGATCAACCTGCAACGGGGAACCGGTATTAGAATAATATGGAGTGGATTCCATAAAAGATACATCCGCACTGACATACTCTCGGCGAGAAGTAGGATTATAACATCGATATCCCTTTTGATTTTTGGAGTAACCTATAAATATGCATTTTGTAGCTTGAGCAGCTAATTTATCAGGGTCAGGGCCAAGTTTGTGTACAAAACAAACACATCCAAACACTTTGGGCGAGAGGGAGAAGAGAGGGGTATTTGGTTTTAGGATATGAATTGGAATTTGATCACCCACAGAAGAGGAAGGCATGCGGTTGATCAGATAGCAAGCAGTTGTAATTGCATCTCCCCAGTATAACGCAGGAACATTTGATTGGATCATAATGGTCCTGGCAACATCAAGTAGCTGACGATGTTTTCGCTCAGCCACCCCATTTTGTTGAGATGAATAGGCACAGGAAGTTTGTGGTTGGATGCCATTATCTTGGTAAAATTGTAACAGACTTTTTAATTTAAACTCGAGAGCATTATCAGTGCGAACAATTTTGACACTAGATTCAAACTGAGTTTTTATTTCAAGAATTAAAGATTTGATAATATTTGGAACATCAGATTGTTCCTTTATTAAAAACACCCATGAGAAATCATCAACAATAACTAAATAGTATCGACACTGAGTCCTAGTAGGAATCTTACTAGTACCCCATACATCTGCATGAAGAAGTTCAAAGACTTTATTACTAGACTGACTCTGACTCGAAGGAAACGAACTTCGATGATGTTTGCCCAGCTGACATGCTTCACACTGAAATGATGTGGTGGAGGGAATATGAGGAAAGACCGAACGAAGCTTTGACAATGAAGGATGACCAAGACGACGATGCCACTGAACAGGACTAAATGAATGTTCCACTGCAGCATGAACAGTACCCATTGGATGATGTAAGTAGTAGATTCTTTTTTCTTCATAGCCTCCACCAATCTTCTTCCCCGTCAGCAAATCCTGAAAATGACAACCCATTGGATCAAATATTACTCTACAGTTTTGTTCTTTTACAAGACAACTAACAGAAAGTAAACTTTGAGGAAATTTTGGAGCATGAAGAGCATTTTTCAACTGTAATGAGGAGGATATAGAAATATTTCCCTGACCAACAATCGGGGAGGTACTCCCATCGGCTAATGAGACTCCAAGCTGAGCCTTAATATCCTTTAGATCTGAAAAAGCAAGTGAATTTCCACACAAATGTCTGGATGCACCGGAATCAATAATCCACTTACTGTCAGTCGGATGAAGAAGATTTCTGGTTGAATAGGCAACACCAGCAACAGGAGAGGTAGAACTCAAAGGACGAAGAGCTATCAGCTCATCATATTCAGCACGACTGAGGGTTATACTACTGTCACTTGCAGAGATATTTTCTTGTGCCTTTGTTGCCTCGAGAGAAGTAGTATTAGCTCTAGGAGCATATGACTTTGATGAAGAGGAGGTTGGTCGGCCATGCTTATCCCAGCAACGATCTTCTAAATGTCCAGATTTTCCACAGAATGTACATTGAAGCTTTCCTCTGCCTCCCACACCTCGTCCGCGACCTCGTCCTCTGATGTTCTGAAGATTTCCACGTCCATAACCAGATGAGACAACTAAGGCAGATGACTGAGTCACAGGCTGAGAATGTGGAAGAGATATCGCAAGTCTACTTAGACGGTTATATGCCTCAGCAAGAGTAGGTACATCCGAACCAGTCAACATTTGGACTTTTGCAACAGAAAATTCTGAAGATAAACCTGTAAGAAACCTAGCAACCATAGTTTGTTCTTGATAATCTTTTTGTTTCGAACAACAGAGAGGTCTGTGAGCATTAAGTCTTTCAAACGCAGCTTTGACGGAGGCATAGTACTGGGCCAAGGTTTGATCTCCCTGCTGTAAATTGTATATTTCCTGTTCGACTTGTAGGATACGACTCACATTAGTCTCTTGTGAGTATGTATCTCGAAGATTGTCCCACATCTGTTTGGCTGTATTATAATAAATTAAAACATCTGCAATATGGGGTTCGACACTATTCATAATCCATGACATAACTATGTCATTATCTTCATTCCAGGTAACATTTTCCCACCTTTTCAGTGGGTTCATCTTCCAACAAGATATGTTTTCTACGATGTCCAGATACCGACATCATAAATGTTCTGGACCACCTGGCATAGTTAGTTTCATTTAACCTTACAGACGAACCGTACGAAAATGGATTGGCAAATGCCTTATATTCTCCAATATGTTCCAATTTTGAATCACATTTCAAAGTTTCAGCCATATTTCTGGTTAAAGAAAAACTGGACAATCTCCAAACTAAACAGGGAAAACAACCGTGTGTTACACTCACACGCCAACTGAAATTCCAAGAAAAAACTGGACAATCTCCAAACTAAATAGGGAAAACAACCGTGTGTTACACTCACACGCCAACTGAAATTCCAATCAGCAGTTGTTCACTCACGAACAACAAAAAAAACCCCACGACAGTAGTGAGCAGCAGCCCACAAACAGAAAAATGATTCAGCACATCAGTGACTCACTACTAACATGACTTCTGCATATGCAGCAGTAATTTTTTTCATAACAGGGGCAGCTCCCCAGACATATACAGTTCGGCACTAAGTCATTCATTTTTTTTCTTCGAGCAACACCACCACGTGTTGGATTGCTACCCAAAATAAGCAGGAAGCCACGACCTTTTCAGTGGAAATTGTACCAACAGCAATCAATCTCCCAACAACAACTATATCAAGATAAACAAAACAGGGCCCCAACCATATGTAGACGTACTAGCAGCAATCACATTCTCAACAGATAGTCACGAGACTGACGGTAGGAACTACCACCGAGGCAGTAGGTAGTCACGAAACAATAAAACACGAGGCGACGAACCCACAGCAAGCATCCACGAACCCACAACACGACCAGATCTGTCATCAGATCAAAAAAAAATTACATCGCTGACCTGATCGCTCTATTGATTTCTTTTACTCATTGGATCGGAGTTTGATCACGATCATGATGGCCTCCACGATCGATCGAGCCTTGATCAGACTCGATCACACTCCCACGTAACAGTCGATCACGCTCCCACGATCGGTGATGGCTCTGATACCATGTAAAAAGCTGACCCGAGTCCTAGAGAGAGAAGAGAGAGAGAGAGAGAAACGGCTGCACAGAAAAGCTCAGAACCTCATTCGATATTAGGGCCTCTCTCTATGTTAAATAGAGAGAGGCTTAAAGACATAATTACAATAAAGCCCCATTATAAAACTAAATTACAAATAGCATCTTAATGTAAAATAACTTTACTTAAAACCACCTATTCTCAACACTTCGATCGATTCTGCGATTATCGAGCGAGAAAACCTTAATTCAAATTGGAAGGAGCTTCGATTTTCTCACCGAAGGAGAAAAGGTTCGATTTTTTCTTCTATTTTGCATTTTTTTTGGATATTCAAGCTAGGGTTTCGGGTGTGTTCTCTTTTGTATTCTGTGGATGGTTTTGGTATGGTTTATGTTTGGTTTTTCTTGCATGGTTAGGATCTTCATGCAGATTTTGGTTTCCTTGGTTTTTTTATGGATCCCATTTTTTGTTTCAGGCATGCATGGTGGAATAGGGTTTTCGTTGGAAAACTTAGGCTTTTGGTTGTGGGTACGGTTGGGGAATTGAGGTTTATTTCCCTCAGTTCGGCCTTTTTGTATAGCGCCGGTTTGTTCTGGCTTTTGATAAGGTATTGGGATCACTGAGGAGTCGTGTAATTAGGGTTTGTTCCGCTTAGCGTTGAAGCTCACTGGAATGGTTGTTTTATGAGGTCTGGTCGGGGCTTTGGATCGCCGAGAAGCTTGAGTAACTAGGGTTTTATTTCATGAAGTGCCCCTTTTTTAAGACGTGTTGGAAAGGTTGGGCTTTGGAGTCACCAAGAACATGTGCTTAGAAGTTGGTTCCCTCTCCCACATCCTGCATGCAACGGGGAGGTCGGTGTGGGGGTTTTAGGGTTCGATCTCTGAGAGCTTGGTTTGCGAGGGTTTAGTGATATAAGATAGTGGAACCATCCAAGAGTATTGTTTAAGCTTCCTATTCTTTATAAATTTTCATGCACCTCCTTTTGTGGCTTGTTATGTAGAATAAAAGGAAATCAAAGTAAGTCAAAAGTAATTAAAAAGATTTGAACCACGTTGTCCCTAAGTGATCTGTCCAGCAATCGTGATGTAATCGTAGCTCTACCAGAACAATGTCCACGTGCTTTAAAAATGCACACTCATATATGTCAAATAACAATATGCATGTATTAAACATAGCATTCATATGCATGCGTTTATTATCCATGTGCATGTTCTTTCATGTAACCATTCACATGCACTCAATTTGGAACAAGTAAACCATTTATGCATTTATGTACATGCGAAATACACATGAGTTCACGTGTGTGTGTATATATATATATATATATTTGAAACAACATTCAAATCACATAATACTTAAGCATTGTCACATAAATTCAAACACAAGGTAATTCCTCATTTATAGCATGCATCATAACATAATCTGAAAATTTATATGCATATGAAATCTCAAATTCCAGATTTACGAAAACACAAAGTGTTCCATCTTTATATATATATATATATATATATATATATATATATATATATATATATATATATATATAATTTTGTTCTTTTGTAAAAGCAGGCCAGCAGTGAACCTACATTCGCCCTTGTTATTTTTATTTTTTATTTTTATATGAAAAAACCAATGCCCAAAGGCCTGACATGGGTGCCACATGGCCTTGCTAGGCCTATGCACCCCCTTGCCATGCTGCCAAGGTCTGGCAGTCAGCCGAGATCCACTCGGCTGGCTGCCAGACATAGCCAGCACTTGAGTTTTTTTTTTTTTTGAAAGTTTTTATTTAAACTTTGTTTTAAAAAAAACAGATTTTGCGAAAGAGGACTGCTGCCCAACAGGTCCGGCAAAAACTCTGACCACTAGTCTCAGTCTGGCCTAAGCTGGCCAGACTGCTGCCTAACCCTAAAAAAAGTTAGTTTTTTTTACTTTGAAAAAGTACAAGGCATAGCCCCAGTCGAGCTCACTCGGCTGGGGTCGAGATGACCCTCCACAGGTCGGGCCTGTGCAGGTATGGCAGGGCCCTCTCCAGCGCCATGTAAAGGACTGTCAGGCCAGCTCAGGTCTGACAATTAATGTACAGGCCCTGCCAGGGCCTGTACAATAAACTGCCAGGGCCTGGCAGTCAACCGAACGAGCCAGCCCCAATGCATTTTAAAAGAAACAGACTTCAAAGGAAGTCGCTTTTTTTTTATTGAACCACCGAGCCTGCCCAGTCAGTCCTGGCCGCGTGACAGGCGGGAAGACTCAGTTACACATGGGCAGGTCTGGCCAGACCACATGGCCCAAATGGGAACTTAACCAATACATTTTTTTTCTCTTCAATAAATCTGGACCAGAATTTGATCTATTCTCACTTGGACCAAGAACATACCATCATGGAAAGAATACCAGGCCATTGATCCCTTAATGAGCCTAGGCTCAAACTCGAGCCCAATCTCGTGTACTCTTTGATTTCACTTAAATGAACATCACGGTTAGAAAAGTAAACTATACATGGTGTCACGGCAAACTTGGACAGAATTTTAAATCTAAGCATTTAGCAACATACATATTCCATATGCATTCCTAAATAATTATATGTGCACATGATGTTGGGTAATAACCACAAGCATTCACTGCGTGAGATACACATGCAAATTCATACCATGACCATGCCACTATTTAGGAAAAATACATGCTGAAAATCAGAAACACCATGCATGCATCCCACGATTCTACCTAGATATCAATCTAACATAATCAAACATTGCACGTCCTTTCTTAGACTCTCTTAGGTCTCTTTAGGTATGCATAAGGACTTCATTAGGAAGTCCTAAACAACCCTAACAATAAAAATTTTGGAATAAATAAAATTTAATTAAATAATTATTAATTATTTAATAATTAATTAAATATTTTTGAATTTCCAAAGTTAGTTTAATTACGTTAGGAGTCTTCTTAAACCCAACTAGCTTTAATTTAAAGCTTTAAACTGAATTTAAAGCTATATTTTTTTATTGAACATGGACTGGAGTCTGGATCCAAATCAAAAATCCAAATCCATATCCAAAACGAAATTGGATCATGATCTGGATCAAATCCAGATTAAAATGGGTCTTGAATAAGATCCAAATCTATATTAAATCGGATCATGTGCATTGGATCCAATCCGATCCAACTTCGGATCCAGTTCAACAAACTGCTTAATTTTTGAAAAAATGTGATTTCCGGGCCAACCGAAACTTGAATTCCGAAAAATAAAATATCGTTGCGCTCAAAATTCTAAGACGCATCCAACTACACAGTATAGGAACATATAATTCTGAATTTTGCCCAAAAATAACCCAAATTTCGCTTAAATTTAAAAGTCTAAAATTAAACTTTTTCTCACGTTTTGATTGGCTCGTCTCAACCTAGCTGATGAGACCTGAGTCAAGCCTAGACTCAAAAGCATCGGTTAAAATTTGAGGTTCAAACGATTTTTCTCCCAGACTTGGACAAATTTTCGAAAAAACAGAAAATGAATAAGTAAGAAAATACGTGATATTACATTTAATTGTCTATGCACTCTGATTTGTTATGCAATTATCTCATGACTATTATTTCTTAATTAATAAAATTTGGCTTGTTATGGTGTGGATGATAAATGTAAGATCCCTAGTGGTTTGTTTGGTTATCCAACTGTGAATGGAACTGTAAAGGCCCCTGGTCTCTGAGAATATTTCCGGAATAGTTTAAAAAAAAATCATATTTTTAAGGAGATTGAGTTGGGGTCGTTAAATACGATATGCATTGGACTATCATGCTTATGTCTTATGCATGAAAACTCATGAAATTTATTACATGCATGAATATGATCATGTGCATATTTGAGAGTTTATGCATAAAATGGATCATGAAGAAAAGGTACGTTGCAAGCATTTGTTCATATGCACATGCAAATTGTTTTAGATGTACATTCTTGTTGTGTGTGATTGAACGTGCATTATGAGCATGTTTTGAACAACTGTGTGTACATGTTCACTAAGGATTTTGCATGAGATGCATTGGTGGTCAGATGTGAACCATTGTAGGCCGTGTAGGCCACGAGCATGTGTTGCTCCAAGACTTGTTTTATGCATTGCAAATTTTATTTTGAAATTATTGGATTTCTAATTTAATTACAGTGCTAAATTGTAGTGGATCAGGTCCCGTGTTGGGTTTTGCATGTTAATTTGCAAAATAGAACTTGTGTAAAGAACTTGATTTTGTTAAAAAGATAAAAGAGATAAACATTGTAATTAATTTTCTTCCTAAATGTCCCTTCCACAGTATTGGAATCCTTGATGGCGATTTTAGGAAAACTGTGAGGATACTAAAACTTCGTGTGCGTGTGTGTCCCTGAGGGTGGTGTTGTAGACATAGTTGTTATTGGTATACCAAGAAAGTGACATCAAAGGATATTGATTTCCCTGATGTCCCGACATTAGGTGTTGGTTTCTAATATTCTGATAGATGGTGTTGATTCCTGATATCGATCGAGGAACAAGTGTAAGACCTAGTAATAAAATACAAATTGTATGTTAAGCTAGCACTGTGAACCTAACTTCGACTTCAAAAATTGTTGCGACTGTTTTGAGTATCTGCGGGTTTGATGAAAAGTGAAACTAAACTTGTGTGCATTTAATAGGGACATGCATGCAAAAGAGAACTCTGATAATGATTTAATAATTTATTCATGCATGTATATTGAATCATGCATATTTATTGTTCTGCATTAGTTCATGCATTCTTACTTGTTCTATCTTATGTAAAAAATTAACATTACATGATACTTGCTTTTAAATGCTTGAATGGTAAATGGATTATGAGATGGTTGTTGTTATATTCGTCTGAATATTTACATGAATTTTATTTATGCACTTTTCTTTTCTATTTAAATTTTTAGAGGAAATCATAAAAAAAAATTTGGTTGTTACCCAATGTTTCAAATGTTTTTCTGAGGACCTGGAGCTCAGTGATGGGATGATTGTCACATGGAGCCTACGAGATCACGTGACTAGTTTTGATATTTCTTGACAGCGTGGCTTTGTATTATATTCTATGACATTTATTTATTGCTTAATAAAGTTGGATATTCGTTGGTTGATTCAATGTAAGGATCACTTGTGGTTTGGTAGTTGTTAAGTCTATGAAGCCCCGGATCCTTGGATTTTGGTTTCTGCAATAGTTTTAAAAATAAAAAATAATTTTTTTCACTTTTCACGAGGGTTAGTTGGAGTCATTACAATGCAACTGTTACATACTTATGTAAACACATATAATCAATCATGTAGAGTATTTTGATATTGAAATTGTAACTCACAGCACATAAACATATGTTGTGCTTATATTTTTCAATCAACAGGTCATGTGTCTACATGTTGAGAAAGTATTCTGAAGGCCCATGATCCAGTATGCAGGTTTTGACAAATCAGAGATTTCAGTAACCATGAAAACCACAATGCACTAGAAGCATGTAAACCAAGAAAACTTTAAAGGCTGCAGTTATCATAATCAAGAATACCTGTCTGCAATAGATCGTTCCCAAGTTGCAGAGCTTACTTTCCCTTGGCTACTATTAGCAAAAGGAGGAATAACGCGCATTATCTTCAATACTGTATGTTCTTTAGCCATGTCATGCCATACAGATGCCAAACAGCAGCTACTGGAAGAGAATGCAGGTGCAGCAACAGCAAAACCAACACTAACCAGGTAGCTATCAACAGGAGAAAAATTTGCACCGGAAAATAGGTGCACTTCACCATGGAGAAAAGCAACAGCAATTTCCCCTCCATGACTTGAAAACACTATTTGAGCAAGCATTCTAATATCACTTGGCACATCGTAGAAATCAAAACCATGCTTCTTTATTTTACCCAAAGAAGAATCAGTTGAATTAGGATCATCAGATAACATTTCTGCTGCCACAGACGTTTGTGGACCCTTAAAATCTGTTAAGGTTTTAATGCTTTTGTTGACCTTAGTCAACCAGACTGTCTGCATAGGGGATGGACCACCTAAGCTAGATCCTGGATTTCCAAATATTGGATGCAGAACAACCGGTTGACAAGAAGATTCCCAACACTGTACTCTCCATCCAGTGATTGATGGCCCTTCATCAGGGTCATAAGGTGACATGTACTGCCCTGGAAAGAGTAACACCTACTGCTTAGTTAATGCCATCAGAAGCAAACAAGCAATAAAGTGAACAAGTGATTTAGGCTTTAAAATACTAACATTCATCTCGATATAGTGAACAAGTGGTATAGGCTTTAAACTATTAACATTCATTTAAACCATCTGAGAAATTATTCAGAATATGTAAAAATATTAAATAAAAGTTCTGAATTATTCTTTGGTAAAATGTTTATTAATCAAGGTTAAGCAGAAACGATGTTCAAGAAACTGGCTACAAAGGTTCACCTTCAACTATAACAACAGCAATGACAGATCCCCCTCGTGTAGGGTCAAAAGCAACTGACGTGACACTGGAACCCCATGTAGTAGTTGCAGTGGAGTGGGCAGCAGCTTCTGGACTAATATAAGCAGAAAAGTTTGAGACTGGCAAACAGTGAAGTGACACAGAGTCATTCAGTTCCATATCTTGCTTCGGCAACTGCTTCCCTTCAGCACCGAGAGACTCCTGCCAACTGAACAAATATGCAGCTAAAGGAGCAAAACCTGTCCAAGAGGGAGGGCTCAAAAAAGGTGGAACTCCATTGCTTGTATTTGTCTTCATAGTTGCCTGAAAGTTGCACCCAGGACCAGGTGTAACCTCCCAAACCACAACAGTTGATGGGTTCACGATTGGCACACCTGCCACATGCAATGTCCCAGCTTCAGTTATGATAGCATCTGCAGCCATAATACCACTGGGGCCTGCACCTAATAAGCCTTTACTAGTAGAAAACCACTTTGGAGGTGCATCATTCTGTGTAGGTGGCCACTGAGACCAGTGTAGCTGAACTGATCCTGATGAGAAAACGGAGCAAATACAGAGAAAATTCGGCCACCTAGCTGTAACAATCCATCAATTGCATGAGAGTGATATCAGACAAAATATGCATAAAAAGTATCAATTATATTGACTTCGAGTACATGTAGTAAGTAAATAGAAACCATGCAAACTAAGCATCATGGGATGCAATTCATTACTCATAGTAGAGAACCAGTTCACTATAGTGTGCCTATAGAAACAGGCAAATGAAGGACGCAGAACATGAATAAAAGTAACAACTATATTGAAGCCAGGTACGTGCAAAAGTTGACAGAAAACACGCAATCTACATCGTGGAATTGAATTTGCTACTCCTAGTAGAGAACCTGCTCACTATAGTTGTGTCTATAGAAGTAGTTGAATGAAGGACAAAAACATCTTGTGAACACCATGAATTAAATCTTTAAACTCTTTTCATTCTTTACAACTAGCCAAATCTGCACTAGTGCACCTCAACAGCAACATAAATGCACAAGCATAGATAACCATAACATCTATGGCATGCAGCTAAGCAATTTAACAATAACATAGAGAAGTGAATCAAATAAAACAAGTTTACATAAAAAAAAGACAATTATGGAAGTTTTATTTTGTTGATTAGGAAAAGGATGCAAAGCCACACTTTTTCCTACATCAGTTTTATGTGAATAGAAGTAGCCCAGTATGATTTCTCTCACTTCAAAAAATAACAAGATCCATGCATGGGAAAAGCTGAATGTATCATAGAGAAATGTCAAACAATAACTACACGTCAGATAACCAACAAACCTGATGTTTGGGCCCGGTATGAAAGAAATTTCTCCTCAAAAGTTGGCTTTGAGTTTGGTGAACTACTGGAGTTTGAAGGAAGCCACCGATACTGTGTATAAGAACCATCACAACCAAATGATATGCTCAGCAATCAAAACTAACAGAGAAAATTGTAACGCTCACAACATTTACACTAGGTAAAAAAACTTGAAAATGTCATTACTGGTCACTCAACAACGATGAGAACATTAAGCATGGTTCACACCAATGAAACTGTATAACAATTAACAAGGCAATAAAAAACAAGAGCCTTGAACACAAACAAGTATTCACGAGTGTACTAATATGATAACCAGGTTCAAAAATTAAGACAAATGGACAAAAAACAATATGTGAACATGGACATCATCTATATATTTATGTATGTACTTGGGTATATATGTGTGTGTGAATGTGTGTATGTATGGGCAGAGAACATATATATATATATATATATGTATATATATATATATGAGTGACGCAAGACTAGGGGTGGAAGCCCAGCCCGATTAGGGCCCAACCCATATGTGGCCCGAGCCTGGGCAGGCCCAGTTATAATCAGGCCGTGTACCAGATAACCCATTAGGTACCCGGCCGGATGTCCACCCCTACATAAGACATGGTCATCAATGTCAAGATCTAATTAAAACATAAGAAGTCTGAACAAAAGAAAGGAGAAAATAGTCTACTCTCCAAGCAAACTGAAGAAAAAATTGATTTCATGATACTTGAATAACAAAATATTCTAACAACATAAATTAATATGCACCTCGATCAGCAAATCACTTAAATGAGCAACATGTGGACAAGTAGCAAGATCACTCATAAATAAGTGATGGACAAGTTCCAGCAACTACAGGCTTTTGGCATACGTCAACAGTACATTGGAGCACATAGCCACAAACTTTTTGCAACGGATCACCAATATCTATAAAATCCAATCAACATTCAGAGTCTTCAATCAAGTACATTGTGTTCAGAAAAAGAACACAATATGTTTCAATTTCAAAGATATCCTTAGATGAATATACATGACAGTAGCAGTGAAATAGTACACCACTTCCAAGCTTCAAGAAACCATATGAGTACCACATATGCATGGTATTTACTGCTTAGTTAACATCATCCAGTTAATGTATCCATTCAGCTAGGAAGAATATATAATGAGTAAAGATACATTTGGTAAGCAAGAACATAATTCACGTTGATATGCAAGTAAATATTTCCCATGAATACTAACTCCGAACCAAACATAAGATCTATTTTCCCCAAGACAAAGAAAAAAAATCCTAGTCAACAGTATTTGAAGTTACGCACCCCCCATGATAATTCAATTTCCACAAAAAATTTTCTGGACCATATTTAGTGCGTACACTTTCGAACCCCTTACTTCCTCAATGTTCTTTAGGAAGTGCAAGGGCCAGAATTTGAAATATTGTCAAATTTTGCCGAAGCACATCTATATTAAATGGAGACAGAATTTGGATTCAATATTAATATTACATGAAACATCAATATAGGAAAAAAATCACAAGGCTCAAATCCAAAAATATTAAATAATTGTTTAGCATTGTATCAGTATAGATAAATTTATAAATAGTTAAACTATACCAATAAACAGATAAAAAATGAGTGAAGCTTGTAATTATGTTCAATGATTAAGACCTTATTGAGGCTTGTTGACAGTGAACCAGATTAAGAAAGCCTATGCGTAACCAAGATAGAACATCTAGATGAGTCCAGGGAAATAAAATTGCACCACTGCCTTACCGGGGACATCCCTGACAACCATTTTGTAACAACAGCAAGATCTTGTCGCCATTCATTCTCACACTGCCAATAGTTTGCATCACGTACTAGATTAACAGGACCCTGCATCAAAACAGAAAAACAGATGTGGAGATTGGTGCAGAATATTAGATAAATTAGGAATAATAAAAGGTAAAACATAATAATACAAAGAAAAGAAAATGACAATGTTAAAGAATTCAACAAAGATATGCAGATGGAAAATGTGTGTGCGTGAGAGAGACAATGTTAGGAGTGTTTACTGTCGAGAAATGTAATAGTGTATATTACTGTTGTCGTCGATAACCCTATTTGTATATTTTATTATTTATAGGGGCATTCTTGTAGATTCATGTAATATTTATGTAGAAGTCAAGGTTAGGTTATTTTAGTTCTGTTTTAGACAGGTTGTTAGAAAGAGAGGGCTAGGGGGAGCCTTTTATTGTTGTATCCAGAGTTACCGGAAGCTTCTTAGATAGGTAGGAAGCTTGCTTCCCGGAAGCTCGTTTCGGAAGATCGATACTCCTCACTTCCAAAACTTGATGAGAATCTCGATTCTCCCACGCTTCTCATATGCTTTCTACATGCTTCATTTATTCCTCCTATATGTTTTTTCACTCTACTTTTCATGTTTTTTGTGTTTTCTCTCACACTTCACACTCACTTCCATGTGCTTTCTCTAAATTGACAGTCATCTTTTTTAGATTTTGTTAAAAATTTAATTGTTACACTAAAAAATTATGAAATTTAAGAATAGTCACTTTTATTTTAGTTTTTATTTGCATTCCATTTCGATTCACATTCAATTCTTATATTGTTTTTTTATTTCTCGTTTTCTGCTTCCTATACATTTTAAAATGCATCGCTTCTCGCTGCCGCTTCCCGTATCATTTCCAGCTTCCGCTTCCTAGTCTGGCAACTATGGTTGTAATCCTTTTTGTTTTTAGCTAATGAAAATTTTAGCATTCTTCTTCCTTGCTTTGCTTCTTCATGTATGGCCTCTCTATGAATGTTTCAGCTTGAATATTTGGTTAATCTGATCTGAGATTTTGGTTGTGGTTAATTTTAGGAGTTGTGAATCAAACCCTGTCTGATTTGAAGAAATATGGGATCTTCACTGGATTTTCCAGTATTTTCTCAAATTTAGCAAAGAATCTGACCACATTTTGGAAAATCATTTAATCTGATCAGATTTTTGGTATTTTTTGGGCACGATTCTATCCATTCACATTGTGTTCGACCTAGAAGTGTGTTGAAAGTTGAAACCAGTTTCTTGATGAAATCCAAACTACATTTTGGGATTTATTGAACTTTTTCAGTGATTCTAGAAGGCAGTAACTGATTTCTTATTTGTATGGTTATATTTGTGGCAACGAGCGAGTGATAGTAACTCTGAGTTTTGTTGCACAAGACTTCATTGATTATGTATGCATGAATTATGAGACTGGTTTCTTCACTCGGATAGCGAGTATGGTGCCGATAATATAGTTCTTGTCTTCATTGTGATGTTTTGGGCACTAGTGTACACATATTTTGTAAGATTGTTATCTATATAAATTATATCTTATCTTTGGTCTGCTATGATTCTTGTCTTTGTGCAACAATTGGATTGTAGTTTGGTGTTTGTGAAATATGAAGAAGGACCATCCAAGTTATTCCAATCAAGCTAGAAGGATCGAATCATTCCTATTGGGCTGAATTTGTGAGAATTGTAGTTAAGAGGTTTGGATACGATGGGTATCTAGATGACACCAAAAAGAAGCCAAAAAGGGTAATGCAAGTTATGATACAAACCTTGAAGAATGGAGAGGGATATGCGAAGGTTAAATCATGGCTCTTGAGTTATGTGGAGCAAAACATAATAGTTGACATATTGAAGTTTGAAAAAGCTAAGGATGCACAAGGCTATAAGAAGCAAGTCTATGAGTAGACAAATTGGGCTCGAAGATATTAGTTGGGATAGGAACTCAAAGCTCTGAGGCAAGAAAATGAGTCACTGGAGGTGTTCTTTGCTAGATTTCAGCAGCTATGTGATGTCTTACCCTTGATGTTGCGGAACAACAAGTGCACTAAATGCAAAGAGAACACAATTCAAAAAGCTTGATTGTGATGCAGGAGACCAAGAGCAGATTATTGATCTACTAATGGCATTATGACCTGACTTCTACAGTGTGTGCAGTAGCATTCTCTATCACCTTGTTGTACCCACTTTGGTTTAGGCTTTAACCTATGTCACGTAGGTGCAGATGCGGGTGCGGGGAAGGTACACACACACACACACACACACACACACACACACACACACACACACACACACATATATATATATATATATATATATATAATTTTCACTAAAGAGAAAGAATGAGAGTTTGGATCTAGATCAAGTATATATATTAACACTTTCCCTCAAACCGGCGGTGAGATCAACGAAAGTTTGCCCAAAAGGAAAGAGAATTGAGGGGATGGCAAAACTTTGGTGAAAAAATTTGCAAGGAAATGATCTATGCAAAATAATGAATTTATGGCCAAGGAGATATGCCCCCCACCATGTGACTGCAAGTACAAGCATCATCATCTCCTTTTCATAGGTGTAGATGTGGCCCGGGCTTCCTCAGAAAGAACCTTGCTATAATATTCAATATGGTGGTCTTGTTGAAATAGTACAACTCCAATTCTGCAACCTGAAGCTTTCACCTCCATAATGAAAGGTCGAGAAAAATTCAGTTAGGCCGGTACAGGTGCCGAGCAGATGACCTATTTTAAGTTTTCAAAGGCCTTTTCGACTTAAGAACTATACTAGGAGTTCTTGAGGAATGTGGTAAGTGGGGTTATAACCTGTGATACACTCATACACTTTCACAAACCAACGATAATAGCCTACAAGGCTTATGAACCCCCGCAGGGCCTTAACCGTTAGAATTGGCCAATCTACCATGTGACAATTTTCCTTCAGTTGCCCGCAACTCCCTCCAACAATATGATATGCCCAAGGTACGCAGTCTGCCATTTATCAAACTTACATTTAGACATTGTAACATCCCATTTATAGTTTTGTAGCACATGTAATGTTCGTTGCACGTATTGTCAAAAAGCACCAATATAGACAACACGAATAAGGCAAAAAAATATCATTTCTGTCACTGGAAAGTGATCGAGTGCATTAATGAGTATAAACGGCATAACTCAAAAATTGTAAGGACCATCGTGCATGCAAAAAAGTGCTCTTGTGAATTTTCTTCCCAGATCCATCTGAATCTAGTGATAGATAGGTTGCAAATTGGGCTTGGATAAGTAGTTTGTTACATAGAGTTCATCCAAAAGCTCATCAATTACGAGTATGAGGTACTTGACCTTGATGGTAATCGCATTTAAGGCACAACATGTACGCAAAATCACCATGGTATCAGAGCCAGCGATCGTGGGAGCTTGATTGATCGTGATCAATCTATCTTGGGAGCGTGATCGAAAGGCATCTGTAAATAAGGTCAGCTGGTTAGGTTTACGTGTAAGATCTGATGACAGATCTGGAATCTGTCATCAGATCTAAGGAAGCAAGATGTGTGTCCCCCCCTGCAGTTCTGGTAACTCCTCTCTTTTTTTTTTTGAGATTCCCTGTTGCCGAGTTTTATTTCTGCCGAGATTTCCTGCCGCTGGATGAAGTTCTCCCATCCAGTGGTTGATCAATCTAGTTGTTGGTTGTTGGTTGTTGGTTGTTGGTTGTTGGTTGTTGGTTGTTGGTTGTTGGCCCTTGTTCGTTGTTGATGGTGTGTCGTTGTTTGGGTTTCGTTTTCTGCCGAGATTTCCTGTCCTGATTTTCTGCTGTGATGCCGTGATCCCCTGTCGTGATTCCTTGCTGAGTATATCCCTGTCGTGATGCCTTGATTACCTGCACTGTATCGTGATTTGGTGAGCAGGTGTCGTGATTTGGTTGGCTGGAAATCACGTGTCGTGATTTGGTTGGCTGAATATTAGCAGCTAGGTTCCCTGCTGTGTCGTGATCTGGTTGGCTGGAAAGTGTGTGATGTATCTCAGATTCTATTTGGTGAGCAGGTGTCGTGATTTGGTTGGCTGAATATTAGCAGCCCAGGTTCCCTGCTGTGTCGTGATCTGGTTGGCTGGAAAGTGTGTGCTGTGAAAGCAGCAGGTTACCTTTTTTTTTTAAGCAGCAGACGTGATTCCCTGCAGAGTGGGAAAATATTTTGTTTGTGGGAATTTTTTTTTTCCGAAGGATTCTGTGTTGAGTACTGATACTGGTTGTCGTAGTGGCTGATGTGTGATGATAACACACGCTATTCCCTGTGTCGCTTGAAGCCTGTCCAGATTTTATCTCTGGTGTGGAAAACTGTGTAGTCGCGGAAAACTGATGTGTGATAGTCTGAACAATAGACACATCTTTATCGTGTTGGATGTGTGATCTTGATTTGCAACCTATAGCCATCCGCGGTTGAGGTGGAAGGTGCTGGTCAAGTTTCTTCAAAAAAAAAAATTTAAGTTTGGATCTGAATAGTCGCAGGTCGTGTTTCTCATATTTCATTGGTGAAGTCAAAACTTGATATAGTCGGGTTCATAGTTGATTGTGGGTGTGCGCGTGTGGTTGCTCCTTCTTTTGTGATCTCACCCATTAGTTTATATTATGGCTCAAGTGGTTAAATCAGATGCAGATTCCTCCAATGATTATGTAACTCTTAGCAGGGCTGAATATGACGAGCTCCTTGCTTTACGATCATCCACTTCAAAGTCTTCTGTTGTGGAGGTTGTGTGCTCGGCAGGTGATGGCCTATCTGGTCAAGGTGATAGGTGGATCATTGATTCTGGAGCCTCTGGTCACTTGTGCGGAAATTCGAGTAATTTTTGGAGTTTAAAACCTGTGACTGGTCAAAAAGGGGTACGTCTTGCTGATGGTAGTTCTTCCCCAATTGTAGAGCAAGGAAGCATGTCTATTACCCCTACTCTTCAATTGTCGCATGTTCTTCATGCTCCTTCGTTTCCACAGAATTTACTATCCGTCAGTCGAATGACAAAAGATTTGAATTGTAGAGTGATTTTTGATCCTATGGGGTGCACCTTTCAGGACTTGCTGACTGGAAGAAAGATTGGTGGCGGCTATGAGGAAGGTGGTCTGTATTACCTACACCAACCAGAAGTTTCGGCCTATTCTGCTGGTACATCATCCTCAAGTCCTCTATTGTGGCATCATCGTTTGGGTCACCTTCCAGTGACCAAACTTCGTCGTGTCATTCCTCATATGCCTCCCTCAGTTTCTTTTCAGTGTGAAACATGTCAATTGGGAAAACATTGTCGAAGCTCTTTCCCCTCTAGTCAGAGTCTGTCAAGTCAAGGATTGTTTGATATTCTTCATGTCGATGTGTGGGGTCCAAGTAAGATTCTGAATAGGTCTCAGTGTCGTTATTATCTAGTTATTGTTGATGACTTCTCAAGGTTATCGTGGGTGTTCCTGTTAAAAGATCGGTCTCAAGGTCCTGTCATTCTTAAATCTTTAATTGCCGAGATAAAAACTCAATTTGATGTATGTGTTAAAATTGTTCGCACTGATAATGCTCTTGAGTTCAAATCCAAAGACTTACTTCAATTCTATTCTGGTAATGGGATTCAACCTCAATTTACATGCCCCATACCTCCCAGCAAAATGGGGTGGCTGAGAGGAAACATAGACAAATCCTTAATGTTGCTCGGTGCCTTATGATTCAATCCAATATGCCTGCTTCATACTGGGGTGATGCGGTTCTGACAGCCGGTTTTCTGATAAATCGCATGTCGTCAAGCTCTGTAGAAGACCAGATCCCTATTCAAATTCTTCATCCAGAGGCTCCTCTCTTTCCTATCCCCCCCAAAAGTTTTTGGATGTGTGTGTTTTGTGCATAAGCTGGGTCCGGATCGAGATAAACTTGTTGCGCAGTCTATTAAATGTGTTTTCCTTGGGTATCCTAAGAACCAAAAAGGATATCGTTGCTACGACCCTATATCTCATAAAGAGTATGTTAGTGCGGACGTTACCTTCTTTGAGTCTATTCCTTATTTTTCAAGTACTACTCCCAGACTACAGGAGAGCCTTGGTGATATCCTTCCTCTGCCGATTCCTCCCTTTCCGTTAGAGTCGCTTCCTCCTCAGTCCTTGGTTCCAGTGTCGGGTGTGTCTCGCTTCCAAAACCCTCCCATAGTATACACGCACAGAGTGCCTCCTACCTCCATGCCGCCATCACCTTCTTCTCCTCAGGTAAGTATTTCTGAGCAAAATGTTGCCCCTACATCTGATGTTGATCTTCCCATTGCTCTGCGCAAGGGAAAGAGACAGTGGACTCTTTACCCCATCACGCAATTTGTATCAGAAGCTAATCTTGGGGCATCTATGAAGAATTTTATTTCTGCTCTGTCTGCTTCTTCTGTTCCGCTTCATCACAGTCAAGCTCTAGTCGACACCAACTGGATGCAGGCTATGCGTGACGAGATGGATGCCCTATGGTCTCGAGGCACTTGGGACTTGGTTGATCCTCCCACAGATGCAGATATTGTAGGCTGCAAATGGGTATATAGCATTAAATATAACTCGGATGGGTCGATTGAACGGTACAAAGCCCGGTTGGTTGCAAAAGGCTACACTCAGACTTATGGGGTTGACTTTTTTTAAAGTTTCTCCCCAGTTGCTCGTCTTGGCACTATTCGTCTCGTTCTTTCTGTTGTTGTGCACCATGGATGGCCCTTGTTTCAGTTGGATGTCAAGAATGCCTTTTTGTATGGGGATTTGCATGAAACTGTCTACATGCAACAACCTCCAGGGTTTGAGGTTCAGGGAGAGTGTTAGAAGGTGTGCAAGTTGAAGAAGGCTATTTATGGCCTGAAGCAGAGTCCGCGGGCATGGTTTCACAAATTAATTGAGGTAATGTCGAGCTTTGGATTTGTCAGGTCAGCTTCAGATCATTCCTTGTTTATCAAGAAAACCAGTATTGGAATTGTTGTTATGGTGGTATATGTCGATGACATCATATTAACAGGGAGCAGTGCCCAAGATATTTCTGCAACAAAAGATCATCTTCAGAAGGACTTTGTTACTAAAGATCTTGGGCACCTTCGATATTTTCTGGGTATCGAGGTTGCAAGAAACAAAGAGGGCTTAGTGTTGTCTCAAAGAAAGTATGTGTTGGACTTATTAAAAGAGACTGGAATGCTAGGAGCTAAGCCAGCTAATATTCCAATGGATCCCAAAACTCACATGTTTGATGAGAAGTCTGACTGTGTGGATAGTGCCAGCTTTAGATCCTTGGTGGGTAAGTTGCTATATGTGACTGTTACTAGACCTGACATTTTATTAGCCGTGAGTAAAATCAGTCAGTTCATGGACAAACCTACAAAAGTTGACTGGGATGCAACTATGATGGTTCTTCGGTATTTAAAGTCATCTCCTGGTAAAGGTATGTTGTTTAAACGAAATCCATCGTTGGATGTGGTTGCCTACATTGACGCAGATTACGCAGGATCTGTCGAAGATAGGAAGTCAACATCTGGATTTTGTGTGTTTGTGGAAGGAAATCTTGTTACCTGGAGGAGTAAGAAACAAACTGTTGTAGCCAGGTCGAGTGTTGAATCTGAATACCGAGCAATGGCCCAGACTGCAGCTGAAATTATGTGGGTAAAATCAGTCTTGACCGAGCTTCAGGAGAAAGTATCCCTACCTATGTTGATGATGTGTGACAATAGGGCTGCTACATATATTGCCAACAACCCAGTGTTTCATGAAAGGACTAAACATATTGAAGTTGACTGTCACTATGTTCGTGACCTGGTTCAAGCTGGGTTTATCTGCACCGATCATGTATCTTCCGAAGATCAATGAGCGGATGTTTTTACCAAAGCCCTGGCGAGACCAAATTTCTCAAAATGTTATGACAAGCTGAGCATGATTGATATCTATGATCCAGCTTGAGGGGGAGTGTTGAGATTAAGAGGTTTTAAGGGTTTAAGTTTATTTGATATTGTTGAGAATAGGGGGTTTTAAGTTAAGTCTTTTTATATTAGAGGCTAATTGTAATTATGTTTTCATAATGGGCTTAGATGTAATTATCCTTTTTAGCCTCTCTCTATTTAACTTAGAGAGAAGCCCTAATAAAGTTAAGTTAATGTGTTTTCTCTGTGCAGCCATCTCCCCCTCTCACTCTCACTCTCTCTCTCTCTTCTATCTTTCCCTCTATCTCTCTTTCTCTACCTAGGGTTTGGTGATTCTATCAACAATATTTATATCGAGAAAAAATGGGGAAAATATCGGTTTTCAAAAAAATGTTAAAAAAGAATGTGAAATCTTATAATATATATATATAATGCATAAGTGGGTTATAAGATATCAAATTAATATGAACACAATAACTTACAAACTTAATAGGTACATAGAATTGTTTTAATGGTAGCCAATATTGTAAAGCCTACTTAAAAAAAAAATGAGTCTGACACGTATGAGACGCGCTAGGCAAGTGTCGGACACGTGCCTCGGTCGGTTTGCGGTGTTGGATCCGAGCCGGACCCGGATCCGAGCCCAACCCGGACCCGGCTTCTCGATGATTTGAGAAGCCTGTGCCTTTTAAAAAGGCACAGGCGCCCCGGGCGAGGGGCAAATGCCCTCGTCCGTTCTCTCTCCTCTTTGCTTCTTCCGTCTCCTCTCAGTCTCCCGTAACCACCGTTGTCGGCGACCGAAGCCGCCGGCCATCTCACCCTCCGAGCAAGCGTCGACGACTGAAGCCGTCGGCCACCATCTTCTTCTTTTCTCTGCTGTGTGGGCGCCAGCGACCCACTGCCTCCACCTTCCGTTCCAACGACCTCGGCCGACGTCCCCGAAGCCACCTTTTTTCCTCTAGGTCTGCCGCTGACACATGAGTCCTCGCCGGTAGCTCCCGGGTAAAACCCCTCCCCTCTGCTGCTCGTTGTGTCGACAGGGGGACTGTTCCCCTTTCTCTTTCCAGCAGGGGGGGTGGAGCCCCCTGCCGATTCGTTGTGTCGATAGGGGGACTCTGTTCCCCTTGACCTTCGTTTGTTTGCCGACAGGGGGGCGGAGCCCCCTGCCATCTGCTTTGTCGACAGGGGTCTTCATTCCCCCTGTCACTCTTTGTTTGTCGGTAGGGGGGCGAAGCCCCCTGCCACCTGTTGTTCGACAGGGGGCTCCGTTCCCTCTGTCACTCTTTGATTGCCGACAGGGGGAGCGGAGCCCCCTGCCATCTGTTGTGTCGACAGGGGGCTTTGTTCCCCCTGTCACTCTTTGGCTGCCGGCAGGGGGAGCGGAGCCCCCTGCCATCTGTTGTGTCGACAGGGGGCTTCATTCCCCCTGTCCCTCTTTTGGTTGCCGGTAGGGAGAGCGGAGCCCCCTGCCACCTGTTGTTCGACAGGGGGCTCCGTTCCCCCTGTCCGTTCTTCGTTTGTCGGCAGGGAAGCGGAGCCCCCTGCCATCTGTTTTGTTCGACAAGGGGCTCTGTTCCCCCTATCCCTCTTTTGTTTGTCGGCAGGGGGGGCGGAGCCCCCTGCCACCTGTTGTTCAACAGGGGGCTCCGTTCCCCCTGTCCGTTCTTCGTTTGTCGGCAGGGGGGCGGAGCCCCCTGCCATCTGCTATTCGACAGGGGGCTCTGTTCCCCCTGTCCCTCTTTGGTTGCTGGCAGGGCAGGGGACACCCCTTGCCATCTGTTGTGTCGACGGGGGGGGCTTTGTTCCTCTTGTCTCTCTTTTCTTGTTGACAGGAGGCTCTGCTTCTCTTGTCCCCCTCGTCGTGCTCCCTCCACTGTCTTCTCGTAGGGAGCTCTTGTATGGGTGGTCTGGTATCGTTGCAGGTGTTGTCGGACCCGTTTTCTGACTTTGGCTTTCACGCTAACCTTTTTACACTTGCAGGTTGCACAACAGAGCCCACTCGTGTCCCGTGGCCCGAGACCGTTCGCACTTACGCCCGCAGGCGTCGGAGAACTCGCAACCCCCCAAGGTAAGGGAAAATTGCGTAAAAGGACCTTGAATGAACAAAACTAAAATAAAGAAAAGATAATTGAACAAGAGGACGATTATATATGTATACATATAAGTTATATATGTACATTCTTTAACTCAAGGACGCGGATTCGCGATCCTTATCTTCTTTATCTTTTCAGCACTTTACTTTCTTTTGACGCCGCGCTTTATGTGCCTAGGCTTTACTTTTTGTCTTTTAACTCAAGGACGCGGTTTCGCAATCCTTGTCATGTTTACCTTTCAGTACTTTACTTTTTATCGCCTCGCGCTTTATGCACCTTGGCTGTTTACTTTTCAGCACTTTATTTTTTAACAAGCATCCCTCCCACTTCATGCACCTTGGCTGCCTCGCGCTTTATGCACCTTGGCTGCCACCCTTCACCTACTCTTTTAAATATGACAAGCTATCATAAGTATCATCACGAGTACAACCAGGCTAATAATATAGTGATAACAAATCTAACTGTAAGCAGTTGCAATATGACTAACTATGCATACTTTTTAACTATCGCAAGTAGCAAACCAGTAGCAAGGTAAAACATGCAGTCAAGCTGAAGAGCAAATAAATGTTGTGACATCACCAAGGTGCCAATCTAATAATACTATGAGCATGTCATATTTTGTTCTGATTATTTACTGGTCATTGTGGGTACGCACAATGTATGAAACGTAGAAACAACCGAGATCGATCCGGGGGTCCATTATGCTATATATTTTATTATACTCCGAATGACTGACTGAGTCCGCTCCTAAGGGGACGACCAGTGGCCAAAAAAGTAAGTCCCCAAAGGCAAACAGGGCCTAAGGATGCATCCAACTTCTGCAGAAGTGTTGGGCGACTACAACCTAGGATACTTATCGTAGCCTCCATATCCCCTACCTTCGATGACTGGGGAAGCCAAACCTTTGCCCGTAATAGCCATTAATGGCCTGTCCATCGGAGTTTTTGTACCATCCATCATCTATCTTGATGAACCATCCCGAACAAGTACGACGAGGGATTTTCTTCATCATCGCCTTGTTCTATATGCTCTGATCTATTCGACCCACTCGAGCATCTTGCCTGTGAAGGCGCATGATTACCATTTAGTGAAATTTACACAATTATGCTTTATCGCATACCATGAGGTTTATCCACCTCGTGCTACTCATCGTAGCATCGCATATCATCGCCAAGGGATGCGACCACGCTGATAGCCAAGGGCCACAAGGAGGCACACAAAACAAGCTCAAACCTATCAGCATTCTCGAGAGAAAACCTGAGCAATAGAAACAATAACATAATCACAATTTACATGGCGCAGACAAGAAATAAAGCAGTAAGAGCGTAAACAAGCAGGTCAAGAAGGGTGGCAGCTTGTCATATTTAAAAGAGTAGGTGAAGGGTGTTATGATAGCTTGTCATGTTTCTTGGCTGTAAGAGCACTGCAGCTTGTCATGTTTCTTGGCTGTTATGATAGCTTGTCATATTTAAAAGAGTAGGTGAAGGGTGGCAGCCAAGGTGCATAAAGCGCGCTTTAGAACAAGCATCCCTCCCACTTCATTTAAAAGAGTTTCCCCCCTCTCTCTTTACCACATCTCAAGGAAGGGTGGCAGTGCTCGTGGTGGATAGCGTTGCCTTTTTGTCAGAATTTTATAAAGCAGGGTACAAAAATGACTATACTTTAAAATTAAATCCCTTTTCTGGTTTGGTGGTTTAACAGCTGCCTTAAAATCACGAACATATCGTGACAAAAAAAATCTGATGAGATTTTGAAAATAAATCTCATGATAATATTGGGATTATCACCGTTTGTGATTAAATAGCGATAATATCGTGAGATTTTGAAAATCTTCGCGATATTGTGACTATGAGAGAAATTTACAGCAAACCTCAAGCCCAACTAGGAGAAAATAACAGCCAAGAAACATACCATTAAACATCCTTAAGGATGGTTCTGTTCCAAGGTGACCAAACATGAAAGGCTAGGAAGGCTCGCTTTCAAATAGTGGAGAGTGAAGGCATCCATGGTTGTATAGCTAGCCAACAGAAACAAGAGAGAGAGAAGGAAAAGTCAACAAATGGTGCATGCTAGGGAGAATGGGTAGTAGAAGATGGTGTGTGTGTGTATGTGTATATATATATATATAGAGAGAGAGAGAGATGGCATTTTGAGAGTAGTTTAACCTCCAAAAGAGCTTCATTGGTTCTACCTGCCTGCACAGTTTTTCACATATGTTGAACTCTACTTGAATTAGATTTACATAGTCCTTACCCAATCCGACCCGCTTCACAACCCAGTCTAGTTGTCCCCAAAAGACCTAAAATCCTACGTAAGACCCACCTCCAACTCTGGACTCGACGACTATAGATGATCCAACAAGATTGGACTCTTAACACTCCCCCTAGATCACCCTCTATTTGAACATCTCCTTGATCTCCAAATCCTATTTCAATCTCTCCTTTTATGTTTCTCCTATCAAGATTCAGCCATTGCTTAATTATAGTATTGATTTTGGAATCTCTATATTTTTGTGGTAATTGCATAGAGTATTTGCCCACAAAATGTTTGCCAATTACTAGAATATGAACTCCCAACCTCCGATTGTCATGAATTAAATTAAAATCAAATTGCTTTCAGTCGGTTACCAATGTCTGTAATTGGAAACTACACAGTTTGAACAATTGCATATTGAACTCAAAAAAAAATCTACGAATAAACACCTTGATTCAAGAAAGACTACCAATTAAATTAAAAGATTAAGTTTTGATCATAAGTGTGTAAGCTTCTACATATACATACATACATAAACACATGCACATATATATATATATAAACCATCCTAAATGCTTCTAAAAATCATAGTTGGAGTGTGTTTTTTGTTTAATCCTAACCTATTGATGCATTCAGCATTGCTTATTTACTAAAAATCGTGCTTTGGATCAAATGGATGATAAACCTTGATTTTTATATCGCCAAGTTTTGGTGCAATGTGAACCGGGCATTTTTTTATTGCTCTAAGTATGCATTCAAACACAATAAATGTCTAATCTGATACATATTTCCTACTAAGCTATAAAGAATACGCCTATGATTTCGGATTAAGCAAAACTCCAAAATTTTGTCCCCGCATAAGATAGTTTTATCTCCAAATATGTCTATGAGTTCAGATTAAGCAAACACCTGAAACTTTGTCCCTTGAAGCCGTTTAGGTCGGTTTAGGAGATAAGACTGTTTAAGAGCAAAACCATAGCTATAGATTCAGTAAAAGCATTCCATGTGCTTCCAAATTAAATAAAATCATTATACTCACTTTAAGATGCAGCACCTTTCATATATGGAAGAAAACCAATATATCCAACTCACTTTCTCCAACACAGCACAGTAACAAAAGCTAATGGTGCAATAATTATGGGCTGGAAAACCTCCAAGTCATATCATATAATGCCAAGCATAAAACTTGTATAAAACTTAAGTTCACACTGTTAGGAACTAGAAGATCAAACATATGCAAAAAAAAACAGCTAGGAGGATCCAAACTGAACTACTCACGCGAGAAGGTTGAGTCCAAATGGTTATGCGCCCATGGAAATTAGCAATTAGCAAAGCACGAGGACAAGATATAGGTGACCATTCCATAAACTGAACTGAATCACGTGGAGAATCTGCACAATAAGTGCAATTAAATGGTCAACAAGTTGTACCAACATCAGTATTAATGATCAAATTATAACATTTAATTGAAAGTAAAGGATCAACACCTAATCAGAGATTTTAAACTTTGAACTTTTTCTACAACCAAAAGTATTGACAGACCACCATACTTGCATGAAGTCTTCCATAAAAAGTATAAGAAAATCACATCCTTCCATTCACCATAACCAACAACCAATCCAGTCCAACAAGAGATGATGATGATCATTCATTATATACCAAATCATGGTGAAGCAGCAGCATTAAATGTTGTGTACACAATTACACATACTTTTGACTTAGATCCTAGATATTGAAAAGTATATCATACTATGTCACATGGGTGCGGGTGCGGGTGCGGGTGCGGGTGCGGGGGTGCGGCACTTTCAAAAAAATTGGGTGCGGAGGTGCGGCAAATATGTATATATATATATATATATATATATATATATATATATATATATATATATATATATATATATATATATATATATATATATATAGTCCAAAAGTTGGACATAAATAACCCTGGGTGCGGTCAACGCACCCAGGGTCAGCTGTCTCATCTCTCTCAGGGCTTTGCTCGTTGGGGGTTGGTGTAAAACCCATGATTTTATAAATAAAAAAATCGGACCCGGACCGGAACCAAATCCACGGAAAACCCTAAGGTTTTCCCTTTAAAAAAAAAAATAACGACTGCGTAGCCACGGGCCTTCATTTTTTTTCCCTCTGCTGATAAGAGAAACCCCTTTGGGGTTTCTCGATTTGCGTCCTCCCGTGCCCTTTAAATCACGCATGGGTGAGGGGGAAGCCCTCACTCCTGCGCTCCTCCTCCTCTCCCTCTCGATTGTGCACTCTCTCTCGCTCCCGATGTGCAACCGAACCCCGGCGCCGACGACGACACCAACTCTCTCTCAGGTACGCATCTCCTTCTCTTCTTCTTCGTCTCTTTCTTCTTCTGTTTGTCGAAGGGTCGGCGGCTCCCTGTTGTGCCCTCCCCCTTTCTCTCTGCGTTCGCCGGAAGGCCGGCGGCCCCCTGTCACGTCCTTCTCTCTCTCTCTCTCTCTCTCTCTCTCTCTCTCTCTCTCTCTCTCTCTCTCTCTCTCTCTCTCTGCGTTCGCCGGAAGAAAATTTGGGAGCATTTTTTTTATCCAAAAATTGGACACAAATGACCCTGGGTGTGTTGACTGCACCCAGGGTCCCGTTGACCACACCGGGTGCCGCACCCGCGTCGCATCATGTCGCGTTGACGCGAGTGCGGTACCCAATTTGCTGAGTCCCTGTGAAATAGATATCATATTGATCAATACTTCAAACCATAGTCACCCATATCGTTAAAGGTAATTTCTCAGTGAGGGTATTTATTGAAGAGATTTTCAAAAGTTAATAAATCTCGGGAATATCTCCGGGGTTTAGAAAAATGAAAAAAATATAAATAACAACAAAAAAGCTAAGAAAATAATAAGTTTTGCATTCTTTTTCTTTCAAAAATATAAAGAAACTTGTTTTAAAGTTTTAAAATATAAAAGAAACAAAAAAATAGGAAATGCAAACTTAAAATTAAAAAAATAGGCGATATTTTGAAAATATTGCAAGATATTACCTTTAATATCAGCTACCTTAAAATATTGGTATTTATCACAATATTTTCAAAATATCGCCGATAGCGTGTAGCAACAACATATGGTACGCAAGTTCCCCATATACATATGGGGTAACATGTAATATCGTGTATTTTTTCATAATTTTAACATTCAAAAATTTTGATTTTTTTTAACCAAGTGTTGGGTGAAAATGATAAAATCGTGAGAAAATATCTTTAAATATATGTGACGTCAGTTGGCTCTGGGCATGGCCCAGAGCCCACTGACAAGACCAACATGACACAATTAAAGTTTAAAAAAAAAAGATTTTTTTTAAGTTTAAATTCAAGCAAAATTTAGGTTAAATTCAGGCAAAATTCAGAGGCAAAAATAAGTATGTAAACTGTTAGATGCGTCTCATAATTTTGATCATGTTCGTGTCCTGTTTTTCTGAAATCAGGTTACGGTTGGCCCGAAAATTACAACAACAACAACAACAACAACTACGCCTTCATCCCAAAACAATTGGGGTCGGCGATATGAACCAACAAAGAAAATCATTATGGGTCTTCCACATGAATCCTTCTCCTCCATTCATTTCTATCCAATGCCATGTCCTCGGTGAGGTTCAAAGCATTCATATCCTTTCTTATCACCTCCATCCATGTCTTCCTAGGCCTACCCCGACCTCTTTTAACTAATATATTTTCCCATTTCTCAATCCTTCTAACTGGAGCATCATTAGGCCTTCGTCGAATATGTCCAAACCACCGTAAACGATTCCCTCTCATCTTATTTTCAATGGGTGCAACGCCTACCTTCTTACGTATCTCCTCATTCTGAATCTTATCTTTTATTGTATTTCCACACATCCATCTCAGCATACGCATCTCAGCTACACTCATTTTTTTAATATGATGTCTCTTGGCAGCCCAACATTTCGTACTATATAGTAAAGCGGGCCTAATAGTCGTCCTATAAAACTTTGCCTTCAACCGCAATGGCATTCTACGATCGCACAACACTCCAGTTGCACTCTTCCATTTCATCCACCCAACCTTTATCCTATGATTTACATCTCCATTAATTTCCCCATACTTTTGAATGATAGATCCCAAATATTTGAAACAGTCATCCACCGGTATTTCTTGTTCACCAAGCTTCACTACACTCCCATCACTACTTCGTTGCTTACTAAACTCACATTCCATATATTTTGTCTTACTCTTACTCAACTTAAAACCTCTTGCTTCCAATGTTTGTCTCCATAATTCTAACTTAGCATTAACCCCAATTGTAGACTCATCAATCAAAACATTATCATCAGCAAACAACATACACCACGGCACATTTTCTTGAATTGATCTCGTAAGCTCATCCATCACTATAGTAAATAGGAAAGGGCTTAATGCAGATCCTTGATGTAACCCAACCGTTATAGGAAAATTGGTTGTCACCCCTCCACAAGTGCGGACATTGGTTACTACTCCTTCATACATATCTTTAATTATACTAATGTACTTGAGAGAAACACCTTTCTTCATCATTGTCCACCAGAGAACGTCCTTAGGTACTCTATCGTAAGCCTTCTCCAAATCAATAAAAACCATATGAAAATCTTTGTTCCTCTCTCTATTTCTCTCAATAAGTTGTCTAAGAAGATGTATAGCTTCCATAGTTGATCTTCCAGGCATAAAACCAAATTGATTCTCCGATATCATAACAATCTTCCTCAACCTAGACTCAATCACCCTCTCCCAAAGTTTCAGAGTATGACTCATGAGTTTTATACCACGATAGTTTGTGCAATCTTGTATATCACCCTTACAGTTGAAAAATGTCCTTCATGCTCCTTCATTTCCTCAAAGTTTACTTTCAGTGAGTTGTCTTACAAAAAAGCTAAACTGTAGAGTAATATTTGATCCTGTTGGTTGTCATTTTCAGGATTTGCTGACGAGGAAGAAGATTGGTGGAGGCTATGAAGAAAATGGAGTCTACTACTTATATCTTCTAGTGGGAAACAATTTTGCTGCAGTTGACTATTCTTCGAGTCCTATTGAGTGGCATTGTCGTCTTGATCATCCTTCATTGTCAAAGCTTCGTCATGTCATTCCTCAAATTCCGTCTACTACGTCATTTCAGTGTGAAGCATGTAAGTTGGGCAAGCATCATCGGAGTTCGTTTCCTTCTAGTCAGAGTCAGTCCAGTCATAAGGTCTTTGAACTTCTTCATGCGGATGTATGGGGTCCTAGTAAGATTCCTACTAGGACTCAATGTCGATATTATCTTGTTATTGTTGATGATTTTTCTAAGTTGTCTTGGGTGTTCCTAATAAAAGAAAGATCTGAAGTTCCTATTATTAAGTCATTGATTCTTGAAATAAAAACTCAGTTTGAATATGTTGTTAAGATTATCCGCGCTAATAATGCGCTTGAGTTTAAAACAAAAGCCTTGTTGCAATTTTATCAAGACCATGGCATTCAACCTCAAACCTCTTGTGCCTATACTTCCCAACAAAATGGGGTGGTTGAGCGAAAACACAGGCACCTTCTTGATGTATCATGTACCCTTATGATTCAATCCAATGTTCATGATTCCTATTGGGGGGATGTTGTTATCACAACTTGTTATTTGATCAACCGTATGCCTTCATCATCCATAGAAGATAAAATTCCTTTGCACATCATGAATCCCAATGCTCCTCTTTTCTCTTTCTCGCCCAAAGTATTTGGGTGTATTTACTTTGTGCACAGACTTGAACCTGATCGTGATAAATTAGCTGCTCAAGCAACTAAATGTATTTTTATAGGTTATCCAAAAAACCAAAAGGGGTATCGATGTTATGACCTGATTTCTCATTGAGAGTATGTCAGTGCGGATGTATCTTTCCTGGAGTCTGTTCCATATTATTCTCATACTGGATCTCAGATGCAAGTTGATCTAAATGACTCATTTCCCCTTCTTGTTCCTCCTTTCCCTTTGGAATTTGTACCTCCATTACCGGGTCCCACCCTACCTTCCTCACGGTTTCATAATCCCCCATTGGTATATATGCGTAGAGATCCACCTCCTCCTGAGCCTTCTCCTTCTTCTTCTCCTGAGGTAAGTGTTCCTGATCAGAGTGATCTTCATGTTGATGATAACAGGCCAATAGCTCTACGTAAGGGGACGCGACAATGTACCTTATATCTTATATCTCATTTTGTGGCCGATGCCAGAATTGGAAGTCAGATGAAAGCTTTTATTTCTGCCTTATCTGCTGAAATTATTCCTTTAAACTATCAATAGGCAGAGCTTGATAGTAGATGGACGCAGGCAATGCAAGAGGAAATGGATGCCTTATCGTCTCAACAGACGTGGGACCTGGTTAATCCCCTATTGGATACAGACATTGTTGGATGTAAATGGGTATATACCATTAAGTACAACTCAGATGGTTCTATTGAAAGATACAAGGTCAGATTAGTAGCAAAAGGTTATACTCAGACATATGGTGTTGATTTCTTTGAAACTTTCTCTCCTGTCGCACAGATAGGTACCATCCGTCTAGTTCTCTCAGTGGTTGTTCACCATGGATGGCGTCTATGTCAACTAGATGTGAAAAATGCATTTCTATATGGGGATTTGTCAAAAATAGTATAGATGCAGCAACCTCCTGGGTTCGAGGTTGAGGGGGAGTGTCAGAAGGTGTGCAGGTTAAAAAAGGCGATATATGGTCTGAAACAAAGTCCTCGTACATGGTTTCAAAAGTTGTTTAACGTGATGTCAAAGTTTGGCTTTAAGCGGTCAGCGTCAGACCACACATTATTTATTAAGAAAACTACCTCAGGTCTAGTTGTTATGGTGGTATATGTGGATGACATCATCCTTATAGGAGATGATATGAACGATATTGCAACTGCAAAGGCTCATCTTCAAAAACAATTTGTTACAAAAGACCTTGGTCCTCTTAGATATTTTCTGGGTATAGAAGTTGCCAGAAGCAGTGAAGGCTTGGTTTTGTCTCAACGTAAGTATGTTCTTGATTTATTAAAAGAAACAGGAATGTTGGGAGCCGAACCAACAAATATTCTCATGGATCACAAAGTTCAGTTGTTGGAAGAAGGGTCAAAACCTGTGGATAGCAAAAGTTATCGCTCTCTAGTAGGGAAGCTATTATATGTGACAGTGACTAGACCTGATATTGTTTTAGCAGTAAGCAAGGTTAGCCAATTTATGAAAAAACCGAATGAAGTACACTGGAATGTTGCAATGATGATTTTCAGGTACTTAAAATCTTTCCCTGGAAAAGGGTTATTATTCAAGAAAGGGGAAACCCTGGAGATAGTTGCTTACTCTGATGATGATTATGCTGGATCTGTTGAGGATAGGAAATCTACCACTAGATTTTGTGTGTTTATGGGAAGTAACTTAATTTCATGGAGAAGTAAGAAACAAACTGTGGTTGCTAGGTCGAGTGTCGAATCAGAATATAGGGCTACGGCCCAAACAGCAGCTGAATTGATGTGGGTTCGAAATGTACTAAATGATCTTCAAGTGAAGGTTTCATCTCCTATGGTGATGATGTGTGGTGACAAGGCAGCTACGTATATAGCAAATAATCCTGTGTTTCATGAGAGGACAAAACATATTGAAGTTGATTGCCACTATGTAAGAGATATGGTTCAAGCTGGTCATATCTCTACCAAGCATCTAAACTCGGAGGATCAAGTTGCAGATATGTTTACAAAGCCTTTTGCTAGGCCCAGTTTCTCAAAATGTTGCAGCAAGCCGAGTATGATTGACATCTATGCTCCAGCGGGGGAGTGTTAAGGCTAGTCGACCATTAGTTATTTTCAAGTGTTTTATCCTTAAAGTTATTTATTTACTCTTAAAAGATGGTTCTTTAGAATTTTTCATATAATAAGGGACCTACTTGTAATTTGTCTTTTAGGCTAACCTCTATTTAAACAAGAGGTGTTTAGCCCTAAAGCATCTCTCTCTCTCTCTCTCTCTCTCTCTCTCTCTCTCTCTCTCTCTCTCTCTCTCTCTCTCTCTCTCTCTTCCTGTGCAATATTGGATTTCTCCACGTTTATGTTGTTTTTAAACCTGACGATTTAACTGTTATTTTCTTGACCGTTATTAAATCTGATTACATGATGGTTTTTAAACCTGGAGGGGAGGGTGGTGTTGACTCAATGTAGTTTTGGTATAGCAAGAAAGTGGTGTCAATGGATGTTAATTTTCATTGGTGTCCTGGCATTAGGTAAAGATTCCTAGTGTTTCGATGGAATGTGAGTATTCCTGATATCGGTCGAAGAACAAATGTAGAACCCAGTAATAAAATACAAATTGTGTGTTAAGCTACAACTGGGAACCTAACTTGGTCTTCAAAAATTTTATGTCGGTTTTGAGTATCCGCAGGTTTAAGGTAAAGTGAAAACTAAACTTGTGTGAATTTAATAAGGACATGCATGCAAAAGCAACTCTGATAAATAACTTAATAACTAGTGTCCCAAAAATCATGTTTTTTCGAAAAAAGAGCAGTTTGTCGGTTTGGATGCGGATTTGGATCGAGTTGGATCCAATGGGTTTGGTCCAAATTAATATGGATCTGGACTCTATCCAAGACCCATATTAATTTGGATTTGGCCCAGCCCAAAATCTATTTTGGTTTTTGGAGTTGGAATTGGATCTTGGATCCGGATCTAAATCCAAATCCATGCCCAACATTTTTCTAGCTTTAAATTCAGTAACAAGCTTTAAATTAGAGTTAAATAAGGTTGAGAAGTCTCCTAAGTTATTTTGGCTATTTTTAGAAACTTTTAGATAATTATTAATTATTTAATAATAATTAATTAATTAATTTTAATTAATTCCGAATTTTATTTTTATGGCTAATTGGGACTTCTTAATGGAATCCTTACTCATGCCTAAAAAGGCTTAAAAAGTTTTAAGGGACTTTTGAAAAATTAGGAAACTTTGAAAAAAAGTCAAAACAAGAAAGTTGAAAAAAAATTAAAAAAATTGGGAGAGTCCTAAGGAGGCTACTCTCATTCTCCAGGCCATTTAGAGAGTGCGGGAGAAGGGGGAGTGCATAAACCCCTTTTTTCTTTATAAATAGCCTAAAAAAAAGAAGGAAAGGGAAAGGAAGAAAGAGAGAAGGAAAGAAAATAGAGGAAAAGAGAGGAAGGAGAGGAGGAGAGCTGCTCCAGCCCTCCACCCACGTTTTTCAACATTCACCCCTATTTTTCTTCACTTTTTTTATTCAAGGTATGGGTTTTCTCTCTTGAATCAAGTGAGAAATTGATATAGATTGGATTTCCATGCAATAATTTGATGAAAATCCATGAAAAAGGTGTTTAAAACCATATTGTTGTAAAAACACATGGAGGATGATTCATGGATCTTCCTCCATGGATGTATTTTAGATTCTTTTCATCATTTCAAAGAAATAAATTTATGTATATGGTATCTTTTTGCTAAAACAGAATTTTTACTTATGGTAGAGGTGTTTGTTTAGAGCTTCTTCTTGATGAATATCAATTTCCATGGATTTGTTTTGGTTTTATTCATCTTTTCATAAATAAAATTCTGTAATTGCTTAGTTTTACGATAAAACAAAATTTTTATCATGATAAAAATGGTGTATTATGAGTTTGTTTCTTAATGGATTCGATTTTCATGCTTTATCTGATGTGTTAAGAGTCATGGAGTGCACGTAGGCTTATGAAAGCATGCATATTTCAATACAAGTTTGCTAAGCATGATAAGGATCAATGCATCCTTGATCTCATTTTTTTGATATGAATGCATACTCATGGTAATACTAGTGTGCCATAAAAAAAGGTAATGAAAAATCGGCATAAACAAGTTTATGAATTTATGCAAATGCACACATGTTCTTGAATGTGAATATGCCTGTACATGTTTATTTGTATGTCTACGCTCCTAAGCATAGCTGACCGGAAAACAGCACTTGTATGGTAAACCTGGAATATGCATATATTTAAAAGTCCTGAAAAAAAATTGTATAGTGCATAACTGTTCAGTCTATGGAGATTCCCGCAGGCTGTTTGGGTATGGCCAAGCCTGGTAGCACTTGTCTGGTGCTGCCAGACTAGGCCGACCTGTCGAAGGCCCTGCTGGACCCGCCAGGCTAGCAGAACCGAGCCCAGCAGGTCGGTTCTGCCAGGCCTGCTGGGCAGCAAACTGTTAAAAAAATGAGATGACGAGAAAAAAAAATGAGTATTTAAACTTTTTCAGTTGGCTGGCAGCCCAGCCAAACCAGTCTCGGCTGGGCTGGTACAGGGTCTGTCAGGCCCAGCTAAACCCGGTTCGGCTGGGGCTGGGCCAGGTGACTGTGGACTTTCAAAAAAAAGATCTATAATTTTTTATGCTGGGCAGTTGGCCAGATCAGCCCCCAACCGACTGAGTTCGGCTGGACCAGATGTCTGAAAAAAAAATAAGACTGCATAAATTAATAGTATGGTGCCACTGCACTTTCTGAGAATGAACCAACGTCGGTTCAAATTGACTTGTAATAGGTACTTGCCTTTTGGGACTGCATACAGACTGAAAGCACTTAGCGGCATGCCAGAATAATGCAGTCATAACTGCAGTTTTGAATTCTATGATAACATGTGCATGTGCAATTGCAAGATACAAAAACAATGGTCCTAGATTATTAGGAGTAGGTAATAATCTATTAAGTCATGTTTTTTGATAAAACTTAAGAGTGTTAAATTTTTCCTCAATAAATGTTTACTTTTTATTTAAGCCATAGTACAATCTTATTTATCATAAGGTTTTGTTAATGAATCTATTTTGTTGGGATTTCTTCCACTTTAATGGAGTTTTTTCCTTCTTTGGGAGTGGTATATGTTTTTTGTTCAAACTCTCCTTAAGGAGCCTTTCGGTCCTTATAATCTTCTTGTGAGTATATACTCTTTTATGAAGATTTCATGATTGTTTATCATTTTTAAGTTGCAATAGTAGATTTCATAAGTTTTTCGAACTTCACCAACTTCACCGTTTAATTGCACCTTATGTCTTTCATAGTTAAGGCTTGTTTGTTCCAAATCGGTTCATACACATGATGTTGCTTAATATTTCATGTTATGTTGCATAGTAAGCCTTTTTTGGTGTACAAGACTTCTTTTGAAGATTAAGCATAATTCGTGTTTATGCAAAAATTGTTTTGATGGATTATATTGGACCTTTGATTCAATTTGTTAATCGGTCCTCTTTGTAAAAACTTTTATTTGGAAAATGATTCCTTATGTGTTTATTGCCCTTTTGTGGCATTTATGTTTGTCCATCACATGTTATTTAATGCATCATTTATTTGGCCTTAGTATTGTTGTATTAGAGATGTTTGTCGAGGTGAGTTATGGGCACCTCGTGTTGTATCATTTTTAGATTGTCCACCTAAAATATTATAGATGGTTGTTGAGGTGAGTTATGGGCACCTTGGGACTCTAAAATGATTGGTTATTTGATCTCTAATTATGAGTGTGTCACTCATTTTTTCTTGTGCCATTGATATTACGGATGCTTCTATGTAAATGTGATGGACATATGGTATTTGAAACCTTAAATGTTTTAAGGTATATTAAAATCAAGGGTTTTGGGATTATTGCCCAACCTTTTCTTGTTTATGAATCTTATGAGTGCATTTGCACATTTATGATTTTGTGTTCTTGTGTTTTTGCACAAGTATTCTAAGTGTTCTTGGTGTGTGTATGTTCACACATTTGTTCTCAAGAATTTTATTTTATCAATTATAGTATCTTGTTGAAGATATTTTTTACATGCATGTTATTGTTCTGAGAAATCATTTTAAAAGGAGTATTGTTTTATTCAAGGTTTATTTTCATTACAAGTTTATTGCCTCAAAGGTTTTTTTCCTTTTATGCCCATTATCTAAGTGTCATCATATGTAGACAAGAATTTTATTATACCTTCGTGTGTTTTTAGCCCTTTGTTGGCTTTTGCTCTCTTGGTCTAGTAGCTGAACACACTTGACTTCAGTGTTTTTATATGTAGACAAGGCACGTTGATTCATACCATGGTGTGTGATTTTTAGCCTATGTTGGCATTTGTGTTCTTGTTTTAGTCGCTTAGATGTATGCCCATGGTTGGCTTATTTCACTCATTTCAAGTGCCATCTTATGTAGACAAGATATGCATTGTGTTTTAGCCCATGGTTGGCTTATTACTCTTGTTCTAGTAGCTAAACATACTTGGTTTTAAGTGTATTTTTTACGTAGACAAGAGATACTTTTTAGTCCATGTTGGCATGTATTCTCTTGTTCTTGTCGTAGATGCACTTATTTCAAGTATTATTATATGTAGACAAGAGGTTCTTTTAGACACCTTTGTGTGTCTTTGGCCTTTAATGGCTTTATATTCTTGATCTAGTAGCTTATACACTTGATTTATGGGTTTTGGAGGACTAATGAGGAAGTTGTTTGTAATGGATAAACTATTGTTGAAATTTGCAAAATTTCATTCATGACTTGTGTTTTTCAAGTAACTCATATTTTTGATATGCATATCAAGTTGATTTCTTAGCATTTAATCTATATATTAAGTGCTTATGGCTTTTGCCACCCTTATATGCAAAATGTGGATTTTGTCAATTAAGTATGACTTTCATAAATGATTTTAAAACCTTGTAAACTCTTGGGTTTATTTTGCCTAAAGTATGCATGGAGACTTCGTTTCTCTTGTTTGAGACTTCATTACATGTTTAAAGCATGATCATTAATGAGTTCTTTGAGTATTAATTCATTTAATGATAAGTATATGCATATGCTCTTTATGGCCTTTTTTGGGCTCTCATTCAATAAAGCACATGTATTTTATGCCTCTTCGTAGGCTTCTTGTGATATGCCTTCGTGGATCATTTTGTTATTCCCCGTTATGGGGTTATATTTGTCCAATATTGAACCTTATGAATGCATTATGCATTCTTGCAATTTATTTTTGCATAATTTGCTTCCGCTCAGTTTGTTTTAACATGATGTATGATTTTGAAACTTTAAATGTCATTTCTGCATAATTTGCATAATTTCTAACATAGGTCATCCATAATTATGCTAGTTAGAAATGGTCCATTTGAGTAAAAGTGCAAAGATATGTTTTACTTGTTTCTTTGTTGATTCTCTACAGGATCGCTAAAGATGTGGAACATTAGATGCATCATTGATTCGATCGATGGGGAATTGGACTTGAAGACCTAGCTCAAACTATCATGAAGATGGAGTTTTTTTTTTCTTAAAGACTTTTGAAGAATTGGACTTCGTCTCAAGACTTCCCTTTGATTTTCCAAACTTTCGTGTTTTTCCCCGCAAAGTTTGAGGGGGGATGTTAAAATATGTGTATTATCGTCATTTGTAATCTCGTATATATTTATATTCATATATATATAGATACATATACATATATATATATATATGTATATGTATATGTATATATATATATGAATATAAATATATATTCTTTATTCACCCAAAAGGGTATTTCTGTAAATTACTGTTTTGCGCATATTCCACTTTGGAATATTGCTTGTAATTTTCCATTTTTATTTTTTATTTTTCTTCTTTTTTCCCTTTTTAATTTTTGGCTTTTGTGCCACATAGGGAGGCTCCCCAAAGAGTCGTTGGGGAGCCTCCAACGGTCACATATGTGACCGTTGGGGGCTCCCAACGACTCTCTTGGGAGCCCCCTTTGTGGCTCCTTTTCTTGCTTATAAATATGGGCTCTCCCCTTTGTATTTACGTACTTCTTGAGGGAGCTTATGCTCCATTGTAATGGGGTTTTTACCCCTTGTCCATTGTTTCTTCAATAATATGCAACTTATGACTTTATGTCATATTTTTCCCTTTTTATGGGTTTTATGGGTTAGCACATTATGTGCTTGTGTTGTTTCCCTTTAATGGGTATATTTGCACTTCACGTGCATAAGTAAGGGTTCATTATTGAACCCAATGTATTTCAACTCGCTTTCTAACACCTATGTCCAGATTTGCCAACAATGAATGATTAGGCTTCACGCATGTCAAAAATCTAGCGTTCACATGCTTATTATTGATTGATTATGCACGGTCAATATTTCTAATGTAATGTTACTTACATATGCATGTTGTGGGCACGTGAAAATCCTGAAATTTATATTGTTATGTATATGCATATTTGCATATTGAGCATAAGATGAGTCATGGAAAGAAACATGTATTTTGTATAACCATGTGAACACATGCATGTGAAAGTTGATATTCATGTACATTCTTGTTTAGTATGTAAGAATGTGCATTTGAAAGTACAACAACAACTACGCCTTCATCCGAAAACAATTGGGGTCGGCGATATGAACCAAAAAAGAAACTCATTCTGGGTCTTCCACATGAATCCTTCTCCTCCAATCATTTCTATCCAATGCCATGTCCTCAGTGAGGTTCAAAGCATTCATATCCTTTCCTATCATCTCCATCCATGTCTTCCTAGGCCTACCCCGACCTCTTTTAACTAATATATTTTTCCATTTCTCCGTCCTTCTAACTAGAGCATCATTAGGCCTTCGCCAAATATGTCCAAACCATCGTAAACGATTTTCTCTCATCTTATTTTTAATGGGTGCAACGCCTACCTTCTTACGTATCTCCTCATTCTGAATCTTATCTTTTATCGTATTTCCACACATCCATCTAAGCATACGCATCTCAGCTACACTCATTTTTTGAATATGATGTCTCTTGGCAGCCCAACATTCTGTACCATATAGTAAAGCGGGCCTAATAGTCGTCCTATAAAACTTTTCCTTCAACCGCAATGGCATTCTACGATCGCACAATACTCCAGTTGCACTTTTCCATTTCATCCACCCAACCTTTATCCTATGATTTACATCTCCATCAATTTCTCCATACTTTTGAATGATAGATCCCAAATATTTGAAACAATCATCCACTGGTATTTCGTGCTCACCAAGCTTCACTACACTGCCATCACTACTTTGTTGCTTACTAAACCGACATTCCATATATTGTCTTACTCTTACTCAACTTAAAACCTCTTGCTTCCAATGTTTGTCTCCATAATTCTAACTTAGCATTAACCCCAATTGTAGACTCATCAATCAAAACAATATCATCAGCAAACAACATACACCACGGCACATTTTCTTGAATTGATCTCGTAAGTTCATCCATCACTAAGGCAAATAAGAAAGGGTTTAAAGCAGATCCTTGATGTAACCCAACCGCTATAGGAAAATTGGTTGTCACCCCTCCACAAGTGCGGACATTGGTTACTACTCCTTCATACATATCTTTAATTATACTAATGTACTTGAGAGAAACACCTTTCTTCATCATTGTCCACCAGAGAACTGCATAAGAGGCATGCTCATGATGGTTTTTGTGTTATATGCATTGATGGTTAAAAGATTGATCATCATAGGTCGTGTGGGCCTTGAGTAGTGGATGCACTATGCTTATTTTTTTCTTATGCATCTCAAAAACCCACTTAATGTTTATTGAATTAATTACATTGTTTCTTGTGCCACGGGCTGTGGTCCCGCGATGGGTTTCGCATATTGATTTGCGAAACGTGTGTTATTGTTTTTTCATGTTGAATTGCAAAACAAAAATATTAAAATAGTAAAAAGATAAAAGAAGAGAACTGTGTAATGTACATTCTGAGATGTCTCGTCGAGAGTATGGGACTCTTGGAGTTGCGGTTTGAGGAAACTGAATGGATATAAAAACTCTGTGTGTATTGTTTTTGCCCCTGAACTCGATATTGAGGTTTTTTCTCCTGACCACGATTTTAGAGAGTTTCCGCCACTTTGTCTTGAGATTGGTGTGTAGACACAGCTGTTGTTTTGGTATATCAAAAAGTGGCACTTGTGAATGTTGTTTTTCCTGGTGTCCCGACATTAGATACTGATTTTTAATGTCCCAATGAATAGTGTTGTTTCCTGATATCAGTCGAGGGCTTTTTGGAACCTAGTAATAAAATACAACTTATGTACTAAGTTACCATATAAACCCTAATTGACCTCGAGAATTCTTACCTGTTTTGAGTATCTGCGGGCAATGATAATAATAAAAAGTGAAATTTAAATATGTATGTGCATCCTAATAGGGATATGCATATGAAAGAGAACTTAATTAAAGATAATAAATTATTCATGCATGTGCACTGAGATCATGCATTTTCTTGTTATGCATTATATCATGTTTCTTTACTTGTTCTGTATATTAAGTTCATGATATTGCATTTTGTTGCATAATGAATGTCTTTGCTGCTTATGAAATTATGAAAAGTGTTCTAGTAGCATCCTTTTAAATTATTGCATGACTCATATATGTATTCTTTATACTTATTTATTTCATTAGAGGGATTCATACGCAGAATTTCTTAGATTCTAGCACCCTACTTTTGATGTTTTTCGCAGCCTCAGATGCCGAGTGAGGTGACTTGCTCATGAGAAGAGTTACGAGGGGACTACACGACTGCTTGGCAGACTTCTATGGACAGCGTGACTCTTTATTTTTATTTTCTTTTATTCACTCTAATGTTCTGATTTATTTGTCTCATGACTCCATCATTTCTTAATTGAATAAAGTTGATTCAGTTTGGGATTGGTTTGAAGGATGGTGTGTAAGATCCCTTCTGGTTTTGTGGATGTGGAATAGAACTATAAAGGCCTCGGGTTTCTGGGAAACTTTTTGCAATTGATTTAAAAAAAAATCTGCATTTTTCAGTGGTATGAGTTGGGGTCGTTACATAAAATGCATTGGTGGTCAGATGGAAACCACTATAGGTCATGTGGGTCAGGAGAATGTGTTGCTCCAAGGTTTGTTTTATGCATTGCAAAATTCATTCTGAAATTATTGGCTTCTAATTTAATTGCATTGTTAAAATTGTAGCGGGCTAGGTCCCATGTTGGGTTTTGCATTTTGATTTGCAAAACAATTCTTGTGTAAAGAACTTGATTTTTGTTAAAAGGATAAAAGAGATAAACAATGTAATTAATTATGTTTCTAAATGTCTCTTCCACAGTGTGGGAATCCTGGATGGCAGTTTGGGGAAAATCGTGAGGATACTAAAACAACGTGTGTGATTGTGTCCCTGAACCGGATATGATGGTTCGCCTCCCAGCCACGGTTTTAGGGAGATTTCAAAAACTTTGCCTAGGAGTGGTGTTATAACACAACTGTTGTTATTGGTATACCAAGAAAGCGGTATCAGTGGATGTTGATTTCTCTTAAGTACCAACATTAGATGTTGATTTTTAATGTTACAATAAAAGGTATTGATTCATGATATCTGTCGAGGAACAAATGTGGAACCCAGTAATAAAATACAAATTGTGTATTAAGCTACAACTGGGAACCTATCTTGGACTTCGAGAATTGTTGTACCCATTTTTAGTTTTCGCGAATTTAATGAAAAGTGAAACTAAAATTATGTGCATTTAATAAAGACATGCATGCAAAAGAGAACTCTACTAATAACTTAATAATTTATTCATATATGTGCATTGAATCATGCATCTTTACTATTCTACATTAGTTCATGCATTATTACTTGTTCGTGTCTCATGTGAGAAATTGTTAGTGCATGACACTTGCTTTTAATCGCTCGAATGGTAAATGGATTATGAGATTGTTGTTATATTCGTCTGAATATTTTGCATGAATTTGATTTATGTTATTTTGTTTTTTGTTTTGATTTTTAGATAAATTCATAGAAAGAATCTCTGGTTCTTACCCGATGTTTTAAATGTTTTTCTCAGAACCTAGAGCTCAGTGATGGGGTCGACTGCACGTGGAGATTGCGAGATCATGTGACTAGTTCTAATGTTTCTTAAAAGTGTGGCTCTGGATTGCATACATTATTTTATTTATGTTCTATGACATTGATTTTATTGATTAATAAAGTTGGTTATTAGTTGGTTGATTCAATGTAAAGATCCCTTGCGGTTTGGTAGTTGTTAAGTTTGTGAGGCCCCGGATCCTTAGGTTTTGGTTTCTGCAATTGTTCTAAAAAAAATCACTTTTCACAAGAATAAGTTAGGGTCGTTACAAGAGACATTATATTAGAACACATCATAGTTAAAGAACTCTTCAGAATATGGCATGCAAACAACATACTGTATCTTTTTCTTGCTAAAATTCAATTAAAGAATATTCACCGCTACCCTTACATTTGAAATTAGGAATGGAAAAAAAAAGAAGTGATTCTTGAATCTTGACAACGCATGGAATTGATAAAACATTGAAAACTTAGGATTTGTTTTCGTGAAGATATGTAGTTGAAACAAGAGCAAACAATAACGAAAGAAATATTTCTTTCAAAATTTAAAAAGAAAATATTCAGGTGAAGGTCCCATATATCAAAGTACACAATCTCAAACAATTTTATAACCCCTTTGGTTGTGATAACTGACAGGGAAGAAAATAAGTTTTATGCAGTTGACAATTAGAACAGATTTCCCTGTTTGACTCTTTGATGAGACTGGACAAGGGTGTCAATTCCTTTGAAACAAGACTCCACAATCCAAGAACCAGAATACCTGAATGACCAATCCAAATATGTCGGCCTTTTTTATTTAATGCTCGAGCATCTGACACAAACACTAATGGTAATTAACACAAATTTCCATCATTACCCTTCAATGAATGAGCTCTTTATGTGAGAATCCTTCACAAAAGCCATCTCATAATCTGCCAAGTGCAATCCTACAGACTTTTTAGACGCTCTGCAAACAAATTTCTTAGGTGCTTCATTATATATGATGGCACATTTTAGAGACTCAATAAAACTTGTACACAATACGGAAAGCATGGCAGCTCTCTCTGAATAGCATAATATGCAAGTTAAGGAAGAAAAGTATCTAGCCTTTAATTATCTGATCATGCTGCGCACTTGCCAATCACAAGACAGCATTGACCTAGGTTAACTCACACTATAAAAAGAGAACAAATTTTAAGAATCAACACAATGTTCAAAAACTAAATAAGTGCATCTCCTCAAACCTTACAATTGCAGTTAGCGCGGATAGCAATAAATATTTCAAGATTAACATTATCAAGTACACAACAAAAACAAGCACAAAGCACAAATGACAGTACGAGCTTCACAAAGATACTAGAATTACCCCACACCTGCTGCAACATTGAATATGGCACTCTCAGTTGGTCTCTCAGGGTTCACTATATGTATGGGAATCCAAAATGGCGGCTTCACATTATAACTACAAAATGTGTTAGATCGAATACCAATAAATTGCAATGAAAGTTTTAAAGAGAAACAGAAGAATGTCCTGGCAAAGAATTTTATCACATAATCCAAACAGAAGAAGTATGTTACAACACAATGGCTGTGAATCCAACTTTAATAGGCATGGACAATAACCAGCATCAAGCCTGTGGATCATGATTCAGCAACGGACTATTAAACCAAAGACACCATTGCTTGTAATTGAAGACATGAAATTCTAAAACTAAAGAAATTATGTTGAGTACCTTTGAACCACGATCACAAATCTGCAATCAACTATGAAATCGGAGCCCAGATTGCTTTTAAATAAGGGCTTGCAAATGTTGAGTGTGGAAGGTCAAAGTAGGACAGTATGCTAATTAAAGGCAGTCTAATATTGGATGAGAATAAAAAACAATAGATAATGCTTTATGTTGAACATCACATAATATCCTTCATTGTCAATGCATTTAATAGCACAAGAACTTGCTAAAAGTTTTCTTCAATTTATTCAATGAATTAAATGGCAATTCATGAGTTTTACACACTTGACAACTATGGCAATTAACATTTCTAGATTCATGACATAAATGTGACTTAGGAATTAGAGAAAGGGAAACCAATCTCTCCATAAAGGAATGACTACAATGACCTAATCCACTATGCCAAACATCTAGCTCATTAGACTTGGGGATACTAAAGGAAAATGATCCAAAAGACAGGCAACTCCAGCTTCAATTTTGAAACCGACACTTTAAAGGCAAAGTCTTCTTTAAAGATATACATATTCTCAGGACTTTCTCCCTCAACGAACATCCTCATGTGAAGAACATGAACATACATAGAAAGGGGCACAAAAATGATGTGTGAATTTGTATCATCGACATAACTCAAGACAGAAACAAGGTTCTTTACAATATTTGGTACTAGTGTTGTCAATAACAATGTGAATCTGCCGATTCTTATCATATCAGCCAAAAGTGGATATGGTACAAGGTTGATTCGGCTTACTTTCTAAAAATTTTAAAAATGGTGATAATGTTTCTTAAATATTTGTTAATACTTTGAAATATTATTTTAATGTTTTATGATGTGTCATCTATTGGTTGAAAGTTGGCCGATTCAGTTCAAAATAGGAATCGGCCAATTCATTTGACGGCCCGATACGATATTTACAACATTGTTTGGTACACAAAGAACATCAAGAGTAATGAAACTGGGACCAAACAAAGGAATAGACACTCTTAGTGTGTGTGATAGAGTGACGAGATCCATTCCCAATAATAACACTATTCTTACCACGATAGGGAATCTATCTTAGAAATGTACTTGTGTCACCTATAACACGACCCCCCTGCTACCAAATTCACATACCAAACACCCTGATCATTTTGCTTCAAGTTGAGTCATGTAAATCTTTGTTCCCTTTATATTGATTTCCGCCATTGTCACATGGGTGCGGGTGCGGGTGCGGGTGCGGGTGCGGCGCAATTTCAAAAATTTTGAACACGGGGACTCGGCTATATATGTGTATATATATTTTTAAAAATATATATATATAACAATAATAAGACTCGGTCAAAGTTGTGCCCATTTGGGGACACGGCTATATATATAAATGATTTTTTTGGTTTTTTGCCCTAAAAATGAACAAAAATAGACTCGGTCAAAATTGACCGAGTCCAAAATATGGATGGACTCGGCCCCAATGCGTTGACCGAGTTCGACACTTGGTTGACCATGTCCGCCCTGTGTCCGAAGCCGCACCCGTGTTGGGGCGTGTCGACGCAGGTGAGTCAACCCCCTAGCCGAGTCCATGTGACATAGATTTCTGCTGGCTTGGGCCTTATTCTTTTCTAAACTTGAACCTTGCCCCTTATATGAACTTCACTTCAGCATTATAGAGCATGCCCACTTTTCTTGTATATATAGCATTTAAGTACCCTTTTTCCCAACTTATATTTCCAAGGGGCAGTATGTTAGGCAACGGCAACATGCCATGACCTCCCTGATTCCCAGTGCATCAATTGCCTCCCCAATAAGGTCCACCTCGATCTCGACCATGGCTCATTCTAGTGACCATTACATCCTGTAACTCTCTTAAAGTCCTAGATGAAGCTTCTGTCAAGCCATGAAGAGTCATCTCATACTGTAATAACTTTGCCCCTTAAGTCTTCAAAACTAGGAAGAACTAAACAACACTGTAATTCAAAGCATTAAGAGTTTGTTGTGGCTTATCTTTATCCGACACTTCACGCCCTATTAATGTCAACTAATATGTAATGCCCTTAACTTCATTGAGATATTCCATAATCATCATGAAATCTTTCCTCAAAAGCTGAAACTCTTTCAAAAACATCACTCTCGACTCTAAAATATGACAGTAAGTCTGGATTAACCTACCACATAACTCCATCATCATGCAATTGCCAGGTATCCCAGTAAGAACTTCTTGGGACAAGGTAGACGTAATATATGCTAGCAATGCCTAGTCCTTCTTCATCAAAGCAACATATTGTGGGATCTTGACTTATATGGATGTGATGACCTCTTTATCATCATTCCATTTACGAGAATGTAGTGAGGTGGAACCAAGATTAATCTATAAATATGCCCAGAAATATCCTGACTCCAGGTAAATGGATTAATCTGCCTCTTCCAAGTAAGGAGATTAGAATTGTTTAATTTTTCAGAGACAAGTTGACGCAAGAAGGTGAAGGACAAAGGTTGAAAAGAATTAGGTTCCACCGAAGAAGGTAATTAAGAAAGAACAATAAGAACAAAGGTAAATAAAGGATAATAACCCACAATTCACAAAAGAAGTGACTAAAAATCCCACAATCTCAAAACCAAGAATCCCAGGACCTATAACTGAATATAGCGCACCATAGCACTAAAGATAATAACCAAAATAATTGAACTTGCAAACAGAATGGACACACACTGTTTGCTTTTTTTTTCTCTTTAAGATCAGCAGTATAAAGACATCAGGTCTGATTATTCAATCTGATTTCTAAACATAAGAAAATCAACACCCCTCTTTAGATGATATAACTTCAAGGAATATGGGATAAAGAGATGGTCATGGATTGGAAGAGGAAACAGATTTGTATTAAAAAAAGAAGACAGCAGACAATTAAAAAGGGTCACCAGAACATACATACATATATATTGCAATAATGTGACCCAAAAAATAAATATCGAGTGAAAACAGATAAGAATACCCACAGCAATATTGCAATCAGATGTGCATATATTGCGGTATGTTAACAACAAAGAAAATGACAAACATTTTTTAACACAAACAGTAATATTGCAATCAGATATGCATATGAAAGCAGTAAAATGGATTCTAAGGTATTTGAAGGGACACCTTGGGTGATTGATTGTTTTATAGGAGAAGAGACCAGAGGGAAAATCTTTTAATTGTCATAGACTATTCAGATGCTGACTGGATAGGAGATCCAGATGAAAGATCAGTTTTCGTTTATTGCATCTGTTGGGGTAATTTAGTGTCTTGGTCAAGTCGTAACTCGATCAAGTAATGAAGTTGAATACCAAGCTATGTTAGCAGCTGCTTCAGAATTGACAAGGATAAGAAGTTTATAATATGAACTAGATGAAACAGTCCCTATAATAATTTTATTCTGCGACAATGAGAGTGCCATCAAGATCTCCTTGAATCATGTTCATCATGAAAACACCAAGCACATAGATATTAATCAACACTTCATTAGAAGCAAAATTGAAGATGGGAAACTTGAAGCAAGATTCATTGGCTCAGAAAACCAAATAGCATATCTCTTCACAAAAGGCTTGACGAAGCAAAGGTTTTGGTACTTGTAGTCCAAGTTGTCTATGGTGATTATCATGTATAACTTGAGGGAGGCTACCAAGGAATAACGCTGACTGGATCTGGATATTGGATCAAAATCCAGATTCGTTGTCCAGATCCAGCATACAGGGAATTGATGTCTCTTGCTGTCCCATTTATGTATGTCTTTTATTTGGGAAGGTTTTCTATTTGTATAAGTTTTCTTATTTGTGTATGTCTCTCTTATTGAGAGAGTTGTTGTATTTGGTAATGATGAATTTGGAACCAACAAACAATATTTGTACAGTGATCATTCCTCATTGTGTTGTACTTTAGGCTTACGAGACTTTATTCATACCTTTTGTTTCTCCCGTCTTGAGTCTTCTCAATCAAAATAGAGATGGTTTAGGGAGTTCAAGACTTGAGTTTTCTTATCTGTTACTGGTTCTGTTTTGCGTCAAGACTAATTTTGCACATTATGTCTCCTGTCTGCTTCAATCATCTGCAATTAGTGGTGGGCATTGGGATAAACAAATGAAGGACTCGGCAGGGCCGCAAAGGCCATTTGGGCTTAAAGCACAGCCAAAGTGTTCACAACTAAGACAAGTGGGATGACAGTCGGGAAATCAGTGGATAAACTCCAAGATTGTGGATTGTGTTATTCCAATTCAAAAGAAAAAGCATTAAGAGTGATAAAAAAAAAAGAAATTACATAACATGCGAGCAATTAAATATGTAGGAAAACAAAAAATAAGAGTCAGGTAAATGAGACCAAACCTCGGAAGTCTTGCACAGGTCTCCGCTGCACACGCAATAATATTCAATCTCCCGCACCAAGCAACGGCACTGCCCATCGAAGACAGTTAACAACAAATAACCATAGTTAGTAATAGCCTGCAAGGCCACAATCTTATTCCCAGGCCTAAGCTTACAACTCATTTCCAGCAGAATTCGTGTCCCGCCAGATCCCAGCACTGATTTGATGTACAAAGAGCAACCAATGGCAGAATCACAAACAAGAAACTAGAAATTTTCCAACCATCGATTTTTGCTCCGTAACCAACAATTGTCCAACGCCAATAGGCAAAGTCATTGCTTAGAAAACTAGAGACAAGCTAGGGCACTATCCTGAACTCGACAAGACCTCGAAAACCGCTAAATTTCAACTAAGCAAACAAGAACGTCATGCCCAATGGCAGTGAAAGACAAACCTGAAATTCCTGCAGAGCTCGGGAACACTCATCTTGTGCCGAAGATTCTCGTCTGGCTGCTTCAGCCTTACGCGGAAGACTGTCGCCGGAGACTGACCGTCGTCCTCCATGGAAGCAGTGGCGGACGATTCCTTCTTCTTGTCCATCTCTTCTTGAACTAAGGCCGACTGGGCAGCAGAGGCAGCAACGCCAGCAGCGTTGGCGAGAGGCTCTCCTTTGTCCGCAGCAGCGGCGGAGCCGTTGTCGGACTCCTCCTCCTTGTCTTTGTGAAGTGGGGCGGAGCCGACCGTGGTGGTGGTGGTGTTGTTGGGAATGGAATTCATGTTCATGCTTGGGGATAAAAAGGGGGGGTATGGGGAGAGGAGGGCTGAAGGGTTGGGCCGGATGACTTGGGGATGGGGAACAAATCCTAATTAATTGTTTAGGCTAAAGTGGAGGGGGGAAAGTCGCCATTGATAGAGACAGGCATCGCTGTAGAAGGAACCTTGGAGCGTTTTGTTTTGTTTTGTTTTGTTTTACGTTCCCTCGCCCTCCCCTTCATTCCTCCATCCCCGTGCTCAGATACCTAATGCCCCTGTCAAGGCTCTCTGTCAACTCTCTCTCCCTCTCGCTTCCCCAGTGGACTGAGCGAGTAGATGCGAACGACGAGCTTCCCAAGAGGGAAACTTGAGCGACTCGTTTTTTTTTTCTTCCCCAGTGGAACATCGGTGAGGGCTCGTTACTTGGCTTCGCTTTCACTCCACGTTCATCTGGTTGGCCGGCTTGTAAATGTCGGTCATTAAGTTGATGAGACGTCACGAGTTCCAAATCCGCAAGCAATGTTTTTAGCGCAAGGTCAAGGCCGATTGTACTTCCTGTCATGTTGAGCAAAGAAGACACCAAAAGTTTTGGCAGCCAATGTTATTTAAATATTTGCAAAAAGTGATATCGGTTTCCCATCAGCTGAATTAGGTTATATGTTTGCGAGCGTCACTTATATAAGCACGTAGGGCTCGGTGTAATACTCGTGAATTTTATCAAATAAATAAACTTGAAATTTATGTACTTAAGCTGGAACAAGGATAATTTTTTTGTTGTATTTGTTATTCATATTCGAATATGAGATATTGTGTTGGGATCTTGAATATCGGATCCATAATATCCTATGCAGATCTTTGATATTTTATTTGGATCTTAGATATCGGGTCATTAAATTGATATTTAATAATAGATTACGGTCAAATCGATCGGCTCTCTAGTATTGGATCCAAGATGAAGAAAGTGGATCCATGAAGTTTAAATCAGATTCTTAATAAGAAAAATTCTATATCGGACTTATAATACCTTATGGGAGTTCGTAATAGTCTATGCGACGTTCGAATCCACAATACTGCATTTGGATCCTGAACAAAGGAGATTATATTTGACAAGGATCCAAGTGAAATTTTTATGTTTGGATCCACATTGCTTTAATTGGATCTCAAGTATTGGATATTTTGAAATTTTAATGGAGACTGCACATTGGAAACCTTAAGGCCCAACTAAAAATTTACTTTTAGATCCATAATAGTAGTCTAGATCCATGTATGATAATTTGAATCCATAGTTCCAAAATCATAGTATAAAGAAAACCTTGGATTCTTAGATCTGGATCTCTTATAGAGATTTATAAATAAAGCGGATCCTGAATCCATAACAGGTTATGTCAATTTTTGGATAACATAAATGAATCCATAGTAATTCAATTTGGATCCTTATTCAAAATTTTAAATATTAACACCTTAAAAATCTAAAAGAAGATATGGATCCATCCATGTATCTGAATAGGCTAAGAGTGAACCCAAACAATAAGTTGGTCACGAGTCACGAGTCCAAGGGCTCTGCGTGGTTGGTAGGAGTTGCGAGTGCACGTCTCTTTGTGGTGGAACGTTGTAGGTTCAAACCCAAGGTACATTGAATAATTATCGGTGGGGTTGTGCCTAACCCCGGCTTGCCTTTTAAAAAAAAATCCTCCTTGAACTGTGAACGTGAGAGCGAGAGCGAGAGAGATAACGAGAGGTAAGGGAAGAAAGACAAAAGAGAAAGTGTTGAGGAGATGGTGTTAAAAAGGAAAACGCGTGAAGGGAAATCGGTTAGAGAGAGAGGATGGGTGAAGGAGGTAAATCGTGGAGGAGATGGGGAAGATCGAGGGTGGGAGAGATCGGGGGTCGGTTACCCCATTTCCCTCCAATGGTTGCGTGAAAGCCTGCAGCCCCCCCCCCCACACTTTAAAGTAAACCCTATTTAGGATTTTATGAACACCCCAAATTTTTCAAAGTTTTGTAAAAATGACCATTTTGCCTCTGACCCCATTTTCTGAGGAAATCAGAACTAATTTTCAGTTGTTCTTCGGATTTTCTGGATCAAATTCCATTCAAACGTGATTTCGGAGCCGAACCCAGTGTTTTAAATCCAAATTTGAGCCTCGTTGTCCAATTTCCAAATTAAAATTATAAAAATACCAAAAAATGGCTTTGAATGGCTCGGGCAGTTCGTCCGGCATCCTGTTGGATCCGCAACTCTATATTTCTCGATTCGAGGTTGTAAACCTCGAATATTTCCTCAAAATCCAGATCCAAACGCATTTTCTGAAGAAATTTCCCCCAAAATAGCTTTGAATTCTCAGAAAAAACTCTCTTTTGTAAATATTTTACAAAAACACAAAAAAAATAGTTTAATCTTTGGTTTCTCGTAAAACTTTAGGATTTTATTCTAAAAATGCAAAAAAATGGAAAAATAACACAAAAACCAAAAAAATGGAAAAATTATGAGAAAAACAAATGAGTCTAAGCTTTTAAAATAATTTTTTGCTAAAAACATCATTTTGAAAACTCTTTTATGAAAATTCTTTTTTTGAAAAAGCCCCCCATTACGAATATTTTTTATGGTTTTCGAGAGCTTTCGCAAAAGGACCGCCCTCTCACTGCCTCTTCACGAAACCCTCACCGAAACCCTCTCTCACTCTCAGTCGCACTCTCTCCCTCTCTCTGCTTCGCCCATCGCTAACCTCCTCTGCCCATTTCCCTCCTCCTCCGCTCATCTTCAACGATCCTCCTTCCCGAACCTTCGTCCCCCTCCTTAAGAGGGGTACGATGAGGAAACCCTAGGGCACCCGTTATCACCCCCGCACCTATCATCTTTTCTCCTGGGCGAAAACCCTTCCTCATCTTTCTTTCCCTCTGGCGCCTTCCCGCAAGCTGCAGAAGGTTGGCTATCCTTGCAAGGATCTTCAGCATTCGTAACACTCTGAAAAGCTTCCCTATGGTTGGACAAAGGAGATCAAAAACCTCCAACGACCACTACGATTCCCTTTGTTTGGACGAAGGAGATCAAAACTTCCAATGGTCGCCTACGGTAAGTACTCTTCTCCTTCATTTTCTAATTTCCCATTTGGTTTTCCTGTTTTGGGCCCCATTAACGCACTCCCAGTGGTTTTGGGTTGCTTGTGCAACATCAAGCTACCCCCGTGCAACACCAAGAGGAACGGATGCATTCCAACATTCTCTTTTGTTTTATAAGTTATTTATTTTATCCTGTTTATAATATCAATTTACTTAGTTGATCGAAAGCCTCTTTTCCTGCTGATTCTCGATTTCTGCTTTCATTTTTCCTCTGCAAATTTTCAATCTCCTGCTTACATTTTTTTTTTAGAACTCGATTCCCCATTTCTAGTTGGTCATTGCGTTCAGGTTGGGCGAACACGGTAACTTCTCGTAATTTTCATTATAGCACCCTGTTGTAGCAGGAGTCTGTGTTTTCATTTCCCTTAAACCGCTGGTTTACTATCCTTTCTTTTGATTTATTGTTAATTTTGTTTATCGATGTCATTTTCTGGATGTTTCATTTTCATCATTAGTTGTGCATGGGTCATATGTCGCGACATGTAGGTTTTTAACACCCCTGTGTTCCGATCCTCATTTTACTCATCCGCCACTCACCACTCCCTTTGCCATCTCAGTGGTTGGCATATGGATCCGAAAGAGTTCAGATTCCCTAGCTTGGTACTTAATATTCTCATAATGAAGCTACAGGGAAAGGTATCTCGCATCCCTGATGCAGGATGAAATTTGATCGGCTCTCCTTTTGTTGGTCAAGTGATGGCTATACTCAGAGAGATTGGAGGAAGAATGGTGGCTTTGATATGCAGATCCATTCCTGTAGGAAAATTGCTATTACAGTATTGTTGGGGAGAGATACAAGGTGGTAATTCTTTAAGGATAACATCATCAACTGGAAGTGAGAATAAGAGACAGAGGGTCTACAATGCAATGTTTCATATTCCATGGAGATGTGAACTTGTGTTGCCATTGTTCTGTGTATTTTCAATATCAAATTACCTTGTTCTTATGCTTTGTGCTGGTAATGTACAATATTTTTATGCAGTTATTAAACTACAAGTATGGATTTTCATGATGTGGATTATCTCATTCTTCTTGCTACTGGGATTGTTATGATTTTGAAGGAGAAGCAATTCAATTTGTGATTTGGCATGTGCAATTGGAACAATCAATTTGCAAATTAGCTGGTTGTTATGTGACTAGCTTGGCCTATTTCGTGATGGCCCTGAGTTGGACCTACGAATCTTCATGGACATTGCTAACTGGTATATCAAGTCATTGGTTTCTCGAGTTTGCTCTTAGTTGACTAATGTTATTTTTAGATTTTTGCAATAAATTTTCTTTCTAAATGAACCATTAGCTATTCTTAGCACATGAAAATTATTACTGAAGGCCCCAACTCTAAGATTGAGTATGTCAGTTCTTTCTTTTGATTTAATGTTCATATGTTCTGCATTCACAGTCTCTGATGCATTCAATTCTGTACAGCTAATCGATGTTGGCTTCATTGTCTGTCTTGATTCTTTTTCTTTCATTATTAACGATCATGCCAACTCATATACTTATGACCTTCTGGAGATTCTTAAATATAAGGCAATTGCAGAGGCCATGTGCAGCAGAATTATCAGATTTTAGTTCCTTTGTGTTGATTTGCGCAAATATGTTGTTGCAAGCGATAGGTATCAACCTTATGTATCATATCCTAGAGATGTTTTGACAAACTGTGCCAATCATTTGGTGGGGGTATTGTGCAAATTTTGTCTAAATTCTGCAGAGGGGTTTGCAAGCTGTTCACCAGAAAATATGACATTTGACCCTATGAGATTCATTTTTGGACCAACAATAGTTGTTATTTCATTCATTGTCCATTCATTTATCTTGCTAGCTCAGGTGCTCATTGACATCATCAAGCATTCCTTCCTGGCAGAAATCAATGATATTAAGCCTGAAGTTTATTCTGAGTTTCTGGAAGATCTCTACAAACAGCATACGGCCATCCGGGCCAGGAGCTCATGACAAAATTCGATAGTGCTACGACATTCCTCCCTTCATTACAGCTAATTCCCAACCTCAGCATTAATCAAGGCATTTGTTGTTAAAGGATAGTACTAGGAAGGTTCGCTAGACTTGCTGCTGAAATTCATGCGCCAACTCCAAGGGAATGTCGACACTTTGAAGAGACAACTGGAGTCAGAGCCACATCTCAGACAGCGGGGGGGCTCTGTTCATGAGTTTGACAAATTTGGATGCTTTCACAACTCATAGATTCCCTCACAACCTCTTGCACCTATACCCCTGTACAACGTTGTACCTATAGCAAGTTCGTACCATCTTTTTTTTTTTGCACCATCACAACACTGCTCTGCACCATTACACTTTCATTCTTATGTCCTCACTGTTACACCTCCTAACACACCATACTTACCTTACCATGCTCCATTTCACCTTATGCTGCCTATCTATTACTATCACCGCCCCAAATGCACCTTTCCATTACATATACTTTTCTTTCCAAGCATGCATTCCTAATTGTACACATCACATGAAATTTCTCATTTAGCTTAGATGCAACATTTAGGTTCTACACACACATCCTTCATCTAGCTTAGCGATCGCCCTCTTAGCTAAAAGCTCATGCATTCTCATATGTAGTTTTTTCACAAGCTATTGATATATATATGTACCTATATGTACATATACCCGTATACATATATATATGTATATATATATGTCATTTTCCATCATTTTTATATATATCTTGTCATATGTGCATTTCACCATTGATTTCCATGAGATATGTGCGATTTCTTTCTATTTCATATTAATCAAAGTTTTTGCATGAAATATGTGGAAAAGATCATTATTGGGAGTTGTAAATTCAATTTTATGTGTTGTAATAGTTAGGTCTTAATGAGAATTTACATTTCCTGTTTTAGATAGAATGAATGAGCATTATAAATATCATGAATTGCTTGTTTTCATGCATTTTGCCTTTATTTATCAAATTCTCACAAATGGCAACACGAATGACACGTGCACCATTTCGTAAGAGGTAATTAATTCTAAGTTGATAATTTACATCAATGGCCATAGTGAGGATGTAAATAAGACTTAGGATTTTTATCTTTTATAAAATAACACTAGATCCACACTGGACCCCTTTTTTATCATAGTTTCTTTAAATATATTTTTTCTTTTATCAGAATTTAATTTAAAATTAATTCAATATATATACCAATGGCCATAGTCAAGGTATATTAAGAGTTAATTTCATTTTAAATTCTATAAAAGCACCACAAATATATTTTATTCTTCACTTGAATTTAAATGTGGCTATTATATAATACATTCAATGACCATAGTCAGGGATGCATTATATCTTCAACCTCGTTCTTAATTCATTTAAAGAATGAAATATGCTTTTCAAATCCAATTTCAAAGTTATTTAAATTCATTCATCGTTTAGGATAGAATTACATCATATTTTAAAAAATTCTTTTAAAAAACCCAAGTGGTTTTGAACATCTTTCTTCAAATTTCTATTTCAAATTCCAATTCTATCTCAATTTCAAAGTCCAATTTGACTTTGGAATTTCAAAACCATTTTATCTTCAAAACTCTAAAATTCCAATTCAATTCAAAAATTCAATTTAAACTTTGAAATTTCTTATTCATTCTCAAAATCAAGTTCATCTTCTTATCTTCAAATTCAAAAACCACAGTTTGAGATTGATTCTGAATCTCAAAAGTTTGACCTTTCCTAAATTTTAAATTCAATCTAGGTTTTCAAAACCCAGATCCATGTTCAGAAGTCCCATTTGGACTTTCAGAATCCAAATCCAAAGTTAGAATCCAATCTCTACTTTGGATCTCAAACTTCAGATCCAAAATCCATTTTAGGATCGAGAACCCAATTCTACTTCGGATCTCAGACTTCAGATCCGAATCCATTTTAAGGTCCAGAGCCCAATTCTACTTTGGATCTCAAACTTCAGATCCAAATCTATTTTAGGATCCAGAACCCAATTCTACTTTGGATCTCAGACTTCAGATCCGAATCCATTTTAGGATCTAGAATCCAATTCCATTTCATCCCAGATTTCAAATCTGATTCCCATTTTCAGATTCTAAACCCAGAATTCACTTTTGATCTCCATTTAGAATCAGGACTTTGGATTCAAATTCCATCTTGAATTCCAAATCAATCCCATTTCTCAATTCTATTTAGATTTCCCACATTTCATTCTGATTTCAAACTTCAAAGTTAGAATTCAATTCCATTTCATCTCTATTCTAATTCAAAGTCCATTTATGACTTTGAAATTTTCTTTTATCTCAAATTTCAAAATCATCTCTTTCAAAATCCAGATTTATTCTTTTCAAAATCTGATTATTCAAAAAACTTAGAACTTTAAATCTTAAGTTCTAAGTCAGAAACCATTTCTTAACTCCCTTATGAGATTCATCTCAGAAACACTTGGAAAATTTTAAATCATTTTCAAAAGAGAGCATACATCTTCACATTGCATAAGCATGATTCTTTGTGCATTTAGACTTAGAATAAATTCTTAGATAATATTTAGGCAAAGCAATTCATGGATGAATTCGACCCTTGGTTCGATTACCCCTGATAAAGGTGCCAGGAACGGTCGAACCTCGTACCGACGAGCGGATCTCGTCTCCCAGTTTTCCCGCAAATATTTCAAAATGGAGGCGAGTTATTTTCTTAAATATTTTCAAAATTAAGATCAAGTGAGACCCCGCAAAAGAGTTCCTCTTCTCTCTTTTTTTTTTCTCTTCTCTCTTTCTTTCTGTCTTTTATTTTCTCTCTTCAAAAAGGAGGAAATAGAGGTTGGAAAGGAAAAGAGAAAGGAAGAGAGAGAATATTACGAGAGGAAAAATTTTGCGATGATCACAGGTTTACATAACCCTATTTTGGAGACATCTGATAAAATTCATGGCTATTACAGCTTGTATCCCTGTGTGTGTCAGCAACACTTAGCGTTGGAGTCTAGAGCGATTGCGAAGACTTAAGTACCCTTTCTCGCCATTCCTGCCATAAAATGACGGTTCGAGAAAAGAACAAAAATATTCTCCATCCAAAAAAGGAAAATGATAGTTCGAGAAAAGGATAAAAATGTCCTTTATCTAGAAAAGGGAGGATGATGTTACTCTTCAAAGTTCAAACATTCTGTTTTCACCCTAAGCAGTAAACGTTTGCACCATCTGTTGTAACAGAAGCTCCTATTGATGATGCACCCTTTGTCGTCATATGCTGCTATCGAAGCACCTTTTGCCATCACTTGCTATTGTCAGAGCAACCTTTATCATCGTCTGTTGTGATCATCGCAAAATTTTTTCTCTTGGTTTTTTCTCTCTTTCTTCTCTTTTCTTTTCTAGCCTCTATTTCTTTTTTTTTAAGGGAAAATAAAAGATAAAAAAAAGAGAGAAAAGAAAAGAAAAGAGAGAGAAACTCTTTTGCCAAAGTCTCACTTGACCTAAATTTTGAAAATATTTTGAAAATTACTCACCTTCGTTTTGAAATATTTGCTGGAAAAAGGGAGAGACATGATTTGCTCGTCGGTATGAGGTTCGACCATTCCTGACGCCTTTACCAGGGGTAATCGAACCAAGGATCAAATTTTATGCCTTTTTCTTTGCCTAAATATTATCTAAGAATTTAGTCTAAGTCTAGAATGCATAAAGAATCATGCTTGTGCAAATGCAAAAATATGCATGCTTTTTAAGAAAAATCATTTTTAAAATTTTTGGATTTATTTAAGTGAATTTGAAATGAATTTGAGAATATTTGTGAAAAAATGGTTTTTTAAAAGTTGAAGATGGACTTAAAGAAGTTAGATTTTCTAACTTAAGATTTAGAATAGATCTTGAGTTTTGAAATAATCAAAGATTGAGATGAACCTGAATTTGAAGAAATGAGTTTAGAAAATAAGAATTGAAAGTTGAATATAGACTTCAAAAATGGAGTTAGGATTGAAAGTCAAGATGAAATTTGAAAATAGAGTGGGATTCTAGACTTAAAGTTTGAAATCAGAATAAAAGGTGGATGATATTTAAGAAATCTAGATGGGATTTAGAATTAAATTTTGAAATATGGAACTCGAAAAACGTGGATTTGGACTTGAAGTCTGGAATTTGAGATAGTATCTAAAATTTGGATTTGAAATTGGATTGGAAATCCATATAGAATTTAGAAATGAAATTGGATCTAGAATCCAAGATGGAATGGGATCTGAAAAACTGAGAATTTAAGGTAAAACTTTGAAATTGGAATTGAATTCAAGAAATCCAGATAAATCTTGAAGATGTGTTTGGTTTTGAGAATCCAAATTGAATTTTGATTTTTAATTTTTGAACTTCAGAGAAAATTGATTTTTAGAGGCAACTTCAAAAGATTTGATTCTTGATTTCCAAAATGAATTGAATTTTTGAAGATCTTAACTCAGAAAATTTCAGAAAGAATTTAAGAATTTGAAGAGAGAATAAACTTAACTTAAAATTCAAATTTTTGGAATCAGATGATGAATCTGTGATTTTAAAGTTGAATTGAACTTTAAAATTTGATCTGAAATATTGAGTTGAATTTGGATTTGAACTCTGAAAAATGAATTTGGAAATTCAAAGTTTGAAATGAACTTTGAAATTTGATTTGAATTGGGAATTGAATTCTGAATCTTGAAATGAATTTGAAATTTCAAAGTCAAATTGGACTTTGAAATTAAAGTTTTAATTTTGAAATAAAATAGGCTTTGAGAATAGAAAGGAGAATTTGAATTTATAAGTAAGAATTGAAGATTGATCTAAGAAGTGAAGAAGCTATTTGAAGAATTATCTCAAAATCACTTGGATTTTGAAAAAGAATTTTGAAAATATGATAGAATTCTATCCTAAATGATGAATGAATTTAAAAGAATTTAAAATTTGGTTTTAAAAAGCATATTTCATTCTTTAAATGAATTGAAATAAGATTGAAGATATAATACATTTCTGACTATGGTCATAAAATATATTATATAATAATCATATTTAAATTCAAATGAAGAATAAAACATATTTTAGTGCCTTTATAGAGTTTAAAATGAAATTAACTCTCAATATATCCTGACTATGGCCATTGATATATATTTTGAGCTAATTTTAAGTTAAATTCTGATAAAGAAAGAAAATATTTAGAAAAAATATGATAATTTTTTGAAAAGAGATCCAGTTTGGATCTAGTGTTATTCCACAAAAGATGAAAATCATAAGCTTTGTTCACACCCTGACTATGGCCATTGATGCAAATCGTCAACTTAGGATTTAATCACCTTTTATTAGAATGGTGCATGTGCCATTCGTGTTCCACCATTTGTGAAATTTTGAAAATAAAAAAAGAAAATGATATGAAACAGATAATTCATGATATTTACATGCTCATACATTCTAATCTAAAACTGAAAATGTAAATTTCTCATTAATGTCTAAGTTATTACAATCTTTAAAATTGACAAAATCTCGATCTAAGAAGGGATTTGATATCTTTCCTGCAAAATAGAGTTAACTTAGAGCAACAAAATAGAGTTAACTTAGAGCAAAATTGCAAAATATGGAGGATCAAGCGAAATCTAGATGCTATGCTTGTGTTAAAAAGAAAGAGAACATATGAATGCCTTGATCTAGATAGATATAGGAATGTGTCATCTAAATGTCCATGGAAATGCAATGGAGATATACAAGGCTATGCTTGTGTTTGAAAGAGTACACATGCCTGTGTCGGGTTCTAATTGGAGATGGATGCTCATGCTAATGAATGTGTCTATACCTAGGTGGGCTAAATGCTCATGTTGATGCCTAACTGGACTGGAAGTTCATGGATGATGCAACATGGTGGTGGAAGTGAGGTAGGCTAAATGAAGGCATGGTAAGATGTTGCAGTAAATGGTCTTGCTGCAATGTGATACAGCAGGGGTGTAGGGAGTGAAGAAGAATCGTTGGAACGTTGTAGGATGGAGTACAGTTGGGTCATGAAGTGTAAAAGGTTGTGATGGATGGAGCTATCAGATGGCAAGGAAATATATGAAAAATGCAGAGAATGGGCAAAGTGGTGCTTACAAGATAGGCAAGAGGTGTGTGGAGATGTTTGCTGGGAGTTGTTGGTCTGAGACTGTGCACCTAACTATTTAATTGGTGGGAGAATACATTGATCTGCAGAAGGAAGCAAGGATTCAACAACCATTTGCTTAGGTAATCAGCCTGTAGAAGATAACAGTGGGTTTGTTCTTGGTAAGTTATGAAGATTGGATGAATCATCTGGTGTGAACGACCCCAAGATACTTTGCAGGATAGGCATGTTGGAAGTTGAGGCAGGATGTCCATTTGAGTCTGTGAAGCTCGGTTGTTGGCATAATGAGGAGACATTTTGAAGAAATGGATTTTGACAAGAGTTAAGCTGAGATCAAGCAGAAACAATGTTAGGTATCTGAAAAAGTGGTTGTTGTGGCTGATTTTGATCAACCAATTGTTGGTGATGTTGCTGGAAAATGGAGTTGAGGGTGCTGCAACAGTGTTGTTTGTGATATGGTGTTAAGCAGTGAGGGAAGCAATGGTAAGGTGTAATAGAGAATTTGAAGAATCCAACAAAAGCTAAGGTTTGGATTTTGTAGTAAGCCAGAAAAGCTTTTCCTAACTGTCACATCACTTCTGATCAATGCATTATATGCTGATGCAATAAAAGGGGAAAACACATAGAATGGTAACAGGGAAGGGCTAGAGGTGAGGTTGCTATGCAGTAGTAAATGATGAAGGTGACGTTATGAAGAAGGTGTTATGGGAGTTGTATGTGAGAGTGCAACAATATGTGTGTGCACAGTGGTATGCAAATGCTGAAACTGATGCAAGTGTAGGGGTATAGCAGGGTGCTAATTAAGTGGAAGGTGGACATGTGCAACACTATACACTATAAGGTGCAAGAATAAATGCCCAAGGAATGATTGATCCTACACAGGGAGTTTATACAATAGAACATATGCACGTTGAACATGATATACAGTAAGTTACCCAGTGCATAATCAATTCTATGAATGTGATTGGAACAGGGAAAAGTAATGCAACAATTTGATTGGCAAATCAACTCCTGTACACTTGCTGAAAGTGAGAAGATAAAGGTGCCAAAACAACACTCCATATTTTGCATCATGTATTTCCTCTACATTACCTGCCTATTTTGCTCGTCAGCCCAGTAGGATGGGCATATTAGAAATGTACCCACAGTGAGACATTTGGGCAAGGAGAGATACTCATTTTTTTTTTTGAGCATGTAGGCACAATTCCTCTTAATGTTTCATCACTGACAGGGGAAAAGTTTGGCACCATGCACCTCTTCTAGATTACCCACCGATCCTTTGCAATGGACTTGCGTGCCAATATTTCCCCTGTTAGCTTATCTGAACAGGCTCTGATGACCCTAGATTAGCCTGAGCCCAATTTCTCTCCAGACAAGTGTCTATCCTCCAATTCACAGATTTGTATTGCATTAAAAATTGGCTCAGTTAGAAAACAAACTTTGTAACAATTAGGTAAACATGTTAAAGGTTTGCTGCCCTTCACAATTGCCATTACCGATCTGTAGCTTCAATCACAAAGAGGAGCTGCTTTAGGTTAGTCTAGAAATAAAAAGAAACATATACCAGATCTCTTAGATACCCAGTGATGAACCAATGGGGTCAACCTAGTCAATCCTTTGCCTTTTAAATTTGATGTCTCATCGATCGCTCCAACAAATCATTTGAACCAATACATTAGAAGTATGAAAAGGCTCCTACACCTTTCATCCCAAGATCATGTTATTGCAAGCCATGCTTGCGGATATAGAGCATGAGCCTATGATATCTAAATCCTGGCAGTTTGACAACACCAAGAAGAGTCACTTCTAATGATGTTTTTAATCCTTTGGAAAAGAAGAAGAGAAACTTATGATTTAATCTACAAGAAGTTTTGCATTGCTAGTGAAACACAGTGAATTGGATGCTGATGGGAGGCAAAAATATCATGAATTAAGTGAAATGCAAGGGAGATTTTGGACTTGAAAACATGGTGCTGGCTAAATGGGCACAGGGCAATGGACCGGATGAAGCCTCACATCAAATACATAGTGGAAATACAATGACACAAGAAATCAGACTAAGAAGAACTTCAGATATGATGAACAATCAAATGCAATAAGAAGAATGAACTCAGTACAATGGGCAAAATGAGCAAAATATAATCGAGAGGTCAATCAAATGTAATCCAAAGTAGAAAATCCACTGTAAAACTAGAAACTGAAATACAACAGGTCATCTAAACAAGTAAATGCAAAGGGCTGGAATTAAGATGAAGATCAAATCTAGAAAGAAAGAGGGTCAATGCACAGATGTGCGATGCTATATTATACTGGACACAGGATGCAGGTTTTACTGTATAATCTGATGAAACCGAAGATGACAACGACCAAGAATCTAAAAAAAGAAAAAGAAAAAAAATAAAGATGAAGGGATGGATCGAGTGTTAGAGAATGTAACTAATGAGAACTTAAAATCATATCATCTAGAAGAGATTTAACGAAAATATAATACTAATCACTAGAATTAAAGATGCATATGATGGTATAGAATGGGGTATAGTGACTTATCCGTAACTAATGCATAGCAAAAACAAAAATATGTAAATGAAGAGACAGGAACAAAACATGTATAATCTAACAAGAAAAAGGATGTAACCCAGAGGAGGGTCATGTTTCTGTTGCAAAATGTAAATTGGTACAGCCACAAGCAGACCGATGTTACATACAATGCTTTAATAGACAGAAAAATAAAAAATCTAATGAAAGGAAGAGAGAAAATGTAAGCTGCAGGAAGAGGATAAGGGGATTCTTACTGTGAATCTACTTCATTCGAGAGGAAGGAGGTCCTTCTCTTCGTGTTCCTGCTAGCTCGATCAAATTCTTTCAAAAGAGAAAAGGAGAAGGAGAAAAGAAAAAGGGGAAAGGGAGAGGGAAAGAGAAGAGGAAAAGGGAAACAATGGAAGAGAAGAGGAGAAGAACGTGATAGAGAATGTGCAAGGGTGAAGGCGGATGAAAATGATCGGAGCTTCGACCATGGTTTTATAACGGCGAGCCGTTAGGATTTTTTCAAAAGAAATCCCTTGATTTTTAGGAATTTCCAAGAAGGTGGTTCTTGGAAAAGAAATTTTTAAAGAGGGGTTTTTTTATTAAAAAGAGATTTTTAAAAGTTATTTTCTTCCAAGTTATTGAAAGAAAAATCCCCAAAACATGAGGATTTTAACAGATTGGAACAAAATGAGGCATTTTTGAAGTAGTTTTGCAAGAAGAATTTTATTTTGAGATATAAGGATTTTCAAAATAAGGTTTTTAAGAAAAGTGCATGATTTATTTCAGAAAATAAACTCTAAAATGGATCTAGATCCAAGATTTTTAGAAAATATTGGGTTCGGATCTCACATTGAGATCGGATCCAGATAAAGCATCCGAAAAAATCCAGAGAATTGATTTGTTTTTTGATTTTTTTGAACAATAAGAGATCCAGGATCAGAATTGGATCCGAGTATTCGATTTGGATCAAAAATTGGGTCAGAAAAAAAAATTGAGTCTGAATTCCAGTGAATCTGAGAAATGAATGGAAATTTTGATTAAAAATTGACCTGATTATTCAAAGAAAGGGACCTAGGGGCAAAAAGGGAATTTTTTGATTTTTGGGAAAATTTGGGGTGTTCACATCTGCGCAGTAGGAGCATCGTTGCCACCATTGACTGCATCTATCTTCTAGATGTTTCTCCTTCATTGTTGGATTACCAGAACTCATGTCATTTCAGTGAGTTTTGTGTAAGGTTTTGTTATGTAAATAAATCAATTTGTAAATATGAATGCTAAATCTTACAACTAGTTGTACTATTCATGCTAAATAACTCTTATTTTCATTGTGAAACAAATCGATTTGTACCTATCCACCTTCTGGGTGTTAAAAAATAGTTAGCATGATTTGTTCTTAAGAAGACCAAACATTACAATGACATGTACTTATGAAGGTTAAATTTCTATAACAATTTGTACGTTGGAGTACAATAATGATTTATACATTTAATGCAGTAGTAAATTGTACGTTCGATGCAACAACGATTTATACGTTTGAAGCATTAGCGATGTGTATTTATGATTTATAAAGTTACCACGATTTGTACTTAGTTTGCTAAATCGTACAACACTATTTACTTATGAGGCCCAAACATTACAATGGTGTGTACTTATGAAGGGTGTGATTTCTACAACGATTTGTAAGTTTGAAGCATGAACGATTTATACATCTAATTCAGTAGCGATTTGTACGTTTGAAGCAACAACAGTTTATATGTTTGATGCAGTAGCGATGTGTATTTATGAAGTTACCTCAATTTGTATTTAAGTTTGCTAAATCTTACAACAATGTTTGCGATGATTTATAATGTTGGTGATTGTATAACGAATGTGATAATGTGTAATAATATATACTTGGAGAGAAGGTTGTAACATATAATGATGCGATTAAATTTATGTGTTGTGCATGTTAGCAATGACTAAAATTTGTAAGACAAGAAAGCCCATGTCGTTCGATGAGATGACTATTGGAAAAATTATTCGTCAGACCGATATATATGAGTGTTATGAAACTTACCAAAATATAATAAAGATTGAGAATAATAAAGACATGGACAAAGCGTTGGAATTATATAATGCAGAGCATTATCCATCAAATATTAAAGATGAAGAGCAAAAGAAGAAGGATGATGAAGAACTAAAGATAAAGAAGTAGAAGAAGGATGACAAAGACAAGGAAAATCAAAGGAAGGAGGAGGAGAATGAAAAGCAAATGAAGGAAAAGGAGGATGAGAGGAAAAGGCAAAGGAAGAAGGATGAGGAGAATGAAAAGCAGAGGAAGAAAAGACAAATGAGGAAGGTGGAGGAGGAGAGGGAAAGGCAAAGGAAGAATATGGAGAATGAGGAAGAGAAGGAAAGGCAATCAAAGAATAAGAAGGAGGAGGAGGAGAGAGAAAGGCAAAAAAAGAATGAGGAGAAGGAGGAAGAGAAGGAAAGGCAAATGAAGAAGAAGAAGGAGAAGGAGAAGGAAAAGAGAACGGAAGGCAAATAATGAAGATGAAAGAGGAAAGGCAAAGAAAGAAACATCAAGATGAGGAAGAAAAGGAAATGCAAAGGAAGGAGAAGGAGGACGAGGAAGAGAAGAAAAGGCAAATAAAGGAGAAGGTGGACGAGGATGGGAAGGAAAGGCAAAGGAAGGAGAAGGAGGACGAGGGGATAATGAAAAGAAAAGGAAGAAGCAGGAGGTGGAAGAGAAGAAAAGAGAGAGAAAAAAAAAACAGGAGGAAGAGAAGGAAAGGGAAATAAAGAAAGAAGTAGAAAAGTAGAAGAGGGAGGCGACACAACGAAGGAGCAATAAGAAAGGCAGATGAGGAGAGAATGAACGAAAAATAAGAAAGACAGAGGGAGGAGGATGAGCGAATAATGGAGCAACAAGAAAGGCAGATGATGGAGGGAGAGGATGAAGAGGAGAAAAGTGTGACCATGATACGTAAATCACTCTTGTCTGTCACAATTTACCGTGATAGATATTATTAGGTATAGCGATTATTATGATAACGATTACTATGTATAAAAATTAATGTGATAGTTATTACTATGTATGCCGATTACTGTGATAACAATTATCATGTATAGCGATTACTATGATAGCGATTACTATGATAGCGATTACCATATATAGCAATTACTGTGACCTATATATAGCGATTATCGTAATAACGATTAATACGTATAGCGATTACGTAACGATTTACTGTGATAGGTATTATTATGTATAGCGATTACTGTGATAGCGATTACTATATATAGTGATTACTGTGATAACAATTACTGTAACCTATGTATAGCGATTAGTACGTATAGTGATTATTTTGATATCGATTATTGTGTATATGATTTCAGTGACAACGAGTGTATAATGATTATTATATATAGCGATTACTATGTACAATAACGTGTAGAAGTATAAATGAGACTAATTTTGATTTAATATGAATAATATACTATTTTGGATTTATCTGGTTCGAGGTTAAGTTCCCTGTGACTGAAGTTCTTGGAAGACTTAGATGAAGTCAACAACTATGCATGGGGTGATGTTATGCTCACACACTTGTATAGTCAACTTTACCGTGTGAGTAAGGGTACAAAAATCATCGGAGGGTTTTTGTCATTTGTCTAGGTAATTGTTTATTACATATTTGGTAGTTGTAGACAAAGATCGTTAAAGGTTATAGTCTTACTAATATATTATTTTTGTAGGCCTAGGCGTGGGAGCATATTGTCGCATTGCGTTTTCAGTGTGGCCTTGCGATTTGTGGTTTTTCCAAGATCGGCCGGTGGGCTACAATAAATATCAAAGAGAATAATAATTTCCTTTTAGATGGTCTGCAATTAAATGAGGTAAATGGTTTAAAATCATTTATAATTGTTTTAGCATTTATCATTCATTAGTATAAATAATTGAAATGTTTAGTATTCTTAAGTAATTATTGCTACATGACTTTATCTTCGTTAGTATAAATTGTTATCGCATTAGCATTTAGCACCAGGTGAAAAGCTCAGAGGGTTGTGTCAATGGCCTGTAGTTCTGTCATGGCATGGGACAGTCTAACCCAAAGCAGCATGTGGAAGTAAGAAGGAAGGTGAATAGTGGTGGGGCCAGAAACGTGAATTAGCACAAACGCTTTAGAAAACAATTGGATAGTTAGAACAAAAGAGGTGCTTCTCCCATAGCATATGATTATAAAGAACAAAAATATGACCTTAACTATTTTAAAAAATATTAGGAACCCATGCATCAAAATCTGGAGATTGAGAAGAAGCAACATGGAAGTAAGGTCCCTTCTGCCCCCTAGCATGTTGTCTCTCAGCATAGAAAAAATGTTCATCGTGTCCCTCCAGCTACAACTATGAATTCCTCAGTTACAGTACACAATAAGGAGACAACACAACTCATAAAAAAGAAGGTAGTCTCTGCCACAAGGTCAGAGATGTTGAAGAGGGAGAATAATGAGTTGTGAAAACAGGTGCAGAATTTGGAGAGACAAATGCGGTCACAATATGGTACACTGATAGAGATGATTACCAGTGATTTTAATGAGATCGAGCAAACCAAGATGCGGAAAGTACGTCCAAAAAAAAGAGAAAGAGATGATTTGTATGTCATAGTCCATCTAAGTCATCAAATGCCACTGAATAAACATTACGTGATTTTTGCATCCAGATAAGTATTTATTATAATTCTATAATTCTTTGTTGTAATTCTATAATTCTTTCTTTGTAACATGATATTCTATAAATGTATAAATTTTTTTTAATAAGTGTAACATACAAGTGTCACTGAACAAATTGTTGTAAAGTTTAGCCTTCATAAATAAAAATCAAATAAGCGTTTAGCGTTGTGTATTGTGGAAATTATGATTTGCTTTTACGAGCTATCTTCCTATCATGATTTACACAATGATTGATAAAATGCTGAAACAATTTGTATGTATGAAGGCTACATGCTATCGTGATTTGCTTGATATCGATTGGCTTGCAACCAGTTATAATTCTTTATTGTAACGTAACATTTTATAATTATATAATTCTTTCTATAACAGATCACAATTTGTTTTTTATAGAGAAGGTGTCCTATCATGATTCGTACAGCAACAAACATAAAGTGAAAAAGATTTGTCCTATCGCGATTTGCTTTTAAGAGCTTTGTTTATGTGAACGATATGTCCTATCACGATTTACACAATGACTGATTCATAAAAGGCGAAAAAGAAAAACAATAAACAAATCAACACCATGTTTAGACTTAGTAAAGTACAAATTGAGGTAACTTCAACGATATAAATTGAGGTAACTTCATAAATATAAATCAATTTCATTCATAAAGACAAACAAAGAAATATCGTTGTCGCGGTAACTTCATAACTATAAATCGACGTGATTTACAACTATATTGATTTACAAAAAATATGAGTATTTAGTTACAATATATCATGACCAATGGTTTGACTTAGATACAATACATGACCATCATCATCAAAGAAGACATACATCATCATCAACATCACCCCCATATCTAAATAGTGATATGCTTCGAATGCAATTCAGGTGTGCATGAAATCCAGCTTGCTAGTGCAAAAAGCTTCGAGGGAGAGCTGACGAAGCTACATAATGTATGGGATCCCAACAGGCAAAGAAGATGGAGCTCGCACAACTGTAGTATATTTGTCATGAAGTATATCGAAGATTAGGTAGATATTTTTTCAACTACGAAGTATAGTTTGCGAATGATGAAGGGTCCGATAATAAAAATAGATAAAATAGATGGTCATCAACATCATCCCTGTCTATCATGAAGAATATCTGTGTTTGTTCCGATATAACGGCAATGATTGAGGATGATTATGGTCGTTATATTCTACATAAACTTTGATATACTTTACAACAAATACATGAGAGTCATATGTGTCATGAATATATCGATGTATACATAGAAGATAACCACCTGATCATGCATACATTTTGCACTTTTATTCATTTTATTTTATGCATGATCCATGTTAAAATCACTTTAAAAACTCTTTTTTATCGTTAGTTAGAAAAACCGCATCAAAATTGAATTTATTGAAAAATCGTGTATTTCGAAGCTTTCCCTGCATTTGCTTTAGTGTTTTTATTAGTTTAAGAGTTTTCTTAGTTATATTTTAAGCATATTAGGTTTTAATTGGCTAATGTAATTAGTTGAGGAAGATTGAATTTTGACAAACCTGTTTTCTAAAAGTAGACCTTTGTTGAAAATTATTGAAAATTCTTGGATGGGTTTTGAAAAATTGGTTTAACCTAATTATAATATTATAAAGAGGAGGTGAGAAGAGGAGAACACGTTTTTTCCCCCAGCAGCTCACGCCTCCCCCTTTCTCTCTTTCTTTTCCTCTCTAAAAAAAAACCGGTTTCTTCTCTCCTCTCTTCCTCTCCTTTCCTTCCTATGCTTCTTCTTCTTCCTACTGTTAACCACTTCATCGCCGGTTATATCTTCATCTTCATCTTCATCTTCATCTTCATCCGAGAAGTGCAGTTGCAGCCCAGGATCAACCACTCTTTTCACAACCAGTCCAGCCGAATATTCGGTAATGTTTTATCCTTCTTCTCCCCATTTCTTTCTACGTGTTTCAGATTAGTTTCTTATTTTGTTGCTGAAAAGAATAAAAAAAAGAAAAAAATTACACAGCGTTTCACGCTGTGAAGAAAAAAAAGAAAAAGAGAGGAACGTTGTTGGGCATACTCCAGTTGCAGTCGTTCACTTTGAAGGTTTTATATTGCAGTTGTGTGCTTGAATAGCTTACAAAAATAAAATCAGTTGGTTCCTCAGTCAACAATTGTTTTTTTATGTGGTTAGGATTAGTCGTTTTGTGTTAATTAGTTTTAGCGTTGTGTAATAGTTAGGTTCAACGTTTGTGTTAGTTTGTTTCATTCAGTCATGATTCTGTCATAGTTTTTTTTATTCAGCATTTGTTATTACCTACGTTAGATAAGTCCATTAGTTGTTTATTAAGTAGTTCATTGCATATGTTCTTTATTCATTAGCTGTTTATGTTGCTTTGTTTACATAGGTAGAATAGTTTAATTGTTAGTGAATAGGTCAGTCTGGAATTTGTCTTTGTGTCTGACATTAGTTTATTTCAGTAGGTTAAATAAATTAATTAATGTCAATAGGATAGGGTAGTTGATTACTTGGTTCAATAGGTCATTAAGGTTATTATTTATATTGTTTAACATTTTAGTTTAGTTGTTTGCTTTGAATAGCTTAATTACATATATCTTAGTTATGTCAATTCATGTGTTGCTTAGTTGTTAGCTAGGTAATTTAGTCATTTAATTCAGTTTGCTGTAATTAATTGATTATCATATTGCTGTGTTTTATCTCACGTTTTAGTCATTTAAAGCTTTATTTAATTGCATAGCCATGTCTTAGTTAGTTTCTTGATTTCTTGAATTAGTTAACCATTGATTTGTTAATTGGGTTGTTTTACTATTTTGTCTTTTAGTGTTAGGATAGATTAGTTGTTCATGTTTAGTTTAGTTACTTAATTCAAATCTTGTTTTGCTGATTTCTGTTATCATAGTTAGTAAATTTGTGTTAGTTTTTGTCGTACTGTTTGTTTTTGTGTTTTTGTGTTTTGCAGGGGAGCATTGAAACGTGCGGTCGAGCCCTTTGCGCGCCTTAAAAGGAGCCCTTAGACCCTCAGGGAGCCCTCAGAAAAGCAAAAGTTCAAGAAAACATACATTACCTCAAGAAGGGACAAGAAGACTCGAAGCAATGAAGACTTGCTTTTCTTTTTAGATTAGGCTTTTATTTCATTGAATTCAATTCATTTGGGTTTGTAAATATTGTTTTTTACGCCCTCTGCGAAGGGTATTCATTTATTGTAATAGTTAGTTGCTTGGTTTCTAGCACATTTTATATTTTACATTTTGGCAATAAAGAATAGTTTAGATTTGTATGCTTGAATACAAAATATTTTTCATTCTCTGAGATCGACCCGGACTCCACCACTTCTGCGAGCCATTTTTTATATTTTTGGTGTCTGGCTTTCACTGGATTTTCATTAAAAATTTATTGTTTAAAAAAGGGTTTTCATAAAACTCACACCACCACCATAATCATCATCGAAGATTATGCAGATCTTTCCTCATGGCATGAAACAACTAGGTTATCACCATCAAACCCCATCTATCAAGCATAGGTAGAAGGAACATATAAGAACAAAGAAAAAAGAAAAATATAAGGAAAAAGAAGGAGGAGGAGAAGAAGAGGATGATGAAGGTGGAGGAGAAAGAATAAGAAGAAGAAGTTGGGATGCCGCAGAAAAGAGGTTAAATAGATTAGGGTTTTAGACCTTGACAACGGATCAGGTTGGGTTTTACATAGAATAGGGTTTTACACAGATCTATATTAGGGTTTTACATATACTAGGTTTTATGCATGTGTACACAAATCAACATGATGTTTAGACTTAGTAAAGTATAAATCGAGATAACTTCATAAATATAAATCGATTTACATGTTGATATAGATTTAAGTAATAGTTGCAAATCGATATCACTGTTTCGTTCACAATATTTTAGTAATATTTGCAAACCGATATGAGTAAATCGCAATATTACATATCGATATTGTTCACAAAGACATATCATTGTCGCAGTAACTTCATAAATACAAATTGACGTCTCGATAATTATTTATTGTAATTCTATAATTCTTGGTTGCAATTGTATAATTCTTTTTTGTAATGTGACATTTTGTAAGTGTATAAATCCTTTTTTAATAAGTGTAACACACAATTGCAACTGAAGAAATTGTTGTAATGTTCGACCTTCAAAAATAAAAATCGTAAAAGTGTTTAGCATTGTGTACTGTAGAAATTATGATTTGCTTTTACGAGTTGTCTTCCTATCGCGATTTATACAATGATTGATAAAAGGCTAAAATGATTTGTACGTTTAAAAGCTACGTGCTATCATGATTTGTTTGATACCAATTGACTTACAACCAATTATCATTCATTATAAGATTTTTTTCTAAAAACTTATCGGTTGACTAATTAGCAAATTCATTATCATAATATTTCAACATTTGTTCAAGTTATTTAATGTTTAATTAAAAAAATTATGAGATCTTTGAAGAGTATTTGGGTTGACCCAAATGGATATAGAAAGAGTTTCGACTTAGATCAGGGTTTGGACCAAACTTATAAGAGATTTGGATCAATTTAAGACACAAATAGATCTCCTCTAATGTAAAAAGTAGTTTAGATCCATTTAGAGACCAAATTGGATCATACTAAGCAAATAAGATATCGAATCTACTTGAAGACTCAATTAGATTCCATCATATAAATTAACATTTGGACTGATTTGGAGTTCCAATTGGATTCCAATATGTAAATAAGGCTTTTGGATCTACTTGAGACCTAAATGGATCTTATGAAGGTAAAATGAATTTGTTTGGATCTCATTTCAATTCGAGACCCAAATAGATCCTACTTAAAAAAACAAGATTTGGATTCACTTATGATCTAAATGAATCTTTTTAATATACTGTGAATTTCATTAGAATATAATAAGTTTTAGATATATCTAAATTCCAAATATATCTTACTTAAATAAATAGAATTTGGGTTTATTTGAGACCCAAATAAATTTAATTAGAATATATATATGCAAATGTGTATCTTTATATATATTTATAATATTTGGGTTTGAATTTGATGAGAGCTAAATGGGTCTCACAACCAACCCAATTCAATCGATATCACTATTTTGTTCATAATATTTTAGTAATAGTTGCAAACCGATATGAGTAAATCGTGATATTACATATGGATATCATTCACAAAGACAAACAAAGTTATATCATTGTCGCAATAACTTCATAAATACAAATCAACGTCCTGATAATTATTTGTTGTAATTCTATAATTCTTTGTTGTAATCCTATAATTATTTTTTGTAACGTGACATTCTATAATTGTATAATTCTTTTTTTAATAAGTGTAACATACAAGTGCCACCGAACAAATCGTTGTAATGTTCGGCCTTCATAAATAAAAATCGAAGAAGCGTTTAGCGTTGTGTACTGTAGAAATTATGATTTGCTTTTACGAGCTTCCTATTGCGATTTACACAAATATTGATAAAAGGCTGAAACGATTTGTACGTATGAAGGCTACGTGCTATTGCGATTTGCTTGATACTGATTGGCTTGCAACCAATTATAATTTTGTATTGTAACGTAACATTCTATAATTATATAATTCTTTCTATAACCGATCGGCTTGCAACCAACTTTTTTTTCTGAAAACTTATCAGTTGACTAATTTGCAAATTCATTATCATAATATTTTAGCATATATTCAAGTTATTTAATGTTTAATTGAAAAAATTATGAGATATTTGCAGAGTATTTGGGTCGACTCAAATGGATATGGAAAGAATTTTGACTCATATCAGGGTTTGGACCAGACCTATAAGAGATTTGGATCATTTTAAGACACAAATAGATCTCTTCTAATGTAAAAAGTATTTTAGATCTATTTAGAGTCCAAATTGGATCCTGCTAAGAAAATAAGATATCGAATCTACTTGAAGACTCAATTAGATCCTATTATGTAAATTAACATTTGGCCCCATTTGGAGTTCCAATTGAATTCCAATAAGTAAACAAGGCTTTTAGATCTACTTATGAACTAAATTGACCTCAAAAAGGTAAAATGAATTTGTTTGGATCTGAATTCAATTAGAGACCCAAATAGATCCTACTTAAGAAAAAAAGATTTAGATTCACTTATGATCTAAATGAATCTTTTTAGTGTACTGTGAATTTTACTAGAATATAATAAGTTTTAGATCTATCTAAATTCCAAATGGATCCTACTTAAATAAATAGAATTTGGGTTCTTTTGAGACCAAAATAAATTTAATATATATATATATATATATGTGTGTGTGTGTGTGTGTGTGTGTGTGTCTCCTTCTATATATATAATAGTTTAGATTGAGTTTGGATTTGATGAGAGCTAAATGGGTCTCACGACCAACCCATTTAGATCACTCCCCCACCTAAACCCATCATCTCAATCAAATACATCCCATCCCACCAAATCTGTTTGACCTATCGCGGTATTTGTACAGCCACAAACATAAAGTGAAAATAATTGATCCTATCACGATCTGCCTTTATGAGCTTTGTCTATGTGAATAATATGTCTTATCATGATTTACATAATAACTTATTTCTAAAAAGGCAAAAAAAAAAATAATAAACAAATCAACACGATGTTTAGACTTTGTAAAATACAAATCGAGGTAACTTCATAAATACAAATTGACTTACAACTTGAAACCAATTTTAGTTTTTACTAAACAATATTTTAGTAAATGTTGCAAATTGATATGAGTAAATCATGATATTACATATCGATATCGTTCACAAAGACATATCGTTGTCGCGATAACTTCATAAATACAAATCGACATGATTTACAATCATATTCATTTACAAACAATATGAGTATTTTGTAACAATACATCATGACCAACAGTTTGACCATGAAACGATTTGTAGCAAAGATAAATCGTTATCTCTGACATAAACGTCATTATATAAATTGTTATAAGATACTATGGTATAACGATTCAAATACAATATATGTACAACGATTTGTATATGTGAAGGCTAGATGAGACAATAATTTTTACTTTTAATACAGTTTATTCACAGAACAACCTTTTGCGCAGTAATTCAACTACAATATATGTACAATGATTTGTATATGTTAAGGCTAGACAAGACAACGATTCTTACTTTTAATACAGTTTATTCATATAATAACTTTTTGCACAATGATACAAATACAATATATGTACAACAATTTGTATATGTGAAGGCTAGATGAGACAACGATTTTTACTTTTAATACAGTTTACTTATAAAATTATATAGCTGAAGAATTCACACGCGATTCATGTGTTCCTCTAAACACCCCAAAATTTTCAAACCATTCTGGATATCTCATTTCACAGATGCCAATCCCCTGCAGGGCAGTGTCGAGTCTCACCCCTAGGTTTACCCCAGGCTAGATATCAGTCTACCCTCATTTTATCAATAAAATTACCATTTTACCCCTAAGTCACCCTTAGCCTTTCATTTGTCAGCCTTGGCCAAGCTCATTCTAAGTTCAGAAAAGTTAGAATGTCAGTCATTTTGAGCAGTGTCAGTCTATTTCAGCTAAAATTAGTTCGTCTATCACAAAATAAACTCATTTTAGCTCAAATTTTAGTCAGACTGTCCCCAAGTCAGCCAAACTGAGTAGATCCTATCCACAAGAGTCTAACCTAAGTTCATCAAGAGTTCAAATAGCTCAGTTCTAATTTAAAGTCACTCAGACCATTGTTTCAGCTTATTTGAGCTCATTTTTAACTTGTTTGAGCTTAATACAGTCCAGATCGAGCTGACTCTAGCTGGTTGAGCTAGTGTTTCAGCTCCAAATTTAGTTTATCTAAGTATAACTGGCTTCAGATTCACTTTATTTCAATCCAATCTAGTTCAAATTAGTTCAGACTAGTCTAGTACCATGTTTCTTCCCCTACAGAGCGAAGACCAATTTTTTTTTTTGCTCGGGACACTGTTTTCAACAATTTTTGAACTGAGGCAAGCCCCAAATTCAAACTTGGATCAATTTCTTCATCTAATATTTTTATTAATATCTGAGATCCAATCCATTTCAGTTCAGATAGTGGATCCAATGCTTAATCCAATGTCTAAATTTTATCTCAGACCTGGATTTCTCATCTGATTCATTCTTTGATCCATATCTAGAGTCCAATTTATTCATTCTACCTGAAATATCTCATCAGATATCTAGGATCCAATTAAACCATTTCCGAATAATTTCAGTCTGGGTCCACCTTCTAATCCATTCAGAAGTTTAACCAAATCAATTTCTGAACTCAGATTAATCTAACATCTGAGATTCAATTTTACCTCTTGGATTCTGATCCAGATCCAAGATTAATTCCATTCTCTGAACTGGATCCAAGATCCAAAATCAAAATCCCAATTTTCATTAAGAATTTGTTTTTTTTTTCATTTTCAATTCTTTAGAAATCCAAATTTCAAGGATTCGATTCCCATTTTGAACCAATTTTTCATTCGGATCGAGATCAAGATCCAGATCCAATCCCGTTCAAAACTTCAGATCTAGATCCTTTTTAAAACTCAACTTTTATTCTAATTTTAAATTCAATCTTTGGATTTTAAATTAAAATCCATCATTTTGTAAAATCCTTTGAAAAACACCGAGGATCCAGTTCAAAATTCAGTTTGGATTTCGAAATGTCAAAATAGATCCAGATCCAGTTTCAAAATCCAATTTTTATTCAAAATCAAATTTAGGATTTTAAATTCAAAATCAAAATCCAATTTTTATCCCCAAATTAAAAAATAACCTTTGAATTTCAAGAATTCTTTAAAAAATATCCTAGATCCAATTCAAAAATTCAGTTTGGATTTTGAAATGTCAAAATGGATCTAGATCTAGTTTCAAAATCTAATTTTTATTCAAAATCATTTTGGTGATTTCAAATTTAAAATCAAATACTAATTTTTATCCCAAAATTCAAAAATAACCTTTGAATTTCAAAATCCAAAATCAGTATTTTGCAAAAAATTCTCAAAATTCAATTTGGATCTGATTTTTTTTTCAATTTAGATTTCACAAATCAAAATTGGATTTTTGAATCCAATTATTTCCAAAATTTCTTTTTCACTTCTTATATGTTATTTTCCTTTTTATCTTTAATTAAAAATCAAAAGGAAAAATATTTATTTTTCAAAGAAGGGCGTCACTTGGTATTTCCTAAAATCAAAATAAAAATCGTTTTGAATAAAACCTTTAAAAACCCTTTTTCTTTTAAAAACCCACATGAGCATCACTTATAAGGTCATGCCATGTGTCAAAGTTTTGCCAAACTTTCCCTTTTACCCATTTAAGAAATTTCAAAAAGACCCACATGGGCACCCATTTGCAAAAGGGGTGCCACATGTACATTTCTTATCAAATTGCCTTTTTTGCCCATTTGACAAGAAGAGAAAAGATCCACATGGGGGTGGCACCAATTTTAAGAAAGTAACTTTAATTTTGATGCCCAAAAAGCTCCCATTTCAAGCTTTAAGTAAGACCCTTGGGGTTTCTCCTTTCACAAGTTGAAAATTTAAGAAATTGAGAGAATAAAAAAGAATTCTCTATTTCTCTTCTCCTCTCCTCTCTCTCAAGTGCTCCTCCTTCTCTTTGGCTCCTCTTTTGGTGGCTGAAGTGAAGAAGAAGAAAGCCCAAGGTAGGCCTCTCTCTCTCTCCTCTTTTCTATTTTCCTTTCTCTTTTGTTTTTTTTCTCTCAAAATCGCCCCCCCCCCTTTCTTCTCTTCTTTCTTGCAATTTCCTTTCAATATCATGTAATAACAATGTAGATCTGTCTTAATTTTATGTTAATTTCCATTATATATTTTTGATTCATTCAATTTGCCATTTACTTTATGCATTTTCATTCTAGTTAGTTAGAATTGGGATTTGATCTTTAATAGATCAAATTTCACATTCTATGGGTCAAATCAATTTCAATTTATGCCTCAATACTTTTAATTTCATTTTAGATGCTTTCATTTATGTTTTTATATCATTTTCATTATCATCTATGATCTAGAATGATAAATCTCATGATTGATCATTGAATCAATTCATTTATGAGATTCTATTCTATTCAATTATGTTGAGATGATATTTTCAATTCTGATCCATTTTTGCTTTCACCATTTTGCATATAATTAGATGTTATTTTGATCTAATATTTTTACTGCATCTTTATGCATATGCTTTTGGGACCTCCACCAAAAATCAGATGAATCTAAGTTGGCTTGATTCCTCAAAAAAATCAAGATTCGGACCCTGCCATTTGGCCTCATCCGAATTTGGCCTAAAATTAGACCAACTTGTTGGAGTGATTTCTCCCTAACCAAAGATGAGCTTTCAAATCTGTAAAAAAGGGTGTATCCAACATTTAGTTTAGTTTGTTCACACCAAATTGTATCAATTTTTATATTGTTTTTATGCCCAATTTTGGTTTAAAACCGCAAACCTGTTATACTATGCTACTTTTAGGGTCTGGTTTTTAGCCCATTTTGTCAGAGTCATGTTTCCCTAATGAGATATTATTTTTGAAATCTGTAAAAAGACTTCTATCCATCTGAATATCTAGTTCATCTTAATAAAAGTTTATCTATTTCTATGAAGTATTTATATTTTTTTTGGAATTTTAAATCAGAACCTTTCCGGTTTGCAATCTCAGGCATTGCTCAGGCTCAAAACCAACTTGTTGCATTTATATCTCCCTATTGGAAGATTATTTTCTAAATCTGTAAAAAAGAGTTTTCTAGTTAGAATGTCTAGTTTATGAATGCAAAGTTTCATAAACTTTCAGCAACTTTTCATTTGTCATTTGAACAAAAAACCCAAACCCTATTGATTTTTCTTTCATAGGCTTTTACAGGTTTTTAGCCAACTTGACCAGATGGGATCTCCAAAATGAGAGATCATTTTCTAGATCTGTAAATTAGAAATTTTGTTTTTATATGTCTACTTTATCTCCATAAATTGTTAGTAATTTCTATGAAGTTTTCATATATGATTTTGATCAAAAGTCGGAGCACTGTCATTTTGCTTCTTTAAACATTTCTTAAATTTTATTTCAACTTGTTTAGATGTACCCTCTCTAATAAGAATTTATTTTCAAAGTTTTTAAAAAGAGTTTTCTTTCATTTTAAGTCTATTTCATCCATATAAAGTTTCATAAATTTCTATAGTCATTTGTCCCTTCATTCACTTTATTTTCCAAAACCGATTTCATAAAAGACATCTTCTTTGTTAAAATGAAGATAAATTGGACATTTTTAAAACTTTAAATTCAATTCTCAAATACAATTCATGTATTTTATGAATTGAAATTATTTTTTTTCAACAATGTTTGGAGTTTATTTGCTTTTTATTTCAATTATTTTCAAGATATTTTAATTAAAATCTCAATTTTAAGGTTAAATTCGTTTTGAACTCAAAGTTTAAAATGAATTTATATGTTTTAAACCCCAATTTAGAAAATATGAAGATGAACCCAAAGAAGTTGTGTGAGAGGCACACCAAGGTATTTACGATGGTCATGTCGCCTACCAAACTCTTGTCAAGCATATTATTCGAGCAAGGTATTACTGAAAGACTATGCAGCAAGACTGCTACCATTTTGTGAAGAAGTGTGTTCAATGCCAGATACACGCACCTTTCATTCATGCGCCAACAACATATTTGCAATCCGTCGTATCTTCATGGTCGTTCTCTATGTGGGCTTTCAATGTTGTAAGTCCTATCATGCCTTCTGCTTCGAATAACCATAAATACTTTCTTACAGCAACAAAATATTTTACCAAATGGGTGGAAGCTGCCACTCTACGCACAATAGAAGGTCGACTTGTGGTTTCATTCATCCATAAGAATATCCTTTATTATTTCGGCATACTGCATGATATCGTATCAAACAATGACAGTCACTTCAAGAATGAGAGAATGAGGACATTCTGCTCAAAGTTTAGAATCCACCATCACTTCTCTGCTCCGTATTATCCTCAAGGGAATGGTGAGGCAGAAGCCACCAATAAAATTTTTATTTGAATCCTGGAGCGAACTTTGGAAACAAGCCATGACTGGCATATCGGACCACCATTCGTACTCCAACTAATGCTACTCCATCAGAACTTGTCTATAGAACAGAAGTAGTACTGCCACTACATGTTCATAAGCCCACTTTGAAGTTCACATCACTTTTAGAATTACCCCTTGATCAATATCAATAACAGTGACTTGTATAACTTGATCTACTTGATGAGAAAAGGCACAAAGCAGCGGAGCATGCTCAATCATATCGTCAACGGGTAGCCAGACAATATGCAAAATCTGTCATTGAAAGGAATTTCTGAGTCAATAATCTAGTGCTCAGATCAACGACTTATCACAAGCAACATCCAAGTGACAAATGGTCACCAAATTGGGAATGTCCCTATGTTGTCAAGAAGGCATTACCCCGTAATTCATATCGGCTCATCAGTGCCGACGATGTGGAATTATCAGATCCCATCAATGCTCGACATTTGAAAAAATTCTATACTTAAATCATCTGTCTTATTCTTTGTAATTCCTCAAATTTTCTTCAATAATAGTCAATTTCTTCTTTTCCAGTTACACTGGGGCATTTTTGAAATTTTATTTTTATCTACAAATATCCTGTATGCGGGCAGGATAAAGCAAATCTCTCATTTTGCATGCATGTGCATCCATTTGCATCATTTTGCATTTATTTGCATTGGTCTATATCAATTTACATCATTTTCATTACCCATTCAGAATAAGAGATAACCCTGAAACCCCGACAATCATCCTCGTCATAATTCCCAAACATTTTTAGAACGCCGATCTTCTTCCAAAATTCAAATCTCAATTGGAAAACAGGTTAGTATTAGTTGAGTTTCAAAATTCAGTACTCGTATTGGTACATCTTCAAAATCCAGTACTTGTACTAGTACATTTTCAAAAATTTCATGCTCGTACTGGCTCATTTTCAAAATCTAGTGTTCACACTGGTACACTTTAAAATTCAGTGTCCATACTCGTCTAATTTTTCCTTTGGGATTCGAGTTTCGACTCGAATTTTCTTTCCTTTGAATTTAAATTGGTTTAATTTTTCCTTCGGAATACGAGTTTTGACTTGAATTTCTTTAAATTTTATTTGGTTTAATTTTCCTTCGGAATTCGAGTTTCAACTTGACTTTTCTTTCCTTTAAATTCTATTTGATTTTTATTCGAAATTTGAGTTTCGACTTGATTTTTTTTCCAAACCCAGTTTAGCACCTGGTCCTTCTAAACCCAGTTTAGCACCTGGTCCTTCCAAAACCCGGTTTAGCATCGGTCCTTCCAAAAACCAATCTTCAAATTGGTCCTTCCGAAACCCAGTTTAGCACTGGTCCTTCTAAATCCAGTTTAGCACTGGTCCCTTCTAAACCCAGTCTAACACCTGGTCCTTTCAAAACTCAGTTTAGCATCGGTCCTCTCAAAAATCAATCTTCGAATTGATCCTTCCAAAACCCGGTTTAGCATCGGTCCGTCCCAAATCCAATCTTCCAAATTGGTCCTTTTACAAAGTCTAACCTCGTATTGGTTATTTTACCAGTTCATGTATGTGTATTGGTCATTCTTTCAAATTCAATCTTTATATTAATTACAATTTCCAATTTCGACCTTTGAGTCATTCAATCCTCAATTTCGACCTTCGGGTCAACCAATTTCGATCTCCGGGTCACCCAATTGTCAATTTCGACCTTCGGGTCATTCAAATTCTCAATTTTCAATTTTCAATTTCTAATTTCAACCTTTGGGTCACCCAAATTCCAATTTCCAATTTTCAATTTCTAATTTCTAATTTCTAATTTCTAATTTCCAATTTCCAATTTCCAATTTCCAATTTTCAATTTCCAATTTCCAATTTTTGGTCACCCAATACCAATTTCAATCATTTTCTCTTGCTAGAGACCCTTTTTACATAGAGAGTTCGAGGGAGCTCATTCTTTTCGCATGCTATCCTTTTGTTTACTTAGCCCCTTTTCAGAGAGAGTTTGAAGGGACTCGTGTCTTTGTAAACCGTTTGCAAAATAATTTCCAATTTCACATAAGGAACCCCTATTTCAGGGAGAACTTCGATTGAGGCTCGATTTCCTTGTGCCCCCCCAATTTTCATACTAGGCCATTTCATCATGGAGGACCCACTTTTCAGGGAGAGTGTGATGGACTCGTTCCTTCATGACCAATTTACCGACCTCACCCGACCCCTTTTTCATAAGAGAAGCCTAATGTTAGGAAGTTTTGACGAAAGTTTAATTTCTCTTCGAAAGTTTATTTTGCAAACACCTTCTCTTGAGGAAAGAGAGGAGTAATTTCTATTTCCCATTTTGAATCTTCTCCTTTGGGGAAAGGAGAGGAGAATTTTTGTCATGAATGTGTTAAGTCGAACTTCAAATGCTCGCTTTCACCAAGGATTTCAAGAACATTTTGTCAATTTGTCGCCAAATACTTGTTGATTTCAAAATCTTTATTGCACAAAACTTTACCTCAGAATATCTTCAGTATTACTTCCAAAAGGAGCGAAGTTTTTGCGAAAAAGGATTCAAAATCCAAATTCTTTCTATTGGTCAACCAAAAGGATGAAGAATAAATCCTCGATATGGCCAACAAAGAAAATTCAATGTTGTCGCGAAGCCATAAGTGATTGATATTGATCGCAGCTATGGCACATCTTTAAAGACCATTCTTATAAAAATGAGGCAGTCGAAATATCCTGGGTGAAAAAGAAAAATCCACTCAATTCTCATATCTCCTTAAATCATTTAAGCTGCAATTAAATATCTGTAAAAGGGATCTCTCAATCATCGTCAAGTTGACGGCTGGTGGATGAGTTAGACCCCTGGGGCCAAAGAAGATTTGGATCATCTCCGAGATGAAAGAGTTTGTGATTGATCCTTCTAGGGAAAGTTCAGATCACCGCCAAGTTGAAGGCGAATGCGATGAACCTCCCAACAAACCCTAAAAGATATTTAATTTCTGCTGTCATCAAGAGACCACCAACCAATGAGCCAATACCGTCAATATAATTCCTGAGATAAAAGAGGATCAGAGCATCTTCAAGTTGAAGGAGTTTGTGACGTACCCTTCCAAAGAGAGAGAGAGAGAGAGAGAAAAACTAGGACATATCCAAAATGAAGGATGATGTAATAAACTCCCCAAAAACCCAAGAGAGCTCCAAAAAGTGCAGAAAGACCATCATGAGAAAAGAATCTCAGGATATCAAACTCCCAAATTTGCCAAGAATCTTTTTTAAATTTTTTGAAATTCTTTTATCAATACCCTTTGACCGATTGCTTTCACAATGAGAATTCTTTCTTTTTCGTTCATATCAAAAAAATTGATAGCCTCCTCGAAAGAAAGTCAATTGTAAGCAATTTGAATTAGAATCTTGATTCTACGAAGTTAAGTCCAGTTGGAGGTAATACTTCAGGTAGAAAAGAGGGAATATTTTCGCACCAATGTGCACCATTTTCAATCATTTTTTAGTCAACAACAATTTTCAAGATTTTGACAATATTTTCTAGCTATCCTGACGTGAAGTGAGAGCTTGTTGTCAGCTTTTAACACATTCTGGCGTCATTTGTCATCCCTTGTTAGGACTTGGTAATGGGAGTTTTCAAGGTCCCTTCCCTTCTTTTGGTATAATCTGAGTGCCTGAGCTCTCATATTCGCACACTTCCCTGTGTCCCCAGTGTCATACCATAGACAGTCCAATTTCGACTTGAGGTTAAGCCACCAATTATCTTCTCTCAAAAGGTCATCAAATTCAAAAATTATTTAGTCTCAGCAACGAGACACCCAAAATCAACCCCTTTTCAAGCTTTAGGGATCCCAATTTCCTTCTTTTTGCAAACCCCTATCGGATTCATTGTGCGGAAGTCTGAAGGTCCCATCATGGTTTCCTCAGTCGAGGATTCCATCATTTTCATTTCCCGATCAGGTTAAGGGTTTAAATCTGAGCCTCATTCTGATGAGGTATTTTATTTCCCGATAAGGTTAAGGGTTTAAATTTGAGCTTCATTCTGATGAAGTATTTCATTTCCCGATCAGGTTAAGGGTCAAACCTAAGCCTCATTTCTATACGAGGTATTTCCCGTTCCATCCAAGTTAATGGCAAAACCTGAACTTCACTTCTACAAGATGAGACTCTCTTCATCATTCTCTATTTCATATCTACCATTTTTCGTCAGGGCCAATTTCTTCATAACCAGTTAGATCCTTCTAACTGGGGCATTTTTTTTGTATGTAGCCCAAATTTGGTGTGTTTTTCTTTGCCACTAAGCTCGACCCTATACCGGTTTAGTAGCAAAGAGGGGCATCTGTAAACACCCCAAATTTTTACCCTCATTCAAAAACACCTGCCTCTTGCCACTAGGACCCACTCTCTGCAGTCTTCAGAGAACCAGCTGGTCGAAATCGGAGCCAGGGCTGTTCACAACCCAATTTTTTATAAAAATTTCAATACTTCATCCTACAATCAAGATTCAACCCTCATTTCGGCTCAATTTCAATTATCAATTCTCATCCTCAAATGAGAACCTCTAAATTCTTTGTCTCTGCCAAGGATCTGGGATTTCAAGTCCCTCATTCAAGGTTTACATTTCAGGTGTCATTGCATATCACTGCATGCATTTGACATGTCATTTCATTACATTGCATATCATTGCATGTCATTTCATCTCATTATTGAGATCCAAAACTTCTGTTTTCAAAATATTAAATCCAGATTTGAGTTTTAAAACTTTTTTTGCAAAGTCAATTTTAAAATCTGGGGTTTGAATCAATATTTTGTCATTTGCCAACCCCTAGGACACTTATATTCTAAATGTTTTCTTAGAAAACAATTTGGATTTATTTTAAACTCAATTTCAATTCTCAGATGAGACCCATTTAGATGGTGTTGCTTCTGGATTCCTTTATTTATCAAAAATCTCAAAAATTTCAGAGTCCTAGTTGGATCAGGACTCTATCTTTTTATCTTTTTGAATCTTTTCAAAGCTCCATTCTGACTTTAAACCAGATATAGTCATATCCCTTGCCCATTCTTATCATTTTTGACAAAAATTTCAGAGTCATAGTTGGATTAAGACTCTTTTTCAAGAATCCCAGTCGGATTAGGACTCTTCTTAAGAGTTTCAGTCAGATTAGGACTCTATCTTTAATGGCTATTTTATCTATTTTTAATCAAATCTTTTAAAATCTTTCGAAACGAGTCAAAAACTCAGTGTTAGTCAAACAAGGACTCTATTCAAAGAGTCTCAGTTGGATCAGGGCTCTGGCCCTGATTTCAATTATGCAAGAATCTTTCCAAAATCTCTTTATTTATCTTTTCAAATTTCAAAATTATTACACCTTTATCATAGAATTTCAAAATTCTGGGATTTTATCCCAGAGTCCTGATCGAATCAGGACTCTATCCTGAGTTCATTTTCACTAGTTTTCAAAAGTTCCTTTTAAAATCTCTTCATTTGCTTTTTAGAAAACCAAAATTTCTCAGAGTTTTAGTCGAATTAGGACTCTTTTTTAGAGTCCTAGTTAGATTAGGACTCTGAACCAAACTTCAATTTTATCTTATTTTCACCTGTTTTCAAGATTCCCTCACATGTTTTCTCAGAAAATCTAAAATTTTTTGTTTGATTTCAATACTTGTTGCTATTTTCACTATTTTCACAAATTCTTTCATCTGTTTTTCAGAAAATACTAAAAAAAATCTAGAGTTTATGTCCAATCAAGACTCTGTCCTGGAGTCCTAATCGAGTTAGAAGTTTGTTCTGAAGTTTTTTTTACTTCCATTTTCATTCCTTTTTATTTGTTTTTCAAAAATTAGGTCATTTTGCAGAGTCCAGTTAATTTAGGACTCTATTTCGGAGTTTCGACTGAGTTAGGACTCTAACCCTGACAGTATTTTCTGACTTATTTTACCAGTTTTGATAAAATCTTTCAAAAACTTCTTCATTTGATTTTCAAAATTCTAAAATCTCAGAGTTCTAATTGCTTCAAGACTTTGATCCAGAGTTTTAGTTCGTTTAGAACTCTGTTTTCAAAACCTTTGAATTTCACCTATTGATTTTAACCCTTTTCAAAGCCATTTTCAGTCTTTATTTCAAAATTTTCAAAACTTCAATATGGGGCCCACTCAGTTGGCGCCATATCTGGAGGAGTTCTGACCCAGTTAGAACTATGTGCCATTTCAAAAATTTCAATTTCAAGTTTACTTTGAATATCTTTTGAGAAAACCTCTTATTTTCAAGTTTTAAAATCGCTTTTTGAAAAACCAAATGGGGCTCACTCGAGGTGGTGCCATATTTGCAAAAGTCAGGGTTAGACTAGGGTTAGTCAGTATTCTAGTTAGGTTAGGAGTTTAGTAGGTTTCAAATTGATTTTAAAAATTCATCTTTACTTTGGTTTTAACTAGTGATTTTTAAAGTTTTAAAATCAGGTTTTTTAATCCAATGTGGGCCCACCCTAGGTGGTGCCACATTTGGGGTATTTTAGGTTAATTAGAGGTCTAGGTTAGATGTTAATTAGGTTAGTTAGGTTAGGTAATCCCCCATGAAAATCTCCCCCCCCCCTCTTTAGAAGTCCATAGGTTTTAAGACTCTTTAGAAAAAACCTACAAAAATTCTATAAATAGACCCAATAGGGGGGTCGACCCCTATCCCCTTCTCACCTCTTTCTTGGAGCTTCTCACTCCTCTCTACAACCCTTTCATTCCTCCTTGCAGCTGCATCCATCCAAGGTACAATTTTTAATCCTTTTTTATGCTTTTATTAGTTCTTTTTCATATTTTTACCATGAATTTCACCATGGGAGCCTCTTGTTTCATGGATTTAACCATGAAATTCATCCAAAAACCTCAAAATTGACCCAAGAAGATGATCTAACTCAGTTTAAGGATGATTTCCAGAATTCTAATCCATTAGAATCGATGAGAAGTACATTTTCTATGTTCTTAACCAACGAAAGATGCGATTTACCAGTTAAATGGGCTAAATCCATCCTTTTAAAGGTAAAATCAATTTCCATCGTAGATTTTCTGTGTTTTTTATTTTTATTTTTTTGTCATATTAATGTTTATTTCATGTATTCTAGCATTAAATTAGATTTCGTTATGCTATTAGGTATTTTTTTTGTTTTCCATGTTTAAATCATAGTTTTATGCAGAGGAAGTTGCATTCATATGTTGTTTTGTATTCTAGCATTAAATTAGATTTCGTTATGCTGTTTTGTATTAAAAGACTATCGCTCATATGCAGAGGAAGTTGCATTCATCTGTCAAAATTCTTTTCTGCTAATCAGGTTCATAGGGATTGGTATGATTTCCTTTACAAGTTGGAGTATTGATTTCATAATAAGCAAGAGATAGGGATATAGAATTAAATGTGAAATTTTGAAATTGATTCTCAAACAAGTGAATATTTCAAGTCAATTCATGAAAATAAATGTTGTGCACTGTATTGTATATGTCTTATTGCATCCATTCACTGTAGACATCTGAGTTAGTTTATTGTAAAAGCATTTTTTTTTCTTTCCACATCTCACGGTTTGTACTACCACAAGCCGTAATCCCCACTTACAGTTTCATCCCATATACATATATATATATATATATATATATATATATATATATATATATATATATATATATATCTTTAGTTATTGAAACCTTCACAGGCTGCAATAGTGATTGTTGCGGTTTTTCACTTTAGTATTTATAGCAATAACAAGCACCGTTGCTGCCACCATCTGTACACCGTTAGCAGTGCTGAAGTCTGCTAAAGTTTTCACTATACATGGCTGCCAGCCGCTGCACATTTTCTGCAATTTCTGTGTATCCACTGTTTAAACACCAACATCTCTTCAACTGCAAGTGTACAACAGCATCACGGTTTCCGCCATGTCATGTGGCTGTCGCCATGACATCTCCTCCTCTTCACTCAATACTTCCACTCTATTTTCAGCATGCAGAAATTATATTGGTGGTACTTAGGTTATCTTTTCTCTTGATTTTTATTTCCAGCCTCTGCATATTTTGACACCCTCCCTTCATGATATTTTGCCACATGGCATTAGTAACAATAACATCCTGTCACTGTTGTGCTTATAGTATGTTGTCTTCATCATTTGAAGCGCCTTCGACGTAGGCCAGGCATCCTTTTACCTCACCGCAACAGTCCCACTTGCGGTAGCAAGGCCCCCTGTCAATGACACTTCTCTTCCACCTTTACTATTATATTACACAGCAACAGGTTCCTCTCTTTCACAGTCATTTTCCTGCATTTGCCTTCACCTGTTTAGACAATAGTTCACTCCAATAGCTGTTTCCCCTACATGTTCTGTCATATAAATCCCACTCTTTATGCCACTGCTGTGCCACATAACAGCAACACCCACACATCCCATAATACCTCAGTACTGGCACAATCATAGCACCTTCTCCAGATTAGCTTCATATATACATATCTTCCATTCCATAACATATAAGGCATAGGGCATACCATATATATATATATATATGTGTGTGTGTGTGTGTGTGTGTGTGTGTGTGTGCATGTCTTAGTTGAAGCTTCACATCTAATACCTCCATTCTTCATTAGAATAAACATCTTTCAGGTATGTCTTTAGTTTTAGTGTGACAATTCTTAGATCTACTTTTTATTATTATTATATATATGTTGCCTATTATCTTGTGCTAACTCCATTTTTGCAGGAAAATATATGAAAATGTTGTACTTCTTCTTAGCTTAGAAGTTGTAAATAGTAATCTCAGAATTGTAATAGTTGGATTATAATGAGAAAACTTGCATTTCTAGCTTAGATTAGAATGTATGAGCATCTCATAAATCATGTGTTTCATCTCATTTTTTTTATTATCCTCAAAACCTCACAATTGGTGGAACACGAATGGCACGTGCACCATTTCGTAAAAGGTAAATTAATCCTAAGTTGATGATCCACATCAATGGCCATAGTCAGGGTGTGGACAAAACTTAGTATTTTTATCTTTTACGAAATAACACTGGATCCACACTCGATCCATTTTCAAAATTCATCATATTTTCCATAAATATTTTCTTCTTTTATCAGAATTTAACTTAAAATTAATTCAAAATATATACCAATGGCTATAGTCAGGGTATATTGAGAGTTAATTTCATTTTAAATTCTATAAAAGCACCAAATGTATTTTATTCTTCTCCTGAATTTAAATATAGATTATTATATATTACATTCAATGACCATAGTCAAGGATGTATTATATATTCAATCTTATTTTAATTCATTTAAAGAATGGAATAGCTTTTCAAAACCCAAATTTTAAATTCTTTAAATTCATTCATCATTTAAAATAGAACTGCATCATATTTTCAAAATTCCCTTTTCAAAAACTCCAAGTGATGCAAATATCTTCCTCAATCTATAAAATCCAATTCATCCTTTCATTTTCAAATTCAATTTCATTTTCAAAATCAATTTCATTTCCAATCTCAAAGTTCAATTTAACTTTGAGGTTTCAAAGTCATTTTTGTATTCAAATTCAAATCAGATTTCAAAGTTCAATTTGACTTTGAAGTTCCAAATTCATTTTATATTCAAAAACCCTAATCAAACTCAAAGTTCAATTTTAGCTTTGAGACTCTTGATTCATCTTCTAAATCCCAAATTCAAAAATTCAAGGTCTAAATTAACCTTGAAATTCGTTTGTATATTCAAATTCTAAATTTCATTTTTCAAGTTCAACTTAAATTTGAAAGTTCTTGATTCATCTTTTTGAATGTAACTCCAAATCCATTTTAGGATCCAGGATTCAACACTCGTATTGGATCTTAGACTTCATATCCAATTCCTCTTTAGGAACCAGACTTTGGATCTTAGACTTCAGATCCAATTTCCCTATAGGATCCAGAATCCAATTTCACTTTGGATCTCAGAACGCAGATCCAAATCCATGTTAGGATCCAGAGTCCAACTCTACATTTTCAGATCCAAATCCATCTTAGGATCCAGAACCCAATTCTACATTTGGATCTCAGACTTCAGATCCACTCCAATTTTGAACCCCGAAATCCAATTCCAATGCTAGATTTCAATTCCATTTTCGGATCTAATCTGAATTTCTTAAATCCATTTCCATTCTTAAGTACCATTTGATTTTCTCAGTCCATTCCAATTTCAAACTTCAAAATCCAAATTCAATTCCTTTTCAAGTATTCATTTCTTTTTCTAAATTCAAAGTTCAAATTCAAAGTCTATTTCCGACTTTGAAACTTCATTTCCTTTCATTTTCAAAGTTTCAAATCATTCTTTCTCATTTATTCTACCAACTCTGATTTACTTCAAAAGACTTAGAACTTCTCTGATCTATCTCAAGTTCTAAGTTAGATTCAACCATTTCTTCACTCCCTTATCAAGTTCATCTCAGAATACTTGGAAATCTTAAAAACATGTTTTTCAAAAGAGCATACATTTTTGCATTGCACAAGCATGATTCTTTGTGCATTTAGATTTAGAATAAATCCTTAGATGATATTTAGGCAAAGCAAAAGGCATAGATTCGATCCTTGGTTCGATTACCCCTGGTAAAGGCGCCAGGAACGATCGAACCTCGTACCGACGAGCGAATCCCGTCTCTCCATTTTCCCGCAAATTTTCAAAACGGAGGCGAGTTAAATTTCTAAATATTTTCAAATTAAGGTCAAGTGAGACCGCGCAAAAGAGTTCCTCTTCTCTCTTTTTTTTTTTCTTTCTTTTCTTTTCTCTTCTCTTTCTCTTTTCTTTCTTTTATTTTTCTCCCTTCAAAAAGGAGGAAAATAGAGGTTAGAAAAAGAAAAGAGAAGGAAGAGAGAGAAACCACAAGAGAGGAAAAATTTTGCGATGATCACATCGGCCTTCTTTGTATTTCTGCTGTCAAGATGCAAGATGATCGACTCCAGTAGCCTTACAACAATCGATCTTCTTTAGTCGGCGTGGCTAGGCCCCGATTGGAAAAGCAAGAAGAAATACAGATTAGAGTAAGCATCGAGAGGTTAAGAGAGGAAGAGAAGAAGGGGAAAATGGGAGGGTGGAAACGGCCGTTGAAGGAGAAGAAGGAGAAGATGCAGGGGTAAAAGCAAGTGGAGGGGTGAAAAACGGATCGTGAAGGAGGAAATGGGGAGGTGAAGATGGATGAAGCAATGGGGCTCGCTGCGTGCCTTTTTAAGGAGGAAAAGGGAAGGTTCGGGAAGAAGGGTGGTTAGCGACGCCGTTGGCGATCGAGGGTCGCGGCAAAGCAGAAAGAGGATGGGTGGATCTGCGAAAGGGAGAAAGCGAGAGAGGGAGAGAAAGAGAGAGGCGGCGGCCATCCCACCTCTTTTCGAAGGTTTCTCAAGAAAAACCCTAAAGAAAGATTTTTAATGGGCCCCTTTTAATATCGCGCAATTTCCAAATCGAGACCTCTTAGAGAAAGGGTTTTCATATGAACCCAATTTTTTTTCTAAAAAGGTGCTTTAAAAGGCCTTCGATATTCTTATATTTGTTACATAAAAATTTCAGAACTAGAGGAATAAAGGTTTTTGAAACTATATTTTTTTTAATTTTTTTTTTTTGAGAAATATTTTCAAAAGGAGGGTTTTCTGAGAGTTCGGGTTCGATTTGGGAAATTTCCTTCAGGATACGGGTTTTGGATCTGATTCGAATCAAAACTGGGTCAAAGATAAGATTTTGAGTCTGATTCCTAACGGATCCGAGGAATGAATGGAATTTTCGTTTTAAAAATTGATCCGATTACTCAGAAGATGGGTTCAAAGGCGAAAAGGGAATTTTTGGAATTTTGGAAAATTTGGGGTGTTCACATCAGGATGTAAACAAGACTTAGTATTTTTATCTTTTATAAAATAAACACTGGATCCACACTGGATCCTTTTCGAAATTCATCATGTTGTCTTTAAATATTTTCTTCTTTTATCAGAGTTTAATTTAAAATTAATTCAATATATATACCAATGGTCATAGTCAGGGTATATTGAGAGTTAATTTCATTTTAAACTCTATAAAAGCGCCAAAATATGTTTTATCCTTCACCTGAATTTAAATATAGATTATTATATAATACAATCAATGACCATAGTCAAGGATGTGTTATATTTTCAATCTTATTTCAAATTCATGTAAAGAATGAAATATGGTTTTCAAAATCCAATCTCAAAATTCTTTAAATTCATTCATCATTTTGGATAGAATTGCATCATATTTCTAAAATTCTCTTTTTAAAAACCCAAAAGAATGTTAATATCTTCTTCAATCAATCTTCAATTCTTGTAAAATCCTATTCATCTTTTCATTTTCAATCTCAAAGTCCAATTTAACTTTGAGATTTCAAATTCATTTTGTATTCAAAAATTCCAATTCAAATCAGATTTCAAAGTTCAAATTTCAAATTCATTTTATATTCAAAAATTCCAATTCAAATCAGATTTCAAAGTTCAATTTGACTTTGAAATTCCAAATTCATCTTATATTCAAAACTCCAATCAAATTCAAAGTTCAATTTAACTTTGAAATTTTTGATTCATCTTCTGATTCCAAATTCAAACTTCAAATTCAAGGTCTAATTTGACTTTGAAATTCATTTGTATATTCAAGATTCAAATTCTAAATTTCATTTTCCAAGTTCAATTCAAACTTGGAAGTTCTTGATTCATCTTATGAATTTAAACTCCAAAAATCCAATTCTAGATCTAGAACCCAGTTCCACCTTGGATCTCAGACTTCGGATCCAAATCCATTTTAGGATCCAGAACCCAATTCTACTTTGGGTCTCAGATTTCAGATCCAATTCCATTTTAGGATCCAAAATCCAATTCCACTTTTGGATCTCAGACTTCAGATCAAAAATCCATCTTAGGGTCCAGAGTCCAACTCTATCTTGGATCTCCGATTTCAAATCCTAAAGTCCACTTTTAGATCCAAAATCCATTTTAGGATTCAGAATCCAATTCCATCTTGAATTCTAGATCTTGGATCCAATTCTATTTAGGACCCAGAATCCAATTCCATTCCCAAATTCTAGATTTCAAAACCAATTCCATCTTCAGATCTCATCTGAACTTCCTAAATCCATTTCTATTTTTAAATACCATTTGATTTTCTCAAATCCATCCTGACTTCAAATTTTAAAATCTAGAATCCAATATCACTTCAATTTTCATCGCCTTCTCTTAAAACCAGGTTCAAAATTTAAAGTCAAATTTTGATTTTAAAAATTCATTCATTCTCCTTTTATCTCAGCTTCAAAAATCATTCTTTTCAAATCAAGATTTATTGTCCCAACTCTGATCATTTCAAAAACTTAGAACTTCTCTGATCTATCTCAAGTTCTAAGTTAGATTATACCATTTAAAAACTATTTCTTCACTCCATTATTAAGCACTTGGAGATTTCCAAATCATTATAAAAAAGAGCATACATCCCTGCATTGCACAAGCATGATTCTTTGTGCATTTAGACTTAGAATAAATTCTTAGATAATATTTTAGCAAAACAAATGGCATAAATTCGATCATTGGTTCGATTACCCTTGGTAAAGGCGCTAGGAACGGTCGAACCTCGTACCGACGAGCGGATCCCGTCTCCCCATTTTTCCCGCAAATATTTTTCAAAACGGAGGCGAGTATTTTTCTAAATATTTTCAAATCAAGGTCAAGTGAGACCCCGCAAAAGAGTTTTTCTTCTGTCTTCTTTTCTTTTCTTTTCTCTCTTCTTTTCTTTCTTTTATTTTCTCCCTTCAAAAAGGAGGAAATAGAAGTTGGAAAGGAAGAGAGAGAAACCACAAGGAAGGGAAAATTTTGCGATGATCACACTCTCTCTAAAACCGTGGTCAGGAGAAGAACCTCAATATCGGGTTCAGAGGCAACAACACACACGGAGTTTTTGTATCCTCACGATTTTCCCCAAATCGCAACATCCAAGATTCCCACGCTAAAGCAGGGACATCAAGGAGAATATGAATTACACTGTTCTTTACTTTCTTTTATCTTGTTATTAATTCATCTCTTTTACATTTGCAAATCAACGTGCAAAAATTAATAACATAAGCTTGCAAAAGAGCATGCCAAGCTCTTCACAGAATCATAGTCCATAGCAACAAAGAACAGTGCAGTGGAAACCATAATATCACTTCTGATTTGAGCAATGCATCAAAATAACTAAAACAGAGAACAACTGGTTCTCAAGGCCCGCCCCGCCCCTGATGATCCAATTGACCATCAATGCATTCATAAGCAAAAATCATCAATCACATGCCTCCATGAATTATTTTTTACATGCCTTTCAGTGCACATTTGTGTATGCAATTTTTTGTGCATGAAATAATAAATTTATAAGCATATGCCTGAGTTCGCACATATCCAAGTTAAAAATGCATGCTTCCATTCAATGCTCACATTCAATGCTCACATTCATGTCCAATGCATGTATTCACGTCAAATGTGTGCTTTCATTAATGAATCATTTAAATTACAGCGTATAGATTCCACGTATACACATGTATGTGGAGCAGTTGTGCCATAACATTTGTACTAAGCATGGTCTTCTAAGTATAAGCATGTGATCATCTCATTCTTTGCATAGCCTTGTGCATAAAAAAAATCACCCGGTAAGCATGACATAAACCAAACATGATGTTGATCGACAAGTCAAACATTATGTTGAACCATCAACTGGGCTCTTAACACATGAATATATATATCCATACCAAAAGAAATCAGTGTACTCCAACATAAAACAAAACTGAACCATGAAGCCAACAACACCCAGTCCAAATGGCTTTCACAAAGAATCTTTGTGACAGATCTCATGCGTGTTCTCTTTTAAATCGACGCTAACCAGAAAAGAATTAACTCTGAGTCTTTGAAGTGCAAACCAATAACTAGGTGAAATCAAGGATTGTAAATGCATGATTCTACTCATAGAATAGTATGCAGTTATTGGAAGTTTGGTTACATGAATCCCTTCAAAGCACTCTAGAAGAACAAGGTAAGTGTAGAAGGACAAAGTAAGTGGGAAAGAAATAAAAAGGCTGAACGGCAGGAGCACTCAGATATGGAGCCTCTGGTAAGGCAAAAAGCAATAAACCCAGTTACTGAATAACTTCGATATCATAAAAAGGATGAAGAAAAGTAACTAGTTAAAAATGTTTATTTTCACAGAACCACAAAGAAGCTTAAACTGTGGCTACAGTTGCATATTGTAAAAATTTCCTCAATTAGTCATCAAAACTACCACCAAAAGTTATTACAACCGCCAGTACATAATCTGTCAAGGAATATTTCTATGTGTAAGATAACACCAAATCATACAAGTCTTTATGGATCTCAGGGTTCTTATCTGTACACCCCAGGAAAGTGAAAAATATGTGATATTGTTAATCCTCAAACCCATGATTTAGGATTCCAGTAACTTAATCCTCCCCCCTCAGCATCCATATATCAAGGAACATCCAAACACAATATTCACAACTAAAAAATTTCGATGGCAAATAATAGATAGCTCATGTGTAAATAAAGAAAATGAAGGGGATGTGGAAATTTGTGACACCAACCAAACTCTGGCTTGGCAACGAATGGGACACACCGGGCATGTTAATGTTTATAAAAAAAAAAAAAAAAGGAACAACCTGCGTACCAGCTTCTGCCAATTTCATCACGCACTCAGGGTAGGCACAAAAATTGAAATCCAAGCAGGAGGGGGTCATTATGGGAAATAGATGGGTCACATAAATGAGGTTCAGTGAATAACAAATGTGGCATCCTGACATACAACAATGCCACCGTCGATCAAGACATGAGATGCACATGCATTTATAAACCAAACCTTCACACGATTTCAGAAAAGAGTTATAACTGAAAAACAACAGGAAGAACCAACTACACCCACACTATAGAAGATATAGTTTTCCCATAGCTCAAACATAGAAAACAAGTATTCAGATATATATTTTTTTCTTGGATTCCCTAAAAACAATACCTAAATCGAATTTAGGTTCTTTTTCCTATTCGAGCCAAAAGAAAAACCCGTACCTCTTTGGCGAATCTCCGACGATCAGCAGGTTCAATCGTTGCGAGAGAAGGGTCGGCTGAAGTCGTCCCTCGCTGCTGCCGTGAAGGGATGCTTGCTGTGGCTTTTGATGGCTGCTGGCTGTTGCAGCTTTCCGGTGACCTCCTTTCCTCCGACGTGCGCACACAGACAAAGAGAAAGAGAGAGACTGAGTGAAGAAAGAGCCCGAGAGAAGAGGGCAAAACCCTCTCTCCACTCCTCCTTTTATCGGCCCAAATCCCCTCCCTTGGCAAGAGGCGCAGGGTCGGTTACGCTCTGCGTAACCCCCCCTGCCCCTTACTTGCGATTCTTGAAAACAAGAATCGTGCCCTAGGCACGATTTCTATTTTTAATGCCCCTCCCCCCCCTTTATAATTGAAATGGGGTCCGGGTCCAAACCCGTGACCCGCGACGCTGGGTCCATTATTACAATGGACCCGGTTCGCCAATAATGACGGATCCTCAGTTGGATCCGGGTGGATCCAACTGTGGGTCTGACCCCCCTTGTACCGAAATTTTCTTCTTTTTATCTTATAAGTAATATTAATTATCTTTTTTTTATTATTTAAAATTAACATTATTCTTACAATTTAACCCCCATCAATATGGATCCACAAGTTGGATCCAAGTGGATCCAACTGTGGATCCTCGAGTTTGCTCTCTCTCTCTCTCTATATATATATATTATTTATGTATATTTTTCTTTTATTACTAATATTAATATTATTTTAGTATAACGCAAATATTTAAGCATAAATACCCCTTTATGGGTCCTGGATCCGAAATTTGGATCCCAGGCCCAAATCACTTTGTTATGAAATATATATTATAATATATTTAAATAAATGCCTAAAAATTATGGTTATTACATTTGGACCCTCGAGACTCTTTGGCTCGTATGACAGGTCGTCGATCCTGGCCCCTGATCCAGTTGGATGGAAACGAATATGTCAATCTACTCGAAACGGCAAAGGAAGGTTGGTTGCAATGGAGGGATCGGTTAGAGGAAAGAGGCTACCCGGTTTGTGGTGGCTGCTATGCTGCAACTGTTGAGAGGGCAAGAGGGAGGACTGCTACAACTTGTTGCCTTGGTGTAGTTGTGTGTGTGTGTGTGGGTGGGGGGGAGAGGGGGGGAGGGGGAGAGGGGGGGAGGCTAAAAGAGGCGATGTTGTGGTGAAGGAGGCTGCAGGTGGTTTGTACCTTGCTGTCACAAAGGAAATCTGAACCGATTGGAGAGAAGAGAGGAGGTCGGCTGCTGGGATTGGTTGAAGGATGGTTGCACCTTGATGTGGGTTGAAGCTGGAGCTGCTGCCAATGGTTGGGCGTGAAAGGGAGTGAGAGAGAGTTTTTTAGAGAATGAGAGAGAGAGGTAGAGATAGGGCTGAAAGAGAGAGAGAGCTAGAGAGAATCCTAACCGTGTGGTGTGTTAGGGGAAATAGAAAGAGGTGGAAGCAATCAGAAGGAAGGAAGAAAGGGAGGGAAAGAAAGAAGGAAAGAAAGGAAGGAAGAGAAAGAGGAAGAAGGGAAGGAAGAAGAAAGAAGAGGAAGGAAAGAAAAGGGAGAAGGAAGAAATGAAGAGGGGATGGCGGCAAGGAGGGAGAGGGAAAGGGAGGAGGAAGAAAAGAAAGAGAAGAAAGAATGAAAAGGAAAGGAAAGAAGAAGAAAAGAAGAAAGGAAGGAAAAAGAGGAGGGAAAAGAAGAAAAAGGAAGGAAAAATGGGAAAAGGAAAAAAAAAGAAGGGAGAGGGGGTCGACCACCTTGGTGGGCCCCACTTCTCCTAGGTGGAAATAAAATAAAAGAAAAGACAAAAGAGAATTTCTTTTTAAAAGATTTTTTTTTTTTAAATATTTTGAGTGGGGCGTCACCTTGGTGGTGGGCCCACATATTATTTTGAAATTCATTTTGAAAATCAAAGGGGTAGAATGATTTCTCAGGATTTTTTTTGGGTTAAATGAGATATTTTTGGCAACTTTGAAATAAAACTCAAAATATGAAATTCTATACCCCTATGCTGATTAGATCCAGTTTAAAAATTTGAAAATCAAATGTGAAAAGAATCTAGATTGTTTTCTCGGGAAAATATTTCCAAATTTAGAGTCCTGGGGGTAAAAATGTCCATTTTGAAAACCCAAGGTTTGAAATTGATTTTGAAAAGCTTTAAAATTTGAATCTAGATTGGAATTTTCAAAATTGGAGTTCTGGATCTCGAAAATGAAATGAAATGTAAGGAAATGATATGAAATGATGAGAAATGATATGAAATGCCATGTGAAATGCTAACCTTGGATGAATAATTTTATGTGTTGGACCCTGATTGGCAGTTGTATTAGTTTAAAAAGTGATAATTTTGACAAAAAAGAACATAATGGTACAAGAAATGGTTTTTGGTCTCTACTGAGCCGAGAGTGACACTAGAAATTGTGGTTTTAGCTAGTTTGAACTAAAATGAACTGGAATGAGCTGGGTTTTAGGGTTTCAGAACTCAAATGGATTGACAAGACACTGACTCAACTAAACTCTTAGACTGAATTATCAAGAACTGCTGCCATTTTTAGAGAAATGGTGAGAAATGATCACTGGAGTGACGTGAGTTGTGGACAAGAACTGGGTTGGAGCTAGAACAAATGTCAGTAATACTAAGATAAACTAAAACTGAAGCTCAAACACTAGCTCAAATGACTGGACTTAGCTCAATTTCAGCTAAAATGAGCTGAAATGGGCTAAAATGGACTTCTACACTGCGGGAAATGGTTTTGAATTGAAACTGAAGCACTTGAACTTCTGGTGAGCTCAAGCTACACTTAGAGGAATAAGATTGACTAGGAGTGACTGACTCGAAGACAATTGGCTTGGATTCGAGTGAGAAATGAGCTCATTTCTGAGGAAATGAACCCATTTTGGTAGAAATGATCAGAAATGAACATTGTCTGTTCATCGTGAGCTCAGGTGAAGTAGAAATGACTGGCATTCTAACTATTCTGAGCTTAAGAATGAGCTTGGTCGACTCTGACTGACAGGGTTCTGGGATGACCTAGGGGTAAAATGAGAATTTTCTTGGTGAAAGGGGGTAAAATGGTACTTAAACTAAGACAAAATTGGGGTTAGACTCTTATACTGACCTACCAGTGTTGACATCTGTAAGAGAGGTGTGTCCGAGAATGACTGAGAAAAATTTGGGGTGTTTACAATGAGTTAGACCTCTGGGGCCAAAGGAGACTCAGATCATCTCTAAGTTGAAGGAGCATGTGACGTGTCCTTCCAAGGAAAGTTTAGATCATCGTCAAGTTGAAGGTCGATGTGATGAACCTCCCGACAAACCCTAAAAGATATTTAATTTCTGTTATCATCAAAAGATTTCAATCAAAGAGACAATATTATCAATCAAATTTCTGGGACCAAAGAAGACTCAGATCATCTCCAAATTGAAAGAGTATGTGACGTGTCCTTCCAGAAAAGTCAAAACATCGCCAAGTTGAAGGTTGATGTGATGAAATTCTCGCCAAATCCCAAAAGAGCTCAATTTTATGTCTTAAAGAATACAAAAAGATCATCATGGGTGAACCCCCAGCTATCAAATTGCCGAACTGCCAAGAATCTTCTTTATTCATATGAATTTCTTTTATCAATATCCTTTCATAAATTGCTTTTATGATACTGAGAACAAATCCCTTTCTTTTCATATCAATGAAATGGATAGCTTCCTTGAAGAAACTCAACAACAATAAATTTGATTTTGATTCTAGATTCTACAAAGTTAGCCCAATTGGAGGTGATACTCTAGGTAGAAAAGGGAACATTTTTTTGCATTGAACGTGCACATTTCAATCATTTTAAATCAACTAAAATTTGCATCTTATTGCCAACATTTTTGGGCTATCCTGACTTGAAGCAAGGACTTGATGTCTATTTTGATATATCCTGGCGTTGTTTTATCCCTCGTTAGGACTTGATAACAGAAGTTTTCAAAGTCCTTTCCCTTCTGTTTGATCTGAGCGCCTCTCAGATCTGCACATTTCCCCATTTGTCCCCATTGTCCCACCACAGAACATTATTTTTCAGGTTCAAGACCGAACCTGGTTTCACAAAAGATTATTTCAAAAGCTCATTTTTTAGTCTCCATCATGAGATGCCCCATTCTACATCCCTTTTTTAAAGCTTTAGGGACCCCCATTTTTCCTACCTTTTCCAACTCTTTTTGAATCCTTTGTGCAAAATCTGAAAGTCCCATCATGGTTTCCCCATTCTGACAAGGAATCCATATATTTCTTTCCCATTCAGGTAAGGGTTAAACCTAAGCCTCATTCTGATGAGGTATTTCTTTCATTCTCAATATGGTTTCTCCATTCTGACGAAGAATCCATAATTCTTTCATTCCTGTTCAGGTAAGGGTTAAATCTGAGCCTCATTCTATTGAGGTATTTCTTTCATTCTCAATATGGTTTCCCCATTCTGACGAGGAATCCATATTTCTTTCATTCCCGTTCAGGTAAGAGTAAAACTTGAACCTCATGCTAACACTGTATTTCTTTCAGTCCCATCATGGTTTTCGCATTCTGACGAGGAATTCATATCTTTCATTCCCATTTAGGTAAGGGTCAAACCTAAACCTCATTCCACGAGGTATCTTTCGTCTCATCCAGGTCAAGGGATAAACACAAATCTTTTCAAAGGCTTAGCTTTTCTCCGCCATAAGATCTTACTCTTATGATCAAAATCTCTCCTTTTACAATCTTGGGATCTTTAACCAAAACTCCCATCACGATTTCCTCATTCCTTTTATCCAATCATTTCATTATCGAGGATTTCGTCCTTCACCAAGCCATTCAAGATAAGGTGCAAAACCTGAACCTCATAAAAATCATTCTCACAATCAATTCTTTCACACACAGTCAGATTTTCCTAACTGGGGCACTTTATTTTTGAAATTTGGTGTGTTTTTCTTTGCTACTAAGCTCGACTTTCAACCAGCTTAACAGCAAAGAGGGGCATCTGTAAACACCCCAAATTTTTCAAGTCTATTCCAAACATCTTCATTTCACATATGCCATTCTCGTGCAGGGCGATATCGAGTCTCACCCCTAGGTCTACCCCAGTCTAGAGGTCAGTTTTAACCCTTTCAGCCAATAAAATTACCATTTTACCCCTAGGTCACCCCTAGACTTCTCATTAGTTAGGTTTAACCAAACTTATCTCAAGTTCAGAAAAGTTAGAATGACTGTCATTTCTAACTCCTCTGAGCTCACGATGAGCAAATCTTGACCATTTTTGACTATTTCAATTAATTTAGCTCATTTCAAGCCAAATAAGCTCACTTTAGCTCAAATCTTAACCAAACTATCCTCAAGTCAGTCAAATCCAGTAGATCTCATCCTAGTAAGTCTGATCTAAGTTTACCAAGAGTTTGAGTAGCTTAGTTTCAGTTCAAAATCACTTTTTTCACACTCAGACCTTCATTTAAGCTCATTTTTAGCTCGTTTGAGCTCAATATAGTCCAAATTTGGCTGACACTTGCTAGTTAAGCTAGTGATTTAGCTCCGAAATCAATTCATCTGAGTATAACTAACTTCTAAATCAGTTCATTCCGAGTCAGTCCAACTCAAATTAGTCCAGACCAGTTTAGTACCATGTTTCTGCCCCTGCAGGGCAAAGACCCAAAAAAATAAAATTATCCGGGACACTGTTTTCAACAATTTTTGAATTGGGACAAGCCCCAAATCTGGACTCGGATCCATTCCTTCACCTAATATTTCATCAATATCCGAAATCTGATCCATTTTAATTTAGATATTGGATCCAATGCTGGATTTGGTGTCTAAATTCTTTTCAGACCTAGACTTTTTATCTGATTTATTCATAAATCCATATTCAGAGTTCAATTCATTATTTGAACCTGGATTATCTCATAAGATATCCAGGATCCAATCAAACCATTTTAGATCCAGTTTGGTTTGGATCCACCTTCTGATCCATTCAGAAGTTTAGTTTAATCAAATTATGAACTCAGATTAATATAACATCTGAGATTCAATTTCACTTCTGAGATTTTGATTTAAATCTAGATCCAACTTCATTCTTTGAACTGGATCCAAATGCAAAATCCCAATTTTATTATTCGAGGCTTTCTCCATTTGCAATCTATATTTTAGGGTTTGATTCTCATTTTGAACCAAATTTCCATCAGATCGAGATCCAGATCCAGATCCAATCTTTTTCAAAACTTTGGATCCAGATCCTTTTCAAAACTCGATTTTTTATTCTAATTTCAAAATCAATCTTTGAATTTTCAAATTCAAAACCACCACTTTGTAAAAATCTTTTGAAAAATACCCTGGATCCAGTTCAAAATTCAGTTTGGATTTCGAAATGTCAAAATGGATCCAAATTCAGTTTCAAAATCCAATTTTTTAAAGTCAATTGGGGATTTTTCAAATTCAAATTCAAAATCCAATCTTTACCCCCAATTTTAAAGAAATAATCTTTTGAATTTAAAAAATCCTTTGAAAATATCCTTGATCCAGTTTAAAATTCAATTCAGATTGCGAAATATCAAAATGAATCCAGATCCATTTTCAAAATCCAATTTTTATTCAAAATCAATTTCGAGATTTTAATTTCAAAATCAAAATCCAATTTTCTCTCCAATTTCAAGCTAAATTTTTGAAATTTCAGAAACCAAAATCAATATTTTGCAAAAAAATCTCAAAATTTCAATCTAGATCCAGTTTTGCCCAATTTGGATTTCATAAATCAAAATCAATGTTTTGAAATCCAATTATTTCTAAAATCCCCTTTTCATTATTTGTGTTTTATCTCCCTTCTTCTTAATTTTCAAAACCAAAAATTAAAAATGTTGTTTTTAAAGAGGGGCATCATTTGGTATTTTTAAAAAAACCAAAAAAAAATGTTTTTAGCAAACCTTTAAAAACCCACATGAGCATCACCTCCAAGGTGATGCCATGTGTCATTTTCTTGACAAAAGGGCATTTTTTCCCATTTACAAATTGGGAAAAGACCCACATGGGGTTGATGCCAACCCCATGTGAGCCCCGCTTTACCACATGGGCACCCATATGCAAGATGGGTGCCATGTGTCCAAGCATTTCCAAAAGGGCATTTATGCCCCTTTACAAAAAAGAAAAATGCCCAAATGGGCTTGGCTTCTACTTTTTGAGAATTTTTAGTCCCATATCTAAAGTTTTGCAAAATCCAACCCCATTCCTCAACTATAAATAGACCCCTTGAGGGTCTCTCAAGGGATCAAGTTGAAGTTTGAGAAATTGAGAGAACAAAAAAAAAGGTTATTTTTTTCTCTTCCCTCCTCCTCTCTCTTTCCCTTTTTCTTCTCCCTTTGAGTGAAGAGTTTTCCAAAGAAGAAAACTCTCCTCTTAGCATTTGGTGGCTCAAGCTTGAAGATGGTGGCTGGAGCAAGGAAGAAGAAGCCCAAGGTAGGCCATCGCTCTCCCTTTCTTTTGATTTTCTTTCTTTTCTTTCTATTTCTTTCAATTTCTCAAAAATCGCCCCCCTCTTCTTCATCCCTTCTTTCTTGCATTTTCTTTTAATTTCATGTAATAGTAATGTTAGATCTGGTTCAATTCCATGTAATTTTTTTTTATGCTTTGATATATTCAAATTGTTTTTTACTTTATACATTTTCATTTTAGCCATTTAGAATTAGGATTTGATCATCAATAGATCAAATTCTACATTCTGTGGACAAAATCAATTTAAATTTATGCTCCAATGCTTTCAATTTCATTCTATATGCTTTGCTTTATGTTTTTATATCATTTTTATTATCATCAATGATCTCACGTTTTGATCATTGGATCAATCCATTTTGAGATTCTATTCCATTCAATGGTGTTGAGATGATATTTTTAATTCTGGTCCATTTTTTCCTACATAATTTCGCATTAAATTAGGTCTTATTTTGATCTAAATTTTTTACCACATATTTATTGGTATGTTTTCGGAATCCACACCAAATATCAGATCATTCTTATGTTTTTTTATTCCTCAAAAAAATCGGTATTCGAACCCTGCTGTTTAGCCATGTCCAGATTTATCCTGAAATTAGACTAACTTGTTTGAGTGATTTCTCTATAACCAGAGATGATCTTTCAAATCTGTAAAAAAGAAAATCTCCCTCATTGAGTTTAATTTATTCATGTAAATTTTTATCAATTTCTATGGTGTTTTGATATTTGGTTTTGGCCAAAAACCGTGACTATGTTTTACTCTCTCACTTTTGTGGTCTAATGTTTAGCCTATTTTGTTTCAATGATTTCTCTATAATGGGAGATCATTTTTGCGATCTGTAAAAAAGATACTTTCAATATGCATGTCTAGTTTTTTCATGTAAATTTTTATTCATTTCTATAGAATATTTATATTTATTTTTTATTTTAAGTTAAAATCTTGCCTGTTTGCAATTCCAGGCATTATTTCGACTTAAAACCAACTTGTTGCATTCATATCTCCCTTATGGGAGATTGTTTCTTAGATCTGTAAATTGAAGATTTTTCCTTTACATGTCTAGTTTATCTTCCTAAATTTTCAAAAATTTCTAAAAAGTTTTCATATTCGATTTTGAGCAAAAGTCCAATTACTATCATTTTGCCCTTTTAAGCATTTCTCAAGCTTCATTTCAACTTGTTTTGATGTGTCCTCTTTAATGAAAAAATATTTCCAAAATCCATAAAAAGGGTTTTCTTTCATTTTAGTTTTAGCTTATTAACATAAAATTTCATAATTTTTTACATGTTTACGGAATTGTCCTTTATTTTTTAGGCATAAATAGGTAAATCTTGGATTTTTCTTCAATTTTTTAATAATTAAAGAAAATCCACAAATGCCTACATTTATTTTTAACATGTTTATTTATTTTTCAGGATTTTCTTTTCTTTTTTTTTCAATTAATGCAATTCATTCAAGTATTATAATAATACATTAATGAGAAAATTTACTTTATGCTTAGTTTAGAATGAATGAGCATCTTAGTTTAATTTTCTTCATTTTAATTTGTTGCATATTTTTTTTATTTCTTAAAAACACTTTGGAAACACGAATGACATGTGCACCATTTAATAAAGATAAATAATGTTAAGTAAAGTTCATATTCATGGCCATAGTCGGGATATGAATAATACTTAAAATTGTTATTCTTTGTTAAAATGCAATTCATTTTAAAAGTTCATCATATTTCAAATACATTTTCTTTCTTTGTTAGAAATTAAAATAAAGATTAAATCAAAGTATATTCATGGTCATAGTCATAAATATACGAAAATTTAATCTTATTTTAATTTTATAAAGGCACAAAAATTTATTTTGTTCTTTATTGGAATTTAGATAAAGATTAAAATTAGAATATGTTTGTGACCATAGTCATGAATATATATTAAAGTTTTAATCTTGTTTTAATTCTATTAAAGAATGAAGTTTGATTTTGATTCCAATTTCAAATAAATTCTTTTTAAATGCATTCAACATTTAAGATAGAATTGCATCATTATTTTTTATTTTTCTAAATTATTCAAAGTATTTTCAATTTTAAAATATTTTCCAAGTGATTTTCGAAGTTTAATTTCCATTTTGTTTTCAAAAGTAAAGTTCAAAACTATTTTGAAATTGAATTTCAATTTCAAATTTAAAATCATTTGCAAATTCAAAGTATTTCCAAAATCATTTTCAAAATCTAAAATAATTTCAATTTTGACTTCAATTTCCAATTTCATTCAATTCTAAATTCTATTTCAATTTTCTATTTTTAATTTTCAAATTTCAATTTTATTTTCCTTTCCCATTTTCAAAATTTTAATTTCAACTTCATTTTCATTTCAAATATTAACTTCAAATTCTTATTCAAAATTCAAATATTAATTTATTTTAATCTTAAATCAATTTCAATTCTCTATTTTTCAAATTTTAAATTCTAAATTTTGAATTTCATTTCAATTTCAATTTTCCATTTCCTTCCAAAATTTAGTTTCAATTTTCTATTTCATTTAAATTTCAAATTTTAAAACCCGAATTCCATTTTCAAATCCAAATGTTAATTTCAAATTTTCTATTTTTCAAATTTCAATTCTTTATTTCATTTTAATTCTCGATTTTTATTTCAAATCAAATTTCAAAATTTATTTTGAATTTCTAATTCTAAATTACAATTTCATTTCCAAAACTTCAATTTTCAATTTCTTTAGTTTAGATTTCAAATTCAATTACATTTTCAACTTCTGATTTCAATTCTTCAATTTTAAATTCAAAATTCAATTCTAATTTTCAACTTCAAATCTAATTCTGATTTTCAAATTCAATTCTAAAAGCAATTTCAAAATTCCAAGTTTGATTCTGAATTCAATTCTCAATTCAAAAATCAAATTTCAATTCAATTTTCAATCAATTCAAACTACAAATTTCTTAACTTTGAATTTAATTTCAAAATATTCACAATTGAAACTTTCAGATTCATTTTAATTTTCAAATCTAAATCGATTTCTGAACTTTAAAGTCATCTCTTAAAGGATACCTTCAAATCCATTTCAAAAATTATCAAAAACATACATATTTTCAAGTTCAAAATCATAGCACAAGGATGATTTTATGTGCATCTAGGACTTAGAATAATTTTTTAGACAAATTAGGCAAATCAAAGGTATAAATTCGATTCTCAGTTCAATTACCCCTGGTAAAGGCGCCAAGAACGGTTGAACCTCGTACCGACGAACGAACCCGTCTCCCCATTTTTCCTCAAATTTCAAAACGGAGGAGAGTAATTTCAAAACATCTTTATAAAAGGTCAAGTGAGACCTTGTGAGAGTTTTTCTCTTTTTCCCTTAAAAATGAACAAAAGGAAAAAATTTTGCAACGATCACACCCCTACCATTCGAAGTCTGTCAGGCAGAGGCCTTGGCCCCTGCCGTTCGAATAGCTCTGTCAGGCAGGGGGTTTGACCCCTGCCGTTTAATTAGCTCTATCATGTAGGGGCCTTGACCCCTGCCGTTCGATTAGCTCTGTTAGGCAGGGGCCTCGGCCCCTGCTGTTCACCATATTGTCGGACAGGGGCCTTGGTCCCTGTCATTCGTTTAGTTCTGTCAGGTAGATGCCTTAGCCCCTGCCATTTGATGTTTTGTTCGATATTTTTTGTCAGACAAGGGGCATTGGCCCCTACCACTCATCAGATTCCATGCGACAAGGGTATCAACCTCTGTCACTCATGCTTTCTGCCGACAGGGCAGGCCCTACCACTGCCCTTTTCTGTTCTTTACACAAATATGGCATAATAGTTTTTACACTTGCAGATTTACGCAATGGGTCTCACTAGTGGTCCATAGCCTGAGTCATCACCTACACTCATAGGCACACACAACGATGCAACATCCTGAGGTAGGGAAAAGTTGCACGTGGATTTTGGATGAATTAAATAAAGTATAAGGATTCTGAGATAGAATAATTGATATTTAATATATGCATACATGTCGAGCAATATAACTTGTGATTGCCTGTTTTGTATTTCCTTGTTCTTACTCTTCTAAAATTTCATGTTTGATGTATTATATATGGGTAGGCTCATTTCTACAGTGATTCTTATTACCGTGTTTCTGTACTTGCTCGCTGTTGTGATTGCAATATAGATGCTTAGTTTGTTATTACATGTTGAATCTTATTGTCATCCTCAGGCAAGCCTCGTAGGGTGTGCAGGTGCAAAATTGGGTACATACACCAAAATCTCGAGAAGATGATCTTTCTGGTGCAAGGCCCAACTTCTCGAGGACAAAATCCTACTTTTAAAATGAATATCCCATATGTGTGTTGCTAGATGCAACTAAATGTATCCTGAGTTGGTTACTAGGAGGAAATGATTGGATCCACAGCGATCCCAAGACTGGTTTGAGATTTCCTACTTCGTAGTGATTAAGCATGCCAAGTATATTACTGATTTTATGAAATATTGTGTTGGGTTATCCTTAGAGAAACCCATAACCTGTTATTGTAGCTGTACCTTGAGACAGGTACGATATATACATTATGATAGGTAATATGAAAGGTCGTTGAGTAGTTCGAAGTGTGCAATAAGCACTCTGTTGAAATAAAAAAATAATGATGTTCACCTTCACATGCCAGATGCTTAAAGAAAAATGTATGACAAGTTTGAACTAAATGAATTGCAACACATTAAAAGTTTCTCGCTCATCATAGCCATATCTTTAAACAGGTACGATCGTACTTTTGGACAAGTACGTCACATTGGTGTTACGATGTTTGGATGATGAGGTTGTGGCAACCTCGAAGCGTGCATATAGCACAATACTGAGATCACATAAATGGTGATAATTTACCTTCACAGGCAAGATGCTTGAGTAGGTCTAGCAGACCAGAGCATATAGAATGGGACAACGGTTAAGAAACCCCCATCGTGCCTATTCGATCTTCACAGTTCATCAATAGAGAGGATGAATGGTACAAAAACTCTGATGGACAAGTTATTAACAACCACCCTATGGGAAAAAGACTCAGCTTCCTCAGTCATCAGAATTAGGAGAATTGGGATTACCATAAATTATCCTTGGTGGTAACTCCCAGGTACTTCTGCAGAAGTTGGATGTATCCATGAGCCACGAATGCCTTTGAGGATTTACTCTCTTGGTCACCAACCGTTCTCTTAGGAGCGGACTCAGTCAGCCACCCGGGTTAATAAAAAATACTTGCCATAATAAACCCCCAGATTGGTCTCGTCTGTTTCTATGTTTCGCGTCTGTGCGTACCCACAGACCAGTTAATATCAGAACTTAAAGAATATCCCCTTTCACAATAGTTGTAGATAATTGAGATTCATACTACTTACAATGTTGTTTGTATCTTGTGAAGAATATCTGTTTCAGGATAGTAGATCTTTGCACATATTGCACTTGCTAGAGTAGATTATACATTTTAATTATTGTTTTTAATGAAATAAATTATTTATCTCATGAATGTTCTGCTTTATTTTATTCTATATTGTCTATTCATGTACCTACTAGTTTATTATGAAACTGACCAATTTCATGGGCAGGTGACGAGTAGGACTTTATCGGCGGTCGATGGTGCGATGCAATACAGTTCAATATTTTCCTTTCTTTCTGCTAGCGTCTTGGCTCTGAGTTTTGAGTTTTATCTAGATTTTTGGATTGTGGGAAAAATGTTTAGTATTGTAATAAAATTTAGATTTTATTAATAATCTATTGGTTTGTTGCCTCACTTTCCTTGAGTAGTTGTTTCATGAGTAATGATGATTGTATAGCTAACGTGTCCAGAATTTAACTTGTGCTCCTTTCTAAATTGTTTTTGTTGTTGATTTTAAAAGTAAAAACTCTAATATTTGAAAGGTTTTTCATCAATGTTTTCAAAATCACAAGTTAAAATTTTAGGGCGTTACAACTTGGTATCAAAGCCAGTTCAGAAAGACGTGAATCTTGACCATTGAGCATTCCATCGTGTTGTAAGTCTTTGATATTTTATAGCATGTTTAGATTAAATTGTATCCTTGTTTATGTTTGTAGCACGGTTCAAAAAATAGATATCTTCGTTAGTCCTAGTGGTAGTCACAGTAGGGGCATGCGTAGGTTGTGGGGTCGTATCGTAAGGAGGAGGGGCTCCTTTATGGAAAGGAGTAGACATAGGATGTCTGGGGCTGGTTACTGGGCTAACCGCCCACCTCTACCCACCTTTACGGATGAGCAGGGCTTTCCACTACCGGTCGCCTACCAGATACCCTTGACAGCGACGTGGGCTAAAGTGTATGCTCGAGAAGGTGGATTTGCTGCTTCGCATGTTCTAGTGCACCAGTAGGCACCACAAGAGTCATCAGGAGAATACATTCCTCTTGATGTAGCAGAGAAGTGTGTATTCTGCGAGAACTCAGGGCACGCCATGGATGCCTATCTCTTCAAGGCAGAGCACAACAACAAGATCATAATTTTGGTTGCATGCGAGCAACCACCACATCTAGTAGACCCAGCGGGCAGTGTATCACCCACATACACGCCTACAACTGATTCGTCAAGTTATAGTCTCGGCTCACTGGAATATACATCAGCGACACCCCTCTATGGGCAGGAGACCTCCTACGATGAGTCACCTCCCTTCACCCCTAAGCGCAGATTCAGGCACACAAGCAATAAAAGGAAATATCTTAGGCAGCTTTTTGGTCGTCCCTGAGGTGAGGTAGCACCTACCAAGTTTTAATGGAGTCTGCGAACTCCCTTATCATTGTTGAATAAAACATTTTTGCTTATATATCTACATTGTTGGATTTGAAATGAACGACTTTCTTAATAAAGACTTATGTTTCACTTGTGTTTCCTACTTATGACTTGTTGTGGTTCCCTCAGCATATTGACCTTTAACCTTGGCTACTTTTCAAGGATGAAGGGAAGCTCGAGTAACAACACGGGTAATGAGTGATACGAGCAGAGGGGATTCGTGATGGATACCCTCAACACCCTGGCAAAGGCGATTCAGATCCAGGTTTACACACAGTGGGACCAAGCTCCCCTTACTGAGACCGACCGCTACCTATGAAAAATTCCTGAAGCTCGACCCTCCTACCTTCTCTGGAAAGGTTGACCCTGACATGGTGGAGAGTTGGGTCAAGGAGGTGAAACGAGTGTTCCAAGTTTTGTCCATCTCCGATGATAAGAAGATGATGTTCGGGTCCTTTCGACTGAAGGATGATGCACGCGAATAGTGGGACACGGCTCAGGAAGTGTAGTTCCTAGGTGTTAAAGTGATTCCTTAGGAGGCCTTTCGAAGGGATTTCCTAGGAAACTACTTCCCTCCTCATGCAAGAGAAAAGAAGAAGGTAGAATTTCTGGAGCTGTGTCAGGGTAGCTTGAGTCTGGGCAAGTACATCACCAAATTCCAGTGGTTGGAGTGATACTGTCCCAACCTGATCGGAGATGACCACGAGCGGGTTGAAAAGTTTATTCGTGGATTAAAGGAAGGACTCAGGCATCAGGTCCTCACCATCATGCCCGTAACTTTTTCTGCGGTTGTAGCGGCAGCCACCCTACTGAATGAGGATTGGGAGCATTCGAAGAGCGTGTAAGCAAGGAAGCCACCTACGACAGGTGGTGATCAAAAGAAGACCCACTCTGGCGGCCCAGGGCAATGACCACCCTTACCTGTGAAGACCAAAGGAGGAAAGAAGTAGTTTCCTCTAGTGAAGCGCCAACGACAACAGGGCTACCCATCGCCTAGGCAGCCTTTTGGTGATAGTTGCCCCAAGTGCAAGAGGCCCCATAGCGGACAACCCTGTCTGTGAAAGACTGACAGATGTCTGTATTATGGCAAGATGGGCCACTTCATATATGACTGTCGCAAGAAAGCAGCGGAAAACCTCAAGCAAACCGGCAGCGTACATCAACCTCCTCGACCACCTCAGCAGCAGCAGTAGCAGCGAGCACAGTCAAGCGGTGTCAAGAAGGAGCCAGGTCGAGTTTATGCAGCCACGGTCGAGCAATTGACCAAAGAGGATTTCGTACAAGGTACCATTCTTGTTACTAGTCAAGCAGCTTTTGCACTCTTTGATTGTGGTGCCATACACTTGTTTGTTTTAAAAAAAATTGTAGAACAATTGCATATAGCTATAAACCACTTGACAATGCTTTAGACTTGTATGACCCTATTGGAAAGAACACAGTTTGCGTCACATACATACCTGAGTTGGACATAGTTGTGGCAGAGCGGCACCTGCCTGCTTGTGCCATCTTGCTTGAGATGACAAAATTTGACGTCATCCTAGGCATGGATTGGTTGCACAAGTATCATGCCAAGGTCTTTTGTAGTGATGGCAAGGTCGTTGAAGGTGCATAACTACTTGTGGAAGGGATGCACTCCCTTTCTGGTTAGTATTATCCAATCGGATCCGATGCCTATTCCCATCAGTGAGCTAGATGTGGTTTACGACTATCCTAACATGTTTCCCAAGGAACTACCTGGACTTTCGCCATCTCGTGAGGTAGAATTCAACATTGAATTGCTACCAGGTATAATGCAAATCTCTAAAGCACCATACAGGATGGCGCCAGCCGAGCTTGAGAAGCTCAAAAAGCAGTTGTAGGAGTTGTTGGATCAAGGGTTCATTTGTCCCAGTGTATCTCCCTGGGAAGCTCATGTATTATTCGTAATGAAGAAGGATAGATCCTTGTGATTGTGCATCGACTATCGAATGCTCAACCAGGTCACGATAAGAACAAGTACCCATTGTCGCGTATCGAGGACATGTTCGATCAGTTACAGAAGGCCAAAGTTTTCTCGAAAATCGACCTTAGGTCTGGATACCATCAACTCAAAATTAGGAGTGATGATATTCCTAAGACGACCTTTCAGACCAGATACGGGCATTATGAGTTCACAGTCATGCCTTTCGGACTTACCAACGCCCTCAAAGCTTTCATGGATTTAATGAATAGGGTGTTCAAGCTATTTTTTGGATACCTTCATGTTATCATCGCAAAAATTTTCCCCTCCCTTGCGAGAAAGAAAGGAATTTCGCGAGTCAAACTCGACCAAAGTTTTGAAAATTACTCGCCTCTGTTTTGAAAATTTGTGGGAAAATTCCGTGGAATGGGATCCGCCTGTCGGTACGAGGTTCAACCGTTCCTAGCGCCTTTACCAGGGGTAATTGAACCAAGTATCAATTGCGTGCTTTAACTTGACTCAAATATCTAAATTATGCTCTATTTTTCCTAGAATGCACAAAGAATTAGGCTTGTGCTATGAAATTTTGAAAAAATGCAAGTTTGAGAAAATATGATGTTTGCTTTGGAAAATTGAAATATGCTTGAAAATTGATTGAAAAAGTACTTGAAAATTGAATTCCTGGGAAAATCATTGAATTTCATTGGGAATCAGAAATTTGCATTGAAAAATGAATACTCAGGAAAACTTGTACTTTGAAAAATTAATTTTGAGATTTAGATTGCTTTTTTGAGGAAATGGATTTGAGAATTCTAAGAAAATCTAAGAAATTCATTGGAAAATGACTTTTGAAATGAAAAATGGATTCTCAGAAAACTAAATTCTCAGGAAAATGAGAAATCTAAGAAAATCGATCTTTTTGAAAACTTGAGACTTTGAAATTTGAGAATTTTAAAACATTGAAAAATCTTGGTTTGAACTTGGGAAATGCTTTGAAATCTCTTTTGAAAACTCAGGATTTTGAGAAAATCAGATCTTGAGAAAGACTTGGAAATTCTTGAGAAAGCTGAATTTTCTGAAATTGAAATTGGAAAATGAATTTGAGAATAATGCAATTTGAATGATATGAATGAATGAATATGAATTTGAAAAGGGAATTTCAATTGACGAATTGGAAAATCCTTTTAAAACTTTGGGAAATGCAGTGCATTTTGAAGTTAGCCTAAGTGTGTAGGCTGAATGTGGCTAATACGAAGATCATAAATCTTGGTTTTCTTCGTATTCTGACTATGGCCATAAATACGAATCCCACCGAGTTTATAAACTTCATAAGAGCTTGTGCACGTGCCATTCGTGTAAACCATAGTGAATTTGAAATAATGTGCATGAATCATACATCACATATTGAAATTTGCATAAATTAAACTATATGCAATGCAGCCCTATTCTAAGCAGAAATGTAACTCTTATTCCAAATATTACATTATTTTTTTTACATTGAATTGAAATAAAATAAGAAAATAAAATCTTCTTCTTGAATATTCCTGCAAAACTAGAAAACAGTGTTAGCACAAAAATGTAGGTTTTTCTGAATTTATCCAAAAATATGGGAAATTATCGGATATTATTCAGATATAAACCCAAAATCATACCCCCTTTGATATAAACATGATAAATAATGAATAAATTTCAAAAATAAACTTAAAAATTCGAAATTGGGGTCAAAATGACCAAAATACCCCTGATGACCTTGAAATCAGGGTTTTATGAAAGATTTTTTGTAAATTTTGGAATTTTGAAAATCAAATGAAATAAATCAAACATAATATGATAAAATATGTTGATATGCATGAAATTTTGGAGAATTAGAAATTGAAATTTCGAAATTTAGGTCAAAATGACCAAAATACCCCCGATAACAAGACTATGGCCTTGAAACCAGGGTTTTCTGAAATAAATTTTGCAAAATTGAAAAATATGAAATGCAAAGGAGATTAAAATTAACCCTAATATGATTCTACATGCTTATGTACATGATAAAAACCCTAAAATGACGAAAATATCATAAAATATCGAATTTAACCTGATTTTCGCTTCTGAATTTAAAGATAAACTAACACATGGAGCAAATGAACTTGGAATTAAACCAAATTTGGCATGGACACCTAAAATAACCCTAAAAACAGAATGGAGCTAGAAAATCTAATTTTTTTATATTTTTAAACATACAAATTCAAATAAAAATCCTAAATTTTATGATTTTTGCCTAAAATGTTGATTCTAAAAGAGATTTAGGATATCAAACTTTCATAAAAAATTTCCAAATTTTATGGGGTTACAGAGGACAGTAAGTTAAGGATTTTTGCTTTTTACACTTTCTGGTTTTGACCTATGGTCGGAGCTGTGCCACTCCGGCAAGTCGGATCGGAATCCGTCGACTCTAGGATTTAGGGGAAACAGACAGGTTTCGGTAGAAAACATGGGAAAAATGAAAGACAGATGGGAAAAAAGCGTAAATTGCGGGAAAATGTTCCTGACAAACATAGGAAAATTTGATCTTTTGACACTATTGGGATTCGGGTTATGGTTTGGAAAAGGTCATACTGTTATCAGAGACCTAAATCTCTGAGATTTTTGGACATTGGAATCTGTTTGACATAAAAGGAAAATCTGGGAAAAATAATGAAACAGATCAAAAAATTCCCGAATTTTGGGAAATGATAGGAAATTATGTTAGGAACAACTTTCATGTTGAAAGTTTTTGCAGAAAGGTTACAGATTGGATGGACTCGGTACATTAGGGTCTGTCTATACCCTGACAAAGGAAAATCAAGATTTTCCCAGGAGTCTGGAAAATCCGATTTTTTTCAGAGGTAAAAAATAACTGGAAAAACCTCAAAATTTCCAGATCATCAGTAGATTCGATTATGAATCCACTGTGATTTTTGGAAAACAATCTGAATCCCCTATGAAGGTGCTTTCATGGGTTTTTGCTTGCTAAAAGGAATTCTGGAAATTCCAAAAGGGGAAAATCCAGTTTTGGAGTTTGATCTTCAAAATGGGTTTACAGCTATCAAATTAATCTGTATTTTTCATGTGAAATCTCAAACATATAAGTACATCTATCACGAAAAACTCAGAAATTTTAAACAAAAATTTAAGCATGAAATCCTAATTGGACTGCGTGCATAATATCAATATCTAACACTATCTAATAACATTTCAATGAGACTAATGAAACGAATGTGAGATCATGTGATAAGATTAAATGCCATGTTTAAACATAAAAAATCACATCAAACTAAATCAAAATACACAAGGGGATATGATCCATTTTTTTTATTGGCCCTTGAATCGAGGGACCCGATCCATCCATTGGACGGATCACCTCGTTTACGCGACCCTAACCTAAAAGACCATGAATCCAGAATAAAATACCACGATGGAACCAGTTCATGTTTTGGTAAGAAAGAAAATTTTTGTGACAATCTCATAATATTAAGCAGCATAAAGAAAGGAGATCATGGATTTAATTTGGCGAACAATGCTGAAATAGTAGATCTTACCTTGGCACCTTGATGGAATAAGTTGCAGCCAGGGAGATGGTTGAAGCAAAGTAGAGGATGGTGCTGGAGGTGCTGCAGACCTGCTGGGGATGGCGGGCTGGTGGCGGAAGCTGCTTCACCGTGGGCCGGCTGTAGCTCCTTGTGGTGGCTGTTAGACTGTTGAACCGGTGAAGGCAAGGAGGCTGGGATCAAAGGAAAGGCAAGAGGAAGTGGCTGTCGGCTGATGCTTCAAGGTGGAGCAATGGCTGCCACAAAGAGAGAAGTTGCTGTGGAGCTGTTGGCTGGATGAAGATGCAGCAAGGAGGGCTGCTCTTGATGTGTTGAGGATGGCTGAAACAATGGAGCTGGACGTCCAAGGGAGTTGCTGGTGATGTGGCTGGACCAATGGTGAGGATTTGCTGCAACTTGATGAGGTAGCTGCTTCAACGTTGGAGGAGAGGAGCTGCTATGTTGTGGAGCTGTAATGGCTGGGACCTGTTGGCTGGGTGTGCAAGAGAAGGAGGATGTTGGAGAGAGAGACAAAGAGAGAGAGAGAGAGAGACGTTCAATGGGGAGCAGCCGTGTAAAGCCTCCTTTTTCCTTTCTTTCTTTTTTTTGGTCCTCTTAACTTAGGTCTTAATTCATTTTCAACTTAGGGTTTAATGAGAAAGGAATGAAAGGGAAAGAAGGGTTTACGTGAGATGGGTTGGAGAACAGGGAAAGGAAGGAAGGGAAGAAGGAAAGAAAGGAAGAAAAGGAAGGAAGAAGGGAAAGAAGAAAGGAAAGAAAAGAAAGAAGAAGGAAAGGAAGGGAAGAAAGAAAAGGAAGGAAGAAGGAAATGGGGCTGGAGGTTTGGGTGACCACCTTGTGGGTCCCACCTCATCTCTAAAATAAAAAAAATAAAAAAAAAATAAAAATCAATAAAAACAAAACAAACAAATAAAAAGAAACATTTTTTTAATAAAGTAGAAATGTAAATGAATGGGCCATCTCAGAGCGGGTCCAAATTCTGATTTTGAAATTCATTTTGACGATTAGAGGGGTAAAATAGTCTTTTTAGAAAATTTCCAAACAAAATGAGCTATTTTTGGCAGTTTTTGAAACGATCTCGGATTTTGAAGTTCAATACCTCGTTCCGAAGCAAATCCAGTGTAGAATTTGAAAATTTAATTTTGAAAGAAATCTAGATTGTTTTTCTCGAGAAAATACTTCCAAATTTATTTTCAGACGAAACGAGCTATTTTTGGCATTTTTTGAAACGAGCTCAGATTTTGAAGTTCAATACCTCGTTGTGAAGCAAATCCAGTGTAGAATTCAAAATTTTGAGTTTGAAATAAATCCAGATTATTTTTCTTGAGAAAATATTTTCAAATTTAGACTCCCGGGGGTAAAAATGTCAATTTTGGAAACCCGGGGTTTGAAATTGATTTCTGAAAACTTTTAAAACTCAATCTGGATTGAAATTTATAAAACTGGAGTTCTGGACTTCGAAAATGAAATGAAATGAAATGTGATGAAATGTTATGAAATGCTAAGAAATGTTATGAAATGCTAAGAAATGACATGCGAAATGCAGACCCTGAATGAATAATTTTAGATGTTAGACCTCGATTGGCAGCTGTACCAGTTTAAAAAAACATTAAAACTGATAAAATTTGCAAAATATCTCAAGAAATGGTTTTCGGGACTCTACTAGGTCAGAGTGACACTGAAAATTGGGGTTCGAGCTGGATTGAACTGAGATGAGCTAGATTGAGCTGGGTTTTAGAGTTTCAGAACTCAAATGAACTGACTCAACTGACCATTCCGACTGAATTTTCAAGAAAAACTGCCATTTTTAGAGAAATGGTACGGAATGATCACTGGAATGAAGTGAATTACGAACCTGAACTGGGTTTGAGTTGAAACAAAGGTCAGTAATACTGAGATGAACTAAAATCGAGGCTCAAACACTAGCTCAACTGACTGAACTCAACTCAATTTCAGCTGAAAGAGCTGAAATTGACTAAAATGGGCTCCTAGACACTTAGAAATGGTTTTGAACTGAAACTGGAGCGCTTGAACTCCTGGTGAGCTCAAGTTAGACTCTGAGGAATATGACTGACTGTAAATGACTGACTTAGAGACAATTAGCTTGGATTTGGGTGAGAAATGAGCTCGTTTATGAAGAAATGAGCTCGTTTCTGAAGAAATGATCCCATTTTAGCAGGAATGGTCAGAAATGAAAATAACCTTCTCACTGTGAGCTCGGGTGAGCTTGAAATGATTGGTATTCTAACTGTTCTGAACTGGCCAACGAGCTTGGTTGACTTCGACTGACTGGGGTCTGGGATGACCTAGGGGTAAAATGGTAATTTTCCTAATGAAAATGGGTAAAATGGTGATTTTCTGAAACTGACTCGGGGTTTGACTCCTACACTGACCTAACAGGGTTGGCACTGCATGAGGAGGGTTGTTTGAGAATGGATGTGGAAAATTTGGGGTGTTTACACTTCATGATCGTGTTCATCAACGATATTCTAGTGCACTCAAAAAGCCAAGAACAACATCGGAAACACCTAATCATCGTGTTAGAGACCCAGCAAAAAGAACATTTGTATGCCAAGTTCTTTAAATGTGAATTCTGTCTTGAAGAAGTTATGTTTTTAGGACACGTTATTTCTAAGGAAGGAGTGTATGTGGACCCTACAAAGGTAGAGGTTTTACTCAGTTGGCAGCAACCGAAGAACGCATGTGATATTAGGAGTTTTCTCAGATTAGCTGGATACTACAAAAGATTTATCCAAGATTTTTCTAAGATTGTGTTACCTCTGACGAAGTTGCTGAAGAAAGAGGCTAGATTCATGTGGGACGAGAAGTGTGAGGCAAGTTTCCAGTTATTGAAAGAGCGACTTATCAGTGCTCCTATTGTGGCCTTACCTTCTGGTAAAGGCGGATTCGTGATTTATACTGATGCCTCTGGGTCAGACTTAGGGGTCGTGCTGATGCAGAATGAGAAAGTGATCGCTTACGCCTCTCAGCAACTTAAAATTCATGAAAAGAACTACCCAACTCATGATTTAGAGTTAGTCGCGGTTGTGTTCGCATTGAAGATATGGTGACACTACTTGTATGGGGAGCAATTTGAGGCATTCACCAATCATAAGAGCCTTAAGTATTTATTTTCGCAAAAAGAATTAAACATGAGACAGCGACGTTGGCTCGAATTCCTTAAAGATTATGACTTCACCCTCTCCTACCACCCAAGAAAGGCAAATGTCGTGGCTGACGCCCTCAGCTGCAAGGCACTCAAAGTTTTGATTAACGCCTAATTTGCTGGATGAAAGTTGGTCGAAGACCTAGCCTCTTGGGAACCTTTTGCGATCACGCAAGGTTCAATCAGTTTATCCATTCTAGTATCTCAACCTGAGCTATTGGCTAGGATCATCAATGGACAAAAGATGGATGCGCACTACGAGAAGCTGAAGGCTCAAGCGATGCTGGTCGATACACCTTTTCGTTTGAAGGAGGATGAAAGTATATGGCTGAAGGAGCGCCTTTGGGTTCCTGATGACCCGGTTTTGAGAGACGAAATTCTTGTAGAAGCCCACAAGTCTAGGTATACTATTCATCCTGATGGCACGAAGATGTTCAAGGGCCTACAATAGAGTTATTGGTGGAACGGTATGAAGCGAGACGTGGCTGAGTACGTCTCAAAATGTTTGACATGCCAGCAAATCAAGATCGAGCACTAGAGACCCGGTGGGGTCATGCAGCAGATGGAGATACCACTATGAAAGTGGGAGTATGTTACCATGGACTTCATAGTTAGTCTATCGAGGACGCGGAGAAAGCATGACGCGATTTGGGTGATCGTCGATAGACTCACCAAGTCTGCTCACTTCCTACCTATCCGTCTCAACCAGTCGTTAGATAGTCTGGCATATCTCTATGTTAGAGAGATTGTGAGACTGCTTGGTGTTTCGATCTCGATTATCTCCGATCGTGATCCAAGATTCACTTTAAGGTTTTGAGGACAACTTTAGCTAACTTTCACCCTCAGACCGATGGATAGTCTGAGCATACGATTCAGACCTTGAAAGACATGCTCTGAGCCTGTATGATGGACTGGAAGAGAGAGTGAGATTCCCATATCAGTCTGGCAAAATTTGCATATAACAATAGTTATCATGCTAGTATCAGGATGGCTCCATATGAAGCTTTGTACGGGAGGCTTTGCCAATCACTTGTCTACTGGGATGAGGTCGGTAAATGAAGGCTAAAGGCACCTATAGTTCTGCAACACTATACTCAACAAGTGCAAATGATTTAGGAACGACTCTATACTGCTCAGAGTCGACAAAAGCGCTATGCAGATAGACGTCGAAAAGAGCTTACCTTCGCGATTGGTTAGATGGTTTTCATTAAGGTATCCCCGATGAAGAGCGTATTCTGGTTCAGAAAAAAGGGAAAGCTAAGTCCTAGATACGTCGGATCATTCGAGATCTTGGAACAAATTAGAGAAGTAGCCTATCGTGTGGTGTTACCTCCTCAGTACGCTCAAATTCATAATGTTTCTCACGTGTCCATGCTGAGAAAGTACATTCATGACCCATCGCACATCATTCACTACGAGGATGTGGATATTCGAGGGGACTTGACATTAGAAGAAAGACCAGTGGAGATTGTTGATCGTCATAACCAAGTGCTAAGATCAAAGACCATTTCTTTTGTAAAGGTTTGATGGCGACATCATGGGATTGATGAATGTACTTGGAAACCTGAGAATGATATCAGGGAAAAGTACCCCGACTTGTACTTTGAGTCTTGAATGCAATAAAATTTTGTGAACGAAATTCTTTTAAGAGGGGTAGGTTGTAAAACCCACGTATAAAAAAATCCAGACTCGGGTCGGATCTGGGCCTGACCCGGACGAGACTCAGACCCGAACCAAGTCCTGGGAAAACCCTTAGGGTTTTCCCTTTTAAAATCTTTAACACAACTGCGGGCCTCTGCATTTTTTCCCCTCTGCAAGAATGGAAACCCCTTTGGGGTTTCCCGAATCGGTGCCTCTCCCATGCCTTTAAGAGCACGCAAGGGGAGGGGACGCCCTCACCTCCTCGTGTTCCCTCTCCCCTCCCTCTCGAATCTCCTTCTCTCTTCCACTCTCATTCCCTGTGCGTGACTGACGACGCCGACCGACGTTGACAATCCCCTCCCAGGTGTGCCCTCTCCCTCTCCCCTCTCTCTGTTGGCTCGTCAGGAGGCTAGTAGGAAGCCTACGGCCCCTGCCACGCCCTCCCTCTCTCCCCTCTCTCTGTTGGCTCATCGGGAGGTCGATAGGAGGTCGGCAGCTCCTGCCGCGCCCTCCCGCTCCCTCTATGCCTACCAAAAGGGCGACAGGGGATCGACGACCCCCTGCCGCACCTTTCCCCTCTTTTCTTTGCATTTTTGGGAGGCTGGCAGGAGGTCAGCGGCCCCTGCCATGCTCTCCCTTCCTCTTCTTCACTATTCCCACTAGGCAGCATCCCCCCCCCCCTATCATTCAATGTCCATCGGCAGGGGCCTTGGCCCCTGCCGTTCGTTTTATTCAGGCAGGGGCCTCGACCCCTGTCGATCAATTTATTGTCAGGCAGGGGCTGAGACCCTGCCATTTAAAGTTTGTCAGACAGGAGTCGTGGCCCCTGCCATTCAAAGTCTATCAGGCAGGGGTCGTGGGCCTTGCCATTCGAAGTCTATCAGGCAGGGGGCTTGGCCCCTGTCGTTCGAATAGCTATGTCAGGCAGAGGCCTTTGCCCCTGCCATTCGAATAGCTCTGTTAGGCAGGGGCCTTGACCCCTTCTATTCGAATAGCTCTGTCAAGCAAGGTCCTTGACCCATGTCGTTCGATTAGCTCTGTCAGGTAGGGCTGCTATTCGCCATATTGTCGGTCAGGGGCCTTGGCCCCTGCCGTTGGTTTAATTCCGTTAGGGAAGGGCCTCAGCCCCTGTCATTCGAGGTTCATCAAGCAAGGGTGAGGCCCCTGCCATTTGATGTTTTGTTTGATATTTTTCGTCAGACAAGGGGCCTTGGCCCCTACCACTCATCAGATTCCATACGACAGGGGTCTTAACCCCTGCTACTCATGCTTTCCTACGACAGGGCAGGCCCTATCACTGCCCTTTTCTGTTATTTATATAAATATGTCATAATAGTTTTCACACTTTTGTAGATTTACACAATGGGTCCCGCTCGTGCCCTGCGGCCTGAGTCATCACCTACACTCGTAGGCGCACACAACGACGCAACATCCCGAGGTAGGGGAAAGTCGCATAAGGATTTTGGATGAATTAAATAAAGTATAAGGATTTTGAGATAGAATAATTGATATTTCATATATGCGTACATGTAGAGCAATATAACTTATGATTGCCTATTTTGTATTTCCTTGTTCTTACTTTTCTGAAATTTCATGCTTTATGTATTCTATATAGGTAGGATCATTTCTACAGTGATTCTTATTATTGCATTTTTGTACTTGCTCGCTGTTGTGATTGCACTATAGATGCTTAGTTTGTTATTAGATGTTGGATCTTGTTGCCACTGTCAGGCAAGCCTCGTAGGGTGTGCAAGTGCGAAATTGGGTATATGCACCAAAATCTCAAGAAGAGGATCTTTCTGGTGCAAGGCCTAACTTCTCGAGCATGAAATCCTACTTTTAAAATGAATATCTATGATCATCGCAAAATTTTTCCTCTCGTAATAGTCTCTCTTCCTTCTCTTTTCCTTTTCTAACCTCTATTTTTCTCTTTTTTGAAGGGAGAAGAATAAAAGACATAAAAGAAAGAGAGAAGAGAAAAGAAAAGAAGAGAGAAGAGGAACTCTTTTGCGGGGTCTCACTTGACCTTGATTTGAAAATATTTAAGAAAATAACCTGCCTCCGTTTTGAAATATTTGCGGGAAAACTAGGAGACGGGATCCGCTCGTCGGTACGAGGTTCGACCATTCCTGACGCCTTTACCAGGGGTAATCGAACCAAGGGTTGAATTCATGCCTTTTGCTTTGCTAAGAAATGATCTAAGAATTTATTCTAAGTCTAAATGCGCAACGAATCATGCTTGTGCAATGCAAGGATGTATGCTCTTTTTGAAAATGTTTTGAAAATTTCCCAAGTGTTTCTGAGATGAATCTGATGATAGAGTAAAGAAAAATGATTTCTAACTTAGAACTTAAGATTTAAAGTTCTAAGCTTTTGAAATAATCAGAGCTTGGGGAAATAAATCTGGACTTTTGAAAGGAATGATTCTGAAGTTGAGATAAAAAAGGAGAAGAAAAGAAATTTCAAAGTCATAAATGGACTTTGAATCAGAATAGAGATGAAATGGAATTGAATTCTAACTCTGGAGTTTGAAATCAAAATGAAATGTGGGAAATCTAAATAGAATTGAGAAATAGAATTGATTTGAAAGTTGGAATTCAAGATGGAATCTGAATCCAAAGTCTGGATTCTAAATAGAGTTCAAAATTGAATTCAGAATTTAGAACCCGGAAATAGGAATCGGATCTGAGATGAAAACGAGATTTAATTCTAATATTTTAAATGGAATTGGATTCGAAATTTGGCATCCAAGATGGGATTTGGATCTGAAGTCTGAGATCCAAGGTGGAACTGGGTTCTGGATCCTAGAATGGAATTGGATTTAAGAATTGAAGTTGAGAATAGAAGTTGATTTTGAAATCAGGAATTCAAAATAGGATTTGAATTCAAAGTCTGGATTCTAAATAGAGTTGAGATTTAAAATTGAATTCTGGATTTAGAATTCGAAATGGGAGTTGAACCCGAAATTTGAGATCTGAGATAAAATTGGATACTATATCATAAATGGAATTGGATCTGAAGTCTGAGATCCAAAGTAGAATTGGGTTATGAATCCTAAAATGGATTTGGATATGAAGTCTGAGATCCAAAGTAGAATTGGGTTTTGGATCCTAAATAGATTTTGGATCTGAAGTCTGAGATCCAAGATGGAATTGAACTCTGGATCCTAAAATCGATTTTTGGATCTGAAGTCTGAGATCCGAAAAGGTGGTGATTTGTACTTGGAAATCTGGATCCAAGTTGGGATTAGGAATCTAACTTTGGGTTTGGATTCTGAAAGTCCGAATGGGACTTCTAAAGATGGATCTGGGTTTCGAAAACCCAGATTTGAATTTAAAATTTTAAGAAGGGTCAAGTTTTGAGATTCAGAATCAATCTCAAACTTTGATTTTTGATTTTGAAGACAAGAAAATGAACTTGATTTTTTGAAGCAGAAGATGACTTCAAAGTTAAATTGAACTTTGAAGTTTTGGATTTTTTTTGAAAAAAATTGAAGTTTGAATACAACACGAATTTGAAATTTCAAAATTAAGTTGAACTTTGAAATCAAATTTAAATCTTGAAAATGAGATAGGATTTTGAATCTATAAATGAGTTTTGATCTGAGAAGTGAAGGGAAAGAATCACTTGGAATTTTGAAAAGGAAATTTTGAAAATATGATGCAATTCTATCCTAAATGATGAATGAATTTGAATAATTTTGAAATTGGATTTTGAAAAGCTATTACATTCTTTAAATGAATTAAAAATGAGATTGAAGATATAATACATCCTTGACTATGGTCATTGAATGTATTATATAATAACCACATTTAAATTCAAGTGAAGAATAAAATACATTTTGGTGCTTTTATAGAAGTAAAAATGAAATCAACTCTCAATATACCCTGACTATAGCCATTGGTATATATATTGAATCAATTTTTAAATTAAATTCTGATAAAAGAGAAAAATATTTAAAGAAAATATGATGATTTTTTTGAAAAGGATCTAGTGTTATTTTATAAAAGATAAAAATACTAAGTTTTGTTTACATCCTGACTATGACCATTGATGTAAATCATCAACTTAGAATTAATTACCTCGTATGAAATGGAGCACGTGCCATTCATGTTGCCATTTGTGAGAATTTGAGAAATAAAGGCGAAAAGCATGAAAATAAGCACTTTATGATATTTACAATGCTCATTCATTCTATCTAAAATAGGAAATGTAAATTCTCATTAAGGTCTAACTATTACAATACATAAAATTGAATTTACAACTCCAGGTAATGACCTTTTCCATATATTCTCTGCAAAAACACTTGGTTAGCATGAAGAATAGAAGAAATTTATATGTATTATGTGGATGTCAAAAGATATTCAAGAGGGAAATGTTCATATGCCAAGGTATCTAAGGTCAAAATTGTGGAAAAGATGAAATTGATATGTATTTACGTACATATATACATGCATACATATGTATATATGTGTATCTATACACATATAGGTATATATAAATGCACATATACACATACATATATATATGTGTGTGTGTGTATATATATATATATATATATATATATATATATATATAGATGAAAGGGTGAATGTGAAGGAACAATGTAGGTGGCCGGCATTTCAGCACATGTGTTGGATGCCCTAAGGTGATGGTGATAGGGCGATGTAATGAATCACAACAATAGGCAGTGGAGGCTGTGTTAAAGAAGGTGTTGTAAGAGTGTACAAGCTGTGATGGAGTAATGGAACTATATGTGAAAATGTAAGTGCAATGCTGCTGTAAAAGTAACAAGTGTAATAGGCATAATGTATACAGGAAATGTTGTATATATGAAATGGGTAGCCAAAGGGAGTCATAGCAGCGCATGGGCACTGCTATAGATATGCAGGTGACTACAGCAGAACCAAACACTGCTGTAGATGGCGAATGCACGTGGCTGTATAACCGGTATAATGGGATTGCAGCAGGAAAGAGGTGGAAGATGGTATAATGGTATATTTGGTGGACAGTAAGTTGCAGGAGGTAAATGGTGATTACACGTGGCTGGACGAAGTAAAGGGGTTGTGCACAAGAAGAGTGCAGGAAGTGAATGTCAGCAGGGTGCTGAGTGAAGGGATGAAGTGGTTGTTGGGATTCAAGTGTTATAACAAGATGTCACAGGTTGACTAGTGTGCGTGGAAGGCTGAGAAGATGAAGTGAAGACATAACAGATGGCTGCTGACGCCGAACATATAGGTGAAACTGGGCACTGAGTAAGGCAAAATCTCATTCAGGGAATTCCCTGGACTAGCTTGGCTTAGGGCTAAAAAAATAAATAAAAAAACAACAATAGATTTGAAAAGGGTGGTTTTACAAAAACACAGTAAAAGAAATGCAGGTTATCTACAACTACAAGCAATACCAGGTAACACATCAAAACTCCTTGCATAATAGGTAGGACAAACACCTGCGGCCAGCCTCTCCCCTGCATCAAACTTGGCATGCCATGCAAAAAATAATGCATTACAACGTCCTTCCTTCATAATGACATAATGCATCCTTCCTTCATAATGATATAAAGCAGAAAATTACAGCATTACAGCATCCTTCCTTCATAATGACATAATGCAGAAGATAGCAAAATCTATATACATAAATCTATATACATATATATATTTATATATATATATATATATATATATATATATATATATATATATATATATATATATATATATATATATATATATATATATATATATATATCATTAGACCAATTAACAATGAAAGGTGTTAATCCAATAATGTTAAGCATTTGAAAGATAGAGACAACCACAAATTTTTTTTATCCAATAATGAAAGGTGTTAATCCACTGACTTAACAAACCTCCAGAGAATGAACTCCACGAACATTCATTTGAATCTAAGGGACTCTTTGGCTATATCTTTGGTATACCAGGAGTTGTCAGACCTCACAGAGGAAGTGGGATACCTTCCCCTGGTTTCAGAAGCCATTACGTATCTTTTTTTTTTTATTTCTTTTTTTTTATATCTCCTGCGAAAAGACAGAGTTAGTGCTAGATAACAAACAAAATATCATATTGAATGGGCAATAGAACACTGAGTGTCTTATTCTAATGGAGTTCATAATAAAATCTTCAAGCAAAACCCCATCAACCATATTCAAGGAAATCGACAGACCCATGATATATAACCCAAACATTATCAAACCAGTGGGATTCGATCCAGGCTTTAGTGAATCACTGGTATGCTGTTTCAAATTTCAGGAAACAACAATTCTGATTCGAGTTTCAGAAAATCAATGATTTGTTGTTTTGGATCCCAACGAACAAAAATTCTAATTCAAATTTCAGCAAATCCAAGATTTACTGTTTTGGATCCCAGCAAACAAAGACTCTGATCCATACTTCAGAAAATCCAAGATTTACTGTTTTGGATCCCAGCAAACAAAGACTCTGATCCATACTTCAGAAAATCCATGATTGGATCCAAACATTGATAAGTCAGTAAATCAGTAGCTCAATATTCAACCAGGATCCAGGCATCCGATCAGAATAGTCCAACAACAAAAAAAAAAAATATTAACCTCTGGTTGAAAATCTGGAACCCGATCAGGACTTCCAATATTCAAGCAATCGATTGAAATTTCGGAAATCCGATGATCCAACTTCGAAAGTCTGTCGACCAAGCATATATCAAATAACTAAACTGGAGATCAAACAATCAGAAATTCAGGTGCTAACTCATTACTAATAATCAAATGATCGATCTATAATCCCAACAAATGAATTTGAAAGTAAAATGACTGCTAAGATCACGCTCCAGATATCGGGCCGAGACTCAGGCCATTAGTTCCCAGAATTTTGTCAGTAGGCTAACCATTACTTGTCGGAGTTCCGATGGTGCCAACAAATTCTAGATTTTAACGGCCAAATTTTCATTTGGTCAGGATCCAATAAAACTCTGACTGCCAGAAAACGATTAGAATCTCATGAATTCCGTGGCAAAGTGACTGACCAGACTAAGCTAAAGATTAGTAACTCAGGGATTACGAGCAATGGTGCGCTCGCTGGAAGGGGGGGACATCAACCGGAATCGCCCTGACAAGCTAACATCAATCCAGGAATGGTTTGACAATATAACCCTTAATATGAGTATGCTGCCGGAAAACAAAGAAAAGCAAAGACTATTCCGACAAACAAAATCAATCGAAGAATTGGGCCGGATTGCAGTCGTGACAGGAATCTGACGAGAGTCTGACATCTGTCCAGAAAATTGATCGAGGTAATCCAGCAACTCGACTATTAGCACAAGCACGGTTGCCGGAAAACAAAAAAAACTGACGGGGACAATTCTGACGGAGCAGGGTTGATTCACAATTCCGAACAAGACAATCCAGCGACACGACTATCAGAATAAGCACGATCGCCAGAGAATCAGTAGATAGTCATCCGATTAAGTCAAAGAGAGAGAGAAAATTCAACACACCGATGATTAATTGGACATTATCCAGCTCAGGTGATCGGACGATTGCCGGACTCCGGCAGAACTCAGCGACAAACGAACGGGAAATAAAAAAAAAGTACACATAAGCGATCAAAATTAATTAAGAGGGGAAAATTAAAGCAAAGTAGGAAATCGAAGTAAAATGGGGAAAACATGCAATCAGAAGCACTGTCGGAATGCAGGGATTCTATCAATGTCGCACAGGGAGGTGTTGAAGTTGCCATAAGCAACTCAACACCTTCAATGGTGCATTTACAGGCCTTAAATAAGAAACTGAAAGCAAAAGCAAACAAAAGAGAAAATGAAAAAGGGAAAGGAACGACGCTTACCTTCCTGATGGAGCAGGGAGATTCGCCCTTCTGGCTTGCTCGTATTGCGTAGCCTTGCGTAGGGACTGACTTCTTTCAGCCAATTGGGGAAGAACCAGAGGAAGAAAGGAGAGGGATTAGCAGAAACATGAAAGAGGGAAAGTAGGGGGAAGGCGATCGGTGCAGGGGAAGCAATGAAGCTTCGAGAGGGAGGAGGGAAATGGATACCATAACGATCGATGATCCAACGGAGGCCTGCGGCTTCTGTTTTATAACAGAAGGCCGTTAGGCCTTCTTCTCATTTGGTCCTGAATTTTTTGAAAATTTTAAAAAGGGGGTTCCTTTTAAGAATTTTCTGTAAAATAGTTTAAGATGAGGTTTTTAGTAAAACTTAACTTCAAAAAGCTAGAAATCATTTTGTTTTTCTCGTAGTTTTTTTTCCATTTTTTTTGGTTTTTTGTGTTATTTTTCTATTTTTTCGTATTTTTGGAATAGAAATCTAAGATTTCTACGAGAAAACAAAAATTGAACACTAAATTTTTGTATTTTTCTGAGAAATATTTATAAAAGTGTTTTTCCGAGAATTTCAGGCCATTTTGGGAAAAATTCTTCAAAAGAAATGGGTTTGGACCCAAGTTTTGAGAAAATGTTCAAGTTTTTGAAACTCAAATCGAGAAATACAACGTGATGGATCCAAACGGATGTCGGATGGACTGTCCGAGCTATTTAAAAACTATTTTTGATATTTTCTGTAATTTTAACTTAAAAGTTGGACAACGATACTCAGATTTGGATCTGGACAATGGATCCGGATCCGAAATTAAGTCAGACATATAAAATGAATTTAATTTCAGTAAAACTTGAGAAATGAACTGGAATTTAGATTTAAAAATGGCTCATTTGCTCAAAAGATGAATTTAGGGCCAAGAAAGGGATATTTAAAAGATTTTGAAAAATTTGGGGTGTTCACAATATCCCATCTTTGTGTTGCTAGATGCAACTAAATGTACCTTGAGTCGGCTACTCAAAGGAAATGATTGGATCCACAGTGATCCCGAGACTGGTTTGAGATTTCCTATTTCATAGTGATTAAGCATGCCAAGTATATTATTGATTTTATGAAATATTGTGTTGGGTTATCCTTCGATAAACCCATAACCTGATATCGTAGTCGTACCTTAAGACATGTACGATATATACATTACGATAGGTAATATGAAAGGTCGTTGAGTACTTCGAAGTGTGCAATGAGAACTCTGTTGAAATAAAAGAAAATAAATGTTCGCCTTCACAGGCCAGATGCTCAAAGAGCAATCTATGACAAGTTTGAACTAAATGAATTGAAACACATTAAAAGTTTCCCTCTCATCGTAGTCATACCTTTAAACAGGTATGGCCGTACTTTTAGACAAGTACGTCACATTTGGTGTTACGATGTTTAGATGATGAGGTTGTGGCAACCTCGAAGCGTGCATATAGCACAATACTGAGATCACATAAATGGTAACAATTCGCCTTCACAAGCAAGATGATCGAGTAGGTCTAGCAGATCAGAGCATGTAGAATGGGACGATGGTCAAGAAACCTCCATCGTGCTGATTCGACATTCACGGTTCATCAAGGGAGAGGATGGATGGTACAAAAGCTCTGATGGACAGGTTGTTAATAACCACCCCACGGGCAAAAGACTCGGCTTTCCCAGTCATCAGAGTTAGAGGAATCGGGATTACCATAAATTATCCTAGGTGGTAACTCCCAGGTACTTCTGTAGAAGTTAGATGCATCCATGGGCCACAAATGCCTTTAGAGATTTACTCTCTTGGTCATCGACCATCCTCTTAGAAGCGGACTCAGTCAGCCACCCGGGTTAATGAAAAACACTTGACATAATAAACCCCTGGATCGGTCTCGCCTGTTTCTACGTTTCACGTCTGTGCGTACCCACGGGCCAGTTAATATCAAAACTTAAAGAATATCCCCCTTCATAATAGTTGTAGATAATTGAGATTCATACTACTTACAATGTTGTTTGTATCTTGTGAAGAATATTTTTTTCAGGACAGTAGATCTTTGCACATATTACACATGTTAGAGTAGATTATACATTTTAATTATTGTTTATAATTAAATAATCTGCTTATCTCATGAATGTCCTGTTTTATTTTATTATACATTGTTTATTCGTGTACCTAATAGTTTGTTATGAAACCGACCCATTTCATGGGCAGGTGATGAGTAGGATTTTACCAACGACCGATGACACGATGCAATATGACTCAATATTTTCTCTTCTTTCTGTTGGCGTCTTGGCTCTGAGTTTTGAGTTTTCTCTAGATTTTTAGATTATGGGAAAAATTGTTTATTATTGTAATAAATTATAGATTTTATTAATAATCTATTATTTTGTTACCTTACTTCCCTTGAGTAGCTATTTCATGAGTAATGATGATTGTATAGCTAACGTGCTCAGAATTTGTTAACTTGTGCTCCTTTCTAAATTACTTTCATTGTCGATTTTAAAAGTAAAAACTTTAATCTTTGAAAGTTTTTTCATTAATGTTTTTGAAATCACAAGTTGAAATTTTGGGGCGTTGCTTTTGAAAATTTGGTTAAGGACCTCTCGACTTGCAAGATGTTTTCACGCATAGCGAATGGACGCACGGGGGTACATATGGGTTAGGGCTGATTCCCCCAGAAATCACCTTAGGTGTTTCCAACCAAGTATGTTGACTAGGGGCTAGGTGAGTGAATGCATAGGCACCAACGAATGAGTTTAGATGTTGCTCTTCGTTATGGTGTTCAATCATCAACTGGTCTTCAGACTGGGGGCCGCAAGGTCTTGTTCCTTCAATGGTGAGGTTTTTCTATGTCATACGCATGGAGCCATAATACGCTTCATGACACGCAAGGCTAAGGCAAAGTTTATGCTTGTTTTGAAAGTAATAGCTGATATGGGACGGTCATGCACTAAGCGGCATAGACTACATGGAATGTGCATTTGGAAATGTGCTTGATCAGCTTTTGCTGGGCAGCTGCGTACGAAGTGGTGCACAGAGCCAATGAAAATGATTCAACATATGAAAATGTGTTGGTACATGACCTTTGGCTGTTAAGCTGGGCAGCTTAGCGCGTCACGGGTTTGTGAAGCATTCTATGCATGTGACAGAGCGATAGATAGGCTTGTTACGGTAAGAAAGGACTGTCGTGCCACACTATCTTATTGAAAAAAAAAGCAAGCCCGTGACACTAGCAATACGGCAAGAAACCTGTGGTAGCAAACCTGTTTATGAGGAAACTCACCAACCAATAGTCAAGTCAATTTTAGACCCAAATTGATAGCATTGAAAAAGAAAAAGTTCCTTTTGTCAACACCATTGTGGCATCATTTAGTGTCAATCTACTAATCCACACAGTTTGATGTCAAATGATAACTTAAGACACTAGAAGTGTACACAAACATGAAACAATTTAGTATATGTACCATAGCAAGAAGTGGGTACAAGAAGTGACAGCAAAACGTGAATCGAGTAAAAGGTGTTTAAGAAATGCCTTCATTTTGTGAAGCTTAGCGTTTAAGCATCATAAGGAAAGCAAGTGGCAATGGAAGCAACGCAAAAGAATTCTTAGTACTAATACGAAAAATAGTCAAAACTTATCCTCTTACTTGGACCCACTTTAAGCCTCCTTATAAAGAATACCTAGCATACAAGTAGGTTATTATAATAATAACATGATCGGAGAAAATGTATAATCAATCTAAAATAAAATACAATTCCAACATCGGCAAACTCCGATTCTAAAGAAAAGAAGGCAAGTTTTTTTCATTTTCTAAAAGCTAGCATCTTATAACATTTTGATATATACATGACCTAGTAGAATGCTATTTTTCCAAAATTTTGTGGATATAACCCTAAGGATGTGATTTATTTGGTTTGTATAGTAGAAAACAGGTTTTGAATAATGTGTTTGTGACATGTAAGCAGGTTTTTCAAGTCTTTAAAAATGAACATAAGATAATGTATGAAAATTTCATGACTCTAAAAATCATATTTTTACATAAAAAAAACATAATCTAAGCTGTAACCATAGCAAACCATGAATGACATGCAACACATACGCCCACCCATATAGATTAAGTGAGGCAGCCCTTTAATGCACCATTACATGATAAGACTGACACCCTATCAGCACACAAGGCTGACAACATAGGATTTGTTCCTAAGGCAGAAGTTAAATCCCACTCTTTGGTAAATTGGTCTCGCTCGGCCTCTTGATCGTGAGGGTTTGGAGATTCAAAATCCCCATTTATTCAACAAGGCACCTCTAGCTAACAAAACTAGTGTTTCAGCAATGTCAATCCTAATGAGTGAATTAGCGTATCAATCACTTGAGCAGTGAGAGGATGGCGTCTTGTGCGTGTTAGCAGGGGATTGTGACTTGAATTCAGGTGGTGAATGCTGAAAATTTGTTTGGAGAATCTGGATTCTCACCACGTGGAAGCTAATTTGGAGAGCGCAATAATCAGATTTTCAGTGGTGTGCAGGCCGATTAAGCTGCAATTCTCGAGTCATTACACTGGGTCGTGACTGACAGGGCCCACAGGAAATGGCTTGATCATCCGTTGAAGTGGATTGGCAATCGCCGGGCACTAATCTGAACATCACCATTTTCCATGTTTCTTGAACTGTGTTTACTCATGACTTAAGCTGGAATGGTGAACAGCAACTTGGGCCTTCTACTGCACACCGTTATTCTTAAACTGTGGTCCTATTCCATACAATCACAATTGGGAGATGTAGGCCTGAGACTCTGCAAGAGGCTTTCACTCAGGGGGCTGATCTGCAGTCTGGTGGGCAGCTGAATTGATGCCAAAGAGATCAGATCTGACTGTGGCTAGTTCTCTGTTTTTCTGCAGCAGCTGAATTGAAATGAATGGACTGTAACTGTTTTTTCTGTTCCTTGTTTTTCTGTGGCAGCAAGTGATACCTCATCACTTGCTGCAGCACTGTAATGCTTAATTCTTTCAACATGTTAATGAAATATTATTTCTTTAAAAAAAAAAAGACAACACAGGATCTGTTCACAATATCATTAATTTCTTACAAGACAATCAATTGCATAACACATTATCTCACGGACTAATTAAATGGTCCTTTCACTTTCCTTTTGTGACAGTAACTGAGTTTTTGCTTCCTGCTTTCTATAATGATACAGAGGCAAAAGAATCACTTCAAAGAATCCAATTAGCCTGATCATGGTATGAAGAACATACATAAGCAATATCCAATGTAAGAATCTCAATTCCAAAGAAAATTCAACTTGAGACTTAGCTTTGCCAATCGACATAACTTGGCCTGGAAGAGGCAATCTGAGGCTATTTCGCATCCAAGGCCTGAGACAGCTTGCTTATGGAAGAGCCCTGGCCCAGGTTTGTTGACATTGAATTCCAAGACCAAAGTGGCATGCATCACATAGACAAGTGGCAAGTGATTGGAGACAACTCGGGTTTTCTTTATTTCAACATTTCATGTATGCAAAAACAACATCGGTGATACTGAACTGCCTCCAGCTCTGGTCTTGTCAAGTCCAGTAAAGAAACAGAATTAGAACTTGCAAAATTGACTGCAAGTTTAGCTCGATCTCAGGTTCACCCCAGAAGCTTCAACGATTGCCATGATATACTTACGCATGTCATCAATCCAATTTATACTTCGCTTTTGCACCTCGGTAAGCAACTGCTTATAATCTTTCAGTGTCGTCTCAGATAAAGGTTCTAGGAACTCACACCTGTCCAGAATTTCTGGTGGTGGCATTCCAGCAACAAGATTTGTTTCGAGTTGGGGTTTCCCCTTGTACGAATATTGAGCACTTTTAGGTAGAGAAGTATCTTCAAGGCCAAAGGGCAGGGCCCCAGGAATAACCTCCTGTTGGAAAGGTATCGCTCTTGCAGCTTGTAGGCAGAACTCGAACCACTGGTGGATAAGAGGGGATGGACCTCGAATGCGGCCACCAATCTGATCAGTTACCAAGCCAGTTGCAGCAGGGATGGACTGCGGATAGATATAGCAGACAAGCCACTATGATTCAAAATATATTATAATAAGAAAATGATGCAACAGAACGGGGCTCCCTAATTGAACAAACCAAGTTCAGTATCAATCATCAAAAGACATAAATCAATAGATTTGTCTAATGTGTGCAACTGGGGAAAATCAATGTTGGACACAGGCCAACACTCTAGTGGACAGTCACTCACCCCACCTGAGCTAATTCTTGAGACAAACTCATGACTCAGCTATCACTCAGCCATTATTACTTGATCTGGTATCTCAGTTTACAATTGGATGAAATGCACCATGTCTAACTAACAATCTCTAATTGAATAATTTTCTGACTTGCAGTTGTCTATTGGAATCAAAGATGCACAATAGGAACAACAAACATACCTAACAATTTTTTCTATGCATGCATGTGCATGGGTGTGTATGAAGTATGTACATGCACATGCATGCATGCATTATAAGCATACAGACACTCCGCACCCTAACACGTCAAACCATGATCCCAGTGAGGACACAACACAGATAACCCCAGAAGCAAATGCTTGCAAGTTCATGTATGATGTATCAATAATATGATAAAAAAGAAGATAGAATACTAATGTCAACATTTCTGTTCACAGGATTAATGGATTAATAGTTAATAAAAACAAAAAAGTAGGTTCTTGTTTACACAGGCATTATGCCATGGGAAAATCCAGAAATCAATACAAAGGACAAAATGGATTTGAATATTTAAATATAGAAGAAACTTACCCATAAGTCTGCCCACAAACTGGTTCCAGACCTAGGAACAATTACTGCCACATCTGACAAGCGCCTGGCTGCAGGAAGGATATCGCTACTCCATCCAACTGCAACCCAAACCTCTCCAGCTCCAAGTGCCTTTAAATAGTGGACACTGTCAAATAGACGGACCTATGAAAAAACAGTTACCAGATGTGAGTGCCACCGAAAAAATAGTATACATAAAGAACCATTCGAGGTACTTTTGTAGCATATGCATATATCATACTTTCTAATTCTGTAATTTCATAGGATTTTTTATTTCATTTCTTGTACTGAAAGCACAAGAATATATTTTTTTTCTCCTCCCACTTGTTTAACAGTCTTTACCTCTACATTTCCCTTGCTTTCTCCTTCTTGTCGGGCAGACAACTGATAGAATTGGTACCTCACTATCATCCAAAGTATACGCAAAGAAGATAAGACGAAAGGATTAGGGGCTGCTGTTCCTTCTATTCAATGATTCCCAATGAGGGGACGTGAGCCTGTCCTTGGCATTATATAGAGAACAATACAAGTCGGTTTGGAAACCCAGCTCAAAAAGGAAACCCAATACAATAAGAAACCCAACATAATAAGAAAACCCAATGCAATAAGGAAACCAGGTGCAACGGTTGTTGTATCGGATCTCGGTTTGAATCTGTATCCAAACCCATATCCAATATTGGCATTTGTTAATAGTTTCCCTCAAGTTATACATGATAATCACCATGGACAACTTGGACTTCAAATACCAAAACCTTTGATTTGCTGCAATCTGATTCTTTGAATCGATGAATCTAGCTTCAAGCTCACCATCTTCAATTTTTACTTTTGATGAAAGTGCTAATCAATTTCTATATGCTTGGTCTTTTCATGATAAACAAGGTTCAATAAGATTTTGATGGCACTCTGATTGTCATAAAATAAAAGTGATCTAGGGACTATCTCATCTAGCTCATGTAACAAACTTCTTATCCACATCAACTCACTGAGGTTGATGCTGCTATGGCTTGATATTCAGCTTTTGTGCTTGATCGTGCTATAGCTTGTTGTTTCCGACTGGACCAAGAAACTAGATTTCTTTCAACAAATATACAATAACATGAAATTGTTCTTCTCTCATCTGGATCCCCTGCCCAATCAGCATCTGAATAGGCCATAACTATGAGAAGAACTTCCCTATGATCTCTTTTCTTATAGAACAAACCATCCTCCAGGGTGCCTTTTAAATACCAAAGAATTTGTTTCACTGCTTCTATATGTGTAGTTTTTGGTTGATACATGAATTGAGACACATGGTTCACTAAACATTTGACCTTGTAAAGGTAAGATATTGCAACATGACAACAATACACCTATATTCAATAGGATCATTATACAACTCTCCATTATTAACACTCAATTTTTGGTGTACTGGGACAGGAGTTAACAACAGCTTATAATCAGACATACCTGTTTTGCGTAAGAGATACATAGTGTATGTTGAGTTAAGACCATAGCATATTTTATTTTATCAACTTCAACTACCAAGAAGTATTTCAACTAACCAAGATCCTTCGTTTTAAAATGTTTATCAATTCAAGAGAATGTGTCGTGGTGTATGTTGTTTGCTGATGATATTGTTTTGATTGATGAGTCTAGAGCTGGGGTTAATGCTAAGTTAGAATTATGGAGACAGACTTTGGAAGCAAGAGGTTTTATGTTGAGTAAGAGTAAGACAAAATATATGGAATGTCAGTTTAGTAAGCAACGAAGTAGTGATGAGAGTGTAGTGAAGCTTGGTGAGCAAGAAATAGCGGTGGATGACTGTTTCAAATATTTGGGATCTATCATTCAAAAGAATGGAGAAATTGATAGAGATGTAAATCATAGGATTAAGGTTGGGTGGATGAAATGGAAAAGTGCAACTGGAGTGTTGTGCGATCGTAGAATGCCATTGCGGTTGAAGGGGAAGTTTTATAGGATGACAATTAGACCCACTTTACTATATGGTACGGAATGTTGGGCTGCCAAGAGACATCAATTTCAAAAAATGAGTGTAACTGAGATGCGTATGCTTCAATGGATGTGTGGAAATACACTAAAAGATAAGATTCAGAACGAGGAAATACGTAATAAGGTAGGCGTTGCATCCATTGAAAATAAGATGAGTGAGAATCGTTTACAATGGTTTGGGCATATTCGGCGAAGTCCTAATGATGCTCTGGTTAGAAGGATGGAGAAATGGGAAAATATATTAGCTAAAAGAGGTCGGGGTAGGCCTAAGAAGACTTGGATGGAGATGATAAGAAAGGATATGAATGCTTTGAACCTCACCGAGGACATGACATTGGATAGAAATGATTGGAGGAAAAGGATTCATGTGGAGGACCCAGAATGATTTTCTTTTTGGTTCATATCTCCGACCCCAATTGTTTGGGATGAAGGCGTTGTTGTTGTTGTTGTTGTGATCACTTCTTTTATTTCTTGAATATGTTTATCTGAGCTCCCTGTAATAATAACATCATCCACGTATATTAGCAAAACAATCATATATCCCTTACCTTTGTGGATAAACAAGGAGTGATCAAGTGAGTATCTGCAAAAGTTATGTATTTGTATTTTCAAAAAAAAAACTCTCCAACCAAGAACGAGAGGCTTGCTTTAGGCTATATATAGCCCTCTTAAGTTTACACATGTATTCAACTGAATCATTTTCAGTGTATCCCCATGGTTGTTCCATATAAGCATTTTCTTTCAAGTCTCCATGTAGGAAGACATTCTTAACATCAAGTTGGCTCAGCATCCAACCATAATCCACTGCTAGAGACAAGATGATATGTATTATCCTCATTTTAACCACAAGGTTAAATGTCTCGGCATAATCCATGTCATATTCTTAAGTGAAACCCTTTGCAACAAATCGAGCATTATACCTTTCAATAGTCCCATCTGGTTTATATTTAATCTTATAAACCCACTTAGATCCTATCACATTCTTATATGGAGGCCTTTTAACAAATTTTCATGTTTGACATTCACGCAATACTTTCATTTCATCATTCATGGCTTCAACCCATTTCTTATTTTGGATAGCTTGAGAATAGAAAATTGGTTCTTCTTGTTTTTCTATTTGCACAAGGAAAGCTTGATGATCTGCACTAAAATTTTCATAACTTACGCATCTGTCAACAAGATGTCTAACCCTGTTTGATCTTTTAAACTCTAGTTGTGTTGCGATTTCATCACACAGACTGGTGGTGTCTTCATGATTGCATAAGTTTCCTTATTCTTGTCCCACTTCATTATTAGTTGCCCTTTGTGCCCCAACTTCAAAACTAGTTGTCCTTGTATTTCTTATGGTATATACACGTCCTTCTTTATATCTCACATTCGCAACTACACTTTCTTCAGAGAAGGTAGGAACTTTCCTTTCTTGCCCTTTCTTGCTTGTCACTTTCTAGAACTCCTTGTGATATGAAACTTTCATTGGGTCCAGAAAAAAGTTCTTCACTTAACCACGGCTCATAATATTCAATGTTGCCCTCATGTTTTCTGAACTTGTTCTACAAAAGAATCATACTCGAAGGAACTTTCGTCGAATACTAAATTTTTCGAAATGTGAATATATCTTTATATCATAGCACCTGAAGCCTTTATAACTATCAGCATAGCCAACAAATTTACAATCATAAGCTCTAGGTTCAAACTTATTCTTTTGGGATTTATCTATATAACATAGCAAATACACCCATAGGCTCGTAGAGAATCATAATGAGGATGTTTCTCAAACAATGCATAATAGGGAGACTTATAATTTAGAATCTTTATAGGCAACACATTTATAATGTGTACAGTTGAATAAAAAGCTTTTGTCCAAAGATATAAAGGAATTTTTCTAGCATGTAACATTACTAAGGCACTTTCAACAACATGACGATGCTCTCTCAACCAGCCCATTTTATTGAGGGGTGTAAAGGCAAAATACTCTCTTATTGATTCCATTATTTTCAAGATAAATAATGAATTGCTTCAAAGAGTACCCTCCTCCACCATCACACTGAAAATTTGGAATGGACATGGAGAATTGATTTTTAACTCCATTATTTTCAAGATAAGTAATGAATTCCTTCGAAGAGTACTTCCCTCCACTATCACATTGGAAATTCACAATGGACATGGAGAATTGTTTTTTAACTAACAAAATGGCATGTTTATGTTTCAAAAAATATATTCACATATAACGAGAAAAGTTATCAATAAAGAAAACATAATAATGGCTACCAAAAGGAGAAGCAATGGGTGTTGTCTCATATATCAGAGTGCATGATTTCAAAAGGTTTCAAAGCTCTTTCGTTCAATGAATCAAAAGGAAGTACATTACTCTTTGCAATTTGACAACTTGGACAAATGACATTAGCAGACTCACATTCTAAACTACACTCGAGAATGAGTTTATTAGAAACCAATCTTTCAATGAAACCATAACTACAATGACCAAGACGATTGTGCCAGACATTGGCATTATTTGACCTAAAAGTACTAAACAAAATGGATGGATTGAATTACTCTAGACTAAGCTTCGAAACAAAACCAACTGACTTGAATGCGTGATCTTCTTTGAAGATGTATATATTTTTTGATCTTTTGCTCTCAGCGAATATCTTCTTCGTGTGAAGATGCCTGACACAAACAAAGGATGGAGTGAATACCATACATGAATTGGTATTATCCACAAGTTTAGAGACAGAAATAAGACTGTTCTTGATGTTGGGAACAAAAAAGACATTGGAGAGATTTAAAGAGCTAGACTTAAATAAAGGAATAGACACGTTTTTAGTGTGTGTGATAAGGTCACGAGTCACATCTCCAGTAACAATACTATCTTAACCATAATAAGGAACCAAAGTTAAGAACTTACCCTCATCACCTGTAATGTGGTTGGCAACTCCAGAAACAAGATACTAGACTACTTGCTCATTCTGCTTTAAATTGAGCCCAGCAAGGGCAACAGGTAGCAATTGCTTATCAATTGGGAATTGACCTTGTCCACTACTATGTGCACTACTCTGACCTCTAAATTGGCTCTTGCCTTGATTCTTGTTTTGTGTTGTCCCTTGATTATATCTAGGATCATCCTTAAACCAACAATTTGCTTTGACATGACCTGACTTTTTTCATATAAAGCAAGTAGGAATAGGATGTCTCCCTTGGGAAGCAGTGTTAGGAGCAACATTTGGTGTGGGCAATATACCTCAGCTTCCCTTATTGCCTCCATGATCACGTCTCCTACCTCCTCTAAAGTATCCACCTCTTCCACGACCTCGTGAAATATTAGTAACAAGAATATTTTGCGTTTCACTAGAGGCATCGATATCAACATAAAGAGTCATCCTATAGTGTAATAATTTAATCCTCAAATTCTCAAATGTAAGGAGCAAGTTTGGAGGAGACATAATATTCGGGACCAAAATCACTGAGAGCCAGCTGAACCATATCCTTATCTGATACTTCATAGTCAACCATAGCAAGTTGGTCAGTGATGTTCTTCAGCTTGTTGAGATACTCAATGATTGACATAGAACTTTTCTTCAAATTCTGAAATTCTTTCAAAAACATTATCCTGGATTTGAAAATTTGCGAATATGTCTGGATTAGTCTAGTCCAAAGTTGCAGTGCACTGCAATCATCATGTACTTCAATGAGCACCTTCTACAACAAAGTGGAGATGATATAGGCAACCAATGTCTGATCTCACTTCATTCATGAGATAAAATCTGGATTTCTGACATGAACAGAAGAAATCACAACCCCTTTGTCATCTTTTTGCTCTTTTAGAATATACTCTAGTGGAGGAGGAACGATGGACCCATCAAGGTGTCTAGAGAGATCTTGACTCCTAATGAAATGAGTTATTTGCCTCTTCCAAGTTAGGAAATTAGAATTATTTATTTTTTCAAAGACTTATTGGGGTAAAAAGTTGGAGGATAGAGACAAGTGTAGGTTTGGATCCATAAGGGTAGTTAGAGAGAATGAAAAGAATGGGAATATTCAGACTATCACATCCAAAAAAAAACTGCCGACCTTTTTTTTAGGTTGGAATATCAAAGCAGTCACGTACTAGAATTAATTTGATTAGAAACTTGATGTTTTTGAACCAAAAAAAAATTGAAAAAATAAATATTTGAGAACCTTCAATGTATGAGATGTGATATCTGAAACTCAAAGAAAGAAACCCACAAATCTAAGTATGCAGGTAATAAACAGGGTATGTAAATCTGAATAAGGTTTTGAATCCAAATAAGGTGCAAAGAATAACAGATTACTGGAATCTCTATGATGTCAAGATAAGAAAAGAGAACTGAAATTGACGTCAAAAGAAAAGTTCAGAAAATCAGATTAGAATCAACAATTTCAGATTCTTTTTTTTAGGTGAAGAGGAGTTATAAGCAGTCAAAACAGATTGAAAATAGCTTTAAAAGAAGAAAGAATTTAGAGAAGAGAAAGACTAAGGAGAAGAAGAAGAAAGATGGGGCATAGAGAGGGAAAAACTTGAAGAGAGGCAAACAGGGAAAAGAAATCCCAAGAGCTCTCAAGGCGTACCTTAATGGATGCAACCAGACCGCTCCTGCTATGATACCATAATAGAAATGGTACGTCACTATGATCCAAAGTATGCACAAAGAACAAGAGAAGACGAGAGGATTAGGGATTGCTGTTCCTTCTATTCCACGATTCCCAATGAAGGAACGTGAGCCAGTCCATGGCAATATATGTAAGAAAGTGAAAATACACCACAAGAACCTCTATGGTTCACAAAGAGAACTCACAAACAAATACAACCCAAAAAGGGTATAAAAACATAAAATAAATAAGTTTAATGGAGTGGGATAAAATCCCATACAAGAAGAATGCAATACAAGGAGAAATAGGAAGGATATATATAGGGAAGAGGAGAGGAGCCTCAAGGGAGTCATTGGACTCCCAACGGCTCTATTAGAGCTGTTGGAAGTCCAACGGCTCCCATGGGACTGCACCTTTTTGACTAGTCAAAAAGGGGAGGCTCTAAATGTCCTAAAAGGAGACTGATTTAGTTCTTTCTAGTTATATTTCAACTAGAAAGAACTAAACTAAATACTAACTAAAAGAAAAGAAAAATACATGAGGCCATGTGCCTATGAGATTACATATTTTAACACTCCCCCTCAAACTTAAGGTTGGATAACCGAAAGTTTGCCTAAGAGAAAGTGAAATCTAGGAGCAACAAGAGGCTTGGTGAAGAAGTCGGCCAACTGATATTCTGAAGCAATATAGGAAAGATTAATGGTGCCGCGCAAGAATTCCTCTCGAACATAATGACAATCCATCTCTATATGCTTGGTGTGTTCGTGGAATGTCCGATTGCTTGCAATATAAATAGAGTTCTTGTTGTCATAACACAAATTTGATGCTTTTGAACTTTCAACTCCCATATCAGAAAAAAGACGTCGAAGTCAGACTAATTCCATCGTGGTTGTAGTCATTGCCTTATATTCAGCTTTTGTTGATGAAAGGAAAACCTTTTGTTGTTTCTTGCATCTCCATGACACCAAGGATTCTCCCAAAAAGACACAAAACACTGTAGTTGAGTGGCGGTCATTTGGATCTCCACCCCAATCCGCATCAGTATAAGCAAGCAATTCTAAATTAGAAGTAGATAAAAATAAACCTCGAGAAATAGAATTTTTAATGTATCTAATAATGCGCAAAACTGCTCCCATATGAACAGAGGTTGGGGCATGCTGAAATTGACCGGATGTATGAACAACATGTGCAATGTCAGGTCTTGTGATGGATAAATATGATAGAGCTCTGACAAGTTTTCTATAGGGAGTTGGATTCTCGAGTGGTTCCCCATCATCAATCTTCATTTTGATTCACAATTTCAGGGGTATCAACATGTCTCTCATCTGAAATACCTGACCGACAACAATATCCAATGCAAATTTAGATTGAGTTAGCAAATACCCTCTAGGTGAGTAAGCAACTTCTATACCAAGAAAATATTTCAAGAAACCCAAATCACTCATTTCAAAGTGTGTTTTGAGAAATTTTTTAATGTCATATACTCTTTGTTTATCACTTCCGGTGATGATCATGTCGTCAACATAGAGTAGAAGAATGATAATACCTGCATTAGAATTCTTAACAAATAAAGTTGTGTCAGTAAGACAAAAATGAAAACCAAAATCAAGCATAACCTTATTAAACATGTCATACCAAGCTTTTGGAGCTTGTTTGAGACCATATAAAGCCTTGTTCAAACGAAGAATTTTCCCTTTAGGGACGTTAATTCCTGGTGGTGGGTCCATATATACTTCTTCAGCTAAATTTTCATTTAGAAAAGCATTTTTTACATCCATTTGATAAATATGCCATATTTTTATTGATGCAAGCGCTATTAAAATTCTAACAGTGATCATTCTAGCTACTGGAGCAAAGGTCTCTTCATAGTCTATTTCATACTCTTAGGAGTATCCTTTTGCCACCAATCTGGCCTTCAATCTTTCATGAGTGCCATCACTCTTAGTTTTCACCTTGTACACCCAGCGACACCCAATAGGTTTCTTGTTGTTTGGAGGATGATCTTGAATGGACCAAGTATTTGTCTTTTCTAAGGCTTCTAATTTGACTTTCATAGTCTTGACCCATTCTGGTTTATTCTTGGCTCTCATAACTAGGAGGTTCTTCATAAGAATGAATTAAGGCAATAAAGACTTGATGTTTTGGTGAAAAAGACTCATATGACACAAACTTTTCAGGAACCCTCGAGATTCTAGTGGATTTCCTAGATAAAGTCACATGTTCTTGTTCCCTTATGTATTTATTCAGAGCGCATTGTCTTTCTAAGTTTCCTCGTCTAGAGTATTGAATGCAATCCTGATTGTTGCTAACAGGATCAGAATCAGTCACATCCGTCTGATCATCCAGATCAATTTCTCTTTCACTATCCTTTGGAACTAGATCCAACAAGAAGGAATATTCATCTATTTCAGTAGAGTTTTTGTTTTCAAAAAAACTTTCATTTTCTAGAAAGAATAGATTCCTTGAGACATATAACTTGTTATTTTTAGGATCAAAACACCTGTATCATTTTTTATGACTTGCATATCCTAAAAATACACAGGAGAAAGCTCAGGGAGAGAATTTATCATTCCTATCTGTAAAAACAAAGCATTTGCACCCAAATACCCTCAATCTAGAATAATCAGGAGTTTGTTTGAAAAGCTTTTCAGTGGGAGAAATATTGTTTATCGATGATGAGGGCATTCTATTAATAAGATAAATAGCAGTCAAAATTGCTTCGGCCCAAAACACCTTAGAAACTTGATGTGTAATAAGTAACGTTCTAGTTGTTTCTATAATATGTCTGTGTTTTCTCTCAGCTAACCCATTTTGTTGAGGGGTATAGGGGCAAGCTTTTTTGTGTGAAATTCCATATGAGTTCAAATATTCTTTAAATTCAATGGACAAAAATTCTCCCCCTGAATCAGTGCGAAATATTGAAATATCATTTTTAAATTGATTTTTGACCATATTATGAAATATTTGAAAAAAATGAGAACACTTCAGACTTGTGTTTGAGGAAGTAAATCCAGGTATATTGAGTAAAATCATCTACAAAAATGACATAATATAGAAAATCACCTTTTGAAATAATCGGTGCAGGACCCCAAACATCAGAACGAGTGGTCGAGTAGAAACAAAAGTTCTTTCTTGAAATGGTAGTCGTTTCATTTTTCCAAGAATACATTTTTCATAAGTGAAAGCTTCAAAATTACAAAAAATTTTCATGTTTGGAAAATACCGAAGCTTGGATATACAAGGATGACCAAATCTTTGGTCTAAAAGATCCAAGCCCAATTTTTGAACATTGCAGCATAATGTTTTCTTGGATAATTCCAAAAAGTCCATGTAATACAATCCTCCTTCTATATGGCCTTCCCCAATCAGCTTCCTTGACTGGTGATCCTGTACTTGACAATCATGAGAAGAGAAGGAAACTTTACACCCATGACCAGTTAATTGTGAGACAGATAAGAGGTTTAGATTAAGCTTAGAGATATATCTAATTTTTGGAACACAAAAGCCTTTTGAGTTTGGAGAGCTATTTTCGAAATTCTCTATTCCTTTTATCTCAAGGGTTGATCCATCCGCAGTCAAAACATTCAATCCACTTGAGTTATAACAGTGTGACAGTAATTTTAAATTTGGTGTCATGTGAAAGGAAGCACCAGAGTTAAGAAGCCATAGGGGTTTACCTGGATCGGAGATGCCAACAGAAGAAACAACAACTCCAGCAGAGGAATAAGTTCCTTTAAGGAGAGGTTGTAGAGCCTCCACCAGCTGAGTTAGAGACATATTTTCAATCGATGTCTTATTGGATTCTCTCGTTGATTCCGCAGTAGCTACCTTCTTCTCATAAGGTTTTTTCAACTTTGGACAGTAAGTTTTAACGTGTCCTGGTTCATGACAATAATAACAAATAACTTTTCTTCTTTGAAAATCGCCTCCTTGCCTTTCATTATTTGTCCTCCCAATATGTGGTGGTTTGTATGTGCGAATGTGATTGTCGGGTCTTGATACAGCTAGAACTGTATCATCATCACTCTTGGTGACTCGTTTCTTGAGTCTATTTTCTTCCATACTTTGCTTTTCAATTGCATCTTCAATAGAGGGAACATTTCCCCTATCTAGAAGAGCGAACTTGGTTGTTTCAAATTCGGGTCTCAACCCATTAATAAATTGAAAGAAATGCTCCGCATTTACTTGATTTTGGCGAAGCTCAATATCTTGTGGACAATGTCACTTTGGTTCAAGAAGATCCAACTCTTCCTATAACTAGGATAAGCTATTATAGTACTCTCTAATACTCTTCTTCCCTTGAACCATATTCCAAATTTTTTCTTGCAAATTACAAATGTGAGCAATATCTTTAAGAGAATACATTCTCTTAAGGTACTCTCATGCATCATTGGCGTGTTCAAATTTTGCGAGGCTTGAACACTTCTTTATATCCATACTAGAGATTAGCCAAGACATGATCTTGGCGTCACCCATTCTCCATTCTTTCTAATTTTTTTCATACGTGGAGATAGCCTTAATTTTTTCTACCTCCGAAAGAGGTACTTCTTTACCTCCTTTAGTTAGAGTTAGTTGAGGTTCCTCATCGGTTCCATCAACTAAGCCCCATAAACCTTTTCCCCAAGTGAGATGCTTCATGATAGAAGCCCATGTTACATAATTTGAACCGTTGAATTTTATGGGCTTAATGGTGACATTATCATTGTCATCCATTTTACAATCTTGAGAAAGAGAGGGAAGAAGAAAAACAAGTAGGAAAGGTAATACTTTTACCACAAGGAACAAGAATAGGTAGCCTTCCAAGCTTTTCACGGCCACACATAATCAATTCTTCAAAGAGCCTTCACTTTCTTGAAAAAAAAGCTTGAATGGCACGCTTCCTAATGCACGTCTACCAACGGCTCTGATACCATATAAGAAAGTGAAAATACACCACAAAAGATATCTCTCAGCAAGTTCTCACAAATACACCACAAGAACCTCTATGGTTCACAAAGAGAACTCACAAACAAATACAACCCAAAAAGGGTATAAAAACATAAAATAAATAAGTTTAATGGAGCGGGATAAAATCCCATACAAGAAGAATGCAATATAAGGAGAAATAGGAGGGATATATATAGGGAAGAGGAGAGGAGCCTCAAGGGAGTCATTGGACTCCCAACGGCTCTATTAGAGCTGTTGGGAGTCCAATGGCTCCCATGGAGCTGCACCTTTTTGACTAGTCAAAAAGGGGAGGCTCTAAATATCCTAAAATGAGACTGATTTAGTTCTTTCTAGCTATATTTCAACTAGAAAGAACTAAACTAAATATTAACTAAAAGAAAAGAAAAATACATGAGGCCATGTGCCTATGAGATTACATATATATGAGATTACATATTTTAACATTATATAGAAAATAATATAATTGGGTTTGGAAACCCAGCACAGGGAAACCCAATACAATAAGAAACCCAACATAATAAGGAAACCCAATGCAATAAAGAATCCAACACAATTAGGAAACCAGGTGTAACCTTGGTTGTCAAAGGCGCTAGGTGGAGCCTAGGCGATGAGCCCCTAAAAAGACTAGGGGGGGCCTAGGTGTACCCCAAATAAAAAAAAAATAATCATACAAAATATGTAAACAAACTACTAAAATTAATAACAAACATGTATACAACATAAAATCAATCAACAATAGACAAATAATAACCTATGTCACAGGGATTCGGCTAGCAGGGTGCCGCACCCGCGTCGACGCGACTCAATGCGGGTGCGGCACCGGTTGCGGTCAACCCAATCCTGGGTGCGGTTCATTTTTTTTTTGGAATTTTTTTTTTAAAAATTGCCCAAATGGGCAGCAAATTTTTAAAAAAAAAAATTATGCTGACAGCAGCTGTTCTGTCAGCTGCGGAGAGCTGCAGCAGCTGTCTGTCAGCTGCTGTCAGCAGCTGACAGCAGTTGTTCTGTCAGCAGCTGACAACTGCGAAATTTGAAAAAACCCGCATGTTCCCCCGACCCCCTTTATATATATATATATATATCACATTTTTGCCCCTGCCGCACCCCCGCACCTGGGTTTTTTGGAAGTGCCGAATCCCCGCACCCGCGCCCGCACCCGCACCCGCGCCCGCACCCACACCCATGTGACATAGATAATAACATGTCGAACACTCTAAAGCAATTATATTACATAAAAACAGTCAAATAGATAACTCATGCACTTATAGATTATAAATGAATTAAGTACACAAATATGTATATATATATAATTATATATATAGTATAAACATTGAATATTATAAATTTATAATATATGTTTATGATATGTTAATATATATAATTATATACATTTATACAAAAAACATATATATATGTGTGTGCAACTGCGCATCAAACCGAGAGACTACCTCGGCTAGGCTGCCATGCGGCGCCTAAGCTCCATCTTTGACAACTAAGCAGAGGGGTGAAAGGAGGACAAAGAAGAAAAAAAGAAGGTAAAAAAAAAAAAAAAAGAAATGAGAGAATAAAAGAAGAAAGCTTTTGAGGTGGGAGGAAGAAGAAAAGAATTTTTTTTTTTTTTTTTTAAAAAAATATAACAATTATGTTCATGCGGCTTAGGCATGAACAGCCTAGGCACTGCCTAGGCAGCCTAGGTAAAAAAACAGGGGCCTACCACCTAGACTCATAAGCCTAAGTGGTGACCCTACACCTAGCCAGCCTAGGTGCAGCTTTTGACAACTAAGGGTGTAACGTCTGCTGTATTGGATCTAGGTTTAGATCCGGATCCAAACCCAGGTCAAATATTATCATCTCTTAATAACAACTGGAACAAGGAAAGAGAAGAAAAAAGAAGAAATGTAATATAAACATTGTTATCTCTTGTGTGACATATTCCTCACAAAAGCTTTCTCCTTATAAAGCGACAATACAATTATATATGCTCCATAGCAATTGACCCACCATAGGACATGGAAAAGTTCACTCCTTATGGAAATGAATGTAAGTAAATTTTATTTCATGTTGCTAATCCAGTAGGTTCAATTAAAAAAAAATAGCATTTGACTCGTTATAATATATGAAAAATTAATTATTTATGAAATGAATGTAAGTGCTTCTTAACATACCTCGGGTTCATATTATGGTCAGTTTTTTCTCTTAAGCCAAGAAAATGAAAATGAGATTTTGTAATAAAAATTTGATATGTATTGTGTATGAAGAAATGATAACAGAGGAGCTTGTCACCAGAAGTCGCCCATATAAGAAGCAGATCATGGCCCTCAACATTCATGACTTAACTTGATGCACAACCCACCCATTAAATCAAGCTAATTAGTTAATTCATAGGATCTTAATGATCAATTTAATATGAAACATTAAATATACTAAGAAAAAAGGAAATAGAAAGGAAGCAGCTTGTCCAAAGCATCATCATGGTAAAAGTAATGATAAGAAAATGAGCATCTATTTTCAGACGTTAGAACCTGTCTCTGAAGAATGGTCAGGTTGTGAATAACAGCATCTCGACCACCACTGATTTGTGTCTCAAAATCCTTTGTATTGTATGATCCCCCCATATATTTCAAAACTGCACCAACAACTTCCCTTGGAGCATCAACCATTGAAATTTTTCCAGCAAGTTCAGGCCTCCAGAGGTCATGCCAATCCTGCAGTTTTTTATGTTTTTCTGTAATGTAAGTCGCAAATAGGCCATAGAAAAGAAAAAACAGCAATTCATGAAATAGCAATATACCATGAAGCAAATGACAACTGAAAATTGGACTGAAAAGTTCAAGCTACACATGACCAAACATAGTCAAAATGGCTAGTGGCCTAACAGAATCTTAATAAAGGCATGGCCGCAGGGGAAGATTAGACCACCCAGACCAATGCTACTAGTTCTAGTGTGATTGAATGTTTCTCAGTGCCACAGACCCTGCTGTCTGAATGAATCACGTAGGTAACAGTATTGTACGTTTAAAAAATTGTATTAACAAGATGAACTTTCACTACCGCATCTAAAGTCTCAAATTCGATACAAAACCACTACATATCACTATATATTCTACAATATATGTTAAATTGTACATACATATATACATTTGTATATGGTATAGTATATATGTATATACATATATACATATATATATATATATTATATATATATATATATATTTTAGATAAATATATATATAATATATAAATGGGGAAAGTCAATTGATTTGACTTTCACCCCAATGGGAGCCCTTCACCCACTTGTTATGCGCTCTCTCTCTCTCTCCATTTTACTCTAACTCTTCTCTCATTTTTGTGTATAAATAAGGGTATTCTCCCCTTTGTAAAGCATGCCTTTGGCACATTTATTCCATTGAATAAAAGATATTTTTTATATTGTGCCTTATTGTGTATCCCTTTTTTGTAGCATTTGTAAGAGCGTTCCTTTATAACACTTTTGTGGTTCTCTTTGTGGGTTTTGTAAGTGTGTTCTTTAGAGAACACTTTTGTTGCCATCTACTTAAGTTGAAGATTGGCGGACTTTTGGTTCGTGATTGAAGTCTTCTTGAATCTTTACATGGTTTCAGAGCTTGAAAGTATTAAAGCTAAGCTCATTTGAAGACTCTTCTTCAAGGTGTTGGTGATCTTGCAAGGGTTCAAGTGATCGTGTTAATCAATTGGTGGAGTACTCGTGTTCCTCATATTTCTTCTTTCTCCTCATCTTTTCTCTTCTCTATTTATCCTTCTCTTTCTCTCCTCTTTTGTTAGCCCTTGCAAAAATGGATGATACTGATAATATCACCATTAAACTCATAAAACTTCATGATTTCAATTATGTAGCATGGACTTTTATTATAAAGCACTTTATTTGAGGAAAAGAGTTATAGGGACTAGTAGATGGATTTGATCTATGGTCCAAAGAGATAAAACTATTAGAGAATACTATAATGACCTTTCCAAACTTTCGAAAGAATTAACTCTCTTAGAAACAAAATGGTATTATCCCAAAGATATAGAACTCCGCCGAAGACAAATAGATGTGGAACATTTTCCCCAATTTATCAACAATCTAAAACCGGAATTTGAATCTACCAAGTCTATTCTCCTCCATAGAGGAAAAGTTTCCTCTATTGAAGATACTATACAAGAGTTGAGTATGGAGGAAAATGTATTGAAAAAGAGTGAAGATGAATCGGTCTTGACCGTTTCTAGACCGGTAAATTATGTTTGTGCATATAAATCACCTCACTATAGAAGACAAAGAAATGACTTTGATAGAAAGAAAATCATTTGTTATTATTGTCATGAACCGGGATACACTAAGCCTCAATGTCCTAAACTAAAAAAGACATTTGAAAAGAAGGTTGCTTCGGTTGGATCTCCACAAGAGTCAAAACGACATTTTCACATCCCAAGAATCATCCATTGGAAGCATGTCTCTAGCTCAACTAGTAGAAGCTCTTCAATTTCTTCTCAAGGGAGCAACTTCTTCAACTGAAGCCATTGTGTCATCTTTTTCTAATCTCGGTAAATTTCCTTGGCTTCTCGATTCTGGTGCATCCTTTCACATGACCCCAAACTATGATATATTATCTGAATATCATAACAACTCAAGTGTATCAAATGTCTTTACGACCGATGGTACATCTCTTCAAATTGAAGGAATAGAGAATTTTGAAAAAGATTCTTTACAACAACAACAACTACGCCTTCATCCCAAAACAATTGGGGTCGGCGATATGAACCAAAAAAGAAAATCATTTTGGGTCTTCCACATGAATCCTTCTCCTCCAATCATTTCTATCCAATGCCATGTCCTCGGTGAGGTTCAAAGCATTCATATCCTTTCCTATCACCTCCATCCATGTCTTCCTAGGCCTACCCCGACCTCTTTTAACTAATATATTTTTGTTAAAATATATATATATATACATATACTTATATATATATATACATTCGTATATATATACATATATGTAATGAAATATGCGGAAGAATCCAAGAATGCTAAAGCATTCACTATGTCCCACACGGACAAATGCAACAAGCATAAGAGAGGAGATCCACTAAGGGATATACGAAGGGCCTTATAAAAAGGCTACACACATGAAAAATAATATCACTATTATTGAAGAGGAGCTCTCTAGAGCAATACGACATACAAGGGGGGTTCCCCCTATTTATAAGAAAAGGAGACCAAAGGGGCTCCCAATAGAGTCGTTGGGAGCCCCCAACGGTCACAATTGTGACCGTTGGGGGCCCCAACGACTCCATTGTGGGGCCCCTTTTCGGTATCCAAAATTACATTTAAAAAATAAAAAATAAAAAAGCAGTGAAATAAAAGAAATAAAACAAGTACCCCTATTGGGTACTTGTGAAAAGACCATAATACCCCTATCGGATATTATGGTGAATATACATCTATATTTATATATATAGATGTATTATTACATATTGTTACATATGTTTTAACACCCCCCCTCAAACTTTACGGGGGAATGACCGAAAGTTTGCCAAGAAGGAACAAGAAGCGAGGAGCAGGCAGGGCTTTGGTAAAGAAATCTGCAAGTTGATATTCTGAAGTGACATATGGCAGTGTAACTGTCCCACGAAGATATTCATCACGTACATAATGACAGTCCATTTCAATATGTTTAGTCCTCTCATGAAAGGTGTGGTTGCTGGCAATGTAGATGGCACTTTTGTTGTCGCAACAAAGCTTCGAAGCACCGGTAATTTCGACTCCCATATCTTGAAGAAGACTTCGAAGCCACACAAGCTCCATTGTAGTAGTTGTCATAGCCCTGTATTCTGCTTCAGTAGAAGACAATGAGACTTTCTGTTGTTTCTTGCACCTCCAAGCAATTAGCGAATCTCCTAGAAAAATACAAAAGCCAGTAGTTGAGATTCGATCATTTGGGTTTCCTCCCCAGTCAGCATCAGTATAAGCCAGTAAGTCTAAAGAAGAGAGTGAGGATAGGAATAACCCTTTAGTCAAAGTATTTTTGATGTAGAGAATGATCCGGAGCACAACACTCATATGCACAGATGTAGGAGCATGCTGAAATTGGCTTGCAGAGTGCACAGCATGAGCAATATCCGGCCTGGTGATAGTCAGATAGGTGAGGGAGCCTATGAGTTGCCTGTAGGGCGTAGGATCATCCAGCAGAACGCCATCCTCCAGTCGTAGTTTAGCATTGATAACCTCGGGAGTCTCCACCTTTTTGTCATCTGAAATCCCAGATTTGGAACAAATGTCTGCAGCAAGCTTCATCTGTGACAATATATACCCTCGAGGAGAGTATGCTACTTCTATACCAAGAAAGTACCTGAGAAAACCCAGATCAGACATATCAAAATTATGTTTTAACATATTTTTAACATTAAGAATACCACTTTCATCATTGCCAGTGATGATCATATCATCAACATAAAGCAGAAGGATGATGATACTATTACCTGCACGTTTAACAAAAAGAGCAGTGTCAGTATAACATGAGCGAAATCCCAATTTTAACATGATAGCACTAAATCTATCATACCAAGCCTTAGGGGCTTGTTTAAGACCATATAAAACTTTTAATAACCGAAGAGTTTGACCTTGGTTAACGCTAATTCCCGGCGGAGGGTCCATATATACTTCTTCATTCAACTGACCATTAAGAAAGGCATTTTTAACATCTAATTGGAATATAGGTCATTTCTTAGATGAGGCTACCGCTATTAAAGTTCTAACGCTTGTCATGCGAGCCACGGGAGCAAAAGTCTCCTCATAATCGATGCCATACTCTTGTGAGTATCCCTTAGCAACTAATCTAGCTTTATAACGTTCTAGAGAACCATCACTTTTAGTTTTGACTTTGTAGACCCATCGACATCCTATAGCTTTGTTATTTGGAGGAAGAAGAACTATTTCCCAAGTTTTAGCCTTATTTAAAGCATCTAGTTCAACTTTCATTGATTCAACCCAATGAGGTATATTTTTTGCTTGATTATAATGGGAAGGTTCATAGTAAGAATGCAAGGCTATTGGACAAGCTCTATAGTTAGGTGAGAGAGTTTCATATGAGACAAACCTATTAGGTGGAATTGATGTTCTAGAAGAACGCCTAAGAGAGGTTTCTTCTAGGGGTTCATTAAGCTGCAAGAATTTTTCTAAAGCACTAATAGGTTGGGCTTCCTCACGCCGAGTGTAAACTTGGAGATTGTCACCATTAGTTGGTGATACATCATTATCATGAGAATCATGAGTATTTTCTAAAACTTCCGGATGACTCAAAGAGTCATCATTTGAATCTTCTAAAAGATCATTGATAAACATATAATCAATTTCATTTGGTTTTTCCAATATTTCAAATCCATTTTCATCTTCTAAAAAGGTCACATCTTTGGAGACAAATAATTTATTGTTTTTATGGTCAAAGCATCTATAGCCCTTTTGATTTTCACCATATCCTAAAAATACACATTCTATTGCTTTAGGTGACAATTTATCTCTTTTATGTAAAAGAACAAAGCATTTACACCCAAAAATTCGAAGACGATTGTAGTCGGGTGTCATATTAAAAAGTTTTTCATAAGGAGAGATATTGTTCAATTTTGAAGATGGCATCCTATTGATTAAATAGGTGGAGGTTAACACGGCTTCGACCCAAAAATTTTTAGGAATATTTTTAGAAATGAGTAAGGATCTAGTGGTTTCCAAAATATGTCTATGTTTTCTTTCCGCTAGACCGTTTTGTTGAGGAGTTCTTGGACAAGATTTTTGATGACAAATGTCATGTTGTTTTAGATATGATTGAAAATCATTTGATAAGTACTCTCCACCCGAATTGGATCTAAGAATGGATATTTGACTTTGAAATTGATTTTGAACTTTTGCATGAAATTCTTTAAAGAAGTTAAAAACTTCCGATTTAAAGTTAAGAAAATAAATCCATACTTATCTAGTATAATCATCAATAAAAGTAACATAATACGAATAACCACCTTTGGATAGAACCGGAGATTGTCCCCAAACATCGGAATGCATCAATTCAAAAGGTCTTGTTGTCACAAAGGTTCTAATAGGAAAAGGAGTAGACTTCATTTTTCCAAAAATGATATCTTTGCAATTGATATCTTTTTCTTTACAAAACTTGTGTCCAAAAGGAAAAAGATACATTTTAGAGTAACTTGGATGTCCAAGCCGTTTATGCCAAGTTTCAATATTTTTGTCTTTGACATAAGTACAAAATGAGGTATTTGGAAGCATTAAGTTATCCATAAAATAAAGGTCTCCCTTCCTATGGCCTTGCCCAATCCGCTTCCCGGACCGGAGATCCTGCACAAAGCACCCTTGGGATGAGAAAGATATTTCACATCCATGGTCGGCTATTTGAGAAACGGAAAAGAGGTTAAGATTTAATTTTGGAACTATTCTAACTTTTGGAACAAGGAAATTTTGAACATTTTTAGAATCAAGAGTTCCAACACCATTTATTTTGAGAAAAGTTCTATCGGCCGTAGAGACAAGATATTTTTGAATTGTGCACATTGGTTAATGCATTTTCATGAGGAGTCATGTGAAAAGAAGCTCTGGAATCTAAAATCCAAGAGTACGTACCGGGAGGTGATGATGAGGCAATGGCGGCACCGGAGGTGGAAGAAGTAGCCTTTAGAATTTGTTGGAGAGCCAAGGAAATTTGTCCAAGAGTATCTTTGAGATCCCCGTTCTTGCCGTCATCTTCTTTGGTGGATGATTCTTCAACGGAAGCCACCTTTGGCTTGAATGCTCCATTTAGCTTTGGGCAAACGGGTTTAATATGCCCCGGCTCATAACAATGATGACATATAATCATTTTTCTTCCACCACTCCCTTGCTTACCAAAATGAGGTGGTTTGTATGTTTTGACATGATTGCCGGGTTTAGATACGACAAGAACTTCATCAATGCTTTTACCCATATTATGCCGAGTCTCTTCTTGAGTAATCTCGGCAATAGCCTCTTCTAAGGGAGGAAACGTAGATCTATGGAGAAGTGAGGATCTAACTTGTTCAAATTCGGGACGAAGCCCAAATAAAAATTGAAACAATCTATCTTGTTCCATTTGTTTTTGTCTTAGTACCACATCCTCCATAGACACCCATTTAGGCTCTAAAAGAGCCAATTCATCCCACAAAGGATTTAGAGCACTATAATAGTCTTGTATGCTCATGTCACCTTGTTTTGTGGTTCTCACTTTTTCTTGCAAAAAATAAGCTCTTGCAAGATCCTTTTGGGTAAACATACCCTTCATAAAAAACCAAGCTTCATTTGCCCGGCGGAATTTTGCAATATTTGCACATACCTTAAGTTCAACATTATTCATAAACCATGCTAGGATTTTTGCATGGTTGCTCTCCCAATCTTCCATTTGGTGATGATAATCTTCAATAGCCTTGAGACGAGCATCGCCTTCAAGTGCTTTCTTTTGACCTTCTTCCATCTTTGTGAGCTTAAGTTGGGGTTCCGGAACGGTTCCCATTACATAACCCCAAAGCTTCTTACCTTTGAGATTATTCTCCATTGCGGATGCCCACATCATGTAATTTTTCCCATTGAGCTTGAATGATAGATCAATCTCGACTTTCATTACTACAAAATGGAGGTGTGAGAAAAAGAAGTAAAGAGATACACGATTTTACCTTAGAAGATCATATGGCTCTGATACCATGTAATGAAATATGCGGAAGAATCCAAGAATGCTAAAGCATTCACTATGTCCCACACGGACAAATGCAACAAGCATAAGAGAGGAAATCCACTAAGGGATATACGAAGGGCCTTATAAAAAGGCTACACACATGAAAAATAATATCACTATTATTGAAGAGGAGCTCTCTAGAGGAATACGACATACAAGGGGGGTTCCCCCTATTTATAAGAAAATGAGACCAAAGGGGCTCCCAATAGAGTCGTTGGGAGCCCCCAACGGTCACAATTGTGACCGTTGGGGGCCCCAACGACTCCATTGTGGGGCCCCTTTTCGGTATCCAAAATTACATTTAAAAAATAAAAAACAGTGAAATAAAAGAAATAAAACAAGTACCCCTATTGGGTACTTGTGAAAAGACCATAATACCCCTATCGGGTATTATGGTGAATATACATCTATATTTATATATATATATAGATGTATTATTACATATTGTTACATATGTTTTAACATATATATACATATTCTTTTTAGTGAAATACCCGATAGGGGTATTCTTGTAAAACTGCAAATGTACTTTTTATTTTTTCACTTTTTCTTTTTTCCTTTTCCTTTTTTACCTTTTTCTTTTTTTATTTTTCCTTTTGTTTGAACCACAAGGGGCCCCACTCTTGTAGTCGTTGGGGCCACAACGGTCAGATTTCTGACCGTTGGGAGCTCCCAATGACTACAAGGGAGCCCCTTTGTGGTCCCTTCTTGTGCCCTCCTCCTCTATAAATAGAGGAGGCGTTCCCCTCTTGTAAGCATGGGTTTTTACACCCTTCTCTTCCTTTCTTCAATAAATCCAACTTATGACTTTAAGTCATTTTCTATATTTGTGAGTTTTTGTGTGTGCACATTTGGTGTTTGTGTTCTTGGCTCTTGTAGTCACTCTTAAAGAGTGACCTTTTGCTCTATTGGTGCTTCCGCCTCCTTTCATCACATGGTATCAAAGCTCGGTTGGTGATTGGGCTTTTCTTTTGTCACCTTGGAACGCGTGCCTCTCAAAGTTTTGAAGAAAGGAAGCATATTTGGTGCCGATGGAACGTGACTCTAAAGTGGAGCTTTCTTTTAAGCTAAATGGGTCCAACTATCTCATGTGGGCCTCCGCTATGGAAAATCATCTAAGAGGTAAGAAACTTTGGGGCTTTGTTATGGGAACTACTCCCGAACCCTCTCTTGTTCTTACAAAAATTGAAAATGAAGTTGAAAAAGCTTTAGATGGCGATGAGCTCATCAAAGCCATTAATGAACATCAATCCAAAATTGAGGATTGGGAAAGTAACCATGCCAAAATTTTGGCATAGTTTATGAACAATGTAGACCTTAAAAATTGTGCTAATATTGCCAAATTTAGAAGGGCCAATGAGACTTGGTTTTTCTTTAAGGGTATGTATACCCAAAAGGTTCTTGCTCGGCAATTCTTTTGTCAAGAAAAAATCCGTTCCACCAAACACAGGGATACTAGTGTCCGGGACTATTTTAGCTCTCTAACCCCTCTTTGGGATGAGCTTGCCCTCCTTGAGCCTAAATGGTTTGCTCCACAAGATATTGAGCTAAGAAGGGAACAAATTAAAAATGAGCACTTTTTTCAATTCCTCCATGGTCTTCGCCCGGAATTTGAACAAGTAAGGGCATCTCTTCTCCATAGAAGCAAAGCCCTACCTATTGAAGATGCTCTTGCCGAGATATGTCAAGAAGAAACTCGACTTGGCTTGAGCATTAAGAGTGATGAAGTTTTGGCCGTTAATAGGCCCGGATCGAATGTTAAAGCATATAGACCTCCCCACTTTAACAAAAATAGCAATGGGCCTAGAAAGGGAATTATATGCCACTATTGTAATGAACCGGGGCACATTAGACCGGTTTGTCCAAAAGCTTAAAGGAAAGGTTGCCGCGGTTGGAGAAAGTTCTCCAAAGAAAGAAGAAAGTACCAAAGAAGGAGATATCAAAGAAACTCTTAATCATATCTCTGAAGTTCTCCAACACCTTCTCAAGTCTTCTCCTTCAACATCCGGAGCCGCCATCGCCTACTCTTCATCACCTCCAGGTATGTGGATACTAGACTCTGGTGCTTCTTTTCATATGACATCTCATAAAAACTCTCTTTCAAATGTCTTTTCCGAACCCATGTCCTCCTATGTTTCAACGGCCGATGGAACGTCATTGAGAATTGAAAGTATTGGAACACTTGACTTCAAAAATTCTAAAAACTTTTTTGTTCCTAAAGTAAGAGTCGTTCCAAAAATTAATTTAAATCTTTTTTCCGTTTCCCAAATCACCGACCATGGATGCCAAGTCTCTTTCTCACCTAAAGATTGCACCGTGCAGGATCTCCAGTCAGAGAAGCTGATTGGGCAAGGCCATAGAAGGGGTGATCTCTATTTTATGGACTTTTTGACGCTTCCATCTAAATCATCTTGCAATCTTGTTAAAGACAAAAGTATTGGAATTTGGCATGAGAGACTTGGTCATCCAAATTTTGTAAAAATGTTTCTTTTCCCGTTTTTGGACAATACTTGTAAAGATAATCACATGACTTGTAAAGATTGCATTTTTGGGAAATCTAAAGCTACTCTGTTTCCTCAAAGAAGTTACTTTACCACTCGGCCATTTGAACTTGTTCATTCCGATGTGTGGGGACCCTCTCCAATCTTATCTAAAGGAGTTTTTTCGTATTATGTGGTCTTTATTGATGACTTCACTAGATTTACGTGGATATACTTCCTAAGTCGCAAATCTGAAGTCTTCTCCTTCTTTAAAGAATTTCATGCAATGGTTAAAAATCAATTTTTGGGAAATCTATCTATTCTTAGGTCCGATTCGGGAGGAGAATATATGTCTAATGATTTTCAAAGTTACTTAAAAGAAAATGGAATTTGTCATCAACGTTCTTGTCCCAACACTCCGCAACAAAATGGTCTTGCGGAAAGAAAGCATAGGCACATAATAGAAACTACAAGAACATTATTGATTTCAAAAAATATCCCAAAATCCTTTTGGGCCGAAGCGGTTCTAACCTCAACATATCTCATCAATAGAATCCTTTCATCCTCTTTGAAAAATCTTTCTCCATTTGAAAAACTTTACAATATGTCTCCCGATTATAAAAGATTAAGAATTTTTGGATGTAAATGCTTTGTTTTAACTCGCAAAAATAATAAACTTTCTCCTAGGGCTATTGAATGTATTTTCTTAGGATATGGCGAAAAACAAAAATGATATCGATGTTTTAACATACTTAAGAATAAACTTTATATCTCAAAAGATGTCACATTTCTCGAAGAAGAAAATGGTTTTTCGCATCAACCAAATGAAAATATTGACTATTCCTTTTTATTTGACTTGTTACCTCAAGAAAACATCATAGATGATCATGTTGATCCTAGTGAACCTCTTAATGAAGATCTTGTTGAACATCCAAATAATAATCCAAACTTAGAAGAAAATGCTTTAAGACAAATACAAGTCTACTCTAGAAGGAATGAAAGAAATCCTCCTTGTGCCCTTGAAAGATTTTCTCAAAATGAGTCGATAGAAGAAACCTCTCAAAGAAGATCAAATCGCATTCCCAAGATAGCAAATAGATTTGTTTCTTATGACTCTTTTTCTCCTAATTATCGAGCATGTCTACTTGCTCTTCACTCCTTTCATGAACCATCTCATTACAATGATGCTAAACAATATGCTCATTGGAATAAAGCTATGGAACTTGAACTTAATGCCCTTAAAAGGGCGCAAACTTGGGAAATCATTGATCCTCCCAATGGCAAGAAACCCATTGGATGTAGATGGGTGTTTAAAGTAAAAACTAAGAGTGATGGTTCATTAGAAAGATATAAGGCTAGGTTGGTAGTCAAAGGATATGCCCAAGAGTATGGGGTAGACTATGATGAAACTTTTGCCCCAGTTGCTCGAATGACTAGTGTTTGAGCCCTTATTGCTATAGCTTCTGTTAAAAAATGGCCAATCTTTCAACTTGATGTTAAAAATGCTTTCTTGAATGGTAATTTAAATGAAGAAGTTTATATGGAACCACCTCCAGGTATGAATTTAAATGGAAAAGTTTTAAAATTAAAAAAGGCTTTATATGGACTTAAGCAAGCTCCTAAAGCTTGGTATGACAGGTTTAGTAATGTATTAATCAATTTAGGTTTTTCTTCTTGCTATACTGATACTGCTCTTTTTGTTAAAAGGACAGGTGACTCCATTATTATGCTACTGCTGTATGTTGATGATATGATCATCACTGGGAATGACAAAAAGGGAGTAAATGATGTTAAATCTATGCTAAAAGATACTTTTGATATGTCTGACCTTGGTTATTTGAGATATTTTTTAGGAATTGAAGTGGCTTATTCCGCAAGAGGATACATCTTATCTCAAATGAAGTTAGCTGCAGAAATTTGTACCAAATCAGGAATATCTGATGAAAAGAAAGTTGAGACTCACGAAGTTATCAATGCGAAACTAAGACTTGAAGATGGTGTTCTTCTTGAAGATCCAACTCCCTACCGTCAATTAATTGGATCCCTCACCTATCTATCCATCACCCGTCCTGACATAGCTCATGCGGTTCATGCAGCGAGCCAGTTTCAGCACGCACCTACCACGGTTCATATGGCGGCCGTAATGAGAATTGTGCGATATATCAAGAATATCATCTCCAAGGGACTCTTCTTATCCTCTTCCTCATCTCTTGAATTGACTGCTTTTACTGATGCTGACTGGGGAGGAAATCCCAATGATCGTATCTCAATTACGGGTCTTTATATTTTTTTAGGTGAATCTCTTATTTCGTGGAGATTCAAGAAGCAGCAGAAGGTCTCCTTATCATCTACTGAAGCTGAATATCGGGCTATGGCGATGACAACTATGGAAATCGTATGGCTCAGAAGTCTCCTTGCTGACATGGGCGTCCTCACTTCCACTCCTACCAAGCTCTGTTGTGATAACAAAAGTGCGATATACATTGTCAGCAATCACACCTTTCATGAGCGGACAAAGCATATCGAAATGGATTGCCATTATGTTCCAGACGAATACCTCAGAGGGACTATTTCATTACCATAGGTTACTTCAGAGTATCAACTAGCTGACTTCTTCACCAAAGCGCTCCCGACTCCACGATTTATGTTTCTCCTTAGCAAACTTTCGGTCTTCTCCCCGTAAAGTTTGAGGGGGCGTGTTAAAATATATATATATATATATATATATATATATATATATATATATATATACATATACTTATATATATATATACATTCGTATATATATACATATATGTATATATATACATATTCTTTTTAGTGAAATACCCGATAGGGGTATTCTTGTAAAACTGCAAATGTACTTTTTCTTTTTTCACTTTTTCTTTTTTCCTTTTCCTTTTTTACCTTTTTCTTTTTTTATTTTTCCTTTTGTTTGAACCACAAGGGGCCCCACTCTTGTAGTCGTTGGGGCCCCAACGGTCAGATTTCTGACCGTTGGGAGCTCCCAACGACTACAAGGGAGCCCCTTTGTGGTCCCTTCTTGTGCCCTCCTCCTCTATAAATAGAGGAGGCGTTCCCCTCTTGTAAGCATGGGTTTTTACACCCTTCTCTTCCTTTCTTCAATAAATCCAACTTATGACTTTAAGTCATTTTCTATATTTGTGAGTTTTTGTGTGTGCACATTTGGTGTTTGTGTTCTTGGCTCTTGTAGTCACTCTTAAAGAGTGACCTTTTGCTCTATTGGTGCTTCCGCCTCCTTTCATCACAATTTTCCCATTTCTCCATCCTTCTAACTGGAGCATCATTAGGCCTTCGCCGAATATGTCCAAACCAGTGTAAATGATTCTCTCTCATCTTATTTTCAATGGGTGCAACGCCTACCTTCTTACGTATCTCCTCGTTCCGAATCTTATCTTTTATTGTATTTCCACACATACATCTCAGCATACGCATCCTACACTCATTTTTAGAATATGATGTCTCTTGGCAGCCCAACATTCCGTACCATATAGTAAAGCGGGCCTAATAGTCGTCCTATAAAACTTTCCCTTCAACCGCAATGGCATTCTACGATCGCACAACATTCCAGTTGCACTTTTCCATTTCATCCACCCAACCTTTATCCTATGATTTACATCGCCATCAATTTCTCCATACTTTTGAATGATAGATCCCAAATATTTGAAACAATCATCCACCGGTATTTCTTGCTCACCAAGCTTCACTACACTCCCATCACTACTTCGTTGCATACTAAACCGACATTCCATGTATTATGTCTTACTCTTACTCAACTTAAAACCTCTTGCTTCCAATGTCTGTCTCCATAAGTCTAACTTAGCATTAACCCTAGCTCTAGACTCATCAATCAAAACAATATCATCAGTAAAAAAAATACACCACGGCACATTTTCTTGAATTGATCTCATAAGCTCATCCATCACTATAGCAAAATAGGAAAGGGCTTAAAGCAGATCCTTGATGTAACCCAACCGTTATAGGAAAATTGGTTGTCACCCCTCCACAAGTGCGGACGTTGGTTACTACTCCTTCATACATATCTTTAATTATACTAATGTACTTGAGAAAAACACCTTTCTTAATCATTGTCCACCAGAGAACGTCCCTAGTTACTCTATCGTAAGCCTTCTCCAAATCAATAAAAACCATATGCAAATCTTTGTTCCTCTCTCTATTTCTCTCAATAAGTTGTCTAAGAAGATGTATAGCTTCCATAGTTGATCTTCCAGGCATAAAAAAAAATTGATTCTCCGATATCATGACAACCTTCCTCAACCTACACTCAATCACCCTCTCCCAAAGTTTCATAGTATGACTCATGAGTTTTATACCACGATAGTTTATGCAATCTTGTATATCACCCTTATTCTTATATAGAGGCACCAAAGTACTCTTCCTCCACTCATTAGGCATCTTATTTGTCCGCCAAATCTTGTTAAAAAGATTTGTCAACCATTCTAAACCTTTTTCTCCCAAGCATTTCCAAGCCTCGATATGTATACCATCTGGGCCAACTGACCTTCTTGATTTCATTTTCTTCAAAGCCTCAGCAATTTCTTTCTTTTAAATCTTGCGCATGAAGTCATGATTAATCTCATGAAAAGGAATGGAGAAGTCTCCAAGATCCTGAGCATGACTTTCATTAAATAGCTTATCAAAATAATCTTTCCATCTCTCCTTAATCTCCTCATCTTTGACTAAAACCCTTTGCGTTTCATCTTTGATACATCTAACCATACCCAAATCCCTCGATTTCATATCTCTCATCTTTGCAAGCCTATAAATATCCTTCTCGCCCTCTTTGGTATCCAACTTATCATAAACCTCCTTATATACCTTATCCCTCGCGTTCCGAACTACTTTTTTAGCTTCCTTCTTTGCTATCATATAGTTCTCCAAATTCTCATTATCACGACTCTTAGATTTCTATAACACTCTCTTTTAACCTTAATAGCTAATTTGACATCCTCGTTCCACCACGATGTATCATTACCTAGCGGTGCACCGCCTTTAGACTCACCTAATACCTCCTTAGCCACCTTTCTCATGCCACCCGCTATCTTATTCCACATTGATTCTGAATTCTCCTCGAGACACCAATCAACTTCCTTAACTACCTGCTCTACAAACATTCCTTGTTTAGCTCCTTTCAGTGTCCACCACTTAATTCTAGGATCTATCATATGTCTATCCCTTTTGCGGCATTGTCTAATTCTAAGATCTAAAATTAAGACTCTATGTTGTGTAGCTACACTTTCTCCAGGTATACCCTTACAATCGATGCAACAACCCCTATCTCTCTTTCTAAGTAGGAAAAAATCTATTTGGCTCGTATTAACCCCACTTTTAAATGTTACTAAGTGAGACTCTCTCTTCCTAAACCAAGTGTTTGCTAAGATCATATCATAGGACAAACCAAAATCTAAAATCCTTTCTCCACTTTCGTTTCTTTATCCTATACCATAACCTTCATGGATACTCTCAAATCCATCCCTACTAATGCCTACATGCCCATCTAAATCTTCCCAAAATTGACGCTTAATGGAATCATCTAAACCTACTTGAGGTGCATAAACACTAATAATATTAATAATATCCATACCTAATACTAATTTAATAAGTAAAATCCTATCACCCTTCCTACGGACCTCAACTGCATTATCTATAAACTCATGACTCATAACAATCCCTACTCCATTCCTATTCCTATTCCTATTTATTCATGTATACCAAATCTTATATCCCCAAGGTTCTATCACTTTTGCTTTCTCACCTACCCATTTGGTCTCTTGTAGACATAAAATATCAATCTTTCTCCTACACATAACATCTACTAACTCTACCAACTTACCAGTTAAAGACCCTATGTTCCAAGTGGCTAACCTAATTTTATGGTCTTGGACTAACTTCTTTACCCCCACCCGTCCAACAAAGTGAGGGAACCTTGGGGAATAAAATAAAAATTTATTTCAAAAATTTGATACATTCCTAAATTGAGCCTTAATCTTTTATCCATCTCTCAAATATCCGATTATGGTTGTAATATTTCTTTTTCTTCAAATGAATGTTTGGTGCAGGATTGCCAGTCAGGGAAGCTGATTGGGCAAGGTCATAGAGAAGAAGGGCTATACTATATGGATTTTTTAGCATGGTTTTAAAACCCGTGACTCGGAACTCGACTCGTTCTTTATGGACTCGTGACTCGGCGGGTCAACTCGGTGACTCGGACCGGGTTTTGTTAACTTTTGATTTTAAAAGAAAAACAATATATAAATTATCATTTAAACATATAAAAGTTTGTAGAATGACTTAATTACTAGTGTAATTGATTAATAATTAAAATAACATCAAGTAAAACTATATCTAACTTATAATTACTCATCTAATAGCAAAAAAATCGAACAACCAAGCAAAATTCATAAATATAAAGTTAATGATCATAACACAATGACAAAATCAAATTTCATTCATCCAAAACTCATCCACTTTTACAAAATATGATATCTCAATTCTCAAGTCAAGAGTCAATGACTCAAATCTCAAATAGAGGCGAAGTGCTATTATTTGGAACTTCATTTGAATCAATTCTTGAGTTGGAAGTAGAAATTAATGGCTGAATTGGAGTACTAGTGGTTGCATTTTCCCTTGCATCTTCATCTTCAACTCCATCACCACCTTCGTCATCAATAAGATTAGCTTCTTCAATGTTTTCAACTTCCATCTCCAAGTCTCTTAAGAAATCCTTCATTCAATAAAATATGACACATTTGAGTTAACATGCAATAGAGAAAGACAAAAAACTAAATTAAAACAATTTTAATCAAGTTAAAATATCCAACAAACTTTTACGATTTTACCTCATCTCCATCTAAAACTCCTTCTTGCATGACCCATTCATCCATTGGTGTTTGCAAATATATATTGTCCAAAGAAATTGGGTCAAGACGTGTTCTCTTTAATTGCTTTTCTCTCAGACGTAAATTATAATGGACAAACACTAAGTCATTAAGTTTCTTTTGAGCTAATCTATTTCTTCTCTTAGTGTGAATTTGATCAAAGGTACTCCAATTTCGTTCACATCCAGATGAAGAACATGTTTGACTAAGTATACGAATAACAATTTTTTGAAGATCGGGGGCACATATTCCATGCATTTTCCACCACATTGCTGCATAAAGCCAAAACACACAAAAATGAAAAGTTGATTAAAGAAATATTCTTTTTCACAACACAACAATAATGTTAAAGATAGATCACCTGGCTTATGCTCATCTCTAGTCATAACAGCTATAGAAGTACCAAAATCTGCACTTGCGTCTTCAAATAACTCAAGTTGCTTGCATGCTCTTACTCTAGCTGAAATATTTGGCTCCAACTTCTCAATACATTGAATTAAACCACGCCTTACTTCAGGATGCTTTGTGAATTACATGAAATAGTGCAAATACTCAAATACATTAAATTGGTAATTGATAAAAGAAAGTTCATATTCAAAAATTAAAACAATTAATAAAAAGATATAAACAAATACATACCTTAGAAAATTGTGGACTATAGTGGTATTTGGGATTGAGATAGTATGTTGCTGCATGAAGAGGGTGATGAAGTTGATTTTCTCAACGATTGTCAATTATTTATCAATAAGGTTTATATTTTTTCTCGTCATTGTCATGAATTTCTTTTATAGCCTCTTTGGCTCTATCCATAGCTTCATAAAGATAACCCATTGTAGGATTTTCTTCACCATCGACCATTCTCAAAACCTTGACCAGAGGTTCTATAGTTTTAACAGTTGATTCTACGACTCTCCAAAAATTACTATTTAATATAATATCCTCCATCTCTTTCCCCTCAGCAAATGATGAATATTTTGAATTGTTCCATTCATCTGATGTCATCATTTTTCTAAGACCACTTCGATGTTCTAGCAAAGATTGAAGCATGATAAAATTAGTGGCAAATCTTGTAGTAACCGGTCTTAGAATTTCTTTCTTATTAGAAAATTGAGTCCTCATTAGGTTCAAAACAAAAGTATAATTGTAGATGAACTTCGTGATCCTTTTTCCTTTTTCCACACATCCAGCTATGCTTTTTATCTTAGAAAAATCTTCAAGCATGAGATCTATGCAATGAGCTGCACAAGGAGTCCAAAATATGGTTTTGCTCCTATCCTCCAACATCTTTCCAGCTGCTTGATAGTTGGCTGCATTATCTGTGATTATCTGTCATTTTTAAATTTCAAAACATTATTAACATACTAGACAAATTATAAATATCAATGTTTAATAGAAAATTACAAAAGAACAGAATAATATACATGAACAACATTCTCTGCACCTACTGTTTCCACCACTTCATCAAATAATTTTAATAAATTTTCTCGATTCTTCACGATACTTGTTGCATCAACTGATTTCAAGAAGTAAATGCCCCTTGGACAATGAACCAAAAAATTTATCAATGTCCTTTGTGTTGTATCTTTCCAACCATCAGCCATAATAGAACAACCCATTTCAGCCCAAGACTCCTTGTATTCTTTGAAATAATCATCAATTTTTTTAATTTCTTCTTGTAACAATCTTCCAGAAATCTCAGATGAAGAAGGCGGCTTCAATCCCATTCCTACTGAGGAACAAACTTCAATCATCTTTGTAAAGTAAGGAGAATTGGCTGCGTTGAAAGGAATGGCTGAATGATAAAAAAATCTCGCAATAGCTGAACATAACTTATCTCTAGCTTTTTTATCCAAAGCTTCTTTTATTCCAAGTTGTTTCATTGATGGAGACCCTGCCTTCACTTTAACAAAAGCATCAAGATTATGCTTTGGGGCATCGTTCATCAATTTTTTTCCCTTTATATATCTTTTCTCAGAAGACTCATCACTTTCATCTGACAAGTCCATATCATTATCATTTACTTCAACAAAGGAACCAATCTCATTTACAATATTTCTCTTATATATTTTGTGTTCCTTAAATGACTCCAAATTCTTACGAATTTTTTTTCTTACAGATTCTTCGACTTTGTCACATGGTTCCACCTCTCCTTTAATACCAGCAAGATGATACTTAAGTCTATTAATGCCACCACTCATTTGTTTTGTACACCAAGTACATTGTACCCTATTCTTTTTCTTATCAAGTGGTAAACCAAAATCCCACACAGGGTCCTTTCCTTTAGTGAATGCTATTGGAGTCCTTGAAGATCCTTCTTCTGACATTTCTTTGATGATTTGATAAATCTAAAACTTTTAAATTTGAAAAGTTAAAAACATACGCACGGTTAGTAGATTATGCACAAACCCACCAAGGAACAACGTTTAAAAACTTAAAAACATAGTGTCATACAAGTATAAAACTAAAACTATACATGGTACACTACATAATGCACACAAACTGAACATTGTACATGCTCATCAGCATAAGCAAGTTATCATTTTTTTTTCTATTAACACTAGCACGATCAAGTTATCAACAACAAAAAAAACCATTAGTGCATGCTTCGTTGCAAAAAAAACAAATAATGGATCCATGCTAATTTTTTTTGTCAAATTTGTTTGGTTAAAATAGCGAAAGAAATGATGGCATATTATGTCACAACTTCAGCAGCCTACATCTTCAAGAGTGAGAATAAAGCAAACCCAATCTTGGCTGCATCTATCAAGGATAAGAACAAGAAATATGCAATGCTATTGATTTGCACACAAACTACCAAATAGCCACATTGAATTTCTCCAGAATATGATGGTGAAAAAAATAAACAAAAGCCTTCAAAGAAAAGTGTCCACAGAAAAAGAAGAGGTCTATAACATTGACATACACACAAGCAGAAAAAATAGAACTGCATCTCTTATACAAAGTACAAACATAGATAATAGAAATGTTCAAAACGATATTTATATATTTGACAGGCTGCTATTCAAAATGGAAAAAAGTACCCCTGGTAACCATGTGGAAGTTCTCAAAACAAAAATCCAGTGAACTTGTCATATATTTATTAAAGGCTGAGGAATTTGACTTGCAGTATTTGTGTGTCTGTGCCTAGTTTTCAATGTGTATTTCAGTGTGCAGGGATAACAATTCAGCTCCTGAAGTCATCAGAATTTGGTGTGGAGAAATTCTACTCTTTTTTCGCAGGTCACCCAGTATTAAACCCCAATCAGGCTTGAATGTTTTTTTATGGGACATTTAATCTGTTTATCACCCTTGCATATGCAAATAAAGTGTTCTAAATTAGAACATTTAATCTGTTTATCACCCTTGCATATGCAAATGAAGTTATCAGGGATAACAATTCCCCAAGATGTGTACTAAGTAGTAACACAACATTTTAAGGTATGAATCAGTGTCTAAGTAAGAACTAGAAGAATGTTGCTACATCTAGTACCAAACTAGAACATTGTTGTTTCCCCCAAAAAAATGAACATATGGTGGAAAACGTGACTGAGCTGTCACAGAATTCAGAGTACGTTACTTGCAACGCTTGTTGAGGCCCTTGTTACTTTGTGACATAATATACTTTCCAGGATTGCAAAACCTATGTTAATGAAAGAACTAGCACATTCTGACAAACTACCATTTCATACAAAAGATCACAAACTAACAAGGGCCTAAATCCAATTCAATAAGAAAATACATGTTACAAAGACGTGAAACTTGGTCAGTATATCAGACTACATCCTGTGAGGCGTACGCTTCAAGAACTGAGGCGTACGCCTCGCCTCTGAGGCGTACGCTTCAAGTGCTGAGGCGTACGCCTCACCTGTGAGGCGTACGCTTCAAATACTAAGGCGTACGCCTCGCCTGGGAGGCGTACGCCTCGCAGGCGATGTCGCAGCAGCCGAAGGACCACCTTGAATCCAACGTTTAAAAACTCGCCGGAAAATCTTGTCGGAAAAACATACCTGGTGGCGTCGAAAAATGTCGCCGATGGACTATTTTTGTTGGAGAAGACACGTCGGAGCTGCGACGATGTGCCTTCGCCGTCGATGTGCCTTCGTTGGCGACCTGGCGTCACTGTTCACGCCGGAGTTAATGTTCGCGATGCAAATACAAAACGAAGAAAAATCCCACTGTTCACGCCGGCGTCACTGCTCACGTCGGCGTCACTGCTCACGCCGGAAACTCCTTTCCGGCGTCGCTTTTCTCGCCGGATGGCTGGAGCTGCAGCCGCACCTTCTCGGCTTTTCCCCTCTTCAGTCGAGGGTTAAACACAATGAACAGTGAAAACCCTTTAGGTTTTCACATTTCGTTAACCATTTAAAGGGTAAAATATTTAATATTGCGAAACTGCCATTAAAACAAACCCTCCGAGTTCTCCGATTTTTTTTGACCCATGAGTCGTCCCGAGTCGCGCGAGTCGTCCAGCGAGTTTTGTAAGAAGGAAAACGACAGACCTCGCCCGAGTTCTACGTGACTCGGCCGAGTCAGGCCGAGTCATGCCCGAGTCTTGGTCACCCGAGTATGCCTTACCGAGTTGACCCGCTGGAGGGCCGAGCCGAGCCGAGTCAGCCGAGTCAACGAGTTGACTCGGCGAGTTTTTAAACGTTGTTTTTTAGAGATACCTATCATTGAATCAACAGAAAGGGAGTCAAAGCCTCTATCAAAATTTGTTTCTTATGAAATATCAAGCATTCATAACCTTGATTCACTCATGTCTTGAACCTTCATCTTATGTTCAAGACAAAGAATGATCTGAATGGGTTAAAGACATGAAGATAGAACTAGATGCATTAGAAAAGGCACAAACTTGGTCTATTCAAAATATTTTAAATGAAAAGAAACCTATAGGTTGTAGATGGGTATATAAGATAAAAACTAAGAGTGATGGGACTCTTGAGCGAGACAAAGCTATGTTAGTTGCCAAAAGATATGCACACGAATATGGCATAGATTATGAAAAACCTTTTCACTTGTTGCCTGCATGATCACAATTAAAACCCCATAACAGTTGCTTCAATTAAAAGTTGGTCGATATATCAAATGGATGTTAAGAATGCATTCTTAAATAGCAATCTTATATAAGAAGTGTACATGGAGGCGCCCCCAGGAATGTGTATACCTCAAGGGAAGGCTCTTCGCCTCCATAAGGCATTGTATGGTTTGAAACAAGCTCTCAAAGCTTGGTAATAATAGATTTAGTAATGTCATGCTTGATATTGGCTTTAAATCTTGTGTGAGTGACATTGCTTTATTTGTTAAGAATTCTGATGCAGGTATTGTCATTCCACTATGACAAGGAGTTTAGCATATTAAAAATATTCTTAAAACTAGTTTTAAAATGACTGATTTGGGTTTTCTACAATATTTTCTAAGAATAGAAGTTGTTTATTCTCCTAGAGGGTATTTATTATCCCAATCTAAGTTTGCCTCTCAGGTATGATAAGAAGGTTGACACTCTTGAAATAACGAATGTCAAGATAATTGATAATCGAGAGCCCCTAGAGGATCCAACTCCTTACAGACAGCTTATCAAAGTTTTTTCTTACTTGACAATTACTAGACCTGATATATCACACGTTGTACACACTAGTCAATTTCAACACGCTCCTACATCTAGTCACATGGGACGTATTTTAAGTATTATTAGATATCTTTAAAATTCCATTTTTAGAGGCCTGTTTATGTTTTCATCTTCTGCATTAGATTTAATTGCATATACAGATGCAGATTAGGAAGGTGACCCTAATAATAGACACTCAACCACAGGTTTTTGTGTTTTCTTAGGGGAATCATTGATCTGATGGAGATGCAAAAAGCAACAAAGGGTCTCTCTTTCTTCAACTGAAGTTAAGTACCGGGTCATGGCTATTACCACAATAAAAGTAGTATAGCTGAGAAGATTGATGGTTGATATGAAAATTAAGATTCTAAGAATTTCAAAGATGTGTTGCGACAACAAAAGTGTTATATACATTGTTAGCAACAATACTTTTAACGAAAGGACGAAACATATCAAGATGGACTGCCATGCTCAAGAGGAATGTCTTCAAGGAACTATTGATTTGCCCTATGTCATATAAGATTACCAGTTGGCGAACTTTTTTATCAAACCCCTCTCTACTCTTAGATTTCACTTCCTTTTAGGCAAACTTTCGGTTATCGTACTGTAAGTTTGAGAGAGTGTTAAATTGTACATACATACATACATTTATGTATATGGTATAATATATACATATTATATGTATATATCTATATTATATATATAATATATAAATGGGGAAAGTCAATTGTTTTGACTTTGACCCCAATGGCTAGAATTCTAGCCACTGGAAGTCAAGTCAAAATAGTTGACTGGACTCCTTCTAGCCGTTGGAAGTCAAGTCAAAACAGTTGACTGGACTCCCAACGACTAGAATTATAGCCGTTGGGAGCCCTTCTCCCTCTTGTTATGCTCTCTCTCTCCCTTTTACTCTAACTCTCCTCTCCCTTTTGTGTATAAATAAGGATATTCTCCCCTTTGTAAAACATGCCTTTAGCACATTTATTCCCTTGAATAAAAGATATTTTTTATATTGTGCCTTATTGTGTATCCCCTTTTTGTGGGATTTATGAGTGTATTCTTTTAGAACACTTTTGTGGTTCCCTTTGTAGGTTTTGTAAGTGTGTTATTTAGAGAACACTTTTGTTGTTATCTACTTAAGTTGAAGATTGGAGGACTTTTTGTTTGTGATTGAAGTCCTCTTGAATCTTTACAAGATAAACAATGCCCATCAGTATACAGTCCAAACCGAAAAGAATGGTAAATAAGAAAAAGTTGAAAAAAAAAGTCAGCAAAAAGAACAGCCTAGTCATAGATAGAAAAGGCTCACTAATGGTGGTGGGAAAAGGTGGAAGCGCAGCCTTAAAGTCAATGGGTGTAGATGGTAGAGGATGGTTGCCTGAAAGCGAACACGAATTATTTTGGGAATCACCTCTTCAGAGGATTAATCATCCAATGGAAGGCCAAGAAAAGAAAGATAAAGGGGCATGCAGTTAGGGGTAATCAAGAGTTCCTTGACGATTTGTCAGAATTGCTATGAGGCAAATAAAATCTTCAGTAAGGGACTGCCTTTGAAAGATTTTTCTTGTCAAGGAGATGCTAAATATGTGAGTTCTTTAGCAAAAGGATCCTTAAGGCCAGATGATGTCTTAACCTTGGCTAGGAAGTTCTCGAGACAGCTTCATTGGGTTGTTGAGGGGGTGCAGCCAGAAAGAGAGGATGGGGAGGGTGGGGAAGGTCATTGGCAGATGGTCAAATCTTGGAAAGCAAAGAGTTGTTGAGCCTCCTCAAATGTATAGATCAAGGATGATTGGTGGTGTCAACAGTGGTGCACCACAAACTAAGGAAGAAATCTATGAGATACTATATAAGATTTAAAGGGAATAAACCAAACTCCATTCCAATAGGTGCAGTTGAAGTGTGAGAGCTCCTACTGAAAGGGTGAAGAGTTGGGACATTATCATGTAGGATATGGCATGGAAAAGGAGTTGGGTGGGATTTGAATTGGCTTGAAATGGATTAAGATAAGAGAGAATGCGGAGGGGACTTATCTTGTGTGGTACAATCCCTTATTAAGTTTTGTAGGTGGAGGGTGTGAGATTTCGTGGAGAACTGTCCCTGCACAACACAGACAAGAAAAAAGGGAAAACGCAAAGAGAAAACAGTGAAGAACAGCAGGACGTCTCACCCAAACTGGGTGACATCTTTTGATATTTATATGTTGGTTGTTACAGTTACAATAATGCCCCTCTCTCTTTATAACGTTTTTACATAATGCATATCGAGTCTGGATATGGAGCCAAAACCCGTGTATATTCTAACATGCCCCCTCAAACTGAGTGTGGTCGACAACCATAAACAGTTTGGATTTCAGATTCTAGTGACAATGAATCGTAAAAGTCTTGGTGAAAAAGACCAACCACTTGGTCTTCTCGAATAAAGAACGGCTGAATTTCTTTGGCTTCGACTTTTTCCTAAACAAAATGTTGATCAATCTCTACATGTTTCATCTTACCATGCTAAACTGGATTAGTAGAGATAGCTACCGCACTTCTATTATCACAATAAAGTAATGACCTGCACTTCTATTATCACAATAAAGTAATGACCTGGATATATATTGATGCAAGTTGAACAATACTTTAACCGATGCAATCAACAGCAACTTTGTCAGTAATAGCATGTTGAGTTTGTTATGTGGATGATGGCCAAAATAAATGCAGCAAACTACTGGTGATTTCTGATGATACAGCCCCCCAGACATCTTCATTAAAAACAACATGATGGGATATAAGAACCTTATTGGCAGCATGATCAAAGCATCTATATCCCATGTATTATTCATCGTACCCAATAAATTGACACATGGTTGCTCTGGGAGATAATTTATTTCACATCGAGCCATTGCTCTGGGAGATAATTTATTTCACATTGAGCCATCAATATGGACAAAGCACAGACATTCATACGCACGTAACCAAGAATAATTGGGGTATGATCCATGCAGTAAAGAATAGAATGACTCACCTCCAAGGTTGGATAGAGGCATTCTATTTATCCAATAAATTGTTGTGTGAAAGGCCTCCGACCATAGGTAAGGCTTGAGGTTAGCATCACACATCATAGTCAAGGCGGTCTCCACAACATGGCGATGTTTTCGTTCATCCACACTATTTTGTTAGGAGGTCCTTAGACAACTCAACTCACGTTAAATGTTGTTATCAAGCAAAAATTCTGTGAACTGAGTGGACATGAACTCACCACCACCATCACTCCGCAAGGTTAAATTTTTTTGAGAAAATTAAGTTTCAACATACAATTTGAATCTACAAAAGACATTTAGGACTTGGTCCTTCGATTTCAGAAAATATATTCAAGTGAAATGAGTAAAATCATCTACGAAAATCACATAATACTTGGATTTGAATAAGGACACAACTAAAAAAGGTTCCCAAACATCAGAATGAATCAACTCAAAAGGAAAAGAAGCTCCTTTATTAGATCTTGAGTATGGAACTTCATGACTTTTACAAATACGACAACTAACACAAGAAGAATTTCTTCTTCGAACATCAATCAAACCTTTATTACAATAAATATCAAGAAAACTCGAATTGCAATGACCTAATCTACGATGTCAAACATCAACTTGCAGGTGGACTCCTGGACTTGATGACAACGATGCATAGAACGAATGATTGGCTAACGATGGAAAAGACTTTAGAGTTTCATTAAGGACATAAGTTTTTATATGATTCGTGTGAATGCTCTTCACAAAAACGAAAGACGGAGAAAAGGAAACATAGGAATTAATATCACGACAAAGTTGAAAAACAAAAACAAGATTTTTCTTAATATTGGGCACAAGAAAGGTATTGGACAAAGAAAGAGACCATTTACTAGTAGGAATGACAGTGGTACCTATGTGAGTAATATAGTGGTGTTTTTCATCTTCCGTAATCACACTCCCATTATCATGATAAGGCTGAGCATGAGAGAGTCTACCTGGATCTCCCGTTACGTGGTGTACAACCCCTGAATCCATAAACCAGCCTTGTGAGGGAGTGTCTGAAGAGGGTCTAGCTGAAGGTGAAAAATGCATGTTGACGGTCCATGGATTTCGAACAGGATTATGGTTCTGTTGAAAATTCAACTAACCAAAACCAGCAGTAAGCGCATCTAAATCATGAGAACTTGCAACTGAAAAAGGATAGGCTCTAGAAGGAGTTTGAAGAGCATGGGGAGCCTAAACATAATTCATTGAAGCATGTGGACCTGAGCCAGATGGTGTGAATGTTGGGGTAATAGTTGCAAGAGCCCTAAAGCGAGTGAGAATTAGTATTGTAGGCGGCCGATAAGTAGGAACATATCACCAATAACAGTTGAAACACGTATGGCCCTTCTTTCCACACATCTGACATACCAAATTCACTTGATTAGTAGAAGAAGAGGGTGTAGGGAGTATACTTGTCCCACGGCCACCAGAATTGTGTTTGTAGCCACATCCTCTTCCTCGAAAAGTGTTGAAAGTATGTATTGCAACCTTTACATCATGACTCACTTCATTCTTCTAGAACCCAGATGACATCACTTCATATTCCAACAATATAGTAGGCAATCGATCAAAAGGTGGGCGAGGAACCGTACTAGTATCAACCGTGATAAACATATTATATTCTTGCCCAAGGCCTCTAACAGTTTTTGTGCATATATCCTCATTTGACAACGGAGAGCCTATGGCTACAAGCTGATCCACTAAAACCTTGATCTTGTTGAGATATTCAGAATATGTGAATCTCCCCTTTTGAGTTCTGTAAATTCTGCCTTTAACTGATAAATCCCGGGAGTAAAAATCTCTCCATATCATTTATGCAAAGTATCTCATAACTCTTTTATTGGAACTCCAGAAAGAATGTGAAGAAAAACTTCACAGGAAAGAATGGTCATGATAAATGTTGTTGCTGACTGATCATTCCTGTGCCATGAAATAAAATCTAGATTTCTGACCACGTCTTTCGAGGCTTTTCCTGCGCTTTCATCCTGCTCTGAGATTGTTTGGGGAACGAACTCCAAGGGCACCGAAATCGACCCATCAAGGTGCCCCATCAAATCATGGATGTTGAGGAAAGGGATGATTTGTTTCTTCCATGTAATGAAATTGGAAGAATCAAGTTTCTCAGTGACTAGGTGACTGAGAAAGAAAGCATTGATTGCGACCATCGGAAGAATAAAGAAAAGAAAAGAAAGGAGTGACAAAAGAATAAATAAATAGTTGACAGAATAGATAGTTTGCACTCTGCATGAGAGATTTTTCCGGTCTCCTTTTTTTTAAGGGGGGAGGGGAAAATGGTAAATCAAAAAAGAATCAGAGAATAATCTTTGGTAATATTGATGTGCAAAAGAGGCCAAGAACCGATGATATATACATATAAAATATAAAATCTATATGTATATATTTAATACTATCGACCCTCTTTTTTTAACAGGATAAAAGGTACATATCAAATCTGATCTGACGTGATGGTGAAAACATCTCCTCTGACGTGAGATTTGAAGGAGAGAAAACTTGAGAACAAGATGCAAGAAAGAAAGAAAAAATTGAGAAACAAGAAACGAGAAAATCAAATATGATTAGGGAAATCAAATATGATTGGAAAGAGAGAAAATAAAAGTTTTCAAGAAGATAAAATTAGATCTAACGTGATCTAACATAAAATACCCTTTTTTGTAGCGATTTGACAAAAGAAGAATATGAAGGGAGATATCAAATTGATTCCTCTTCTCTTTTTTTGGAGATCGATTCGATTGATATCAAATCTAGCGAATTTTTTTTATCTGATAAAATAAGAAAAGAGAAGGAATCAGACCTATTGATGAGATCTGAAGAAAGAGGGATGTTCTGGAAGTAAGAAATATTTGCAGCCCGGATCGACGAGGGTTACCTCTTATGGTGCTATGATACCATGTGAGATTTCTTGGAGAACTGTCCCTGCACAACACAGACAAAAAAAAGGGAAAAACGCAAAGAGAAAACCGTGAAGAACAACAGGACGTCTCACCCTAACTGGGTGACATCTTTTGATATTTATATGTTCGTTGTTACAGTTACAGTAATGCCCCTCTCTTTATGACATTTTTACATAAAGCCTATCGGGTCTGGATATGGATCCAAAACCCATGTATGAGGGTTGTTTGGAAGGGACACTTAGGGTAAGGAAAGGAGGACACCAACACTTCCAAACATTTATATGAGTGGTGGTAGGGGTGTCAAGAGTCAGGAATGACCCAATCCTAACCCACATCAGATCTGAAAGGATCCAAGTTTGGTAATAAATAAGGTGGTTCGATTAAGAACCTGGCATGACTCATAGTCCGATTAGTATGCAGAACTGGGTACAGTTTATAAAATTTCTTAACAGACCCAGGTCTGACCCAAGTTCCAATTAAGATCCACAAATCGGCAATGTGAAAAATATATAAAGTATTATTTTATGGGGTATAGACCACGTCTGGTTTATGTAATCCTTATAAGACCTGAGTATGGCAGGTCCAATCAGGAGCAGGTCTTGATCCAGTACCAGCACCTCAGAGTTGGATCCAGGTCTGGATCCACCCAAGTCGGTGAAAAATCAATCCATTGACATCCCTAACTGGATAGGAGGTTGCATCAGTGTGAGGGGAGCTTGATGATGTAAAAAAAGCAGAGATGAAATGGGTGGAAGGGACATTGATGGTCGAACTTTCACAGTTCCACTCCTAATGGTGGCAGGGATCTATAGGATGGTGGACAAACCTCATTATTGAGACTGAGTTGAGGATGACTGCACTGTAGGACAAGGTAATTGTCAGCCATAATTTTCATCAACTTGATGAGTAGGCATCGGTTGGAACTAATTCTACTGGGTCTTTTTTCCTAATGTTACTTCTTGATTAACCTTTGGTCACTTGTAAATTTTTTCTTAATTCTGATTTCAATAGAGTTTTCAGTTTCTTCTCAAAAAGAAAAGAAAAAAGAAAAATCATGCTCTGCCAATGCCCATCCATCAATGGCACATGAGACTAGAAAAAGGGTGTGAGCTATCATGGCACGAGAAATTCAGGGTGTTAATTCTAGAAGGCTAGCAAAAATGGTGTGTAGAAGATGTGATGCACAGCACAGCCACCTGTGTGTGTATATATATATATATATATATATATATATATATAGAGAGAGAGAGAGAGAGAGACGGCTGCACAATAGAAAACTCGTTAACACTTAGATTAGGGCTTCTCTCTATATTAAATAAAGAGAGGCTAAAAAGAGAAATTACATCTAAGCCCTTATGAGAACAAAATTTCAAAAAACCTCTAATATAAAAGAACTTAAACTAAACACCACCTATTCTCAACACTCCCCCTCAAGCTGGAGCATAGATATCAATCATGCTCAGCTTGTCACAACATTTTGAGAAATTTGTCCTAGCAAGAGGCTTTGTAAACATATCTGCAACTTGGTCTTCCGACTTTAGGTATTTGGTAGTGATATGACCAGTTTGAATCATATCTCTTACATAGTGGCAATCAACCTCAATGTGCTTTGTTCTCTCATGAAAGACAAGATTGTTTGCTATATATGTTGCTGCTTTGTTATCGCACATCATGGTCATTGGAGAGGAAACCTTCACCTGGAGATCATGAAGAACAGTGTGAACCCACATCAATTCAGCAGTTGTTTGGGCCATAGCCTGATATTCTGATTCTGCACTCGACCTGGAAACCACATTTTGTTTCTTATTTCTCCATGAAATCAAGTTGTCTCCCAAAAACACACAGAATCCTGTGGTAGATTTTCTATCTACTACAGATCCAGCATAGTCAGCATCAGAATAGACTACTATCTCCAGAGTTCCACCTTTCCTGAACAATAACCCTTTTCCAGGAGAGGATTTTAGATATCTGAGAATCATTATGGCTGCATTTCAGTGTACCTCAGTTGGTTTGTCCATAAACTGGCTAACTTTGCTTACTGCTAAAGCAATATCCGGCCTGGTCACAGTTACATATAATAACTTTCCTACTAGGGAGCGATAGCTTTTGCTATCAACTGGTTTTGACCCTTCTTCAAACAACTGAACTTTATGGTCCATGGGAATATTTGCTGGTTTAGCTCCCAACATGCCTATTTCCTTTAATAAGTCAAGAACATACTTCCGTTGAGACAAAATCAGCCTTTCACGGCTCCTAGCAACTTCTATACCCAAAAACTACCTGAGTGAACCAAGGTCTTTTGTAACAAAGTGTTTTTGAAGATGAGCCAGTGTGGCTTCAATAGCTTTCACATCATCTCCTGTAAGAATGATGTCACATATACCACCATAACAACTATGTCAGAGCTAATTTTCTTTATAAAAAGTGTATGATCTGCTGATGATCTATTAAAGCCAAAGCTTGACATCACTTCAAACAACTTTTGAAACCATGCACGAGGACTTTGTTTCAAGCCATAAATCGCCTTTCTCAATCTACACACCTTCTGACACTCCCCCTCAACCTCGAATCCTGGAGGTTGTTGCATGTAAACGGTCTCAGATAGATCCCCATAAAGAAATGCATTTTTCACATCTAATTGGCACAAGCTCCAACCATGCTGAACAACTACTGAGAAAACAAGACGGATGGTACCTGTAACGCCCCAAAATCGTGGACTTGAAACCTTTTATGAAAAATGTTGAAAGCTTTGAAATCAATCGTTTATCAGAGTTTAAAACAGAAGTTCAGCGGAAGATCAGGTTCAAAACAGCAAGTCCCTAGACCTTGGGTGCATTACAACACAAAAGCAGACTTCCTCTTACAAACCGATTTGCAACTCAAGTATATATTTTATTGAAATGAAAAGAAGAACCATGTTTTGGTAATACAGTTTTAGAAATCCAGAGTTCTAATCAGAAGAGATGCTTTCAAAGAAACTTTATACCACATCTATCAAAAGTGTCCCCAGGAGCGCAACGTCAGGAAAGGGCCTTGCCTTGAACGCATTGCGTCATCGTGTCATCGCAAGCTGTCTCAACCTGTCCAGCACCTACCCATGAAATGGGTCAGTCTTACAACAGACTAGTAAAGGTGCAAAGGACAAGAAAGAACAAAAGCTGCAATAAGTAAGATAAACGCTAGCTCAAGCAGGAACAAACAAGACTAGCAGATCTAACCAAACATGTTGTAGAGTAAGCAAGGCTCTAGTAAGGCAAACAACTACGTACAACAGCAATAAGGATTATAGTGTTAAACAAGCAACTATAGCAATCCCACAGATATAATAGGTGAAGAGTAACTAACTCTATCCACCAGTCAAGCAAAGCAATTGCATAAGACAAGTATTCATAACAACACTCGTAATACATACAAGTACCATTATATGGTTCAGTCTATCGGCAAGTAGCTATGATAAGCAATCATATAGCAATTATATCACAATATGCAACTAGCATAATACTAGTATTATAAGTAATTGACTAGTATGAGAAGCTAGTCATTACTTAGCAGAACTGCGCAAGCAGTTTAACCAACTAGAGTAATGTCTCGATAGGCGTTCATAGCTCAACGAGTAGCGTACCGAACTAACAAGCAAGCAAGCAATGCACGTCACAACACGCATATCTCATGATCATGTGTATAAGTTATATCTTGTCTCATTATTGAGCAGGCCGTTGTGGGTACGCACAAAGCAAAACGTAGAAACAGCCGAGATCGATTCGGGGGTCCATTATGCTATGTATTTTATTATACCCCGAATGACTGACTGAGTCCGCTTCCTAAAGGGACGACCAGTGACCAAGAGAGTAAATCCCCAAATGCAAACAAAGGCCCAATGGATGCGCATCTGAACTTCTGCATAAGTGGCCTGAAGGATTTCCCCTAAGCTCCGATGACTGGGGAAGGTCGGATCTTTGCCCGAGATTGTCATTAATGACTGTCCATCGGAGTTTTGTACCATCCATCCTCTCTCTTGATTAACCGTCCCTAATGAGCACGACGAAGGGTTTCTTAACCGCTGTCCCATTCTACATGCTCTGGTCTTTCAACCCAATCGAGCATCTTGCCTATGAAGGCGCATGATCATTATTTAGGTGAGTTATATGCGCCATTGCGCGTTCGAGGCAACCACACAATTCTCATCCTACTCACCGCAGTATGCATCGTACCTATTCAAATGTACAACCACGATGAAAAAGGCCAAGTCGTAGCGAGGGTAGAAACATCACTCTTGTGATCTCAAGCACATGCCATTGCATGATCGAGGCAGACGTAGACCTCTCATCCTACTCATCGTAGTACGCAACGTACCTGTTTAAAAGTACAACCACGATGAGAGGGCAGGGATCTCTCGCAGGAAATCCCAACACTTCTGCTTTACAGAAGTCCACAGTGAACTCATTCAAGTTCCAACTTATCGTGCTCGGGTCCTTTAGACAATCGCAAGCAATCTGCTTATTAGGCGCATATCAAAATATCAGGATTTAGCTTAATGTGTCAATACACGCTTAGAGGTTACTATATACCTTTTTGTCCTGCTCTTCGTAGTCCAAACATATCGTACGTAACTAAAGGTACAACTATAAGAGGAAGAACATGGATCCCTCGTAAGAGATCCAACAATACCTCAACGAAGGAAGGAAGGTGCTACAATCATGGTGGAACCAGAAAGCCTAGAAACTAGGTCTCGCATCAGAGGCAAGGTAACGTCGATCTAGCGATGGCGCACGTACCTCGCTAGGATCCCTGCCCTACTCGTGCACAGGCGTCAGAACAAGGCTATCTGAGTCGTATCGGATAGGTGAACTAAGGTTGTAACACACCTATCTCAAATACATCGATTTGAGAGATTCAACTGCTATCTCTGCTTTACGAAGCTATACATCTTGAAAATAGGTTTACACCTAAGACGATGTCTTTGGAGAACCGAAGTGCATAAGTGTGTGCCATTGGCTTGTAAGACAAGTGAAACGATATACACTATACACTCGAAGCTGCACTCAGGGAGTGCAAGCTGACAAGGGGCAAACTCGTGCACATACCAATACAATGGCAAATCGAGAGGCAAGACTCGATGGGCGAAGCTGCACCGCGAGGGTAGAACGCTAGAGCTCCACACTAGGTATGGGATCATACCTCGATCATCGTAACACACAAGCAGGCAACTACGTAAGCAACTCGTGAGGTAGGAGATCCTATATTGACTACGCAAGTGTAAAGGATGACTCACGAGGTATGGGGGTTGCACCTCAATCAAACGATAGGCATAAGCAAGTAAAGAAGCATGCGACAGAGATAGAATACATACACGAGCAAGACATATGCACGAAGTGCGACAATAAGGTAAAGACGAACATATACAAAAGGTAAGGGCAAAAGCAAATACAACAGTACAAGGAAGTAAAGTACGAAGAGTAAAGCAAGTAGCAAGGCCAGGGCGCATAAAGCGCGGGGCAACCAGTAAATGCAGGAAGTAAAGTGCAAGAACGTAAAGGAGGACCAGGATTTGCATCCATAGCTCAACGAGTAGCGTACCGAACTAACAAGCAAGCAAGCAATGCACGTCACAACACACATATCTCATGATCATGTGTATAAGTTATATCTTGTCTCATTATTGAGCAGGCCGTTGTGGGTACGCACAAAGCAAAACGTAGAAACAGCCGAGATCGATTCGGGGGTCCATTATGCTATGTATTTTATTATACCCCGAATGACTGACTGAGTCCGCTTCCTAAAGGGACGACCAGTGACCAAGAGAGTAAATCCCCAAAGGCAAACAAAGGCCCAATGGATGCGCATCCGAACTTCTGCAGAAGTGGCCTGAAGGATTTCCCCTAACCTCCGATGACTGGGGAAGGTCGGATCTTTGCCCGAGATTGTCATTAATGACTGTCCATCGGAGTTTTGTACCATCCATCCTCTCTCTTGATTAACCGTCCCTAATGAGCACGACGGAGGGTTTCTTAACCGCGGTCCCATTCTACATGCTCTGGTCTTTCAACCCAATCGAGCATCTTGCCTGTGAAAGCGCATGATCATTATTTAGGTGAGTTATACGCGCCATTGCGCTGTTAGAAAGTGACTTGGAATACCTTGGGTTCAATAATGAACCCATACTTATGCACGTAAAGTGCAAATATACCCATTAAAGGGAAACAACACACGCACATAATGTGCCAATACATAAAACCCATAAAAAGGGAATAATATGACTTAAAGTCATAAGTTACATATCATTGAAGAATAATGGAGAAGGGGTGAAAACCCCATTACAATGAATGCCAAATACAAAGGGGGAATCCCCTATTTATAAGCATGAAAAGGGACCACCTTGGGGGCTCCCAAAGGGGACGTTGGAGAGCCCCCAACGGTCACATTTGTGACCGTTGGGGGCTCCCAACGTCACTTTTGGGAGGCCCCCAATGTGGTACGAAATCCAAAAATATAAAAAACAAAAAATAAAAATAAAACAAAAATTACAATGCATATTCCAATTGGAATATGCGTAAAATGCTAATTTACAAGAATACCCTTGAGGGTATTTTAGGAAGATAAAATATATATATTTATATATATATAAATAGAGATATGTATACATATATATATATACGTATCTTTATATATATATATAAATATATATATGTACATTTAAGGATCAACATATTTTAACACCCCCCCTCAATCTTTGCGGGGAAACGAAAAGATTGAACAAAGGGCAAGACTCCAAGAGGCTCCGGCAAGGATGCAATGGAACTTGAAAAGGCCTTCCTCCTATTGTCTTCAAATTTCCCGAACTATCCAGGGTACTTCTCTTTGTCCTATCTCCAAGATCCTGTGAAATAACAACAAAGAAACAAGTAAAACAAATCTTTGTACTTTTATTCAAATGGAACATTTCTAACTAGCACAGGTTAGAAGAGATGCACATTATGCAAAAATGACACCAAAGTTTCAAAAATCATATATCATGTTTAAAACAAAAATGAGCGGAAGCAAATTATGCAGAAATAAATTGCAAGAATGCATAATGCATTCATAAGGTCCAACGTTGGACAAATATAACCCCATAATGGGGAATAACAAAAATGGTCCACTAAGGGACACCACAAGCCTACGAAGAGGCATGATATATATAGACATTATTGAATGAGGGCCAAACAAGGCCATAAAGAGCATATGCATATACTTATCATGAAATGAATTAATACTCAAAGAACTCATTAATGAACATGCTTCAAACATGTAATGAAGTGCCAAATAAGAGAAACAAAGTCTTCAAGCATACTTTAGGCAAAATAAACCCAAGAGTTCACAAGGTTTTAAAATCATTTATGAAAGACATACATAATACTCATTTTGCATATAAGGGTGGCAAAAACCATAAGCACTTAATATATAGATTAAATGATAAGAAATCAACTTGATATGCATATCAAAAATATGATTTGCTTGAAAAACACAAGTCATGAATGAAATTTTGCAAATTTCAACAATAGTTTATCCATTACACACATCTTCCTCATTAGTCCTCCAAAACCCATAAATCAAGTGTATAAGCTACTAGATCAAGAATATAAAGCCATTTAAAGGCCAAAGACACACACAAAGGTGTGTAAAAGAACCTTTTGTCTACATATAATAATACTTGAAATAAGTGCATCTACCACAAGAACAAGAGAATACATGCAACATGGACTAAAAAGTATCTCTTGTCTACGTAAAAAATACACTTAAAACCAAGTATGTTCAGCTACTAGAACAAGAGTAATAAGCCAACCATGAGCTAAAACATAATACATCTCTTGTCTACATATGATAGCACTTGAAATGAGTGAAATAAGTCAACCATGGGCATACATCTTAAGCGACTAGAACAAGGACACAAACGCCAACATAGGCTAAAAATCACACACCATGGTGTGAATCAACGTGCCTTGTCTACATATAAAAACACTCAAGACAAGTGTGTTCAGCTACTAGACCAAGAGAGCAAAAGCCAACAAAGGGCTAAAAACACACAAAGGTGTAATAAAATTCTTGTCTACATATGATGACACTTAGATAATGAGCATAAAAGGAAAAGACTTTTGAAGCAATAAACTTGTAATGAAAATAAACCTCGAATGAAACAATATTCCTTTTAAAACATGAATACTTATAACAATAACATTTTGGAATAAATGCATGTAAAAGTATCTTCAACAAGATGATAAAATAATATTCTTTAGAACAAATGTGTGAACATACACACACCAAGAACACTTGTGAAAAAACACAACACATGTGCACAATAAGCACAACATTCGGAATCACAAATGTGCAAATGCACTCATAAGATTCATAAATAAAAGGTTGGGCTATAATCCCAAAACACCTTGATTTTAAATATACCTTAAAGCATTTAAGGTTTCAAACACCATATGTCCATCACATTTACATAGAAGCATCCATAATATCAATGGCCACAAGAGAAAAAATGAGTGACACACTCATAATTAGAGATCAAATAACAACTCATTTTAGAGTCTCAAGGTGCCCATAACTCACCTCAACAACCATCTATAATATAGAAGGTGGACAATCTAAAATGATACAACACGAGGTGCCCATAACTCACCTCGACAAATATCTCTAATATGACAATAATAAGGCCAAATAAATGATGTATTAAATAACATGTGATGGACAAATATAAATGCCACAAAAGGGCAATAAACACATAAGGAATCATTTTCCAAAAAGTTTTTACAAAGAGGACCGATTAACAAAATGAATCAAAGGTCCAATATAATCCATCAAAAAACAATTTTGCATAAACACGAATTATGCCTAATCTTTAAAAGAAGTCTTGTATCAAAAAGACCACAACATAAAGAATTCATCAAGACAATCAAGCTTTTAATCAAAGAAATCATAAGAACCGTAATGGTTCACAAAGAAGGCTTTAACACAATACTCAAGGAAAAGGTACTTGAAAATTTATAGATTTGGGATTAAATCCCATACAACAAGTTTTAAATATTCTTTGATTGAGATGAGATATGCGGAAACGTATACAATGATTTAAAAAGGACTCAATATCTAAATTCATTATGTTTTTCACAATAAGAAATATGCATAAAGGCTCCATAATGCAAAAACGTCTACGAAAAAACAATACACATGTAAGCACACAAGGCTTTATAAAAGATGTGCACGAAAGCATTCATACAATACTTGAACAAATACACACCAAGGTGTAAACAAACATGCACTAAGGCATGTATATCATAGAAAAGAGGGAATGCATATAAGCGCAAATATTTTGAGAAGCAAATGTGCACAAAATACAAAAATACACAAAAGTGAGCAAGTATGCACTTTATAAAAAGAGCAATGCTTGAAATTCTCAAGTTTTAATTATGTAATTACATGCTTGACAAGTGCAATTGAGGACAACTAAAACTATATTATGGCCAATGTAGGCATTTCTAAAGATATTATTAAGAGATTTCGAAACCTTATGAAAAATACAAACCAACAAGTTTATAAGGATGAAAAATGAAATCATTTATACCAAAAAAGGATGCAATAGATGAACTATGCATTCTATGTGGGAAATTCCTTTTTTTTTTAAAAAAAAAAAACAATCTTTCCTAATGGTTTATCATAAATAATTTTTCAAAAAAAAGAAACATTGAAAAACTTTTTAGGAGTTCTTATGAGTTATCATTAACAAGAACTACTTTAGGATTCAACAAAGATTTTAGATGTGAGAGATTCTCATATAATGATTATATCAAATTTTTCAAAAAAATGCACTAACATCCATAATCAAGAGAGGAACTCAAATCAAATTAGGGTTCATATGAGAATTAAGAAATTTTAAGCAAAGATCATTATTTTAGCAAGAGATCATATATAATTTTAAAAGTTAACTTATAGGTCAATCATGAAATACTTATTTAAGAACTATAAATCTCACATAATTGAAGGTAATTTTTTAAAAACATAAATTACTATTATATGCTATGAGTAGTTCGATAAATAGACACGAATTTTATATTTGGACAACAAACGATTTCACCAAATTTAGAAGGAGATATTTTCAAAATATATGAGCACACGAAATGTGAAAAGAAATAATTCAACTATCATGACCATCAAAACGAACAAACTACATGCAAGAAACATACTTTCAAATGCATAATACTTTTTGAGAAAAGGGATACATACCGAATAACTTCAAAAGCATAATACTTTAGGAAGAGCAATGAATACTTCACCATTTCTTGAGCGACACGCTTTCCATTGCACCAAGAGACAACCCCATCGTGACCTTGCTCTGATACCATGTTAGAAAGTAACTTGGAATACCTTGGGTTCAATAATGAACCCATACTTATGCACGTAAAGTGCAAATATACCCATTAAAGGGAAACAACACACGCACATATTGTGCCAATACATAAAACCCATAAAAAGGGAATAATATGACTTAAAGTCATAAGTTACATATCATTGAAGAATAATGGAGAAGGGGTGAAAACCCCATTACAATGGAGCATAAGCTCCCTCAAGAATGCCAAATACAAAGGGGAAATCCCCTATTTATAAGCATGAAAAGGGACCACCTTGGGGGCTCCCAAAGGGGACGTTGGAGAGCCCCCAACGGTCACATTTGTGACCGTTGGGGGCTCCCAACGTCACTTTTGGGAGGCCCCCAATGTGGTACGAAATCCAAAAATATAAAAAACAAAAAATAAAAATAAAACAAAAATTACAATGCATATTCCAATTGGAATATGCGTAAAATGCAAATTTACAAGAATACCCTTGAGGGTATTTTAGGAAGATAAAATATATATATTTATATATATAAACAGAGATATGTATACATATATATATATATGTATACGTATCTTTATATATATATATAAATATATATATGCACATTTAAGGATCAACATATTTTAACATGCGCGTTCGAGGCAACCACACAATTCTCATCCTACTCACCGCAGTATGCATCGTACCTATTCAAATGTACAACCACGATAAAAAAGGCCAAGCACATGCCATTGCATGATCGAGGCAGACGTAGACCTCTCATCCTACTCATCGTAGTACGAAACGTACCTATTCAAAGTACAACCACGATGAGAGGGCATGGATCTCTCACAGGAAATCCCAACACTTCTGCTTTACAAAAGTCCACAGTAAACTCATTCAAGTTCCAACTTATCGTGCTCGGGTCCTTTAGACAATTTGCCTATTAGGCGCATATCAAAATAGCAGGATTTAGCTTAATGTGTCAATACACGCTTAGAGGTTACTATAGACCTTTTTGTCCTGCTCTTCGTAGTCCAAACATATCGTACGTAACTAAAGGTACAACTACAAGAGGAGGAACATGGATCCCTCGTAAGCGATCCAACAATACCTCAACGAAGGAAGGAAGGCGCTACAATCATGGTTGAACCAAAAAGCCTAGAAACTAGGTCTCGCATCAGAGGCAAGGTAACGCCGATCTAGCGATGGCGCAAGTACCTCGCTAGGATCCCTGCCCTACTCGTGCACAGGCTTCTGAACAAGGCTATCTGAGTCGTATCAGATAGGTGAACTAAGGTTGTAACACACCTATCCCAAATACATCGATTTGAGAGATTCAACTGCTATCTCTGCTTTACGAAGCTATACATCTTGAAAATAGGTTTACACCTAAGACGATGTCTTTGGAGAACCGAAGTGCATAAGTGTGTGCCATTGGCTTGTAAGACAAGTGAAACGATATACACTATACACTCGAAGCTGCACTCAGGGAGTGCAAGCTGACAAGGGGCAAACTCGTGCACATACCAATACAATAGCAAATCGAGAGGCAAGACTCGATGGGCGAAGCTGCACCGCGAGGGTAGAACGCTAGAGCTCCACACTAGGTATGGGATCATACCTCGATCATCGTAACACACAAGCAGGCAACTACGTAAGCAACTCGTGAGGTAGGAGATCCTATATTGACTACGCAAGTGTAAAGGATGACTCACGAGGTATGGGGGTTGCACCTCAATCAAACGATAGGCATAAGCAAGTAAAGAAGCATGCGACAGAGATAGAATACATACACGAGCAAGGCATATGCACGAAGTGCGACAACAAGGTAAAGACGAACATATACAAAAGGTAAGGGCAAAAGCAAATACAACAGTACAAGGAAGTAAAGTACGAAGAGTAAAGCAAGTAGCAAGGCCAGGGCGCATAAAGCGCGGGGCAACCAGTAAATGCAGGAAGTAAAGTGCAAGAACGTAAAGGAGGACCAGGATTTGCATCCTGGAGAACAAAGTAGACATAAGCAAGTAAATGTCAGGGCGCAAAGCGCGGGGCAGCAAGAAAGTAAAGTGCGGGAAAGTAAAGAAGACAAGGATCGCGAAACCGCGTCCTTGAGTTAAAAGACATGAAATATAAAGACAGGAATGAAAAGCCTGGGCACATATAGCGCGGCGGCGACAGAAAGGAAAGTGCGAAAAAGTAAAGAAGACAAGAATCGCGAAACTGCGTCCTTGAAGGTAAAGACATACATATATATATATATATATATATATATATATATATATATATATATATATATATATATATATTATACGTATACATATATCATCCTCTTTTAGTTATCTTCCTTATTTTAGCATTTACCAGTTCATTATCCTAAAACGCAAGAATCCCCTACCTTAAGGGGTTGCGGGTCCTCGTACGCATGCAGCGTAGGCAAACAAGAGCTCGAGCCACAGAGGGCGAGCTAGATCCACCGTTCAACCTGGAGAGCTTGGAACATTAGTATATGCCGAAGATAAATAAGAAGCAACAAAGGCAGCGAGGCCTCTTGCCTGCAAGAGGCAGATGCAGGAACTCTGCATTCTACAGACAAGGGTGCCAGAGGCAAGGGCCTCAACCCTGCTTGGCAACAGCAGCAGAGGCAAGGAGCAGGAGCTCCCTGTCTGCTAACACAAAGAAAGGCAGGGGAGGGAGTAGAAGCTCCCTGCCACAACAAGGCAGGGGGGAAACACCCCCTGTCAGAACACGAGACAGAGGCGCAGCCCCCTACCGGCAGCAAGAACAAGGCAAGGGGGCAAATGCCCGTGCCGGAGAATAACCAGGGTGCAGGGGGCAAGCCCCTGCTGGCAAAACCCAGGAAACAGGGGGCAGAACCCCCTGCTGACGAACAACAGGAGAGCAGGGGGGCTCTGCCCCCTGCCGAGACAACCACAACGGAGCAAGGGACTTCAACCCGTGCTGAGGAAAAACAGAAGGCAGGGGGGAAGCGCCTCCCCCTACCTGAAAACAACAAGGGAGCAGGGGGGCTCGCCCCCTACCAAGAGACAAATGCAAGGGGAGCCTCACCCCCTTGCAGAACACACAAAAGGGACAGGGGAAAAGGAACCCCATGTCGACAAAAGAAATGGCAGGGGGATGGAACCCCCTACCGACACAACAAGAAGGGCAGGGGGGGAAAGCGGAGCCCCCTGCTGACAAGGCAAATGGCAGAGGGACGGAGCCCCCCTACCGGCCCGACGAAGCGAGAAGAGACGGGGGATGACAGGGCTCGATTGGGCCCTGCCGACCCACCGGGACACAAGGTGGAAAGGTGCTCAGCACCTCCCTCCCAGAGAGACACAGCCACCTACATGGTAGCTCAGGTCCACCACCACCATCAAACGGGAAAAAAAAGAGATGGGAGGGTTTACCTCAGGGGATCACGGCCACGGGGGAGTCTAAAAACGACTCAGGCGAAGGCGATGGCAGTGACAGGACCTCCTTCAGCAGGCAAGAAGGAACGAAGGGAGGAGAGGAGGCTGTCGGGGTCACCAACGCGCGCCCTCGGACTGACAAAGGGAGTCAGAGAAGAGAGGAGACGAGTGGCGACAGACGGCGAGTCGCCGGCGCTCGGTGACTGCAGGGAGGATCGCCGGTCGTCATCGGCTGAGGATGCCAGCTGCGAGTCGCCGGCGGCTGAGGGGAGACAGTGCCTCCCAGCGGCAGCTGCAGGGAGAAACAACAGAGAGGGGGGGATTTTGCGAAGAGGTGGCCGGCCACGAGTGGCCGACGTCGGTGGCCGCAGGGAGGAGCGTTGGTCGCCGGATCTCAGAGGCCGCCGTCAGCGTCGATCGACATCCTGCAACACCGAGGACGAAGAGGGGAGTGTTGGCGCTTACGTCGTCGGGAAGCCTGTCGGACCAAGAGAAGGTGGCCGGACGGAGCTGCTCGCCAGCGTCTCTTGTCGCCGGCGGCCGCGGCGCGAGGGGGGGTGGAGCAGATGAGAGAGAAGGGGCGAGGGGTTCTGCCCCTCGCCCGAGACGCTGTATCCTTTTAAGGACACCGACTTCTCGAGAATTCGAGAAGCCGGAGCGCAGATCGGCTCGAGCTCAGGTCCAGCCCGGATTCGGGCCCGACACCCGGGTTCAGACCCTGACACGTGTCTGACATGTGCAGGGCACGTGTCTGACACGAGTCAGACGCGATTTTTTTTTTTCACTGCGTTACAGTACCCATCCATGCAACAGGAGAAAAAGTTTCAAAGAAGTCAATACCATATGTCTGAGTATACCCTTTCGCTACTAATCTGCCCTTGTACCTTTCAATAGAACCATCAGATTTGTACTTTATTGTATATACCCATTTACATCCAACAATGTCAGCATCTGCTGGGGAATCAACTAGATCCCAGGTATGCTGAGATACTAAAGCATTCATTTCTTCTTGCATAGCCAGCTTCCAGCGATTATCAAGTTCTGCCTGTTAAGAGTTCAGAGGAATAGTTTCAGCATATAAGGCTGAAATAAAAGACTTCATCTGATGTCCAATTCTGGCATGGGAGACAAAATGAGATATGGGATATAAGGTACATTGTCGTGTCCCCTTTCGTAGAGCAATAGGCTTGTTATCATCATCCTGAAGATCGCTATTGTCAGTAGACCTTACCTCAGGAGAAGAAGAAGATGAAGGCTCTTACGGAAGTGGAGCTCTACGCACATATACCAATGGAGGATTATTAAATCTGGAAGAGGATGAAGTTTGGTTCGGTAATGAGGGCACAGATTCCAAAGTAAAAAGAGGTATAGGTAATGGAAAAGACTCTGCGGGATCAACCTGCAGCGGAGAACCGGAAATAGTGTAATATGGAGAGGATTCCAAGAAAGATACATCTGCACTGACATACTCTCGACGAGAAATAGGATCATAACATCGATAGCCCTTTTGATTTTTTGGATAACTTATAAATATGCATTTTGTAGCTTGAGCGGCTAATTTATCACGTTCAGGGCCAAGTTTGTGTACAAAACAAACACATCCAAACATTTTTTTGTGATAAAGAAAAAAGTGGGGCATTAGGTTTTAGGATATGTAATGGAATTTGATCACCCACAGAAGACGAAGGCATGCGGTTGATCAGATAGCAAGCAGTGGTAATCGATCACCCCAGTATAACGCAGGAACATTGGATTGAATCATAATGGTCCTGGCAACATCAAGCAGGTGCCAATGTTTTCGCTCAGCCACCCCATTTTGTTGAGATGAATAGGCACAGGAAGTTTGGGGTTGGATGTCATGATCTTGGTAAAATTGTAACAGACTTTTTGATTTAAACTCAAGAGCATTATCAGTGCGAACAATCTTGAGAATAGATTCAAACTGAGTTTTTATTTCAAGAATTAGGGATTTGATAATACTTGGAACTTCAGATCGACAAGATAATAACGACACAGAGTCCTAGTAGGAACCTTACTAGGACCCCATACATCTGCATGAAGAAGTTCAAAAACTTTATTACTAGACTGACTCTGACTCGAAGGGAACGAACTTCGATGATGCTTGCCCAACTGACATGCTTCACACTGAAATGATGTGGTGGAAGGAATCTGAGGAAAGACCGACCGAAGCTTTGACAATGAAGGATGACCAAGACGACAATGCCACTGAACAGGACTGAATGAATGTTCCACTGCAGCATGAACAGAATCCATTGGATGATGTAGGTAGTAAATTTCATTTTCTTCATAGCCTCCAAAAATCTTCTTCCCCGTCAGCAAATCCTGAAAATGACAACCCATTGGATCAAATATTACTCTACAGTTTTGTTCTTTTATAAGGCAACTAACAGAGAGTAAACTATGAGGAAAGTTTGGAGCATGAAGAGCATTTTTCAACTGTAATGAGGAGGATATAGAAATATTTCCCTGACCAACAACCGGGGAGGAGCTCCCATAGGCTAATGAGACTCCAAGCTGAGCCTTAATATCCTTTAGATCTGAAAAAACACGTGAATTTCCACACAAATGTCTGGATGCACCAGAGTCAATAACCCACTTACTATCAGTCGGATGAAGATGATTTCCGGTTGAATAGGCAATACCAGCTACAGGAGGGGTGGAACTCAAAGGTCGAAGAGCTATCATCTCATCATATTTCACATGACTAAGGGTGATACTACTTTCATTTGCAGAGATATTCTCTTGTACATTTGTTGCCTCGATAGTAGTAATATTTGCTTTAGGAGTATATGACTTTGATGAAGAAGAGGTTGGCCGACCATGCTTATCCCATCAACGATCTTCTAAATGTCCAGATTTTCCACAGAATGTACATTGAAGCTTTCCTCTGCCTCCCATACCACGTCCACGTCCTCGTCCTCTGATATTCTGAATATTTCCACGCCCATAACCAGATGAGACAACAAGAGCAGATGACTGAGTCACAGGCTGAGATTGTGGCAGAGAGATCGCAAGTCTACTCAGACGATTGTAAGCATCAGCAAGAGTGGGAACATCTGATCCAATCAACATTTGAACTTTTGCAACAGAAAAATCTGAAGAAAGACCTGTAAGAAAACGAGCAACCATGGTTTGTTCTTGATGATCCTTTTGTTTCGAGCAACAAAGAGGCCTGTGAGCATTAAGTCTTTCAAACGCAGCTTTGACAGAGGCATAGTATTGGGCCAAGGTCTGATCTCCCTGTTGCAAATTATATATTTCTTGTTCGATTTGCAGAATACGACTCACATTTGTTTCTTGTGAGTATGTATCACGAAGATTGTCCCACATAAGTTTGGTTGTATTATAGTAGATCAATTCATCTGCAATATGGGGTTCGACATTATTCATGATCCATGTCATAACTATGTCATTATCTTCATCCCAAGTAACATATTTTCCCAATTTCTCAGTGGGTTCGCCTTCCAACAAAATATGTTTTCGACGATGTCCAGATACCGACATCATAAAAGTTCTGGACCACCTGACATAGTTGGTTTCATTCAACCTTACGGAAGAGTCATACGAGAAGGGGTTGGCAAAAGCCTTATACTCCCCAATATGTTCCATTTTGGAATCACATTTCGAAGTTTCAGCCATACTGAAGATGTGATTCAAATAAAAAAATCAGATTACCTCACTTGAACAACAAGTGTTCAAGAGGAATTTTCAACTCAGCAGGAAATCACACCTGTTGTTTCCACAAAAACAACAGCCCACAAAAAAAAAAAAATCAACACAGCAGGAAATCACACCTGCTGTTTTCCACGACAGAAGGATAACTTAAACTACCATGCTTCTTTCCAAAAAAAACTCGACACAGCAGGGAATCACGACTGTTGAAATCCACATTCTGAAGTAAACCAACCAACTAAAACCAACTAAAGTTCAGGAAACACAAACATTGTTGCGCCCAAACACATCACGACCAATGATAGTATGCAGTCTCAAAACAAATATTCACTACACCTGCTGTTCTCCAAACATATAAGGCACGACATCCAATAAGTCTTCAGGGCACAGTTAGACAGATCAATTTTATTTTGATCACAAGCAATCAGCACAAAAAAGAAATGTAACGCCCCGAAATCTTAACCCAAATTTTGAGAATTTTTTTTTTTCAATACAGCGGAAACAAGTCATACTGTAGGGCTAAGCATTCCAGAACATTACAGATGGAGCAAGACCAAAACATTCTTTTCATTCCAATATCAATGAAAATTAACATCAGAGTTCTCACACTATCCTTGGAACAGTAAATCCAAAAATCTCAATCGAAGCCTCATCCCGCAATCGCTCCTGAATCCAACTCCTCACCTGAGATTTTATAGGAATTAGACTACAACTGTTTAAGTAGGAATTACTGTAATTGTTCTTTCAAGTATATCATGTGTCAAGTATATGGTGTGGGTGCCAAATGTGATTTTCAACTCATACAAGAATAAGTAAAGAACTACGCTACAACAGTCAACAATTTATGAGAAGCAATCTGACAAGTATCATCAAAAGCAATCATTTAAATATCCCATAACCACATATACGAATTCATACAATGATTCAAAGAAATGCAATTATGACAGTTCATAATTCAGGAACGCATTCATGCTACAAGGTACATCCATTATGCATAAAGAAATATTAAATCATACTATGATGCATAATTTTAGTACAACAAGACATTTAACATACATTGAAAGTTAAACATCATGCATCCACCAAACCTATAACAATTAAGGAAACATATAACATATGCATGTTCTAATGCATAGTAAGAAAATGCATGACTTATGCGAAATGCATGAATCCTCTTATTATCTTTCCTTAAATTTCTCTTTCATATGCATGCCCTATTAAATGCATACATCTTTAAGTTCCTCTTTTTAATTACCGTGGCCCGCGGATACACCAAACGGGTACAAACCCCGAGGTCAAGTAGGTTCCCAGGGTAGCTTAACACACAATTTGTATTTTATTACTGGGTTCCCACTTAGCCCTCGACCGATATCAGGAAACAGCACCATCCATCAGAACATTAGACCTCCACATCTAATGTCGGGGACACAAGGGACACCCCACGCCCACAAGTGCCACTTCCTTGGTACCATAAACTCACAGCTGTGACTAACACACCAATCCCGGGTAAAGTGGCGGGCTCTCCCTAAAACCGTGGCCAGGAGAAGAACCTCAATATCGGGTTCAGGGGCAACAACGCACACAGAGTTTTTGTATCCTCACAGTCTCCCCAAGACCGGATATCTAAGATTCTCATACTCCAGATGAGATATCTCAGAATGTATATTACACTGTTCTTATTCTTTTTTATTTTTATTTAAAGTTCATTCTTTAAGTTTGCAACACCATATACAAAAGTAAAGTGAAAACCCCGCATCCTCCCTTGCAGGGACCCATTCGGGACTCCAGCCCGTATAAACCATTAGAACAGTGTTGTAATGTGCCAAACCATCTTATGTGGTTTAAGTGATGCTTTTAAAAACATATATAAAAGAAAACCAAACCCACGGCTCTCCAGGCCGGTGATGGTCCAATTAGGCCATCGGTGCATCACATAATAAAACCAAGTAGTGTTTCATTCATAACACTAAGCCAAAATGCCAAACAACATATATATTCATGCAAATATAAACCCAAACATATGCATGTCATAATTCATTCATATGCATTTTCAATATGTGTGTGTTACCTACATCACATATGGGTTTTAACCAATCCATGGTTTCTTTAAGTGTGTGAGTGTACATGTACCATTTCATATATAAATCAAGTGTACATGTTCAAGAAGACTTACCAATAATTGAATCATGCTCACACTCATGCGTATCATAGTCATAACAGTCAAGTGAAAGCATAAATCTCCACGACAAGTGTTTCCAAATGCACATTCATTCATACTAATTTAACAATGTGCATGAGCTACCATAATCATATGCATGTGTTCACCATCCATGTGCAAGTGCTTTTATGAAATCACCTAACACACACGCATTCGTCCAAGATTTCATAAACACATGAGGACATTTATGCAAGATTGTACACGCCAATATCATCGATGTCATGTACGCACTCGTACCAAGCCAACTTTGCGGAAATCAAATATCTCACATGTTACAAAGCATGCTAACAAGTGTCATTAAATATTCAGAACTCAACTTTACTTTAAAAACTCAACTTTACGTACATAATAACAAATAAAGTTATCAGCACAAATTTGTTAACATTGAATAATTTATGTATGCCCTGTACATGCTTAGACATTACCCTGTGCCAAAAACCCAAAGTTTCTCAACATACACTGTGATCTGAGTATTAACCTATGTAGTTTAGGTGATGCAATTAAACATATATGAAAAGCAACCCCGCACATGTCGATTCCATGATCTTAACAACAATTGCGTAAGCGTATCACTGCATATTCTCATCATGTGCACACGTACTTGTAAATGCATGTTTTTCATTGACATAAACGTCAAATGCACATATTCTTTCAAATGTGTGTAACTATCAAGGCCCTGGCTCGGTTTGGAAATGTCATATGCCCATCAACACAAGTTTCTATCAAGCTCCACCTAATTGTCAACTTCAAAATTTCATTAAGTGCATGCCTATCTTCTGCATAATTTGGTCAAGTACAACCATCACGCAAATACCGATTCTTAGCACCTATATTTATATATATTTACAATTATATTTAGAGTACGAAGGTCTCTCTTCATCAAGAGGTTCACCTCCAGTCGACCCAGTCGACTGAGGTACCAACCAGGCTCAGTCGACACCAGTCAGCTGGGTCGGGTCTGGCAAACAGCCTGGATAACTAAGCCAGCCCAGCCAAACCCATTGGCTGGGGCCTGACAGCACCTGCACTGGCCCAGCCCAGCCTGTGTGTGCTGTCAAGGTTGGACAGTTACCCGCCTATATATATATATATATAAGAACAATTACACGGTCATATATCTGATAGGAAGCATGATTATTGAGCAAGTATGCAGCTAAAACATTTCACAATTAAGAAACAGTTACACACCTACACAGGAGAAAATTTTTACCCATAGAAATTGTTGAGACTAAGATGTTTTTAGTAAATAAGTTTTTCTAAACTAGAGGTTATTTGAATCTTATTCTTTAATGAGGGACCTGGGTGTAATTTTGTTCCTTGGACTATCTCTATTTAATATAGAGATTAGCCCTAATTGAATAACAAGTTCTATTATTCTCCAGCCGTCTCTCTCTCTCTTTCTCTCTCTCTCTCTCTCTTTCTTTCTCTCTCTCTCTACCTCGGTTGCTGCGCATCTCACCCTTCCTTCAACATGGTATCAGAGCCACGTACGGGCTTGGGTGCCTCAGTTCGTGTGCCGCGACTAAAATAGCGTGAAGGACATCAGATCTGCAGTTCGTCTGAAGTTTTTTTTTTGAACCGCGTGGGACAGATCTGATAACAGATCTGCAATCCGACCTCGGTCATGATTCAGATCTGAAATCAGATCTTCACGTCGTAATGAAGATCTGCAGTGGTTGTAGACCAGATCTGATGGTTACAGGTCTTGATGTTGTGATGAGGTATGAAGTGGGTGTCGACCAGATCTGAGAGTCGCTGATCTGCATATTATGGTGAAGACCTAATACGGGAATCAGATCGGATAGTATTCAGCTTGAAGTACCAAAGGCGGTGTGGTTGCTGAGATCTGATCAAGAAAGAGAAGCAGATCTATACCTTGGCTGAGTTCAGATCTGAGTATTTTGTGGAACGTCGGAGAAGATCTGAATTTGCAGTTGCTAGCAGTTGACCAGATTTGCAAACAGTAGACTGCGTGTGGGTTTGTATCACTTCAAGACTGTTTTTGGTAGGCTGATATCTGTGTGTTGAAGTCGTGGCGTTGACGAGATTGCAGTCGGTGGTGATTCTGAGATTGTCGCATGGTGTGGACCAGATCGGTCTTAGTTGCAGGTATGTTAAAGATGTTGTGATTAGATGTAATCTGGTGTGGTTGTGAGTTATTGCAGTTAATATCGTTGTGGTGCTGGCGATCAGCAGCCTCTGAGTTGTCGTGTGTTGCTGTTCATATGTGCTGACGTGGTTATGTTAAGCCAGATCATACTCAGATCTGATATTTGTCTTTGGTGTAATTGAAGTCGTCTACTGCAGACCAACACCTAGGTTCCCAACTTGATATGCTTGCTCAAATATTGATTTGCTGGAGTATATGCATCTCAATAGTTTGATGAGATCATCCAGAAAGTTGTGTAGTTGTTTGCATCTTCTGATCATATCTATGGTGGTAGTGAGTCATTTGGATCATATCTATGGTTGAAGTGATCTTGATTTACAGCCTATGGTCATCCTTGGTTGAGGTGAAAGGTTTTGGTCAAGCTTCTTTAAAATTATATTTGAAGTTTGGATCTGAACAGTCGATGGTCGTGTTTCTCAGATTTCATTGGTGAAGTCAAAACTTGATATAGTCGGGCTTGTTGTTGGTTGTGGGTATGCGTGTGTGGTTGCTCCTGCATTTTGTGAATCAAGCCTATTAGTTTATATTATGGCTCAAGTGGTTAAATCAGATGCAGATCCCTCCAATGATTGTGTAACTCTTAGCAGGGTTGAATATGACGAGCTCCTTGCTTTACGATCATCCCATTCGAAGTCTTCGGTTGCGGAGGTTGTGTGCTCGGCAGGTGATGGCCTATCTGCTCAAGGTGGTAGGTGGGTCATTGATTCTGGAGCCTCTGGTCACTTGTGCGGAAACTCAAGCAACTTTTTAAGTTTAAAACCTGTGACAGGTCAAAAAGGGGTACGTCTTGCTGATGGTAGCTCTTCCCCAATTGTAGGGCAGAGAAACATGTCTATTACCCCTACTCTTCAATTGTCGCATGTTCTTCATGCTCCTTCGTTTCCACAGAATTTATTATCCGTCAGTCGAATGACAAAAGAATTGAATTATAGAGTGATTTTTGAGCCTATGGGATGCACCTTTCAGGACTTGCTGACAGGGAGAAGGATTGGTGGTGGCTATGAGGAAGGTGGTCTGTATTACCTTCACCAACCAGAGGTTTCGGCCCACTCTGCTGTTACATCCTCCTCAAGTCCTCTATTGTGGCATCATCGTTTGGGTCACCTTCCAGTGACAAAACTTCGTCGTGTCATTCCTCATATTCCTCCCTCAGTTTCTTTTCAGTGTGAAACATGTCAATTGGGAAAACATTGTCGAAGTTCTTTTCCCTCCAGTCAGAGTCCATCAAGTCAAGGATTGTTTGATCTTCTTCACGTAGATGTGTGGGGTCCGAGTAGGATTCCGAATAGGTCTCAATGTCGTTATTATCTAGTCATTGTTGATGACTTCTCGAGACTATCGTGGGTGTTCCTGTTAAAAGATCGGTCTCAAGGTCCTGTCATTATAAAATCTTTAATTGCAGAGATAAAAACTCAATTTGACATATGTGTTAAAATTGTTCGCACTGATAATGCTCTTGAGTTCAAATCCAAAGACTTACTTCAATTCTACTCTGTTAATGGGATTCAACCTCAATTTACATGTCCCCATACCTCCCAGCAAAATCGGGTGGCTGAGAGGAAACATAGACAAATCCTTAATGTTGCTCGGTGTCTTATGATTCAATCCAATATGCCTGCTACATACTGGGGCGATGCAGTTTTGACAACCGGGTTTCTTATAAATCGAATGCCGTCAAGTTCTGTAGAAGACCAGATCCCAATCCAAATTCTCCATCCAGAGGCTCCTCTCTTTCCTATTCCCCCTAAAGTTTTTGGATGTGTGTGTTTTGTGCATAAGCTGGGTCCTGATCGAGATAAACTTGCTGCGCAGTCTATTAAATGTGTTTTCCTTGGGTATCCTAAGAACCAAAAAGGATATCGTTGCTATGACCCTATATCTCATAAAGAGTATGTCAGTGCGGACGTTACCTTCTTTGAGTCTTCCTTATTTTTCGAGTATTACTCCAAGGTTACAAGAGAGTCAGGGTGATGTTTTTCCTCTGCCAATTCCCCCTTTTCCTTTAGAGTCATTCATTCCGAAGCCTGTGGCTCCATCCTCTAGGAAGTCTCAATACAAAAACCCTCCTATAGTGTATACTCACAGGTTACCACCTACCTCCATGCCCCCATTATATCATTCTCCTGAGGCAAGTATCTCTGAGCATACTGAAGGTTCTGCTATTGATGAGGATCTTCCTATTGCTCTGCGAAAAGGGAAAAGACAGTGCACCCTTCATCCCATTTCTCAGTTTGTTTCTGAAGTTAATCTTGGGGCTTCTATGAAGAGTTTTATCTCGGCTTTGTCTGCCTCCTCTGTTCCGCTTCATCACAGTCAGGCTCTATTCGACCCCAAATGGATGCAAGCTATGAAGGATGAGATGGATGCCCTATGTTCTAGGGGCACTTGGGATTTGGTGGATCCTCCATCTGATGCAGATATTGTTGGCTGCAAATGGGTATATACCATTAAATATAACTCGGATGGGTCAATTGAACGGTACAAAGCCCGGTTGGTTGCAAAAGGGTATACTCAGACTTATGGTGTTGACTTTTTTGAAACTTTCTCCCCAGTTGCTCGACTTGGCACTATTCGTCTTGTTCTTTTTGTTGTTGTGCACCATGGATGGCCCTTGTTTCAGTTGGATGTCAAGAATGCCTTTTTGTATGGGGATTTGCATGAAACTGTCTACATGCAACAACCCCCAGGCTTCGAGGTTCAGGGGGAGTGTAAGAAGGTGTGCAAGTTGAAGAAGGCTATTTATGGCCTGAAGCAGAGTCCAAGGGCATGGTTTCACAAATTATTTGAGGTAATGTCGAGTTTTGGCTTTGTCAGGTCAGCTTCAGATCACTCCTTGTTCATCAAGAAAACCAGTTCTGGAATTGTTGTTATGGTGGTATATGTCGATGACATCATATTAACAGGGAGCAGTGCTCAAGATATTTCTGCCACAAAAGATCATCTTCAGAAACACTTTGTTACTAAAGATCTCGGTCACCTACGATATTTTCTGGGTATCGAAGTTGCAAGAAACAAAGAGGGCTTAGTGTTGTCTCAAAGAAAGTATGTGTTGGACTTATTTAAAGAGACTGGAATGCTAGGAGCCAAGCCAGCTAATATTCCAATGGATCCCAAAACTCACATGTTCGATGAGAAGTCTGAGTATGTGGACAGTGCCAGCTTTAGATCCTTGGTGGGTAAGTTACTATATGTGACTGTTACTAGACCTGACATTTCATTAGCTGTGAGTAAAATCAGTCAGTTCATGGACAAACCTACAAAAGTTCACTGGGATGCAGCTATGATGGTTATTCGGTACTTAAAGGCATCTCCTGGTAAAGGTCTGTTGTTTAAACGAAATCCATCTTTGGACGTTGTTGCTTACACTGACGCGGATTATGCAGGATCTGTTGAAGATAGGAAGTCAACATCTGGATTTTGTGTGTTTGTGGGAGGAAATCTTGTTACCTGGAGGAGTAAGAAACAAACCGTTGTAGCCAAGTCGAGTGCTGAATCTGAATACCGAGCAATGGCCCAGACTGCAGCTGAGATTATGTGGGTAAAATCAGTCTTGATCGAGCTCCAGGAGAAAGTATCCCTACCTATGTTGATGATATGTGACAATAGGGCTGCTACATATATTGCCAACAATCCAGTATTTCATGAAAGGACTAAACATATTGAAGTTGACTGTCACTATGTTCGCGACTTGGTTCAGGCTGGGTATATCTGCACCGATCATGTATCTTCCGAAGATCAAGTAGCTGATGTTTTTACCAAAGCCCTGGCGAGACCAAATTTCTCAAAGTGTTGTGACAAGCTGAGCATGATTGATATCTATGCTCCAGCTTGAGGGGGAGTGTTGAGACTAAGATGTTTTTAGTAAATAAGTTTTTCTAAACTAGAGGTTATTTGAATCTTATTCTTTAATGAGGGACCTGGGTGTAATTTTGTTCCTTGGACTATCTCTATTTAATATAGAGATTAGCCCTAATTGAATAACAAGTTCTATTATTCTCCAGCCGTCTCTCTCTCTCTTTCTCTTTCTTTCTCTCTCTCTCTCTCTCTCTACCTCGGTTGCTGCGCATCTCACCCTTCCTTCAACATAAATTAAGGAAACCTGTGAAAGAATTTTAATTCAACCTACATGCAAAACATGTATCTTGGTGTGGTTACTTATCTCCATGTTTTTCTCTACTAAACCATCCAGCTCATACCCATTACTTGTCTTCATCCATTTTAGGGCGCATGAAAGGTTGTTCTGCTCCACTACTGAATGGTGTTTGAATATACATACATACACATTTATAGTCATAATCGTATGCCCATATTCTTATAGATTCCCATGTTGTACACTACACACAGGACATGACTCCTTACCTGTGTGACATATCTTCAATCAATTAAAGGTTGCTAACATTAATGTAAAGTATTCAGTGTTAGATAAACCTTATATAAGTAGTTACAAATATTTCATTTTAACTGCCCATCCTAGGAACCTACCTAGCATTTAGGTATTGGGCCAGCACCTAGACACTCTTCTATTTACAAATACTCAAAAATACAGCTCTAGCCATCTAGGTTATAAATTAAGAAAATAAAGTCCAGTGAATCTAGTGGAAATACCATCACAGACATGAACTTTGTTAGGACTCCAACTACGAATATTGGCATCCATAAGCCTGGAGTATGCAGCCAGTGTGGAAGGTCCCTTCATGCCCACTAGATTTCTTTCCCTTAGTAATGAAATTGAGATCTTAAACAAACCTAAGTTCATATATATTGGAAAAGAAATGACAAGGAAGCAAATTATGAGTCTCTTACAACAAAGTATGCTTCATATAGTCAGTTGATAGCATATGAGGAAAAGAAAGCTTTGTACAAGATGCATATATACAGTATATGAAAAAGACAAAACCTCTAACTGAAACCCAAACCCATTTAGATTTAATAAACCCCAAATCCCCCTGTCATTATTCAAAAACCCCTTTTTCTTTCAATCGATTTGGAGCCTCACCGTAACCCCATCAATGCTTGGACACCGGACACACCAAAACAGGAAAAGAAACAGTAACCCCTACCTTTTTCCGGCGACGTGGTTGCTGCTACAACGAAGGAGAGGTGAAGAGCAAGAGGGAGAGAAGGGCTCGGCTGGGGCGGCGGCATCGATCCAGTCACACGTAGCGAGGGTGCCGGCGAGAGAGGCTCCAGCAAACTCCAGGGCAGCGTCGATGGCTTGCGCAGAGGGAGACGAGAGAGAGAGAGAGGAAGAGAGCCGAGGTGGGGAGGAAGAGGGGCGAGACCCCCATTTGAAGAGGCAGGAGCACACTGCCCTCCCAGCGGCGCGCTCCAGCCCTCTTCCCCCTTTGCGATATCCCTATGCAGGGGTTAGGGTTTACCCTAACCCCTTCATTCTATCGGGCCTTCATATGCCCCCTTAACATAAAATCCCTCTTTTAAAACAACTGCAGCCCGATATAGGGTTTTAAAAACCCTATCGGGTTACGGATCCGAGTCGGGTCCGACCCGGGTCCAAGAGCTTTTTGCTTATAAATTAAATTTTATTTTATTTTTAACGAGAGGGTCGGGTCTGCGACCTGCGGCTCAGGATCCAAACCCGACCGGACCCTTGCCTCTCACTAGGTATGGATCCACGGATTGGATCCAATGGTGGATCCCCTAAAAATACTCATATAATATATATTTTTATATATATTTAATCATGTATACGAATATATAGGGTATTTTACCTATATCCATATGGATCCTATCTGGGTATTGGATCCGAAATGTGGATCCCAAGCCCATATATACATTATACACGTAGTTATCTCTTGAATAAATTGCCTAATTAAAAAAAATTTGCACTTATGTAAGTACATATATGTTTTACGAGATAAATACATATATAAAGACCCCTCTATGGGTCCCGGATCCGCGACTTGGATCCCGGGCCCAAATCACTTTGTTATGAAATATATACCATAATATTTTTAAATAAAAGCCTAAAATTTAGGTCACAGAAAAGAAATCTGTAATCACGGCAGAATTCTGATCACACGCAATCAGCACAAGAAAGAACTCAGCAAAATTCTGATCACACGCAATCAGCACAGGAGAGAACTCAGCAATCACAACAACACAGGAAATGAAGATTTCTGTTGCTCCCAAACAGCAGGAACACAACACGAACACAGGAAAGATCTCACGTCATGGCAGGAACAAGACTCGGCAACAAAAGGTCACGGCAGGAGATCCAGATGAGGAGCTCAAGGGTTACAGCTCCACATCTTCTCCTTAGATCTGACGACAGATCTGGGTAACATCCCAGATCTGTTATCAGATCTTCCACAATCAAACAACACCAAACCTGATTTTAAGAAGTCGTAGATCACGCTCCCTGTTGATGAAGATCAGTCCCTGTTGATCACGCTCCCGAGATCGAGGGCTCTGGTACCATGTAGAAGAAGATGCGATGCACAGCCACCTGTGTGTGTAGAGAGAGAAAGAGAAAGAGAGAGACGGTTGCACAATAGAAAACTCGTTAACACTTAGATTAGGGCTTCTCTCTATATTAAATAGAGAGAGGCTAAAAAGAGAAATTACATCTAAGTCCTTATGAGAACAAAATTTCAAAAAAACTCTAATATAAAAGAACTTAAACTAAACACCACCTATTCTCAACAGTATGCATGATCAAAGGCTAGTGAACCTAGGTGAGGATGGATAAAGATGGTCCTTTTTTTCCTTTTTCACAATTTCCGTATCAGACAAAGGAGAATTAATTCTCCTTAAGATTGCTTACCTCAAGAGAGTTGGATACACATGCTTCTTTGGATTTTAGGGGCTTTAACAATGAACTCTTTTAATCCATTGTTTCCTTGAGGTTGGGGGAATTTTATCTTGTTAAATCTCATTTGAGCATAAATTTTGATATCAGCATATTCAAAGGGTACAAAGGGAAGATCATGAATAGAAATGTTTAGAAGGGAGTGTGAGAAGGGGTTGGGGAGCCTCAATGGTTGCTAGTGGGAGGCCAGTTATTGGGCAGCCTTAGCTCGAGATTGTGGGACTGGCAACAATCCTCTCCCCCAGACCCCATTTGATGCCAACATCAAGGCAAAAAATAAATTGAAAAGGCGCCTTGTCAAGCATGATTTTGGAGACTGAGTGAAGGCTTGAAAGAGATCTTTTGTGAAGTTAATGATTGAGCCACAAGAAAATGGTTAGTAGTTAATAAGGAGAAATCTCCAGTGTTATCTCTGTAGGAAGGAGAAAAAATTGGCCATACACCTATTCTGGTCATTCCCATTTTTCAAGGATCCATTTAAATTGACATGGTCAGACTGGAGTTTAGATGATACATGAATTTCACCATTGAGGCAGATGATCATAGCACCTGTGAATAGAAGTTAAATGAGAAAAAGTGGCACAATGAGGGTGATGGAGATCATTCTTGTGGTGCTTTGTCTGGTTAGGGTAAACAAAGGAACTTTCAAATTTCTGCCCGTTTACATTTGTATGCTAGGGAGGGTTCAAAGGACTAATGGATTCACTGGATCAGCCCTCCAAGAATAGGCCACTCTGCAGATTTGTAACCGTTAGGCCTTTTGCGCTATTTGAGGATCCTTTGTATCTTTTGGTTGACTGCTTGTCACCATTGCTCACTTCTTTTTTAAAGGTTTTCTTTTCACTCGGATTAAAAAAAATGCATCCAATAATCCATCCAAAATGAAAGAACTAGTACCTCAATGGGAGCTAAATTGTGCTTCTTAAATTTGCTCTTTTTGTAAGCTATGACCATGCAACCCCAGCGGTATGGAACTCCCCAGATCTTCCCATTAGGATCTACCTCTCCACCAGAGTTCCTACGCATATGAACCTGAGGGAGATGTCAAACACAACAGAGAAACTCAAAATTGCAGAAGGCTAGTAGCTAAATTCTGTTTGTCAAAATCATAAACAATGACCCAATTGCAGATTGCACCAAGCGGCTATTAACTGTGACAAATGACACTCATTTAGATGAATTCAACTGTTTTTTAGTTGTACAAGTTTTGGTGAACATTGGGATAGGCATCATATTATAATCATTAATCTCGTGATAAAGTCAAATTCAATTACAGTTCTAAAACATCACAGTATCAAGATCCTTGATTTTATAAAGTCATGAATGTTGATCTAAATTGCCTTTTCTACTAAGCAATCTATATAAATCATAGGGCTTACTGATTATGAAAAATTATGGTGTATACTAGATGGGAGTTGGCACATCCATTGCACCCTCTATATAGCTGTGCTCCATGTTTGCAGGTTTGAGGTAGAGATCATAACTTATGAACGGTTTTCATGCTTACTATTCATGCTTCAGTGTTTTATGATCATGATTTAAAGCTTTGCTTTAATGTTTATATTTTACCATTTAAGGATTAAGATAAAGAGCTCATCTTAAGCTTCTTTTCTTCACAACATCAAAAGAACCAGGATTTTGGAAAATGCTTTGGTAAATTTAATATCACAAATTCAACAGCAGCCATTTCCTGCTATTGGGTACTATCATCTAACAATCAAACTTGCCAAATTTGCCAATTCATAAATGTGTGAATTCCCAAGCAAAACTTAACCAAACTTTTGGATTCATTCTTGTAGTAATAAAGCAGAAAAAGATTATATGCAGCAGTAACTTTTTCAGTTCACCAATGTGTTGTATTCTCACCTTCCACTTATCATTTAAACAGTTAAACCAATCCTGCACTTCTGCACCTTTTAGTGGTTCAATCATGCCCCCACGTATTGCAAAATTTAGCCAAGAATCTGCAATGGTTACAATATCAGCTGCAATAGAAGACTTCAGACCAACATGTTTCCCTTTTGATGACACAGATAGTTCTTGAAAAATGGCATCAAGGCTGCCACGAAACTCTGTCTGAAGCTTTAACCTCCTTCCTTGTACTTGGATAAAATCCTATTACCATGGAATAATGAAAGAAGTTTATAGCCTTCCATATAAATATAACAATGTTAAACTAAAGGCTATGAAAAACAGTATATTGTGGCCGATGCAATTGTTTACATATCAGGAATTCAGTAGCAACAGTAGGTTGTTTACAATTAGAAAGATCCAGAAAATACATGCCTAGGCAAATAAGGTCATAGATACAGTAGATCTATTTATGTTCATGACTAAACCTATTGGAGAAATACAAATATAAGATCCAGCAGATTGTAACCCTTCAAAACAAAATGGAAAAGAAAAAGAGAAGAAAAGTGTCCGGTAAGCATGGCATTCCCGACACCCTTTGCTAGGAAGTTGATACATGTTTCAGAGTTAAAATGTGGACAAGAGTCCACTTAAAGGACATACTTGAAATCACAAACCCATAATAAAGTAGCAATTGTATAGGAGAAAAGAAGAATGCAGAACATTCACCTAAAAAGACAAAGTTTATGCTATTCAGAATGTCATACTTATTTCTTAATTCAGAATAGATATTGGACAATTATATTGCCTTCTGCACATTACCAGTTCAATAAATGCATGTTCTTTTTATGCACTTATTGACTTGAGACCCTATTGTATGAAGTATTATGCTTTCTGCGCACACAATACAATTCAGGAACTTCCTGATAAATAAGCATGCTGAAGTGCAACATGGAGAGTTTAAGGAAAGAGACAATCTACAAACTTTACTAGACTACAGGGCTACAAACAGTCCTACCCTGGATATTGGCAGAGATATTCCAGGTCAGCCTATAGATTAGGGCGCAGGTTGGCATATATGTTGGGGTTGATGTACATTCAGCTCCTTGCAACTGCCTGTATAAGACTGAACAAACTGCATATATGTTTGCATACGTTCAACAAAACCTCATGGTCAGAGTTATCTCCCTGGACGAGATTGTAAGCTGCATGGTTTGATCGCTGGTTTGATTGTAAGTATTCCAACTGAAATCTAATGAGTAAGTAATATAAGTCCCTCCTCCTATGGCCAATCCCAATCATCCTTTCTAAAAGCTGATCTTGCACAACACAATCAACAGGAGAAAAGATTACATATCAATTATGTTTAGTGATTTGACCAACAGAGATAAGATTCATAGATAAAGAAGGAACATGAAAAACTTGTGAGATATTCAAGTTGCTTTCAGAACAAGATCTGGAAGTAACCGATCCAACCTTGAAAACAGACATTGAGGGCCCATCTGCAGTGTGAAATGAGTCACTATAAGGATGACAGATAGTCAGAATAGACTCTTGTACAGTCATATAATGTGACGCACCCGAGTCTATTAACCAACTTGTACATATACTCAGAATACCCGCAGAAGCATTACCAAAAGAGATAGAAGGAGCTAGAGAAGAAAAAGGAACAATATCACAAGGCTGAGTAAGAGGTTAAGCACTAGACCAAAGATCTGAGGAGTTTCCTGCACAAGGAGTACAATGAGAATGGTCTCAAATGGCAAAATATTTTTGGGCTTATCAACTTCTCCAGCACAAGCAACGATGAGCGTCCCATAGTTCTTTTTCTTCAACATAGAGCAAGGCTTATTCATATGACCAAGCTTTTTACAATAAAAGCAACAGATAAAGCTCATGTCACTTTTGAATCTTTCATATCTTCTATTTGTCTGCCTCAAAACTCCAAAATCGTTACGCTCCATATCATTCCAACCCCAACTACAATTTAAGGGAGGTTGCACAAAGACAACAATCACAGCCAAACAAGATCCAAGAAATCTGTATATATCACCCAGCCAAAAATCCAAGCAGGACATCCGCTATAGTGTGCTTTTACCAAAGACAACCTGCAAATGACCACACTTAACAAAAGTCAATAACACACTACAAGTCACTCCTTCCAACAACACACCCTCAAATCTCCTTAAGAATGCTGCACAAAGGGTATCAACCACAGCAAACAAGAGTACTCAATGTTCTAAAAGACCAAAAGAGAGGACAGCATACAATACTTCCAACGACACACCGCAAGATTTAAGCTATAGGAACAAGATAATAAGATAGACTTACCAAGAAACACACCAACAGTGTAAAAATCAACAACAACAACAACAACTACGCCTTCATCCCAAAACAATTGGGGTCGGCGATATGAACCAACAAAGAAAATCATTCTGGGTCTTCCACATGAATCCTTTGAAAAGGAGTGTGTACACACGACTGGGTTTGGATCTTATCCAAACCCAATAAGATCCAAACCCAATCAGAGTTCATCCAACTAGCACTCTAATTAGCACATGTTCATTAAAGTCACTAATGGCATTTTGTAATTTACATTTCTTGTATGATGGGTATTTTCGTACCCTAGTAATTGTAACAGCATGTATTTAACGTGAAGCCCAATACCACAGTCGAGTGATTCATTTTTTGGGGAAAATCCTGCAGCTTTCTCTTCTCTCTCTCCCATTCGGTTGCTCTTGTGTATGAAACAGGGAACCACGATTTCTATCATGGTATCAGAGCTACAGATCCAAGCTTAAGGATCTTATTCCTTCATCCAGTAAAGTCTCTTCCCACTCACTTGCCTTTGAATCATCTCTCCTACTTGTTTCTCTGCATATTTCTGTTTCACTGTTTGTTGAACAACCTTCTTTCATTAGCCTACCTGTTTCTTTCTCTACATATTTCTGTTTCACTTCATCCTACATATTTCACTGTTTCCTCTCTATTTTCTTCACGTTATCATATTTCACTGTTATCATATTTGCCTTTGAATCATCCGGCATATTTTTGTCTCCTTTTTGACTTGTCACTGCACGTGATCTTATATGTTAACAGCACAAATACTCACGCAAGATCAGATTCACATCATTTGATCTTTGCGTGAATAGGGTCACGTTAAATATTTTTTCTTTTACAAGTTGACTGCATATCAAATTCAAATCTTGTTGTCCTGATTAACTAATATTACATTAGTTGATCTTTCTTTATCTTCTTCTTTGTTTCACACTGTCTGTTTCTATCCCAGAGTTATAAATCCATATTCTGAAATTACACACGTTAATTTTAAAGTAACGTGTCTCTTTGATCAAACTCTAATTCAAAACAGTTTCTTGGTAAATAGTTTTGGTTTTCTACCTCAGTTTTATCATTCAAAAAGGCTTGCAGCAGAATTTCTGATATTAAGTTTCTGTTCTAATTTTCATTAGATCTCAACTGCAATTGGGTCCTTGTCGTAAAGTCATTTTCTTAATTCTTATCTCTTCTTATATTTTTGGTTTCGATAGAATATGGACTCATTTCCTCACTCTCAGTTTAGTCTTTCCTCAAACTTTCTTAGTCAACTCGTGTCTGAGAAACTCAACAATTCCAATTTTCTAACTTGGAAGCAACAAATCATTCCATTCATAAGAAGTCAGGACCTTTCTGGACATCTGGATGGCTCTGTTCCTGTTCCTCCAGAGTTCGTATCACAAGAAGCAAAGAATGGTGAGGGAGATCCTTCTATTACCTATGTCAGAAATCCAAGATATGTATCCTGGATGAAGCGAGATCAGGCGCTGGTTGCCTACATCACTTCTACATTATCACAAGAAGTGCTTGTGGCAATTCCAGATGACTGCTCTGCAATGCAATTATAGCATCGATTGGTTCAGACATATTCTCAAGTTTCTCAGGCCAGAATATTATTTTTGAAGAAAGAATTTCAAATGTTAAGAAAGGACTCCATGACCATTATGGAGTACTTGAACAAAATAAAGACCATTACAGATCGGCTGGCCATCGTGGGATGTGCAGTTAGTGACAAAGATATGGTGCAGCAGACTTTGAGTGGGCTGGGATCGGATTATCATATGATGGTTACTTCCTTATTGTGTTTGCCAGAGTTACCTGGTTTTGAAGATCTTCGTGCCAAACTTTTGCAGTATGAAATGACCCTAAAGGGATTTTCTGAAGATACTCATTCTCAAGGTGGAGCACACACTGTTTTTGCCACAGGAGTTGCATATGGGCGAGAACGTGGTACATATGATTTTCGAGATAGAAGGAGTCAAGAAAGAAATGGACAAGGAAGTCGTGGAATATTACCTACACCTAATATTCATCCCAGTGGGCAAAGGCAAAGACCAATACCGACCTGTTTTCTATGCAATAAAATGGGGCATATCAAAGCAAATTGTTGGTTTAATCCTCAAAATAAAGGTAAACGGCCAGAGACAAGCAAGGGGCCAGATAAACTGAAGAACAGTGATGAAGTGAAGGAGTTGTTACTCTCTGCTTTAGCTGAATTGAACTTAAAGCAAAATGATCAGGGCACTTGGTATGTTGATTCTGGTGCAGCCACTCATGTCACTGGTGATGTTGGTAAGCTCCTAACTTGTGTTCCCTATGCTGGTAAAAATAGTATAGTCACTGGAGATGGGTCTCACCATTGTATTTCCCACATTGGAAACTCTGTCATACCTATGTCTACTTCTTCCCTTGCTTTTTCAAATGTCATTTATGCTCCGAATATCAAGAAAAATATTGTTTCTGTCTCTAAGCTTGTTGATGACATCAATGCCTTAGTTGAGTTTACTCCTTTTTCTGTTCGTGTCAAGGATCTTCACACGAGGGAAACGTTCGCTGAAGGAAAGCGACAATGGAATATGTACGTGTTTCAAGAGAATCCTTCCACTTCGAAGCTCGCATCATCATCTTCTTCAGCTTCTTCTAAAAATGTTTTTAGCCTTTCTGAGTGTAATAAGCCAAATATTTGGCATGGTCGTTTGGGTCATTGTAGTAGTCGTTTTATTGAAAAGCTTGTTTCTAGCAGTCTTATTCCCAAGTCAAGTCTAAATTTAAATGTTGATGATAAGAAATGTTCTAGTTGTCTTCAATGTAAGAGTCATGTCCTTCCATTTCATTCTATTAATAAAAGAGCTTCAAAGCCTTTTGAAATTATTTGTTCTGATGTTTGGGGTCCGGCTCCAGTTCCCTCCATGTCTGGCATCAGGTATTACCTCATTTTTGTTGATAACTATTCTCGGTATACATGGATCTTCTTTATGAAATGTAAGTCTGAAACATTCAAGTTATTTCAGAATTTTCATTCCTTTGATCAAAATCAATTCTCTGATAATATCCTTTGTTTCCAATGTGATGGAAGGGGTGAATTCTCCTCAAATGACTTTATTAAATTTCTCCAGACAAACAGAATACGTAGGCAGATGTCTTGTCCTCATACACCTCAACAAAATGGGATTGTTGAACGCAAGCATCGCCATATTGTCGAGAGTGACATGAGCATGATGCATGATAGTAACCTTCCAGTTACCTTCTGGGCAGAGGCTTTTCATTCAGTCGTTCATATCATAAATCGATTGCCCATGAATATCTTGGAAAACAAATCACCCTACCTTTTCTTACATGGTGTTCATCCAAATTATCATGATTTGCGAGTATTCGGGTGTGTATGTTATGTTCATGTTGACAGTTCAATGCTACATAAGTTTCAGGATAAGGCCTTGAAGTGCAGATTCGTAGGGTATGTTGATGATTATAAATGGTACAGATGCTATGATCCCATGGGCAAGCGTATCAAAATATCCAGGAATGTTGTATTTGATGAATTGAATTTTGATCACAAGGTTGACAACCTTCCTGAAATTGAAGTTTATCACCCCTGGTTGAACTCTGACCTCTTCTCTAGTGTTAATGATGTTTGTCCTTCAGAATGTAATAAAAGAGATGAGAGAAACATGTCTGATGATGTACAGACGACTCAGGAAAGTGTCATTTTCGATCCACTCTTGCCTCCCGAAAAGTATAAAGGCATTGTTTACTCTCGACGTGAGAAGGGGATTCTTCCTAATTCTAATCAAGAGATGAATTCTTCTTCTACTCCCAGAAGATCCACTCGACCCCGACATCCTATTGATAGATGGGTAAGTTATGAGAATTTCACTATGGATTTTCAACTCTTCTTAACCTCTCTAGGTAAGGAAGATCAGCCCACGACTTTCTATTAAGCAGCAAATTCTAAGCGATGGATTGAAGCTATGAATGAAGAAATGGAGGCTCTTCATGAATGTGGCACTTGAGAGATTGTTCCCAGACCACATGATCGAAATGTAGTTGGGTCCAAGTGGGTGTACAAAATAAAGTATAAGCTGGATGGTACTATTGAGCGATATAAGGCTAGGCTAGTTGCCAAGGGATTCACCCAGAAGCAAGGACAAGATTACGATGAGACCTTCAGTCCGGTTGTGAAAATGAGTATTATTTGAATCATACTATCATTTGCTATTGAACATCAGTGGATTATCAGTCAATTGGATGTAAAAAATGCATTTTTACATGAAACTCTTAAGGAAGAAGTGTACATGGAACAACTCACTGAGTATGCAGAAGGGAACTCCAGAGAATATGTGTTTCGATTAAAGAGAGCTATATATGGTTTGAAGCAAGCCTCTCGATCTTGGTTTGACAGTTTTTCTCTTGAAATAGAAAAATATGGTTTTAGTTGTTCGCTTCTTAATCATTCACTTTTCATATTCAAATGTAACGACACAATTACCTTATTATTGATATATGTAGATGACATAATCATTACAGGTAGCTCTGCGGAACACATTGAGCAGGTCAAAGAACTCCTGAACCACAGGTTCAAGATGAAAGACCTTGGTAAACTGCGATATTTTCTTGGAGTAGAAGTTGACAGAACTATTGAAGGCATGACACTTACCCAACATAAGTATACCATTGATGTTCTCAGCAAAGCAGGTATGAAAGATTGCAAGCCTCTAAGCACACCCAGTGTACTTCATCAGAAACTCAGTTCTAGAGATGGCGATTTATATGAGGATCCTACAGGATATCGCAGGATAGTGGGGATGCTTCACTATCTCACTTTTACTCGCCCTGATATTGTCTATTCAGTCAATCAGGTATCTCAGTTTATGCATGAACCGCGTATTGGACATATGGAAGTTGTTAAACGCATTCTTCGATATTTGAAGGGAACTATTGAAGATGGTCTTTTGTACAGAAAGAGTATGAATGAACATAATATGCATGAACTTCTTGTTTACACAGATGCAGACTGGGCAGGAGATCCAGATGAGCGTAGGTCAGTGTCAGGATACTGTATTTTCGTTGGCCTAAATCTTGTATCTTGGAGCAGTAGAAAACAAACGGCTATTGCCAGATCAAGCACAGAAGCTGAATACAGATCAATGGCAGCTGCTACAGCTGAAGTAACATGGATTAGACATTTGTTGACAGAAGTAGGAGAATCAATATCTAAATGTATTCTCCTATGTGACAATCAAAGTGCCATCAACATGCCATTCAATCCTATCTACCACAGTCGTGCCAAGCATATTGAAATTGATCAACATTTTGTAAGACAGAAAGTCGAAGAGAAGGAAATTGAACCAGAATTTGTTCGGACTACTGATCAAGTTGCTCACTTGTTTACCAAAGGGCTTATCAAGGACCAATTCTGGATGTTGAAAGGCAAGTTGTTCATGGTTCAAAACCATGTACAACTTGAGGGAGGATGAAAAGGAGTGTGTACACACGACTGGGTTTGGATCTTATCCAAACCCAATCTGAGTTCATCCAACTAGCACTCCAATTAGCACATGTTCATTAAAGTCACTAATGGCATTTTGTAATTTACATTTCTTGTATGATGGGTATTTTCGTACCCTAGTAATTTTAACAGCATGTATTTAACGTGAAGCCCAATACCACAGTCGAGTGATTCATTTTTTGGGGAAAATACTGCAGCTTTCTCTTCTCTCTCTCCCATTCGGCTGCTCTTGTGTATGAAACAGGGAACCACGATTTCTATCATCCTTCTCCTCCATTCATTTTTATCCAATGCCATGTCCTCGGTGAGGTTCAAAGCATTCATATCCTTTCCTATCACCTTCATCCATGTCTTCCTAGGCCTACCTCGACCTCTTTTAACTAATATATTTTACCACTTCTCCATCCTTCTAACTGGAGCATCATTAGGCCTTCACCGAATATGTCCAAACCACCATAAACGATTCTCTCTCATCTTATTTTCAATGGGAGCAACGCCTACCTTCTTATGTATCTCCTCGTTCTGAATCTTATCTTTTATTGTATTTCCACACATCCATCTAAGCATACGCATCTCAGCTACACTCATTTTTTAAATATGATGTCTCTTGGCAGCCCAACATTCTCTACCAAATAGTAAAGCGAGCCTAATAGTCGTCCTATAAAACTTTCCCTTCAACCGCAATGGCATTCTACGATCGCACAACACTCCAGTTGCACTCTTCCATTTCATCCACCCAACCTTTATCCTATGATTTACATCTCCATCAATTTCTCCATACTTTTGAATGATAGATCCCAAACATTTGAAACAATCATCCACCGGTATTTCTTGCTCACCAAGCTTCACTACACTCCCATCACTACTTTGTTGCTTACTAAATCGACATTTCATGTATTCTGTCAGTCTGTCTTACTCTTACTCAACTTAAAACCTCTTGCTTCCAATGTCTGTCTCCATAATTCTAACTTAGCATTAACCCCAGCTCTAGACTCATCAATCAAAACAATACACCACGGCACATTTTCTTGAATTGATCTCATAAGCTCATCCATCACTATAGCAAAATAGGAAAGGGCTTAAAGCAGATCCTTGATGTAACCCAACCGCTATAGGAAAATTGGTTGTCACCCCTCCACAAGTGCGGACGTTGGTTACTACTCCTTCATACATATCTTTAATTATACTAATGTACTTGAGAAAAACACCTTTCTTAATCATTGTCCACCAGAGAACGTCCCTAGGTACTCTATCGTAAGCCTTCTCCAAATCAATAAAAACCATATGCAAATCTTTGTTCCTCTCTCTATTTCTCTCAATAAGTTGTCTAAGAAGATGTATAGCTTCCATAGTTGATCTTCCAGGCATAAAACCAAATTGATTCTCCGATATCATGACAACCTTCCTCAACCTACACTCAATCACCCTCTCCCAAAGTTTCATAGTATGATTCATGAGTTTTATACCACGATAGTTTATACAATCTTGTATATCACCCTTATTCTTATATAGAGGCACCAAAGTACTCTTCCTCCACTCATTAGGCATCTTATTTGTCCGCCAAATCTTGTTAAAAAGATTTGTCAACCATTCTAAACCTTTTTCTCCCAAGCATTTCCAAGCCTCGATAGGTATACCATCTGGGCCAACTGCCCTTCTTGATTTCATTTTCTTCAAAGCCTCTGCAATTTCTTTCTTTTGAATCTTGCGCATGAAGTCACGATTCATCTCATGAAAAGGAATGGAAAAGTCTCCAAGATCCTGAGCAGAAATCAATAACTATATAATTCTTGGTTATATAGTTATTGATTTCTCATCACATATAATAGTAATTTATGTTTTGCAAAATTATTTTTTAATTATGTGAGATTTATGATTTTTCATAAGAATTTCGTGATTAACATATAAGTTAACTTTTTAAATACGATTTCTTGCTAAATTAATGATCTTTGCTTAAAAACTCTTGTGTTTGGTTTTTTTGGCAAAACTTTTTGTAACTTATATAATTCTTGTATAAGTTAATGTTCTTTGCTATATTCTTTGATTTTCTCATCTAAATCTTTGTAGCTTACCTCTTTATGAATCCTAAGTAGTTCTTGTTAATGATAAAAACTCCTAAAGATGTTTCAATGATTTTGGTTTATTTAAAGGTTTTTTGTGATAAATAGGTTGTTCGAACCATTGTAAAAGATTTTTTAAAAGAATTTCTCACACTATATAGAATGATAGTGTTGTCTATTACATCTTTTTGGTATAAAAGATTTCGTTAATTTTATTGATACAACTTTACAAACTTGTTGGTTTGTATTTTTCACATAAGATTTCAAAACATCTTGTTTATATCTCTAAAGATGTCAATGTTGACCATCATATGGTCCTCTTTGTCCTAAATTACATTTATCAAGCATATAATTGCATAATTAAATGTTTGAGAAATCTCAAGGATTGCTCTTTTTATAAAGTGCATACTTGCTCCCTTTTGTGTGTTTTTGTATTTTATATACATTTGTTTCTCAAATAGTTGCGCTTGTATGCATTTCCTCTTTTCTATGAAATACATGCCTTAGTGCATGTTTGTTTACACCTTGGTGTGTATTTGTTCAAATATTGTATGAGTGCCCTCGTGCACATCTTTTTGTGCTTGCATATGTATTGTCTCTTCGTAGACATTTCTTACATTATGAAGCTTTTATGCACATTTCTTTTTGTGAAAAATATAATGAATTTAGATATTGACCCTTTTTAAAATCATTATAAAACATGATAAGTACTTATAGCACTTTGTACGTTTCCGCATATCTCATCACAATCAAAGGATATTTAAAACTTGTTGTATGGGATTTTTATCCCAAATCTATAAATTTTCAAGTACTATTGAATATTCTTTTTTTGAGTTTTGAGTTAAAACTCTCTTTGTGAACCATTACGGTTCTTGTGAATCCTTTGATTAAAAAGCTTGATTGTCTTGATTATCCCAAGATGTATTATTCATGTCATTATGTTTGTTGCCAAGGTATTCTTTTGACTTTTAATGGCACTTATTTTATCCATCACATGTTGTCATATGATGCATCAATTCTTTTATGGCCCTATTGTTATATTAGAGATTTTTGAGGTGAGTTATGGGCACCTCGTGTTATATCATTCTAGATTGTCCACTTGCCATATTATAGATGGTGATTGAGGTGAGTTATGGGCACCTTAGGACTCTAGAATGAGTTGGTATATGATCTCTAATTATGAGTGTGGCACTCATTGTTATGTCATTTTAGTTTGTCCACTTACCATATTATAGATGGTGGTTGATGTAACGCCTTAAATTTCAAACTTGCTAACCTTTTCAGAAAAACAGGCAAGAGACTAGAAATATCTCTTTCCTTCAGAGTTTGATTATGAAATCAGCGGAATATTTTTCGTTGATAAATCATAACGCAAGCTGACAACTTTGGGCACGTTAGTTAAAAGAACCAAAATTCACAAGATTCGGATATCTTAAGGGAAATCCGATACAAACCCAAGCGTCCAGGACGCGAGCTAAGAGCAGGAAGAAAAAGTCTTGAAGCCATTTTGCTATCGCGCCATCGCCTGTAGTGTACCTAATCATCACCAGTACCCATAGAATGGGTTAGTTTCGCGAAAAACTAGTAGGTGCACAAGAAAGACTACAAGGAACTGAATTAAGTACATTTAATTCAGTAGGTTACGCAGTTTAAAGCAGATATGCAGTTAAACAGGTAAGCAATGCAAGCAGGTGAATAGTGTAAACATGTAAGCAGTACAAGCGAAAGGTGTGCGAGCGAGTGAGTAGTGCAAGCGAGTAAGCAATGCAAATGCGTAAGTAGTGCAAACAATAAGCAGTTCAACGCAAGCAGTTCAAAGCAAGTAAGCAGTGCAACTGACCAACGCAGCATACGATCAATTTGATCGTAAGCTGTGAACTACTACGCAACAAGCTTGTCCTCGTTCCTAGAACGAGGTCTCTGCATCTAATCACCATCAGGACATCGTTTGTCGCTCACTACTTCTAACAAACGCTTTGTCCTGAACAACCTTAATCTATTCTCATCTCTCAAAGTCTTACGCGGCTAACTGTCATCGGTTATGACGCACTTAGGCGTCATACCTTCTCAGAGAAGCTCACCCTTCCGTAGAAGGTCCAAAACATGATCACTAACTCAAATCACTAATGATCTGATTCTTACATCTGAGTCATGCATGTAATCATGATAAAACAGAAGGCCGAAACTATGAATTCATAGTTGGCTATCACAAACAATCTCAGAAGATCGTCACAGCTCACCATAACTTTTTATGGTAAGCGAAAACACAAGATCCACGTCGGATCGTTCGGTCCGAGAGATATACGACCGGACAAGGAATTACCGCCCTAGAGGGTATACCTGATCTTGGACCCTACACTTCCTCACAGGAGTTCACCGTCTTTGCAGCTACCCGTTCGTGGACAGTGTACATTCTCACAGAGATCTCACACTCTAGCCGTGTCACCCGATCTGGGAAATGTATAACCTCACAGCGAAACCTTTGGAAAACCGATCCCCAACATATGTCATATCCAATGAAAATCATTGTGATACACGCATCAACACAAAAGACCGCTCTTGGGGTCGATAGCTACTAATACCAACAACAACATCAACGCCGAATCACCTGGACTGGGAAATGTATAACCTCACAAGGAATTCGGCTCTAGATGGTATACCTGATCTTGGACCATACACTTCCTCACAGGAGTTCACCGTCCTTGCGGCTACCCGTTCGTGGACAGTGTACATCCTCACAGAGAATCTACCACTCTAGCCGGGTACCTGGTCTTGATCATACACGCTCTCTCGCAGATAATCCTTTGGAGATCGGGTGCTCGTCAGACACCCTACTCGGTGATACGCATCTATACAATCGACTGCTCCGAACAGTTGACTGCTCTCGAGGTCAGTAGCCACAATATGGGCACAAGCATGTATATCAGCAATATGCATTGTATCACTCCGCGCAGAAGCATATAATTCTACGCATCGTATGATTGCCACGAGGAATATTGCAATCCTCAAATAGGCCCTCAAAGCATGTGTAAACGACACATGAGAACGCGCAGATATGGCAATTCAGTTGATTTTATGGGCGAAGGGTAACTAACTTTACCCGTCAGCCAAACAAAACAACTGAATAAGACAAGCACTCATAGCAATACTCGTAAAACATATAATTACCATAAAATGGCTCAGTCCATGAACAAGTAATTAAATTAATCGTAAGGCATAAACCATTACATCACAAGCCATTCATAAGCAATCATACGACAACAATTATATCACAATATGTAAGCAGCTTATAAGACAAGCGATCACATCAATCCTAGTTGCCACCAGTTCGGAGATTACGAGCTGTATGCAATCACATCAATCATAAGAGATGCAAGCCAACAAGTGCTACGCTACAATAAGCACCAAACAGTAGGACCAAGGGATAAAGCAAGTCACATGCTAATATGTAGCAACTGGCATAATGCTACTATTATAAGCATTTAACTAGTATGAGAAACTCCTTATTACTCAGTAAAGAACTGCGTAAGCAGTTTAACCAACTAGAGTAACGCCTTGACAGGCGTACACAGCTCAACGAGTAGCATATTGAACTATCGAGCAAGCAAGCGAATTAGTAGTGCAGGCGAAGCAGTAGTGCAAGCGAATCAGTAGTGCAAGCGAATCAGTAGTGCAAGAAAAGCAGTAGTGCAAGTGAAGCTCACGACTCAACGACCAGTGTGAACAGACCTTATGTTTCGATAATTACGAACCTGCGGGTACGCGCAGGCAAAACGTAGACCCAACTGAAACTAGTTCGGGCGTCTGTTATTCTATGTATTTTCAATAACCCGAATAGCTAGTTGAGTTCGCTCCAAAGGTACGGCTTTAACCGAGAGAGGATTCCCCAAAGGAGGCTGTGCCACGGACGCATCCAACTTCTGCAGAAGTGTTGAGCTAACTAATGTAGCCCCTTTCCCCTAACTCCAATGACTGGGGAGGCCGGATCGTTGCCCGTAGGGTGGTTGTTAACAACCTATCCATTGGAGTTTGTACCGCTCTGTCCTCTCCCTTGACAGACACAAAGAAGCGAATAGGTACGTTAGGGGTTGCTTAACTAACGACCCATTCTATGTAGTGGTATTTAAACCACCCGAGCATCTTGCATATGAAGGCGAATGTGAGGCCATTTATGTGATTACAACATTTTGCATTTAGCGTTGTTCGAGGTCGCACGACCGTCTCATCCGATCATCGCAGTACTAGACGTGTCGTGCACGACTACAAGTACTCTAGGATGAAGGGGGTATAGCTCCTCAATAGAAGCCTCAACAGGAGTGTTTCACAAAGATGTAAAGTTTATCTACTTTACTTTATCTTTTGAAACAGCAGTACCTTGTGCCAACATTATGCATGTGATTATCTCGAATCACACCCGCTATCGGGGTATCTACATGTCTCGCATGACTTGATACCGGCCTCGATAAACGGGATACGGGTTTCTCAACAGAACACTCGCTAAGAAGTTCGCTTGAACCCCCAATTCGGGATCACCCGAGATATGCCAAAAAGGCAAGCAGAAACAGCCAGTCACATCCTTCCAAATGCTTCGATTTGGAGCAGTCATCGATGCTTTTACGCAGCTCCCTGAAATCTCAAGTCGACTCTGCAGGACTGCACACACGAAGAGCCAGGATCCTTGCGAGGTATCCCTCTCCTTAGACGAGGATGTGTCGTTCGCCCCCGACTGAACTCTTGTCGCAAGAGGGAGAGGGGTAAATGCCCCTTGCATCCTCCACGAGGATGCATTTAAGGCATACGCAAAGATCAAGAACCTGCACGTCATCTGCAATAGCAAGGCAATACCAACACTATGCAAAGGCAAGAGCCTAGGCGCAAAGCGCGACGGCAAGGTAAAGGCGGTAAGCAGAAGTGCAACGCAAACCCCCGGCACAACGCGCAACGGCAAAGTAAAGACCGTAAGCAGGAGTGCAACGCAGAACCTTTGCGTGATGCACGACGGCAAAGTAAAGGACAAGGATCGCGAAACCGCGTCCTTGAGTTAAATGTGTACTCATATAAATATATATGATATATATATGCATATATATTTATTTAATTGTCTCTTTTTAGTTAATTGAGCTCAATTCAATTGTCCAAGTCTTCTGTGTAATCTTCCCCTACCTTTGAGAGTTGCAAGCTTGCTGTCGTCCGCGGATGTACGCGATTGGCGGCTCGGGTCGCGGAGCGCGAGCGGGATCCGTCGTACGAGCTGCAAAAGTAACGATCTTAGCAAGCTAATACCAAAATGAAAAGTCAGAGGCACTATCGCCGCCCTGACGTAAGGGAAACAGAGGCATGGGCATCGTGCGCATGCGCACCTCTATAAGCGCAAGAAGCAGAAGCAGGGGCTGCGAGCCCCTGCTGACTTGCTGTCAGCGGACTCCGAGGAGGCAGGGGGGTGCACCCCTGCCCTCATAAAGCGAGGGCAAGCAGGGTTGCGCTCCTGCCTGACAAGGTAGAAGAGAGGCAAGGGCAGAGCCCCTGCCTGTCAGCAACGAAGGGGAGGCAGGGGGCTTCGCCCCTGCTAGACGACATACAAAGAGGGAGGCAAGGGGGCCTTGCCCCCGCCTGCCGAAGAACAACAGAGGCAGGGGCGATGCCCCTGCCTAAAGAGAGAAAAGGCACAGGGAGGGGGCTCGACCCCTCCCCTGAACGACGAGGGCACAAGGAGGGGGATTGACCCCTCCCCTGACCAAAAGAGGAAGCAAGGAGGGTTCAACCCTCCCCTGCTGTCAAAGGGAGCAAAAAGGGGTCGACCCTCCCCTGCTGTCGAAGGGAGCAGGGAGGGGTTGACCCTCCCCTGCTGTCAAAGGGAGCAGGGAGGGGTTGACCCTCCCCTGCTGTTAGGGGACGCAGGGAGGAGGGGCTCGGCCCCCTCCCCTGTCAACACAAAGAGCATGGAGGGGGCTCAGCCCCTCCCCTACCGTAACACGAAGCAGGGAGGGGGCTCAGCCCCTCCCCTGTTGATCAAAAGGGCATAGAGGAGGGGGGCGAGCCCCTCCTCTGTCGTAACAGGAGGCAGGGAGGAGGGGCTCGGCCCCTCCCCTGCCGTGGCAGGAGGAACAGAGAGGAGGGGGGTGAGCCCCTCCTCTGCCGGAAGAACCACAAAAAGGCAGGGGCTCTGCCCCTGCCGAGAAATCCACAAAAGGCATGGGGGCAGAAGCCCCTGCCGAAAAGGTGGGCCGACACAGGGAGCTCCGCTCCCTACCGACGAAACAAGAGGGACAGGGGGAGCGGAGCCCCCTGTCGACACGGCAAGTGACAGGGGGGCGGATCCCCCTGCCGACGTATGGCGACGACAGGGGGCTTTGCCCCTTATCTAAGTGTCATCATATGTAGACAAGAATTTTATTACACCTTCGTGTGTTGGTTGTCCTTTGTTGGCTTTTGCTCTTTTGGTCTAGTAGCTGAACACACTTGTCTTGAGTGTTATTTTATGTAGACAACGCACCATGGTGTGTGATTTTAGCCTATGTTGGCATTTGTGTCCTTGTTCTAGTCGCTGAGTTATATGCCCATGGTTGACTTCTTTCACTTAATTCAAGTGCCATTTTATGTAGACAAGAGATGTATTGTGTTTTTAGCCCATGGTTGGCTTAATACTCTTGTTCTAGTAGCTGAACATATTTGATCTTGAGTGTATTTTTACGTAGACAAGAGATGTTTTTTGTCCATGTTGGCGTGTATTCTCTTGTTCTTGTCGTTGATACACTCATTTCAAGTATTATTATATGTAGACAAGAGGTATTTTTACACACCTTAGTGTGTGTCATTTGGCCTTTAATGGCATTATATTTATATTCTTGATCTAGTAGCTTATACACTTGATTTATGGGTTTTGGAGGACTAATAAGGTAGTGGTTTGTAATGGATGAACTATTGTTGAAATTTGCAAAATTTCATTCATGACTTGTGTTTTAAGATATTCAAGTGAATTATATTTTTATGCATATTTTAAAAATCAAGTTGATTTTTTGGCATATATTAAGTGCTTATGGTTCTTTGGCCACTTTTGTATGCAAAATGTATTTTTGTCAATTGAGTGAGATTTTCCTAAATGGGTAAGATTCTCTACTCAAATAACACTCTTCGTTTTGCCTCGTAAATGAATTTAAAACCTTGTGAACTCTTGTGTTTATTTTGTCTAAAGTATGCCTGGAGACGTCGTTTCTCTTGTTTAGCACTTTATTACATGTTTGAAGCATGCTCATTAATGATTCCTTTAAGTATTAATTCATTTCATGATAATATATGCATAGGCTCTTTATGGCTTTTTAGGATCTCATTCAATAAAGCATATGTAACTTATGCCTCTTCGTAGGCTTACTATGGTGTCCCTTAGAGGACCATTGTGTTATTCCCCATTATGGGGTTATGTTTGTCCAATGTTAGACCTTATGAATGAATTATGCATTCTTGCAATTCATTTCCGCATAATTTGCTTCCGCTTACCATTTAACATGATATATGATTTTGAAATCTTGTTTTTTCTAAATTTTCCTCATGCTAAAGTAAGTATTTTATCATGTGATCTTGCATAAATATAATTTTGCACCTTGTTAGGAAAGTTCCATTTGAGTAAAGTGCAAAAATATTTTTTACTTTTTCTTTGTTGTTGTTCTACAGGATCTTGAAGATAAGTGGAAAAGGAAGTACCTTGGATAGATCATGGAAGGTGCTCATCGTTAAAGACGTTGAAGGAAGACATCTACATTTTCAATGGCATTCGGACTAAAGGCTCTTGAAGCCTTGAGATTCTTCCTCTTGCTTTCTTCAATCTTTTCATTCCCCCACGCAAAGTTTGAGGGGTGGTGTTAAAATGTATCATTCAACCTTTGTAATACTATATATATTTTATATATATAAAGGATAATACATATTCATATATTGTATATATGCATATGTATTATCCTAATTATATATATAAAATATATATTTTTCTATTTATAGGCATAGGGGTAGTTTAGACATTTCCAGTTTTACGCATATTCCATTCGGAATATGTTTGTAATTTTATTTTATTTTTTCTTTTTTATTTTTCTATTTTTTTGGGTTTACGCCACCTAGGGAGGCTCCCCAAAGAGTCGTTGGGGAGCCCCCAACGGTCACAAATGTGACCGTTGGGGGCTCCCAACGATTCCTTTGGGAGCCCCCTTTGTGGCTCCTCTCTTGTGTTATAAATAGGGGTCTCCCCCTTGTATTTCTTTGAGATTTGGAGGAGCTCTTGCTCCATTGTAAGGGGTTTTTCCCCCTCCTCTTTCTTTCAATAATATTCAACTTATGACTTTAAGTCATATTTTTGCCCCTTGTGTGGGTTTATGTGTTAGCACATTATGTGCTTATGTTGTTCCCTTTAATGGGTTTATTCGCACTTCATGTGCATGTATGGGTTCATTATTGAACCTAATGTATTCAAAGCCACTTTCTAACATATATACCCTCACAAATCTTGACCCAATTCACAAACCACAGTAAAATAGGTTTCCGATTGCTCCTAACACAGAAATGACACTGATAGAAGCAATCTAACCCCTTCACAACCACCAATAACCTTGCAATCAACAGTTTACCGAAATCTATTCTAGAATATGCATAGAACCCAGAAAATCGTAGAAAATCAGATACCTAATCAAATCGCATGTTGATTGATTTGAAAATCTTCTAAAATCAGCATCTAGTAGAAACCCAAATCAAAACTCTCAAATCCCTAACTTCATTCAAGGCCCCTCTCCTTAAGTGATGACATCACAAAGCATAAATACCGGTGCAAATGAATGAAACTTCTACAGTTCTTCATCTCAAGAAAAGAGCACTAATCTCTCTTCTTGAATTCAATATGGCTCTGATACCATATTAAGATCAAGAATGAAGTGTTAAATAATGTATCATAACTAGGCTAACTAGAATTTTTTACTTTTTCTTTTTAGTTTAGTTTGTATAGGATTTTTCCTTTCTTTTTAGTTATGTTTTTTGTTTGTATTTGACTAGTCAACATTTGACTAAGTCAAATACAAAGAGTCGGTGGACTCCCAACGGCTCTATTTAGAGCCGTTGGGAGTCCAACGACTCCCTCCTCCAACCCCTCTATTGTGTATAAATATGGGGCATTGTCCCCTCGCTTTCTATTGATTTTTGGTGCGGATTACAATCAATAATATCATTATTTTTTCTCCTATTGTTGAATACCCATTTTGGGGTATTTGTGTATGAACCTTTCTTGGTTCTTATGAGTGTTCATTTTGGTACTTTTTTTGGAACTCTTTGAATATCCATTCTTGGTGATCTAGCAAACATTCTTGAAGGAGCTCATCTTCTAAAATGATATCAGAGCTTTGTGATCAAGCTAAATTCGTTTCTGGTACATCGAGAAATGTACCACTCAAAATTTAAAAGAGGTAAAGTTCTTTTTGCAATTCCTATTCAAGTATGTGTGAGATCGTGATTGTGTTCAAGTAAAAGATTGGTGGTACTTATTTGTGGAGTGTACGTGCTCTTTATTGGTGGTGGAGTACTCATGATCTTCATCTTCCTTTCTTCTCTTCTCCTTCTCCATTATTCTTTTTTTCTTTTTTCTTTTTTCCTTCTCAAACCTTGTAAAATGGATAACAATAATAATGCCACCATCAAACCCATTAAGCTCAATCACTCTAACTATGTAATATGGGCTTCAATTATGAAGCACCTTATATGGGGAAAGGGGTTGTGGGGATTAGTGGATGGGACCAATCCGGAACTCAAACTAATCCTCACCAAAGTAGAAGGTGAGAAAAAGATACCTTTACGAAGGTTGAAAAAAATAAGGTCATAATCACTTACGAGAAAAAGTGAAAGGAATGGAGAATGGGATATGCCAAGATTATGTCTTGGGTCATTAGTAGTGTCGACATCAAAAAGTATTTGAATCTTGCAAAATTTGAACATGCAAACAATGCATGGGATTATCTTAAGAGAATGTACTCTCTTAAAGATATTGCACATGTGTACAAATTACAAAATAAAGTACAAAATATGGTTACAAAAGTATTAGAGAATACTATAATAGCTTGTCTGAATTATGAGAAGAGTTAACTCTTATTAAACCAAAATGGCATTGTCCGAAAGACAAAATTTTGTCAAAATCAAATAGATACAAAGCATTTTTTCCAATTTATTAATGGTTTGAAATCGAAGTTTGAATCAACCAAATATGTTCTCCTTCATCGAGACAAAGTTCTTTCAATAAAAGACACAATAAAAGAATTAAGTATGAAAGAAAATAGGCTTAAAAAGAAAATCTCCAATGATGACTCGGTCCTAACTGTATCTAGATTCTAGACCAAAAAACTATGTTCGTAGCTACAAACCCCCACACTATAGAAGGACAAATGAGGAAAAGCAAGGAAATAAGTTTGAAAGAAAGAAAGTCATTGTTACTATTGTCGTGAACCGGGACATGTAAAAACATATTATCCCAAATTAAAGAAACCCTATGAGAAGAAGGTTGCCTTTGTTGCACCTCCACAAGAATCAAGTGAACCATCCATTGGAAACTTATCCTTAACTCAATTAGTGGAGGCATTTCAACCTCTACTCAAAGGAGTATCTTCATCCATTGGAGTCGCGATCTCTTCCTTTGGCATCTCCAATCCCGAGAAATCTTTTTGGCTTCTTGACTCAGGTGCCTCTTTTCATATGACATCAAATATTGATATGTTATCCGAATGTCATAATTCAAGTTGGTCAAATGTTTTCACCGCCGATGGAACATCTCTTGAGATAAAAGGAATAGAAAATTTTAAAGATATCTCTCAAAATTCAAAAAGATTTTATATTCCATAAATTAGACATATTCCTAAACTTAAATCTTTTATTTGTTTCTCAATTATCTGATCATGGATGTAATATTTTCTTCTCTTGTGGTTGTTGAGTGCAGAATCACCAATCAGGGAAGCTGATTGGGGAAGGTCATAGAGAAGGAAGCTCATACTACATGGATTTTTTGGAAATACCCAAGAATACATTATGTTGTAATGTTCAAAAAGTGGATTTGGATATATGTCATAAAAGACTTAGCCATCCTAGTGTATTCAAGATCCAGTTTCTTCCAAAGATGAAAAAATTTTGTACTTTTGAAAACTTTACATGTGAAAATTGTATTCTTTGTAAAATGACGAGATTACCTTTTCAAAAAATAACCTTTGTTTCTTCTCGACCACTTGAGTTAATACATTCTGATGTATGGGGACCTACACCTATTATATCAAAAGGTGGCTTTGTGTATTATATAATTTTTTTGGATGATTTTACAAGACACACTTGGATTTATTTTCTTAAACATAAGTCTGAAGTATATTTCATAATCTAGTCAAAAATTAATTTAAAAATGATATTTTCATCTTTCGTATTGATTCAGGGAGAGAGAGTTTTTATCAAAAGAATTTAAAGATTATCTAAATCTATATGGTATCACACATCAAAGATCATGTCCCTATACCTCTCAACAAAATGGTTTAGTTCAAAGAAAGTATAGGCATATTATAGAAACAACAAAAACTTTACTTATTACAAATCAAGTACCTAAAGTTTTTTGGGCTAAAGCCACTCTAATTGTCGTTTATCTTATTAACAGAATGTCATCCTCTTCTTTAAAAAATGTATCTTCTATTGAAAAACTTTTCAAACAAATTTCATATTACTCTAGCTTAAGGGTTTTTTAATGCAAGTGTTTTATTTTTTCTGATAAAAATGACAAACTCTTTCCGCGTGCTATTCCTGTGTTTTTCTAAGATATGCAAATTATCAAAAAGGCTAAAGATGTTTTGACTTTAAAACTAACAAGTTATATGTGTCAAGAAATGTATCTTTTATGAAAAAGGAAAGTTTTTTTTTAAAGTGAGAACACTAAGGAAATAAATGAGTAATCTTTTTTATTGGATTTAGTTCCAAAGATTGATGAGTGTGATATTGATGAAAACCAAGAAGATAAAAATGATATGATAAGTGCAGAATCATTCCATAATAATCAGGATTGTATTCAATATTCTAGGATTCGTAATTTAGAACATCCATGTACTCTCGAAAAATATACCCGTAATGAAAACCAGGAAGAGATACAAACAAGAAGGTCATCTAGAGTGTCAAAGATACCTGAAAAAATTGTGTCATCTGAGACTTTTTCATCTAAGTATCAAGCCTACATTGCACTAATACATTTCTACCAGTGTTGTGAAAAGCGTTGAGGCGTAGCGAGGCGCTCCACCAAAATTTGAGGTCAGGGGTAAGCCTCGAGGCGTAAAGCGTAAGCCTCGAGGCGTAAAGCGTAAGCCTCAAAAAAAAATTTAAAACTTAAAAAAATATAAAAAAATATCTAAAATTATAAATAAATAAAAAAATCTGTATTGATGAAGCAACAACCAACAGGAAATAAAAAATCTCAAATAAATACTGAAAAAATAAGAGATTAACATGTAAAAGTAACATTAATGCAACAACTTGATCTATGTAAGTATCTAAAAAATAAAATATGGGCATTCATTAAATTAAAAAATAACATTAACAACGAAATGATCTTAGCATTAACAATATAATGTCATAATTAGAAAATGCATGTTAGCACTAACAACCAAATGTTAATATATTTGTCCAAAACTCTTCAAAATGAGAGTGTTAACATTCACAATTGCAATTGAAAGACCTAAAAAAACATATAAATGGTCATAGCTATATGATATGAATTAAGGCTTAGGCTCTTCTTGTGTCTCATCATCATCAATATCTAAGTCTTCAATATCATCATCTGAGGAATCCATATAAATAGGTTCTCCTTTATCTTCATTCTTTGACTCTTCATCATCTGCACTTTCTTCCTCCACATCCTCGGTCACTTCTTTTGCTTTTCTTTTTCCTGCAATAAAAAATCATAAATTAAATACTTATTTTATGTAATTAAAAATATATATTTATATTCATAGCAAGGTAAAATGAATTTAGCTTTACCTCGATCTCTTGAAGACCTATCTTGCCTAGAACAAGTTTGTGAATCATGAGGTGAAGTAACTTTTTCAATAGGCACATGATCAATGGCATTTATGTCGAAGTTCGGATCCAACCATGAATCCTCCAACCAATTAGGATCACTAGGCAAGACTGGATCTTCCTTCTCTACAATCCACTCATCGTCTGAGTCTATATGATCTAGACATATAGGGTTTTTGGTAGCCTTCCTCCTCATATTTCTCTCTCTTAATTTCATATTGTACATTACAAAAACCAATGCATTCATCTTCTCTTGTTCAAGTCTATTCCTCTGTTTTGTATGCACCTATAATTTCAAATCATTGATAATCAATTATAAGATAATTACACTTATAAAAATGTATTTCACGATGCACTGCACTGCATGTCAAACTTAGAATTCGAATTGCAAAATTCATCAACTCAAGATTTTCGTGCCCAAATGAACTTCACCAATCAGTTGCATTCAAATAAAATAATACAAAATTGATAAAAAACATTAAGAATGTCATAATTAACCAAAACATAAAAAAATATTAACAAATAACAACATAATTGCAAACTTACCAGGACTGTTTAATTTTCTTGTTGTAACAGTTGCATCTCTACCAAACAACCCCTTTGCCTTTTTAAATGCATCAATTTGTGTTGTAACTTTCAACCAAATATTTGCATCAGAAACCAATTTCTCAACACAATCATAAAAGTCACTCATAACTTCTTCATCCGGATTGAAGTTGTCAGTATAATGAAAATGTGGATTTAAATAATAGGCAGTTGCATGCAAAGGCTTATAAAGTTGCAAGTCCCATCGTCTATCAATGATATCCCAAATAGGTTTATATTTTCTTTCAACCTTGTCAACCTTGTCAAGGTTTGAAGCAATTTTTAGGCATTTATTTAAATATATTATAATATATATTTCATAACAGAGTGATTTAGGCCTGGGATCCAAATTTCAGATTCAGGACCCATAAAGAGATTTTTTGAATAAATTTACCTTGTAAATTTGATATGTATGTATAAGTACAATAATTTTTAATTAATTAAATAATTTGGGGAATAATTATTTAAAAGGGGTGCGTAGATGGGTCTGGGATCCACCTTTCGGATCCATATACCCGTATAGATATTTTAATATATATATATATATATATATATATATATATATATATATATATATATATATATATAATCATAATAAAATAAAGAAAACAGTAAATTGTGGAAACGGATCCACTCTTTATCCAGCCCGAATCCAAATTGGGATTTGGATCCCGAGTCGTAGAGTTCGGACCCATTACCCGAATCTGTAAATAAACTACAAAATGGGGGGGGGAGGGGGGGGTTAAATTATATGAATAATGTTAATTTTAAATTAAAAAGATAATTAATATTAATTATAAGATAAAAAGGAGAAATTTTTGGTACAAGGGGTCGGACCCACAGTTGGATCCACCCGGATCCAACTGAGGATCCGTCATTTACCGGCGAACCGGGTCCATTGTAATAATGGACCCAGCGTCGCGGGTCACGGGCTCAGACCCGAATCCAATTTAAAACAGAGGGGGGCGTTAAAATAGGAATCGTGCCTAGGGCACGATTCTTGTTTTCAAGAATCGGAAGCAGGAGGGGGGGTTACGCAGGGCGTAACCAACCCCGCATCTCGCGAAGAAGGAGTTCGGTGGGAATAAAAGGAGGAGTGGAGAGAGGGTTTTGCCCTCTTCTCTCAGGCTCTCTCTCTTCCCCCGTCTCTCTCTCTCTCTCTCTCTCTCTCTCTCTCTCTGTGTCAGTGTGCGCACGCCGGAGGAAGGTCCTGTCGCCGGCGAACTTCGGCCACCAGCAACCACCACAGGCCACAGCAAGCACTCCCTGTCACGGCAGCAGCGTGGAGCGACACTAGCCGGCCCTGCCTTCGCGTCCCCAGCCTCCGATCGCCGGATAAGGTAAGGGGCTTCTCTAGAATCTAGGCGAGGGATCGAATGTGGGTTCGATCTTGTGAAATCCTTTGAGATGAGGGTCCATGGGAACCCTGTTTGCGTAATGCAGGAACTACCTATATTCTTTATAATTGTTTTTCTGTGTTTTTTTTTTATGGTTTTTCAAAAAGAATCGATTTCCTCTTTGTTGAGACCACAGTTTTTGTTTAAATTGATTTCATTGTTTCAAATTGGGCATCATATTCTTGGAATTTTGTTCTTGGGTTTGGAATCGTGCTCTTGGATTAGATCCACATTCATTTACTGAAAAGGGGGTTTCGGTTGTCATGAATAAAGGAGTGGGAGAAGGTTATGAGGGTTGACGGAAACCCCAAGTCAATCGAATTTGGAAGATTCGGCTGCCATGATCAAAATAAAATAAAAATTTGGGGATTGGGGGGGGGGGGGGGGGGGGGGGAGGGGTCCCTAATTGGGACTCGATAAACCAAATGCGGAAGAGGGGTTGATTTGTAATAAAAAAAGGAATTATTGTGCATGTAAATGAAATTACAAAGGAGAGGAACTGATTGTTTTCTTGTTGGAATCTTGGTTTTCTTTTGGACTTACATGAAATTTGCTATTTCTGAAATTTGGGTATCGTATTCATGACCGAATGTATGATTTCAGAAATATGTTTCAATTATTTTGAAGTTTCATTCTATGATATGTCAACTGTGAAGGCCGACTTATTAGATGCACAAGCATACCCTTGTGTGCAGCCTGTACACACGCTAGTGTAAGGTACAAAAGAGATGTTGTACGAGATTCTAGAAACCTAATTTGGGTTACCACTAGATTTACATAGGAATTGTTGATTTATCAGTGCTTCTAGAATAATAAGGCAATGAGGGTGTAACGGTAAACCGCACACACGATTGAACTCTATATTTTTCTCTTTATCTTCAGCACCATTCATATTCGGTATAATAGGTAAACTGGGCACATTTGTTATCATTAGCTCACTGAATTTTGATGGTTTGCAAAATCTTATTGAGAGTTTGACTGTTTTCATTAATGTGTTCTAAGTTACCCATTCACCGAAATACTGGATATACTCACTGATATTTCAGGTTGTTCATAGACCGAATCTTGCATGGGTTCAATTGTGTTTTTCTATAGGTGGTCTATTGATAGAAGTTGAAATTCCTCCACTTTACTTTTCACTTTCACATTGAGAGAATGTTGCACATCAACCTAATATCCTCTAGCTCGAGGGTTATTATTTGTTACTTTGTAGCATGTATATTACTGGTTCTGTTAGACAGGTTTATCATATAAGTTATCCACAAGCCTTATATGAAGGCTACCTGAAATCGTAGGCCCTGGGTCATGATCAGTCGATCCTTGTGATTTCAAACGTGAACACTTTTCGTGGCACTGGCTCCAGGCATTATGCAAACTGTATTCTTCTTTCCTGTAAATCCATGTAATTTCAATATGATTGGTGGATATGTAGTCGGCTGAATTGAATGGACTATTTAGTTAGGAAGATGGGGGTTCGGGATTGGTAAGCCCGACCATCGTCCCTAGCATGTGCTAAAGCTGACACTTCTGCATGAAAACTTTGTAAATGTTGTTTTAGCATTTCATGATACTAGTTGTGAAATCTAGAATGTGAGCATGACTCAGTTAATGTTGCTTCTTGAACATGTACGCTTGATTAATATGTGAAATTGCACATGTACACTCACACACTCAAAAGAAATGTGCATTGGTTAATACACGTATATGATGTAGGTACCACACATAGTGAAAATGCATATGAATGAGTAATGACATGCATATGTTTGGGTTTATGATTGTATGAGTGCACATGCTTTTGGCACTTTGGCCCTGTGTTATGAATAAAATACTACTTGGTTTGATTATGTGATGCACCGATGGCCTTAATGGACCATCATCTGCCTAGAGAGACGTGAGTTGGGTTCCTTTCATATATATTTTGAACTGCATCACTTAAACCACATAAGATGGTTTGGCACATTACTACATTGTTCTAGTTGTTTATACGGGCTGAAGTCCCGTAAGGGTCCTCGCAAGGGAGGATGCGGGTTTTCACTTTACTTTTGCATATGGTGTTGCAAACTTAAAGAACTAACTTTAATAAAAATATAATAAGAACAGTGTAATATACGTTCTGGGATATCTCATCTGGAGTATGAGAATCTTAAATATCCGGTCTTGGGGAGACTGTGAGAATACAAAAACTCTGCATGCTGTAATTTTGTCCCCTGAACCCGATATTGAGGTTCTTTCTCCTGACCACAGTTTTAGGAAGAGTCTGTCACTTTACCCGGGAGTGGTGTGTTTGACATAGTTGTTGTTTATGGTACCAAGGAAGTGGCACTTGTGGGCGTGGGGTGTCCCTTGTGTCCCCGACATTAGATGTGGAGGTCTAATGTTCCGAAGGTGATTCGGTCGAGGGCTAAGTTGGAACCCAGTAATAAAATACAAATTGTGTGTTAAGCTACCCTGGGAACCTACTTGACATCGGGGATTGTACTTGTTTGGTGTATCCGCGGGCAACGGTAATTAAAAAGAGAAACTTAAAATTGTGTGCATTTAATAGGGCATGTATTTGGAAAGATGAAACTTAAATGAAAGATAGCAGAAGAAATCATGCATTGCACATAATTATGCATTTTCCTGTTATGCATTAGATCATGCATGTTTGAATATATATCATGACATGATTTGGTGGTAGCATATGATTTACTTCTTGAAATCATGCTGCAAGGTTTGGTTATTTAGTTCTTGATATATGGTACTGCTTTACTGTTTCTTTCTGCTTAGCATATGTAATTGGTTGCATGAATGGTTATTTAGATTCTGCAAATTTTATATATGCACTCACTCAAATCATTACATGAAATTTTATCAATGTTCTTTGTCTTACCTGGTTTCTTTTGAAGTAGTTGTGCTCAGAATTTCGGTTTTGACACCCTACTTTGTTGGTTTTTCATAGGATATGGTGAACAGTGAGGTTGGACTAGCTACTGGAGATGGATGAGAGTCGTACTTGGGCTTAGCAGCTTCAGCAGGGGACATAGTGGCTCTTTCTCCAATCCTTCTTGCTTTTTCAGTTGTTACTTTACTTTCAGTCGAATAAAACATTGTCTCTGCAATTTACTCTTACTAATAAATAAAGAAATTGTTTTGGTTCTTATGGATGATGGTTGCAAGTTTGTTTGTAGTGTTTGGGCTATCCAATAAAAATTGGAACTGTGAGGACCCCGGATCTCTGGGAAGGTTTCCGCATTGAAAAAAAATATTCTGCATTTTTAAAGGGTATGGATTGGGGTCGTTACAGAAATTGTCAGTATAATGAAAATGTGGATTTAAATAATAGGCAGTTGCATGCAAAGGCTTATAAAGTTGCAAGTCCTATCGTCTATCAATGATATCCCAAATAGATTTATATTTTCTTTCAACCTTGTCAAGGTTTGAAGCAATTTTCTCCTTTGCTCTATCCATTGCCTCGTACAAAAATCTCATAGCAGATTCATCTGCATCAACCAATCGCAACACTTTCACGAGAGGCAGTGTAGCTTTAATTGCATATGATATAGCAGACCAAAACTTATGATCATTAAGAACAATATAAGAAATGTTCTTAGCATCTGATTTCTTATAGTAATTAGATGATCTAAAATTTGAGGATAAGAATATCGACTTCAACTCTTTCTTATAACATCCAATACTATAAAGCATGAGATATGTTGTGGCAAAAGGAGTGACGGCTGGACGTAGAAGTTCTTTCTTCTTTGTGAACTTTCTCATCAAATTTAATACCCATGCATGACTATAAATATATCTTGTAATTTTTTTTGCCTTTTCCACTGTATCTTTAAAAATTGATATCTTTTCAATATCTTCTAACATAAGATCCAAGCAATCGCACATGGTGTTCAAAAAGTATGTTTTTCCTGCTATTAACATATTTCTAGATGTCACATAATTTGGTGCATTATCTGTAATGAATTGCACCACATTATTTTCACCAACTTCTTTAACAACTTCTTTAACAACTTCTTCAAACAACTTACACAAATTTGCAGCAGTTTTTTTCATGTCGCTAATGTCAACGGACTTTAAAAATATTGTCCCAGATGAGTTGTTCACAAGAAAATTAATTAAGCTTCTTTTTTTTCATCTGTCCAACCATCTGCCATAATGCTACAACCAACCTTTGGTCATTCTTTTTTGAATTCCTTTAAAATTTCGTGAGTACAATCTACCTCATCCTTCAAAATCCGCATTCTGATCTCGTGATAAGAAGGCGGTTTGAACCATCGCACATAATTCGCAATAGCTTCTACCATTGCACCAAAATATGGACTGTTGCAAAGATTAAATGATAAGGCATTTGAATAAAAAAATCTACCAATAGCACAACATACATTTTTTTTTTCATCCATTTTGAAAGCAATGTTTATTGTGGTTTGTCATGCTTTTTTGTTCACAAAGAGGTCCATAGGACCACCTATGCTTGTTTTTGCATCACTATATGATCCACTGGTTTCTTTGTTCACATTATCGTCTGTTGATGATATATCTAACTTGTTTTGTTCTTCTTGTTTTTTCTGCTTCTGATCCCTTAAATGATTCTGAAAAAAATCTTTTCACATCAGGTGGAACCGATTCGCACATGCTTACACCATGTTTTGTGCCAGCTAAATGATGTTTTAACCTATAGATGCCTCCTATAGTCTGTTTATGACAGTAATTGTAAATTACATGTCCTACAAGTTTGGGATCTTTAGTAGGATTTGGAACTTTAGTATCATGATCTCATCTTACATCTTTTCTCATTGTTCAACTGCAAAAAAAGAATAAATAGACCCAAGAATTATAATGGTTAACTATGATACATTCATACGGCATTATCGAACAACCAAATTATCATTTTGAAGCAAGTTTATTAACAACAAAAGTAGAATTGTTTCACTTTCTACAGCTGCATGCTTTCTTGAATTAAAAAAAAAAACAGAAAAAAATTAAAAAAAGATAAACATCGTACATATATGCATGAACTACAGAATAAAATATCAATAAGCATCCTTGTGGAGAAAAAACAAACTGCTTGTATAAAAGCAATTCGCTGCTGCAAACTCCTCAAAACCATAGATAACACACTCATGGGCTCTGATGATGAGCTGCAACTTGCTCTTCTTGCAAGTCTCTCAGTCTGTCAGGTTGCATTCACAAAAAACGTACAATCTTTTAAGAGGCAAAAGGTGACTTACAAACATAACTTTCATGCAAACTGGAACTGTTACTAACATCATTGTTGAAAGACAGAAAAATTACTAAGGGGTTATTCAAATGATGCCCAAAGCTTGTGTTTTTGACCCTCCAAACAAGGGTTCGTTTGGATGACACTGAAAACCAGGTTTTAAACTTGGTTTTTCAGTGAAACCAGCCAGGTTATGTCTGTTTGGGTGACAGTATAAGGCAGGTTTTCATTGAAATCATGATTTATCAAAAACCAGACCCAACCACTTTTTTCATTAGAGAAACCAGGCTTATTGGAGCTGGCTTCTCAACCTTCATGCTCCCTTGTCATGCCTTCCGTCATTCATCAAGTTGGCTGGCACATTCAACGATCAGAAAATGGTTGGAAACTTGGGATGTAATAGCCCATGACACATGGTGCCATGCTAGCCATTTTTTTTATTGGTGGCTGGCAAAAAATTGACCGAAATTTTTAACATAACATGAAATGGTTTTCCACATTAACTGAAAAAAAAAGAATAAATTAGAATAGTTGAATGCATTTTCTGTGCATGAACTACAGCAAAAAGAGAGACAAAATTTGTGCATCTGTGCATGAACTAAAAATTGAAAAAAAAAATAAACATTGTAAATCTGTGCATGAACTACAACATTTTCTCAATTAGAATAGTTGAATGCATCGTATGAAAACAAAGAGAGACAAAATCCATCACATGCCATCATAAAAATGAGAAAAAAACAGAGGGGTAAAAAATACAAAAATAAAAAAAGAGAGAGGGGTGACTGTATCACGCGCGAGAGAGAGAATGGTGTATCACGCGAGAGACGAGAGAAGAGATAAGAAGAAGAAGAGGAGAACGAGAGAGCAAAAAAAATCCATACCAGTTTCGGGGCTCCACCACTCGAGAGAGGATGTTGTGAGCCTGTGAGAGCCGTGAGGGAGAGAAGGCTGTGAGAAAAAAACACACATAAAGGGGTCGGTAGGGCTTTGTTTAAGCCCTAATTTTTTGGTCGAATGAGGGTTTTGACGCTCATTTGACCAAATAAATCGAGGCGTGTACGCCTCAGTCCAAGACGCGCCTCAAGGGTATTGTACTTTATACATGCGCCTCAAGTCACAAAGGCCCTCGCTTGAGGCGAGGTGCGCTTTTTGCGCCTTGAGAAGCGTTTTTAATAACACTGATTCCTACATAGAACCTTTCAACTATGTTGAAGCAAAAGAACATCCTGAATGGGTAGAAGCAATAACAGTAGAATTAAATGTCTTAAAAGGGCAAATACCTGGACTATTCAAGACATTCCACCAGGCAAAAAGCCTATAGGTTGTCGATGGGTGTATAAAGTTAAAACCAAGAGCGATGAAACTCTTGAAAGATATAAGGCTAGATTAGTTATCAAAGGCTATTCTCAAGAGTATGAAATAGACTATAAGAAGACCTTTGCTCCAGTTGCTAGAATGACTACAGTTAGGACCTTAGTAGCCCTTCCTCTATAAAGAAATAACCTATATATCAAATGAATGTCAAAAATGTGTTTCTCAATGGAAGCTTAGCCGAACAAGTTTATATAGAACCACCACCCGGCATTGATATTCCTATAGGCAAGGCTCTTCGTTTAAATAAAGCTATGTATGGCCTTAAATAAGCACCAAAGGCTTGGTAATGACAAGTTTAGTCAAGTTATTCTTGATTTTGGTTTTCAATCTTGTCTCACTGACAGAGCTTTGTTTGTTAAGATTTCTGATACAGGTATTATTATCCTTCTCTATGTAGATGACATGATCATCACTGAAAGTGTTAAATAGGGTGTTGAAAACATTAAAAGATTTCTCAAAATACATTTTGAAATGAGTGATTTGGGGGTTTTTTTAAAATTTCTTGGTATAGAAGTTGCTTATTCTTCTAGAGGCTATTTGCTTACTCAATCTAAATTTGCTCTAGATATTGTTGACAGGTCTGGTATCTCAGATGAGAAAAAGGTCGACACTCCCGAAGTTGTAAATATCAAAATGAAGATTGATGATGGAAAACCACTTGAAAATCCAACACCTTACAGACAACTTGTCGGGGCACTATCATATCTCTCTATTACAAGACCTGACATTGTGTATGTCGTTCACACAGCAAGTCAATTTCAGCATGCTCCTACCACAGTTCATATGGGAGTTGTTTTATGTATTATTAGATATAACAGATTTCTTTACCAAACCTCTTGCAACTCCTAGATTTAACTTTCTCTTGGACAAACTTTCGGTTATCCAACCGTAAGTTTGAGGGGGAGTGTTAAATAATGTATCATAACTAGGCTAACTAGGAATTTTTACTTTGTATAGGATTTTTCCTTTCTTTTTAGTTATGTTTTTTGTTTGTATTTCACTAGTCAACATTTGACTAAGTCAAATACAAAGAGTCGTTGGGCTCCCAACGACTCCCTCCTCTAACCCCTCTATTGTGAATAAATATGGGGCATTGCCCCCTCTCTTTGTATTGTTTTTTGGTGTGGATTACAATCAATAATATCATTTTTTTTTCTTATTGTTGAATACCCATTTTTGGGTATTTGTGTATGAACCTTTCTTGGTTATTGTGAGTGTTCATTTCGGTACTTTTGTTGGAACTCTTTGAGTATCCATTCTCGGTGATCTAGCAAACATTCTTGAAGGAGCTCATTTCTTACATGAAGCACAAGAGAAAGAACAATGGAAGAGGAACTCTTTGAGAGAACTTCATTAACTAAAGAATGAGAGAGCTTTACAACATATAGGAGATGTCCCCTTATGGTAACACAAAAGGACAAAAATTGTTGACTTATAACTCCCTAGCGAAGTACAGAAATGTCATTTTAAAATAATTATATGTACAAGACTAAAAGGGTAACACTACCACAGTAAAACCTATACATCATATGCATTACACTATTCAACAGAGTTGAGCCGAGTTAGGCTCCAACTTGAACTCGAGCCGAGCTTTTTGAGCCTGAGCTCAACTCGAGCCCAGCTCATGTGCACCCCAACATAAAGGCAAGCGACATGATGATGCCAATTTTTGAAGGCAAAAATGTCAGAATATAGCTAGGGTGCCACAAGACTCTGTCCAAATGTATGCTTCATCCATAAGAAAGTGGTCAACTTCATGTGAAAATGGCCAATTTTGTCATGAAAACCAAGGGTGGAGATCGGATAGGGTGGCCACAAACCATAGGCGGTTTACAAGCCCAAAACGAGTGGCCAGCCACAAATAAAATATATATAATAAAAACATAATGAAGTTAAAAACACAAAAGCCATGATGGATGCAAAGAGGCTTTTGTGTCTCGTCTTCTTTGTCACAGTTGAGTAGTAGTTAAACTAGCAGCTCTAGCGGAAGCAAGAAGCTCTAATATCCAAGCAACAATGCTATTTCAGCTCTCGTATACAAGGAGCTTCGTGGCAAGGATGATGATTACAACAATTTCCACAACAATGTCAACATCAATGAGGGCTTCATGAAATCCATGCACCACCACTATCTTAAAACTAAACCTAATCTCTCCCACCTCCTTCCCTTCCCAAAAGTCCTTCAACTTTTGCCCACATCACTCACTAATCCCTCCTCCTCCATTGTTGTTAGTCCCAACTTTAGCACTTCAGAATTCAGATCGGTTGGATGCAAAAGACAACATCGCTAGCATTGGATTTCATAAACAATTCAAATACCATTGTCACCAATGCTGCTGATTTCACCTCAAGCAACATGTATGTTGGCTCCAAAGCTAGTGCATCCAAAATTCTTGTCAAAACCGGAGAATTGTGATTTTATCCCTATTGGGAAAGTGATGGGAACTGGGGGCTGACAAACCAACAGAAAAGATGGCCAAAGGTGTGATGTTGATTCTAGTTCCTAGAGGGGTCAACAGTGACAAACTGGGGGTCGGCCCCGCCCAATCTAGCCCAGTATAGGCCCATGGGCTTACAGGCAGGCCATGGGCAAGGAACATGACCCTACCTTGGCACAAATCAGGCTTAGGCCAGGCTAGCCTGTTGCCCAACCTTAATGAAAACCTTTTAAAAATAGATGTACACATTCCATCATAGTTTTCATAATATGTGACTTGTTATACAAGAACTGATATTAGCTACCTCTCTACATCAAGATGAAATGGTCATCATAAAAAGTTGCACAACAGTTACAATTTACTAGTAGTAGTTGTGGTGGTCACTAGAGATAAAAGCTCTAGGTTCTTTTTTGATATTTTCCTGGAATAACAGTAGATCTTTTATTTTACTTCAAATATCCACAAATGCCACTACTAGTACAACAACTACGCCTTCATCCCAAAACAATTGGGGTCAGCGATATGAACCAAAAAAGAAAATCATTTTGGGTCTTCCACATGAATCCTTCTCCTCCAATCATTTTTATCCAATGCCATGTCCTCGGTGAGGTTCAAAGCATTCATATCCTTTCCTATCATCTCCATCCAAGTCTTCCTAGGCCTACCCCGACCTCTTTTAACTAATATATTTTCTCATTTCTCCATCCTTCTAACTGGAGCATCATTAAGCCTTCGCCGAATATGTCCAAACCACCATAAACGATTCTCTCTCATCTTATTTTCAATGGGTGCAACGCCTGCCTTCTTACGTATCTCCTCGTTCTGAATCTTATCTTTTATTGTATTTCCACACATCCATCTAAGCATATGCATCTCAGCTACACTCATTTTTTAAATATGATGCTCTTGGCAGCCCAACATTTTGTACCAAATAGTAAAGCGAGCCTAATAGTCATCCTATAAAACTTTTCCTTCAACCGCAATGGCATTCTACGATCGCACAACACTCCAGTTGCACTTTTCCATTTCATCCACCCAACCTTTATCCTATGATTTACATCTCCATCAATTTCTCCATACTTTTGAATGATAGATCTCAAATATTTGAAACAATCATCCACCAGTATTTTTTGCTCACCAAGCTTCACTACACTCCCATCACTACTTCGTTGCTTACTAAACCGACATTTCATATATTCCGTCTTACTCTTACTCAACTTAAAACCTCTTGCTTCCAATGTCTGTCTCCATAATTCTAACTTAGCATTAACCCCAACTTTAAACTCATCAATCAAAACAATATCATCAGCAAACAACATACACCACGGCACATTTTCTTGAATTGATCTCGTAAGCTCATCCATCACAAAGCAAATAGGAAAGGGCTTAAAGCAGATCCTTGATGTAACCCAACCGTTATAGGAAAATTGGTTGTCACCCCTCCACAAGTGCGGACATTGGTTACTACTCCTTCATACATATCTTTAATTATACTAATGTACTTGAGAAAAACACCTTTCTTCATCATTGTCCACCAGAGAACGTCCCTAGGTACTCTATCGTAAGCCTTCTCCAAATCAATAAAAACCATATGCAAATCTTTGTTCCTCTCTCTATATCTCTCAATAAGTTGTCTAAGAAGATGTATAGCTTCCATAGTTGATCTTCCAGGCATAAAACCAAATTGATTCTCTGATATCATGACAACCTTCCTCAACCTAGACTCAATCACCCTCTCCCAAAGTTTCATAGTATGATTCATGAGTTTTATACCACGATAGTTTGTGCAATCTTGTATATCACCCTTATTCTTATATAGAGGCACCAAAGTACTCTTCCTCCACTCATTAGGCATCTTATTTGTCTGCCAAATCTTGTTAAAAAGATTTGTCAACCATTCTAAACCTTTCTCTCCCAAGCATTTTCAAGCCTCAATATGTATACCATCTGGGCCAACTGACCTTCTTGATTTCATTTTCTTCAAAGCCTCAGCAATTTCTTTCTTTTAAATCTTGCGCATGAAGTCATGATTCAGCTCATGAAAAGGAATGGAGAAGTCTCCAAGATCCTGAGCATGACTTTCATTAAATAGCTTATCAAAATGCCACTACTAGTGTGCAATATAATTGATGATTGTAAGCAGATTAGCAAAACATTTGAGCATAATTTAACACAAACTACCTGGTGATGAAACCATAGGTACCTGTGGTGTTTGGCTGGCAGCATAATATGTCATGTGCACTTGTTTGAGAGCACTTACAACATGTTATATTTATGCCATAGGGTTGTACTATTCCAGTATTGTTAATTTATCCTAAAATCTAATGGAATGGGACATCATACAATGGGCAAGGCAATCCCTCTAGGCCACACAAAACTTCCCTCTATTCTAATGTGTTCTAACAAGTTGACCAAGGTTACCAAGATGAGTAACAGAAAAGGAAACCTTCTGAGAAAAGGAAACTGGAAAAGTTTGTGGAAATGAAAACAAGAAACGTCAAGAGAAAGGGAAACAGGAAACAAGGTCTTTTCAGGCTCATCTGAAATGGGAAGCATGACAAAGAAATGAATCGGAAATGTTTTGCAAACATGTGAGAAGTGCAAATGTCTTTTTATTTTAAATGTCAATATTACAAATTTCTTACACTAATGTGTAACATATTAATTTACAATCTTTTTCTTTAATTTTTTTAAAGACTCTTTACCTATATAGCAGAAACACACATATGATGATAATAATAAGTATGCAAGATTATGAATTTACAGTTTTACACAAACTTTACTTGTTTACCAACATCACGAAGACTAGTAAAAATCAATTGATGAATTATTTATATAATATGTGAATAACTCCAGCTAAATAAACAATCACACAAGTTGTTTATATTTTATGTAAATATGTGAACAATACGGCTACTTACAATGGGATAATAACTACTACTAAGTCAAGCATTTAAATGCATAACTTAGGTTGGAAAATAAACTGAGCTGCTCATGGCTCAACTTCTTTAGGCTCACATAAAGCTCATTCAGTCTCGCAAACTGTGCTTGGCTAGCCAAGCCACAAGCAGCTTTTCTTAGTCTACTGAGCCAAGCATGGATAAAAGCTGCTCGGCTCAGTCCGACTCATATAGGCTCGTAAGAACCAATATATACATATTACATTCATTTCACATAAGCAAGACAAACCATCAGCCAATTCATTTTCATTGGTGCTTGCAACCAAGAGGTCTTGGGTTCCATTCTCACACTGAATATGCCATGAAAATTTTAACAAAAATAATGTTTTATTTTATACGAGCCAGCTTGAACTTGCATGTCTAGCTCGTGACCAAGCTTGAGTTGAAACTCAGCCTTAATGAGCAAGCCCAAACAGCCTAAGCTCCGCTCTTTTACCATTCCTATGCACAATAACAGAAAGTAAAAAAAGTTGTTATTATATTAAATTATAAAATTACCCTCCCTCAGGTCACTTTTCATCTAGCATACATTCATTTTAACATTAAAAAATGTAAAACCAGATACAAGGTTTTCACCAAAACAAGTAATTGAAAATTTTGGCAACACTTCTCTCAACTCTTTCTAGAGAAAAAATCTTTCATCTAAGGGAAGTGCATGGGAAACAAGTTTCATATATAAGAGAAACACATTTCCTCTTAGGTAGGAAATTTGTGTTCACCTAATTGGATACGTGCTTCTAGTTCATACTAGTGTTTCTCACATGTTTCAGAGATGAAAAGTTTTACATTTTGGAAAAGGCTTCTCGAGAAACTGGCTTCCACATGTACATGGCCTTTCAAGAACCCTACTCACAACCAAGGAGAGTCCCAAGTCTCCAATCATTTGGCTCAAGATGATCTTTGTCCAGGTTGAGCAGGGATGGAATGATTGAACAATGTATAAAAAAAAACATACATCCTGCAGGAACTTAGCACATATCACATTAGATTTAAACTTGGGTTAAAAATATAAAAACGGTCAGGAAAATATTACACAATACGCAACACGAAATGTACAGTAATTTTTGAATTTTGCTTGTGTATTTTAGTCAAATGTAGTATAACAGCAATTTTGTATTTTATCTTTATCGTAATGCAATTCTGTAGTCAGCCCTAAGTGACATGCAATACTCCTTTCTCCCTATTTCAATAACCAGTTATGTGTATGTGCTGCAGATATTCAAGACCATCCAAGATACTGCTGCAGACATTGAAGGTTTCAACTAAGGTTAAACTCTGATGAAAATAAGGCTCAAGTGCAGCCATCAATTCAACACTTGCTAACTGTTAGGAAATGAGGTCCAGTGGTTGAGTCTAAGTCCATTCATCCTTTGTACAAAGCAACTTCTGACATCCCTGTCTAAATTCCCCTTCTTGTTGATGCTCTTCCCACAACTGTAATGAAAAGAGGCGGAAGCTCCAAAGGAGTAAAAAGCACTCTTTAAGAGTGACCTTAAGAACCAAGAACACAAACACTATAAGCGCACACACAAAACTCTCAAAAGTAGAAAATGACTTAAAGTCATAAGTTGGATTTATTGAAGAAAGGAAGAGAAGGGTGAAAACCCCATGCTTACAAGAGGAGAATACCTCCTCTATTTATAGAGGAGGGAGGCTAAAAGAAGGGACCACAAGGGGGCTCCCTTGTAGTCGTTGGGAGCCCCAACGGTCAGAAATCTGACCGTTGGGGCCCCAACGACTACAAGAGTGGGGCCCTTGTGATCTTACAAAAAGTAGAAAAATAAAAAGAAAAAAAAGTAAAAAAAGAAAAAGAAAAAAGGAAAAATACATTGTGGTTTTACAAGAATACCCCTATCGGGTATTTCACTAAAATAGAAACTGTATATATATACATATATGTATATATATACTTATATATATACGAATGTATATATATAAGTATATGTATATATATAAGTATATGTATATATATATACATATTTTAACACGCCCCCTCAAACTTTACGGGGAGAAGACCGAAAGTTTGCTAAGAAGAAACATAAATCGTGGAGTTGGGAGCGCCTTGGTGAAGAAGTCAGTTAGTTGATACTCTGAAGTAACATATGGTAATGAGAGAGTCCCTCTGAGATATTCATCTCGAACATAATGGCAATCCATTTCGATATGCTTGGTCCGCTCATGAAAGGTGTGATTGCTGGCAATGTATATCGCACTTTTGTTATCACAGCAGAGCTTGGTGGGAGTAGAAATGGGGACGCCCATGTCACCAAGGAGACTCCTGAGCCATACGATCTCCATAGTTGTCATTGCCATGGCCCAATATTCAGCTTCAGTGGATGACAGTGAAACCTTTTGCTGCTTCTTGCATCTCCACGAAATGAGGGATTCACCTAAAAAAATACAAAGACCCGTTATTGAGATACGATCATTGGGATTTCCTCCCCAGTCAGCATCAGTAAAAGCAGTTAAGTCAAGAGATGAGGAAGAGGATAAGAAGAGTCCCTTGGATATAGTATTTTTGATATATCGCACAATTCTCATTACGGCCGCCATATGAACCGAAGTAGGTGCATGCTGAAACTGGCTTGCTGCATGAGCTATATCTGGACGTGTGATGGATAGATAGGTGAGAGATCCGATTAATTGACGGTAGGGGGTTGGATCCTCAAGAAAAACACCATCTCCAAGTCTCAGTTTTGCATTAATAACTTCGAGAGTCTCAACTTTCTTTTCATCAAATATTCTTGATTTGGTACAAATTTCGGCAGCTAATTTCATTTGAGATAGGATGTATCCTCGCGGGGAATAAGCCACTTCAATCCCTAAAAAATATCTCAAATATCCAAGGTCAGACATATCAAAAGTTTCTTTTAACATAGACTTTACATCATTTACTCCCTTTTTGTCATTCTCAGTGATGATCATGTCATCAACATACAGTAGAAGCATAATAATGGAGTCACTTGTCCTTTTAACAAAAAGAGCAGTGTCAGTATAAACAACAACAACAACAACTACGCCTTCATCCCAAAACAATTGGGGTCAGCGATATGAACCAAAAAAGAAATTCATTTTGGGTCTTCCACATGAATCCTTTTCCTCCAATCATTTCTATCCAACGCCATGTCCTCGGTGAGGTTCAAAGCATTCATATCCTTTCCTATCATCTCCATCCAAGCCTTCCTAGGCCTACCCCGACCTCTTTTAACTAATATATTTTCCCATTTCTCCAACCTTCTAACTGGAGCATCATTAGGCCTTCGCCGAATATGTCCAAACCACCGTAAACGATTCTCTCGCATCTTATTTTCAATGGGTGCAACACCTACCTTCTTACGTATCTCTTCGTTCCGAATCTTATCTTTTATTGTATTTCCACACATCCATCTAAGCATCCGCATCTCAGCTACACTCATTTTTTGAATATGATGTCTCTTGGCAGCCCAACATTCCGTACCATATAGTAAAGCGGGTCTAATAGTCGTCCTATAAAACTTTCCCTTCAACCGCAATGGCATTCTACGATCGCACAGCACTCCAGTAGCACTTTTCCATTTCATCCACCCAACCTTTATCCTATGATTTACATCTCCATCAATTTCTCCATACTTTTGAATGATGGATCCCAAATATTTGAAATAATCATTCACCGGTATATCTTGCTCACCAAGCTTCACTACACTCCCATCACTACTCCGTTGCTTACTAAACCGACATTCCATATATTCAGTCTTACTCTTACTCAACTTAAAACCTCTAGCTTCCAATGTCTATCTCCATAATTCTAACTTAGCATTAACCCCAGCTCTAGACTCATCAATCAAAACAATATCATCAGCAAACAACATACACCACGGTACATTTTCTTGAATTGATCTCGTAAGCACATCCATCACTATCGCAAATAGGAAAGGGCTTAAAGCAGATCCTTGATGTAACCCAACCGTTATCGGAAAATTGGTTGTCACCCCTCCACAAGTGCGGACATTGGTTACTACTCCTTCATACATATCTTTAATTATACTAATGTACTTGAGAGAAACACCTTTTTTCATCATTGTCCACCAGAGAACGTCCCTAGGTACTCTATCGTATGCCTTCTCTAAATCAATAAAAACCATATGCAAATCTTTGTTCCTCTCTCTATATCTTTCAATAAGTTGTCTAAGAAGATGTATAGCTTCCATAGTTGATCTTCCAGGCATAAAACCAAATTGATTCTCCGATATCATGACAACCTTCCTCAACCTAGACTCAATCACCCTCTCCCAAAGTTTCATAGTATGACTCATGAGTTTTATACCACGATAGTTTGTGCAATCTTGTATATCACCCTTATTCTTATATAAAGGCACCAAAGTACTCTTCCTCCACTCATTAGGCATCTTATTTGTTCGCCAAATCAAGTTAAAAAGATTTGTCAACCATTCTAAACCTTTCTCTCCCAAGCATTTCCAAGCCTCGATAGGTATACCATCTGGGCCAACTGCCCTTCTTGATTTCATTTTCTTCAAAGCCTCTGCAATTTCTTTCTTTTGAATCTTGCGCATGAAGTCACGATTTATCTCATGAAAAGGAATGGAGAAGTCTCCAAGATCTTGAGCATGACTATCATTAAATAGCTTATCAAAATAATCTTTCCATCTCTCCTTAATCTCCTCATCTTTGACTAAAACCCTTTGCGTTTCATCTTTGATACATCTAACCATACCCAAATCCTTCGATTTCCTATCTCTCATCTTTGCAAGCCTATAAATATCCTTCTCGCCTTCTTTGGTATCCAACTTGTCATAAACCTCCTTATATACCTTAGCCCTCGCGTTTCGAACAACTTTTTTAGCTTCCTTCTTTGCTATCATATACTTCTCCAAATTCTCATTATCACGACTCTTACTTAGATTTCTATAACACTCTCTTTTAACCTTAATAGCTAATTTGACATCCTCGTTCCACCATGATGTATCCTTACCTAGTGGTGCACCGCCTTTAGACTCACCCAATACCTCCTTAGCTACTTTTCTCATACCACCCGCTATCTTATTCCACATTGATTCTGAATCCTCCTCGAGACACCAATCAACTTCCTTAACTACCTGCTCTACAAACATTCCTTGTTTAGCTCCTTTCAGTGCCCACCACTTAATTCTAGGATCTATCCTATGTCTATCCCTTTTGCGGCATTGTCTAATTCTAAGATCTAAAATTAAGACTCTATGTTGTGTAGCTACACTTTCTCCTGGTATAACCTTACAATCGATGCAACCACCCCTATCTCTCTTTCTAAGTAGGAAAAAATCTATCTGACTCGTATTAACCCCACTTTTAAATGTTACTAGGTGAGACTCCCTCTTCCTAAACCAAGTGTTTGCTAAGATCATATCATAGGACAAACAAAAATCTAAAATCCTTTCTCCACTTTCATTTCTTTCTCCTATACCATAGCCTCCATGGATATTCTCAAATCCATCCCTACTAATGCCTACATGTCCATTAAGGTCACCGCCGATGAAAAGCTTTTCTCCATAAGATGTCTCTTGTACTACTCCATCTAAATCTTCCCAAAATTGATGCTTAATGGAATCATCTAAACCTACTTGAGGTGCATAAACACTAATAATATTAATAATATCCGTACCTAATACTAATTTAATAAGTAAAATTCTATCACCCTTCCTACGGACCTCAACTACATTATCTATAAACTGACGACTCATAACAATCCCTACTCCATTCCTATTCCTATTTATTCCTGTATACCAAATCTTATATCCCCAAGGTTCTATCACTTTAGCTTTCTCACCTACCCATTTGATCTCTTGAAGACATAAAATATCAATCTTTCTCCTACACATAACATCTACTAACTCTACCAACTTACCAGTTAAAGACCCTATGTTCCAAGTGGCTAACCTAATTTTATGGTCTTGGACAAACTTCTTTACCCCCACCCGTCCAACAAAGTGAGGGAACCCTTGCCTATTTGACACCACACCCGGGCGCCGGTGTGACGCGTCGCTTCTGGGCGACGACCTAGCAACCCTTGCACATTTATCACTGCCTCCGGGCCTAGAGAGTACAGCGCGTCGCTCAGTAGGGAACGCCCCAACGAAATTCTCATATTGGTTCATTTTCATAGGATATGACAAAGTTTTTATGCTGGCTGTCACAGGCCTACCGCAACCCTCCTCCTTTATCCGGGCTTGGGACCGGCAGTGTATAACTACACAGGCGGAGTCAGTATAGCAAGAAGAAAATCCAAAATTGATTAATACATTACTAAACCTATCATACCAAGCTTTAGGAGCTTGCTTAAGTCTATATAAAGCCTTTTTTAATTTCAAAATTTTTTCATTTAAATTCATACCTGGAGGCGGTTCCATATAAACTTCTTCATTTAAATTACCATTTAAAAAAGCATTTTTGACATCAAGTTGAAAGATTGGTCATTTTTTAACAGAGGCTATAGCAATAAGAGCTCGAACACTAGTCATTCGAGCAACTGGGGCAAAAGTTTCATTATAATCTACCCCATACTCTTGGGCATATCCCTTGGCTACCAACCTAGCCTTATATCTTTCCAATGAACCATCACTCTTAGTTTTTACTTTAAAAACCCATCTACATCCAATGGGTTTCTTGTCAATGGGAGGATCAATGATTTTCCAAGTTTGCACCCTTTCAAGAGCATTAAGTTCTAGTTCCATAGCTTCATTCCAATGAGCATATTGTTTAGCATCATTGTAATGAGATGGTTCATGAAAGGAGTGAAGAGCAAGTAGGCATGCTCGATAGTTAGGAGAAAAAGAATCATAAGAAACAAATCTATTGGGTATTTTGGAAATCCGATTTGATTTTCTTTGAGAGGTCTTTTCGATTGACTCACTTTGAGAAAAAATTTCAAGGGCACAAGGAGAATTTCTTTCATTCCTTCTAGAGTAGACTTGTATTTGTCTTGAAACATTTTCTTCTAAGTTTTGATCATCATTTGGATGTTCAAAATGATTTTCACCAAGGGGTTCACTAGGATCAATATGATCATCTATGATGTTTTCTTGAGGCAATAAGTCAAATAAAAAGGAATAATCAATATTTTTATTTGGTTGGTGCGAAAAACCATTTTCTTCTTCTAGGAATGTGACATCTTTTGAGATATAAAGTTTGTTTTTTAGTATGTCAAAACATCTATAACCTTTTTGGTTTTCGTCATATCCCAAAAAAATACATTCAATAGTCCTAGGCGAAAGTTTATCATTTTTGTGAGTTAAAACAAATCATTTACATCCAAAAATCCTTAGTCTTTTATAATCGAGAGACATAATGTAAAGTTTTTCAATGTTTTGTTTGCATGGGTTTTTGAAATATTTTATCCTTCTCTTTAGATCTTCAAATCCTCTCACTCATACCAGGAGTACTAACGGTATATTGGTCGTGGACCCTGAAAGTTGGATATCTTGCTTGTGTGTACCTAAAGTGCTAGCTCAGGTATATTCGTGAAAGGCCTTTACCTATTAGAATCTATTGAAGTGGTCATACAAGTATCAAGGAGATCCAGGAACACATGTTTTCAAAAATCAAATATGTGTGTTAGTTGTTTTGTTTTGATTATTGTGTGTTGTTAGAACCTAGACTTATGGGGAAAGGTGATCAAAAGAAAGATTTTTCAAAGAGGAAGAAGGGGTTCTATTGATAAGATACGTTGAGGTTAGAACCGCTTCGGCCCAAAAGGATTTGGGGATATTTTTTGAAATTAATAACGTTCTTGTAGTTTCTATTATGTGTCTATGCTTTCTTTCCGCAAGACCATTTTGTTGCGGAGTGTTGGGACAAGAACGTTGATGACAAATTCCATTTTCTTTTAAATAGCTTTGAAAATCATTGGACAAATATTCGCCTCCCGAATCGGACCTAAGAATAGATAGATTTCCCAAAAATTGATTTTTAACCATTGCATGGAATTCTTTAAAAAAGGAGAAAACTTCGGATTTGCGACTTAGGAAGTAAATCCACGTGAATCGAGTGAAGTCATCAATAAAGACTACATAATACAAAAATCCACCTTTAGACAAAATAGGGGAAGGTCCCCACACATCGGAATGAACAAGTTCAAATGGCCGAGTGGTAAAGTAACTTCTTCGAGGAAATGAAGTAGCTTTAGATTTCCCAAAAATGCAATCTTTACAAGTCATGTGATTGTCTTTACAAGTATTGTTCAAAAACGGAAAAAGAGACATTTTTACAAAATTTGAATGACCAAGTCTCATGCCAAATTCCAATACTTTTGTCTTTTTTAAGATTGCAAGAAGATTTAGATGGAAGAGACAAAAAGTCCATAAAATAGAGATCACCCCTTCTATGGCCTTGCCCAATCAGCTTCCTTGACTGGAGATTTTTAGGTGAGAAAGAGACTTGACATCCATGATCGGTGATTTGAGAAACTGAAAAAAGATTTAAATTAATTTTTGGAACGATTCTTACTTTAGGAACGAAAAAATTTTGAGAATTTTTAAAATCAAGCGTTCAAATACTTTCAATTTTCAATGATGTTCCATCGGCCGTTGAAACATAAGAGGATATGGGTTCGGAAAACACATTTGAAAGAGAGTTTTTATGAGATGTCATATGAAAAGAAGCACCGGAGTCTAGTATCCACATACCTGGAGGTGATAAAGAATAGGCGATGGCGGCTCCGGATGTTGAGGAAGAAGTCTTGAGAAGATGTTGGAGAACTTCGGAGATGTGATTAAGAGTCTCTTTGATATCTCCCTCTTTGGCATTTTTTTCTTCCTTCCTTGGAGAATTTTCTCCAACCGCGGCTACTTTTCCTTTAAGTTTGGGACAAACCGGTCTAATGTGTCCTGGTTCATTACAATAATGGCATATTATTCCCTTTCTAGGCCCATTACTATTTTTGTTGAAGTGAGGAGGTCTATAGACTTTAACATTTGATCCGGGCCTAGTAACGGCCAAAACTTCATCATTCTTAATGCTTAAGCCAAGTCGAGTTTCTTCTTGGCATATTTCGGCGAGGGCATCTTCAATAGGTAAGGCTTTGCTTCTATGGAGAAGAGATGCCCTAACTTGTTCAAATTCCGGGCGAAGACCATGAAGAAATTGAAAGAAGTGCTCATTTTCAATTTGTTCCCTTCTTAATTCAATATCTTCCGGAGCCACCCATTTAGGCTCAAGAAGAGCAAGTTCATCCCAAAGAGGGGTTCGAGAGCTAAAATAGTCGTGGACACTCATATCCATTTGTTTGGTGAACGGATTTTTTCTTGACAAAAAATTTGTCGAGCAAGATCCTTTTGGGTATACATACCCTTAAGAAAAAACCATGCCTCATTGGACCTTCTAAATTTGGCAATATTAGCACAATTTTTAAGGTCAACATTGTTCATAAACCATGCCAAAATTTTGGCATGGTTACTTTCCCAATCCTCAACTTTGGATTGATAGTCATTGATAGCTTTGATGCGCTCATCGCCATCTAAAGCTTTTTCAATCTTATTTTCGATTTTAGTGAGAACAAGAGAGGGTTCGGGAGTAGTTCCCATAACATAACCCCAAAGTTTCTTACCTCTTAGATAATTTTCCATCGTGGAGGCCCACATGAGATAGTTGGACCCATTTAGCTTATAAGAAAGTTCCACTTTAGAATCATGTTCCATCGGCACCAAATCCTTCCTTTCTTCTCAAAATTTGAGAGGCACACGTTCCAAGATAATAAAGAGAAGCCCAATCACCAACCGAGCTTTGATACCATGTAATGAAAAGAGGCGGAAGCTCCAAAGGAGTAAAAAGCACTCTTTAAGAGTGACCTTAAGAACCAAGAACACAAACACTATAAGTGCACACACAAAACTCTCAAAAGTAGAAAATGACTTCAAGTCATAAGTTGGATTTATTGAAGAAAGGAAGAGAAGGGTGAAAACCCCATGCTTACAAGAGGAGAATACCTCCTCTATTTATAGAGGAGGGAGGCTAAAAGAAGGGACCACAAGGGGGCTCCCTTGTAGTCGTTGGGGCCCCAACGACTACAAGAGTGGGGCCCTTGTGGTCTTACAAAAAGTAGAAAAATAAAAAGAAAAAAAAGTAAAAAAAGAAAAAGAAAAAAGGAAAAAAGTAAAAAGGAAAAATACATTGTGGTTTTACAAGAATACCCCTATCGGGTATTTCACTAAAAAGAAAACTGTATATATATACATATATGTATATATATACTTATATATATACGAATGTATATATATAAGTATATGTCTATGTCACACGGACTCGGCTCCAAGGTCGCCGCACCCGCGTCGACACGCACCGACACGGGTGCGGACACGGGTGCGGCTCGGACTCAGTCAACCCGACCCTGGGTGTGGTCAACGCACCCAGGGTCATTTTGGTCCATTTTTTGGAAATTTTTTTTTTTTTTTTATTTTTTTTTTAAATTTTCTGGGCTACAGCTGTAAGGAAAAAAACCCATCACAACTAAAAAACATGTACACTTTCAAGTTTTAAGTACAGAATGGGCACAACTCAAGTTTTTGTGGTTTTTTTCTGTATGAAGAAAGTGAATTATTACAGTGTATGAAGAAAGTGTCCAAAAGTGAATTATTCCTGTATGAAGAAAGTGTACAGAATGCCTTCACAACTCATCACCTGTCCCCTAATGGGCACAACTTTGACCGAGTCTTATATATATATAGATATATATATATATATATATTTTTTTTTAATATATATATATATATATTTTTTTAATATATATATAGCCGAGTCCTCGTGTCCAAATTTTTTGAAATTGCGCCGCACCCGTGTCGCACCCGCACCCGCACCCATGTGACATAGGTATATGTATATATATATATATATATACATATTTTAACAACAACATGCATCTACCTTGACTCGGTTGCTATTAACAATGAATGATTTAAAGAATGGGACCCTTTCCAGTCACCAAAACATCACCTCTATCATCTTATGCTGGGAAATGTATGAAAATTGCAACCAAGTAGCAAGAAATATTTATAGTAAAGATACAATAAGACACTTTGAAAACCCTTTCACCTCCTAAAGACATAATACTTTCAAAAGCTGGAAATCTTGTACATCCACAAATATGTGCTTGTTCTGCACTTAAGCTTACCAATCAAATGATGTTAAAGTTCAGTACTTTATGTTCCAATGATATAGTTGTTCCATGTTGTGATAAAACAAGGATTCACTGGCATGACCACCAATGAAATGGAAGTTATTAAAAGTTAGAAAGGATCTATGAATGATGATCAAAATATTTCAGGATGCATCATACCTTAATCCATGCAGGTGGTATAGATCCACGAAGTGCAATGATTCTGAGAGGCACGGTCAGTGCATACGTCTTAGACTTCCACTTTTCAAATGCAGACTTCAACTGATCGTCAGCAGCTCCAACAACATCAGAGTTGCTTTCAAGAGTATGACCATCTGCTTATAAGAGCAAAACATCAGTCGCTATACGTGTAGTAAAAAGAGTAACCAAAAGTGTATCACTAATTACTGCTTGATATATGAGATCATTTTACCCTCCTGCACCTATATCTATTGAGTAAAACAATGAAGTGACAATGTTATATTTTTTCAATTAGAAAAACTTCACTCATTTTAATCCATACACAAATTGCAATGGTGTTAGAGTGCAATATTCATAGCCTTCAGGAGCTTTAAACCAAAACACAACACATGCACAGAAGAAGACGAAGGTGGCATGTGTATGAAACGAGATGAGAAATATCTGATATGTCACATTCAACAACATAATATGTCCGCCCCAATTAAATCAAGCAAACATGGCATTAGCAACCACTTCCTTGAAATCACAAGGTCATTCATTGCTCAATAATAACAGATCCACTTTACTATGAAGATGCTACATATAGGCTGCCTTAGCAAGTCATTATACACATTATTGATTTCCAATGATGAGTAGCGGTCACGTCCAAAAATGATCAAATAACAGATATTTGTAGCGACAAATGCTTTAGCAAAGTCCACCAAATTTCAGGTTATAGCCTTTAACTACGAGTTTCACCCTACCAGATTCAACAAAACCATCTGTTTTCTGTCATAAATACTTCGGAAACCAACTAAACCTTTGAAACATGAAAAAAGTCCACTACATGCATGTCATCAAGTACTACATGTGCCTCGTTTGTGGCCCTATACCACTCAATGTGACATTTTATCTCTCTATATGATTGAAGCTCCACATGTGACTATACGTCTATGACTCTATCCATTTATTCACATGACCCAACTGTTAACGAATTTGGAATTGTTCCAACTACAACCAAATCGTATGAGATTTGGTGAAAAAAGTTCATTGGAGAAAAAGTGATGAGGAAGTAAAACTCAAGTAAAGTGACATACCTGAATGTTGTGCATGATTTGGCTCAGGCAACTGATTGGAATCTAGCTCCACCTTGAGTGAACCTCTTGGATGAGTCTATCAAGAAATTATGTAACGATAACATTAGGCTCTTTATAGCCATTTGTTTCATAATTGGTCTTAGGTATAATAATAGGGTCACTACAAGAAAGGAGATGAGAAAAGAAAAACAAGATTAATATATCTATTAGTGGGTATACCTAAAAAGATTGCTAAATGTTTATAAAATTATCAGTAGAAACATACAATCTTTTAGACAGCATCAGAGCATCTATAAGCCTTTTGTTGAATTGAATGTTCCCAATATTAATATTCCAATGGCAATTTGTATCTCTCTGGACCTGCTACCCTTGCCGCTTCTAGATTGACGGAAGTGACTATGGTACACATATTAGAAGTACTTCCAAAAACTCTGGGAATGACTGGTCAGATATTGTAATGAAACAAGCGGAAAGCAAAAATACAATGTGCACAATCACAAATACAAGTCCACTAAGGGACAATACAAAGGCATTAAGGCACTAGACAAGCACAAAGTGCATACAAGGGCTTCAAAGAGCAAAAAGAGAAACACATTAAAAATATAAATCTTATCAGACAACAAATGCTTAGGAAAAGCATCATACAAAGGAGGGGGGGAAACCCCTATATATAGAGCCAAATGGGCCTTGGGGAGCTCCCAAGGGTTATATTTATAGCCATTGGGAGCTATCCCAACGACTCTATAGTCAAAAGACCGTAAAGCCATTACACAAAATGAAAAAGACACAAAAATAAATACCGTAAAAAGATTGTGCGGTCCCTAGTGGACAGTCCCTAATTATATGAGTGAAATGACCAAAATGCCCTTGAGGGACAATATATATATATATATATATATATATATATATATATATATACACACATTTTAACATTGTCCCTCAAACTTATGGTGGGATCATCGAAAGTTTGTTGAGGAGAAAAATAAATTGGGGGCACAGGAAGTGCTTTGGTGACGAAATCAGCAAGCCAGTACTACAGCAACTCGATAGTTCCCTTTAGATATTCATCACGTACATAATGGTAGTCCATCTCAATGTGCTTTGTATGCTCATGGAAGGTATGATTGCTTGCAATGTAGATTGCACGCTTGTTATCGCAACACAATTTTGAGGGTTTCGAGATAACAACTCTCATGTCTTTGAAAAGATTTCTTAGCTACACTAGCTCCATTGTTGTCGTAGTCATTGCACGAGACTTAGCTTCAATATAGGATAATGAGACCTTTTGTCGCTTCTTGCATCTCCAAGAAATTAAAGTCACCTAAAAAGACACATAACTCAGTGGTGAAAATTCTATCATTAGGATTTTCTCCCCAATATGCATTAGTATAGGCAAGTAAATCTAAAGAGGAAGAACATGATAAGAAAAGCACTTTAGTAATTGAGTTTTTAATGTATCTAACAATCTTCAACACTGCACTCATGTCCACAATAGTTGGATCATGCTTGAATTCACTAGTTGCATGAATTGCATGAGTTATATCCGGTCTAGTGATTGACAGGTAGATGAGAAATCCGATCAGCTATTGATATGGAGTAGGATCTTCAAGTAATGTTTCATCTTCAAGTCTCAATTTTGCATTGACCACACCTCAAGAGCCTCTACCTTCTTGTCATCTGAAATCTCTGACTTAGCACAAATGTCAGCGACAAGCTTCATTTGTAACAGAACATAGCCTATGGGTGAGTAAGTTACTTCAATACCTAGAAAGTACCTCAAAAAACCTAGATCAGACATATAAAAAAAAAATTAAAATAGTTTTAATTTCACTAACTCCCTTTGTAACGACCCCAACTCATCCCCTTTGAAAATGCGGAAAATTTTTTTTTTCTAAGAGTTGCGGAAACCTTCCCAGAGATCTGGGGTCCTCACAGTTCCACTTTTCATTGGATAGCCCATCCACCACAAACGAAGTTGCAATTATCATCCATATCAACCAACTAAAACTCTTTTATTAATGAGTAAGAAAATTTCAAAGACAAGGTTTTCTTCAACTGAAAGTAAAGTAACAATTGCAGAATTTAAAAGAACTGAATGACAAAAGAAAGAGCCAATATATCCTCTACTGAAGCTGACAAGCCCAAGTATAACTCATCCATCCCCAAATGCATGTCCAACTTCACTGTTCACCATTACCTGTGAAAAACCAACAAAGTAGGGTGTCAGAACCGAAATTCTGAGCGCAGCTACTTCTAAAGAAACAGGTGAGAGAAAGAACATGGATACGATTTCATGCAGTGAGTTGAGTGAGTACAGATATAAAATTTGCAGCATTTAAATGTTCATAACTACCAATAATTGCATATACTCACCAGTCAAGAACATTAAAGCAGTGTCATATATCAATAACTAAATAATCAAACCTTTCAGCATGATTTCACAAAGTAAATCATATGCTACCACCAAATGATGTCATGATATCAAGAATGATTCAAACATGCATGATCTAATGCATAACAGAAAAATGCATGATTATGTGCAATGTATGATTTCTTCTGTTATCTTTCATTTAAGTTCCATATTTCCATATGCATGCCCTATTAGATGCACACATCTTTAAGTTCCTCTTTTTAATTATTGTGGCCCGCGGATACACCAAACGGGTACAAACCCCGAGGTCAAGTAGGTTCCCAGGGTAGCTTAACACACAATTTGTATTTTATTACAGGGTTCCAACTTAGCCCTCGACCGATATCAGGAAACAGCACCATCCATCGGAACATTACACCTCCACATCTAATGTCGGGGACACAAGAGACACCCCACGCCCACAAGTGCCACTTCTTTGGTACCATAAACTCACAGTTGTGACTAACACACCACTCCCGGGTAAAGTGGCGGGCTCTCCCTAAAACCGTGGCCAGGAGAAGAACCTCAATATCGGGTTCAGGAGCAACAACGCACACGGAGTTTTTTGTATCCTCACAGTCTCCCCAAGACCGAATAACTAAGATTCTCATACTCCACATGAGATATCCCAGAAGGTATATTACATTGTTCTTATTCATTATATTTTTATTTAATTCCATTCCTTAAGTTTGCAACACAATATGCAAAAGTAAAGTGAAAAAACCCGCATCCTCCCTTGCGGAAACCATTCAGGACTCCAGCCCGTATAAACCATTAGAACAGTGTAGTAATGTGCCAAACCATCATATGTGGTTTAAGTGATTCAGCTAAAAACATATATAAAAGAAAACCCAACCCACGGCTCTTCAGGCCGATGATGGTCCATTTAGGCCATTGAGGCATCACATCACAAAACAAAAGTAGTGTTTTATTTATAACACTAAGCCAAAATGCCAAAAGCATAATGCACTCATGCGATCATAAACATATGCATGTCATAGTTCATTCATATGCATTTTCAATATGTGTGTGTTACCTACATCACATATGGGTATTAACCAATCCCTGGTTTCTTTAAGTGTATGAGTGTACATGTGCAATTTCACATATAAATCAAGCGTACAGGTTCAAGAAGAAATTAATAATAACTGAATCATGCTCACACTCATGAGTACCATAATCATAACAGTCAAATGAAAGCATAAACCTCCATGACAAGTGTTTCCATACAATCCAATACACCAGCTTTTAAGTAACACATGGATTCTAGACAAAAATATAATGTTCAGCTAGAGACATCCAAGCAAGATACATTATATATAAAATTTCAGTTTTAGGTGTCCATCCTCCCTAAACCATGTGACATGAGCACTATTACACATAACTGAAATTTTCAGGCTATGTTGCAATGATCCCACGCTACATCTTACAAACTTTGAGCTTAACCACACTCAAGCACCATCTTATGTCAATAGACAGCCTACAACATCACATTAGGTAATGCATGCAAGATTCTATCGGACTTTAACCGTTCATGAACCTAGCAGCAGTGTATTACACTATTCATGTTTTAATGGTTTAGGATTTTGTATATTCATTTATGAAAATAGGAAGTCTGAATAACATCATTTAGCTAACTTATGGAAACATATGGAAATCAGCCCTTCTAATAGAAATCAGGACATTCTTCAAAAATATACATGCTTTCAATGATATAAGACTGTGTAAGACCATACATGACCACATGAACTTGGATTAACTTGATTCCAATAGTTAAGAAAATGAATAGAACTCAAGTCTGATAACAGGTAACTAAGACATATGTATTCAGGTTGAATATCAATTAATAATCACACAGGAATATATTTGATATAACTGATACATTAGCATAGTCTTTCTATTATAATACAAATTCTGGTTTAATGACAGAACCCAGAGTTTCTTAGAATGATTTATACCCAAATTCTGAATTTAAAACAGAATGGAACCTGTGATACATTTAACTCGACATCGATCTAGCATCTTATTATCTTAAACAGGTTGTTTAATTTAGGGGGTACCCAATGCAGTTCCCAACAACCTGATTTGTAGTTCAAGTTCATCTTAAGAATCTAACTCTTATCATCATGAATATATCATCTCAAGACACAAATGAAATTATTATATAAGACCAGAAAACTGTATGTAAACATAAGGCCAAAGCATGATAGCAGTAGCAGTATGTGCTACTGATCCTCACAATCCTGCAGGAGGCTAAGGAACAGAATGGGCTTTGCAGCCCTATCAACATCTTTCTGGCTATTTACATTAACAATGCTATTTAATATCATCAAGGAAAGAGGAAAGGAACCGAAGGATTTTCTGCCCTGTACTCAACAGAACAAGACTCCCTGCATTTCTTGGGTTCAAAACAGAACTTGATTACGATCAGTGCATGAAAAATTTCACTGTCATTGAACTCAATCCATACTAGCTGCTGTCAAAACTCATACCACCAACAGTAAATGTTAAGATCGTGCTAGAGCTGAAAAATTTAAAATGTATTTCCAATGCCAAATCTACAATTTAAAAGTATGTATATAATACAGGTTAAGTATTATATACATGAGCAACCATATCATCCTGTCTTAGGGCACACCTCTAGATTATTTCTAAAAACTCAGTACACCCGAATGAGAATTGTTGTACAGTTCCTGCTCACAGGTAGCAATACTAAACCAAAAGTGTCAAATGAAGTATGCATACATTAGCTTTTAGTTATAGAACCACGGATTTCTTTTGTCCCACAAAACATGCACATTCAACAGAAACTTATTACTAGAAATTTACGTATCTCATTAGCACCCTACCCATCGACAACATCAGCTCAAAAAAAAATTTGTTCACGCCTATTCTAACAGAGCCAAAGCATCTAATACATAGAAAAACAGAAATCTGAAACCTGGGTATGGTTATTACCCAAACCTCTTTTTCAATAACAAATCCAAACACCCCATAACGTATTTGGATTTTCACGAAATCAAAGGTATTCTCCCCAGTAATCGAAAAAAACTGAAAACCCATGATTCTTGAGAAAAAAAATAGCCCCAGGAAAGGGTTTGCCAAGAACCCATCTCAAATCATCACACGGAATCGAACCCTTGTTCGATTCCTTCCCCGAAATCCAAGAAGCACCGTACCTGTTTCCGATGGGTTTCCCGGCGATCGAAGGCTGGAGGCGCGTAGGCACGGTCGGCTGTTGTCGCTCCATGCTGCTGCCGTGAAGAAGGGACTGTGGCTGTTGTTTGCCGCAGTTCGCCGGCGACTTCCACCTCTCCGATGCACACCCAACTCGACAGAGAGAGAGAGCGACAGAGAGAGACGGGAGGAAAGAAAGAGAGAGACTGAGTGGAGAGAGATGAGGCTGAGTGAAGAGGGCGAGACCCCCTCTCCACTCCCCTCCTTTATCGGCCCCAGGTCCCTCCTTTTTTTTGCCGAGATGGGGGAGGTCGGTTACGCCCTGCGTAACCCCCCCTTCCCCCCCTTTCCTTTTTGTGTTAGGATTTATCGGGCAACCCTTATCGGGTTGCCCTTTCTGTTCTAAAAGGGCTGTTATTTGGGGTGGGGCTCGGGTCCAAACCCGGGACCCGTAACCCTGCCCCAAAACAAAATGGGTCCACAAGTGGATCCAAATGGATCCATTGTGGATCCTCGAATTAAATTAAAATTTTAAAATAGAAAAAATTTCATTTATCTATTATTACCATTAAATCAAGATTTCAAATAAATAAATCCTAATTACCCCCCTTTATGGGTCCTGGATCCGTAATGTGGATCTAGGCCCAAATTGAAAAATTTGAAATATTTTCTAATAAAAATCTCGGGTTTTACACCCTTTTTGTCATTTTCTGTAATTAGCATATCATCTACATACAACAACAATATAACAATATTTGTGCATGTATTCTTGGCAAAGAGCAGTGTTAGTATAACAAGATTGAAAACCCAAATTAATTATAATAGTACTAAATCTGTCATACCAAGCCTTAGGGGCTTGTTTAAGACCACTTAGAGTTTTTCTTAGTTTTAGAGTTTTTCTCTTTTCAATATCAAACCCCGACGAAGGATCCATGTAAACTTCTTCATTAACTTCTCTGTTGAGAAAAACATTTTTCATATCTAATTGGTAAATAAGTCATTTTTGAATGGATGCAATAGCTATTAGGGTTCTAACACTAGTCACTCTAGCTACGAGTGCAAAGGTCTCTTTATAATCAATCTTATATTCTTATGAGTAACCTTTGGCAACTAACCTAGCTTTATATCTCTCTAAAGTTCAATCACAGCTATGTCACAGGGACTCGGCAAACCGGGTGTCGCACCCTCATCGACGCGACGCGGGTGCGCGTGCGGCACCTAGTGCGGTCAACCCAACCTTGGGTGCGGTCAACGCACCCAGGGTCATTTGTGTCCAATTTTTAGATTTTAAAAAAAAATCACCCGATGAAATATGTTGTGGAGGGGAGGATTAGGGCAAAAAATTTTTGCCCTAATCCTCCCGACCTCTCCTCCTGAAGCCGACGTCGATCGACCTCCGTCGGACCCCGACGTTGCTGCCAACCGCTCCGTCGAACCTTTCTTCCTCAGGTACACTCCTCTCTGACTCCCTCTGCTCTCCTCCTATCCGACTCGCTCTGCTCTCCTCTTCGACCCCTCCCCTTCACAAAGAGGGCGCAGGAAGGGGGCTGCACAAAGAGGGCGTAGGGAGGGGGCTCGACCCCTCCCCTACACAAAGAGGGAGGACTGGGAGGGGGCTCGACCCCTCCCCTGCACAAAGAGGGAGGACAGGAAGGGGGCTTGGCCCCTCCCCTGCACACAGAGAGCGCAGGGAGGGGCTCAGCCCCTCCCCTGCCAACAGAGAGCACAGGGAGGGGGTTCGGCCCCTCCCCTGCACAAAGAGGGAGGACAGGGAGGTTTTTATAATTGTGGTGTTGGTTTTTATGATGTAGAATAGAATTGTAGATTGTTAATTTGATTTATTGCATTCATGATGATGAATTGATTTGATGATATTGTGAAAATTGTTTTTTATTTCATTAGTGTTAATGTTGTTAACTGATAAAACTTTAAAATTATATAATATATATATATATATATATATTGTTTTTGTCGCACCCCCGCACCCAAGTTTTTTTAAAGTGTCGTACCCCCACACCTGCACCCATGTGACATAGCATCACAATTAGTTTTAACCTTAAATACCCATATACATCCTATAGGTTTCTTTTCTAAAGGTAAATTCAATATCTCCCACGTATGAGACTTACGAAGAGCTTCCAACTCGACATTCATAGCATCAATCCAATGGGGCCAGTTTTTTGCTTCATTATAATGAGAGGGCTCATGGTAGGAACGAAGAGTTAGCAAGCAAGCTCTATAGTTCAATAAAAAGGATTCATATGACAACCTATTTGGTGAAATGGAAACTCTATTAGATCTCCTAAGTGTTATGTGCACTACATCTTGATTGGGTGATTCATCTATGGGGAGATCTTAGGAATATTTTTCATAAGCACATGGTTTTTTTGCTTATGTCGAGTATAGACTTCTATATTTTGAGAAGAGTTCTCAACTAAATTGTCATTATTAGGAGATAATTTCAAAATATCACTATTGTAATGACCCTAACTGACCCTCGTAAAATAGTGAAAAAAAATTAAAAACAATTATGAAAACTAACCCAAAAGATCCGGGGCCTCACAAATTTAATATACGACACCACAAACCAAATTGTGCAATGAATCAAAGAAGAATAATTCAAACTTTATTAATTTAATAAAATATCAAATGGTCTAAGACACCAAAAAATCGTCTATCTTAATATGAGTCACTGTCAGAAAACTAAACACCAGTCACAAAGCCTGAAGTCTCCAGTCAGCTAGTCAAGACATCACTGAGCATATGAGCCTGTAAAAAAGTTTTAAGAAAACAGGTAAGAACCAAAGTCCTTTATATGAATTCATCTAAAAATTCAACAATAAAGAAAATAACATAAACCAAATTCATGCATAAATTTTAGATGAATATCACAAATAACAACTTACCACAATCAATTTATTATTCAAGCATTTAACCAAATATCATACAATAACAAATATCATGCGAAACAAAATAAGCATGAATGAATGAACTAATGATGAACAGTAAATATGCATGATTCAATGCACATGCATGAATAACGTATTAAGTTATTTATCAGAGTTGCTCTTGGATGCATGTACCTATTAAATGCATACAAGTTTAGTTTCCATTTTTCCTTAAATCCGTAGATACTCAAAATTGGCACAAATTCCAAAACCCAAGTTAGGTTTTCAATTGTAATTTAACACACAATTTGTATTTTATTATTGGGTTTCACACTTGTTCTTCGACCGATATCAGGAATCAACACCATCTATCAAAACATTAGAAATTAACATTTAATGACGAAACATTGAAAAAAATCAGCATCTATTTTTGCCACTTTCCTAGTATACTAATAACTACAGCTGAGTCAACACCACCACCACCCCCAGGCAAAGTAGTTGAATCTCCTAAAACTGTGGTCGGGAGGTGAACCACCATATCAGGTTCAGAGACACAATCGCACACTGAGTTTTAGTATCATCACAGTCCCCCAAGACCGTCATCCAAGATTTTCAATAGTGGAAGGGACATCAAGAAGAAATTGATTACACTGTTTGGTCTCTTTTACCTTTTTAAATACTTTCAAGTTCTTTACACAAAAAACAATTTTGTAAATCAACATGCAAAACCAATTTCGAGCCCTGACCCGCTCAATTTAACAGTGCAATTAATTTTGAAAAACCATTAAATTTTCATAAATAAATTTTACAATGAATAAATAAAATCAATAATAATTGGAGCAACACATGCTGCTGGCCTACACGGCCCGCAGTGGTTCATATATGACGACCCATACACCTTAAAAGTGATTTATGCATCTTTTGCAAAATTTCAGTGAACATGCAACATTCATTGTTTCAAAACATGTTCACAATGCACAGTCAAACACACGAAATGAATACACATGAGGCCAAACGCATATGCATGCCAATCAATGCTCGCAGAACACATTAACATAATCAATTCCATGCATATGATCATATTTATGCAAACATCAAATAAATTTTAGATTTATGCGTATGATATGTACAATTGCAAGTCAATCAAATCAAAGTTATGTTTATGTATCAATCAAAGTCATGTTTACGTATCATTTCAAAAAAATGCATACATCAATCTTAAACATGATCAAATTCCTGTACTAATTCAACTATGCATAAAATTCTTATAGAGCCAACAATAGGACAGATCTGAATTCACAATTCAAGCAATCATCTATATAGTAGATCTGGACCAAATCTGCCTAATGCATACACTGTCAGATTTCACTAGGATCTGTACTCACGTGAAAAGAGAGATGAAAAAGAAAGGAGTTGCAGCTATCACGATTTTCAATACTGAAATTGTGACCTAAAACATGTATATATATATCTTTTGTTTACAGTATGGGTCGGGTCTGATATATTATCCAGACCCGAAATACAAAATAACAAATACAAGTAAAGAATACATAGACAAATAGACTTTTTCACCCCCCCTCAAGTTGATCATGGTTTTGAACCATGAACTTGCCTTTAAGTGTCCAAAAACGATCCTTGGTCAAGCCTTTTATGAATGTCTGCAACTTGTCTTTCAGTGTTAACAAATTCAGGCTCGATCTCCTTTTCTTCAACCTTTTGTCTCACAAAATGTTGATCTATCTCAATGTGCTTGGCACGACTATGATGAACCGGATTGAATGACATGTTGAGAGCACTTTGATTGTAGCACAGCAAGACAGACCGAGATATCACTTCTCCCACCCGAGATATCACTTCTCCCACTTCAGTTAGCAAATGCCTGACCCATGTGACTTCAGCAATAGCGGCAGCCATGGATCTGTACTCGGCCTCAATACTTGATCTAGCAATGGCCTTTTGTTTTCTACTGCTCCAGGATACTATGTTTCTTTCAATGAAGATGTAATATCCTGATATAGACCTTCGTTCATCTGGATCCCCTGCCCAATCTGCATCATAATATGCAGTAATCTCGGGCATGTCCTTGCCAGATGGTTTTGGAGAATATATCAATCCATCCCAAATTATTCCTTTCAGATATCTGAATATCATTTTAACAGCCTTTATATGCCCAGTACGTGGTTCATGCATAAACTGGGAGACCTGATTGACTGAATAAACAATATCAGGTCGAGTGAATGTATAACATCCCTATTAGGTTGCGGTACATGGTGGGATCCTCACACAAGTTTCCATCATGAGCACTCAGTTTTTTGTGAAGAATACTTGGAGTCCCTTGAGGTTTACAATCCTTCATACCTGCTTTGGTTAGAACGTCCATCGTATACTTGTGTTGGGTGAGAGTCAACCCAGCTGCTCGGCTATCAACTTCAACTCCAAGAAAATAACGCAAGGCACCAAGGTCTTTCATTTTGAATCTTTGACTCAATAGTTTCTTTACTTCTTTGATATGATCCTCAGAGTTTCCTGTGATAACAATATCATCAACATAAATTAGCAATAAGGTGATCACATTTTGCCCTCTAAAGATGAGCAATGAGTGATCTAGTAGGGAGTGAGCAAAGTCATGCTTCTGAATCTCAAGAGAGAAGCTATCAAACCAAGAGGGATATGCTTGCTTTAGGCCATAGATAGCCCTTTTTAGTCTGCATACATTTGTCTTACAATCTTCTTCATAATATCCAGGTGGTTGTTCCATGGAAACTTCCTCCTTCAAGTCTCCATGCAAAAATGCATTCTTAACGTCAAGCTGACTCAGTGTCCAACTGTCCATCCATGTTCAACAGCTAAGGAAAGAATGATTTGAATCGTTCTCATTCTCACCACTGGACTAAAAGTCTCATCATAGTCTCATCTGGTTTATATTTTATTTTGTAGACCCATTTGCATCCTACCACATTTCTGTCAGGCCGTCTGAAAACAATTTCTCAGGTTTCACATTCATGCAAGGCTTGCATCTCATCATTCATGGCTTCTACCCATTTCTTAGAAGACCCATTTCTTAGAAGTGGTTGCCTGGTAGTACATAATAGATTCATCTTTCTTGTTGAGAGCAGTCAAAAAAAGTTGAAAATCCATGGAGAAATTGTTGTAGTTGACCCACCTATCAATAAGATGCCACATGCGACTGGATCTCCTGACGTCAAGGGTGTGTGAAAAGGTAGGTGCAGCCTCTTGAGCCCGATTTAGGAGTCCTGAAGCAGTCGTTCTCTGTCTGGTGTAGGAAATGCCCTTATACCTTCCCGATTTCAATGGTGGTGTTGTTTCACAGTTCTGCGATTCTGATATACCAACGATCTTGGGACTCTCTTCTTCGTGTTGCACACAGTCCGAATGACATTCTTCATTCGAACTATCAAAGAGCTCTTAATTCAGCCAATGGTAATAAACTTCAACTAAGGTAGAGGACATGTCACCTGTGCCAATTTTATGATCGAAGTTCAGCTCGTCAAAAACAACATTTCTCGAGATTTTGATGTGTCTGCTAATGGGATCATAACATTTGTATCCTTTGTAGTCATTCGCATATCCCACAAATCTACACTTCTGAGCCTTATCCTAAAACTTGTTTCTTAAGGACTGATCAATATGCACATAACAAACACATCCAAAAACACGTAAGTCATGATAATCAGGATGAATTCCAAAAAGGCAATGATAAGGAGACTTGTTTTCTAAGACAACCATGGGCAGTCTATTTATCACATGTACAGCATAATGAAAGGCTTATGTCCACAGATTAATGGGAAGATGACTGTCATGAAGCATACTCATCGCACTTTCAACAATATGCCTATTTTTGTGCTCAGCAATCTCATTATGTTGTGGCGTGTGTGGGCAGAATACTCTTCTTCCTATCCCATTATTTTGAAGAAAAGAAACGAAGTCACTGAATGTGAACTCCCCTCATCTATCACATTGGAAAAATTGAATGGACTCGGAGAATTGACTTTTTACTAAGGACAGGAAGTTCTGAAACAAAAGGAAAGCTTCAGACTTATTTTTCATGAAGTATATCCAGGTGTATCGAGAGTAACTGTCAACAAAAATTAGATAGTACTTGCTTCCAGATCCAGAGATGACTGGAGCAGGGCCCCATACATCACAACATATTATCTCAAAAGGCTTTAAAGCTCTCTTATTAATGGAACGAAAAGGTAATACATGACTCTTGCATAAAAGACAACTGGAACACTTTTGACTTCTCTCTTCCATGTTGAGACTTTCTTTTGGAATGAGATTATTAGAAACAAGTTTCTCAATAAAATGACTCCCCACAATGTCCTAAACGAATGTGCGATAGAAAAGGCTTATTACATTCAGAAATACTAAGAACATTTTCAAAAAGACATAACTCTAATGAAGACTTCAAATCTGGGTGAGCAGGACAGGCCGAATGACATGGATCTTCTTGAAAGACATACATATTGCCTTGTCTCTTTCTTTCAGTGAATGTTTTCCTCATGCGAAGGTCCTTGATCTGCATAATGGAGTAAATTCAACTGAAGCATGATTATCATCAACAAGTTTAGAAACAGAGACTATTTTTCTTGATATTGGGAGCATGAAGGATATTAGAGAGTTCAAAAGTAGAATGTGACATGGAGATGATAGACTTTCCAATGTGAGTAACAAGGTAGTAAGATCCATCTCCAGTGACAATCTTACTTTTTCCAAAATAAGAAATAGGTTTGAAAATTTTACTTGCATCACCGGTCACGTGAGTTGTTGCCCCAGAGTCAACGAACCAAGTTCCCTGTTCATTCTGCTTTAGATCCAATCCCGACAAGGCAGATATTAACAACTCTTTAATCTCTCCACTATCTTTGGTGTTGCTGGACTTCCTTTTGGATGTTGCCTGATGGGACTTTCCTTTATTTTCAAGATTATGCCAAAAATTCGCCTTGATATGCCCCCTTTTGTTGTAAAAGAAGCATGTGAGAATGGATCTTGATCCCTGAGTAACGGTGGGAGTGGAAAGTAATCCACGTCCTCCATATCCATTTTGCCCTTGTCCTCCTCGCCCTCGTCCTGAATTAATTTAGCCTTTTGGGTATTTGTATGAGTGTGATTATCCTAAGAAAAGCCTTTCAGAGTCATTTCGTACTGAATTAATTTAGCACGAATCTCATCAAAAGTGGGAGAGCAGGCAAACACAGTAATGAAGTAACAATCATGTTATATTTGGATCCCAATCCACTCAAGGTTTGTTGCACCATATCACTGTCGCTCACTGGATATCCTATAACCGCAAGTTTATCTGTGATAGTCTTCATCTTGTTTAGATACTCCATGATAGTCATAGAGTCTTTTCTCCGTAGCTGAAATTCTCCCTTGAGAAAAACCATTCTTGCCTAAGAAACTTGTGAATATGTCTCAACCAGTCTCTCCCAAAGTTACATGGTTGTGCAATTGTCAAGAATTGCAATAAGTACCTCTTGAGAGAGTGTAGAGGTAATGTACGCGACCACTGACTGATCTTTCTTTTCCCAGTTGAGATATTTTGCATTTTTGACATACAGAATTGAGATTGCCCCTTTATCATCCTTCTCTTCCCGCGCAACAAATTCTAGTGGAGTTGAAGTGGTTCCATCCAGATGACCTAAGAGACCTTGACTCCTTATAAAAGGAATGATTTGTCTTTTCCAAATCAAGAAGTTTGAGGTCGTCAATTTTTCAGAAACAAGCTGATTAAGAAAACTCGAAGAAAGAACAGATTGGGAAGAATGGGAGTAGTCCATATCTTAAAAGTTAACAAGGTATTCACGAGATGCACAGTCCACGGCTTTATAAACTTGTTGGTTGTCCCTTCTTGCCTTTGTCTTTTTTTTATATTTTTTTGTTGTGATAAATACAGGAATGGGAGCAGAACAGCTCACGCTGAACAGACTTTAATAAATCGCAGATGGGAACTATGTTGGTTCAAGAACAAAGGGTTTCGTAAATATGGAATTTGACAACAGGTATATTGCATGCACAATGATTTACAGGCACAACGATTTGTGGATACAACGATTTGTAAGCACAACGATTTGCGTGATTCAGCAATCAAGAGATATGGTATTCCAGATCTGATACTGATGGATGATCAAATCCGATTGTTTCAGACAAGGTTTGGCAGAAATAGGAATTGCGAGACCAAGAATATTCACGATCAGATCTGAGTATTTCAGATCTGACAGAATGAGGAAGTGCGAGACGGAGAATATACACGAACAAGAAAATTTGGGATCTAACGCAAGGATTGAATATTTTAGATTTGACGCATGTATACGATCATATATGAATATTCAATACAAACCGTGAGACGAGAATAGAAAGAAGAATTGGAGCCTTTCAGGTCTAATGCATATTCATGTCAAATCTGAATATTTAGGCACGAAGAATAGTAATGAAAGAGTAAATGAAAGAAAGAAAGAAAATGGAAGAAAAGTGTGGAAGAAGAAAACCTCTTGATTGGATGCAGGTTGATCTCTCAAGTTAGACCTTTTGGAAGTAGCTTCAAAGCCCTAGATGGATCTCTGCTCTGATACCATGTCAGATTTCACTAAGATCTGTACTCACGTGAAAAGAGAGATGGAAGAGAGAGGAGGAGATGCGGCTGTCACGATTTCCAATACTGAAATCGTGGCCTAAAACATGTATATATATCCTTCGTTTACAGTATAAATTGGGTCTGATATATTATCCAGACCCAGAATACAAAATAACAAATACAAGTAAGAATACATAGACAAATAGACTTTTTCATACACTTAACAGTTCAGCAAAACTTGGTGAAACTGATCAGATATAGGTACCCATGAAACTTGGCAAACTAAAACAAGATTTGTGTATAGAAGAAACTCGGCAAGTCAGATCAAATTCACATATACCGGAGACTTGGCAGATCTGATCTGATTTGCATACATGCAAAACACTGCAAATCTGATCAAATTTGCACCCAATAAGAGTCGGCAAGTCTGATCAGATTTGCACGCAAACACTACAAGTCTGATCAGATTTGCACACAAAGTGAAACACTACAAGTTTGATGAGATTTGCACCCAATAAGAGTCGGCAAGTCTGTTCAGATTTGCACACATGTGAAACATTGCAAGTCTCGTCAAATTTGCACCCAATAAGAATCAGCAAGTCTGATCAGATTTGCACGCATACGAAACATTGCAAGTCTAGTCAGATTTGCACCCAATAAGAGTCGGCAAGTCTGATCAGATTTGCGCACAAGCGAAACACTGCAAGTCTAATCAGATTTGCACACAATAAGAGTCTGCAAGTCTGATCAGATTTGCATACATGCAGAAATCGGCAAGTCTGATCAGATTTGCATGCGTACAAAACTCTGCAAGTCTGATCAAATTTGCACATCAAAAGAAAATCAACAAGTCTGATCAGATTTTGCATATATGCGAAACACTAAAAGTCTGATCAGATTTTCACACAAATGAAAGTCGGCAAAACCTGATCAGCTTGGCATACATGAAACTTTGCAAGTCTGATCAGATTTGCACAAGTAAAACTCGACAAGTTTGATCAGATTTGTTCACATACATACAACAGGTTCTAAAATAAGAAAATCTGATCAGATTTGCATACATGCAGAAATCGACAAGTCTGATTAGATTTACACGCATGCAAAACTCTGCAAGTCTGATCAGATTTGCACACAAAAGAAAATCAGCAAGTTTGAGCAAGTCTGATCAGATTTGCACACAAAAGAAAATCAGCAAGTTTGATCAGAGAAGAAGAACTTTTATATGTTAATCTTATATTTTTTAGTATTGATTTGAGATTTTCTATTTCTTATTAGTTGTTACTTCATCAATAAAGCATTTCTTTACTTATTTGTATTTTTAGATATTTAGAAAAAAAATTAAGGCTTACGCTTTACGCCTCACGTTAGTTTTTGGTAGAGCGCCTCGCTACACCTCAATGCTTTTCACAACATTGCATATATGTATATATATTCAGCTTGTGTGAGCAAGAAAACTCCACGCCCCTGAATATATATATATATATATATATATATTGGGATTATATGAGCACAGAAACTCACAAAAAATTTATCTTAATATAAATATATATTCACAGGCATAACAGGGAAAAAAATTGTTAACCCATATAGCATGCTCATATCAAATCAAGAAAATCGACATCTATGGAAAATCAAAAACATAGATATTTGACATATATGTGAATAATAATACATATGCATTAATCTATTAAAATCGACAATACATATACATAAATATATGTTGTTTCGAAATCAAATTTTCCTTTTTCCCTCAAACACCTATACATGAATTTATCTAAACATATTTCTCGTAAGAACTTAGAGAGAAACTCGTACCTTGATCGTAGCATAGAAAAAGACTAGAAAATTTGATGAATGTATGGGAACTAAATTTTTGTTCTCTTTCTTTTCTTTCTTCCTTCCCTTTTCTCTTTCTTTCCTCTTTTTTTTCTCTCTCCCCACACAAATTTGGGGTTTCTTCCTTTTTTATCTTACTCTCTCTCTAGAACATGAGTTAGAGAGAGGGAGAGATCTATCTCTTTTATATTATTTTATTCCTTTTTTTCTAATTTCAATTAATCTAGAGGGTGACGTCCCCTCTAGAGAGCCTTTATTAAGTATTCCTCTAGATATTATCCTTTACTTAATTATTAAATATTTTATTTAATTATTAAATATTTTATTTAATTATTAAATATTTTATTTAATATAATATTCTAAAAATATTCTATAGGGTGTCACCCCCCTCTAAAAGTCTCTATGGGTCTACCTCATCCAATTTAAATTTTAAGTTGATTTTAAAGTTTTAAATTAGTCATTGATGAATTTTAGATCCATATCCAAGATCCAAATTCATATAGATCCTAGTCAATATGGATCCTGGACTGGGTCTAGATCCAATATTAACTTAGATCAAATGAAGCGGATCCAGTCCGATCCAATCCAGAAAAGTCAAAAATAGAGGTGGGTCATTTTTGAAAAATGCGATTTTTGGGCCAACTGTTAATCTAAATTCGAAAAAAGGGTCACCAACGTGCTCAATATTCCGAGGCGCATCTAGCGGTGTACATACCTAATTTTCTCCTCTGAATTTCGCCTGAACTTAACATGAATTTCGTTTGATTTTTGTTCGAATTTAAAGGTTAAAAATAAAAATAAAAAATCTCAAACTATAACTGGTTCAACTAGGTCTTGTCTGTGGCCAGCTGACATCACCTATAAAATAAGATATTTTTTCATGATTTTCTATTGATATAATTAAAATTTATATTTTTCAAATTTAAAAATCATGAAAAAATAAACAATATTACAACTATCATGATTTTCGTCAAGAACATCATTATCTAAAGAATGCTCACAAATAAAACAATCATCATGATTCAATTCAAAATCATTTGATTCACAGGAATCAACTTCTTGCCTTGGCAAGAAAGCATAGTCTACTTCTTTATTATTCTCTTTATTAAAACCATTCATTTTCTAAGGTCACATCCTTAGATACATAAAGTTTATTGTTTTTAGGATCAAAACATGGATAACCTTTTTTATTTTCTCCATATCCCATAAAAGCACATTTAATGGCCTTTGGTCATAGTTTATAATTTTTGTGAGAAAGCTCAAAAGCATTTATAACCAAAAATTCATAATCATTTGAAATCGGGTGCTATTTTAAACAATTTTTCAAATGAGGAAACATTATGCAAAGACGAAGAGGGCATTCTATTTATTAAATATGTTGAAGTCAAAACGGCTTTGACCCAAAATTTATTAGGAATATCTTTAGAAATGAGTAGGTGTTATCATTGCAAAATTTTACTTTTGCAAGTCAAACTGACCTTTGAAAAGATTTTGAAAATAACTCGCCTTCATTTTAAAATGTGAGAAAATTCTGAAGAATGGGACTCGTCTGTCGATACGAGGTTCAACCATTCATGGCGCCATAACCAGGAATAATCGAACTAAGGATCAATCTAGTGCTTTGTTTTGCTCAACTATCTAAATCGATATTTTTTCCCCTAAATACACAAAGAATCAGGCATGTGCTATGAACTTTGGAAAATTCAGATTGAAAACATGATGTATGCTTCAAATATTGGAAAATACTTGGATAAAGGACACTTTGAAAATCGTGAATCACATTGGGAAAATACTTTTGAAGACAAGGAAAATCGATTTCTGAAGAAAATGCTGATGTTTTGAGAAAATCGATTTTGAAGAAAAAGACTTAGAGAAAATCGTTTTTTTTTTCTGAGATTGAATTGAAAAATATCAAAAGGGATGGGCGTGTGGCCCTGTGAAACTCTTTTCATGATGCAATCTAACCTAGATGATGCATTATTGTAGTTTGAAAAAATATTTTCTGAAGAATTTGAGAAAAATCATTGATAAAAAGAAATTTTGTGCCTTATAGAATTTAGATGAAATAGATTCACCACATATCCCTGATTATGGCCACGAGTATGTATTGAATATAGTTCATTTGATTCTAAAAGGGGAAAATACTTAGAAAAGTTTTGAAATTATGCAATGGTTTTTTAAGACAGCCTGAGTGTAAACCGTTTGTGACTTAAAAGAAGATGATAAATCTGGATATTATTCGTATTCTGACTATGGCCACAAATACGAACTCAATCGAGTTTATTAACTCCTTAGAAGCGAGTGCACGTGTAATATCCGGAAGAATTAGGGCGTATTTAGTCGATTTGGGTCTAGGACCCGATATCCGGACCCATAAAGGAATCAATAAATAGGTGTAAAATTCGGATTTTTATAATAAATCTAATTAGGAAAATGCAGAGGTATTAGGGTCGGATCCACAGTTGGACCCGCAAGGATCCAACTGAGGATCCATTAGCCCAGAAAGACCCGGATCCATGCACATGTTGGATCGGGTGTTACGGGTCGCAGGGTTTGGACCCGGATCCGAGTGGAAGCCTTATGAAACAAAAATCAAGAATCGTGCCTCAAGCACGATTCTTGCATTTCAAGAAGGCGAGAAAGGTGAAAGGGGGAGGTTACGCCGAACGTAACCAACCCCTCTTTTCTCGGAAGGGGGTGGAAAGGGGGGAGCTCGGCATTTAAAAAGGAGGGGAAGCCCCCACATCCAGGTTTTTGTTTCCCCCACTCGACCTCCCTCCCTCTCACGACCGGTGCGCACACCGTGGAGGAAGGAGCCCTTCACGGCAGGAGCTTCGACCCTCTGCACCTGTCAAGGCTTGCGAAGATCTTCCCTCATGGCAGTAGGGGGGAACACGATCGGCCTGCACCTCTTCACGCCGGAAATCACCGTAAAAAGGTACGGCTATTCTCGGAAATGGGTGAGGGATCGAACGTGGGTTCGATCTTGTATGAGGGTTTGAGGGTAGGGTTTGGGGGTTTACATTAGCCCTAAACCTAAAAACCCCAAATCGGTGAGATTGGGGTTTCGGATCTTCCATGTGAGGGGTTATGGGGATAGGATTTCGGACTGTTACGGGGGTTTTTCTTTCAAGAAATAAAAAGAGGGGTTTAGGGGTAACGATTCGGGTTGGGGAATAAGGCTGGTCTAACCCTAAAGCCTAGGATTTTCATTTTTGCCGACATGGGATCAGTGAAGGGCGAAGACAGCCGGTTACGGCAGTCCAGTTCTTGCTTGGAATACCCCGGATTTGGGGATTCTTTAGCCTGGAAATCGATGAGCACAGGTTGGGTGTGTGTGAGTGCATTAAGCTAGGGGTTTTTGCTATATCTCGTGTGCTCTAATTTGTAGTAGATTACGCTATATATAACCTGTTATTTTCTTTGGTATTCTGAAAATATTTGCTTAGAATATAACATGGAAATGGTAGTTTAAAAGCTGAAAAATTAGATGAAGTTGAGGGTGTATTTAGATCATGATTCTTGCCATTAACTCGATGAAATTAAATATGTTATTGCTGCATGCATGAGAATTTTTCTATAGCTGAATTTACACATTTGTATTCTTGAAATTTAGAGAAAATAATGGAAGATTACGGTTGCTGTGTCAAATCTGTTATCCTATAATAGAAAAGGTTGGGTACAAGGGTTGAAAAGGTTGGGTATAAGGGTTGCACAGATGTTGTAACAGGCAGGACAGCAGCCTGACCGTTGGATACCTTTAATGGGTACCGATGGCTGCCCTTATTAGCAATTTTTTTTTATGCTACTATTGTCTCTTCACAGTCGGCTACTAATGGTGTTTTCTTCGTTATAGAGCCACCAGCCGTAGGGGAATGGACTGTTTGTTCTTTTCTTGCTTTTTATGATAATATGTGTGCAGTAACATGCTCAGGGGATGTGCTGGATGATCTCATCTAGCTAGTCCAGCCAGCAGTCTAAGTAGTGTGGACTACTTAGACAGTAGGACGAAAGGCCGAGTGTGGCAAGCCTAACTACTTCTTATAGTAGGTGCTGGGATTTTACACCATTCTGATGGATGGATGAATGATAGCATTTCATTTCATGATATTTAAATGTGAGCTTGGTTAGTATACTGCTGTTTGTCTTAATCATGAATGCTTGTTGAAATATGTGGCATGTTACATGGAAGTATGTATTGTTTAAAGCCTCATATGCATATATGGATCAATGTGGGTTTTAAAATGTGATATCATGCATGGATTGTTGTCATGAATTTATGATCGATGGATGAATGCATAAGAGGTAGGGGGTGTCATAGAGACACTTGTACATGGATAGTACATGCATATGGTGTGGTAATTTGTGCACTTTATTAAGAAAGTTGGTTTTGTTTCCACATTGGCTGCATCACTTACACAACGTAAGATGGTGGTATACAACTACACTGTTCACAGGGTATTCATGGGCGGGAGTCCCATATGAGTTCTCGCAGGGGTGTATGCGAGCTTTACACTTCACTTTCGCATAGGGTGTTGCAGATTTTAGAACTGAATTAAATAAAAACATAATACAGAACAGTGTAACTTTTGATCTGAGGTCTTCCATCTGGAGAATGGAGATCTTAGAGTTTTCAGTCCTGGGGAGGCTGAGAGGATACAAAAACTCCGTGTGCGTGAATTTTGGTCCCCAGAACCCGATATGGAGGTTCTTTCTCCTAGCCACAGTTTTAGGGAGAACCCGCCACTTTACCCGGGAGTGGTGGTGTTGGTCACAGCTGTGAATTTGTTTGGTACCAAAGGAAGTGGCACTTGTGGGCGTGGAGTGTCCCTTGTGTCCCCGACATTAGATGGGGAGGTCTAATGTTCCGAGGGTGACTCGGTCGAGGGCTAGGTTGGGACCCAGAAATAAAATACCAATTTGTGTGCTAATCTACCCTGGGAACCTACTTGACCTCGGGGGTTTTACCCGTTTGGTGTATCCGCGGGCGATGGAAATTTAAAAGAGAAATTTTAAAGTTGTATGCATTAAATAAGGTCATGCATATGGAAAGAAAACTCAAATGTAAATGTATGATAATAAGGAAGTCATGCATTTTCTTCTTTGCACTATGTCATGCATCAATTGAAATGATCTCTAGTTCATGAGATGGTAAATGTATGCAATTCATTTCTTAAAAGCATGTTGAAATGTTTTATTTTTGCTATGTATTACTGTCTTACTGTCCTTTAGCCGTGAGTATGAAAAATCTGTTACACTTATGCATGATTGGATGTTGCATGTTGGTTGTATCGGCACTCACTCAAACCAACATATGAAATCTTACTCATGATCTTTGTCTCACTGTGCTCAGAATTTTGTTCTGACCCTTCTACTTCATTGGTTTTACAGGAAATGGAGAGCAGTGAGAGATGAGCTGTTCACTATGGATGGACGAGGTTCACATTTTGAGTTGGATAGTTCGGCAGTGGCACAGGGATTTTATGTTTGTTTTTGACTTCATGGTTCTTTTCAATTCTTGTACTCTTTGATTGTATGAAGAATGGTAATAACAATTTACTTCGGTTCATAAATAAATGGTTGGTGTTGCTACTCATTGATGATGATTGTCAGTACTTTGTGATGATTGGGATATCCAATGAAAAGTGGAACTGTGAGGACCCCAGATCCTTGGGAAGGTTTCTATAAAAAAAAAATCTTGCATTTTTTAAAGGGAAGAAGTTGGGGTCGTTACAGGTTTGGTATCAAAGCCACCATAAAGGACTGAAAATTTTATCATCTCTGAGCAGTAGGGATCTTTATTTTGGTAAGAAAGCCCTGCCCGGAACATCCACTGGTTGTGACCCGTCCTCCAGAGCAGTCATCCTCACTGGTAAAGTTATTTAATGTTGTTATTTAAAAGTATATGAACTATACATGATTGATTGCATTCATAGTTCGATGTGTTTGATTAGTAGGGAATTAAAAGTTTAATATGTTTTTATGAACGTTCTTGTTCGTGATTAAACCCGAGAGGGTAGGACCACTATGAGGCTAATCATGTTAATAATGTGAGTGTTGTAGATGTCACATTATACCCGCAGGGGTGCTTCGTCATCTACTGCTGCTCCCGCAAACTGGCAGGAGCAGAGAGACTTTATGATGGAAGCTATTCACACCCTGACCGACACTATGACGGCTCAGGCAAATTAGACTGCTCAGGCTTTGCAGGCTGCACAGGCCATGCAGGCGGCGCAAGCTGCCCAGGCAGCGCAGGCTGCTCAGGCAGCACAGGCGGCTCAGGCGGTGGCGCGTGACCATCCGGTCGACATTGGTACTCATGTGGGTGGTGTCTCGTTCGAAAGGTTTCTGAAGTTGGACCCGCCAACTTTTTCAGGAAAGTCGGACCCAGAAGCCGCCGAGAGTTGGGTCGAAGAAATGGAACGAGCGTTCGACGTCCTACCTGTTCCCGAGGACAGAAAGACTCCATTTGGCACGTACCGTCTGCAGGGAGATGCCAAGAAATGGTGGGATACCCTACGAAGGGTAAAGTTCGCCGGCCAGGACGGGATTCCCTGGGAATTGTTTAGGGATGAGTTTTTGGATGCATACTTTCCTCCTTATGCTGAGGAACAGATGCAAAGAGAGTTCCTTGATCTGACTCAGGGAACCATGAGTCTGGTGGAGTACACTACCCGGTTCTGGAATCTCGAGAAGTATTGTCCGAACCTCTTTAAGAGCGAGAAGGCAAGAGCGGCCAAATATGTGCACGGACTGAAAGATGGGTTGAGGACTCGTGTTCTGACTAGCCGGCCTCCTACGTTGGCCGATGCTATCGAGTCAGCCACTGTCCTAACCAAAGATTGGGAGAAGTCACGAGCTACGTTTAAGAAAGGAGGCGGCAACAGAGATGGTTCTTCTGGTGGACCAAGGAAGAACCCACCAACTGGGGGTAAAGTGCATGGTGGCAAGAAACAGCGAACCCATGGTGGGGGACAACAGGGGCGACCCCAGCACCAGAGGCAGCAGGGGAGGGCCTCGCCCGTATGTCGTAAGTGCGGCAAGAGCCATCAACCAGGCTTCTGTCCATTGTTCAAAGGGGTTTGTTTTCAGTGCCAGCAACCGGGGCACATCGCTCCCTTCTGCCCAAACAAGCCAGCAACCGCAGGCCAACAACAACAGAGGCCTCAACAGCAACAACAACAAGGTCCGTGCAGAACCAATGGGCGAGTCTACGCTGCTACAGCAGCCCCTCAGGACGATCAGCCTGACCTGATCGAAGGTATATTCCTAGTTGTTGATCATCTTGCACGTGTGATGTTTGATTCGGGTGCAACCCACAGTTTTATTTCTTCTGCATTTGCAAAATCACTCAATTTAGTTCCTTCTAGCCTCGAAAAAGTGTTAGATGTGATGTCACCATTGGGTGTGTCTTCTTCCTGCGGGAAGTATTTTCCCGCGATATGCGTTGTGATCGAGGGCCATGAATTGTCCGCTGATTTGGTTATTTTGGATATGACCTTTTATGACGTTATCCTGGGTATGGATTGGTTATCAAAACATAACGCGACTCTCTAGTGTCGGGGCAAGAAAGTGATCTTGGAGCGCCCCGAATTGTCTATGTTGTTTCTCCTTCCGCAAAGACCGACCAGTGGAGTGAAGATTGTCTCCGCCTTGAAGGTATCCAAGTATTACAAGCAAGGTTGCATGGTGTTCTTGGCTAGTGTATCCGCTCAAGATAATCAGACGATACCTTTAGATCAGTTAGATGTTGTCTGCGAGTTTTCAGACGTTTTTCCGGAGGACTTACCGGGACTTCCCCCGCAGCGGGAAGTTGAGTTCTCAATTGAGCTAGTGCCTGGCACGGCACCAGTCTCTCGCGCTCTGTATCGTATGGCACCCGCGGAATTGGGAGAATTAAAGAAACAATTGCAGGAGCTTCTGGACAAGGGATTTATTAGACCAAGTGTGTCTCCTTGGGGAGCACCAGTCCTTTTCGTTAAGAAGGATGGCTCTATGCGGCTTTGTATTGACTACCGCATGTTAAATCAAGTGACCATAAAGAATAAGTATCCCCTGCCGAGAATTGACGATTTGTTTGATCAATTGAGAAAGGCCAAGGTATTCTCAAAAATTGACCTTCGGTCGGGATATCATCAACTGAGGATTAAGACTGAGGATATTCCAAAAACAGCTTTCCGGTCCAGATATGGGCATTATGAGTTCTTGGTGATGTCTTTTGGACTCACTAATGCTCCTGCGGCGTTTATAGATCTAATGAATCGTGTTTTTAGATTATGGCTGGATTCTTTTGTCATCGTGTTCATTGACGACATCTTAATCTACTCGGAAAGCGTGGATGATCATAGGGAGCATCTGCGTATTGTACTGCAGACGCTGAGGGAACATAAGCTTTACGCTAAATTCTCAAAGTGCGAGTTTTGGATCGATAAAGTAATGTTTCTCGGTCACGTAATATCATAAAAGGGTGTTGAGGTTGATCCAGCCAAAGTAGAAGCTGTGTTGTCTTGGGAACAACCAAAGACAGTGACTGATATAAGGAGTTTCTTGGGATTGGCGGGGTATTACCGTCGATTTATCCAAGACTTTTCTCGTATTGCAGCACCAATGACCCGGTTGTTGCAGAAAGGGGTAAAGTTTGAATGGTCCCCTCGATGCAAGGATAGTTTTCGAGAATTAAAGAAACGGTTGACCACGGCCCCAGTGTTGTCATTGCCTTCCGGTACAGGTGGTTTGGTGGTATACAGCGATGCGTCAGGGACTGGGTTAGGATGTGTTCTTATGCAACACGGAAGGGTTATAGCATATGCTTCCCGACAGCTGAAGGTGCATGAGAAGAATTATCCCACGCATGACTTGGAGTTGGCGGCAGTGGTCTTCGCGTTGAAGATTTGGCGCCACTACCTCTATGGGGAACAGTTTGAGGTGATGTCCGATCACAAGAGCCTCAAATATATTTTCACTCAAAGGGATTTGAATTTGAGGCAGCGGAGGTGGTTGGAGTTCTTGAAGGATTATGACTTTTCCATCGCTTACCATCCGGGTAAAGCGAATGTGGTGGCGGACGCGCTCAGCAGAAAGGCACCAGTCACAGCGGCAATCTTGATAGAACGTAGTTGGGATCTGGTCGAGGAGTTTGTCAGATGGCAACCTTTTGTGAATAACTCTGGACGCATCCTTTGTTCAGGGATGCAGGTACGACCAGAAATATTGGAACGGATCGAAGAACTTCAGTCGGAAGATCCAGATTTTGAGAAATTATGTGAGAGTGCTAAGAAACCAGAAGCACAATTTCGCAGAACAGAGGATGGAGTCATCATGTTTGGGAATAGATGGTGGGTCCCGAAGGCTTTGCGAGAAGAGTTATTAAGTGAAGCTCATAGGTCTAGGTTCTCTGTTCACCCTGGCTCCACCAAGATGTTCAAGGATCTTCAGAGGACGTACTGGTGGAATGGAATGAAGGGGGATGTAGCGGAATTTGTTTCCCGATGCCTCACTTGTCAACAGGTAAAGATCGAGCACCAAAGACCTGGTGGACTTCTGCAGCCACTAGAAATTCCAGAATGGAAGTGGGATGATATTTCAATGGACTTTATCGTAGGATTTCCTAAGACACGACGTCAGCATGACGCCATTTGGGTAATTGTGGATCGTTTGACTAAGAGTGCGCATTTTCTTCCGATTAGGATCAGCCAGAGTTTGGAGAGCTTGGCCGATCTCTACGTAGAGGAGATTGTTAGGCTCCATGGTGTGCCTCGTTCTATAGTGTCAGATCGAGACCCAAGGTTCACATCTCGATTTTGGCGACAACTGCAGAAGGCTCTTGGTACTACCTTGAAGTTCAGTACAGCTTTCCATCCACAGACGGATGGGCAATCAGAACGTACAATCCAAACTCTCGAGGATATGTTGAGAGCGTGTGCCCTGGACTGGGCAGGAGATTGGGATAAGCACGTGAAACTCGCGGAATTTTCATACAACAATAGCTATCATGCTAGTATTGGGATGGAGCCGTATGAAGCTTTATATGGTCGACCATGTAGGTCTCCAGTGTGTTGGGATGAAGTTGGGATTAGAGCGGGGGAGTCTCCCGAAATCATTCAGCATTATACGGATCAGGTGCGCTTAATACGGCAAAAGCTGGTCGCAGCTCAGAGTAGGCAAAAGAGCTACGCCGATCGGCGGCGTCGCGAGCTCAATTTTGAGGTTGGCGACCACGTTTTTGTTCGGATTTCACCTACGAAAAGTGTTTTTCGGTTTGGTAAGAAAGGAAAGTTGAGTCCCCGATACGTAAGACCTTTCGAAGTTCTTGGTCGGGTCGGAGAAACTGCTTACCGTATAGCACTTCCTCAGTTTTCGCAGATTCACGATGTGTTCCATGTCTCTATGTTGAGAAAGTATGTACCAGACCCCTCGCACGTGATTCGTTATGAGGCAATCGAGGTACAACCCGACTTAACCACAGATGAAAAACCGATAGCGATTGTGGAACGCCAGGAAAAAGTGTTACGCAGTAGGACGATCCCTTTTGTAAAGGTGCTCTGGCAGCATCATGGGTTGGATGAATGCACGTGGGAACCCGAGGCGGACATGCGCCAACATTATCCACACTTATTCGGTATGTTCTAATTTCGTGGACGAAATTCTTTTAAGGGGGGTAGGATGTAATATCCGGAAGAATTAGGGCGTATTTAGTCGATTTGGGTCTAGGACCCGATATCCGGACCCATAAAGGAATCAATAAATAGGTGTAAAATTCGGATTTTTATAATAAATCTAATTAGGAAAATGCTGAGGTATTAGGGTCGGATCCACAGTTGGACCCGCAAGGATCCAACTGAGGATCCATTAGCCCAGAAAGACCCGGATCCATGCACATGTTGGATCGGGTGTTACGGGTCGTAGGGTTTGGACCCGGATCCGAGTGCAAGCCTTATGAAACAAAAATCAAGAATCGTGCCTCAAGCACGATTCTTGCATTTCAAGAAGGCGAGAAAGGTGAAAGGGGGAGGTTACGCCGAACGTAACCAACCCCTCTTTTCTCGGAAGGGGGTGGAAAGGGGGGAGCTCGGCATTTAAAAAGGAGGGGAAGCCCCCACATCCAGGTTTTTGTTTCCCCCACTCGACCTCCCTCCCTCTCACGACCGGTGCGCACACCGTGGAGGAAGGAGCCCTTCACGGCAGGAGCTTCGACCCTCTGCACCTGTCAAGGCTTGCGAAGATCTTCCCTCACGGCAGTAGGGGGGGAACACGATCGGCCTGCACCTCTTCACGTCGGAAATCACCGTAAAAAGGTACGGCTATTCTCGGAAATGGGTGAGGGATCGAACGTGGGTTCGATCTTGTATGAGGGTTTGAGGGTAGGGTTTGGGGGTTTACATTAGCCCTAAACCTAAAAACCCCAAATCGGTGAGATTGGGGTTTCGGATCTTCCATGTGAGGGGTTATGGGGATAGGATTTCGGACTGTTACGGGGGTTTTTCTTTCAAGAAATAAAAAGAGGGGTTTAAGGGTAACGATCCGGGTTGGGGAATAAGGCTGGTCTAACCCTAAACCCTAGGATTTTCATTTTTGCCGACATGGGATCAGTGAAGGGCGAAGACAGCCGGTTACGGCAGTCCAGTTCTTGCTTGGAATACCCCGGATTTGGGGATTCTTTAGCCTGGAAATCGATGAGCACAGGCTGGGTGTGTGTGAGTGCGTTAAGCTAGGGGTTTTTGCTATATCTCGTGTGCTCTAATTTGTAGTAGATTACGCTATATATAACCTGTTATTTTCTTTGGTATTCTGAAAATATTTGCTTAGAATATAACATGGAAATGGTAGTTTAAAAGCTGAAAAATTAGATGAAGTTGAGGGTGTATTTAGATCATGATTCTTGCCATTAACTCGATGAAATTAAATATGTTATTGCTGCATGCATGAGAATTTTTCTATAGCTGAATTTACACATTTGTATTCTTGAAATTTAGAGAAAATAATGGAAGATTACGGTTGCTGTGTCAAATCTGTTATCCTATAATAGAAAAGGTTGGGTACAAGGGTTGAAAAGGTTGGGTATAAGGGTTGCACAGATGTTGTAACAGGCAGGACAGCAGCCTGACCGTTGGATACCTTTAATGGGTACCGATGGCTGCCCTTATTAGCAATTTTTTTTTATGCTACTATTGTCTCTTCACAGTCGGCTACTAATGGTGTTTTCTTCGTTATAGAGCCACCAGCCGTAGGGGAATGGACTGTTTGTTCTTTTCTTGCTTTTTATGATAATATGTGTGCAGTAACATGCTCAGGGGATGTGCTGGATGATCTCATCTAGCTAGTCCAGCCAGCAGTCTAAGTAGTGTGGACTACTTAGACAGTAGGACGAAAGGCCGAGTGTGGCAAGCCTAACTACTTCTTATAGTAGGTGCTGGGATTTTACACCATTCTGATGGATGGATGAATGATAGCATTTCATTTCATGATATTTAAATGTGAGCTTGGTTAGTATACTGCTGTTTGTCTTAATCATGAATGCTTGTTGAAATATGTGGCATGTTACATGGAAGTATGTATTGTTTAAAGCCTCATATGCATATATGGATCAATGTGGGTTTTAAAATGTGATATCATGCATGGATTGTTGTCATGAATTTATGATCGATGGATGAATGCATAAGAGGTAGGGGGTGTCATAGAGACAATTGTACATGGATAGTACATGCATATGGTGTGGTAATTTGTGCACTTTATTAAGAAAGTTGGTTTTGTTTCCACATTGGCTGCATCACTTACATAACGTAAGATGGTGGTATACAACTACACTGTGCACAGGGTATTCATGGGCGGGAGTCCCATATGAGTTCTCGCAGGGGTGTATGCGAGCTTTACACTTCACTTTCGCATAGGGTGTTGTAGATTTTAGAACTGAATTAAATAAAAACATAATACAGAACAGTGTAACTTTTGATCTGAGGTCTTCCATCTGGAGAATGGAGATCTTAGAGTTTTCAGTCCTGGGGAGGCTGAGAGGATACAAAAACTCCGTGTGCGTGAATTTTGGTCCCCAGAACCCGATATGGAGGTTCTTTTTCCTGGCCACGGTTTTAGGGAGAACCCGCCACTTTACCCGGGAGTGGTGGTGTTGGTCACAGCTGTGAATTTGTTTGGTACCAAAGGAAGTGGCACTTGTGGGCGTGGAGTGTCCCTTGTGTCCCCGACATTAGATGGGGAGGTCTAATGTTCCGAGGGTGACTCGGTCGAGGGCTAGGTTGGGACCCAGAAATAAAATACCAATTTGTGTGCTAATCTACCATGGGAACCTACTTGACCTCGGGGTTTTTACCCGTTTGGTGTATCCGCGGGCGATGGAAATTTAAAAGAGAAATTTTAAAGTTGTATGCATTAAATAAGGTCATGCATATGGAAAGAAAACTCAAATGTAAATGTATGATAATAAGGAAGTCATGCATTTTCTTCTTTGCACTATGTCATGCATCAATTGAAATGATCTCTAGTTCATGAGATGGTAAATGTATGCAATTCATTTCTTAAAAGCATGTTGAAATGTTTTATTTTTGCTATGTATTACTGTCTTACTGTCCTTTAGCCGTGAGTATGAAAAATCTGTTACACTTATGCATGATTGGATGTTGCATGTTGGTTGTATCGGCACTCACTCAAACCAACATATGAAATCTTACTCATGATCTTTGTCTCACTGTGCTCAGAATTTTGTTCTGACCCTTCTACTTCATTGGTTTTACAGGAAATGGAGAGCAGTGAGAGATGAGCTGTTCACTATGGATGGACGAGGTTCACATTTTGAGTTGGATAGTTCGGCAGTGGCACAGGGATTTTATGTTTGTTTTTGACTTCATGGTTCTTTTCAATTCTTGTACTCTTTGATTGTATGAAGAATGGTAATAACAATTTACTTTGGTTCATAAATAAATGGTTGGTGTTGCTACTCATTGATGATGATTGTCAGTACTTTGTGATGATTGGGATATTCAATGAAAAGTGGAACTGTGAGGACCCCAGATCCTTGGGAAGGTTTCTATAAAAAAAAAAATCTTGCATTTTTGAAAGGGAAGAAGTTGGGGTCGTTACAGCACGTGTCATTCGTGTAGACCATTGTGAGTTTGAATATGCATGAATCGTCATTCATCACATGATTAATATTATTGAAAATAAACTATATGCAATGCAGCCCTAATCTAAGCAGAAAAAGTAAATTCTTGTTCTAAATTTATAATTTACATCAATAATTGAATTGAAATAAAGCAATAAAGAAGAATCTAATCTCGAACCTCCCTGTAAAACTAGCAAACTTGTTAGTGAAAATATGTCGGTTTTTCGGGATTTATCTAACAATATTTGAAATTGAGGGATTTACCTGGATATAAGCATTTTTCTATGCTTTCCTGAAATAAACATAATAAAGGATAAGGCAGAATTGAATAAATAATAAAAATAAACAACTTTGAAATTCAAAATTTTGAGAAAAATGGCCAAAATACCTTTGAAAAATGGCCTTTATTGCAAAACAGAGTTTAAAACAAGGTTTCTCAGAAAATATTTTTGTAATTTGCTTAATCCGAGGATCAAATGAATTCAAAACAACACAAAATCAGATGGTGGGCACCCTAATATGATTATGAACATGATCAAACCCTACAAATATGAAACCTTTCATGAAAAAATCGAAATATTGGAAAAATATTGATTTTTTGCTCGTGTTTTAGTTGAATCAGGACTCCGCGGGCATCCTGTTTTCATGATTTAACTAAATAATGCATCAAATGAATTCTAAAATTCCTAAAAATTGAAATCAACACTTCTAATAACCCTAAAATTAAAATGCAATAAAAAAATATAATTTTTGGTATTATTTAAATATGAAAATTAAATAAAGAAAGAAAATATGCAATTTTGCCCGCGGGCACGTACCTGTCACAGTGTCAGACCTGAATCGAGTATCAAACAGTAATGAAAAACTGTAAAATTTCACATGGAGAAACTACACAAATGAATAAAAAATATCTCTTTTTACATATCAGAAAAAGCATCTACGGTTAGAGAGATACGATTCTGGTAAGTTGTACCTGATTCCGGCTTATACATAACGATGTGAAACAGATAAATCCGATTTCGGGTGTAGGAAAATATAGCAAACAGTCATCAAAATTTATAAAATTTTACAGAAACATACTAGAGATTCTGACGAAAACAACCCCTTTTACGGATCATCGATCTGATCTCTAGTTAGGGAGAAATCGTTCTAGCAAGTTGGCTTTGATTCTAAACACCGTTGACAGTTGCAGAAATACAGATCCGATTCTTGACAAAAATAAAATAGCAATCCACCATAGAAATTTATAAAAATTTTACAGAACTAAAGATTCAGACGGAAATAACCCTTTTTACAGATCGTCGATCGTATCTCGGACAATGGAGATATGACCTCAGAAAGGTACTCTTGAATTTTCATAGTGTTTTCCTAACTCAGAAAACAGGTTCCGACTTTGATTTTTGAACCCAGGGTTACAAACCTCTAAAAATCCCGATTTTTTTATTGAAAACCGGACACATGCATGATTTCACCATGAAAAATTCAAATTTTACTGATAAAAAAACGCACATGAAATAACGTCGTTCCTGCGTGACCAGAATCAAGATACGTATATTATCGATAAAACATATGAAATACCCTAATCTAGGCATGAAAAACCATAAAAAAACTTGTGAACAGTACATGGATCATGATTTAATATTTAAATAACTGAAATAAACATAATCATAATGAAATAAAAAAATTTGGGGATACACGGTTGGAAATTTGATTTAGCCTTTTGAAAGAGAGATTTGATCCCTCATCTTTTCTTTGGTATAAACGTAAAGAGCAATAATCTAAGCTATTTCAATGGATCAAAAACGTGGAGATCACTCTAATACAGCATTAGATCACTTTCTTGAATTTATTTCATGGTTCTTGAACTAATAGCATGCTTAAATCTCATACCAAAGGGGGCGACAATGGCTAAAATTTTAAATAAATCATTAAAAAACTATAAAATAATGGAAGAAACCTTACCTTCGGGCTGCAACAATGGAGAAGCTTTGGGAGGAGAGAAAGGTTGCTAGAGGGGAGAGAGGGAGCAAGAAGGAGAAGAGGAAGGATAATGAGGGTCGACCCCCCTAGAGCCCCTTTTATAAAAAATCTCAACTCTTAATTAAAGAGTTGGATTTTTTTGAAACTTGGCTTAATTGATTAAGATAACTCACATGGGGGGGGGCGATTTTTCTTGAAGTATTCTAACCTAACAAGGCACTAACAAATAACCCTAATTGAATCCTAGTTGAATTGAAGCAATCTCAAATGTGGCGCCACCTCCTATGGGCCTACATTTGGTTTTTAAAACTTTTAATTAGAAGTTAAAAATAAGGTTTAAAACACTAAAGCGAAAATGGACTTTTAAAAATCAATTTTGACTCTTTCAAAATTCTAACCTGAGTAAAACACTGACTAAATCTAAACTAACCTAAACACTTTCAAATGTAGCACCACCTGGTGTGGGCCCCACTTGTTTTTCAAAAAATGATTTTGAAAATAAAGGTTTTCAACAGAAGTAAAAAACGAAAGATGAGTTTGAAATTGAAAGTTTTAGATCAACTAGAGTCCTAAACGAGTTGAAACTCTCTCAAATGTGGCGCCGATTGTGGGGGTCCCACATTTGAGTTTTTTAAAGGGTTAGAACAAAGGTTAAAAAGAGTTTTTAAAGCAGACGAAGATAAAGGCAAATGATAAAATCGAGAAAATTAGAGTCCTAAACCAACTAAAACTCCAGACTAAAGTCCTAAACCGACTAAAACTCTGAAATTTTGGGTTTTGAAAGACAAACGAAGAGGTTTTGAAAGATCTTCTCAAAAATTAGTAAAAATAAACAAAAAGACAAAATCAGGGTTAGAGTCCTAATCAACTGAAACTATAAAATAGAGTCTTAAATCAACTGGAACTCTAAGAATTGGATCTGTTTTCGAAAAATAAGTAAAATAAAAGTAAAAAAATGAAATCAGAGTAGAGTTCTGAACTGACTGAAACTCCGGGGCAGAGTCCTAAAATTTTAAAACTGTAAAATAAAGTCCTAGAATTTTGAAATTTAATTCTTTTGAAAGATAAATGAAGAAGTTTTTGAAAGATTTTCTCAAAAATGAAGTCAGGGTTAGAGTCTCAATCCAACTGAAACTCTGAAACAGAGTCCTGGTCCAACTAAAACTCTAAAATTTTGATTTCTTTTGAAAGATTTTCTTGAAAACAGGTAAAAATAGAAATGAAAGGTAGAGTTCTAATCTGACTGAAACTCCGGGATAGTCTGTAATATCTATGAATTTTAAGGTTTTGGGCCCGGGATCTGTTACCCAGATCCAAAAGAAATATAGATATGGGTATTAAAAATATATATGTAATAACAATATTTAATAAATAAATAAATAAATAAATTTTTAAGAGAATAATATTAGTATAAAAACTAATTATTTGGGGTTGGATCCGTGGTTGGACCCAAATGGATCCAACATGTGGATCTAGAATCCGTTACGGATCCGCGTTCATTGTGAATCTAGCACTAAAGGGCCAACCCGGATCCGCGCTAAAGGTGGATCCAGCGGCATTACGTGTCACGGGGCTCGGACCCGACACCTTTTTGTTTTAAAGGGGCTCGATTACAAGAATAGGGCGCGATTCTTGCAGAGCATTAAGAAGGGAAGGGGAGGGGTTACAGAGGAGAGAGAAGGTGGGGTTCAGTTCGACAAAGGGAGAAGGAAGGTGAGGTCTCACCCTCTCACTTCTCATCTCTCTCTCTCTCTCTCTCTCTCTCTCTCTCTCATTGTCGCCTGTAAATGGCGCACGGTGCTCAAAACACCCCAACAAGGAAGCCTCCTGCGATTCAGATGACGAGATCTGCCTCTCCAACGTCGGACTTACCGGCGACAGAGATCAAGAACAGGTTGTTGTCACCGAAATCCGACCTTCCTTCGGGAGACTCACCTTACGTCAAGGCAAAGCAAGTACACTTGATAGATAAAGATTTGAGCAGGGCGATCCCCTTGTTTTGGAGTGCAATCAATGCCAGGGATCATGTGGGTAGAACACTTAAAGACATGGTTGTGGTGATGAAACAACTGAACCGAGTGGAAGAGGGGATCGAAGCAAGCAAATCCTTTCGTCATCTTTGTTCACCAGAAGCTCAGGATTTTCTAGATGATCTCCTCTGATCGCCGGAAACAGGTAAAATTTTTGCACTTTTCTTGTTTGGTGTTGATTGTATCTTGTGTGTGTTGTGGGTCGGTCAAGAAAGCACACCTATTGCATGCTCAGTCGTTCTTGATAGGGTTCTTGGCTGCCAGGAAGCAAAAGACAGTAGATGATTTGGGAGTTTCATATTCTAGAGTATGATAAACCTAGATTTGGAGAAAGGGTTCGATTCTTGGTGTTGGGAGACCAGAATCGGGGTTTTCTGTGGTGATGACAGCGATTTGGGGGTTTTTTGTGGTAGAGTCGGATTTGCTCTGTGTAGTATCGGGTAACTCAGGGTTTTAGGGGAAATTCTGATTACCCTGAAATCCCATTGGTTTGGCTGTAAGAAACCCTCAGATCGATCATCTAATTTGGGGATTTCTGGTATTGAATAAAGAAACCCCAGATTTTTTTTTTTTTTGGGGGGGGGGGGGGAGGGGGGAGTCCAATGTTGATATTGGATAACCCCCAAATCTAAGGAGACAGTAAGCTTGTCTCTCTTGTACAAGTTGATAGGCTTTCATTTTAGTGATTGCTTATTCCTTTCCATCACGTGAAAGCATGTTGTGCTTCATTTTCTACAGCCTTGAGACCTATCGACTGTCACATTACATTGTGATTATTCAGGCAATTGTTATTTTTATTTTGCTTCTTGCTTTGAAGTTTGCAAATTCCTAGCATTTATTTGGTTATTTGAATTATTGATCAGGACAACATTAAAATACCTCTTTCAGTTACAATCTTAATTAGTCATGAGTGGTTTATTTTGGATCTTTTTTTTTATGGCATGCTAAGCCTATATTAGCTGAATTGTGGAATTGTGTTCTCATGGGGTCAGGGTTTCCACTTGTGCATGTCCGTGTGTTGGGTGACTTTGATATTCGTAAAAATTATAGGAGGGGTGTTATTTTGGTGCATTTTGGTTTTTCCAAATATTGACAAAGTAATTGGTGTGACATTTAATGAGCCGGATCATGCAAAACTTCATATGGATGTATCTTTCTTCTCAGTTGAACATAAATGTGGCTTTGGTTCCTTGGTTGCGCTTGCATTCCAAAAACATGTCAGTCGCATTATTGTTAATTCGATCTTTTAAATCAATTTAGTTATGCAAATCGGGTGTCAAAAGGGTTGTGACAATGGCTGGGAAACTGCCCATTTTCTTTGATGATAAGTACATATTAAACTGCATAAAATCTGACATTCGAAGTGCATACTTTTTGGACGGCTCTGAATAAGCGACACATGTGCTCATGTTAAAATGCCTATTGAGTTGCTTATTCTCTAATGATTAATTTCATGCTAAGGTGCATAATTTGTCTTCTAGCAATCAATGGCCTAGCACACTATATATTTTTAAAAAAATTAGCAAATGGCAACAACGGCAACATAGCACTAGGAGAGGGTGCTTGGGAAATCTTGCCTAATGGGCAATATGGGTTGAATACCCGATGCGGGTACTTGGGTGGTTAACTTGTGCGCACTGACAATAAAACTGATAGAAAACTTAAAACTTAAATGTCGTAGGCCTGACTGGTTTAAAAGTATCGGGGCATCGGTGATTGTGCTGTAGAATTGGTAACATGTGAGATATTTGATTTTTATTAATATTTTATTGCTTTGGTATAGGTGCATACATGATATGAATGTGTGCAGCCTTGAAATTCAATTCCTAGGTCCGAGTTATGTTCATGTGGGTGGATGTTAACTTATGTTATGAATGAAAAGTTTCATGTGCCTATATTTATGGGACATGTTTGATTATCGTGCATTTATGAATCAGTTTCAAGTACATGAGCATACATGAAATCGATGTGTGTTTGGCATGTACAATCATGCATAAATGTTCTCATGTACTTATGAATTATGGATGAATGCATGTGTGTTAAGTGATTACATAAAAGCACTTGCACATGGATGGTGAAGACATGCATATGATTATAGTAACTCATGCACATTGTTAAATTGTTTGAATGGATGTGCATTTGAAGGCATGTTGACCTCATTGCATAAATTGCAAGTTATGATTTTTGCATACAATGCATCGATGGTATAAATGAATCATCACAGGCCTGGAGAGCCTCGAGCTTGGGTTTGCTCTTTCTGTAATTGTTTAATTGCATCGCAATAATCATATTTATACTATAGTTTTAATTGTGCTATTCTATTGTTGCCACGGGTGGTAGACCGTGAAGAGCTGTGCATGTTGAATTTACGAGCTTATGGTTGCATGTTGATTTGCAAGCCTATGTTATTAACTTTGCATGTTGATTTGCAAATGTGATTGTATTAAACTATTCGATGTATTTCCACGGGCTGGAGTCTCGTGATGGTTTCGTAGGGGTAGATGCGAGCCTTTGCCTTGTTTTTGCATGTGGAAGTGCAAAACTCAATAATTAGCTCTTAATAAAAAGATAATGAATAAGAACAGTGTAATATACGTTCTGGGATATCTCATCTGGAGAATAAGGATCTTAGAGTTCCTGTCTTGGGGAAACTATGAGGATATAAAAACTCCGTGTACTGCAATTTTGTCCCCTGAACCCGATATTGAGGTTCCTTCTCCTGGTCACGGTTTTAGGGAGAGTCTGTCACTTTACATGGGGGTGGTGTGTTGGTCATAGTTGTAGTTGTTTTGGTACCAAGGAAGCGGCACTTGTGGGTGTGGGGTGTCCTTGGTGTCCTCGACATTAGATGTGGAAGTCTAATGTTCTGAAGGTGATTCAATCGAGGGCTAAGTTTGGAACCCAGTAATAAATTACAAATTGTGTGTTAAGCTACCTGGGAACCTAACTTGACCTCGGGGATTATACCCGTGTGGTGTATCCGCGGGCAACGGTAATTAAAAAGAGGACTTTAAATTGTATGCATTTAATAGGGCATGCTTATGGAAAAATGAAGACCTTAAGGAAAGATAATAAAAGATTCATGCATTGCACATAAATCGTGCATATTCATGTTATGCATTAGAACATGCATATGTTATCTGTTCCCTTAATTGTTATATGTTTGGTGGATGCATGATGTTCAACTTCTAATGCATGTTAAATGCCCTGTTCTACTTGAACTACAATGCATGGTATTGATTTATGTCCTTTTGGGCATAATGGATGTACCATGTGGTATAAATGCTTACCTGAATTATGTAATTGTCATAATTGTATTCCTCTGAATCATTGTGTGAATTCATATCTATGGTTATGAGATATTTAAATGATGTTATTGATGTTATCTGTCAGTTAGCTTCTGATAAATTGTTGACTGTCATAGCATAGACCATTACTTGTTTTTGGTATGTGCTGAACAGCATACTTGACACCCATATCACATACTAGATTCATGATATACCACATTAAAAGTTACAGATTTCTTACTTAAACAATTGTAGTCTAATTCCTATAAATTTTCAGGTGAAGAGTAGAAGTTATGAGCGACTGCGGGATGAGGCTTCGATCGAGATTTTGGATTTACTGTTTCAGGGATAGTGTGAGAAACTCTGATGTTATTATTTATTGATATTAAAATAAATGTTTTGGTTTTGCTCCACATGTAATGTTCTGGAATGCATAACCCTATGGGATGACTTGTTTCCGTTGTATTGAAGAAAAAAAATCCTCAAAATTTGCGTTAAGATTTCGGGAAGTTACATAGTCATAGTATGACTAAACATCTAAAATTTTGGTTAAAATGAAAGAAATGGGCAAGAGGTAAGGCTACCTATGATTTAAAACCAAAATGAAATTTTGAAAAGGTTAAAAAGGTAAAAACAAAGTCCTAATCTGACTAAAACTCTACAACAACAACAACTACGCCTTCATCCCAAAACAATTGGGGTCGACGATATGAACCAACAAAGAAAATCATTCTGGGTCTTCCACATGAATCCTTTTCCTCCATTCATTTCTATCCAATGCCATGTCTTCGGTGAGGTTCAAAGCATTCATATCATTTCCTATCACCTTCATCCATGTCTTCCTAGGCCTACCCCGACCTCTTTTAACTAATATATTTTCCCATTTCTCCATCCTTCTAACTGGAGCATCATTAGGCCTCCGTCGAATATGTTTAAACCACCGTAAATAATTCTCTCTCATCTTATTTTCAATGGGTGCAACGCCTACCTTCTTACGTATCTCCTCGTTCCGAATCTTATTTTTTTTTGTATTTCCACACATCCATCTCAGCATACGCATCTCAGCTACAGTAATTTTTTGAATATGATGTCTCTTGGCAGCCCAACATTCCGTACTATATAGTAAAGCGGGCCTAATAGTCGTCCTATAAAACTTTCCCTTCAACCGCAATGGCATTCTACGATCGCACAACACTCCAGTTGCACTCTTCCATTTCATCCACCCAACCTTTATCCTATGATTTACATCTCTATCAATTTCTCCATACTTTTGAATGATAGATCCCAAATATTTGAAACAATCATCCACCGGTATTTCTTGCTCACCAAGCTTCACTACACTCTCATCACTACTTCGTTGCTTACTAAATTGACATTCCATGTATTTTGTCTTATTCTTACTCAACTTAAAATCTCTTGCTTCCAATGTCTGTCTCCATAATTCTAACTTAGCATTAACCCCAGCTCTAGACTCATCAATGAAAACAATATCATCAGCAAACAACATACACCACGGCACATTTTCTTGAATTGATCTCGTAATCACATTCATCACTATAGCAAATAGGAAAGGGCTTAAAGCAGATCCTTGATGTAACCCAACCGTTATAGGAAAATTGGTTGTCACCCCTCCACAAGTGCGGACATTGGTTATTACTCCTTCATACATATCTTTAATTATACTAATGTACTTGAGAAAAACACCTTTCTTCATCATTGGCCACCGGAGAACGTCCCTAGGTACTCTATCGTAAGCCTTCTCCAAATCAATAAAAACCATATGCAAATCTTTGTTCCTCTCTCTATTTCTCTCAATAAGTTGTCTAAGAAGATGTATAGCTTTCATAGTTGATCTTTCAGGCATAAAACCAAATTGATTCTTCGATATCATGACAATCTTCCTCAACCTAGACTCAATCACCCTCTCCCAAAGTTTCATAGTATGACTCATGAGTTTTATACCACGATAGTTTGTGCAATCTGACTAAAACTCTGAAATAACTAAAATTTGAAAAGTGAAGGAAGTGACCCAGAAGTGGCACCACCTAGATGGGTCCCATCCAAGAATTGAAATCAGTTAAAAATTGAGTTTAAAACGAATCCAGATCGCTTTCTAAGGAAAATATTTTGAAATAAAGGAATGTAAGATCCTGGGGTTAACAAATGGCAAAATGTCGATTTAAAACCCAAGTATTTGAAATTTACTTCGAAAGAGGGTTTTAAAACTCGAATCCGGATTGAAGATTTTGAAAAACAAGAGTGCTGGATCTCGAAAATGACATGTAATGCAATGAAATGCAATGAAATGATATGAAATGATATGAAATGATACGAAATGATATAAATTATATGAAATAAGATGCAAAATGCAAACCCTGGATGAGGGATTTGAAGTCCCAGACCCCTAGCAGAGACAAGGAACTGAACATTCCTGTCTGAGGATGGAAATTGATAATTGGATTCAGATCCGACACTGGATCCAATCCAAATGTGAAATGGGTCTCAGATATATCTAAAATTTTTAAGAAAAGAACTGATCTGAGCTCCGATTATTGGTTGTACCAGCTGGGGGAGTGATAAAGATGAAGTTTAGGACAAGATGACCGAGAAATAATTTTGCCCCTGTAGGGCATAGAGTGACACTGAAAACGGGGTTTAACTGGTTTAAATCGGATCCTAGGGTTTCTAAACTCAGAAGAACTAAAAAGATACTGACTCAAACAAATTCACCGATTGAATAATTGAGAAATAGTATAATTCTCAGAGAAATGGTGAGAAATGCACACTGGAGTGAAATGGACAAAGGGACTGCATTGTGTTTGAGCTAGAATGAAGGTCAGAAATACTGAGGTGAACTAAATTTGAAGCTCAAACACTAGCTCAACTGACTGGACTCAGCTCAATTTCAGTTGAAATGAGCTGAAATGGGCTAAAATGGACTCATAAACTGTGAAAAATGGAATTGAACTAGAACCGAGCCACTTGAACTCCTGGTGAACTCAGGTTAGACTCAGGGGGATAGGGTCGACTGAGATTAACTAACTCGGAGATAATTGGCCACAATTCGAGCTAGAATTGAGCTCATTTCTGAGGAAATGAACCAATTTTAGCCGAAATGGTGAGAAATGAATAGGGTTCACTCATCGTGAGCTCAGGTGAGCTAGAAATGACTGACATTCTAACTGTTTTGAACTTGAAATGAGCTTGACTGGATCTAATTGTCAAGGATATAAAGTTACCTAGGGGTAAAATGGTAAATTTTCTGACAAAATGAGGGTGAAATGACACCTAAACTTGGATCGACCTAGGGGTAGACTCCTAAGGGGACTGGCATCTGCTGAAAAGGGGTATATGAGAATGAATGAGAAAATTTTGGAGTGTTTACAGTAGGGTTCTAGCAGTTTTCATGATATGTCTATGTTTTCTTCTTGCCAACCTATTTTGTTAAGGAGTTTTAGGGCAGGATCTTTGATGACAAATTCAATTTTGCTTTAAATAATTTTGAAAATCATTTAACATATATTCTCCACCCGAATCAGATCTTAGAATGAAAATATCTCTTTGAAATTGAATTTTTATCATCATGTGAAATTCTTTAAAGAAAGAGAAAACATTTGGCTTGAAGTTAAGGAAGTAGACTGAGGCATATCTAGTAAAATCATCAATGAATACAACATAATATGAATAACCACCCTTTGATATGATCGAAGAAGATCTCATACATTCGAGTGCACCAACCCAAAAAGTCTGTTTTGAAACAAAAGTTCTGTTTGGAAAAGGAATAGATTGCATTTTTCTAAGGATACAATATTTACAAGCAATACCGTTTTTATTCCAAAAAGTTTTCGTAAATGGAAAAAGATACATCTTTGAAAAACTTGGATGTCCAAGTCTTTTATTCCAAGTTTCTATATCCTTTTCTTAGACATAATTACAAAATGACTTAGATGGAAGGGACAAAAAATTTGTGTAGTAAATATCTCCTCCTCTTTAGCCTTGCTCAATCAGCTTCTCGGACCGGAGATCCTGCATAGAGCAATCCTTAGATGAGAAGGAGAATTCAATTCCATTGAAATTTTGAGAAACCGAAAAAAGATTTAGGTTAAGTTTAAAAACTCTAATTTTTTGAATAAAAAATTTTGTGAGGTTTTAGAATCCAAGGTTCCAATACTTTTAATTTTTAAAGAGATCTCATCGGCAATAGAAACATTAGATAAATTTGAGTTAGTGCATATATCGGAAAGAGTATTCTCATGAGGAGTCATATAAAAGGAGGCCCCTGAATCAAAAATCCAAGAATACATACCTAGAGATGAAGAAGAATAAGCAATAGCAGTGTTCCAACTTCCAACCCGCCATGGCTGACCCGGTTGGAATCATCAGGTGTCGCACGGTGCTTCCAGATAAGCTCGTGACATGCGGCACCCAATCTAGATGAAGATTTGAGAATTTGTTGAAGTACTTCCGTTAGTTGAGAAATAATATCTTTAAGATTTCCTCCACTTTTGCTTGCATCTTCCTTCTTAGGTGTTTTTAAGCTTTGGACAAGTTGGTTTAATATGACCTGACTCATTACTAAAGTGGCAAATAATCTTTTTACCATCTCCATTATTATTTTTTCAAAAAAAGTGAGGCTTGTAGGTCTTTACATTGTCGTCGGGCCTAGACACCGCGAACACTTCATCTGCCCCTCCTAACATACCAAGGCAAGTTTCTTCTTGGCAAATTTTGGCAACAGCATCTTCAAGAGGTAATGGAGAAGATCTACAGAGAAGAGAGGATCATACTTGTTCATACTCGAGGTGTAGACCATGCAAAAATTGGAAAAAGTGTTTTTATCTATTTGTTAACGCTTAATTTCACATATTCGGTAGCAACTCATTTGGGTTCAAAAAGTGTTAACTCATCCCATAGAGGAGATAAGGCACTAAAGTAATCTCAGACACTCATGTCTCCTTGCTTGGTGGTTCTAGCATTTTCTTACAAAAAGTATTGTCTTGCAAAATCTTTTTGTGTATACATGTCTTTCATGACCAAGCATCATTTGCCTTTCTAAATTTGGCAATGTTGACACATATTTTAATATCAATGTTGTTCATAAACCATGCAAGAATCTTTGCATGGTTACTCTCCTAATCTTCTACTTTGGATTTATAGTCATGAATGGCTTTAGCACGATTATCTCCTTCGAGAACTTTTTCTTGATCTCTTTTAAGCTTTGTGAGTTTGAGTTGAGGCTCGGGAACTGTGCCCATCATATAATCCCAAATCTTTTTTTCTCTTGAGATTGTTTTCCATAGCGATGGCCCACATCGTGTAGTTTGTACCATTAAGTTTGAAGGAAAGATCTATCTTAGCATCATGCTCCATATTGAAGATAAGAAAAGAGAGAGAGAGAGAGAGAGAGAGAGAGAGAGAGAAGAAGCAAAGGCACGTTCACCACAATCTTCACGAGCACCCGACCCCGTGATCACTACAAATAACTGGTTCCAAAGTCCTTCAGCTTTAATATTGCTGACGTCGACTCCCATAGAAACGCTAAAACAAAAGATTTTATTCATATTAGGGTTAATCTCTTCTTAAATAGAGATTAACCGTGAGCACCAAATTACAAAAAGACCCACACAAAATAGACAATAATACGATAAGCCCAAAAGACCCTTATAAACACGTCTCAACACTCTCCCTCAAGCTGGAGCATAGATATCAATCATGCTCAGCTTGTCACAACAATGGGAGAAACTAGGCCTCGCAAGGGCCTTGGTAAAGACATCAGCAACTTGATCTTCGGAAGATACATGATCTGTGCAAATATAACCAGCCTGGATCAAGTCACGTACATAGTGACAGTCAACTTCAATATGTTTAGTCCTTTCATGAAAAACTGGGTTGTTGGCAATATATGTAGCAGCCCTATTGTCACACACCATCACTATAGGTAGGGATACGTTCACCTGAAGTTCGGTCAAAACTGATTTTACCCACATGATCTCAGCTGTGGTTTGAGCCATAGCTCGGTATTCCGATTCAGCACTCGACCTGGCTACAACAGTTTGTTTCTTACTCCTCCGAGTAATGAGATTTCCTCCCACAAAAACACAAAATCCAGCTGGTGACTTTCTATCTTCAATAGACCCCGCATAATCTGCGTCAGTGTAAGCAACAACGTCCAAGGAGGAATTTTGTTTAAACAACAGTCATTTACCAGGAGATGACTTTAAGTACCTGAGAACCATCATAGCTGCATCCCAGTGAACTTTGGTAGGTTTATCCATGAATTGACTGATTTTACTCATGGCTAATGAAATGTCAGGTCTAGTAACAGTCACATATCACAACTTACCCACCAAGGATCTAAAACTGTCACTATCCACATATTCAGACTTCTCATCGGACATATGAGTTTTGGGATCCATCGGAATGCTAATTGGCTTCGCTCCTAGCATTCCAGTCTCTTTTAATAAATTCAAAACATACTTTCTTTGCGACAAAACTAAGCCCTCTTTGTTTCTTGCCACCTCGATACCCAGAAAATATCAAAGGAGACCAATATCTTTAGTAACAAAATGTTTCTGAAGATGATCCTTTGTTGCATAAATATCTTGGGCACTGCTTCCTGTCAATATGATGTTATCGACATATACCACCATAACAACAATTTCAGCACTAGTTTTCTTGATAAACAAGGAGTGGTCGGAGGCTGATCTGACAAAGCCAAAAACCAACATTACCTCAAATAATTTATGAAACCATGCCCGAGGGCTCTGCTTCAGGCCATAAATAGCCTTCTTCAACCTGCACACCTTCTGAGACTCTCCTTGAACCTCAAAGCCTGAGGGTTGTTGCATATAGACTGTTTCGTGCAAATCCCCATACAAAAAGGCATTCTTGACATCCAACTGAAACAAAGGTCATCCATAATGCACAACAACAGAAAGAACGAGACGAATAGTGCCAAGTCGAGCAACTGGGAAAAAAGTTTCAAAGAAGTCAACACCATAAGTTTGAGTATAGCCTTTTGCAACCAATCGGGCTTTGTACCGTTCAATTGACCCATCTGAGTTATATTTAATGGTATATACCCATTTGCAGCCAACAATATCTGCATCAGCAGGAGGATCAACCAAGTCCCAAGTGCCCCGAGAGCAAAAGGGAACCATCTCATCCCGCATAACCTGCATCCATTTAGGGTCGAATAGAGCTTGACTGTGATGGAGCGGAACAGAGGAGGCAGACAGAGCTGAAATAAAATTCTCCATAGATGCCCCAAGATTAACTTCTGAAATAAACTGAGAAATGGGATGAAAGGGTGCATTGTCTCTTTCCCTTGCGCAGGGCAATAGGAAGATCATCATCAAGAACAGAAACTTCAGTATGCTCAGGGATACTTACCTCAGAAGAAGGGGATAATAGGGGCATGGAGGTAGGTGGTAATCTGTGAGTGTATACTATCGGAGGGTCTCGATAGCGAGACACACCAGAGAATGGAGCCAAGGACTGTGGAGGAAACGACTCTAACGGAAAAGGAGGAATCGACAAAGGAAGGATGTCGCCATGGTTCTACTGGAACTTTGGAGTAGTACTCGAAAAATATGGAATAGACTCAAAGAAGGTAACGCCCGCACTGACATACTCTTTATGGGATATAGGGTCATAACAACGATATTTTTTTTTATTCTTAGGATACCCAAGGAAAATACATTTAATAGACTGCGAAGCAAGTTTATCTCGATTAGGACCCAGCTTATGCACAAAACACACACATCCAAAAACTTTAGGGGGGATAGGAAAAAGAGAAACCTCTGGATGAAGAATTTGAATTGGGATTTGGTCTTCTACAGAACTTGAAGGCATGCAATTTATGAGAAAGTCGGCAATCAAAACCGCATCGCCCCAGTATGATGCAGGTATATTGGATTGAATCATTAGGCATCGAGCAACATTAAGGATTTGTCTATGTTTCCTCTCAGCCACCTCATTTTGTTGGGATGTATGGGGACATGTAAATTGAGGTTGAATCCCATTAGCAGAATAGAATTGAAGTAAGTCTTTGGATTTGAACTCAAGAGCATTATCAGTGCGAACAATTTTAACACACACGTCAAATTGAGTCTTTATTTCAGCAATTAAAGATTTAAGAATAACAGGGACTTGAGACCAATCTTTTAACAGGAACACCCACGATAACCTTGAGAAATCATCAACAATAACCAAATAATGACACTGAGACCTACTAGAAATCCTACTTGGGCCCCATACATCGACATGAAGAAGATCAAACAATCTTTGACTCGACGGACTCTGACTAGAGGGAAAAGAGCTTCGGCAATGTTTTCCCAATTGACATGTTTCACGTTGAAAAGAAATTGAAGGAGGTATATGAGGAATGACACGACGAAGTTTTGGCACTGGAAGGTGACCCAGACGATGATGCCACAGCAAACGACTTGAGAATGATGTAACAACAGAATAGATCAAACCCACTGGTTGATGTAGATAATACACACCACCTTCTTCATAGCCGCCACCAATCCTCTTCTCCGTTAGCAAGTCATGAAAAGTGCAACACATAGGATCAAAAATCACCCTACAATTCAGCTCTTTTGTCATTCGACTGGCAGATAATAAATTCTGTGAAAAAGAAGGAGCATGAAGAATATTTGACAATTGAAGAGTAGGGGAAATAGACATGTTTCCCTGCCCTACAATTGGGGAGGAACTGCCATCAGCAAGAACTACCCTTTTATGATCAGACAGGTTTTAAACTTAAAAAATTACACGAATTCCCACACAAGTGTCTAGATGCTCCTGAATCAATGATTCACCTACCACCTTGGCCAGATAGGCCATCGCCTGCCGAGCACGCAACCTCAGCGACAGGAGAATTCGAAGTAGATGGGCGTAAAGCTAGAAGCTCGTCATATTCAGCCCTGCTAAGAGTTACAGAATCATTGAAATAATCTGCATTTGATTTGACCACTTGAGCCAAGGGAGCAGCTTTGGTCGTTGAAGAAGGAGGCCTGACATGTTTGTCAAAGCATCTATCTTCTAAACGACCATATCGGCCACAAAAGAAGCATTGCAACTTGCCTCTGCCTCCAGTACCACGACCTCTTCCTCTGAAATTTGTAACAGTTCTTCGACCATGACCAAATGAAACAGATAAACCAGAGGATTGGGCTTCCGACTGAGAATTAGGAAGAGACATAGCCAGCCTGCTCAGGTGATTATATGCATCAGCAAGAGTAGGAATGTTTGTTCCTGTCAACATCTGGACTTTAGTCACCGAGTACTCTGAAGATAGTCTAGTAAGAAAGCGAGCCACCATGGTCTGCTCCTGGTGAAACTTTTGTTTGTTGCAGCACAAAGGTTTATGCACATTTAGCCTCTCAAACGCAGTCTTAATGGATGCGTAGTATTGAGCCAAAGTTTGATCCCCTTGCTGGAGTTAATATATTTCTTGTTCTACCTGAAGAATACGACTCACATTAGTTTTGTGTAAGTATGTATCCCTCAAGTTATCCCACATCTGCTTGGCTGAAGAATAATATATGAGACCATCAGCAATATGCGGCTACACACTGTTCATAATCCAGGACATAACGATATCGTTGTCCTCTTCCCACGTTGCATATATTCCAGATTTTTCTAGTTGTTCAGACTCCAACAAAATATGCTTCCTGCAATGACCTGAGACGGACATCATAAATGTTCGCAACCATCTTGCATAGTTGGTCTCATCTAATTTTACTGACGTTCCATACGAAAAGGGATTTGCGAAGGCTTTATAGTCTGTCAAAGTGTCTGTTTTCTGCTCCCCTTTTTGTGAATCAGCCATTACGACCAATAGTTATAAAAATCACAGCAGTCAAGTGACCTTCACACAATCTGATATTCAGACTTTAGATCAGATGCACTAATAAAGCTTGATAGAATAGATTGGGCAGTCACAATTTTCAGTCCAAACAATTCTCAAAAAAAAACTCATCCACAACACCGACCTACCTGTCCACACGACTTGATCCAACACCTGACGTGATCTTAGATTTCAGATCAGCCAAAAAAAAACTCGACTGTTACTCGATCTAGGGCAACCTTCACTTTTTTTCGACATCAACACCAATGGTCAGACCTAATCCAGATTTTTGTCACGACACCATACCTGTTTTAATGGTGTTGCAGCTGACAGAAACCTAGCATCAGGTCTGACCCTTCTGTAACCGACGTCATGCTCCCAAAGGAAGCAGATCTAATCGATGATGAAGAAGCTAAGGCACCTACCAGATCTGCCGCTGTTGCTGAAGAAGGAGATGAGATGACGTCAATATGCCTCAGGCGAGAAGGACCTCACCATGCTCTGATACCATGTTGACGTTGACTCCCATAGAGATGCTAAAACAAAAGATCTTATTCATATTAGGGTTAATCTCTTCTTAAATAGAGATTAACCGTGAGCACCAAATTACAAAAAGACCCACACAAAATAGACAATAATACGAAAACCACAAAAGACCCTTATAAACATGTCTCAACAGATACCATGTAATAAAACAAGCAAAAAGCAAAAATACAATAAGCACAAGCACAAATACAAGTCCACTAAGGGACAATACAAAGGCACTAAGGCACTACACAAGCACAAAGTGCATACAAGGGCTTCAAAGAGCCAAAAGAAAAACACAAAGAGTTTAAAATAATATAAATCTTTTTAGACAACATATGCTTAGGAAAAACATAATACAAAGGAGGGGGGAAACCCCTATATATACAGCGAAATTGGCCTTGGGGCGCTCCCAATGCTATATTTATAGTCATTGGGAGCTATCCCAATGACTATGGTCAAAAGACCATAAAGCCCTTACACAAAATGAAAAAGACACAAAAATAAATACCGTAAAAAAACTGTGCAGTCCCTAGTGTACAGTCGCTATTACATGAGTGAAATAGCCAAAATGCCCTTGGGGGGGAATACATATTACATTAATATATATATATATATATATATATATATATATATATATATATATATATATATCCTTAAGACCCTTACACGAGTTACATGGAGTTCCAAAAATAGGTGGGGCATCTCTGGGGTGGATCTCACCGAGTCTTCATGCTCCAGAAATAGGAGGGGCATCCCATGGGTGGGTCCCACAAGGACTTCACTCCCAGAATTAGGAGGTGGTGCCCCCTGGGTGGGCGCCGCAAGTTCTAGTAGGGTCTTCAAAATTTGGATCTGCATTATCAACATACCTCTTTTGTCCTTTAATTCTTCATTCACGACTCAACCCTAAACAATTGGATTTGACCAATTTCTTGGTTTGGGGGAAAAAAGAAATCCCTCCTTCACTCAAGACTATAACCCTATGGGCCTTAGTAATGGGTTTGAACTGTGCCTGTTGAAGTATTTGTTTTTCAATTAGCAATGCAGTATGAGAAAGCGAGAACTCGTGCAATCACTGTCTCATATCCTAAATACGCCAACTACCATATGCAAGATCGGTGTATATTACTTGATTTGTATCACAGAGGGTTCTTTTATGTGCTCTTTCCAACTATACCACATTGAGCTAAGGAATTAATTGGACAAGAAGTATGCGCAAGTGTCCAGCTCCTGCCTCATGCATCTCGAGTCCTCTTTGCAGGGAAGCACGCATGGGATATCAGAGATTTTTTTTAGTAAAGATTGTGTGATTTCCAATCAACTAGTTAATCACCCTGGGCCTAATGAGGACTTTATGAACATAATGCTTAATAGTCTTGGATAAAAATACCGACTTAATGTGCTTAGTGTGCTCGAGAAACATATGCTTGGGTAGCAATATAGGCATCACTCTTATCATCACAGATGAGCAAAGTGAGGGCAGATACGAGAATTTCCACACAAACCAACTAAATACAATGGCAGTATAAAATCAACACTCTGCAATCAGCTTCAATGGCAGTGTAAAATCAACACTCTGTACTCAACCTCGGAGAAAGAAAGGAATCAAAATTATCATTTCTTTGTACCAACATGATAAGAGCAAATATCTAAGCAAGCATGTTGTTTTTTTCCATTACGTGATTAGATCCAATTTCCCAATCGAAGCAAACAGCAGCAGCAGCAACAACAATGGAGAATACGACTGCAAAAACAGCATTAGAGCGAAGACGGTGGAGGAGATACCTCACCTAACTTAGCCTCGATCACCGACGGAGGAGGGAGATGGTCAATCGTTCTCCTCGCCGTCGGGTTCGATAGCGGGCACGCGGTACATGCTCGAACGCCGAGGCTGAAGAAGACGATCGCTGACGCTGCCAGCCGAAGCAACTGCGGTTTAGTCTCCGGTTGCGGTCTCTCAGAACAGTTGGGGATCAGAGCGGCGCGGAGGAGGAGCGGCGAGCGACGGAGGGCGACTTCCCGCCGATCGGTGGGGCGAAGAGGGAGATGGTCGGAACGGTCCGACAGCCGGCGGAGAGGCAGAGCGGACGGGCTTAGTATGGCCGCCGAGAGGACCGCCATTTTTTGGAACGGTCGGGTTCGGGAAGCCAAGAAGCGGAAGGGAAGCAAGCATCCATCCCTGGACGCTTATCCACCGTTAAATGGGGACAGAATCACTAGACAGTCAGAAGACGGACCCCACTAATCGATTCTCAGCTACAGCTGTTATCACCAAAACCTGATAATGAATCCAACCCGAGCCCTTTACAAATCACCTCGATTTTTTGTCTTACCGGACGCAATGTGAGTCGGGCTCGGCCCAATGTGTAAAATCGCTTTATCGGCCCGCCCACATCGCCGGGCCTACAAGATAAAGAAAGAAAAAAGGTTTACTGTTTGTTCTGTAACAAGTGTACTACGTCTAATGTTTTTCTGACTGGACAAGAAATTGTGTTCCTTATGTCCAGCATTTTATGAGGATAACTTGGAAGAATTCTGGTAATGGATTGGATAACTTCATTTTGGATGGTAAGACTAGATCTGCCCCATTATATGAGTATGTTAACATGTTTATTGTAGATTTTAACTCCAGATATGGCTCGCGGATTGGATCTTAAAAATCAACAAATCTTTAAAATTTAGGTAACCTGAGAAAGAAATAAGAATTGATATATATATATATATACTTTAATTGGTGTCATATTAAATCTAATTATGAAAATTTATCAAAAAATTATGGATTTTAGCATTGAATATGGATCTCAAACTGGATTCAAGTACCAAAAAATATTTAAATTTTGGGTAAATTGAGAAAAATAAGACTCTTTATATAAAAATACAAAAGACATGAATAAATCATAAAGCCTTAAAATGCAAGAAAATAAATTATAAATAAACCATAAAACCCTAAAATACAAAAAAAAATAAACTAAAAACTAAATAAACTATAAAATTAAATATATAAATCCCTAAATCAAAACTTAATCAAATAAAAAAAACTAACCTAATGCAAGAAAATCTCTAATCAAATTAACTATAAGGAGCCCTAATTGAAGAATTTTGATTCAAATCTCTAATCAAAGAATAACAAAAAAAAAAACTCTAATCAAATCAAATATCAAAATCCCTAATTAAAGATTTTAAATTCAAAGTCCTAATCAAGGAAGATCAAAGAAAAAAACATAATCAAAATAATTATCAAAATACCTAATTAAAGATATTTTATTCAAAACCTTAATCAATGAAAATCAAAGAAAAAAAACATTGATCAGATAAAATCAAAGATAAAAGGCACTAATTAAATCAATGAAAAAAACTAATCGAACTAAATTTAAAAATAATTAAATAAGTAAATTTGATTCAATGTTCTAGTAAAAAAAAATTGTATTCATTTCCTAATTAGAGAAGAAGAAGGGAAAGGAAAGAGAGAGAGGGTTCCCCCATCTTGTTAATAGCATAACAAGGGGTGGAACAATGAATCACCATTCCACGAACGCGGCAAGCATGTGTCTACAATTTGATTTTAGTGATGTCTTGTGTGTCCATGTTATCCCTCACGATGCACGAGAAACGTGATTGTTTGTCTAATATTGGACGAAATAGTAGAATAAAACAAACAAAACACATGCTCTATTTGTTCTGTAACAAATGTACTTCATCCAAAATTTATTTTGACTCCACAAGAAGTTGTGTTCCTTGTGTCTGGTGATTGATTTACGTTGTGCAGACAACTTGGACACACATGGATAATGGGTTTGATAACTTAGTTTTAGATTGTACGACCTGATCTGATATGATCTGCTCATATGAGTGTTTTGACATGTTTATTATATGTTTTAGCCTTGAACATGCTTTGATGTGCTCTTTTATTCATTCCAAAATGAATTTGCTCATATATGATTTCATTCATTTGGTCAAAATTAACTTTCTCACACATTCATATATATATATATATTCATTCATTCTAAAATGAATATGCTCATACAATCATTCATTCAGTCAAAATGAACATGTTCATTTCATTCATTCCCAAAATAAACATATTCATATATGCATTCATTCATTCTCAAAATGAACTTGCTCATGTAATCATGCATTCATTCATTTCAAAATGAATTTTCTCATGCATAGATTCATTCATTCCAAAATGAACCTAATTATTCATTCATTCATTTTATTCATTCCAAAATGAACTTGATCATTTATTCATTCAATCATTCATTCCAAAATATACCTACTCATGTATTCATTTATGCATTCACAATCAAATATACGAGAGAGTATCATAATATGCAAGCAAGTATGGAGTCAAATAATCAGAAGCAAAATGAAGTCATATAGCATGTCAACCACCCACCTAGCCCAAAAAGTGTAGATCACCCTAGCACAAAAATGCATCAAAATATTAGAAAAATAAATAAAAAACCAAGAAGAGTAGCATGACAAGAGAAATGCAACATTCCTTCAAACATCTTTTAGTCACTTTTGCTATGCTCACCTTTTCCTTGTCATGTACACGTGTGATTAGCTATCAGCTTCTTCAAAGCCAGTGAATGATTCAGTGCTCTAATATATTTGTATAAATGTGGTTGACATGCCTCGCAAGAGTCATAAATGTCTCTATCCCTCTTCTCAAATATAATGTAATATCTATGGCAAAACATTATTGTCTCTGCACTTGAAGACAATAATATAAGTTAAATGTGTAATGTTATCAATTAAGCATACATAAATATAAATTTTATTAAAACACTTTTACTAATCATGCAATTGCAATCATCAAACACATGTAACAAGGAATAAATTCATTAAATATAATTATTATGCGACCAATCATTCAACATTTGAGTTGTTATTGCAATTCTCGAATCCTTGTTGTTACCATGATTAACTAGTTATCTTGCATTTTTCTCTTAAGAATGAGGTTGAAGTATGATATGAATATCATTTTCAAATCTGAATTATTTGTCATATGAGTTCTTTTCTATTATAAAATTATGTAATATGCATGTTGCATGAATAATTTCAACATAAGTGGGTATTGATAGTGTACTCGACACTTTAAAATTATAAATCAAGTTTTGATAAAACCAAAAACATGTTTTATTTTTGTTCACAATAAGGAGTGTCTATAGTTGTATAGCTCTTATGGTTTGTTATTTGGTTTTTCTCTAGGTGTATTAAATTTTGACAAGTGATAACAATACCCTTTATGTAGAGTTATAAACTCAACAATGTTTGGATAACCTTCATTTGTGAAACAATATTTGCCTACATGCATACATTTGATTTAGCATAGCAAAAATTCCACCACGACAAAGACATTTGATGACAACCACCATTTTTTATTTCAAAACCTCATTTGCTCTCTCCTTGATATGTGTATAGGAATATTGTTTTATCTATAACCCTCAAACAATTCTATCATAAACATAGTATAAATGCAAGTTATTACACACATAAATAGGCATATATACATATAATATATGTCTATGTGTGTCGTAAACCCTAATATAAGTTTTGAAGATGCAAGATTACCTTCAAACATGGGTAAAATCTTGACTCTTCTATAATTTTTGTTGGGGTATCATTACTACGTCAACCCATGAATCAATGTCCAATGCTAAGTATTAAAATACTTACTAATTGATTGTCCTATGTGTTGGAGCACATATTTCACTGTTATATTTTGCTTATTGTGACACAATATTTATAAATCTTGCAACTCATTTTTCAACCCCTTACATTACGGGCATCATGCAATAATCCACTATTACGGTGTATCTTGTATAATAACATATATGTTTTTTTTGTGTAAAAGATCTAAATTATTTCATTGGTGACCAAGCACAAAATCATGACCCCTATGTATGAAATCATGAACGATTGCCCTATTTGCCCTTCACATACTATGTATGGATATAATCATCACCACCATAAGTAAAAAAAAAATCTTCTTAAAGAGTCATTATATTTATGCATACACAAATATAAGCATGCAATAAACATGAATAAAATGCACAAGTAAAAAGTATATATCAAGCTATAAGAATATGCATATATCTATCAATATTATGATACAAAACTACAATAAGTATTGAATATTTAACACAATGATAACATTAAACAACCACAATAAACATGAATTAAGTACACTAAAGAAGAATGATATATATAATAACTTGTGCAAATGCATACCTAGACAGTGGGAGATAATTTATAGTCCAACCACTCGACCCTCGTCTACTAAGTTAAAAAATATAGCTATGTTGCCAAGGACCACCAGTAGGTATAATGCCTTCATTCATGTGAAACCATTAATCTTACCATTATCTAATATTTCTTTTAATACAATATTACATTGAGGTGGACTATTTATGGGTGTATCGTCACAATGAGCTTGTGATGATGAGTTCATATTCTCTAAAACTTTAGGACATGGAGGTGGTAGTTGTTCTGATTAGATGATCATATAGTTGTTTGCATCAATTGATTTATCATAAATCTTTAGTGCATGTTCATAATATCTCTATTTTGGGCATTTGATAATGTTGAGTTTTTTCTCACACAATAAAACTATATTTTTATACCAGTCACAAGCATCTTCCTCTTTGGGTACCATCGAAACCTAAAAGTGTTCAATATTTGGTTCATGATTGTCAAGTTGGGTTTCATACACTTCAGTTTGTTCTGGATTTTGTTCAATGTGAATTCAAACACAAACTTCTACATCGTTTGTCTTTTCGCCACCCTTATTGCATTGTCTTTCAACCCTCAAAACATTTTATTCCAGCTATCCTAGTATGATCTAACTTGCAACCAAATAAATTGTCTACCTGGGGTGTACCTCATTCCATTTTATTTGCATGGCTCGCACATACTTCTTGTACTTCACTCATTACAACATCGATCTCCCATACTAAACACTACTTGCATTTAAAAGTGCATTTTCATCGTAACAATAATGAAAATAACAAAATAATGAATAAAGCATGACTACAAATACATATAAAAAATATGTTATCATAAGTTTTAAATATTTAGTCCAAATCCAAAAAAATATATATGTATAACAATTAATGTTTGAAATGTAGGGTGTGTGTGTGCAAACCATAAAACAATATAAATCCCTAAATTAAAGAAAAACCCTCAAATATAAACATTAAACCTAGTTAAAATTCAGTAATCCACAATGAGATTCAATACATATAGCATGTCATTCATCTCAAATATACCCTACAATTGAAGCAAAAGCTCCAAATATAAACTCTAAACCTAATCAAAATCCAACCATTCACAAGTAATGTTCAACACATCTAGCATGTCATTCACAGCAAATATACCCTACAATTGAAGCAAAATTCATATCAAGCAAAAGCCCCAAATGTAAACCCTAAACCTAATAACATTCAACACACAAAGAGAGAGTGAGCATTGTGATATCACATTCTCAGGGAGGTACAACACAAGATATTGTAATACTTACCAGAAGGATGTTGATTATACATCGACCGGAAGGGAGACATATCGAAATGTGATGCTCACAGAGAGGGGAGGGGAAGGGGAGAAATGATAGGCAAAGGTATTTCCCTCGACACTGACCCAACTCTTTTTTATTGTTCCCCATCCTTGTTCCCCGTGTAACAGGGGGGGGTGGAATAATGAAACATTGTTCCATGGATGCAGCATACATGTCCCACATGTCCACTGCGTTTAATGTATGGTAGGAGCTATCCCGCGAGACATGCCATCAAACACACCCTTATCAAAACTAGTCAGACGACATCCAATATGGGCATTAATAAGAAAAAGTACATTATAAACATACAAAACAAAAGTTTAATATTGAAATATTATAATAAGAGGGAGTTGATCATGACAAATTGGAAATAAATAAACAAAAAACAACATTGCATTGTCTCATGCAAATAAAATTTAATTTGAAATAAAGAGTCTCATAAGAAAATCTTTTAAATTTATCACAAGATCTTTCCTTGCTAAGAAAATCACAAGATTTGTAACTATTTTCTAACTCAAATGTGCATAGTTGGCCTATCTTTCATGCATGGGCGGCAAAGTCGTTGGTTCATACCATAGCCCAAAATTAAAATGTATTTGATAGTGCAGTTAAGTAGTTGCATGGGACGGAAGGCACAAGCAACCAAGGCCAATCACCCCTTGACAGCACAAGCACAAGAAATCGAGTTTGAATGATAAGAGAAAATATGGATGTATCTTTCCCTTCTTTCAACTCCTTTCAAAAAATATGGAGGTATTTACAACTCCTAATTTTAAAGGGATTCTGATGCCCTCCAATGCCCTTCTGGTGGATGTAGGAGGAAGTTCTCTCTCTCTCATGCATCCAACTCTATTTAGATCGGCCATATGTCAACGGCTTGCCGAAATCCAGCCATTGGCCATCCTTGACTAGCAACAACCTTGGCCCAGGCCGGCGACACTCCCAAAGAGCCCACATGGTGGTTGTATGAAGAAGAGGGTTTCAAAAGCCTCACCCAACCTTCCTCAACTCTCAAACCATCGTGATGGTGGTGGGTGACCCTACCGGTTCTTCTCTATCACCCATCCTTGTTCTTTGCAATTTTTATTTAGGGCTTGTTTGGAATCTCGACGCTGGGATGGGCATTTATGCATTTGGTATTTTCGAGGCAAAATCTTGGTCAAATGCCCATGATGGTCCCGTTTAGAATATCGACATTAGGATGGGCATTTATGCATTTGGGGTGAGAAGTGGGGCACTTTCTCTTTTGTATTTACACTAAGGATGGAGGTGGTAGCTGGCAAAGCAGCTAAATGCCCACCCCAACTACCGATCCAAAACAGGCCCTTAACTTTCATATAATTGAACTGGTTCTAAAATAAGGCTCATAGTTTAAAAACTGGTTTCAACCCTTAGCCTTTATAACCTAATTTTGGATCCAGTTTGGATCTAAAACATGTTCATGCAATCCAATTTAACCTAAATGCTTATTTAAACCTTTTTGGGTCAAACTAGATCCAATATTTGTCTTAATATATTATCTAAACGGACCTGTAAGAGCCCCAATTTCACTATGGGCTATGTCAAAATTGGATCCATTATGTTTATGGGCCTCGATTTGTTTCAAAAAATGCATGCTACTCTCAAAACCAAGCCATAACTTATCTCAACCCATTTATGGTACGTCCTTATTATAGGACTACAAGTGGATCAGGTTTAGTCAAACATTTGGTATCAATGTGACACTTCATTTTAGATATGGATTGTAAACTACATTTGAACTCGAAATGATCAAGAGAATTCATATTCTCTGACTCCTCCCAAAAATAGCCTTAGATATTTTTTAATGGTAGACTTTTTTGAATAAATTGATTGACTTTTATTTTTATTTTTATTTTAGAATACTTTAGATTGTAGTGGGTTCTTTAATTTAAATATTACTTATTTCTAAAAAATTTAAACGACAATGATGTAATTAAATATGATTTTAGTATTTTCTATATCTTTTGTTACTCAAATACCATGCAAAGGGTTCCCAAACATGGTGATGAATCAAGAGTAATTGAAAGCTTGAATCCTTAAAGGAATTGTTTATGCTTCCAAACAAAAGAGGGAGTCTGCAACTCATTTTTTCACTTGATGCCTTTGCTTTTGCTTTTATAATATTTTGAAATAAGAGAAATGCATTCTACCTGTCCTTGTTTTGGGGATGGTGGAAGCAGTCTTGCATGGACTGTCCGATTACTTTATCAGATGGTCCAGACCAGTAACCCTTCAAACCATGCTTTTTAAAAAAGTTTGAAAATTCACAAGGAAATAATGACCCCGCCCTAGGGACCCCTTCCTGTCATGCTCAATGTTAGAAGTGTCAACCTTGCCTCAACAATCACACACCCATTCATTCATTCACTCATTATTCTCCTCTTGGCCTCCCTCGTGTGTGGATCCACCACCACCGTCGATGGACCACTGGTGCTGGTTGCCCTTGCCTGAGCACATGCCCCACCCTTTGACCCTTGGATATGTGAAATTACCATAGCACCATTGCTACCGCTAGTCGCCCTACACGAGTATGTTGTTGCTCCTCTGGTCCCTGGCCATGTGTAACCACCACCAGGTATTACAGGTCGGTCCCACATGAATGCCACTGTACCATCCAACGCCAATGACACTTTCAATGCTCACCACCACCAGATTTTTGTTGCCATCATGCAACCACCACCAACTGTTGAATTTGGCTCAAAACTATTCCTAAGTTTTTCATGATTTTTCCTTATTTGCCTAGGTTTATGGGTTTCTTATCTTTCCTACAAGTTTAGTCCCATGTTGAAAGGTATAGGAACTTTTATTGTCCTTATATAGAGGGGTGATGCCTTAAATAGCAAGATCCTCAAGGGCATTAGATCTTTGGCTTGTGCATTTTTTTATTCTTAGACCTTGACCTGTGACCTTAGATTTAGATCTTGGACCTTTGAACTTTGAACTTGGGTTTGATCTTTGACTTATCTTTTTAGTACTTGAGATAGATTTAATCCTCAAGTCTAAAACTAACCTTTGACCAACCCATTAACAAACTTTGACTTTGCACTTAATCCTCTTTGGATCTTTTTGGGCATTATCCTCTGTTTGGACTAAATCTAAAGTTATTGCATAAAACTTTAATGGCCTAATTGGTCCATGTCCATCTAACCCTATTGATTATTGACATTTGACCTGGTTTTGGATATTCTTGACCTTAACAAGGCTATTTTGGACCCTATTTTCCCTTTTTCATCTCTTTTTGGCACCCTGTTGGCCCTTCATGGTTGGCAATTTTGGTCAGCCATGGCCCTTTATTGTTGGTTGTTTGGGCTTATTCAAGGCCCTTTGTGGCCTTTATGGTGGCCTGGGGGTTGGGGCCTATATAAATCCCAGTTCTCTTCCATTTCTCTCATCCTTTTTTCAAGCTCGCCTCTCTCATTTCTCTCATCGGTTTCTCAAGCTCTCCTCTCCTCTCTCTCTGGTTCTCTCAATCTCCCAAGAGCTTGGCTCTTTTTTGCTCTCTATGAGATCCAAACCCGATTGTAGTTCAGAATCATTCCTAAGATTCAAATCTGATTGTTGTCCGAATCTATTCCTAATATCCAGATTCAATTGCTATTCAAATCCTTTTCTAAGATCTAGATTCAATTATTGTTTGGATCCGTACCCACTTGCAGTTTGGATCTATACTCATATATGAACCCATAATCCATGCCCAATTTGAGGTTGAATCTTCTTATCCTAATCAAGTGGTTGTTTCAAAGTGATTCGTGTCTAGGTTATCGATCTCACCTAGTGCAGGGCATGGAGCATTTTTTCATGAGGAGGTGGAAGCTCGGTTGTATCCTAGAAATATAATTGTATGAGTGCCCATTACAATGAGGACTTGATTCTAAGTGGGGTAACTATTGCTTGAAAGATAGTGGATGTACACGTGTGCTTTAAGCAAACCTGGTTCAAGCTCAGTTGCTTGACCCACTAAGTAAACATATTCTCCAACAATTTTCAAGTGATAGTTCTACATATGGCGATTGTTAAGGTTGAAAACTAGGCTGCCCAAGTTCTTCCAACTCAATGACACTAATTTCAAGTGGCGGCAACACAAGGTGCTCATCTTCCTCACTATTTGTAAATGTGGTATATGTTCTCACGAAAAATGTTTCAAAGAACGGGAGAACAAAACTATTATTGAAAATTGAAAGAGACGAAAGTAGATGAAGGATGACTTCATCTATTACGAGCATATATTGAAGACTCTTTCAGACACCATGTTCGACCTCTACTCAAAAGTCAGCACAACAAAGAAGTTGCATGAAGCCCTTGAAAGCAAGTATAAAAAAGAGAATACAGAAAATCGTAAGTTTTTGGTTAATAAGTATAAAAATTTCAAATTCTTTGGTGATTAACTATTGCTACCTTAAGTCCATGACATGCATATCTTGGCTAATTAGATGAAGTTTGAGGGGTATGAGCATTGATGAATAATTTCAGGTGGTTGCAATCATTGGTATATTGCTCCCATCATGAAAAGATTATTAAAATAAATTAAAACATAAGAATGAAGTGTTTACCTTAGAACAACTTCTTCAACATCTTAGAATCGTAGATAAAACTTGATCTCTAGATAAGAAAGATAAAGTAAAAAAAGTTCATGCTAAGGTAAATATAGTTGAATGCAAACCAAAGTTTAAACTTGGACTTAGAAACAAAAACAAGAAATCCAAGTTCATTGCTAAGAAGAAAAATTGGTCATTATGTGAGAAAATGCTGACATAGAAAGAAATTTCAAAGTAATAAAGCTAGTAAAGCCAATGACGACTTGGTGGTTGTAGTTAGTGAAATATTCATGAATAAGCCTTATGACTAAATTGTTTCAAATATGTTTACACCTTTGATGGACTTATCTATGTGAGTGTGAAGGTGAGAGTCACCTTATATAATACTTGAACTTTGTCTCTAGAATACTCATAAAATTAGGATACAACACAAGACCCTTAATGTGCAACTTCTATATATTGGTAGACACACTATGACTAGTTGAAGTAAAAGTGTGTCTTACAATGTCTAAAAAATCAATTAAGATTTCAATTCAAGGCTAACACTATTAGGGTCCAGACTGACTAAGACTAGGTAACACTAATATTAAGGTTCAAACTCAAAAGGTACCTTCATTTATGCACTAGATCTTCGAGAACAACCTCTTGAGTCATCTTCTTAGTTTTGATCCACGTTGAGGATTATTGGATTTGGCTTAAAACTATTCCTAAGTTTATCATGATTTTCCGTATTTTTGTAAGTTTATGGGTATAGTAACTTTTGTTGTCCTTATATAGAGGGGTGGTGCCTTGAAGGGCAAGACCCTCAAGGGCATTAGATCTTGGGCATGTGCATTTCTTTATTCTTGGATCTTAGATCTTGATCTTGACTCTTGACCTTTGACCTTAGACTTTGAATATTGGATCTTGAATTTTGGGTTTGGGTTTTGATTTAATCTTTGACCTATCTTTTTAGTACTTAGAATAGATTTAATCCTCAAGTCAAAAATTGACCTTTGACTAGCCCATTAATGAGCTTTGACTTTACATTTAATCCTCTTTGGATCATTTTGGACCTTATTTGGATATGTTTGGACCAAGTCCAATGTTAATGCATGGAGCTTTAATAAGACGGTCCATAGTTGACAACGTCATTTTTGGACCTTGTTTACTCTTTTTTATCACTTTTTTGCACCCCTCTCTGGCCAATCATTTAGGCCTTTATGACATGTCATTTTAGCCAACCATGCCCTTTTATTGTTGGTCGTTTGGGCCTATTCAAGTCCTTTTATGGTGACCCGTGGGCTGGGGCCTATATAAACCCTAATTCTCTCCCATTTGTCTCATCCCTCTCTCAGCTCGCTCCTCCCATTTCTCTCATCGCTCTCTTAGGCTCTCCTCTCTCTCTCTCTCCCATGAGCTTGCCTCTCTTCTCCTCTTTCTCTCTCTTATGAGATCCAAATCCGGATGCAGTTAAAATTCATTTTTAAGATTCAGATCTAATTGTTATTAAAACATTGGAAAATTTCTAATGTTTAATAAATTCTGAAAATCAAGTCTTGATGAATTGTGAACCAGATTGGATATGAATTAAAGTCTAAAACCCAAATTTTTAGTAATTAGTGGATCCAAACAAAGATCTAAACTTATAGATAAACTTTTGACAAATCCAAACAAAGAATTGTTCAAATTTTGAAATTCAGGGACATTTTCATAATTAATTAAATTATCAAGAGAAAATAGTAAATTGTTAATCTACTGGTATTTTTTAGTAAATTTCCTAACTATCTAGGGGTAAAATAGTAATTTTTTTATCAAAGATGTTTTCAGGGAATTAATAAATTTGCCAGGAGTAAAACAATAATTTCCCATCTCCAATGGCAGGACCAGTACATTTCTAAACCATTGAAGGGTAAAGTAGTAACTTTCTATACTCAAGTGGCATTTTGGTTACATGAGATCTGAATAAGGGCAATTTAGTTATAAAATTTGAACCTTAAAATATGATTTTATATTTTATTATTATTTTAATATATTTTAATGGATAACCCATGGTTTCCAAAAACCATGTACCCAAAAACCATGGGAGGACATGGTTTTCTAAAACCATGTTCACTTAGTGTCAAAATTGTAGAGAGAGGTTGACATTCTCTCTCTCTCTCTAGCTGACATGTGGCAAGGGAGAGGGTGAGTCACCCCCTCTCTTATGAGAAATCTGACACCTAGCATGCAGTGGGGCCCACGGGGGGAGAGGGGACACCTCCTCTCTTCTATATAAATACCCCCACTCCCTTCTCTCTCTAACATGAATTCCCCTCCCACTTTCTTTCTCTAACTCTCCCTCTCTCCTAAAATTTACCTTTTTCCTCTCTAAAATTCCAACCCAAACCTCCATCAAAACCCAAAGTTTTTCTGACAGACCCCTTCTAGCCTCTTCCCTCTTTTCATAAGCAGTCTCCATTCCTTCGAAGGAGTTTTGATGGGCCAGAATCGACCTCTAGAGTACTGTAAGTAGAATTTCTGCTTAAGTTAACAGAAATTTTAAAGTAGGACTGTGAAAGCGTTGCTCAAATCTTTATAAACCAGAATAAATTGAAGCACCTGGTGATCCATTTTGTTCTACCTCAAATTTTCAGAAATCAAAGTAAGTTATTATACCAAAAACTTGTAATTTAAATATATTCGGAATACTTGTATTAAAAGTATAGATGTAAATTATGTTAGCATTTGCATACCTTGATCCATGTTCACATGCTTTGAACTATGTTTACATACATTAAATATTGTTTACATGTATTAATTCAGGTTAGTATGCCTTGGATGCTTTTTATAAAGATTTTGTTTCAATAATAAGATTAGGGTTTAATGAAACCCTGTAGGCTTTGAATTAAAATGCTTGAAGTTGTTGTTTATGAAATGAATTATTTTGGCTAGGCTATGGCCAAGGTTTGAGTAACATTTGTTGCCATGAAGCATGTTAATGAATGTGTAGCTTGTGATTATTATTGAAGAATATCATTGTACTAAAACTTTTATTATATACAAGTTGTTAAATAAATCATGTTTACACATAAACTTAAAGTAATTTTCTGCCTTCATAGGCGAAGTGCCTGTATATACAGAGCAATATTAAATGAGTTGAAAAACCTAATGAAAAAATATGACATAATATAGCTATGGCTTACCTTGACGAGGGTAGGTGGTATAAGCCTCGAGTGACATGCAAAAATGTTTTTGGGAGCGATTTTCATGGGTCTCTAGTCACTCGTAGGATTTGAAGGCCGAGGTAAATGACTACCTCAACTTCTGCAGAAGTTTCAGGATGCATCCAAGTCAACGTTTTAGTGGCCTTTGGAAAAATTCTCCTTGTAAACTATTTTACTTGAGCTCCGTACACTAGTCATTTGGAGTAATTAAAATACATATGGCATAATAAACCCCCAGATGGTCTCGACTGTACGACTAATAGTGACCTGTGTGTACCCACAAGTTTAATAAATATCAAAACAAAAACTTTAATAATGAATAACTACTTGTAAAATAGTGGATAATGTCATTATTTGTATTAAATACATGATTTGTTATTTATTTTAAATGCATGAGTGGTTATTTGTATGATACTAAAAACACTCATGTTTATTTTCATGATATGAATCTAAATTGAATAAGTAGAGTTAAATTATGGTTCTTGAATATGATTTAATATTTTAATATTACCTATAATTGGTATTTACTTACCAGGCTATTATAAGTCTGACTCCATTTTATGGAGAATACAGGTTTATGTATAAAATTATCTTTATTACAATGGATATTGGATATGAGCTGCATCGAAGAATCCAAATTTTTTAGATCCTGAGATAATTTAAGATTTGTTTTAAATTTTAATCATAAATGTTTCTATTATCTGGACCTTGTGTAAATGACTATTTATATAATACTTGTTTAAATTTAATTTTGTCTTTATTTATATTGTGGTTTGTAAAATGTAACCCGCTCGAGGTTTTAAACTGAAACTTAGAATTGTTTTCACTACAACAACAACAACAACAACAATTACGCCTTCATCCCAAAACAATTGGGGTCGGCGATATGAACCAACAAAGAAAATCATTCTGGGTCTTCCACATGAATCCTTTTCCTCCATTCATTTCTATCCAATGCCATGTCCTCGGTGAGGTTCAAAGCATTCATATCATTTCCTATCACCTCCATCCATGTCTTCCTAGGCCTACCCCGACCTCTTTTAACTAATATATTTTCCCATTTCTCCATCCTTCTAACTGGAGCATCATTAGGCCTCCGTCAAATATGTCTAAACCACCGTAAACGATTCTCTCTCATCTTATTTTCAATGGGTGCAACGCCTACCTTCTTACGTATCTCCTCGTTCTGAATCTTATTTTTTATTGTATTTCCACACATTCATCTCAGCATACGCATCTCAGCTACACTCATTTTTTGAATATGATGTCTCTTGGCAGCCCAACATTCCGTACTATATAGTAAAGCGGGCCTAATAGTCATCCTATAAAACTTTCCCTTCAACCGCAATGGCATTCTACGATCGCACAACACTCCAGTTGCACTCTTTATTTTAAAAGATTTTTTTTTAATTTTTATGCATTTTTCAAAGGTTAAAATTCTTGAAGCGTTACAGTTATTCAGATTCATTCTTAATATCCAAATCCGGTTGTTGTTTGGATTCATTTATAAGATATAAATTTGATTGTTGTTCGGATCTATACCCACTTACAACTTAGATCTATACTCATGTATGACCCACAATCCATACCTAATTCGAGCTTAAATCTTTCTATATCAATCAAGAGGCTGTTTCAAGTAGGTTCCCATCTAGGTTATCGGTCTCACCCAGTGCAGGGCATGGACCAATTTTTCAAGATAAGGCGAAAGCTGATCCTAAGTGGAGGCAAGGATCACTTGAAAGATAACACATGTTAACGCTCACCTCCGCGCGCACCTGGTTCAAAGGCTCAGTTGCTTGACCCACTAAGTAAACATATTCTCCAACACCAACAATGTTACTACTCTTCTAGCCTCATGTGTTAAGCAACTGCCATTTTCGCCACAAACCGCATGTGCAAGAACTCCACCACTTGAGCACCACTGCACCCTGCCTGAGTCCTTCGCTCCTCTGGCCCCACCTGTACGCAACCACAACCACCGGTGTTGCTACTCCCGTGGCCACCAAGTCCAAACGGAAAGTTGTGTGGAATGTTAAGACATCGAAAAACTTGTGCAAGTTCGTAACTTTGTGGTGAAGTAATACATGCTGAATCCTTTTTGTTTAGATATGTGTTGGTGATAGATTTTCCAGTGTCTTGTTCTATTCAACAATAGGGTTAATCTCTTTTTTTCTTGTTCTCCACTTTGGTATTTATTTCTTCTTCTGGTAGAACTGTCATTTTGAAATCCGATGATTCTACAAATGTATCACCCACTTTAGCAAATAAATAAATCATAATATTCAAATTTGCGAGAGCAATCAAACACGTTATTGTCCAAATAGTTAGCATTGCTCTTCTTTAATTTTGGAACCATGATATGCATTTTCCTTCTATTCAACATTTAATATTTCATTAAATTATGACTCATTAAATCCAATTATGCATTGCCCTTTTATTCATCATTTCTTTGTCAAATTTAAAACATTTTTTAACATGCGTATACAACCATCAGATCAAACAATCTAACGGTCCATACGAGACTTGTTCGAAACAGCGGGCGGTCGAACCCATTAAAAACAGGGACTGTCAAAATAATGATGATTTTTTAGCTTTTGTTTTCTACATAGGAGCCAAACATATGATATGGTGATAGTGAAATGAATTAAGATTCAAACTAGTTCACTAGATAGGATTTTTTTTTTTGAAAGGCAAGCTGGGGTTAGGCAGACCCCTACCAGTTACACAACGATACCATTGAGATTCAAACTTGCAATGTCCCAACACAAGGTGGCGGAGCCCCCGTTGGTACAAGTCTATCTTTTTCCATAGACAGTTAAAGCATAAAATGATCTGTCAACCAGCTTCTTTGTACTCTATTTGATTGAAGCCATCATCATGATTTTTTCAATAAAATAACTATTTGATCCCCACCATTTTAGGATTGATCAGTTTTAAAACTAACCCGGCCTGTGAATTGGATGTTTATTTGTTTTTGGCTAAGCCTGTGAAATGGATGATTTATTTATATGTTTTGATAGGATTTTTGCAACATTTACTTGCTAAAAGCTTTGATACTTTTTTCTATTAATGTTGTCCAATGGTAGTTCTTTTATTTTATTATTTGCAAGATATGGCTTGTGAAAGGCTTGATGTGGCTTTTATCAATGTTGTCAGCATCGGAATCGGTGGCCAACGATTCAGGTGAATCGACCAATAATGATTCTCAAGTGAATCGTTTTGAATTGGCCAAAAAATAATTAAAAAGTAGTGCGTGTCAATCAGAACATGACACATGTTAAAGTCATTAAAATAATATTAAAAGTTAATTGTAATCTATTTTTTTATTTTTTTAAAAATAGCCGATTCAAGTCAGTATCTTTTGGATTTTCTGGCGTTACCATAAGTATCGGACGATTCAGGCTGGTACACACAGATACTGACAGCACTGGTTTTTAGAGAACGCATGGCAGGCTTATATATAAAAGATGGGATAAACGTAGCGGACAAGTAAAAAAAAACTTGTTACGGGTCATTTCGTACAGAAGAACAAGCCATTTATCATTTCAGAGAATGTTGCAAGTCAAGAAGGCTAACAACACTTGAATTCTTTGTATAATTTTATTTATTTTTGTACTTATATTGTGGTTGATGGTCTTTGACTCTTTATCATATACAACAACAACAACTACGCCTTCATCCCAAAACAATTGGGGTCAGCGATATGAACCAAAAAAGAAATTCATTTTGGGTCTTCCACATGAATCCTTTTCCTCCAATCATTTCTATCCAACGCCATGTCCTCGGTGAGGTTCAAAGCATTCATATCCTTTCCTATCATCTCCATCCAAGTCTTCCTAGGCCTACCCCGACCTCTTTTAACTAATATATTTTCCCATTTCTCCAACCTTCTAACTGGAGCATCATTAGGCCTTCGCCGAATATGTCCAAACCACCGTAAACGATTCTCTCGCATCTTATTTTCAATGGGTGCAACACCTACCTTCTTACGTATCTCTTCGTTCCGAATCTTATCTTTTATTGTATTTCCACACATCCATCTAAGCATCCGCATCTCAGCTACACTCATTTTTTGAATATGATGTCTCTTGGCAGCCCAACATTCCGTACCATATAGTAAAGCGGGTCTAATAGTCGTCCTATAAAACTTTCCCTTCAACCGCAATGGCATTCTACGATCGCACAGCACTCCAGTAGCACTTTTCCATTTCATCCACCCAACCTTTATCCTATGATTTACATCTCCATCAATTTCTCCATACTTTTGAATGATGGATCCCAAATATTTGAAATAATCATTCACCGGTATATCTTGCTCACCAAGCTTCACTACACTCCCATCACTACTTCGTTGCTTACTAAACCGACATTCCATATATTCAGTCTTACTCTTACTCAACTTAAAACCTCTAGCTTCCAATGTCTGTCTCCATAATTCTAACTTAGCATTAACCCCAGCTCTAGACTCATCAATCAAAACAATATCATCAGCAAACAACATACACCACGGTACATTTTCTTGAATTGATCTCGTAAGCTCATCCATCACTATCGCAAATAGGAAAGGGCTTAAAGCAGATCCTTGATGTAACCCAACCGTTATCGGGAAATTGGTTGTCACCCCTCCACAAGTGCGGACATTGGTTACTACTCCATATCATATGATACCCGAATATATTCTGAGTTTGCATATTATACTTTAACATTGAACTAGCATCTCTACCATTGTGTAGAGTTTCATGAACTTGATCAGGTTACATGTGATGCATGAATAATGAGGTCATTGTTGAAATTCCAAACAAAGTAACTTCTTAGAAATACAAATTGCAATATAAGGGCTCGTGGGTGAGCAATCTTTCTCTAACCACTTAAATCCTGAATAAGATATTTCAATCTTAGTTGCATGTCTTTAGCTTATCTACTCGTGGCATCCCATTTAATTTTCAAACTTTTTTGAAAATGCATGGTTTGAAGAGGTAATCGGACGGTCCATACGAGACTGGTTCCACCAGCCCAAAAACAGGGACTGCTCCAATGCATTTCTCATATAAAGAGATGATTATGCTGCCCTTTTTCATTAGATCATGTTAGGACTTCAGTGTTTTATGCTGTATGATGTCTTTATCATTGCTTATTTACTACTAAGCAAGCTTTGTTTTGAATTGATTTGATGTAAAACTATGAATATTTTATCACCAAATTTTAGTGCAATATCAACCATTGGTTTTGTTTACCTCTTTAAAATACACATCGTAAAGATGCTTAATTTAAAACATATTTTATTGAATAAACAATGACAAGCACATCTAATGGCCCGAATCTTACATAAAACAATCTAAAATTATGATTTTTGGAGGGTCCACAACAAAAAAAAGAGAGCAGCACAATCCCCATTCTTATATATAATAGAAAAAGTGCTGGCTGCCTACCACTATTCTAGCCGACTGCTAACCAAACGATAGTGATAGGTGTTTTCAGGTAGTTATTTGCAAATTTGACTCTGCATGTGTTCAACATGCTTGATTTGCTACGAAACAATCTTAGAGATAAACTTTTAAACACTATAAAAACTACCTGCATGTAAATTCGACAATCCAAAAGTCAAGTTTTATAAAATCAAACATGTACAACACGTGTGCTCAGATTTAAGAAAAACATAAAAAACCTTCAAAATCTTGCTAGGCCGCTACCACCTACTCTCTCTTTATATATATATATATATATATATATATATATATATATATATATATATATATATATATATATATATATATATATATATATATATATATATAAAGGAAGTGAGACCTTCCAACCAAAAGAAGGTCCAAAATCTACAACTGATGATGATTGGTGACGTTTATTCTCTATGATCGAGCTTTTTATTAATCAAGCTTTATATATTGGATTTTATCATTTATTTATAAATCAACATGGATCATGAACTATCGATATTTAGATGGGTTTTTAAAATACTGAAAATAAATAGCCCGTATCATAAAGCTTTAAATGCATTGTGAGCCACCAAATTTTCATGTTTCTCACATGTCGATGTCGTAAAGTATAAAACACATTTCTTAATAAATAAATTATAAAGAACAAATATATAAGTTTGATAGATGAAAACACTCAAACATTGAAGGAGAGCTGCTCAGTCATCATTGGTTATAGATTTTGGACCTTCCTTTAGTTGGACGGTCCCCCTTCTCTGTAAAGAGAGAAAGAGGTAGGACCATCCCATTTCTCATATAGCAGGTTGTATCATGAAACACCCAAAATGTCGCATGCAATTTTTTTGTATGAACACAGGTTTTACTAGGGGTCAAAGACCGCCATTAAAGTATTTTTTTACAAAACACTTATGCACGTCCCCTTTAAGCCGCCGAAAGGGTGTTTGACTTGCCCCCTTTCATGTGTGTGTGTATATATATATATATATATATATATATATATATATAGGTCATTAGAATGGGATAACATTTGGTAATGGCGACATGAGGTACAAACACTTATTTATTTATTGTTATTTTTCATGAAAGTAACCTTGCGATGTGATTTACTTGTTTTACTTGGTGGGATTTGGTTTTCAATTTGTCTAATTATGACACATAGGTAGGTTTTTGTAAGGCTTTAAAATTGATAGCCTACAATGCGTAATGCTTTCCTGGGTCATAAAATCCTGTTTTTGTTGAAAAAACATGACCCAAAAGCAGGTTCCCACTATTATGAACATATTCAATCCATCCATGAGGTCAAATTGGATCAAAACAACTTTCACATAGAGATCTAGAGTCATTTATATGCAATGGTGTGTGAACACCCCAAATTTTCCAAAACTCCAACATTCCCTTTTTGCCCCTGACTCACCTTCTCTAAATGATCAGGTCAACTTTTAACAAAAAATTCCATTAATTTCTCGGATTCGCTGGGATCCAAACTCACTTTTCCTAACCCATTTTCTGAAGAAATTCTTCAAAAATAAACTCAAATCCTTAGTAAAGCCTTCTTTGGTAAATATTTGTAAAATTTTATAAATGGTCTAGAAATCCCATAAGCTTTTAGAGTTTTGTTTTCAAGAAATACAAAAAAATAGAAAATTTCAAAGAAAAAGAGCGAAAAATCAAAATCTCAAGAAAAGAAAAGAAAAGAAAAGAAAAGAAAAAACCACCTTTTTGAAAAATCATTCTTTTGATAAAATCCATTTTTTGAAAAGGCTCATTTTGGAAAAATTGGTAAAATCGAAGGGGGGTGTTGAAAAAGGAAAAAAGAAAACCCTAAAGTCGTGAGGATGTCTCTCTCGAAACCCTCTCTCTCTCCCCTTCTCAGCTCTTGAAACCCTTTTTCCCATCGCCTCTCTCCGTCGCCGCCCATCTCCAACAAACCCACCGAAACCCTCCTCCTCCTCCGCTCATCTCCAACCGACTACCCTCCCGAATGTTCCCCTTTTCCTCTTCAAAAAGAGCACGCAGGGCTCCCAATCGTCATCCATCTTCTATCCCTCCATGTGCATTCTTCACGCTCTTTCCCTCCTTCTTCCCCTCTTCTTCGTTTTACCTTTCCCTCTGATTCTCCTCTGCATCAACTGAAAGCAATAGATCGAAAATCCCTACAACAGAAGGAGGTGGGCTACCCCTGCAAGAATCTCGAACAACCGGAGTTGAATTCATCCGGCATTCCGAGAAAGGACTCCTCTCCTTCATGGCTCCGTTCAGGTAAAAACCCCTTCCCTTTGTCCTTGATTTCTGGATTTTCCTGGTTTTGCTCCATTAAAGCATCCGCGGTAGTACTGATCTGCTTATAGCAGTTCAACCTACCTCAATGCGATATCAACAGGAATAAGTATATTCCTATAATTTTTTTTCTTTTTTTTCTTCTTCATATATACGAAGTTATCAGTTTTATTTTAGGGTTATTTCTTTCATCCCCTTGCCGATTTCCAGTTTAAACCTCTGATGAACTATTCCCCTGTCAAGAGAGACTCTAGGGTTTGTAGTGTACATTACCCCCCCCCCCTAATGCAGCCCTTGTGCGTAAATAACTCAATCCAAAGCCTGTAAGTGACGTGTATACATCAATGCCTATCTCACTGCCCTCAATGCCTGCGATTCCTCCTCCTCCTCTTCATCAAGAGATGCCTCTACCATCACCGCCACCAGATGAGCCAAAGAAACAGGAGATGGACGACATCTCATTGATTTCAGAGGACCAGTTGCTGGCGCAACACCCTATGATGCATACATGCCTTCAAAGTGTTTCGATGAATTTCTGTGGGGATTACATTTCCCTGTATCATAGTAACTGCGCCCTGTTCATCTCAGCGTTACATTTACTTGCTATGAGAATCAGTAACCAGTTTTTTTTTTTTTTTGATTTATCACACAAATAACGTTATGATCTGATAATTCACAAAGTGGAGGCAATGTCAATAGAGTTTGTTATGGCTTAATCACTCAGAGAATTGCAGAGGTGAGTTCGAATTTACTTGAGTCATTTATTCATTACGTTACATATATTTGTTGCATTATACAACTGACTTTGCTTTCTGTTTATTCTTACATCGATATAACCGTATGTATCTCTTAAGCTAGGGTTGATGTGCATTTAAGTTCTTTGCAATAGTTTCTTTAACTGGTTGTTATCATATCACTTGGGGTTGAGATCATCCATATCCTGTAAACAGTTCCTCCATTCTCATCCATAACACTTTCAATTTTTTGCATTTTTATGATCCCTGCGTCAGTAGGCATAACAACTCCTCTGTACCAAGAATTTCTTTTTTTATGTTTAGTCTGCTTATTCATAGGGATGCCTAGGCAAACAACCACCCAGTCAATCAGCTGGCATGGTGGTAAACCCTCAACAGTAGGCACCTTTTGATTAAAATGGGTCCACAAAATACAAAATGGCTCCAGGCTTTGTCGCAGCTCCATTCAAGAGTAAATGAAGGAATGGAGAAATATTTTTTTTAGCGTTGGATCCCCAACAGGTAGGGATTCTCTTGGTAAATCATTGCTTTCATTCATACCCTTTTAGCATTTCCAAGGGAAAGCATACTACAAGAGTTTACTGAAGATTTACCTCTCTCCAACTTTGAGCATGTCACCTGAACTTGATTATTGTAACTGAACAGGGTTTAAGGACATCTCCTACTTCCTCTCCACTCTAACAAGAACTTAGGGAAAACTCTAGTGTTAATCCAGAAGTAAGGAATCCCTTTGCATTTTCTGTGGCTAATATATTCCTGCCAATCAAATAAGCGAAAGTTCCAATATGCCAATTGACTCCATAACTGACAGTCTCTAATGTGGCTCGCAGGTGATAGACAATCATCAATGAAATGCTGCACTAAGGAGTTTCCTCTTTTAGGCTATCGCACCAGACTTTCAAATCATTTCAGCTTGCTGAAAAAGTTGATACAGCTGTGTAGATATTTCCTGAAATACCAGAAATGTTAGAAAACTCAATTGGTTTTGTTTGTAGCCCTTGTAAGAAGAAGTTTCCGGCTCTCAATAGTGGAGAAATCATATAGTGGCTTGGAGCTGCCACAGATGTCTGTTGGTGTATCCAAGCTGATCTATGTGTCCTAGATACAAGGTCCTAAAAGGGGTTTTAGCTGGCAAAATATGTCTCTGGAAGAGTTGTGCTCAAGACAATCAGTCGAGATAATTCAACTAAATCTCTTGGTTCTACAATAAAAATAGAAGTAACACTCCACTCATCTGCCACCTATACACCTTTCTCACTCCCTGTGCATCGCACACACATCTCCTATTGTGGTTTCATTTTCTTACAACCATCTGCACCCACTTCACTGTCATATTCCATTCATTTCCACATTTTATCGTTGCTTTACATCATGTTCACCCCACAACCCATTTATTGTTCATCCATCTTCCTGTTTCACAATACAACCACTATTACACTGTTTATTTTAACATTTTGGCATACTCTAATTCGCTTCTACCATGTGCATTAGCTCCTTTATTATAGCAATTTGTGTTTTGTTCATGTTTTAATGTATTTAAATTTATTGATTCAATTCCCATTTCATTACCATAATCTATATTTTTCAACACCTATACATTTGTTGATATACCATATCAAGGCAGCATAGACCTGTCATCACCTTATTACCCAGCTGATTACTCCGGCCCCACTGTGCGCCAACCTTGTGCATTTCCAACAGCACATTCGGTGTCAGCCGCTGCACTCTCTAGTTTCTACCTATACTCACAGCAATGCAAAGCACAACTATGGTTCATTTGAACCTATATTAATGTGAAACACTGCTGTTTTTCTCCTATCACTCGCAGCAGTGCAAAGCACTGCTGTGACCTCATGTACCCATGACATTTCGTCATAAATACTCACAAACCACCTCTGCCAACATCCCCATTTATAGCACACACACTACCACATGCACCACCTGCCACCACCCAACATACCCTCAATTTACCGGTGGCCATTACACCTGCTATGTACATCTCACTTTATGCAGATCTTCTGCAAAACATACTGTTCATACCACTGTCCTGTGCACAGCCCGCATCCCATGTCATTTTATTTCCTGTATAAATCCGAGATGCACCTCTTGCAACATCAAGTTGTCCTACATAGCAGCAACTTGCTATGTGACCACCTCATTCCCTGAACCCTATTTCCTTTGTTCTTCCTACACTACTTACCTGCATATTTTCATCATCAGTAGGTCAGCTCCATCACTATGTTCCTGCCACATTTCTTAATACACAGCTGCACCATATCAACATGCTTCATCCCTTGTCATCACCATAATCACGCATCCTGCACATTACATCCCTTCAGTCGCCTGCTACCATAAATACAACATGTTTGGTATAACATTAAACCCATAGCAGCATCAAATTCACCTTCAATATTAAGTTATCTCTAGCTTTCACTAAGCCCTTGTGCGATTTTCTGCAAGTTTTCTCCTTATTAGCATAATCAGCACCTTACTTAAGCATTTTATATATACACAGGTATGACATTTAGGCATACATACATGCAGTTTTCCATGAGCCTCGTAGTTAACAGATTCATTTACATCTTACCACTAACGTAGATATAGGATTGCATGTAAGTTAGTCTTCAGCATAGCCTGCTCTATTTTCTTTATATTCTGCAATTTTACCTTGCACTAACTAAAGTGTTTTGTAGGAGATCTATGGAAAATACTATCTTAGATTAGGAATTTTAATTTCCATTTCAAATCAAAGATGTAATAGCTAGATATTAATAAGAATTCTTTGTTTTTCAGTCTTAGAATAAAATGTATGAGCATGTATATATTTTAGAAAATGTTTATTTTCATATCATTTTTTTTTCAAAATTTTCGCAAATGGGCACACGAATGACACATGCACCATTCTAATAAGAGGTGATTAATCCTAAGCAAATGACCCACATTGATGGCCATAGTCAAAATGTGGACAATGCTTAGGATTTTCATCTTTTATGGAATAACATTGGATCCACACTGGATCTCTTTCTAAAAAATCATCATATTTTTAAATATTTTCTTCTTTTATCAGAGTTTAACTTAAAATTAACTCAAGATATATATCAATGGTCATAGCGAGGATATATTGAGAGTTAATTTCATTTTAAACCTTATAAAAGCACCAAAATGTGTTTTATTCTTCATCTGAATTTTAATATGATTATTATATAATACATTCAATGACCATAGTCAAGGATGTATTATATTTTCAATCTTATCTTAATTCATTTAAAAGAATGAAATATGATTTTTCAAGATCCAATTTCAAAATTATTTAAATTCATTCATCATTTAAAATAGAATTGTATCATATTTTTAAAATTCCCCTTTTAAAATTCCAAGTGATTCTTTTTCTTCATTTCTCAGATCAAATCTTATCTATAAATTCAAATTCAATTCTATCTCATTTCAAATTTCAAAATTCAAAAATTCAATTTCAAAAGTCCAATTTGACTTTGAAATTTCAAAATCATTTTGTATTCAAATTCCAATTCAAAATCCAAACTTCAAAGTTCAATTTAACTTTGAAGTCATCTTCTATTTCAAAATCAAGTTTATTTTTCTCATCTTCAAAATCAAAATCAAAGTTTTAGATCGATTCTGAATCTCAAAAACTTGACCCTTCTTAAAATTTTAAATTCAATCGGGGTTTTCTAAAAATCCAGATCCATCTGCAAAAGTCCCATGTGGACTTTCAGAATCCAAATACAAAGTTAGATCCAAAACCCATTTAGGATTCAGATTCAAATTCCATCTTGGATCTCAGACTTCAGATTCAAATTCAATCATGGATTCCAGATCTTGAATCCAATTATATTTAGGATCCAGAGTTCAACTTCATCTTAGATCCCAGATTTCAGATCCAAATCTATTTAGGATCTTAGAATTCAAGTTCATTTTTTTTCTCAGGCTTCGGATCCAACTCCATTTAAGGCTCCAGAATCCAATTCTATCTTAGATCTTAGATTTCGGATCCAATCCCATTTAGGATCCATAATTCAAATTCCATCTTAGATCCTAGATTTCAAATCCAATTCCATTCCCAATTCTAGATCTCGAACCCAAATCTATCTTGATTTCAAATCCAATTTTCATTTTCAGATCTCATCTGGACTTCTTAAATCCATTTCTATATTTTAAATTCCCATCTCTCAAATCCACATTTCAAATTTTAAATCTGAAATCCAATTCCATCTCAGATTTCATCTCTTCTCTGGGTTCATAATTCAAGTTCAAAGCCCATTCCTGACTTTGGAAATTCAGTCCTTTTCCTCTTATCTCAGCTTTAAATCATTCCTTCTCAAAGTCCAAATTTATTTTTCCAACTCTGATTGTTTCAAAGACTTAGAACTTCAAATATCCTTTTTGATCTATCTCAAGTTTTAAGTTAGATTCAACCATTTCTTCATTCTATTATCAAATTCATCTCAGAAAAGCTTGAAAATTTCCAAAATTATTTTTTTTCAAAAGAGCTATTTTAATTCTTTATCAACCTTTTATTAAATTTTGTCGAATTTGTCAATTTTATTCTTTTCCCCTTTCAGGTTAAGGGATAAACCTGAATCATCTTCCATAATTTTTTTTCTTAAATCTTCTTTCTATCTTTTCCTTTTAAAAGGTTCGGGTTCCGACTCGGGTCTTCCTTTTATCTTTTCCTTTGAAGTTTCGAGTTCCGTCTCGGCCTTCCCTTTGGTTCTGATTGAACCAATCGTTTTCTTTTATCTTTTCCTTTTAAAGATTTGGGTTCCGACTCGGGTCTTTCTTTTATCTTTTTTTTTTTTTGAAGTTTCATGTTCCGACTCGGCCTTCCCTTTGGTTCTGATTGGACCAATCGTTTTCTTTTACCTTTTCCTTTTAAAGATTCGGGTTCCGACTCGGGTCTTCCTTTTATCTTTTCTTTTGAAGTTTCGAGTTCCGACTCGAGCTTCCCTTTGGTTCTAAACCTCACATTAGACCAATCGTTTTCCTTAAAAATTTGAGTTCCAAAACTCGGGTTTTCTTTTATCTTTTCCTTTTAAGATTTAGGTTCCGACTTGGGTCTTCCTTTTATCTTATCTTTTTGAAGTTTCGAGTTCCGACTCGAGCTTCCCTTTGGTTCTAATCCTCTCATTAGACCAATCGTTTTCCTTAAAAATTTGAGTTCCAAAACTCGAGTTTTCTTTTATCTTTTCCTTTTAAGATTCGGGTTCCGACTTGGGTCTTCCTTTTATCTTTTCTTTTTGAAGTTTCGAGTTCCGACTCGAGCTTCCCTTTGGTTCTAATCCTCGCATTAGACCAATCGTTTTCCTTAAAAATTCGAGTTCCAAAAACTTGGGTTTTCTTTTATCTTTTCCCTTTATGATTGGAGTTCCGACTTGGGCCTTCCCTTTTTATATCTTTCGTTTGAGGTTCCGAGTTCCGACTTGGACTTTCTTTTGGATTTAATGCTCGTGTTGGAACCAATCGTTGCGTCAAAAATTCAAGTTTTCAAACTCAATTTTCTCTTTTATCTTTTATCTTGAAGATCCGGGTTCCGACTCGGGTTTTCCCCTTTATATATTCCATCTTCTTGAATATCCGAATTCAGGTTTATTCTCTTTAAAATTCCTTCTTTCCCCTTTCAGGTTATGGGATAAACCTGAATCATCTTCCATAATTTATTTTCTTAAATCTTCTTTCTATCTTTTCCTTTTAAAAGGTTCGGATTCCGACTCGGGTCTTCCTTTTACCTTTTCCTTTTAAGATTCCGGTTCCGACTCGGGTCTTCTTTTTATCTTTTCCTTTGAAGTTTCGAGTTCCGACTCGAGCTTCCCTTTGGTTCTAATCCTCGCATTAGACCAATTGTTTTCCTTAAAAATTCGAGTTCCAAAACTCGGGGTTTTCTTTTATCTTTTCCTTTTAAAGATTCGGGTTCCGACTCGGGTCTTCTTTTCATCTTTTTTTTTGAAGTTTCGAGTTCCGACTCGAGCTTCCCTTTGGTTCTAATCCTCGTATTAGACAAATTGTTTTCCTTAAAAATTCGAGTTCCAAAACTCGGGTTTTTCTTTTATCTTTTCCTTTTAAAGATTCGAGTTCCGACTCGGGTCTTCTTTTCATTTTTTCTTTTGAAGTTTCGAGTTCCGACTCGAGCTTTCCTTTGGTTCTAATCCTTGCATTAGACCAATCGTTTTCCTTAAAAATTCGAGTTCCAAAAACTCGGGTTCTCTTTTATCTTTTCCTGTTAAGATTCGGGTTCCGACTCAGGTCTTCCTTTTATCTTTTCATTTGAAGTTTCGAGTTCCGACTCAGACTTCTTTTTGAATCCAATGCTTGTGTTGGAACCAATCGTTGCGTCGAAAATTCGAGTTTTCCAAATCGATTTTCTCTTTTATCTTTTATCTTGAAAATCCGGGTTCCGACTCAGGGTTTCCCCCCTTTATATATTCCATCTTCCTTTTAATATCCGAGTTTTAACTTAGATTCCTATCTCCTTCATCAAATTCCAATGTTTTCATTGGTCCTTCCAAATTCCTATTCCATGAATTGGTCCTTCAAAATTCTAATTGGTCCTTCATCAAATTCCAATGTTTTCATTGGTCCTTCCAAATTCCAATTCCATGAATTGGTCCCTCAAAATCCCAATTGGTCCTTCAAAATTCCAATGTTTACATTGGTCCTTCCAAAAATTCCAATTTTCACAAATTGTTCCTTCAAAATTCCAGTTTTACACTGGTCCTTCAAATTTCCAATGTTTACAATGGTCCTTCCAAAATTCCAATTTCATAAATTGGTCCTTCAAAATTCCAATTTACACTGGTCCTTCAAAATTCCGATGTTTACATTGGTCCTTCCAAAATTCCAATTTCATAAATTGGTCCTTCAAAATTCCAGTCGTACACTGGTCCTTCAAAATTCCAATGTTTATATTGGTCCTTCCAAATTCCAATTTCATAAATTGGTCCTTCAAAATTCCAGCTTACACTGGTCCTTCAAAATTCCAATGTTTACATTGGTCCTTCCAAATTCCAATTTTTCAAATTGGTCCTCCAAAATTCCAGTTTTACGCTGGTCCTTCAAAATTCCAATGTTTACATTGGTCCTTCAAAATTCCAATTTCATAAATTGGTCCTTCAAAATTTTAGTTTACACTGGTCCTTCAAAATTCCAATGTTTACATTGGTTCTTTTGAATTCCAATTTTCATGAATTGGTCCTTCAAATTCTAGTTTTGCACCAGTCTTTCAAAATCTCCAATTTTCTCAAAACTGATCCTTCAAATTTCCAATTTTTCTCAAATTCATCCTACAAAATTCCAGTTTAACCAAAATCCTTTACCAAAATCTTTTTGCCAAAATTCTTTTATCAAAATCCTTCTCAAATTTCAGTTCAACATTTGGTCCTTTAGCAAATTCTTCTACCAAACTCTTTTACCTAGGTCCTTCACCCAAATTCCTTACTTGACCTCATTTTTTTTAAGTTGGTCTTGTAAAATCCAGTTTTACTTATCAAATTTGCCAAAAATTTAAAATTTCAGCCCTAGGTCTTATCAAAATCCATATTGAGTGGTTATCTCACCAAGGATTCTCGAAAATCTCACCAATCTGCTAAAATATGTGTTGATTCCACTATTTTATTGCACAAAAGAATCACCTCAGATTACGTCTAGTATTCTTTTTAAAAGGGTGAAGCTTCTTTGCGAAAAAGAGTAAGATTCAAATCTTCTCTTTGTTGATCAACCAAGAGGATGTAAGAAATATCTTTGGTACGATTAGCGAAAGAAATATTCAATGATGTTGAAAAGCCGGAAGCAAATCGATATTGATCATAGCTATGACGCATATTTTAAGTTGATTCTCTGGCAATCAGGCAATGGAAATATCCTGAGCAATAAAAAGAATCCACTCAATTCATATCTTCTTATCAATTCATTTAAGCTTCAATCAAATATCCGCAAAGGGGATCTCTCAATTGTCGTCAAGATGAAGACGAATATGCGAGTTCGACCCCCGGGGCCAAAGAAGATTCGAATCATCTTTGAGATGAAGGAGTTTGTGACGGATCCTTCCAGAGAACGTTCAGATCGACGCTGAGATGAAGGCGACTACGCTGAGCCTCCCGACAAACCCTAAAAGATATTTGATTGCTGCTATCATCAAGATTTTTAACCAATGAGCCAATATAATCCCTGAGAAAAAGAAGGATGGGAGCATCTCTAAGATGAAGGAGTTTGCAACGTACCCTTCTCCGAAGAAAAAGAAAAAGCCAAAAAATCTCCAAAATGAAGGATGATGTAATGAACTTCCCCCGAAAACCCAAGAAAGCTTAATGTCTAAAAAGAGTGCCAGAAAGATCATTATGGAAAAGGGCCTCAGGATATCAAATTGCCAAAATTGCCAGAAATCATCTTTTCTTATGCGAAATCCTTTCATCAATGTCTTTTCATTACTCGCTTTTATGAAATTAAGAATACTTCTTCTCTATTCATATCAAGGAAATGAATAATTTCCTTGAAGAAACTCAACAGCTTTAAAATTTGAATCTGACTCCGGAATCTGGGAAGTTAACTTCATTTTGGAGGAAATACTCTAAGTAAAAAGAGGGAATATCTTTCGCACGTATGTGCACACTTTCAAGCATTTGAATCAATTGCAATTTCATCTCATTGGCAAAATTTTCTGGTTATCCAAAAATGAAATAAATGCTCAATATCTATTTTTGATGAAACCTAGCGTTGTTCATATTTTTCAAAGAGAGTTGCCTCATTCCGGTGAGGTTATTTCTCTCAGTCCCATCATGGTCTTCCCCATCAAGGAATCCATGCTTTGTATATCCTTTTCAAATAAATATTATACCTGAATCTCGTCTCACGAGGTATTTTTCAAAAAATGCCCCATCCAGGTTAAAGGCTAAACCTGAGTCTTTTCAAAAAAATTTCTTCTTATCTTCGTCTCAACCTTGAGGCTTCTTTCAAAAATCTCTCCTATTACCATTTCGGGATATTCGTCCCAAAGTCCCATCATGATTTCCTCATTTTTATTATTACCTTCATTCTCGAGGGTTTCGTTCTTGCCAAAACCTTTCAGGATAAAGTACAAAACCCGAGAGATAAAGCTTTGCAAAACAAATTCTTCCACACCCAGTTCAGACATTCTGACTGGGGCATTTTTAAAGAAAATTTGGCGTGTATTCTTTGCCGCTAAGCTCGGCTTACAACCGGCTTAGCAACAACGAGGGGCCTTTATGAACACCCCAAATTTTATAAAACTCCAACATTCCCTTTTTGCCCCCGACTCACCTTCTCCGAATAATCAGTTCAATTTTTAACAAAAAATTTTATTCATTTCTCGGATTCGATGGGATCCAAACTCACTTTTCCTAACCCATTTTCTGAAGAAATTCTTCAAAAATAAACTCAAATCCTTAGTAAAGCCTTCTTTGGTAAATATTTGTAAAATTTTATAACTGGTCTAGAAATCCCATAAGCTTTTAGAGTTTTGTTTTCAAGAAATACAAAAAAATAAAAAAATTCAAAGAAAAAAAGCGAAAAATCAAAATCTCAAGAAAAGAAAAAAAACCCACCTTTTTGAAAAATCATTCTTTTGATAAAATCCATTTTTTGAAAAGGCGCGTTTTGGAAAAATCGATAAAATTGAAGGGGGGTGTTGAAAAAGGAAAAAAGAAAACCCTAAAGTCATGAGGATGTCTCTCTCGAAACCCTCCCTCTCTCCCCTTCTCGGCTCTTGAAACCCTTTTCCCCATTGCCTCTCTCCCCTTCTCGGCTCTTGAAACCCTTTTTCCCATCGCCTCTCTCCGTCGCCGCCCATCTCCAACAAACCCACCGAAACCCTCCTCCTCCTCCGCTCATCTCCAACCGACTACCCTCCCGAACGTTCCCCTTTTCCTCTTCAAAAAGAGCACGCAGGGCTCCCAATCGTCATCCATCTTCTATCCCTCCATGTGCATTCTTCACGCTCTTTCCCTCCTTCTTCTTCCCCTCTTCTTCGTTTTACCTTTCCCTCCGATTCTCCTCTGCATCAACTGAAAGCAATCGATCGAAAATCTCTACAACAGAAGGAGGTGGGCTACCCCTGCAAGAATCTCGAACAACCGGAGTTGAATTCATCCGACATTCCGAGAAAGGACTCCTCTCCTTCATGGCTCCGTTCAGGTAAAAACCCCTTCCCTTTGTCCTTGATTTCTGGATTTTCCTGGTTTTGCTCCATTAAAGCATCTGCGGTAGTACTGATCTGCTTATAGCAGTTCAACCTACCTCAATGCGATATCAACAGGAATAAGTATATTCCTACAAATTTTTTTCTTTTTTTTCTTCTTCATATATATGAAGTTATCAGTTCTATTTTAGTGTTATTTCTTTCATCCCCTTGCCGATTTCCAGTTTAAACCTCTGATGAACTATTCCTTTGTCAAGAGAGACTCTAGAGTTTGTAGTGTACATTACCCCCCCCCCTAATGCAGCCCTTGTGCGTAAATAACTCAATCCAAAGCCTGTAAGTGACGTGTATACATCAATGCCTGTCTCACTGCCCTCAATGCCTGCGATTCCTCCTCCTCCTCTTCATCAAGAGATGCCTCTACCATCATCGTCACCAGATGAGCCAAAGATACAGAAGATGGATGATGTCTCATCGATTCCAGAGGACCAGTTGCTGGCGCAACACCCTATGATGCATACATGCCTTCAAAGTGTTTCGATGAATTTCTGTGGGGATTACATTTCCCTGTATCATAGTAACTGCGCCCTGTTCATCTCAGCGTTACATTTACTTGCTATGAGAATCAGTAACCAGTTTTTTTTTTTGATTTATCACACAAATAACGTTATGATCTGATAATTCACAGAGTGGAGGCGACGTCAATAGAGTTTGTTATGGATTAATCACTCAGAGAATTGCAGAGGTGAGTTCGAATTTACTTGAGTCATTTATTCATTACGTTACATATATTTGTTGCATTATACAACTGACTTTGCTTTCTGTTTATTCTTACATCGATATAACTGTATGTATCTTTTAAGCTGGGGTTGATGTGCATTTAAGTTCTTTATAATAGTTTCTTTAACTGGTTGTTATCATATCACTTGGGGTTGAGATCATCCGTATCCTGTAAACAGTTCCTCCATTCTCATCCATAACACTTTCAATTTATTGCATTTTTATGATCCCTGCATCAGTAGTCATAACAACTCCCCTGTACCAAGAATTTCTTTTTTTATGTTTAGTCTGCTTATTCATAGGGATGCCTAGGCAAACAACCACCCAGTCAATCAGCTGGCATGGTGGTAAACCCTCAACAGTAGGCACCTTTTGATCAAAATGGGTCCACAAAATACAAAATGGCTCCAGGCTTTGTCGCAGCTCCATTCAAGAGTAAATGAAGGAATGGAGAAATATTTTTTTAGCGTTGGATCCCCAAGAGGTAGGGATTCTCTTGGTAAATCATTGCTTTCATTCATACCCTTTTAGCATTTCCAAGGGAAAGCATACTACAAGAGTTTACTAAAGATTTACCTCTCTCCAACTTTGAGCATGTCACCTGAACTTGATTATTGTAACTGAACATGGTTTAAGGACATCTTCTACTTCCTCTCCACTCTAACAGGAACTTAGGGAAAACTCTAGTGTTAATCCAGAAGTAAGGAATCCCTTTGCATTTTCTGTGGCTAATATATTCCTGCCAATCAAATAAGCGAAAGTTCCAATATGCCAATTGACTCCATAACTGACAGTCTCTAATGTGGCACGCAGGTGATAGACAATCATCAATGAAATGCTGCACTAAGGAGTTTTCGCTTTTAGGCTATCGCACCAGGCTTTCAAATCATTTCAGCTTGCTGAAAAAGTTGATACAGCTGTGTAGATATTTCTTGAAATACCAGAAACGTTAGAAAACTCAATTGGTTTTGTTTGTAGCCCTTGTAAGAAGAAGTTTCCTGCTCTCAATAGTGGAGAAATCATATGGTGGCTTGGAGCTGCCATGGATGTCTGTTGGTGTATCCAAGCAGATCTATGTGTCCCAGATACAAGGTCCTAAAGGGGGTTTTAGTTGGCAAAATATGTCTCTGGAAGAGTTGTGCTTAAGAAAATCAGTCAAGATAATTCAACTAAATCTCTTGGTTCTACAATAAAAGCAGAAGTAACACTCCACTCACCTGCCACCTATACACCTTTCTCACTCCCTGTGCATCGCACACGCATCTCCTGTTGTGGTTTCATTTGCTTACAACCATCTGCACCCACTCCACTATCATATTCCATTCATTTCCACATTTTATCATTGCTTTACATCATGTTCACCGCATAACCCATTTATTGTTCATCCATCTTCCTGTTTCACAATACAACCACTATTACACTGTTTATTTTAACATTTTGGCATACTCTAATTCGCTTCTACCATGTGCATTAGCTCCTTTATTATAGCAATTTGTGTTTTGTTCATGTTTTAATGTATTTAAATTTATTGATTCAATTCCCATTTCATTACCACAATCTATATTTTTCAACACCTATACATTTGTTGATATACCATATCAAGGCAGGATAGACCTGTCATCACCTTATTACCCAGCTCATTACTCTAGCCCCACTGCGCGCCAACCTTATGCATTTCCAACAGCACATCCGGTGTCAGCCGCTGCACTCTCTAGTTTCTACCTATACTCACAGCAATGCAAAGCACAACTGTGGTTCATTTGAACCTATATTAATGTGAAACACTGTTGTGTTTCTCCTGTCACTCGCAGCAGTGCAAAGCACTGCTGTGACCTCATGTACCCATGACATTTCGTCATAAATACTCACAAACCACCTCTGCCAACATCCCCATTTATAGCACACACACTACCACATGCACCACCTGCCACCACCCAACATACCCTCAATTTACCGGTGGCCATTATACCTACTATGTACATCTCACTTTATGCAGATCTTCTGCAAAACATACTGTTCATACCACTGTTCTGTGCACAGCCCGCATCCCATGTCATTTTATTTCCTGTATAAATCCCAGCTGCACCTCTTGCAGCATCAAGTTGTCCTACACAGCAGCAACTTGCTATGTGACCACCTCATTCCCTGAACCCTATTTCCTATGTTCTTCCTACACTACTTACCTGCATATTTTCATCATCAGTAGGTCAGCTCCATCACTATGCCCCGGCCACATTTCCTAATACACAACTGCACCATATCAGCAGGCTTCATCCCTTGTCATCACCATAATCACACATCCTACACATTACATCCCTTCAGTCACCTGCTATCATAAATACAACATGTTTGGTATAACATTTAACCCATAGCAACATCAAATTCACCTTCAATATTAAGTTATCTCTAGCTTTCACTAAGTCCATGTGCGATTTTCTGCAAGTTTTCTCCTCATTAGCATAATCATCACCTTACTTAAGCATTTTATATATACACAAGTATGGCATTTAGGCATGCATACATGCAATTTTCCATGAGCCTCGTAGTTAACAAATTCATTTACATCTTACCACTAACCTAGATATAGGATTGCATGTAAGTTAGTCTTTAGCATAGCCTGCTCCATTTTCTTTATATTCTGCAATTTTACCTTGCACTAACTAAAGTGTTTTGTAGGAGATCTATGGAAAATACTATCTTAGATTAGGAATTTTAATTTCCATTTCAAATCAAAGATGTAATAGCTAGATATTAATAAGAATTCTTTGTTTTTCAGTCTTAGAATAGAATGTATGAGCATGTATATATTTCAGAAAATGCTTATTTTCATATCATTTTTTTTATTTTTCAAAATTTTCTCAAATGGGCACACGAATGGCACGTGCACCATTCTAATAAGAGATGATTAATCCTAAGCAAATGACCCACATTGATGGCCATAGTCAAAATGTGGACAATGCTTAGGATTTTCATCTTTTATGGAATAACATTGGATCCACACTTGATTTCTTTCTAAAAAATCATCATATTTTTAAATATTTTCTTCTTTTATCAGAGTTTGACTTAAAATTAACTCAAGATATATATCAATGGCCATAGCGAGAATATATTGAGAGTTAATTTCATTTTAAACCCTATAAAAGCACCAAAATGTGTTTTATTCTTCATCTGAATTTTAATATGATTATTATATAATACATTCAATGACCATAGTCAAGGATGTATTATATTTTCAATCTTATCTTAATTCATTTAAAAGAATGAAATATGTTTTTTCAAGATCCAATTTCAAAATTATTTAAATTCATTCATCATTTAAAATAGAATTGTATCATATTTTCAAAATTCCCCTTTTAAAATTCCAAGTGATTCTTTTTCTTCATTTCTCAGATCAAATCTTATCTATAAATTCAAATTCAATTCTATCTCATTTCAAAATTCAAAAATTCAATTTCAAAAGTCTAATTTGACTTTGAAATTTCAAAATCATTTTGTATTCAAATTCCAATTCAAAATCCAAACTTCAAAGTTCAATTTAACTTTGAAGTCATCTTCTGTTTCAAAATCAAGTTTATTTTTCTCATTTTCAAATTCAAAATCAAAGTTTGAGATCGATTCTGAATCTCAAATACTTGACCCTTCTTAAAATTTTAAATTCAATCGGGGTTTTCTAAAAATCCAGATCCATCTGCAAAAGTCCCATGTGGACTTTCAGAATCCAAATACAAAGTTAGATCCAAAACCCATTTAGGATTCAGATTCAAATTCTATCTTGGATCTCAGACTTCAGATCCAAAATACATTTTAGGATCCAGATTCTGGATCCAATCCAATCTTGGATCTCAGACTTCAGATCCAAATTCAATCATGGATTTCAGATCTTGAATCCAAATATATTTAGGATCCAGAGTTCTACTTCATCTTAGATCCCAGATTTCAGATCCAATTCTATTTAGGATCTTAGAATTCAAGTTCATTTTTTTTCTCAGGCTTCGGATCCAATTCCATTTAAGGCTCTAGAATCTAATTCTATCTTGGATCTTAGACTTCGGATCCAATCCCATTTAGGATCCAGAATTCAAATTCCATCTTAGATCCTAGGTTTCAAATCCAATTCCATTCCCAATTCTAGATCTTGAACCCAAATCTATCTTGATTTCAAATCCAATTTTCATTTTCAGATCTCATCTAGACTTCTTAAATCCATTTCTATATTTTAAATTCCCATCTCTCAAATCCACATTTCAAATTTTAAATCTGAAATCCAATTCCATCTCAGATTTTATCCCTTCTCTGGGTTCACAATTCAAGTTCAAAGCCCATTCCTGACTTTGGAAATTCAATCATTTTCCTCTTATCTCAGCTTTAAATCATTCCTTCTCAAAGTCCATATTTATTTTCCCAACTCTGATTGTTTCAAAGACTTAGAACTTCAAATATCTATTTTGATCTATCTCAAATTTTAAGTTAGATTCAACCATTTCTTCATTCTATTATCAAATTCATCTCAGAAAAGCTTGGAAATTTCCAAAATTATTTTTTTTCAAAAGAGCATACATCCTTGCATTTACACAATCATGATTCTTTGTGCATTTTTTTATAGACTTAGAATAAATTCTTAGGTAATATTAAGGCAAAGCAAAAGGCATAAATTCAATCCTTGGTTTGATTACCTATGATAAAGGCGCCTGGAATGGTCGAACCTCGTACCAACGAGCGAGCCCCGTCTCCCAATTTTCTCGCGAATATTTCAAAAATGGAGGCGAGTAATCTTTTAAATCTTTTCAAAACTAAGGTCAAGTGAAACCCCGCAAAAGAGTTCCTCTTTCTCTTCTTTTCTTTTTCTTTTCTCTTCTCTTTTTCTTTCTGTCTTTTATTTTCTCCCTTCAAAAAGAAGGAAATAAAGGTTGGAAAGGAAAAGAGAAGGAAGAGAGAGAAAATATCAAGAGAGAAAATTTTTTGCGATGATCATATGGTGCCATTATCAAATGTTTCTTCCACTAGAACGTGAAAACTTGAAATATAGAAACTATTGTGTAGACCGAGTCTTTTTAATGTTTTTTTCGTGATCTACATGCTTCATTTTGAATTGGCCAGCTATTGAATCATCCAATTGCAATGAATATGCAACATTTTCAGAGGCTTGAAAAATCAATGGCTCAAAATTTTTGTAAATATTTCAAAAATCACGTTTTATTAAAAAAAAACATGATCCAACAATCGTTTCCTAGCAAATGGACCATGTTGAAAACATTTGTAGGGTTGGATTTGCAAAAAAAAAAAAAAACAGAAATGCGTAGTTCATGTTCTAATTCTCATGTTCCAGTGGCACACACACATATATAGGGCCACTAATATATTGAAATTCTATGTACTAGTCATTTTCAACACTTGTTTTACAAATCTAACCATGTAGCTGTGTTTGGGAGGGTGGTATGTGTTCTCCCCTGAAGACGACCATTAGCGATGGTGCGTGTTTGGGGGTCCCAATGAGCGCCACGTATATAAGCTCGTGGGTCTTATATCCCCGTGTGTATCGGCATCACTTAGCATCGGAGTCCAGTGCGGTTGCAAAGACTTAAGTACCCTTTCCTGCTATTCTTGCCATGAAACGACGGTTCGAGAAAATAACAAAAATATCCTCCATTAAAAAAAAAGAAAATGATGGTTCGAGAAAAGGACAAAAATGTCCTCCATCCAGAAAGTCGAGGATGATGTTAACTCTTCAAAGTCCAAATGTTCCGTTTTTGCCTTAAGTAGTAAACTTTTGCACCATCTGCTGTAACAGAAGCTCCCTTTGACGATGCAAACTTTGCCACTGGAGTAGCAGCCTTTGCCGTCGTCTCGAGTCGAGGTTCCCGCCTTGGTTTTTAGCTTGTGTTACAACACATTGCTGCCTTCTCGTTCCTGCCTTGTGTTATAAAACATTCTCAGGTTCACGATCGACTGGTTCGCTCATTGGTGGGCATAATAGGGCATTTGTCGGCCATCTTTTTTTTACAGTCTTCTCTTCTTTTTCATTGTCATTAGGCATTATGGAAGAAAGCAATGACACACAAAGATTTCAACAAGTGCCATTAAGGCATCATGAGTACCTTTCCATGTCATCATGATATTGTTGAAGAACGTATGTCGTCGTGAGTGCCATTAAAGCATTGTTTTGCTATTACAGATGGATCTTGTCCTTTCGATGATTGGAAACCTAACGATATATGTAAGACGCTGGGACCTGTTGATAAGAATGCTTGTTTACAGATGCGAGGAAGGGCCTCTACCCCATCTGGTATCCTTTATTTACTCAGTATATGCAATGTATCGCAAATCGCGGTTGTAGTAACAAACTACCGATTTGTGAGATATTGTTTTGTTTGTTAATATCGATTTGTAAGCTATTATGCTAAATTTTTGTATCGATTTATAATATATTTTGCGATATGTATATCGATTTGTAAGATATTATGTATTTTGTAGTATCGATTTGTAAGCTATTATGCTGAATTGTCGTATCAATTTGTAATATATTATGTGATATGTATATCAATTTATAAGATATTATGTGTTTTCTAGTATTGATTTGTAAGATATTTGTAGAAAAACTTTTAAAACATGTGCGTGCAGAAATACATTGTTACGTGCTTGCAGTGGCAATTTTCCTATTCAAATCACTGCTCATTTAGCGATTTCTATTGAAATCGCTTCACAATATCATAGATATAATTAAATCGCTATCGTCAACACACATATACGATAAATCATTTTTTTTATTGGCATGGTAAGTAACAACTCGATGCATAGTATAATCAAATAACAAATCGCCGTTGCTTTTATACTGTGATTCATTCAATCATTTATTTGACTTGCTTAACCTTATCGATATCCGTTGTTATATGCATCTTGAATAAATCATAGTAAACGTATATGCTTGCTAACGTAAATTGATATCTTGTTTATAACAGTGGTGAGCTTATCATCTGGCTGTAATGAAGATGATCTATCTCAATCATTTGAAAGATATGGAGAAGTGAATATCTGTACTAATGACGCACCTGAAGAAGTGAACATGTGCACTAATGATGCACATGATAACAAGGGTGCAGACATTGAATTCACTCTTGACTTGAATGTTCCAGCAGAAGAAATGCAATTTGATAATGAGGTAAACGATCATGACAGTACACTTGATAAAGGTGCAGACACTGGGAATGTACATGATAGTACACCTGACTTTGTTCCCGTAGAAGGGATGCAGTTTAATAATGGGGATGCTACAATGATTATGCCTTAAAATTTGGCTTTAGTGTTAGAAGGTATTCTTGGTCAAAAAATGCACAGGGTGTCGTGGTGAGAAAGACATATGTTTGTTCTAAGAAAGGTTGGAAGAAGTCAAGTGGAAATCCAACAAGAAGCATGCCAGAATCAAGATATGGATGTCCAACGAGAATGGTGTTAAGAAGACTTTTGAATGGGAAATATGTAGTTCGTACTTTAATCAGTGATCATAACCATGATTATCTGCTTCATTTATGACTTCTATGTTAAGGTCACATCGTAAAGTAACTGAAGCGTATGTTGCAATTGCTGAAATAGCTGATAGCGCCGGCATTGCACCAAGGAAGACATACAATTTGTTCACGCACATAGATGGTGGTCGCGAGAATGTGCCATTCACACCTATGGATCTAAGAAACCACTTGAGAAGGAAGAGGACAGATAACATGAAGAATGAAGAAATATGTTCTTTGGTTGATTACTTACAAAAGAAATCAAGCATTGACCCTAGTTTATTTAGTGCAATGCAATTGGATGAAGATGGATATGTTGTGAATATGTTTTGGGCAGATTCAAAGTCAAGAGTAGATTATGAATGCTTCAATGATGTGCTTATTTTTAATATGCTTATGAAGATTAATACTGAACAGTGGCCATTTGCGCAGTTTGTTGGAGTAAACCATCACTCACAGAGTTGTATATTAGGCGACGCTTTTTTGTACGACTAGACCAAGGAAAGCTTTGAGTGGTTGTTCAAAGTATTTATATAGGCAATGAATAGGAAGCAATCTGAAGTTGTACTTACAGATGGTTATCACGCAATTGCAGCTGAAGTGTCTCATGTGTGGCTAGATGCACATCATTGCCTATGTTTGTGGCATATCTTTCAAAATACAACAAAGAACATATGACACATTTAATTAGAAGACAGGGTTTGACAAAAAGTTTACTAGGTGTATACTTGAGAGCGTAGACGAGATCACCTTTATGTCTGATTGAGAGGAAATGATTCAGATATACGACCTTGAAGACTGTCTGTGGTTACAAAATTTATATGCAGAAAAAGAGAAGTGGGCATTGACATATGGAAGACAATACTTTTGTGCAGGTATGATAAGCACATAAAGAGCAAAATCTATGCATGCCAAAATGAAGAAAATTCTATATTCATGTTTAACAATGTTTCGCTTCATGGAACAATATGAATTATTTGTAGACGGTTTTAGACAGAATGAGCAAGAATAAGATGTGAAATGCTTCAATACACACCTTATAACTTTGGGCATGAAAATATTGATGCAACCTGCAAATCTGTATACACTAACTGTATTTGAATAAATTAAGAAAGAGGTTATACAAGTCATAAATTGCAACATAGAAGAACACATGCAAACCGAGAATATGCACAAATACCATATTGTATGGGAGGGAAAAGAGCATCCAAAAAGGCAAGAAGCGCATGTCACGTACAATGTTGACAATGTAACAGTTAAATGCACATGCAAAAAGTATGAATTCAAAGGTATTTTATGTCGTTATGCATTAAAGGCACTTAATGAAGAGAAGATACGAGAAATACCTGAGTTATATTTAATGCGAAGATGGAGGAGACAAGCAAAGATTGAACTGTTGGATACAGATAATGTCAGTCAATCTGGTGTTGATGAAAAGTGCCACACTTTCTCCCGTTACCAAAATCTGTGTAGGTCATTTATGTATGTTGCAGATTTGACTTCGAAAAGTGAAGAAGCCTGTGTATGCATGAGAAAAGCGTCAAAGAAGTTACTTGAAAATGTGCAGTTAATTCACCATCAGTCTGTTGCAGCTCATGAAGACCAGTCGAAGAAAATGGCAGTGAACAACAGAGGTAAAAATCATGCTTCCCTTGACACTTCTGAGAAGTTGCGCTGAAGCGTAAACATCATCTTCAACAAGTCAGAAGTGAACACTGTAGATTATGATAGAAAAATTCACCTAACGAAGGGTATTAAAAGAAAACCTACCTTTGATCGCAATCATCAGAGAACAAAGAGTGGACTAAAATTGGTTCGCAAGAAAAGGTCTAAGAAATAACCAACCTCTAAGCAAAAGCAACCAAGCCCTTCACATGAATAAGTATGTAAGACATTATATTGCTTCCCATGTAAATTGTATTACGTGAAGCAATATCTAACTTTTGTAATTTCCAACATGCAGCAATACCCTACGAATGCAATTTCCAACATGCAGCAATACTCTACAGACGTAATTTCCAATGTTGTAACCTTCAATCCTCCCAACCAGTTTTTTCAGAATGATAGCTTCAATTTTACAAATCTTTTGGTATGTAATCAATGTTGGGAGGATGTTTGCATTTCTTGTGAAACTTAATGTAGTGTCTTATATTGTTTTGTTTCATGATAGGCTCAGATCAATTCAAAAGCGAGTTATGGAACACAAGAATCACGTATGAATTCTGTTTAAGTCCTACCATAAAGTTAGTTGTCATGCCTCTTTGCATGACCCAATTTTCACATTGTCGGATTTGTTAATAGTTTAACAAAATAGGAGGTGAATATGCTTATACACTGGATGGTCTTATTAAGAAAGAATTTTTGGATGAAGCCATTTTTATGAATCATGTGCCACAAAAATAGAATTATATCTTTCACATGTATTAAAAATAGAACTCTATTTAATAATGTATCTTTCACACGTATAAATCCTTGTAATATGTATCATTCACATGTATAAATCATAGTTAGTGAAAATCATGAAAATCAGGTATGAAAATTGGGAATTGTATGTGAACTCAGTGTTTATATAATTAGTGAAAATCGTTTTCTCATCTAGCCTTCACATATATAAATCGTTATATATAAACTGTATCGTCCATATTATATAGGAGGGCCTCTACAACATCCGGTATTGTCTAAGAATAATTCGTTCACAAACAAAGCCACACGATGTACAAACTTAGTAAAGAACAAATCACGAATAATTCAATGATGCAAATCAATTTTGTTCACAAAGACTAACAAAGACATATCGTTGTCGCAGTAACTTCATAAATACAAAACAATTTCCCAGCCCTGGCTAATTAACGGGAATGGTTTACAACCAATGTCATTTATAATCGATAACTTTACAATCAATAACTTTAAAACTACAAATCGATGTCATTTACAACCACAATCATTTACCAAAAAACCTAATCTTTTTTACCTGACCACAATGGTTTGGCTTAGATAAAACATATGACTATCATCATTAACAAAACAAATATCATCACCAGTAGGTAATTAACGAGACGTCTAATTGTATAAAAAAAATAGACATGTCTTTGTTTGTCTATGTGAATGATATAGATATGTAATATTGCGATTTACTCATAACGTTTTGCAACTGTTAATTGGATTTATACTTTACCAAGACTACACATTGTGTCGATGCCTGTACACGTGCACAAAACCCTGCAAAATGTAAAACCCTAATATAGATCTATATATAAAACCCTACCCAACCCAACCCTACCCGACCCGTTGTCCAGGTCTTAAACCCTAATCTATTTAACCTCTCTTCCTCTTTCTTTTCTGCGACAACACAACTTCTTCTTCTTCTTCTTTTTTCTCCTCCGCCTTCTTCTTTACTCTCTTTTTTCTTGTTCTTCCTTGTATTTTTCTTTCTTCTTTGTTCTTCTGTGTTCCTTCAACCTGTACTTGATAGACAGGGGGTGATGCAGATGTCCATCTATTTGATCTATTCCTACTGTGGACCCTACATTGTTCGCAAACCATGCTTCACAATTGAAAAAATATCTGCTTAATCTTCGATATACTTTATAACAAATACATAGGGTGAGCGATCTATCATGCAGCCCCTCGGCTCTTTCAAAGGAATAGTTCCGGACCTTTGAAGCTTATTGTCAAGAGCGCACCAATGCTAGAGTCTCTAAGAATCGGCCTCAGTCCAAGGAAAATGGTGCAGTGGGATGTCATTACTACCGAGCTCATTTGCTTGCAGAGGATGTATCCTCAGCATAGAAAGACACGACGATGAACGATACAAATATTTTGGTGATCTCTTCTATAAAAATTTGAGTCTCTAAAAGATAGATATGCGTTCGACGAAATTGTCCTCCCATAGATATTGTAACTAAATACTAATATTTTTTCTATATGAATTTGGTTGTAAATCATGTAAATCATGTGAATTTGTAGTTACAAAGTTACGGCAAGAACAATATATCTTTGTTTGTATTTGTGAACGAAATCGATTTATATTTAAGAATCTAACTCATTTTGTATCATTGAAGTAAAACCCAAAATCCTTAAACCCTCAACCCCAATCGCTCGTAAAAGCGATTAGGAAATTTTGTTGACATAGACATTGCCCGTAAAAGCAAATTGCAATAGCACGTAGCCTTCATACGTCATTGTGTAAATCATGATGGTACTTATGGTTCACTTAGACAAAGTTCATTGTCTTAAAGACAGACTTCATTGTGTAAAACATAATGGTATAATGATTTACATAATGACGTCTATGTCAGGCACAACTGGATAAAAATCGCTCTATGCATGAGTAAAAATCGTGGTACAAGTGCACTGTCAATGCTTGTGCAACTCGTGATCATTGTTTATGAATGTTTGTGCAAATCGTTTAAGCCTTATATAAATGCTTGTTTGATTTTAATTTACAAAGGCCGATCATTGCAACTATTTGTTCCATGATATTTGTGTGCTACACTGATTAAAATAGATTTATACACTTATAGAAATTCGTGTTAAAGACAACTGTTAATGCTTGTGTAAATCATGATCGCCGTTTATGAATATTTGTGCAAATTGTTTAAGCCTTATAAACGATTGTTCAATTTTAATTTACCAAGGCCGATCATTACAACTATTTGTTCAGTGACATTTGTGTGCTACACTAATTAAAACAAATTTATACACTTATAGAAAGTCACGTTAAAGTGCACTGTCAATGCTTGTGCAAATCGTGATCGCCGTTTATGAATGTTTGTGCAAATCGTTTAAGCCTTATATAAACGCTTGTTCAATTTTAATTTATGAAGGCCGATCATTACAACTATTTATTCAGTGACATTTGTATGCTACACTGATTAAAATAGATTTATAGACGTATAGAAAGTCACGTTAAAGAAAATAGCTCATTTCTACTTTACACAATGCTAATTGCTTTTACGATTTTCAATTACGAAGGCGGAACATAACAATGATTTGCTTTTACTATATAACAGTCCTACTTATTTGTTGTGTTTAGTGAAATTGAAATTTTATTTATTTCAACCTAGAGATATTTACATAATTTGTATACAGAGTCTTATAAAATTTTTTATACAAAATTTGGTTGTACAGTACATAAAATTTGTTAAAAGTCGATGTACATCATATTACTGCTAGGGGGTTGCGTCGTTTGTTGCCTTCTAGGTATTCTTGCCGGCTGAGTTTTTTTCTTTTCTGCAATTAGATACTTTGTCAATTTTCTGCATAGTTCTGTGCGGAATCCAGGCATATCAACCTGCAACAAAAATGTAATGTGACACCAATATATACATTGAGTCTCCAATAATAGAGGGTAATAAACAACATACAACATCGAAATTAGGTTCTCATCCATTGTACATTGCTTCAATATACTTCATTACAAATATGCCACAATCGACGCCATTATTTTGTAAAGGAACATCTTGTGCTGAGCGAAAGATCCACTCACCAATGTCGACACCCAAAGCGTCTTTGACGAATCCCACCTGTGGTTCATGCAGAAGAAAGTAAATTCTTGACCTCCGTACATGATACAATATCCTTATAGATGGAAGCTTATGAAATGCAAAATGTCACAACGTACACCACTGTGTAATTCCAATGAATTGTAGTACCATAGTTGTTTTTCTTTTAAATCCATCACGTATAAGACCCACTGTGCTTCAGTTTGCCAGAGTGTTGGAATCAATATCTGCAAATTGATAGGACAAATCATGTTAAGACTGTTATGCCAAAATTTTGCACAAGAGGTTTGTTCACTTACCTTTTCACTTGACCAAAAGTCTCCTCAATGATCAGCATTACCCCAGTATGGTAGTCCATCTTGAAATCTAATGGAGTATGGCAATCGATGGACAATACTTTGTTGAATGAAACAATGATAATAGTAATGTTAAAACATGAAGCAACAAGAGTAAATAAAAAAACAAAATAAATATAAAATAGAACCAATATACCATAAAATAAGGGCTGATGATGCATCTACTATTGGTTGTTGCGTTGCTTTGAATATACTTGACAAAATCGGATATAGTCTGTTTGCAACAAATATGAACTTGTTAACATATATACGATGACATACGTAAATATATTACTGATAGTGGTTTCATACGTACAAAATTACTGATAGTGTTCCCTTTTGCATATTCGTTTTGCATATGTTCGATGTTATCTTGGAGCTCTTTGCTGAGTTTTTGGGCACCACCTTTTGTGGATGTTCCACTGACATTAACAGAATATTCAAGAAATGATATTGAAATTCTGTTATACAGTACACAACACAAATCACATAAATGCCATAAAAGAGACACATTTTGAAGAAAATTGACACGATATTTAGACAATATACGCCTGAATCACCATCGTTGGTCGTGTAGTTGTCATCTTCTCCTTCCTTATCTCCTTCATTGATAACGATACCCCATTTGCGATGAAGCAAGTTACATGTTCGATTCACGAACACGTCATTTATAAAGGAACCGTCTGTTTGTGTGTTCCTTGTTCACGAAGCAAAGCGAAGCCACACCATCCAGAACTTGTGTGACATGTCATTCATATATAAAGGAAACGTCGTTTCACAGACCACCAGTTTTAAAAAAATAACGCTAGTTTGTAAAAAGTGTGAGCAAATAAATTGTATTGCGCATTAATTAAATTAAAAAATATCATTTCATCTACCTTTTACAAAACTAATCAATGTGATAGGACGTACTGTTACGACAATGAAGCCGTACATGATACTTAAAGTACAAGGTTTTGATGATGAACAAGTGAATCAACTGCATTTCAGCTAAGGCAATGAAGAAAGATGACAAGAATTGAAGAATTCAATGAAGAATCTTTGAAGACTAGTGTGCAAATGTGAAATTCATTAAAAGTCTTAGATTCTTGTAAGAGCCTTACTTAGAGTGCAAATTTCAGTTGTATTTCACCTAAAAAGTCTTTAAAAAAAACTTTTCTAAAAGAACCCTTCATGAAAATCTTTTTAGAAAACTCTTTACTTAATTTTTCATGTTTATTAGTCGACCAATAGACTCACCAAACGACTAATCCTTTCGCGCCAAATTTTCTAAGCAAAATGTCATTTTTGTCAAATTAGTCAACCAAAGGTTTTATTAGTCGACTAGACAGAATGTCTGTTTTCTGGAAACTTTAGCAGCAGTCGACTAATGATTTTATCAGTCGACTGGACAAAACATGTATTTTCAGAAAAATTTAGCAGCAGTCGACTTAAAGATTTTTCAGTCTACTGATATTATTATCAGTCAACTAATTTTTTCTCTAGTCGACTAAGTTTCAAAACTTCAGATTTTCGAACAGCTTGATAAACACATTAGTCGACCGACGATAACTGTCAGTCTACTAATATTTGATTATCAGTCGACTAACTACTGTTGAGTCGGCTAATTTTGCCATTTTTTCTGAAACTTTTAAAAGGCATGTCTTTTCATTTTTCAAACGTTTTGATCATTCAAAATGGACTGTTTTGACACCCTTTCATACTCTCAACATATGGAATCTTTCAATTATAAATATGAGTGCATTCCACACTCAAAAGCAATACAATCCAATCAAATTACATTGAATTACTCTTTGCTTTTCACTCATATTCATTTTCTCACTCACTTGATATTTTTCACTTCAGTTTTTCACTCAAATTCCTTTGAGAGATAATGAATTCATGAGTTGAGTATTTCAACAACCTCAAAATCCAATTGCATCTCATTTGCATTTATAAGAAGGGCTCGTAGGTTGTTTGTAAGTTGTTACTTATTTTATTTTTCTGTATAGGAAAAGGACTCCTTGGTTTAAAGGAGTTGTTTTCTTTCAGTAGGTTTGTTACTGAAAGTGGGACCAGATTTGGTCTGTGTATGATCTTGTAGTTACGCAAGGTTGATAGTGGAAATCTCAAGCTGGTTTTGCTTGGGGACTGGATGTAGGTCAGGAAAGACCGAACCAGGATAAATTCTTGTGTTCTTTGTGTGATTGCTTTGTGAATCTCTCAGTCCGTCAAAATTCCAAAGACGGTATTTAAAAGCACTATTCACCCCCCTCTAGTGCACGTTGCCTCGATCCTATAACACTTTCACGTACCAGTCAAATCATGATAGCACACCTCGTGTGGATTTGTTTTTCAGCCTCTTTTTGGTCTTTTATATATCATTGTGTAAATCATGATAGGAAAATTGTTAACTTATACAAAGCTCATAAAAACAAATCATGATAAAACAAATCATTGCAGTGTTATCGATTTGCAACTATGACTTAAATAAGCAAGAAGTTGTAAATTATGATATGATATATCGTTCACATAGACAAAGCTCGTCACCCTAAACACTAAACCTAAATACCTAAACCCAAAACCCAAAAACCTAAAACACAAAGCTCATCAAATCGCGATATTATATATCGCTATCGTTTGCAAAGACAACGATTGATATATCATTGTCGCGGTAGCTTTTTAAAACCTAAAACACTAAACACTAAACCCTAAACCCTAAACCCTAATCCCAAAAGCCTAGACACTAAATCCTAAACCCCACACCCAAAACCCTACTATCTAAACCGTAAACCCTAAATCCATACTATCTAAACCCTAAACCCTACTATCTAAACCCTAAACCCTAAATCCATACTATCTAAACCGTAAACCCTACACCCTACACCCTACACCATAAACCCTAAACACTAAACCCTAAACCCTACTACCCAAACCTTAAACCATAAACCATAAATCATAAACCCTAATACCTAAACCCTAAACCCAAAACTTAAACCCTACTATCCAAACCCTAATTCTTAAAACCTAAAACCTAAACACTAAACCCTAAACCCTTAATCCTAAACCCTAAACCCTTAATCCTAAACCCTAAACCGCTTATGAAAGTTTTTGCATGAGTACACATCTCTAATCTTTTATAGGATGTTCATTTACGAAGGGCGAACATTACAAGCCTTTGTACACCGTATACATCGCTAATTCCTTTTGTGATTTTCATTCACGGAGGGTGAAAATTACAACGATTTTTGAACAGTACACATCTCTAATCGCTTATAAGATTTTTATTTACAAAAGGTGAACATTACAAGCCTTTGTTCACTGTATACAATGGTAATCTCTTTTGCGATTTTCATTTACGGAGGGTGACCATTATAACGATTTATGAACAATACACATCTCTAATCGCTTATTAGATTTTCATTTACGAAGGGCAAACATTATAAGCCTTTGTTCACTGCATACATCGCTAATCTCTTTTACAATTTTTATTTAGGTAGGGTGAGCATTACAATGATTTCTGAACAGTACACTGTGAACACCCCAAAATTTTCAAAGTTTTGAAAAAATGACCATTTTTGCCCCTAACCTCGTTTTCTGAGAAAATCAAGTCATTTCTTCAGATTCTCTGAATTAAAAATTCATTCAAAATCAACTCCGGATCCGAATCTAGCACTTTAAATCCATATTTCCTCAAAATCCGGATCAAAACCCATTTTCTGAAGAAATTTTCTCAAAATAGTTTTTAATTCTCAGAAAATTTCTCTTTTGTAAATATTTTTTGCAAAAACGCAAAAAAATTAGTTTAATCTTTGGTTTCTCGTAAAACTTTAGGATTTTATTCTAAAAATACAAAAAAACAGAAAGATAACACCAAAAACCAAAAAAAATGGAAAAATTTTGAGAAAAAAATGAATTAGTTTAAACTTTAAAAGTCAAATTTTTGCTAAAAAGCCCTGAGAGCCTCTTTTTGTAAAAACTCAAAAATTAGAGGAGGTCTTATGCGAAATGCTCATTTAGGGTTTTTGAAAACCCTTCGTGAATAAGAAAAGGGGAAAGAGAGCCGCCTCCCTCACTGGGGTATCTCCCCTCTCTCTCCACCGAAACCCTAAAAGCCCTCTTCATCGCCCTTCTCTTTCTCTCTCCTCCATGGTCGATCACCCGGACCCCCCTCTTCATCACCCTTCATCCTCAACTACCTACCCTTCCCGAACCTTCCCTTTCTTTTCTCTTTAAAAGGAGCCCGCAGGAAGCTCCATCCCTTCACCGCTTCTCACCCCCGCACCCTTCTTCATGCATGGTCGTCTTCTACCCCTCCATATTTCCTCTCCTTCACGGGTCCACTATTCACCTCATCTACTTCACCTCGAGCAACATCCCATTTTCCTTAGTTTTCCTTCTGATCGATGGGAAAGCCTTCCTTTCCTCCAGCCTCTACATGAGCAAACTGCAGAGCTGAAGCCAAAGTTTGCCGGCAACCTTCAGAATCCCAGCAGAAGCACACGCCATAGAGAAGGACATACACCGCTTGTGATTGAGGGTCTCTACAACCGAGATAAGTCTTTCTTCCTCCCTTTTTCTTCTTTCTTCTTGAAATATTCCTTTCCTTACAAGTGTTTTCCTCATTTTTTTTATTTACAAGGCATAAGATGGTAGGGTCGATCTACGTATAGCAGCATCGGCCCACCAGTTGCTACAGCAAAGGGGAATCTCCGATTCCGACAGTTTTTTTTTTTTTTTTTAAATCTCTATGTTATGTTCGATTTTTGGTTATATTTTGATGATCAATGTTGTTTGGGTTGCCTTCTCCGATTTCGAATTCCCATTTTTATTGTTCATTGGTTCTGATTTCCAGCTTTACGTTAGTAATCTATTGCATTCTGTAGATAATGTCTATGCTATTTTATCATCAGCCCACCCAGATCAAGCGCAATCTACCCTTGCTTTGGTGATTATCAGCTGATGGATCGTCCCAGAGTAGGGTCTGTAAACCCCTGTTGCTGGGAGGGTTTTGATAAGTAGATTCCCTACGAAGGACTAATGTTAGATCTCGATTTGTTGATCATTTTGAGGCTTAGCCATAATATTTGAAGTTAATCGATTAATGGATTCACTATGTAAATCTTGGGTCTGATGTCTGAAATTTGGTTCATCTGTTCACTACCAATCTGTGAGTTTCCCATTCACTTATCGTGAATACCTACCCCTCGCTAGCAGTATAAAGTCTCGTTTTCTTCATTGTAAAGCTGCATCCTGAGGCTTTTGGTTCTAAAGCAATAGGTGTTCGGGCTCTTGGTCTAGTCAGAAACTTTGTAAATCAAGGTTACTTGGTAGTCCTGAAGGAGGCAGCAATACAACTTGTTGTTGACAATGTTGTGATCGTGATGTATGCTTATAAGGTCCTGCTGAATGCTCCTTGTTGTGGAATGAGTGTCTTCTCCAAGTTGATTGGAAAATTTCCTGCATTGGGTGTTAAAGCATCATTCATAAATGAGGGTGATATATGCCTTTGTGACATGGATTCAACTTACATACCCATTGGCTTTCATTTTGTCTTCTTTGATGATTGCAACTTCTGTGCAGAAATAATCAAGTTATGTAAAAGTTCTGATGATCCCAAGGGCGATCATGTTTCCCCTGCCGAAGATTCTCATAAGTCCATCAAGGACCAGATTGTCCAGGAGGTGTTAGAATAAAGAATTCCAGTGCAATCGCTATCGCTTGCAAATCCCCTGCGAAAATTACAAGGAGATGTTTAGACCTGCTGCAATATGTGAGATGCCTCACAATCAGATTCCTGATTTACTGTAAAATTCGGGGATCTGCTGGATCGAAATCAGTAAGCTTTTCAAGGCTGAGATGTAATCAATCCTCAAACCCCTGGTTTCTGTGTTGAGGAATTTGGCTCCAACCCAGATCATAATCTGTGCATAACAGAACCCCAAATTGACTGGAATTTGGTTGGCCGAGAGCCACATTGTGCTCGGTCTTAGCTTCATGGCTGGTGGAATCGTCCTGTCAGGTGATTGAGAAATCCACTGCACAGTAATGCTCATCATCTCAGTAATCTCTCTTTCATGGCGTAGTCTCTAATATCTTGTGACATCCCATCTATGCATCTTAAAATACAGGTATGTGTGGGTTTCATTTTTTTTGCATTCATAGATCCTTGCAATGTAGCATATATGCCTTATCTCACGACATCCATACACACACATCTGCACCTCATTCTCCTCGTCATGCACTACTTCATCTCAGCACCATTGCCTTTACATTTGTGTTCAGCACATTCATATAAATTACTTCACTTCTGCCCTCTTTGTCCGATGTTTTGCTCTCAAAAGAAGAAGAATCTGCATTAGTTAAAGCTCTTACTGATTTTTCTCGATAAGGCATTAGATGGTAAAAAGATTTCTGAAATTGCCATGATAGAGGTTGGATCCAATGTCATTACCTTTAAATCCATATTAGAGTTGGAATACCACCCAATGTGTGACCAGGACTCTCTATAAAGGTGAGCTCTGTGCTGATTTATATTCCCTCTTAAAATCATATCTCAGCAGGTTGAAATCGGCATGTACCAAACAAGAAGTTGACTCATTGTACATCCAGGTAGCAGAGATGAATTTGTTGCTTAGAATCTTGAATCCCATACCTGAAATTGAAATAATAATCAGTGTGTGATATTAAAGTTTGAAGGATCTGTATTGGCATCGGTTCTAATATAAGCTCTCTCATTTTGCTATGAGTTCTTATTTCTTGCTATCAACATCTATTATGAACTGCTGTGAAAACCACATTCCATTTATTGTAAAGACTTGCCAAATGATCATCATGGACACTAATCTTATTATAGGGTCGGGTTTAAATATTTTATGAGATCAGTCGATAATTTCATTCATAATATCTTGTATGCCAGTTCCTGGGTTGTTTGAAATTCAAGAATCAGATGGGATGAAGTTAACTGACAATAGTGATGGGAGTCATGATGTTTGGTCTGGGTGACAGGGTTGCCCAGATTTGCCTTCTAACATCACTTGGCAATCCTACATGCGCGCATTCATACATCACACTGCTGTTGCTGTTTACCCTGCTGAGCCTCATTTGCGCATTCACTCCTCGGGCATTGAAGTCTGTTTTATTAGCACCTCAGATCCTTTGTTTCATATAAATCAAGCATTATAGTTTTCATCGCCCAGGTACATTTAATTTTATTCATTGATTCACTACGTTTCGTTACCCTCTCATTCTATCTATTCATTTACAACATCACTTTCATCAGATTTACATTTTGCATTTGCATCTCATGTTCTTTTGCATCAATTTCTGTAATAGGTGATACTAATTCCATTTTTCATGCATACTCTGCATTCTAAATTTTACTTAGTGCACATTTGCATCAATATGTCTTTATTGCTATGTCATTCTAGCATCCTTCATATATTACATATACATTTTAATGTTTTCTCATATTTCTTTTCATTTCTTTAACATCAATTGATTTTCCTCTGTGTTGATTTGACATGATATAAAGTTAAGTTATATTCAATCGGGAGATCGTTGAGTTTTAACACCTCGTGAGTTTCTATATCACCCTCATTCCAGCTAGGTAAATACATTCCTATAGATATACATGACTTTAGGTATGCATTTTTCTATTCAATGTAAACATGACATCCAGATTTTGTTTCATATTTTGCAAACTTATTATATACTGACTCTGTTTTGCAGTAATCTCTGGAAGATGTTGGTTACTCTCTTAAATTAAGATTTTATTATTATTATTCCAATGATATAATAAGTTATATCTTACATTTCCTGTGTTAGATAGAATGTATGAGCATTGTAAATACCATGAATTGCTTGTTTTCATGCTTTTACCTTTTCTTTCTCAAATTCTCACAAATGGCTACACGAATGACACGTGCACCATTTCGTAAGAGGTATTTGATACTAAGTTGATGATCCACATCAATGGCCATAGTCAGGGTGTGGACAAAACTTAGCATTTTTATCTTTTACAAAATAACACTGGATCCACATTGGATCCACTTTCAAAATTCATCATATTTCCTTAAATATTTTCTTTCTTTTATCAGAATTTAACTTAGGATTAACTCAAAATATATATCAATGGCCATAGTCAGGGTATATTGAGGGTTAATCTCATTTTAAATTCTATAAAAGCACCAAATGTATTTCATTCTTCACCTGAATTTAAATATATATTATTATATAATACATTCAATGACCATAGTCAATGATGTATTATATCTTCAATCTTATTTTAATTCATTTAAAGAATGGAATAGCTTTTCAAAAATCCCATTTCAAAAATTTAAATTCATTCATCATTTAGGATAGAATTGCATCATATTCCTTTTTCATAAAATCCAAGTAATTCTTTCCTTCATTTCTCAGATCAAATCCTATTTATAAATTCAAATTCAATTCTATTTCTCAAAAGGATTCAAGAATTCAATTTCAAAGTTCCATTTGACTTTGAAACTTCAGAATCATCTTGTATTTCAAGTTCCAAATTCTATCTTAAATTTAAAATCCAATTCAACTTTGAAATTCATCTGCATATTCAAAATTCAAATTCTCAAATCAATTTTGGAAATTCCAAATCCAAAATCGGATCAACTTGGATCTAGTCTTCTAAATACAATTCCACTTTTTTTGGATCTTAGACTTCAGATCCAGTCCCATTTTAGGATCCAAAATTCAATCACATTTTGGATCTCTGACTTCAGATCCAATTCCATCTTTAGGATCCAGAACCCGATTCTATATTTGGATCTCAAACTTCAGATCCATTCCATCTTTAGGATCCAGAACCCAACTCTACATTGGACCTCAGGCCTTAGATTTAAAATCCATTTTTTAAGGGTCCAAAACCCAATTCTACATCAGATCCTAAATCCATTTTGAGATCCAATTTTACTCCCAATTCTAGATTTCAAAATCCAGGTCCATTTCCAGGTTTTATTTGAACTCCCTAAATCCATTTCTATTCTTAAATACCATTTGGTTTTCTCAGATCCATTCTAAAATTCAAAATCAATATCACTTCAAAACTTAATCTTCTTCTCCTAAATCCATGATTAAATTCAAAATCCATTTCTGATTTTGAAATTTTATTTTTCAATCATTCTTTTTCAAAATCAAAACTTATTCTTCCAAATCTGATACACTTCAAAGACTTAGAATTTCTCTGATCTATCTCAAGTTCTAAGTTAGATTCAATCATTTCTTCACTCCTTTATCAACTTTCATCTCAGAATACTTGGAAATTTCTAAATCAATTTTCAAAAGAGCATACATCCTTGCATTGCACAAGCATGATTCTGTGTGCATTTAGAGTTAGGATAAATTCTTAGATTATATTTAGGCAAAGCAAAAGGCATAGATTCGATCTTTGGTTCGATTACCCCTGGTAAAGGCGCCAGGAACGGTCGAACCTCGTACCGACGAGCGAATCCCGTCTCTCCATCTTTTTCCCGCAATATTTTCAAAACGGATGTGAGTTATTTTCTAAATATTTTTCAAATAAAGGTCAAGTGAGACCGCGCAAAATAGTTCATCTTCTCTCTCTTTCTTTCTTTTCTCATCTCTCTTTCTTGTCTCTCTTTTATTTTTCTCCCTTCAAAAAGGAGGAAAATAGAGGTTAGAAAAAGAAAAGAGAAGGAAGAGAGAGAAACCACGAGAGAGGAAAAATTTTGCGATGATCACATACACATCTCTAATTGCTTATAGGATTTTCATTTATGAAGGGTGAACATTACAAGCCTTTGTTCACTGTTGTGATCATTGCAAAATTTTTCCTCTTGGTTCACTCTTTTTCCTTCTCTTTGCCTTTCTAGCCTCTATTCCCTTTTTGAAGGGGAATAAAAAGATAGAAAAGAGGAGAGAAGAGAAAAGAAAAGAAAAGAAAAGAAAAGAAGAGAGAGGAACTCTTTTGCAAAGGTCTCACTTGACCTTAATTTTGAAAAATATTTTGAAATTACTCGCCTCCATTTTAAAAATTTGCGAGAAAAATGGAGAGACGGGATTCGCTCGTCGGTACGAGGTTCGACCGTTCTTGGCGCCTTTACTAGAGGTAATCGAACCAATGATCGAATTTATGTCTTTTTGCTTTGCCTTAATATCATCTAAGAATCTATTCTAAGTCTAAATGCACAAAGAATCATGCTTGTGAAATGCAAATGCAGAAATATATGCTTTTGAGAAAAGAGTTTGGAAATTTAGGATTTTTCAAGTGATTCTAAAATAAATTTGATAATAGAGTGAAGAAATGATTCAAAGGGTTGAAATTGATTTGAAAAAGTTAGATTTTGAATCTAACTCAGAATTTGAAATAGATTTGGAAGGAGAGACTTGAAATTCCAAGTCTTGGAATAATCAGAGTTTGGAAAATAGATTTTGAATTTAAAGAAATAAGGAGAAAAAAGAGATTTTTGGAACTTTGAGATAAAATCTTGAAAAAATGGAATTTCAAAGTCAAAATGGACTTTGAATTTGAATGGATCGATTCTAAAAAAAGAATTCTTAATTTCAGAACCTGAAAAAGGAATTGAATTTGGATTTAAGAAATAGATTTGAAAATAGGAATTGGAAATGGAACTAGATTTGAAATCTGGAATCCCAGATGGAGTTGAATCCAAAATCTGGAATCCTAAATGGAATTGGATCCAGAGTATGGAATCCAAGGTGGAATTGAATCTGAAGTCTGGAATCCTAAATGAAATTGGATCCGAAGTCTGGAATCCTAAATGGAATTGGATTCGAAGTCTGGAATCCAAAATAGAGTTGGATCCAAAGTTTGAAATCCTAAATAGAATTGGATCCGAAGTCTGAAATCCAAAATCTAGAATCCAAGATGGAATTGGATTTAAAATATGGAATCCAAGATGGAATGAAATTTGAAATCTGGAATCCGATATGAAATTAGAAGATGAATCTGAGAATCCAGATAGAATTTGGATTTTGATTCAGGAAATCTAGATAGAACTTGAAGATGGATTTGGATTTGAGAAACCCTGATTGAATTTTGAAGATGAACTTGAATTTAGGGAAAATCAGATTTTGAGATTCAGAATCCATCTCAAAGCCTTGATTTTGGATAAATGAATTAAATTGAGAATCAAGACTCAATCTTTAGATGCAACTTTAGAGATTTTGAAAAATAAAGAATAAACTTGATTTTAAACTTGAATCTTTGAAATCAGGAGATGAATCTTGAAAATTCCAAAGCTTAAATTGAACTTTGAAATTTGATCTGAAATGTTAAATTGAATTCAAAATCAAATCTTGAGAATGGGAATGCATTTGAATTTTCAAAATTGCATTGAACTTTGAATTTAAAATATAGGAGTGAATTCGATTTTTCAAAGTCAAATGAGACTTTGAAATTGAATTTTTGAATTTTAAAGTGAGATGGAAAGATGAATAGAAATTAAAGATTGGTTTGAAAAATGAAGAAGATATTCAAGATCACTTGGATTTTGAAAAAGAAATTTTAAAAATATTATGTAATTCTATCCTAAATGATGAAATGAATTAAAAATTTTGAAATTGGATTTTGGAAAAGCATATTTCAATCTTTAAATGAATTGAAATAAGATTGAAGATATAATACATCCCTGACTATGGTCATTGAATGTATTATATAATAATTATATTTAAATTCGAGTAAAGAATAAAACACATTTTGGTGCATTTATAGAGTTTAAAATGAAATTAACTCTCAATATATCCTGACTATGGCCATTGATATATATCTTGAGGTAATTTTTAGTTAAACTCTAATAAAGGAAGAAAATATTTGAAAATATAATGATTTTTGAAAAAGATCCAGTGTAGATCCAGTATTATTCCATGAAAAATGAGAATCCTAAATTTTGTTCACATCCTGACTATGGCCATTGATGCAAATCGTCAACTTAGGATTTAATCACCTCTTATTAGAATGGTGCACGTGCCATTCGTGTTTCCATCCATGAATTTTGAAAAGAGAAGATGATATGAGAACAAACAATTCTATGAAAATATACATGCTCATACATTCTAATCTAGTGCAAGGAATATACATTCTCATTATATTCTATCTATTACAATTTTGATATTGGGTGAAATATGAAATCCCTAAGCTAAGGAGGAAAAAAAAACAAGCTTTCTATATGATTCTTGCAAAATTGATTTGGTAAGATACAAGCATATAAAGAGATGAAAACTGTCATGTCACAAATGTAAGCACATAGATAATATCCTTAGGCTATTTAGAGAGATGAAGACTAAAATGTGCATGAATTTCCTATGTAAGAGAGTGATATAAAATACTTTAAGTAAAATGTGAACCTAGATGTGCCTATCTAAGATGTCACGCTTTATGCAGGGAAGGAGCTGGGAGGTAAGGTGCATGTAAAAGGAAATGAAATGATGCAAGTTACAGCAGGGTATGCTGTAGATAGTGTTTTAACAGTGGTATGGTAGCAGGTGAGACTGTTGCATATGGTGGAAAGGGGGGTGACAATGAAGTCTTCATAAGGGTGATATTAATGTACCAATGCAGGCACATGATGTGGGTGTATATAAAGCTACAATAGTTCATGGAACTGTTGTGAATATATATGAGGCCACAGTAGTTCATGGAATTATTAAATGGAATTATTAAGGATGCCTAATGAAATTACAGTAATTCGTGAGATTGCTAAGAGTTGGATAATATGCAAAACCAAGGGGAATGATATATAATCCCTATGCTAAAGTGAAACTGTATGTGCATATGAGATTATAAGAAGGAGATACAGACCTTATATTGAAGTAAAATGCATGTGTCAAATGTGATTTGAGAAAAAGACACACAGCCGTAGGCTAATGCAAAGGCAGATATGATAAATGAATTAATGCTAAGATATATATGGGCCTGATCATATACCACTGTGAACTATAATCTTATTTGAGAAATTACCTACCTTTGAGGTAATATGGATGATATTATATAATAACTGGCAGAAGGAAAACTAACACCTGGTTAATTTTGACCTAAGACAAAAGAGGAAGGTGCAAGTGCTGAGCACAGTGTAGTGGAGGTGGAATGATGTGTGATGAAGCCACAGCTGGTGGCAGTGAGATGTTATGATTATTAACAGGCTGAAAGATACAAATTCATAGCATACACAGGGTGATGAAAGACTGAAATAAATTGCTACGCTAGGCAATATTGCAGGACAATATACAGAAAATAACAATGTGCAAATGATGACAGTACGCAGGAAATGGCTGGTAAATGTGGTGTTAAGGGGTGTGAGTATAATAGTAGGGTAAAGTGTTGTGGGTATCAACAGTGCAATCACAACGATGTCTAGACATCGTTGTAGGTGACAGTGTGGACGGGTGTTGCTGTGGCAATGGGTGCTGGTGAATGTGCTTAGGTGATGCTAACATAGGTGGTAGTGTACAACAGTGAAGTCAAGGTAGTAGGTGACAGAGGATGGAGTATGACTATAGAAAGGGTGAAGGTGAATAGTGGGTTTTGCAGGTTATTGTGCAATAGGATATTGTTGGAAGGTGGATGTGATGATTAAGTAAACACTACAACCCATAGGATATTATGCATGCTTAAGGAGCTGTGACTGTGACTAAAAGGTCAACACAGATCACACTCACCTAAGATACCGAGTGATGTGTGGGAAATATAGTGGGTGTTACCAGTTATGTGTTGAACTGGTAATTATGCTAAAATGTTGTGTTGGTAAGTAATGTGCAAATACCACGGGCCGAGCATATACAAAGCGAATTCAAATATAGTGACTACCACTAACAAGTGCATAGGAGGTTGCCCAAATGATCATGAGGCATCTTCATCAGAAAATGCTCTTGACAAAACAATGGAAATTGTAGGTGATATTTATGAAGTCCGAGTTGAATTCTTGATGATGTTCAACTGGCAGCAGGCACTTGTATTGCTGAACTTGAGGGAGCCTTGTGTGTTGCCTCTCTCATGCCCCTCGACTGTAGACCAGAGAGTTTCACAACAACTTGAAATACAGGTGCATTAAAGAAATTCATGGTGAACGGTATTTATCGGCTGTAGGTATCGAAAATCATAGCAGAAAAATATTTGGCATGAAAACACTTGTGAGACATTTGCAAGAGTGAGGAAAAATTATTACAGCAGGAAAAAGAGAATCAGCTCATCTTGTAAAACCCACGTAAATATATATATCGGACCCGAGCCGGGTCGGGTCAGGACCCGACCCGGGCCCGTTATCGGCAGGGTTTTAAAACCCGACACAGAGGGAGGATTTGTTTTAAAACAAATCCTCTCCCCTGTGCACCGCACCTCACCCGCGCCACTCCACCCTCCTCGGCCGGATAAGGAAACCCCTTGAGGGTTTCCCCGATTGTCGCCTCCCCTGAGTCTTTAAGAGAAGGGCATGAGGGGAGGGGAGGCACACCTCCCTTCTCTTCTCCTCCTCCTCTCCTCCCGACACTGCTGCCTCTCTCAAATCGCCGCCACCGACGACCTCGCAAGGGAGCCGACAGCGACGACGGCGCCCCCTTCCAGGTACGCCCTCTATATCCTCGGCCTTCTCCTCCCCCTCCTGATCCTCTTCCCGCTCCCTCTGCATCTATCGGAGGCCCGACAGGTGGCCTACAGGGCCTCTGTCGTCTCCCCCTCTCTCTTGAAGTTGCCAGAGAGCCGGCAGGGGGCCAGTCACCCATGCAGCACCCCCCTCCTTTTTTTTCTCCTGAAGGGTGGCAGGGGATCGACACCCCCCCTGTCGCACCTTCCCTCTTGTTTCGCCGTTGTTCCGTCAGGCAGGGGCCGGACCCCACTGCCATTATTTCGTTTCGTCAGGCAGGGGCCGAGGCCCCTGCCAGTTTCTGTTTTGTCTGGCAGGGACTGAAGCCCCTGCCATTCATTGTTTTGCAGAGGCCGAGGCCCCTGTCGTCCAGTATTGTCAGGCAGGGACCCAAGTCCCTGCCATTTATTGTTTTCGTGAGGCAGGGGCCGAGGCCCCCGCCATTGGCTATTTTGTCAGGTAGGGGCCAAGGCCCCTACCATTTATTTATTTCGTTAGGCAGGGGCCGAGACCCCTGCCGTTTGATGTTTTGGCAGGCAGGGGCCGAGACCCCTACCATTTGATGTTTTGGCAGGCAAGGGCCGAGACCCCTGCCGTTTGATGTTTTGGCAGGCAGAGGCCGAGACCCCTGCCGTTTGTTGTTTTGGCAGGCAGGGGTCGAGACCCCTGTCGTTCGTTGATTTGGCCAGCAGGGGCCGAGGCCCCTGCCATTCACTACTTTGTCTGGCGAAGGCTGAGGCCCCTGCCATCCGCTGTCCTGTCAGACAGGGGCCGAGGCCTCTGTCATTCATTGTTTGATCAGTCAGGGGCCGATACCCCTACCACTCTTTTGATTCCACCGACAGGGCAGGTCTTACCACTGCCCTTCTGTTCTTTTTGTCAACTACGTCATTATAACTCTCACACTCTTGCAGATTTACGCAATAGGTCCCGTTTGTGCTCCGCGGCCGGACCTACGTATTATCCTCACGCATAGGCGTACGCAGCTACAAAACATTCTGAGGTAGGGTAAAGTCGCACAAAGGGCAATAAATGAACCTATTTAAGTTGAAATAATTAAGATGCCCGTGCTAGACATGCTTAAAGTTATATTGCTTCTGCATTGCGTATTTTCTTGTTTGCATGCTCATGGGTCGAGGTACAATTTCATTCTTCGATCATTATTTTGCATAGTTGCTTATGAGTTTTAGGTGTGGTTTCGTACTTTGTGCAATACCTATGCTCTTGTTTGCTTGCATACGATTTTCCCTGCTCATTTCCTTTGAGTGAGTTACGACTTCGTGTCTCATGTATTACTTATGACCTTATGTGTTTGCCTATCTAAGTGGCCAAGGTATGGTTTTGGTACCTCGTGTATTACTTATGTGCTTTTCCCTCGATGTGCGGCATTGCAAGTCGAGAGTTGCTTGTTGTCATGCTATAACCTGCATATGCTCACATTCATGATAAATATGTACTTACATAAATGTAGTCTTATGCCTATCCTGATATCACTTGTTTTCAAAACACTAGAAGTTGTGTTTGCGCATTGCAGTTCTTTAAAAGCGAGTTTCCTTCTGCCAACTCAGTGCTCTTCAAATTGCACAGCTTTTGTAAAGTTAAGTTTTAAGTCTCGCAGAATTGCGAAGTCACATTTGGGCCCTCCCAAGTCCACACACTTGGGAGAAATGTTTTATAACCTTGATTCAAGTTGCAGCTTAATTTAAATAACCCTGATTGGGGGCAGGAGCCTGTGATCGAGTGAGGTTCTGTTGAAGGACCCATTCTTCATTTATTAAACTTAGTGTCGCGTGTCGTACGAATCATGTCGATATTAATATAAATTTTGGATGCAAGATTGATAGTGATGTGCCTTGTGTGAATGACTCAATGTGGCATTGTGGCTTTTAAGGATGAATCGTGCCAAATGAGCACTCCTATATTCTTTTGATCGTTATGAAGTTGTGTGTTGGGTGTTCCTTTTGAGAAGCCTACACACACCCCTTTTTGGTGTAGCGTACTTTTAGTCATGCACGACGTGTTAAATACTTTGTTGATCGGACGAGAGATCCGAGACGACCTCATATCATGAAATATGCAAAATATTGTTGAAATGAATTCAAGACTTATCTTGCCAAATTGTGTTGTGTTACTTCTTATGCATATAATATCTGTTGGGGTTTCTTTGGTGAAACCATATCCCTTTTATCGTAGTCGTACTTTTGACAAGTACGTCTGTACTTTTTGATAAGTACGTCTTCTTACGTTGCGATGATTGGATGAGTAGGTTGTGGCAACCTTGATGAGTGCAAATAACAAAATGCTGAGATCACCTAAATAAGTGATGATTTCCGCCTTCACCGGCAAGATACTTAAGTTGGGTCGAAAGACCAGAGTATGTAGAATAAGTCTTCAGTTAACTACCCCTGATATACTCATTCGAACCGCTGACTCCTGTCAGGAGAGAGGATGGGAAGGTACAAAAACTTCGATGGACAAGCCATTAATGACAGTTACGAGCAAAAGACTCGGCTTCCTCAATCATCGAAGTTGGGGGAAGGAGACTACCATAATTATCCTAGGTGGTAACTCTCCATGTTTGGGATGCATCCATTGTTTATGCTGCTTTGGGGATTTCTCTTTTGGTCACTGACCGTCCCCTTAGGTGCGAACTCAGTCAGCTATCCGAGTTATCTTAAAATACATAGCATAATAAACCCTCGGATCAGTCTAGGTTGTTTCTAGAGTCGTGCCTTGTGCGTACCCACTTGGCCAGTTAATATCAAAACATAATTTAAATCCGATCACACAATTTGTTAAGTTATGCACGTATGAAAGCTATAGCATGCAACGGGTTTCAATACTTATGGATTTGTGTGTGTGGTTGATGTAGCATCGTGTTTTGCTTGCTTATGCAATGCTTTGCTTATAATAATTAGCCTACTTGTGCCAGTGAAATGCTTGTAATAGTTTTAGCATTTTTCTCATGATAGTTGCTCCATGAATCTGTTGAAATTAAATTGCTACATAATTGCCTGAATACTTGACATATTAAATTATTTTGCTTAACTATGTTCTATATCGTCCTGTATGTGCACCTACCAGTTTTTAGTGGAACTGACCCATTTTATGGGCAGGTGATGTATAGGTGATACACTCTGCGATTGCGCGATGAGATCAAGATAGAGCTCTTTCCCTGACGTTTCGCTCCTGAGGACATGCTGGTAAATTTGATATAAAGTGTATTTCAAAAATTCTCTTTTAATTAAACCTTGAGTTACTAAAACTGTTTTAGTAAACTTCTTTTTGGTTTCAATAAATATAATGAGTTGCAAAATCCCATGAACAAATTCTCAATTATTGAAACTGCATTTCAAAACCATTTGATTTCAAGGTTTGTGTGAGATTTGACAGAGGAAAGTTTACGCTGTAATGCGCTCAAGGTCCATTGACTTGTGGTTTTAAAAATATCATTTTTCGCTGAAATACTATTTAAACTTTGATAATCGTATGATTTCAAACCTTTCTAAACTATTCTAAAAGTTAAAAGTTCTGGATTTTTGGGGCGTTACACATCTTCTGGACCAAGATCCAAAAGAAAAAAACAATCAGCAAATCCAGACTATTGCTTTCACCCAATGCCCTCAATAGGCAGATTATGAGAATGATTCTTACCTTCAGGCATTCGGGGCAATGTTTTCAAGAAAAATTTGGAGCTTTTTTGCACTGTGCTTACTATATTTTCATGAACCCCTTTTGCTGCTTCCTGTATGTCGGTGTTATCCTTTAGAACAGGAACAAGGTGCTGGAACCAATTAGCCTGCATTACAATCCTCAAACCAACACAAAATTCAGAAATAAGGTTCTGCAAAATAGCCAAACATGGCTTTGTAATGGCAAGGTCTTCAGAAATGCTGTATGCTTGTAAGGCTTTGGACATATTGTGACCAACAAAATCTCCAGCAAAAGGAGAGTACCAAACTCTCCAGCAATGCACAAGATCTCAATTTCAATTTCTAACAGCTCATGCTCATGACTAAGAAGGCCAGATAACCATTGTTTTGTCTTGATCTATCATACTTGGCGCACAAAGCATCCTCCAAGAGATGTCAAAATATACCCTCAGGATTTTCCACAACATAGGGTTTAAGTGGAAAATTGGATCCAACGAGATGCAATGATCCCACCACAACCAATGTGAGATGAAATGAAAGATGGTTGCAGGGTAGATCCAATCTCATGTTGAATTAGATTGGATGCTTCTTTATTGCTTAGGTGATGTAGGAAATCAACATGATAAAAGTACAAAAAGAGAAAAAAAAGAAAAAGAAGAAGAAGAAGAATGTAGCGCATGACCCTTTTAGATGCACAGTAGATGCTACATAAATTAATGAAGGACGTATGCTAATGTATATAAATAGACAAAATGCATGATAAACAATAACCAATGCGGAAGATCAAAATAAAACTAGCAAATACAGGGATAATGTTGAGATTGCATACAGACTAATAGGGGAAAATATTGATTCCATGAAATTGAAACTAGTACAATAGATGGATCAACGATTAAGCAGATCAATGCACGAAATCAAACGCCTAAATGATGAATTAAAAACGAAATGCAGATTAAAAGAGAGGCATCATGAGATACTGAAGATGAAATTCCTTATAAACTTATCTATGATGCAGGACTTAATATACAGAAGAATGGGAAACAAAGACATACAAATACATGTAACAGCATAAAAAAAAGCTAGTGAACCATAATGACATGGATGATAATGGTGAAATAATAATAAAAAAAATAGAAGAAAATATGTGGGAATACACGTATTCCATTTCTATTGCACAGGTATGAACTGACGTTGCTACAAGCAACTCAATATCACAGGGAGTGCCTTAATCGAGACAATGAACCAAGAAATTTTTCAAAGAAAAATCCGAAATGATAGAGAGAAGAGGAGATAGTTACCACCTTCCTGCTACAGGTATGATCTGTCTCTTTCAGTTGGTTGGGGGAAGCAATCCGAAATGAAGAGGGATGAGAGGGAGAGGGAGAAGATCGGGAAGAAGAGGATCTCTGGAGGAAACGTGAAGGGGGACTTCAGAGAAGGAGAAGGACGTGGTGAGGTGAGAATAGATGCCCTTGCTTCCCCACCTTGCGCCCCTTTTATAGAGAGGGGATGAAGGCTCTGGAACGGGGCGGATGCAGTTGGAGATGAACGGAAGCGGTAGAAGAAGGTGTGATGGATCGTTGATGGGTTCAGATGCAGATGAAGATGAGGGAAACGATTGGGGATCAAGGGTCTATGAGGAGAGCTTTCGAGATCAGTTGATCGCCTCCCTCAATCGAACCTCCCCTCGGCGCTGCCTGCCGTTTGATGCAGAAAACTCTAACCCTAGCCGATCCAGAGAAAGATAGATAGATAGAGAGAGAGAGGGCTTCTGCGGGTTTTGCCACGGAAGGCTTTTCCCAAAATTTTCAATAAAAGGGGTCTTTTTAAAAAAAAAAAATCTCAAAAGGGGTTTTTAAAACCATTTTTTTTGTAATTTTCTTTGCTATTTTGATTTTTTTGTTCATTTTCTCTATATTTTTTATTATTATTATTTTGTTTTTGTGTTTTTGAAATAAAATTCTAAAACTAAGGATTTTTAAACTATTTTTATAAAATTTACAAATATTTACAAAAGAAGGGTTTTCTGAGAATTCGGGTTTGAATTTTGAAAAATTTCTTCAGAAAACAGGTTTTGATCCAGAATTTGAGGAGATATTCGAGTTTTGGACCTCAAATTGAGAAATATAAGACAGTGGATCCAAACGGATACTGGATCGACTGTCTGAGCCTTTTAAAATATATTTTTGGCATTTTAGTAAATTTTGATCAAATTTTGGATAACGAGGCTCAGATTTGGATTTTAACACTGGATCCAAATCCAAAATTGAGTCAGATAGAGAAAATTGGATTTAATTCAAGTAAATTTGAGAGATAACTGGAATTTTTATTTAAAATTGACTCAGTTTACTCACAAAATGGGGCTAGGGGTAAAAAGGGAATATTTATAAAATTTTGAAAATTTTGGGGTGTTCACAACTGTACACAACGGTAATCCCTTTTGCGATTTTCATTTACGCTGGGTGACCATTACAACGATTTATAAACAATACACATATCTAATCGCTTATTAAATTTTCATTTAAGAAGGACGAACATTACAAGTCTTTGTTCACCGCATACAACGCTAATTCCTTTTGCAATTTTCATTTACGGAGGGTGAGCATTACAATGATTTCTGAACAGTACACATCTCTAATCGCTTATTGGATTTTCATATACGAAGGGCGAACATTACAAGCCTTTGTTCACTGTACACAACGGTAATCCCTTTTGCGATTTTTATTTACATAGGGTGAGCATTACAACGATTTTCAAATAGTACACATCTCTAATCACTCATAGGATTTTCATTTAAGAAGGACGAACATTACAAGTCTTTGTTCACCGCATACAATGCTAATCCCTTTTGCGATTTTCATTTACGGAGGGTGAGCATTACAACGATTTCTGAACCGTACACATCTCTAATTGCTTATTGGATTTTCATTTACGAAGGGCGAACATTACAAGCCTTTGTTCATTGTACATAACGGTAATCCCTTTTGCGATTTTCATTTACGGAGGATGAGCATTACAACGATTTATGAACAATACACATCTCTAATTGCTTATTGGATTTTCATTTATGAAGGGCGAACATTACAAGCCTTTGTTCACCACATACATCGCTAATCCCTTTTGCGATTTTCATTTCCGGAGGGTGAGCATTACAATGATTTCTTAACTATACACATCTTTAATCGCTTATTGGATTTTTATTTACGAAGGGCGAACATTACAAGCCTTTGTTCACTGTACACAACGGTAATCCCTTTTGCGATTTTTATTTACATGGGGTGAGCATTACAACAATTTCTGAACAGTACACATCTCTAATCGCTTATAGGAAGTTCATTTAGGAAGAGCGAACATTACAAGGCTTTGTTCGCTGTACACAACGGTAATCACTTTACGATTTTCATTTACAGAGGGTGAGTATTACAACGATTTCTGAACAGTACACATCTCTAATCGCTTATAGGATTTTCATTTACGAAGGACGAACATTACAAGCCTTTATTCCCTGTACACAACAATAATCACTTTACGATTTTCATTTACGGAGGGTGAGCATTACAATGATTTCTGAATAGTACACATCTCTAATCGCTTATAGGATTTTCATTTATGAATGACAAACATTACAAGCCTTTGTTCACTATACACAATGGTAATCTCTTTTGCGATTTTCATTTACGAAAGGGTGAGCATTACAACGATTTTTGAACAGTACACATCTCTAATCACTTATAGGATTTTTATTTATGAAGGGCGAACATTACAAGCCTTTGTTCACTATACACAATGGTAATCTCTTTTGCGATTTTTATTTACGAAGGATGACCATTACAATGATTTATGAACATTACACATCTCTAATCGCTTATTGGATTTTCATTTACGAAGGGTGAACATTATAAGACTTTGTTCACCTTATACATCGCTAATCCCTTTTGCGATTTTCATTTATGGAGGGTAAGCATTACAACGATTTTTGAATAGTACCCATCTCTAATCGCTTATAGGATTTTCATTTACGAAGGGCGAACATTTACGAGAGAGAAAATTACAATGATTTGTTCACATAGAGAAACTTCACAAAAAGCAAATCACGATAGGACAAATACTATTTGCAAAATGATGTCTATGTCGGGGCCAACATACGCATGGTATAATGAGGCATAATGCTTTCTTCTTTTAGAAACCACACTAATGGCCTGAAAAACTTAAGATTTCTCAAATTGTAAGTAGAGATACATGTACAGAGAGTAGTCGTCTATAGAGGTGACAAATAATAGTCCAACTTATTCACGTGTTTAGTAAAATTGAAATTTTATTTTAACCCAGAAATATTTACATACTTTGTATACAATCTTACAAAATTTGTATACAAAATTTGGTATACAAAGTCTACAAAATCTGTTAGAAATCTTTGTAGATCATATTAATCTTGGGGGGGGGGGGGGGGTTCACGTCGTTCATTGCCTTGTAAGTACTCTTGCCGGCTGATTCTTTTTCCTTTCCGCATTTAAAAACTCAGTCAATTTTTGACATAGTTCGGTGCAGAATCCTGGTATATCATCCTGCAACAAAAATGTAATGTGACACCAATATATAAATTGAGTCCCCAATAACAAAGGATAATAAAGAGCATACAACGTTGAAATTAGGTTCTCGTCCATTATATATTACTTCAATATACTTCATTATGAATACGCCATAATCGATGCCATTACTTTGTAAAAGAGCATGGTCTACACAGAGCAAGCTCCACTCGCCAATGTCGACACCCAAAACATCTTTTAGGAATCCCACATGTGGTTAATGCAGAATATAGTAAAATCTGGGTCACCATAAAAGATACGATACACTTATAGACAAAAACTTACCAAATGCATAACGTCACGTTGTACACCAGTGTGAAAGTCCAATGAGTTGTAGCACCATAGTTGTTTTTCTCGTAAATCCATCATGTATAACACCCGATGCTCAGCAGTTTGCCAGAGTATAGGAATCAATATCTGCGAATCGATACAATATATTAGAAATAGATAGACAAATCATGTTAGGAATGTTAGGCCTAAACCTTAGATAAGAGGTTTGTTCACTTACCTTTTCACTTGACCAAAAGTCTCTGCAGTGATCGTCGTTACCCCAGCATGGTAGTGCATCTTGAAATCCAATGGTGTATGGCTTTCGACAAACGTAAGTCTGTTGAACTAAAGAGTGATAATAGTAATGTTAAAATATGAAGCAACAAGAGTAAATCGTAAAAGAAAATAAACAAATAAAGTACCGATATACCATGAAATAAGGGGTGACGATGCATCTAGTATTGCTTGTTGCGTTGCTTGTAATATACATGACAAAATCAGATATAGCCTTTTTGCAATATAAAGGACACATCATTTTACCTACTTCCCATTTTCAAAAACCATATGCAAATTAATTGCATTGCGCATTAATTAAATGAAAAAACATCGTTTCATCTGACTTTTACAAAACTAGTCAACACGATATGACGTATCGGTCTAAACATCATGTCGATTTATTTATTGTTTTCTTTTCTGCCATTTATGAATCAGTCATTATGTAAATTGCGATAGGATATATCGTTCACATTGACAAAGCTCGTAACAACAAATCACAATAGGAAAAATATTGTTAAATTATGAAACTTAAAGTATTGTGGTTGTAAGTCGATTTGTATTTATTAAGTTACCTAGATTTGTATTTATTAAATGACCTAGATTTATAGTCTGAACAACGTCTCGATTTGTACGATGGGTTTAGCTGAGGGAGTGACCAGACCCCACCCGTTGTCCAAGTCTAAAACCCTAATCTATTTAACCTCTCTTCCTCTTTCTTTTCTTCGGCAGAGCAACTTCTTCTTATTCTTTTTTCTCTTACACCTTCGTCTTCTTCTTATTTTCCTTCTTCTTCCTTATATTTTTCTTTCTTCTTTGTTCTTCTGTGTTCCTTCTACCTTTGCTTGATGGATGGTGTTTGATGCTGATACTGTAGTTGTTTCATGCCATGCAGAAAGATCTGTATAATCTTTGATGATGATTATAGTGGTTATCTTTTGTGGATACATCGATATATTCATGACACATATGACTCTGGCGTATTTATCATGAAGTATATCAAAGCTTACACAAAATATAATGACCATAATCATCCTCAATCTTTGTCACCATATTGGAGCACGCACATATATTCTGCATGATAGACAGGTGGGTGCTGATGACAATCTATTTGATCTATTCCTACTATCAGACTCTCAATCGTTCGCAAACCATACTTTTCAGCTGGAAAAATATCTGCCTAATCTTCGATATACTTCATGACAAATATACTAGTCGTGCGGGCTGCATCTTCTCTGCCTGTTGGGATCCATAGCTTTATCTGCTGCTAATATACATTGTGACAAAAAACTTGTAAACAGATAAGGACCCCCATTGGTAGATAGATTTGCCTTCAATCGTTTCTAGTGACTACCGAAGGCCACTTAGTAAACTGAAAGTGCTGATGCTGATGCTGATGATGATGTTGATGATGTCTGTTTCGAAGCACTTCACTATTTGGACGTGGGTTGATGCTGCTGATGATGTCTGTTTTCTTTGATGCTAATGATGGTCATGTATTGTATCTAAGCCAAACCATTGGTCATGATGTATTGTAACTAAATACTCCTGTAAATGAATATGGTTGTAATATATTGTTAAAAATATTTATAATAACGAGTGCTAAATATCTTATGACTAGTACTAAGAATGCCAACGATTACAATGATGTACACTAATGAAAGTTAAATGCTAAAGTGCTAACGATTTATACTAAGTAATATAAATTCCTGCAACGATCATTACTTATGAATGCAAACGATTACAACAATTTACAGTACTAAAAGTTAAATGCTAAAGCCATAACGATATGTACTAAGGAATACAAAATTCTGCAGAGATCATTACTTAAGAATGCAAACGATTACTACAATTTACAATAATGAAAGTTAAATGCTTAAGCGATAATGATTTATACTAAGGAATACAAAATCCTGCAACGATCATTACTTATGAATGCAAACAATTACAACGATTTACAGTACTGAAAGTTGAATGCTAAATCCATAACAATATGTACTAAGGAATATAAAATCCTGTAAAGATCATTACTTAAGAAGGCAAACGATTACTATGATTTACAATACTGAAAGTTAAATGCGTAAGCGATAACGATTTGTACTAAGGAATACAAAATCTTACAACGATCATTACTTAAGAATGAAAACGATTACAATGATTTACAGTATTGAAAGATAAATGCTAAAGAGATAACAATTTGTACTAACGAAGACAAAATCCTGCAGTGATGATTACTTAAGAATGCTAAATATTTCAATGATTTATACTACTGAATAATAAATGATGAAATGATTGTAAACGATTTAAAACCATTTACCTTATTTAATTGTATACCATCTAAAATGAACTTAGCATTATCTTGCTTTACATTAATTCTAGACCACCAGCCGATCTTTAGGAAAACCACAAATCGCAGGGCAACACTAAGGCCGCAATGCCACAATATACTCTAAATATTGTCCTTCAACAATTTTTTCTTTCTACTTTTTGATTTTTATCAGTCATTGTGTAATTCATGATAAGACAAATCGTTGTACATGTATTGTATCTGAATCATTATACCAGATATTGTCCCAGAGCGATATACATAATGACGTCTGTATCAGTCAAGTTAACTTGATTTGTTCTTTACTAAGTCTAAACATCGTGTCGATTTGCTTATTATTTCTTGTCTGCCATTTTCGAATGTCATTGTGTAAATCGCAATGGAACATATCGTTCCCTAGGACAAAGCTCATGAAGAAAAATTGCAATAGGATATTCAAACAGATTTAACTCCATTATTTGATTTGTTTAGGTGGAATGGCTTTACAGATCGTGATAGAACACCTTCTATAAAAAACAAATCGCGATATCTTATATACAATTGATTGCAAGCCAATCGCGATTTCTTATAAAAAATAAATGTGATCACTTTTATTTATGAAGGTCGAACATTACAATGATCTTTTCAGTGACACTTATGTGTTACAATTATTAAAAAAAAATTAAACAATTAAAAAATGTCACGTTATAAAAAATAATTATAGAATTACAACGGGATAAAAAGAATCACTATCGTTTATTTAGTGACACTTGACGACTCATATAGACTATGACATACAAATCGTCTCTTTCTTTTTCTTGGTGGACTCTCTATCCTCGATGGCCTCTTGGTTTCATCGATCTTATTATAAACATTGGTTATTATCTCTACCAGTGACTACATTTGTCTCCCCAAATTGCTCATCTCCTTTTGTAAGTCCTTATTCTCCCTCTCCAACATCTCGAAGCTTATCCCAGAGACTACGTTCTCTTTTGTGACCTGTGTCCGCTCCTCATCGTGTACTGTTATTGAGGTAATTGTTATTGTAGTCGGAGAGAGATGATGAACGTATTTTCTATGTTGGGATGCGATATGATGGGGGACAGGAGGGAGGCATGGGTTCCCAATATTCTCAATCTCCAGATTTTGACGCATGGGTTCCTAATATTTTTGGAAATAGTTGGGATCATACTGTCGTTCTTTATAATCATATGCTATGGCATGGACACCTCCTTTGTTCCAGCTATCCAATTGTTCCCTATAGCATTCGTGCCAATTCACGTTTCTGGCCCCACTACTATTCATCTTCCTTCTGACTTTCACATGCTTCTTTGGGATAGACTGTCCCAAGCTAGATTATAGGGAAACTCGACTACCATGCTTCAACTCAGCTTCATAATTGCTAAACAACCAAATATTGTGGTCAGACAATCTCGCACCCTCAACAACAAGCTCTTAGTTCTCGTCCTCCCCATCTCCATATGGTCTTCACACAACCTGTACATTGGAGATTATGGTTTAGGTATAAATGATTGTTCATGCTAATGAATGCTAAATATTAAAATTATTTATAATAACGAGTGCTGAATATATTACAATGATTGTTACTAAGAATGCAAATGATTACTATGATTTACAGTACTAAAAGATAAATACTAAAGCGATAACGATTTGTACTAACAAAGACAAATTCCTGCAACGCTGATTACTTAAGAATGCTAAACATTTCAATGATTTATACTACTGAATGATAAATGCTGAATCAATTGCAAACGATTTTAGACCATTTACCTCATTTAGTTGCAGACCATCTAAAATAAACTTAGCATTATCCTCCTTAACATTTATTCTAGCCCATCGACCGATCTTTGGAAAACCACAAATCGCAGGGCCATACTGAGGACGCAACATGACAATATGCTCCAACGCCCAAGCCTACAAAAATAATATATTAATAAGACTACAACCTTCAACGAGCTTAGTCTACAAGTATTAAATATGTAATAAATAAATACCTAAACAAATAGCCAAAACCCCTCAACGATTTTCATACCCTTACTCGCACTGTAAAGTTGACTATACAAGTGTGCGAGCATAGCAACACCCTATGCATAGTTGTCAACTTCATCTAAGTCTTCCAGGAACGGCAGCCACAAGTAACTTATTCTCGAACCAGAATAATCAAAAAATAAAGTAAGACCAAAAAAATAAAGAAGAAGGCCGCACAACTCTTGGTCAGCTCTATCAGATGCAGATATAGCGGACCAACTTTCCTATTTATTACGGAAAGAAGAAACTTTCATTGATGTGAAATTGCTTCCACCAGAAATACATTGACTTCAGTCATCCATCGACATTCCTAGAAGAATCGTGCACTTTTCCCTTGCGTTATAGTTTGAATCCCATAATAGGACAACACTGCCATGGCACTTAAGGCCAATAATCTGTGCCACATCTTCTAGAGTCATGGTGATCTCAAAAGAATCAAACTGAAATGTGTTCGTCTGATGATTCCACTTATTTACCAGGTGGGTCATGGTGTTCCAGCATGTTTCAAAATAATGCTGGTCCAGAAGGCCGTCGAAGTGCATATTTCGTAATCGATCATTCTAATATTCACTCAGTTGTCCATACCATAACAGAACTACAGACCACTGACACCGCCCTCTGAGCTTTTCACCTGGTGCTCTACTTCTCTTCTGACCTCCTTGTAATATAAAATAACATATTATTCGTATTAATTGTAAATTAGTCTCATTTGTACTTCTACACCTCGCTATAGACATTAATCACTATAAATAATAATCATTGCACACACACTATCACAGTAATCGCTAACACAATAATCGCTATACATAATAATCATTATACATAATAATCAATATCACAATAATCACTATACATAATAGTACCTATCACAGTAAATCGTTCACAGTAATCACTATCACAGTAATCGCTATACATTAATCGCTATACATAGTAATCGCTATCACAATAATACCTATCACAGTAAACCGTGACAGACAAGATCAATTTACGTACCTTAGTCACAATTTTTTCCTCTTCATCCCCTCCCTCCATCCTCTGCCTTTCTTGTTGCTTCGCTACCTCCCACTGCTTTTCTACTTCTTCCGTCCTTCTCTCCATCACCTCCTGTGATCATCGCAAAATTTTTCCTCTCTTGGTATTTCTCTTTCTTCCTTCTCTTTTCCTTTCCAACCTTTATTTCCTCCTTTTTGAAGGGAGAAAATAAAAGACAGAAAAGAAGAGAAAAGAGAAAAGAAAAGAAAAAGGAGAGAAAGATGAACTCTTTTGCGGGGTCTCACTTTACCTTAATTTGAAAATATTTGAGAAAATAACTCACCTTCGTTTTGAAATGTTTGTGGGAAAATGGAGAGACGGGATCCGCTCGTCGGTACGAGGTTCGACCGTTCCTGGCGACTTTATCAGGGGTAATCGAACCAAGGGTCGAATTCATGCCTTTTGCTTTGCTAAAACATTATCTAAGAATTTATTCTAAGTCTAAATGCACAAAGAATCATGCTTGTGCAATGCAAGGATATATGCTCTTTTAAAAAATGATTTGGAAATCACCAAGTGTTTTCTGAGATGAATTTAATGAAGAAATGGTTTATTTAGAACTTTAAGATTTAAAGCTCTAAGTTGTTGGAATAACCAGAGCTTTGGGAAAATGACTCTGGACTTTGAGAGGAATGGTTTTTGAAGTTGAAATAAGAGGAGAAGAAAGGAAAATTCGAAGTCATAAATGGACTTTGAATTAGGATTTTGAATCAGGATAGAGATAAAATTTGGAATGTAATTTGAATTTCAATTGTAAAGCTTGAAATTAAAATAAGATTTGAGAAATCAAAATAGAATTGAGGGATAGAATTGGTTTTTGGATTCAAGGTAAACTTGGAATGGAATTCAGATTCAGAGATAGAATTTTGATTTGAAATTTGGAGTTCAGAATGGAATTTGAATCAAAAGTTTGGATTCTAAATAGAGTTGAAATTTCAAGATGAGATTTGAATTCTGGATTTGGGATCCTAATTGGATCTGAAATCTGAGATCCAATGTGGAATTGAATGCTGGATCTTAAAATGGAGTTGGATCTGAAGTTTGAGATCCAAGGTAGAATTGGATTCTGGATCCTAAGAGGGATTTTGGATCCTAAAATGGTTTTTTGAATCTGAATCTGAGATCCAAGATGGAATTGGGTTCTGAATCCTAAAATGGGTTTTGGATATGAAGTCTGAGATCCAAGATGAAGTTGAATTTTGGATCTAGGATCCTAAAATAGAAATTGGATCTGAAGTCTGAGATCCAAAATGGAATTTGGGTTCTAGATCCTAAAATGGATTTTGGATCTGGAGTCTGAGATCCAACAATGGAGATTGGATTCTAACTTTGGATTTCGATTCTAAAAGTCCAAATGGGACTTTTGCAGATGGATCTGGGTTTTGAAAACCTAGTTTGAATTTAAGATCTAGAAAAGATCAAGCTTTGAGATTCAGAATCAATCTAAAGTTTTGATTTTGAATTAAAAGATGAGAATAAACTCGATTTTGAAGCAGAAGATGACTTCAAAGTTAAATTGAACTTTGAAGTTTGGATTTTGATTTTGAATAGAAAATGATTTTGGAATTTCAAAGTCAAATTGGACTTTGAAATTAAATTTTTGGATCTTGATATAAATAAGATTTGATCTAAAAAATAAAGAAAAAGAATCACTTGGAATTTAAAAAGAAAAATTTGAAAATATGATGCAATTTTATCCTAAATGATGAATGAATCTTTGAAATTGAATTTTGAAAATCACATTTCATTCTTAAAATGAATGTAAATAAGATTAATGATATAATACAATCCTGACTATGGTCATTGAATGTATTATATAATAACCACATTTAAATTCAAATGAAGAATAAAATGCATTTTTGGTGCTTTTATAGAATTTAAAATTAAATTAACCCTCAATATACCCTGACTATGGCCATTGGTATATATATTGAATTAATTTTAAATTAAATTTTGATAAAAGAGGAAAACATTGAGAGAAAACAAGATGAATTTTGAAAAGGATCTAGTGTGGATCCAGTGTTGTTTCATAAAAAATAAGAATCCTAAGTTTTGTCTACATCTTGACTATGGCCATTGATGTAAATCATCAACTTAGGATTAATTACTTCTTACGAAATGGTGCACGTGCCATTCGTGTTTTACCATTATAAGAATTTGAGAAATAAAGGCAAAAAGCATGAAAATAAATAATTTATGATATTTACAATGCTCATTCATTCTATCTAAAACAGGAAATGTAAATTCTCATTAAGATCTAATTATTACAATACATAAAATTGAATTTACAACTCCCAATAATGACCTTTTTCCATATATTCCCTGCAAAACAACTGGATTAACATGAAAATAAAAGAAGAATGGCATATATCGTATGGATATCTAAAAAAAAAATGTTCATATACCAAGATATGAATGATGGAAAAGGTGAAAAGGATATATACCTATATACATATATATATGTATATTCACATGTATATAAGTATATATATCTATGTATATGTATATATATATATATATATATATATATATATATATATATATATATATATATATATATATATATATATATATATATATATATATATATATATATGGGGTATATACAATAGGGAGATGTGATGAGGGACAGATCATGTTACTGCAAGCAACACTTTTAGCAGTGAAGGCAGTTTGTGATGGGAAAAGGTGAGGTGCTATGTAAAAAAAAAATGAGATATGGTGTGGCAGCATGGCTAGGGTGATATGTACAACATACAAGGACTAAGGAGCATATGTTAGCGTATAACCATGAGGAACAAACCTGCTAAAGCTATCAAACATGTAGCATGAGCAACATAGGTTGCAGAGTAATTGACTGATAGTCATTGAAACCAGTTCATGAGGGCCCAGACCTGTTTCACAGGTCCTTTCACCAGCGATTTTTTTTACAGCAACATTGATATGTAATTCCCGATGGTTTTGACAGTGATGGTGAATGTGAATGGATAGTAATGACTGCAATATAGGAGATGACATGAAGCTGATATATAGGTATAAGGGGTAACATGAATATGTGTATCAGCTGTATTAGTGATAGATTTAACATCCTTGCAGTGATGAGACTATACAGCAGCAAAAAAAAAAAGAAAATTACTGTGAAAGCACCACAACAAATGAGATCAGAGGGGAGAAAGATGACCAATATTGGATCGAAATATGTTATTGGGATTGTGACTGCATCAATACCTACGACTGGACCAACATTTGCTGCAGAGCTTGGGATTGCATCTATGGAAAGTGAACTGCCAGTGTGATTTAGGCAGTTGTGGGGAAAGGATAACAGAAGCAATAAGAGCTGTAGCAACACCTTGTGCCGATGTGAGTGTTTGAGAACCTCAATAATGCTTTGGCATGGCTGTGGTGAAGCATTTTCAGCAATGCTCTGTGAGTTTTGTGAGAGGCAACAAGTGATGCATGATGAGACATGAGAATGTGTGCACGAAGGCACATATTATAGAACATGTGCGTGTGTATAACAATGGAATAAAAACACAGGTGCTGTGCAGGGAGAGATAATGTGAGTGCAGCAGTGGGCTTTGATGCTGATTCCAAAAGCACTATTATGTAACAAGTTGCCACCCAAGAAGCCATAGGTCGATCAAAAGACATTCACCCTATTTTAAGTAATGAAATCGGGGTCAGTTAAGGTGGGGAGGTACATATATTCTGCAAAAACAAATGGGTACCAAATACAACAAAAAAAAGAAGAAGAAGAAAGTGCAAAAACGTACCTGTAGTGGTCCAATCCAAAAGATCTAAACTTCTCTACCCCTGATATCAAATGTTGCCTTATTGGAAGGTTATGCAGGCAAGCATGCTGAAGGTTGAAGTAAAAGCAAAGCATAAGTGGCAGACTTATGAAAACAGAGGCATTCCCTGCAGCCTTAGGACTGCTATGCCATAAACACGTTGGTGGTCCTAACAGCCTGATGCTCCATAGCAGCGACTGCTACTGCTGCAAGTGTTTTCGCAGTAATTGGAGATGAAGTTTTAACCAGGTAATGCTACCAACAGGATTTCGTCTATGTGGCAAACAAAGAGAATGGGCTTCCCATCTCCCAATTTGCAGGATATCCAGGATTTCCAGCAGTAGACGACATATTTGATGGCTCTAAATGTTGTGGATTTACCCCTTCAAACTCAAGCCATGGAAAAACCACATGGGTACATGATGAAGATTGAGAATGATTTTATATAAGTCTTGCCATAGACAAACCATATGTGATTGCGAATGCATATAATGCTGTGTACAAGAGAAGCAATTATCAAGTGGGCTAATGAGTAAGGTTTTCATAGATAACAGAGGAGCAATTCAGAATATCTAAAGAAATCAGTAAAAGGGGGGAACTCAGATTGTGGCCACTGAACATACCCTAGCATCTGGAATTTTATCACCCTTACTGCCTCATGAACAGGTATCAACTAGGGAAACTTCAACCTCTGGATTGTCCCCTGATTATTCAGCCTATTTTCTTTGGGTAAGGGAGAAGACAAGGCAGTTGGATGAGATTCAGGTGGAACCCCTCTGTAGTGTTGCCGATCCTCTTGGCAATAAAGACTAAGATTGACCCAACTCAGGTGAATCGTAACAGGTTCAGTGGATCTCTGACGTAGAGAGGTCCAAGTGGGTACTACGAATATCAACTATGAATCCAGCATTTTCACAACAATTCTTAATTGATTTTACAGTAAAACAAGAATTTGCATTGAACCTAACAAGCACTTCACAACGAATCAAATATAAATACGATACAAAAATGCAATCTGATGTGAATCTATTATGGTATACAGGAAAATATACAGGCGAGCATCATGAAGAAGACGAATGCTAAAAAAAAAGGGTTATGGGAATCGTGAGATGCTGATGAAGGAGATGATGCTGAAATGGGAAATTCGTAAATCAAATGATTCCACCACCATGAAATGGGTTCATCGGAATCCATTACAGAGGATGTGGGTAGGATAAAACTAAAAAAAAAATAAGAAAAATGAGCTACAAAGAGGAAGTAGGGGGTTCAAACAGAACATGTGATCAAAATTAGCAGATAAAACAAAATCAGAGGCCGGGAATCTGTAAAATGTAGAAATCGAAGATTGAAAATTAGAGAAACTAAAAGATGATCATCAAAAGGCGCGAGAAATAAAAAAAAGATAGACTAAGAATCGCATAAAGGAGCGAATTAGAAAGCATATCATAATGTAAACAGAAATTAAAACTAAAAAAAAAAGCGTGAACAACGATCAGTCAGGAAGTCAAATAAGATATAAGAGACCATAGATAACATAAATGCTTATTTATATTTAGGTAAGCTGAAGAAATCCAAGATAACTTGCTAACAATGGTGTGAACACCCCAAATTTTTTTTAAAGGTTTGTAAAATGACCTTTTTCCATCTTCTGAGAAAACCAAAGCTAAAATTTAGTCATTCTTCAGATTTTCTGGATTGAATTCCCTATTGATATATTTCAAAATCAATTTTGGGTCCGAACTCAGTGTTTTAAATACAAATATGAGCCTCGTTGTCCAATTTCCAAATTAAAATTACAAAAAAATACCAAAAATGGTTTTGAATGGCTCGAGCAGCTCATCCTACATTCTGTTGGATCCACAACCCTGTACTTCTCAATTCGAAGTTGTAAACCTCGAATATTTCCTAAAATCCGGATATAAACTCATTTTCTGAAGAAATTTCCCCAAAATAGCCTCGAATTCTCAGGAAAACTCTCTTTTGTAAATATGTTGCAAAAATACAAAAAAATTAATTTTTAATCTTTGTTTTCTCGTAAAACTCTAGGATTTTATTCTAAAAAGGCAAAAAAATGAAAAATAACACAAAAACTAAAAAATTGGAAAAACTACGAGAAAAACAAATGGTCTTGAAGCCTTTTAAAGTTAATTTTCCTAAAAACCTCATCTTAAACCATTTTACAAAAAAATCCTAAAAAGAAACCATCCTTTTGAAATTTCCAAAAAAATTCCAACTGTTTGCCGTTACAAGGAACCACAGGGAGAGGCGATGGAGGGCATCGCCTCGATCCTCCTCCTTTTCCGTCCATCTCCAAACCGCCCTCTCGATCATTCTTCTCGGGTTATATAAACAACACAGGGGTCGAGTCCCAGGGCACCCCGTTTTCACCCCTCCACGGTGCTCTTCTTGATCCCACTTCTCTCTTTTCCTTTTCTCTGAAGCTTCTTCCTCTGATCGCGTTTTGCCCCAGCATCAGCGAGAAGAGAGGAACTCATCTTTCAGACTCCAAAGAATATATGAAAGATATCATTATTTGGAGTTGTAAATTTGATTTTATGTATTGTAATAGCTAGATCTGAATGAGAATTTACATTTCTAGCTTTTAGATAGAATGAATGCCATAAATTTCTTGCTTTCATGCTTTTTACCTTTATTTCTCAAAATCTCACAATGATGAAACACGAATGGCACACGCACCATTTCGTAAGAGGTAATTAAATCCTAAGTTGATGATTTACATCAATGGCCATAGTCAGGATGTAAACAAAACTTAGGATTTTTATCTTTTATAAAATAACACTGGATCCACATTGGATCCTTTTCAAAATTCATCATGTTTTCTTTAAATATTTTCCTCTTTTATTAGAGTTTAGTTTAAAATTAATTCAATACGTATATCAATGGCCATAGTCAGGGTATACTGAGAGTTAATTTCATTTTAAACTCTATAAAAGTACCAAAAATGTATTTTATTCTTCACTTGAATTTAAATATGATTATTATATAATACATTCAATGACCATAGTCAGGGATGTATTATATCTTCAATCTCATTTTTAATTCATCTAAAGAATGAAATATGCTTTTCAAAATCCAATTTTAAATTCTTTAAATTCATTCATCATTTAGGATAGAATTGCATCATATTTTCAAAATTCTCTTTTCAAAAATTCCAAGTGATTCTTTCTCTTCATTTCCCAGATCAAATCTCATTCATAGATTCAAACTCAATTCTATCTCATTTTAAAGATTCAAAATTCAAATTCAAAGTCCAATTTGACTTTGAAATACTCGAATCATTTTGTACTCAAAATTTCAAATTTCCAATTCCAATTCAAATTCAAAGTTCAAGTTAACTTTGATTCATCTTTTGATTCAAAATTCAAGCTTATCTTCTTATCTTTAAAATCAAAAGTTGAGATTAAATATGAATCTCAAAACTTGACCCTTCTTAAAATTTTAAATTCGATTTGGGTTTTCAAAACCCAGATCCATCTTCAGAAGTCCCATTTGGACTTTAAGAATCCAAATCCAAAGTTAGATCCTAATCCCAACTTGGATCCAGATTTCCAAGTACAAATCTCCACTTTTTGGATCTCAGATCTTAGATCCAAAACCCATCTTAGGATCCAGAATCCAATTCCACCTTGGATCTCAGACTTCAGATCCAAAATCTAGTATAGGATCCAGAATCCAATTTTGCCTTGGATCTCAGACTTCAGATCCAAAATCCATTCTAGGATCTAGAATCCAATTCCATCTTGGATCTCAAACTTCAGATCCAAAATCCATTCTAGGATCCATAGTCCAACTTTTCCATCTTAGATCTCAGATTTGAGATCCAAAATCCATTTAGGATCCATAACCCAATTCCGTTTTGGATCTCAGATTTGAGATCCAAAATCCATTTGAGATCCAGAATTCAATTCCATCTTGGATCTTAGACTTCAGATCCAAATTCCATTTCAAATTTCGGATCCGATTCAGATTTCAGATTCAAAATTCCATCTCAGGATCCAGACTTTGGATTCGAATTCCATCTTGAAATCCAGATTTCAAATCAAGTTCTATTCTCAAATCCATCCAAATTTTAAATTCAATTCCATTTCAAATTTTATCTCTTTTCCTAAATCTAAGTTCGAAGTCCATTTCTAACTTTAAAATTTCCTATTCTTTTCCTTTTATCCCATCTTCAAATCATTCTCTCTCAGAAATCAAGATTTATTCTTCCAACTCTAAATTACTTCAAAGACTTAGAACTTCTCTGATCTATCTCAAGTTCTAAGTTAGATTCAATCATTCAGAAATCATTTCTTCATTCTATTATCAAGTCTATCTCAGAAAAACTTGGAGATTTTCAAAACATTTTTCCAAAAGAGCATACATCCTTGCATTGCACAAGCATGATTCTTTGTGCATTTTAGACTTAGGATAAATTCTTAGATAATATTTAGGCAAAGCAAAAGGCATAAATTCGATCCTTGGTTCGATTACCCCTGGTAAAGGCGCCAGGAACGATCGAACCTCGTACCGACGAGCGAATCCCATCTCTCCATTTTTCCCGCAAATATTTCAAAACGGAGGCGAGTTATTTTCCTAAATATTTTCAAAATTAAGGTCAAGTGAGACCCCGCAAAAGAGTTCATCTTCTCTTCTTTTCTTTTCTCTTCTCTCTTTTCTTTCTGTCTTTTATTTTTCTCCCTTCAAAAAGGAGGAAATAGAGGTCGGAAAGGAAGAGAGAAGGAAGAGAGAGAATATTATGAGAGGAAAATTTTTGCGATGATCACAGTTTTGGCGACCGTGATGGGACTCATCTTCGTCCGGTCGAATTAAATGCTTTTTTTTTTTGCTTGGATATTATCTAAGTTTTTATTCTACATATGTCAGCTTCATTTCCATGCAAACCTTAGGAGCCTAGACTCTATCCTAAGCTGACATCATTGCATATAGGATTTAAGTATGGTTTGGTAGGACTATATTAAGGAGATTATTCCATGCTCACATTAGACTTAGGCCTGAAATACAACTCTCCTCAATTCTAGGGATTGAATGCAAAATAATGTATGCAAGTGTATGCTTCTTTTCATTTTAATCTATCTCTTTAGGACTTGCATTAGAGCCTTCTGATTTTTATTGCATGCTGAACATGTTTTCAAAAACATCCCTACCTATATATTGTCCCGGTCTTCACGTTGCTAGGCTGTCTCACTGAACCATAGTTCGGGAGAGAGCCTCACAACTGGACCACTTATTTGGGTTCGCGCCCCCTACCACGTACCTAAGGGCCATAGTCTGAGGTATATCGGTAGGTGCTCAAGGATGTTGGGGAACCATTACCTTAGAACCAGAGGAATATTTCTATGCCACGTACTTCGAGCTTCGGCTTGAGTATATCGGCATATCTTGATTGGAATCAGATGATCTGAACCCTAGAGTTAGGATTAAGGTCCTACAAGCCATTTCAAATTATTGCATTTTAGAGTCAGCTTCTAGGGAGTGCTATTCTGTGCATTATTGCTTGTATAAATTGATTCTTTTATAGATATTATCTTGAAAATTCTTATTTTTCAAAACCCTAGATATTTATTTTCATAAAAAAAATTCTTTTATTTTCTCAAATCCAGGATTGTATATTTCTCATTTCTTTATTCCTTCATTTCTTAAAAACCTGGACATGTCTTTTAAGTCTTCCTATCTTTCAAAAAGTCTAGGCATATTTCTTTCTTTTCTTCTGAATTATTTTAAATCTTTTGATCCCGCCTATAATTTTTCAAAAGTATTCAAGGTCTTGTCATTCATCTTCAAAATATTCTTCCTCGTACATTCTATCTTCTTCGTATAAAATCCTTTTTATCGAGAGACCTCTTTTTAAAATCTTTAAAATTTTTCTTTCACTATCCCTCTTCCTTTCAAAAAATTCTTTGTCCTGAACCCTTCATTTATTTCTTCAGAAAACATCAACATTTCATCATGGTTCAAACGAGAGCAGAAAGAAGGGCAGCTCAGCGACACAATGACAACAAAGTGGAAGAAATAAACTCTTCCAGATTGTCCCAAAAGCATAATTCAGGGAAAGATGATGTTGACCCGGAAATGTATAAGATCTTTCAAAAGATGATGGCAAAAATGATGTCCGAGCAAGCTGGGGTAAGTTCAAAGAGGACATCCTCTAAAAGCAAGACCAAAAGAAAACCAGTAAAGAAGCATGTCAGGATCAACAAAAAGCGGGTCCAGCAGGACAACACATCTAAGGGCACAGAATCAGCAGAAGAGGATTCCGAGGAAGAACAGTTTGTGTTCATCCCAAAACATCTGTGACAGCCCAAGAAAGTGACAGAAGAACCTGAATCAGTCAACAAACCTAAAGATGGAGTCCCGGCAGAAGATTCAGTTCAAGTATTGACTAAGATGGTCAAAGATCTGCAGATTCGAGATAAGAGAAAGACGGTATATACCAGACAAGACTTCTACCTTGGTTTAGATGGGGACAATAGCCTGAAAGATCTCCCCCAAAAGTTTATTAAATTCGATGGGTCTGGCAATCCAAAGGCCCATCTCGCGATGTTTTTCGCCGAATGTGCCAGATTTAGTGAAGACAATCGGGCCCTCTTCTTGTGTTTTCCTCGCAATTTAGAGGGCATAGCAGCTAAGTGGTATGCGGAGCACATCAACCCTGTCGAGCTGCATGATTTTGATAAAGTTGTCAACCTGTTTGTAGAGAGATTCATGTTCAATACTGAGGCACTACCAACCCTCAATCACTTATGCAATTTGAGGCAGGATGACAAGGAAAAGGCCATAGATTTCATCCGTAGGTGGAGAGATACCTGCAACAAGATGAAAACCTTCATTTTAGAAGAGCATGCCCTTCAACTCATCCTCAATAACTTCTCTCAACCCTTGAAAAGCTTCATTTTCTCATACCCTTCCAAGTCATTTATTGAGTTGACTGAGCGAGCTGAATGGCTCGAGATGGGAATAGATAACACAGTCTATGACGGTACCACCCTGGCAAGGGGCAATCAAGATGCAAAGAAGAAAGCCCATTTCACTCTTTTCACTGGTCCCTCATCCGACAACAAGGGTAACGAGAATGATCATGTCAGCAATTCAGAAGGATTCAGAGGTCAAAAAGGAAGGTCTTCCAACAACAATAAGCCTTCCCAACCCAATTCTCAGCAACGGGAAAAGGATCAGAAAAAATCAAAGCGCAAGGACTGGAGTGCTGACCGCAAATTCACCCCTTTGGAGCAGACACTCGAGGAGGTTCTGGAATATATGCTCACAAAGAATATGATTCGTCTGCCAAAAGTTGCTGATCCTTCAGTAGTCTTGGGCAGCTTCAAGGAACAGTTCTGCAAGTATCACCGAGCAGTGGGGCACGACACAAAGCACTGCTTCGTCCTGAAAAATATCATTCAGGACTGCATCAATAAACACCTTCTGATAGAAGAGAAAACTAAAGAGCAGCTCGCCGTCGGACATAGCCTTTTCTAGATCATTCAAACGTCCGATGATACTAGAGTCTTTTTTGTTATCCTCCTTTTTCTTTACCAAATCATCCTGTAAGGGCAAGTCAGCCCGAGTCTCTTGCAACCTTTTTGTCAAAAATACCTGTAAATATTTCAATCTTTGCTATCAATTTTGCTTATAAATGAAATGTCAATTTCCTTCCTATCTTTGCGGTTCAATTCTTATTTCTTTTCGCAATATTGGGGCATCTTTTATTGTTTAAATTTTCATTTACACTTCAATTTTTTTTCCCATCAGATTCCTATTCTTTTCAAAAATGCGGGACAATCCTGACATCATTCATGAGAGAAATGATATTACCTATGAGGGTCTTTCAAAAATCATGAAATTTTTTCATATTTTAGTCCAACCTTTTTCAAAGATCAACCCTTGTGTTGATCATCTTTTCCAAGAAAATAGGTTTTCAAACATTATATTCAAAGATTAACCCTTGTGTTGATCATATTTTCTAAAAATTGGTTTCAAACCATTGCATTCAAAGATCAACCCTTGTGTTGATCATATTTTCTAAAAATTGGTTTCGAAACATTGCATTTCAAAGATCAACCCTTGTGTTGATCATATTTTCTAAAAATTGATTTCGAATCATTGTATTCAAAGATCAACCCTTGTGTTGATCATATTTTCTAAAATTGCTTTTTCAAGCCATCACATTCAAAGATCAACCCTTGTGTTGATCATATTTTCTAAAAATTGGTTTTCAAATCATTGCTTCAAAAAATTAACCCTCATGATGATCTCTTGTGAATGATCCCCTTTCAAAGATCAGCTCTCGCGGTTAATCTTTCTTTCCAAAAAATGATTTTCTCATATTCTTCTCTCATTTTAAAGATCCCACATGCAGGCAGGATCAAACTCTTTTTCTCAACTTTTATCAACTTTTTGTTTATCAATCTTTATCAGTTTTATCAGCTTTTATTCATTTTTTTATTGATTGTTCATCCATTTTCTTAATTCTCCTTGTCAATTCTTATTTCAAAAATTACCCTTTCAGGTTAAGGGATAAACCTGATGCCTCTTTCCCATGAGGTATTTCTTTCTCCTTCTTTGCCTACCCTTTCAGGTTAAGGGATAAACCTGATGCCTCTTTTCAATGAGGTATTTTTTTTATTCTTTACTCTCTCAGGTTAAGGGATAAATCTGACCCACGTTGTCCGAGGTGTTCCCATTCAGGACAAGAGATAATCCTGAAACCCCTCGTAGGAGCAATAACGCTACCTATGAGGATTCTTTTGTAAATACAAGTTTTGTTAATCTTTGTTGATTTTCTAGATTTATATCAATTTCCCTTCGTTAAATCTCTTTAAATTCTATTCTTTTTTTCCCCATTTAGGACAAGGGATAATCCTGAAACCCCTTGTAGGAGCAATAACGCTACCTATGAGGATTCTTTTGTAAATACCAGTTTCGTCAACCTTTATTGAATCTCTAAATTTATATCAATTTCTCTTCATTTATTTTCTTAAATTCTATTCTTTTCCCCCATTCAGGATGAGGGATAATCCTGAGACCCCTCGTAGGAACAATAATGCTACCTATGAGAATTCTTTTGCAAATACCAATTTTATCAATCTTTATTTTCTAAATTTATATCAATTTCTATTTTTCCCATTCAGGATAAGGGATAATCCTGAAACCCCTCATAGGCACGACAATGCTACCTGTGAGAATTCTTTTACAAAGATGATTTCCATAAAATCTCCTTAATTCTTCTCTTTCGTCAAATCTCCCATCAATTTCTATCTCTTCTCATTAGTTCTTCTCAAATTTTATTTTCTCCCCAGTCAAGATAAGGGAGGCAATCAGATCACATGCAAATAATTCAGTCCTCTAAATGGTCATTCTCAATCCTAGGTCCGGTCTTCGCACTCGCAAATTTTCAAAACTGAATCTTTTGATTAAAAACTTTTTGCCAAAAACCCGAGTTTCCACTCGGACTTCCTTTTGAATCCATTCCTCGCGTTGGAAACCAATCACTTCTTTCGAAATTCGAGTTTTCAAAACTCGGGTTCCCCTTTTATCTTCTATTCTCTGAAGATCCGAGTTCCAGCTGGGGTTTTTCCCTCTATTATTTCGTTTAAAGTTCCGAGTTCCGACTCGAACTTCCTTTTGAATCCAATCCCCGCGTAGGAAACCAATCATTTCTTTAGAAATTCGAGTTTTCAAAACTCGGGTTCCCCTTTTATCTTTTATTTTCTGAAGATCCGAGTTCCAGCTCGGAGTTTTCTCTCTATTATTTCGTTTGAAGTTTCGAGTTCCGACTAGGACTTCCTTTTGAATCCAACGCTCTTGTTGGCACCAATTGTTTGCGTCGAAAATTCGAGTTTTCCAAACTCAAAATTTCTCTCTTATCTTTTATCTTGAACATCCGAGTTCCGACTCAGGTTCTCCCCTTTTATTTCATATTCCTTTTTAAAAAAAATACACAAGTCCGGACTTGGACTCTCTTCTTTTTTTCAAAAACCCCAACTGCCAGGCGGGACCTTCTTCCAAAATCCAGCCTTCCAGCTAATCCATTTCAAATTCCAAAATTCAGGTTCATTCCCTTTGAAAATCCTTCTATTCCCCATTCAGGATAAGTAGTTAATCTTGAAAATTAGGCCACATACAACTTAACTATGATGGTCTAATTTAATTTAAAAGTTGAATCCTTTCTTCTCAAATTCAGATCTTTAGGTTGAACTCCTATAGAATCAAAAGCCCGTAGGTTGAACCCCTGTCAAACCAATATGGCTCACAAGTTAAATCCCTCTTGAACCAAAATTCCTTCTTAACCCGATCGATCTTTAGGTTGAAATCCTACTGATCAACAATCTTTAGGCTGAACTCCTATTGATTCACAGTCCTTAGGTTGAAATCCTTTAGGACCATTCCTTCATTCGATCTTTAGGTTGAAATCCTACTGATCAGCGAGCTTTAGGCTGAACTTCTACTGATTCACAGTCCTTAGGTTGAAATCCTTTAGGACCATTCCTTCATTCGATCTTTAGGTTGAAATCCTACTGATCAGTGAGCTTTAGGCTGAACTCCTACTGATTCGCAGTCCTTAGGTTGAAATTCTTTAGGACCATTTCTTCATTCGATCTTTAGGCTGAACTCCTACTGATCAGCGAGCTTTAGGCTAAACTCCTACTGATTCGCAGTCCTTAGGTTGAAATCCTTTAGGACCATTCCTTCCATCGATCTTTAGGCTGAACTCCTACTAATCAACGAGCTTTAGGTTGAAATCCTACTGATTCGCAGTCCTTAGGTTGAAATCCTTTAGAACCATTCCTTCCATCGATCTTTAGGCTGAACTCCTACTGATCAGCGAGCTTTAGGTTGAAGTCCTACTGATTCACAGTCCTCAGGTTGAAATCCTTTAGGACCATTCCTTCATTCGATCTTTAGGATAAAATCCTACTGATCAACGATCTTTAGGCTGAAATCCTATTGATTCGCAGTCCTTAGGTTGAAATCCTTTAGGACCATTCCTTCCATCGATCTTTAGGCTAAACTCCTACTGATCAACGAGCTTTAGGTTGAAGTCCTACTGATTCGCAGTCCTTAGGTTGAAATCCTTTAGGACCATTCCTTCATTCGATCTTTAGGTTGAAATCCTACTGATCAGCGAGCTTTAGGCTAAACTCCTATTGATTCGCAGTCCTTAGGTTGAAATCCTTTAGGACCATTCCTTCCATCGATCTTTAGGTTGAAATCCTACTAATCAACGATCTTTAGGCTGAACTCCTATTGATTCGCAGTCCGTAGGTTGAAATCCTTTAGGACCATTCCTTCATTCGATCTTTAGGTTGAAATCCTACTGATCAGCGATCTTTAGGCTGAACTCCTATTGATTCGCAGTCCTTAGGTTGAAATCCTTTAGGACCATTCCTTCATTCGATCTTTAGGTTGAAATCCTACTGATCAGCGAGCTTTAGGCTGAACTCCTACTGATTCGCAGTCCTTAGGTTGAAATCCTTTAGGACCATTCCTTCCATCAATCTTTAGGTTGAAATCCTACTGATCAGCGATCTTTAGGCTGAACTCCTATTGATTCGCAGTCCTTAGGTTGAAATCCTTTAGGACCATTCCTTCATTCGATCTTTAGGTTGAAATCCTACTGATCAGCAAGCTTTAGGCTGAACTCCTACTGATTCGCAGTCCTTAGGCTGAAATTCTTTAGGACCATTTCTTCATTCGATCTTTAGGCTGAACTCCTACTGATCAGCGAGCTTTAGGTTGAAATCCTACTGATTCGCAGTCCTTAGGTTGAAATCCTTTAGGACCTTTTCTTCCATCGATCTTTAGGCTGAACTCCTACTGATCAACGAGCTTTAGGTTGAAGTCCTACTGATTCGCAGTCCTGTTTTCATCGCAAAATTTTTAACTTTTTGTAAATCAAACTGACCTTTGAAAAAGATTTTGAAAATAACTCGCCTCCGTTTTTAAAATGCGGGAAAATTCCGAAGAATAGGACTCGCCTGTCGGTACGAGGTTCAACCGTTCCTGCCACCTTTAACAGGGGTAATTGAACCAAGGATCAATCTTATGCTCTACTCTATTCAACTTGTCTAAATCATATTCTAATTTCTAAATGCACAAAGAATCAGGCATGTGCTATGAATTTTCAGAAAATGCACATTTGAAAACATGATGTTTGCTTTGAATGATTGAAATATTTAGAAAATGTAAATCTTGGAAAATCGTGAATTGGGATTTGAAATGTACTTTTGAGAGAAATCAATTTTGAGGAATCCTTGACATATGGTGAAAATCGATTCTGAGAAACTTGGTTTCTCTGAATTCAAACTTTGAAATTGAAATTCTAACTTAAAAAATTGAATTTGGAACTTGGGAAATATTTGAAATATCATTGGCAAATCCATATTCTTTTGAATAAGACTTAGAAAAATTCTAACTTCAAACTTTGAAATTGACTGCATAACTTTGGAAAATTGAGTTTATGAACTTGAGAAACACTTGAAATATTCTTTGAAATTCAATGCTTTTGGGAAAATCGATTTTGCTATAAGACTTAGGAGATTTTGAGAAAATGAACTTCTTTGAATTGAGATTTGAATTGGAATTGGCAACTGCATGAAATGAATGAATATGGATTTGAGAAATACTTTTTGTATTTTTGAGAAATGCAGTGCATTTTTGAAGTTAGCCTAAGAGTGTAGGCTGAATGTGGCTAATGTGAAGATCATAAATCTAAGTATCATTCGTATTCTGACTATGGCCATAAATACAAATTCCACCAAGTTTATAAACTTCATAGAAGCTAGTGCATGTGCCATTCATGTAGACCATGGTGAATTTGTAAAAATATGCATGAATCATCATCCATCACACATTAAAATTATAAAAATAAACTATATGCAATGCAACCTAAGCTAAGCAGGAAATGTAAATTCTTATTCCAAAGTTTAATTACAAATTACATCACTATTGAAATTTAAATACATGAAAAATAAAGTCTTCAATGTACCTGCAAAACTAGAAAACTTGGTTAATGAAAATATGTTGGCTTTTCTAGATTTATCCAGTAATATCTAGAAATTACTGGATTTTGCTAGATATAAGCCTTTTTCCTTGATTTCCTTAAATAAAAATGATAAAATATGAAATAAAATAGAATAAATAAGGAAGATAAGATATGAAATTTCGAAATTGGGGTCCAAATGACCAAAATACCCCTAATAACAAGACTATGGCCTTGAAATTTGGGATTTTTAGAAAGATATTTGGATAAAATGCAAGTTTTGAAATTTGAATGGAATAAGCTAAGCTAAATATGATGTGACATGATTAAAAATATGGAAATTAGGGTTAAGGATTTCGAAATTGAGGTCAAATGACCAAATTGCCCCCGATAGCAAGACTATGGCCTTGAAATGAGGGTTTTCTGAAATAGATTTTGGTAAAAACTTAGGTTTTATGCACTAAATGAAATCAAATGAGCATCAAATTAAACCTAAAGCATCCTAATATGATTATGAACATGATTAAACCCTAAAAATATATGCTTATGCACGAAAATCCAATAATATCACAAAAACTGTGATTTTAGCAGTGTTTTTGGATCTTTCAGGAACCCGGTTTTGCAATTTGCTTAATTCAGCCATCAATCAGATTCCAAAAATCCTAAAAATTGGTACCTGCACTTGTTATAACCCTAATGTCGAATTGGAATTATAAAAATAATTTTTTGACATTGAATTAATCCGAAAATTGCATTAAACCCTAAAAATATGCTATTTTTGACCTAATTCACCAACCAGTTTCAATCCAAGACCTGAACCAGGGGTCAAATCTTTATGGAAATTTATGAAATTTTACAGAGACTAACTAAGAAGAAAAACAGAGATTTCCCAATTTACAGATCGGAAAAATCATCTTCGGTTAGGGAGAAACCCTTCCGGCAATCTAAGCTAAAATATATCACTTTTAACAGGGATTAAAACGGATACTTCAGATTGAAAATACAGAAATAAATAGAAATCCTAAACAAAAATCTTTGAAATTTTAGTGGTGAACAGTAGACAGAAAAATAATAATACTCACTTTTTACAGATCATGAATCGGATCTGTGGTTTGGGATTTATGACTAACACAAGTCTGATTAGGGTTTTGGTAAACCCTAACGAGTTTTAAATTTAAAAACAGATTCTCTGAAAGCGGAAAAATACTAAACCGTGATCAAAAAATCCGAAAATTTCACAGCAGACAGATCTACTCAATGTGAATCTATAGCATTTTACAGATCTAAAATCGGATATAAGATGAGAGAAATATCAGCACAGCAAGTTACCTTCTTGATTTTAACCACGATTTTAAAGCTTTAAAAACCCGATTTGATGTCTGATTTTTTTGACAGAGTTCCCGAGATCCAAAACCTCTGATTTTTCTACAGTACCTCAATAACTCATGCATGCATCACATATAAAAAAATCAGAAATAAACAATGAGTACTTCAATCCGAAATAACATTATCTTTACTGTTCTAAACCTAAAACACACAGAAATTTAAGAAACTTTAAAAACCATGCATTAACTAATGTAAATCAATAAAATAAACCATAAAACAATAAATAAAAATTATTTCTATGCTATAGAACGTAAAACAAACATGAATAAACCATGAAAATAAAATAAAAACAGGGAATCAATGGCTGGAATTTGATATCACCTTTAAAACATAGATTTAACCCATTAAAAGAGTAAATCATATATTTTATTGGTTAATAATGTAAAGAATCATATTAAAATCAATTCTAATGGATTAAAATCCCTGTGAATCACATAAAACAGGGTTAGATCACCTTCTTGGATCGTTCTTGCTGATTCTTGATGGTTCTTGAGGTGAAACCATGGTTGGATCTTCATAAGGAGGGGTGTCCAAGCCTAGATCTAGGTTTAAATCATTAAAAACACTAAATAAAATATTAAAAATTGAAGAAATTATTTACCTTGGAGTTGCAGCAATGGAGGAAGTCTGGAGAGGAGAGAGAAGCTCCAAGAATCCAATAGGAGGTGGCTGGAAAAATCATCCCCCATGGGGCCTCTTTATAAAGAAAATTTGTTTAGGTTAAAAAATCAAGTTTTCTAAAATTTTTGGACTCTCTAAGGGGGGCGATTTTGGGGTGTAAATACTATCCTACCCCTAGCCTAAATTATCCTATTTAATACCTAATTAACCCCTAGACTCTCCTAAAAAATCCCCAAATGTAATGCTACTTGGCATTTTTAACATTTGAATTTTAAAACACCTTTTAAAAACCTTTAAAAACACTAGTTTTAAAAACTAAACTTCAAAATGAGTTTTTAAAATGAATTTTGACTCTTCTAAACCTCTAACACTAACCAAGACACTGACTAACCCTAGCCTAGCCCTGACTTACTCGAATATGGCGCCACCCCGAGTGGGCCCTACTTGAGTTTTTACAAAAAGATGATTTTAAAACTTGAAATTGAAGGAGTTTTCAAAAGGATTTTCAAAAGTAATATTAAAATTAGAAATTTTGAAATGGCATAGGGTTCTAACTGAATTAGAATTCCTCTGGATATGGTGCCAACTGAGTGGGCCCACATCGAGTTTTGGAAATTTTAAAATAAACACTGAAAATGGCTTTGAAAAAGGGTTAAAATCGACATTTGAAATTCAAGATCTTTGAAAATAGGGTCTCAAGCGAACTGGAACTCCGAGTTAGAGTCCTGACTCTGAGATTTTAAATTTTAGAATTCAAATGTAAAATTTTTTGAAAGATTTTATCAAGAAATGATGAAATAAGTCAGAAAACACAGTCAGGGTTAGACTCTTAACTCGACCGAACTCTAAAATAGAGTTTTGAACTAACTAGACTCTGTAAAATGACCTAAATTTCAAAAACAAATGGAAAAGATTGAAAATGGAAGTAAAACAGACTTCAAAACAGACTTCTGACCGGATGAGGACTCTGAGATAGAGTCCTGATCGGACTGAAACTTTCAAAAATTTGAGAAATTTGATGAATAGAGGAATTCAGAAGCGACACCACCTCAATGGGTCTCATCTGTGAATTGAAATCGATTAAAATTTGAATTTGAAATGAATCCAGATTGTTTCCTTGAGAAAATATTTCGAAATATAAAGTCCTGGGATTGGAAAATGACAGAGTGTTAAATAAAAACCCAGGTTTTGAAATTGATTTTGAAATAAAAGCTTTAAAATTCAAATCTGGATTGAATGTTTTGAAAACTGGAGTGCTGGATCTCAAGAATGAGATGCAATGTCATGCAATGCTATGCAATGCAATGAGATGGTATGCCGAATGCATGCAATGATATGCAATGACACATGAAATGGACAAACACTGGATGAGGGTGAAAATTTGGGGTGTTTACAGATGCCCCTCTTTGCTGCTAAGCCGGTTGAAAGCCGAGCTTAGTGGCAAAGAAAACATACCAAATTTGAACCATAAAAATGCCCCAGTTAGATAAATCTGACTGGGTATGAAAGAGTTAATTCAAATGATGATGGTAGTTATAAAATGGAGAATTTTATTTCAAAAGAAGTGAGATTCAGGTTTTGCCTTTAACCTGGATGGGACGGGAAATACCTCGTATGGAACGAAGCTCAGGCTTAACCCTTAACCTGATTGGGAAATGAAATACCTCACCACGTGAGGCTCAGGTTTGTACCCTTAACCTGATTGGGCAGAAAATGGACGAAATCCTCGAAAGAAGAGACCGTGATGGAACCTTCGGATTTCCGCACAATGAATCCGATAAGGGTTTTGCAAAAGGAAGGAAATTGGGGTCCCTAAAGTTTAAAAAGGGTTTGATTTTGAGCGTCTCATTGCTGAGACTAATTAACTTTTGAAATTGCCTTTTGCTGGAATTGGTGGCTTAACCTCAAGCCGAAATTGGACTGTCTATGGTGGGACAGTGGGGACACAGGGAAGTGTGCGAATCTGAGAGCACGTGCGCTCAGATTATACCAAAGAAGGGAAGGAATCTTGAAAACTCCCGTAATCAAGTCCTAAAAAAGGGATGGTGTCAGGATGTGCCAAAGATGAACCTCAAGCTCTCGCTTCATGCCAGGATAGATAGAAAATATTATCAAAATGTTGAAAATTATTGTTGATTCAAAATAATTGAAAGTGATGCACATTGTTTTGAAAGTATTCCCTCTTTTCTACCTGAAGTATTACCTCCAACTGGGCTTAACTCTGTAGAATCAAGATTCAAATTCAAATTGCTTGCGATTGACTTTCTTTCAAGGAAGCTATCAATTTTCTTGATATGGACGAAAAAGAAAGTATTCTTGATATTGCGAGAGCTATTGGTGAAAGAATATTGATAAAAGAATTTCACAAAATTAAAGAAGATTCTTGATAGATTTGGCAGTCTGATATCCTGGGATTCTTTTCTCATGATGATCTTTCTGCACTCTTTTTTTAGCAGATTGGAGCTCTCTTGGATTTTTCGGGAATTACATCCTCCTTCATTTTGGAGATGTCCTGACTTGTCTCTCTCTTTTTTTTTTGGAAGGGTACATCACAAACTCCTTCATCTCAGAGATGTTCTGATCCTTCTTTTCTCTCAGGGATTATCTTGATAGTTATTGGCTCTTTGGTAGGAAATCTCTTGGTGATAGCAGAAATTAAATATCTTTTAGGGTTTGTCGGTAGGCTCATCACACTCGCCTTCATCTCGACGGTGATCTGAACTTTCCCTGGAAGGATCCGTCACAAACTCCGTCATCTTGGAGATGATCTAAATCTTCTTTGGCCCCGGGGGTCGACTCGCTTAATTCGCCTTCATCTTGACGACAATTGAGAGATCCCTTTTGCAGATATTTAATTACAGCTTAGGTGATTGAGGAGATATGGAAATTGAGTGGATTTTTCTGTATCACTCAGGATATTTCGACTGCTTTATTTTTCAAGAAAGGTCTTTAAAAATGTGCCATTGACTGCGATCAATATCGATCACTCATGGCTTTGCAACAACATTGAATTTTCTTTGCTGGCCATATCGCGGATTTATTCTTCATCCTTTTGGTTGGCCAATAGAAAGATTTTGAATTTTGAATCCTTTTTCGCGAAAGCATTGTCCTTTCGGAAGTAATAGTGGAGGTATTCTGAAGTAATAATTTTGTGCAATACAGATTTTTGAAATCAACAAATATTTAATGACAAATTGGCAAAATTTTCGTGAAATCCTTTTGTGAAATCGAGCATTTGAAGCACAACGCAACACATCCATGACAAAAATTCTCTTCTCCTTTCCCCAAAGGAGAAGATTCAGAAATTGGAATTTGGGAATTACTCCTCTCTTCCCTAAAGAGGAGGTGTTTGCAAAACGAACTTTCGAAGAGAAATTAAGCTTTCGTCAAAACTTCCTAACATTAGGCTTCTCTTATGGAAAGGGGGCCGGAATTGGTGAGGTTGGTAAATTGGTCATGAAGAAACGAGTTCATCACACTCTCCCTGAAAAGGGGGTCCTTCATGATGAAATGGCCTAGTCTGAAATTATGGGCCACAAGGAAAGCAAGTCTCCGTCGAGTCTCTCCCTATAAAAAGGGTTCCTTGTGTGAAATTTGGAATTTTGTTTTGCAAACGGTTCACAAAGACACGAGTCCCTTCAAACTCTCCCTGAAAAGGGCTAAGTGAACGAATTGGATAGCATGCGAAAAGAGCGAGCTCCCTCGAACTCTCCCTATAAAAAGGGTCTCTCGCAAGAATTTTTTTTTTTTTGGAATTGGGTATTGGGTGACCAAAAGGTCGAAATTTGGAAATTGGAATTTTGAAATTTGATATTTGAAATTGGAAATTGGAAATTGGAAATTGGAAATTGGAAATTTGGAAATTTATAATTGGAAATTGGAAATTTGGAAATTGATAATTGGAAATTGGAAATTGGAAATTGGAAATTGGAAATTGGAAATTGGAAATTGGAAATTGGAAATTGGAAATTTGGAAATTGGAAATTGGAAATTTGGAAATTGATAATTGGAAATTGGAATTTGGAATTTGGAATTTTGGAATTTGGAAATTGATAATTGGAAATTGGAAATTTGGAAATTGATAATTGGAAATTGGAAATTGGAAATTGGAAATTGGAAATTAGAAATTGGAAATTGGAAATTGGAAATTGGAAATTGGAAATTGGAAATTGGAAATTGGAAATTGGAAATTGGAAATTGGAAATTGGAAATTGGAAATTTGGAAATTGGAAATTGGAAATTGGAAATTGGAAATTGGAAATTGGAAATTGGAAATTGGAAATTGGAAATTGGAAATTGGAAATTGGAAATTGGAAATTGGAAATTGGAAATTGGAAATTGGAAATTGGAAATTGATAATTGGAATTTGGAATTTGGAAATTGATATTTGGAATTTGGAAATTAGAAATTTGGAAATTGGAATTTTGGAATTTGATGAGTGATCAACACGAGGACTGAACTCAAGAGGTCGACTGACATGACCATTCAGTGGAATACTAACACGAGTGCTCGATTTTGAAAAGATACCGGTATGCATACCGGTTTAAAAATATACCAGTTTGGATACTGGATTTTGGTTCAGTTCTGGTGATTGTCTTTCAATCTTGAATCGTTAGGAATTGTGATGGGATTGATAGTTGAAATCTCAATACTGACCAGATCGTTATTAATGCGATTGTATGCAAATGAATGCAAATTGATGCACATGAATGCACAAGTGCGTGAAATGAGAGATTTGTTTATCCTGCCTGCATACAGGATATTTGTAGATAAAAACAAAATTTTTTTAAAATGCCCCAGTGTAACTGGGAAAAAGAATTTTGATTATTATTAAAGAAAATTTGGAAGAATTACAAAGAATAGGGAATTGTTTAAGTATAGAATTTTTTCAAATGTCGAGCATTGATGGGATCTGGTAATTCTATTCCATCAGCATTGATGAGCCGATATGAATTGCGAGGTAGTGCCTCTTTGACAACATAAGGACCTTCCCAATTTGGCGCCCATTTGCCACCCGGGCGGTGCCTAAGATAAGCTGTTGATCTGAGCACTAGATCATTGACCCGAAATTTTCTCTTAATGACAGATTTTGCATATTGTCGGGCTATCCTCTGGCGATAGGATTGAGCATGCTCTGCTGCTCAGAGCCTTCTTTCATCGAGCAAATCAAGCTGTACCAGTCGCTGTTGCTGATACTGATCAAGAGGTAATTCTAGAAGTGATGCAAATTTCAGAGCAGGTTTCTGAACATGTAGAGGCAGTACTACTTCAGTTCCGTAGACAAGTTCTGACGGAGTAGCATTCGTTGGAGTTCGAATGGTGGTTTTGTATGCCCATAATGCATCATGAATCTTTTCATGCCAGTCACGGCCCGTTTCCAAAGTTCGCTCCAAGATTCGAATCAGAATCTTGTTGGTGGCCTCTGCCTGACCATTCCCTTGAGGATAATAAGGAGCAGAAAAATGATGATGAATTTTGAACTTTGAGCAGAATGTCCTCATTCTCTCATTCTTGAAATGACTGCCATTATCCGACACAATATCATGCGGTATACCGAAACGGCAAAGGATATTCTTATGGATGAAAGAAACCACGTGTCGACCTTCTACTGTGCGTAGAGTGACTGCTTCTACCCATTTAGTAAAATATTCTGTTGCGGCCAGAAAATATTTATAACCATTGGAGGCTGAAGGAGTGATGGGGCCTACAATATCGAAAGCCCACATGGAAAATGGCCATGGCGAGACGACAGATTGGAAGTATGTCGCTGGCGCATGAATGGAAGGCACATGCATCTGACATTGAACGCACTTCTTTACAAAACGATAGCAATCTTGTTGCATAGTTTTCCAATAATATCCTGCTCGGATAATTTGTTTGACGAGAGTCTGATAGCCAACATGACCACCGCAAATGCCTTCATGTGCTTCTTGCACAACTTCTTTGGCTTCTTCTTTGTCCAAACATCTGGAATACTTAGAACTGAATCCACGACAATAAAGGACGTCGACAAGAATAAAATATCGAGCAGACATGCGTTGAATTGCTCGCTGCTCTCTCTTTGATAATTCTGGAGGAAAATCGTCAGTTTTAATGAAATTCTTGATATCATGATACCAAGGCTTCTTCTTTTGCTCAGCCTGGTTTATCTGCTCTACTGGGACGAAAGCGGGTTGATCGAGTATGCCAATTTCAAATGAGCGACAAGATTCTCCACTCCTGAAAGACATGATGGATCCCAGATTAGCTAAACTGTCTACAACTTGATTGAAATCTCTCTTGATATGAAAAAGTTGGAATTCTTCGAATTTGTTGGCAAGAGCTGAGACAATCTTCTGGTAAGGAAGTAATTTCTGATCTTTCACTTGCCATTCGGCCAGAACTTGATTGACGATTAACAAAGAATCGCCATAAGCATGCACTCTTTTGACATTGAAGTCCTGTAGAATTTTCAGACCTTGTATCAAAGCTTCATACTCGGCCATATTATGAGTACACTGAAAATCCAGTTTAAGAGAAAAGGGAATCATCTCCTTCTCTGGTGTAATTAGCAGAATTCCGATTCCTATGCCTGCCATATTCTTGGAACCGTCGAAGAATAAATTCCAAATTGGGGATTGTTGAATATTGCAGATCCGCTCATCGAGGAAATCATCCTCAGCTTCAACATCTTCTGCTAGAGGAAAATCTGCTAATTGGTCTGCAATTGCTTGGCCTTTGATAGATTGCTGAGAGACATATTCCAAGTCGTATTGCATTAATAGGACTTGCCATTTGGCGATTCGTCCGCTGAGAAATGGTTGTTCAAGAACGTACTTGAGAGGATTTAATTTAGATAGAATCTTGACTTCAGACGCCAATAGATAATGTCGCAATTTCTGACACATCCATACCAGAGCTAGGCATGTCTTCTCTATCTGAGAGTATTTCTTCTCATAATCAATAAAGGTCTTGCTCACATAGTAAATGGCATGTTCTATCAAGCTGCCTTCTTCGTATTGCGCCAAGAATCCGCCGCAAGCAACTTGATTAACTGAAATGTATAGCAATAGGGGGTTTCCCTAATTCTGGCGGCTTTAAAACAGGAGGATTGAGAAGATATTTCTTGATGCGATCAAACGACTGCTGACACTCTGGTCCCCATTCAAACCTCACTCCTTTTCTGAGCAAATGATTGAAAGGCTCACATCTCATGGCCAAATTAGAAATGAATCGCCGAATTGATTGCATGTGTCCTTGAAGGCTACGTAATTCTTTGAGATTAGTCGGGGGCGGCATGCCAATGATAGCCTTGGCCTTAGCGGGATCCATTTCTATCCCCTTCTTGCTGACCAAGAAGCCTAGCAACTTGCCTGATTCGACTCCAAAGACACATTTTTGTGGATTGAGTCTTAGCTTGTAAAGAATGAGTCGCTTGAAAACTTGATTGAGAGCTTCGATGTGATCTTCCTCTTCTTTGGATTTCACCAGAATATCATCGACATATGCATCCATAGTCTTGTGCATCTGATCATGGAAAATAACGGCCATAGCGCGCTGATAAGTGGCTCCAGCATTCTTGAGCCCAAAAGGCATGACTGTATAACAAAAAGTGCCCCATGGCGTAGTGAAGGATGTTTTGGATTGGTCACGAGCGGCCAATTTGATTTGATTATATCCGGAGTATCCGTCCATGAAGGAGAACATGGCATGCCCAGCCGTGCTATCAACTAAGAGATCAATATTCGGGAGCGGATAGTCATCCTTCGGAGTGGCTTTATTGAGATTACGGAAGTCGATACAGATTCGCACTTTACCATTCTTCTTAGGAACTGCTACGATATTCGCCAACCAATCCGGGTAATCAATTGCTCGAATGAATCCTGCTTTAAGCAGATCCTCAAGTCCTTCCTTGACCTGTTGCTCTATTCGAGGATCCATTTTTCTCAACTTCTGGTTGACTGGTTTCGCCTCAGGCTTCAGAACGAGGCGATGTTCCACCAATTTCGGATCTAAACCTGGCATATCCTCATAAGTCCATGCGAATACTTCCTCATGCTGCTTGAGGAAATTAGTGAGCCTTTCTTTCTCTCCTGGACTCAAACCACTGCCAATCTTGAGAATCTTAGGATCGTCTTCTGATCCGATATTGATATCCTCAGTCGGATCTTAAACTAAGGATGATGGCTCATCTTGCTTCTGAACCGATGCAAATTCTGGCAATTCTTGAAGAGCTGAATCGAACTCTGCGGATTCTTCTGACTGCTTTGCAGTCTGACTACATTCTGTTCTTATTCTGACCTGATGAATTATTGCTGATTTCGAACAGGCTTTTGGATTAAAGACGAGCTTCTTGATAGATCGGGAAGACATTCTGAAAATTGGAGGATAAATTGATTTAGGGAAATTGCTCATCATGAAATAAATTGCTTTTATTGAAAATAATTGGAAAGATAAAAGAGCAGAATGATTTCAATTTTGTGAAGATTTAATATTGAGGAGTAAAGAGACAAATGGCACCAAGATAGACAAAGGAAACTTGCAACTTTATTGAAAGATAGAATTAATCAAAATGACAATGATGAGAATGAAATGGGATATCATCCCGACAAAAGAATAGAAAAGGAAAGACAAATAAATTCTTCTAATGCGTTCCCTTAATGAAAACAGTGCCCTTCCGAGATCTTCGGCCATTAAAGCCCAATCCGGTCCTTGTATGAACCATTGAATGTCACGACAATTCTCTGGAGATTGCTAACGCTCTCTGCAGGGCAGAATTGATGGTTAGGCTTTTGAAGAAAATTTGGTTTGGAGGAAAATATTTACTAAGAATTTTGGTAGACAATTGGAAGAGTATCCCATTACTAGGGTTTGAGTCGTCGCTGGAATTACGACAATTGCGTTGCTATTTTTTGCAAAATAAACAACTGAAAATATGCCTTGTTACCTAGGCGAGGTCGTCAAACCAAGATAGGATGAAATTTAAAGGAATTTTATTGAAGAAAAGGACATGATTTTATTAATAATAGACTCGACAAAGGGGAGGGGGACAGACAATTTTCCACCACTCCTGATAATCAGAGGACACTCGAGGACCAGGAAAAATAGTGAGAGTGACAAAAGAATCCCAGCCATGTCTGGCAGAATGGTATGCTCCGGACCACTGATCTGATGCGAGGTCGAATTCTGGCAGGACCCCCGATAGTGGACGAATCTCTACGCGCTTCTGCCTCTGAGAGAACTGCCTGACACACCACTCTGGATAGTAGTATGCGCAGAAGAATGAACCAAGTAGCCTGAATTGCTTGCCATATGCATAAGTATATCTGGGAGGTGATTCCTGACGATCAAAGTAATCCCATACGACTTCTTCCTCCTGAAGGTTGTCGATCAGGAACCGGTATCGCGCAATTGGAAGAAGCTTCTCTCCGTTGTATATGAATGAACTGGCTCGGGCGGGCACATGCCGGAGGAACCAAGACTGCAAGGCGTAGGTGCACCCTTCGACTAGGATCGACTCTCCGAGTGCGAAACGAGTCAACCCTCGGTATAGAAAGGCGAGTGCGGCCATGGCTATCGAGAGGCGGCTGGTCTGTCGACTTCCCCATCTCCTTAGAAGCTGAACTATTCTGATATCCATGTAATTTCGTCCATCGGGAAAGAAAGCTAATCCCACCATGCACAGAACCATCGCGTGCTGAATTCTCTCTCGAGCTGTCCTAGACAATGAACTGACTTCCACAAATGTCCCATATTGTCTGTAGATTTTGAGCAGGTCCACATATTCGTTTCCATCCTCCTCTATCAATGGCCAAGACTTGCGTCTTGTCATGCGAGCTAAGGCATCCTTAGGGTCCAGACCCTTAACATTAATCAGAAACTGTTTCTCCAATGGATCTCCAGGCTGACCGGCTGGCTCGGGCAATCCCATAATCTCTGAAAATTCATCTATCAGTATTGTCATCTCGCCCCACGGGAACCAGAAGGTAGAAGTGTTCGGATTCCACCGTTCTGCTAGTGCATGGATTAAGTTGCCGTTGACTGTCTGCTTTCCCACTGCGGACGCCAGTTCTAACCCACAATCGTCCAAGTGGTCCGGAAACATACGAGAGAAATTCTTGAACCATAAATAGTACCACTGGGGAAAGAAGGATCCGGTGCTGAGGACTCGATGTTCGGGAAGACTTTATCGCACCTCGTAGGAGATGTGACCCTCAGGGAAGACTGAATCAAGCTGACTGGATGCCATCAGACTGGAAAACATGGAAAATTGGAATAAGACTTTGGAAAATACAGGAAATTTGAGGAAAATGCAGGCAGGATAAAAATAAAGTAGGAATTCGAGATCCAGAAGAAAGGAAAGATGGGAAATCACCTGGAGTTTTGAAGGAAATTAAGGGAAATTTGGAAAATCGTCCAGGGTTTGATGAAATATGAAGAAATAAATGGAAAACGAAGTATTTGGAAAAGCGTCCAAGGTTTAAAACATGGACAGTACATGGACATAGATTGGAGAATTTTGAAAAAATCGTCCAGTATTTTTAGAAAGTTGGGGAAAATATGGAAAATAAAAAGGAAATAACATATTCAATCAAATTCTGCATAAACAAGTATGCACAAACAACATTCTCTAAAAGCTGACTCTAGATGCACAAATTTTGAAATGGCTGTAGGACCTTAATCCTAACTCTAAGGCTCAAATCAACTGTATCCAATCCAGTTATGCCTATATACTTGAGCCAAGGCTCAATGTATGTGGCATAAAATCAATTTCTCCGGTTCTAGGTTCAAGTTTTCCAACATCCTTGAGCACCTGCCGATATACGTTGGACTATGGCCCTTGGTACGTGGCAGGGGGGTTTTCACCCAAATAAGTGGCCCAGTTGTGAGGCTTTGTCCCAAACTATGGTTTTGGAAGAGAGCCCAGCAACGTGAAGACCGGGACAATATAGGTGGGGTGATTTTTGAAAACATGAGCACATGCAAGCAAATAGAAGGCTCTAAGTCCTAAAGAGATAGATTTTTGAAATATTTGAAGAAGCAAGCATTGTTTTCATACAATTTCTAAATTGAGGAGTGTTGTATTAGACCTAAGTCTATGTGAGCATGAATAATTCTCCTCAATATGGTCCTACCAAACCATACCTAGTCTATATGCATTCCAAGTCAGCTGGGTTCAAGTCTAGGCTCCTAGGTTCACATGATAGCATAAATTAAAAGCTGACATTCCATGGAAATCGATTTTGACAATTTGAACTAAGTAGAGCATTAGATTGATCAGGCAAAGACAGGTCCCATCTCGGTCGCCAAACCTATTTTCATCGCAAAATTTTTAACTTTTTGCAAATCAAACTGACCTTTGAAAAAGATTTTGAAAATAACTCGCATCCGTTTTTAAAATGCGGGAAAATTCCGAAGAATGGGACTCGCCTGTCGGTACGAGGTTCAACTGTTCCTGCCACCTTTAACAGGGGTAATTGAACCAAGGATCAATCTTATGCTCTACTCTATTCAACTTGTCTAAATCATATTCTAATTTCTAAATGCACAAAGAATCAGGCATGTGCTATGAATTTTCAGAAAATGCACATTTGAAAACATGATGTTTGCTTTGAATGATTGAAATATTTAGAAAATGTAAATATTGGAAAATCGTGAATTGGGATTTGAAATGTACTTTTGAGAGAAATCAATTTTGAGGAATCCTTGACATATGGTGAAAATCGATTCTGAGAAACTTGGTTTCTCTGAATTCAAACTTTGAAATTGAAATTCTAACTTAGAAAATTTGAATTTGGAACTTGGGAAATATTTGAAATATCATTGGCAAATCCATATTCTTTTGAATAAGACTTAAAAAAATTCTAACTTCAAACTTTGAAATTGACTGCATAACTTTGGAAAATTGAGTTTATGAACTTGAGAAACACTTGAAATATTCTTTGAAATTCAATGCTTTTGGGAAAATCAATTTTGCTATAAGACTTAGGAGATTTTGAGAAAATGAACTTCTTTGAATTGAGATTTGAATTGGAATTGGCAACTGCATGAAATGAATGAATATGGATTTGAGAAATACTTTTTGTATTTTTGAGAAATGCAGTGCATTTTTGAAGTTAGCCTAAGAGTGTAGGCTGAATGTGGCTAATGTGAAGATCATAAATCTAAGTATCATTCGTATTCTGACTATGGCCATAAATACAAATTCCACCAAGTTTATAAACTTCATAGAAGCTAGTGCATGTGCCATTCGTGTAGACCATGGTGAATTTGTAAAAATATGCATGAATCATCATCCATCACACATTAAAATTATAAAAATAAACTATATGCAATGCAACCTAAGCTAAGCAGGAAATGTAAATTCTTATTCCAAAGTTTAATTACAAATTACATCACTATTGAAATTTAAATACATGAAAAATAAAGTCTTCAATGTACCTGCAAAACTAGAAAACTTGGTTAATGAAAATATGTTGGCTTTTCTAGATTTATCCAGTAATATCTAGAAATTACTGGATTTTGCTAGATATAAGCCTTTTCCTTGATTTCCTTAAATAAAAATGATAAAATATGAAATAAAATGGAATAAATAAGGAAGATAAGATTTGAAATTTCGAAATTGGGGTCCAAATGACCAAAATACCCCTAATAACAAGACTATGGCCTTGAAATTAGGGTTTTTTAGAAAGATATTTGGATAAAATGCAAGTTTTGAAATTTGAATGGAATAAGCTAAGCTAAATATGATGTGACATGATTAAAAATATGGAAATTAGGGTTAAGGATTTCGAAATTGAGGTCAAATGACCAAATTGCCCCCGATAGCAAGACTATGGCCTTGAAATGAGGGTTTTCTGAAATAGATTTTGGTAAAAACTTAGGTTTTATGCACTAAATGAAATCAAATGAGCATCAAATTAAACCTAAAGCATCCTAATATGATTATGAACATGATTAAACCCTAAAAATATATGCTTATGCACGAAAATCCAATAATATCACAAAAACTGTGATTTTAGCAGTGTTTTTGGATCTTTCAGGAACCCGGTTTTGCAATTTGCTTAATTCAGCCATCAATCAGATTCCAAAAATCCTCAAAATTGGTACCTGCACTTGTTATAATCCTAATGTCGAATTAAAATTATAAAAATAATTTTTTGACATTGAATTAATCCGAAAATTGCATTAAGCCCTAAAAATATGCTATTTTTGACCTAATTCACCAACCAGTTTCAATCCAAGACCTGAACCAGGGGTCAAATCTTCATGGAAATTTATGAAATTTTACAGAGACTAACTAAAAAGAAAAACAGAGATTTCCCAATTTACAGATCGGAAAAATCATCTCTGGTTAGGGAGAAACCCTTCCGGCAATCTAAGCTAAAATATATCACTTTTAACAGGGATTAAAACGGCTACTTCAGATTGAAAATACAGAAATAAATAGAAATCCTAAACAAAAATCTCTGAAATTTTAGTGGTGAACAGTAGACAAAAAAATAACAATACTCACTTTTTACAGATCATGAATCGGATCTGTGGTTTGGGATTTATGACTAACACAAGTCTGATTAGGGTTTTGGTAAACCCTAACGAGTTTTAAATTTAAAAACAGATTCTCTGAAAAGGGAAAAATACTAAACAGTAATAAAAAAATCCGAAAATTTCACAGAAGACATATCTACTCAATGTGAATCCATAGCACTTTACAGATCTAAAATCAGATATAAGATGAGAGAAATATCATCACAGCAAGTTACCTTCTTGATTTTAACCACGATTTTAAAGCTTTAAAAACCCGATTTGATGTCTGATTTTTTTGACAGAGTTCCCGATATCCAAAACCTCTGATTTTTCTACCGTATCTCAATAACTCATGCATGCATCACATATAAAAAAATCAGAAATAAACAATGAGTACTTCAATCCGAAATAACATTATCTTTACTATTATAAACCTAAAACACACATAAATTTAAGAAACTTGAAAAACCATGCATTAACTAATGTAAATCAATAAAATAAACCATAAAACAGTAAATAAAATTTATTTCTATGCTATAGAACATAAAACAAACGTGAATAAACCATGAAAATAAAATAAAAACAGGGAATCAATGGCTGGAATTTGATATCACCTTTAAAACATAGATTTAACCCATTAAAAGAGTAAATCATATATTTTATTGGTTAATAATGTAAAGAATCATATTAAAATCAATTCTAATGGATTAAAATCCCTGTGAATCACATAAAACAGGGTTAGATCACCTTCTTGGATCGTTCTTGCTGATTCTTGATGGTTCTTGAGGTGAAACCATGGTTGGATCTTCATAAGGAGGGGTGTCCAAGCCTAGATCTAGGGTTAAATCATTAAAAACACTAAATAAAATATTAAAAATTGAAGAAGTTATTTACCTTGGAGTTGCAGCAATGGAGGAAGGCTGGAGAGGAGAGAGAAGCTCCAAGAATCCAATAGGAGGTGGCTGAAAAAATCATCCCCCATGGGGCCTCTTTATAAAGAAAATTTGTTTAGGTTAAAAAATCAAGTTTTCTAAAATTTTTGGACTCTCTAAGGGGGGCGATTTTGGGGTGTAAAGACTATCCTACCCCTAGCCTAAATTATCCTATTTAATACCTAATTAACCCCTAGACTCTCCTAAAAAATCCCCAAATGTAATGCCACTTGGCATTTTTAACATTTGAATTTTAAAACACCTTTTAAAAACCTTTAAAAACACTAGTTTTAAAAACTAAACTTCAAAATGAGTTTTTAAAATGAATTTTGACTCTTCTAAACCTCTAACACTAACCAAGACACTGACTAACCCTAGTCTAGCCTTGACTTACTCGAATATGGCGCCACCCCGAGTGGGCCCTACTTGAGTTTTTACAAAAAGAAGATTTTAAAACTTGAAATTGAAGGAGTTTTCAAAAGGATTTTCAAAAGTAATATTAAAATTAGAAATTTTGAAATGGCATAGGGTTCTAACTGAATTAGAATTCCTCTGGATATGGTGCCAACTGAGTGGGCCCACATCGAGTTTTGGAAATTTTGAAATAAACACTGAAAATGGCTTTGAAAAAGGGTTAAAATCGACATTTGAAATTCAAGATCTTTGAAAATAGGGTCTCAAGCGAACTGGAACTCCGAGTTAGAGTCCTGAACTCTTAGGACTCTGAGATTTTAAATTTTAGAATTCAAATGTAAAATTTTTTGAAAGATTTTATCAAGAAATGATGAAATAAGTCGGAAAACACAGTCAGGGTTAGACTCTTAACTCGACCGAACTCTAAAATAGAGTTTTGAACTAACTGGACTCTGTAAAATGACCTAAATTTCGAAAACAAATGGAAAAGATTGAAAATGGAAGTAAAACAGACTTCAAAACAGACTTCTGACCGGATTAGGACTCTGAGATAGAGTCCTGATCGGACTGAAACTTTCAAAAATTTGAGAAATTTGATGAATAGAGGAATTCAGATGCGACACCACCTCAATGGGTCTCATCTGTGAATTGAAATCGATTAAAATTTGAATTTGAAATGAATCCAGATTGTTTCCTTGAGAAAATATTTCGAAATATAAAGTCCTGGGGTTGGAAAATGACAGAGTGTTGAATAAAAACCCAGGTTTTGAAATTGATTTTGAAATAAAAGCTTTAAAATTCAAATCTGGATTGAATGTTTTGAAAACTGGAGTGCTGGATCTCAAGAATGAGATGCAATGTCATGCAATGCTATGCAATGCAATGAGTTGGTATGCCGAATGCATGCAATGATATGCAATGACACATGAAATGGACAAACACTGGATGGGGGTGAAAATTTGGGGTGTTTACAAGTCCTTAGGTTAAAATCCTTTAGAACCATTCCTTCATTCGATCTTTACGTTGAAATCCTACTGACCAACGATCTTTAGGCTAAACTCCTATTGATTCACAGTCCTTAGGTTGAAATCCTTTAGGACCATTCCTTCCATCGATCTTTAGGCTGGACTTCTACTGATCAGCGAGCTTTAGGTTGAAGTCCTATTGATTCGCAGTCCTTAGGTTGAAATCCTTTAGGACCATTCCTTCATTCGATCTTTAGGTTGAAATTCTATTGATCAACGAGCTTTAGGCTAAACTCCTATTGATTCGCAGTCCTTAGGTTGAAATCCTTTAGGACCATTCCTTCCATCGATCTTTAGGTTGAAATCCTACTGATCAACAATCTTTAGGCTGAACTCCTATTGATTCGCAGTCCTTAGGTTGAAATCCTTTAGGACCATTCCTTCATTCGATCTTTAGGTTGAAATCCTACTGATCAGCGAGCTTTAAACTAAACTCCTACTGATTCGCAGTCCTTAGGTTGAAATTCATTAGGACCATTTCTTCATTCGATCTTTAGGCTGAACTCCTACTGATCAGCGAGCTTTATGTTGAAATCCTACTGATTCGCAGTCCTTAGGTTGAAATCCTTTAGGACCTTTTCTTCCATCGATCTTTAGGCTGAACTTCTATTGATTAGCGAGCTTTAGGTTGAAATCCTACTGATTCACAGTCCTTAGGTTGAAATCCTTTAGGACCTGTTCTTCCATCGATCTTTAGGCTGAACTCCTACTGATCAGTGAGCTTTAGGTTGAAATCCTTTAGGACCATTCCTTCATTCAATTTTTGGGTTGAAATCCTACTGATCAGCAAGCTTTAGGCTAAACTCCTACTGATTCGCAGTCCTTAGGTTGAAATCCTTTAGGACCATTCCTTCCATCGATCTTTTGGTTGAAATCTTACTAATCAGCGATCTTTAGGCTGAACTCCTATTGATTCACAGTCCTTAGGTTGAAATCCTTTAGGACCATTCCTTCCATCGATCTTTAGGCTGAACTCCTACTGATGAGCAAGCTTTAGGTTGAAGTCCTACTGATTCGCAGTCCTTAGGTTGAAATCCTTTAGGACCATTCCTTCATTCGATCTTTAGGTTGAAATCCTATTGATCAGCGAGCTTTAGGCTAAACTCCTATTGATTCACAGCCCTTAGGTTAAAATCCTTTAGGACCATTCCTTCCATCGATCTTTAGGTTGAAATCCTACTGATCAACAATCTTTAGGCTGAACTCCTATTGATTCGCAGTCCTTAGGTTGAAATCCTTTAGGACCATTCCTTCATTCGATCTTTAGGTTAAAATCCTACTGATCAACGAGCTTTAGGCTGAACTTCTACTGATTCGCAGTCCTTAGGTTGAAATCCTTTAGGACCATTCCTTCCATCAATCTTTAGGTTGAAATCCTACTGATCAGCGATCTTTAGGCTGAACTCCTATTGATTCGCAGTCCTTAGGTTGAAATCCTTTAGGACCATTACTTCATTCGATCTTTTGGTTGAAATCCTACTGATCAGCGAGCTTTAGGCTGAACTCCTACTGATTCGCAATCCTTTGGTTGAAATTCTTTAGGACCATTTCTTCATTCGATCTTTAGGCTGAACTCCTACTGATCAACGAGCTTTAGGTTGAAATGCTACTGATTCGCAGTCCTTAGGTTGAAATCCTTTAGGACCTTTTCTTCCATCTATCTTTAGGCTGAACTCCTACTGATCAGTGAGCTTTAGGTTGAAATCCTATTGATTCGCAGTCTATAGGTTGAAATCCTTTAGGACCTGTTCTTCCATCGACCTTTAGGCTAAACTCCTTCTGATCAACAAACTTTAGGTTGAAATCCTTTAGGACCATTCCTTCATTCAATCTTTAGGTTGAAATCCTACTGATCCACGATCTTCAGGTTGAACTCCTACTAATTCGCAGTTCTCATTTTGAATCCCCTTCAGACCATTCATAAGTCAATCTGTAGGTTGAGTTCCTGCTGATTTGAGGTTCTTGGGTTGAATTCCTTTTAAACCGATGTCATTTTTCAAAGATTAATCTTTAGGTTGAATTCCTACTGATCAAGGCCCTTAGGCTGAACTCCTTCTGGACCAATTTCCCTTCAAAAAGTCGATCTTTAAGTTGAACTCCTTCTGAACCCATCTCATTTTCAAAAATTCTATATGTAGTTTGATATCCTACTGATCCCTCTATCTTTTGCAGTTCCTAGGTCAAATTCCTATTGAGCCTGCTTCATTTCTTCAAAAATTTCAATCTGTAGGTTGAATTCCTATCGAACCACATTCATTTTTTTAAATCTAGTTTGAATTCCTACTAATGTATATTCTTTGGCGGTCCTTAGGTTGAATTCCTATTGAACCAAAATTCATTTTTCAAAATTTCAGTCTGTAGGTTGAATTCCTACTGATCTATATTCTTTTGCGGTTCTTAGGTTGAATTCCTATTGAATCAAATTCATTATTCAAAAATTCAATCTGTAGGTTGAATTCCTACTGACCCATATTCTTTTGCGGTTCTTAGGTTGAACTCCTATCGAACCAAATTCATTCTTCAAAAATCCAGTCTGTAGGTTGAATTCCTACTGATCTATATTCTTTTGTGGTTCTTAGGTTGAATTCCTATTGAATCAAATTCATTATTCAAAAATTCAATCTGTAGGTTGAATTCCTACTGACCCATATTCTTTTGCGGTTCTTAGGTTGAACTCCTATCGAACCAAATTCATTCTTCAAAAATCCAGTTTGTAAGTTGAATTCCTACCGATCTATATTCTTTTGCTGTTCTTAGGTTGAACTCCTATCAAACCAAAATTCATTTTTCAAAATTTCAGTCTGTAAGTTGAAATCCTACCGATCTATATTCTTTTGCGGTTCTTAGGTTGAACTCCTATTAAACCAAAATTCATTTTTCAAATTTTCAGTCTGTAGTTTGAATTCCTACCGATCAAATATTCTTTACGGCTCTTAGGTTGAGTCCCTGTTGAGCCAATGTTGTGTGATAAAACCCAATATCTTCATGTTATTTCTTCCAAAATTTCAGCTAAAGGATGTATCAAAATCTATATTGAGTGATTATTTCACAAAAGAATTCTGGAACATTATGCCAATTTGCTAAAAACAGTTATTAACCCCAATATTCTTACTACACGAAAGAATTTCCTTAGATTACCTCTAGTATTCTTTCCAAAAAAGTGAAACTTTTTGCGAAAAAGAGGTAAAATTCAAAGCTTTTCCTGTTGATCAACCAAAAGGATGTAAGAAATGTCCTCGATATGATCGGTGAAAGAAATCTTCAATGATGTTGAAAAGCCATAAGCGAATTGATATTGATCATGGCTATGGCGCATGTTTTAAAACGACTTTCTGACAATCAGGAAGTGGAAATGTCTTGAGCTATAAAAAAGAATCCACTCAACCCATATCTTCTCATCCATTTAAGTTGCAATCAAATATTCGCAAAAGGGATAGCTCAATTGTCATCAAGATGAAGACGAATAGGCAAGCTAGACCCCCGGGGCCAAACAAGATTTGGATCATCTCCGAGATGAAGGAGTTTGTGACGGATCCTTCTAGGGAAAGTTCAGATCACCGTCGAGATGAAGGCGAGTGTGATGAACCTACCGACAAACCCTAAAAGATATTTGATTTCTGCTATCACCTAAAGACCTTTTGAGCCAATATCATCAATAGAATTCCTGAGATAAAAGAAGGATCGGAACATCTCCAAGATGAAGGAATTTGTGACGTACCCTTCCCCGAAAAAGAGAGAAAAGTCAGAATACATCCAAATGAAGGATGATGTAAAAAACCTGAGAAAGTTCAATGACTCAAAAAGAGTGCAAAAAGATCATCGTGGGAAAACACCCAGATATCAAACTGCCGAAGTTTCCAGAAGTCATCTTCTCTCATGCGAAATCCCTTTATTAATATCTTTACGCTACTTGCTTTTATGAAATTAAGAATATTTCTTCTCTTCTCATATCAGGGAAATGGATAGCTTCCTTAAAGAAAATCATCAGCGCTCAAATTTTAAATTTGACTCTTAGAACCGAGGAGTTAACCTCATTGGAGGAAATACTCTAGGTAAAAAGAGGGAATATCTTTTGCACACACGTGCACATTTTCAAGCGTTTGAGTCAACTACCGATTTTATCTTATTGGCAAAATTTTCTAGCTATTCCAAGAATGAAATAAATATTCAATATTCATTTTGATGCAAAAAAGTTGCCTCCCTCAGGAGAAGTGTCTCTTCTTGTCCCATCACGGTTTTCTCGTATAAGAATTCCGTATGGTAGTTCCCACTCAAGTTAAGGGTCAAAACCTAAATTTTCTGCGAGAGGTCATTGATTTCAAAAGCTATTTCAGTCTCAGCAATGAGACGCCCCGTTTCTTCCCATTTTTCAAAGCTTTAGGGAACCCTATTTTCCTCTTTTTCGCAAAACCCCTTTCGGATTTATTCGTCCAAACTTCGAAGGTCCATTATGGCTTCTCCATTTGAGAAATCCATATGGTAGATTCCCCCTTTCAGGTTAAGGGTTAAACCTGAATCTCGTTCCAATGAGATTCCTCGTTTTGACGAGGTGTTTTCTCTCAGTCCCATCATGGCTCTTCCCATCGAGGAATTCATGCTTCGTATATCCATCCAGGATAGGATCCTACTTGGGCTGCATTTCACGAAGCATTTTACAAAAATGTCCCATCAAGGTCTTCATGTATTCCTTTCCTCATTCAATACATTTTTGATATATCTTCGTCCCATCCAGGTTAAGGGCTAAACCTGAATCATTAAAAAAAAAACGTGTCTTGTCTCGCCCATGAGACCTGATCAAAATCCTTATTTTCCACCATTTCGGGATTTTCACCGAAAGTCCCATCACGATTTCCTCATATTCTACTCAATCATATCATCTTCGAGGATTTCGTCTCCCCAAAACCATTCAGGATAAGGTTGTAAGCCTGAGAAGCCATGTTTCTAAAATAATTCTTCCACACCCAGTTCAGATCTACTGAGAGGGGCATTTTCAAAATTTGGGGTGTTATCTTTGCCACTAAGCTCGGCTTTCAACCGACTTAGTAGTAAAGAGAGGCATCTGTGAACACCCCAAAGTTTTTTTAAAGGTTTGTAAAATGACCTTTTTCCATCTTCTGAGAAAACCAAAGCTAAAATTCAGTCATTTTTCAGATTTTCTGGATTGAATTCCACATTGATATATTTCAAAATCAATTCTGGGTCCGAACTCAGTGTTTTAAATACAAATCTGAGCCTCATTGTCCAATTTCCAAATTAAAATTACAAAAAAATACCAAAAATGGTTTTGAATGGCTTGAGCAGCTCATCCTACATTCTGTTGGATCCGCAGCCCTGTACTTCTTAATTCGAAGTTGTAAACCTCGAATATTTCCTAAAAATCCGGATATAAACTCATTTTCTGAAGAAATTTCCCAAAAATAGCCTCGAATTCTCAGGAAAACTCTCGTTTGTAAATATGTTGCAAAAATACAAAAAAATTAATTTTTAATCTTTGTTTTCTCGTAAAACTCTAGGATTTTATTCTAAAAAAGGCAAAAAAATGAAAAATAACAAAAAAACTAAAAAATTGGAAAAACTACGAGAAAAACAAATAGTCTTGAAGCCTTTTAAAGTTAATTTTCCTAAAAACCTCATCTTAAACCATTTTACAAAAATTTCCTAAAAAGAAACCATCCTTTTGAAATTTCCAAAAAAATTCCAACGGTTTGCCGTTACAAGGAACCACAGGGAGAGGCGATGGAGGGCATCGCCTCGATCCTCCTCCTCTTCCGTCCATCTCCAAACCGCCCTCTCGATCATTCTTTTCGGGTTATATAAACAACACAGGGGTCGAGTCCCAGGGCACCCTGTTTTCACCCCTCCACGGTGCTCTTCTTGATCCCACTTCTCTCTTTTCCTTTTCTTTTCTCTGAAGCTTCTTCCTCTGATCGCGTTTCGCCCCAGCAACAGCGAGAAGAGAGAAACTCCTCTTTCAGACTCCAAAGAATATATGAAAGATATCATTATTTGGAGTTGTAAATTTGATTTTATGTATTGTAATAGCTAGATCTGAATGAGAATTTACATTTCCAGCTTTTAGATAGAATGAATGCCATAAATTTCTTGCTTTCATGCTTTTTACCTTTATTTCTCAAAATCTCACAATGATGAAACACGAATGGCACGTGCACCATTTCGTAAGAGGTAATTAAATCCTAAGTTGATGATTTACATCAATGGCCATAGTCAGGATGTAAAAAAAACTTAGGATTTTTATCTTTTATAAAATAACACTGGATCCACATTGGATCCTTTTCAAAATTCATGTTTTCTTTAAATATTTTCCTATTTTATCAGAGTTTAGTTTAAAATTAATTCAATACGTATATCAATGGCCATAGTCAGGGTATACTGAGAGTTAATTTCATTTTAAACTCTATAAAAGTACCAAAAATGTATTTTATTCTTCACTTGAATTTAAATATGATTATTATATAATACATTCAATGACCATAGTCAGGGATGTATTATATCTTCAATCTCATTTTTAATTCATCTAAAGAATGAAATATGCTTTTCAAAATCCAATTTTAAATTCTTTAAATTCATTCATCATTTAGGATAGAATTGCATCATATTTTCAAAATTCTCTTTTCAAAAATTCCAAGTGATTCTTTCTCTTCATTTCCCAGATCAAATCTCATTCATAGATTCAAACTCAATTCTATCTCATTTTAAAGATTCAAAATTCGAATTCAAAGTCCAATTTGACTTTGAAATACTCGAATCATTTTGTACTCAAAATTTCAAATTTCCAATTCCAATTCCAATTCAAATTCAAAGTTCAAGTTAACTTTGATTCATCTTTTGATTCAAAATTCAAGCTTATCTTCTTATCTTTAAAATCAAAAGTTGAGATTAAATATGAATCTCAAAACTTGACCCTTCTTAAAATTTTAAATTCGATTTGGGTTTTCAAAACCCAGATCCATCTTCAGAAGTCCCATTTGGACTTTCAGAATCCAAATCCAAAGTTAGATCCTAATCCCAACTTGGATCCAGATTTCCAAGTACAAATCTCCACTTTTTGGATCTCAGATCCAAAACCCATCTTAGGATCCAGAATCCAATTCCACCTTGGATCTCAGACTTCAGATCCAAAATCTAGTATAGGATCCAGAATCCAATTTTGCCTTGGATCTCAGACTTCAGATCCAAAATCCATTCTAGGATCTAGAATCTAATTCCATCTTGGATCTCAGACTTCAGATCCAAAATCCATTCTAGGATCCAGAGTCCAACTTTTCCATCTTAGATCTCATATTTGAGATCCAAAATCCATTTAGGATCCATAACCCAATTCCGCTTTGGATCTCAGATTTGAGATCCAAAATCCATTTGAGATCCAAAATTCAATTCCATCTTGGATCTTAGACTTCAGATCCAAATTCCATTTCAAATTTCGGATCCGATTCAGATTTTAGATTCAAAATTCCATCTCAGGATCCAGACTTTGGATTCGAATTCCATCTTGAAATCCAGATTTCAAATCAAGTTCTATTCTCAAATCCATCCAAATTTTAAATTCAATTCCATTTCAAATTTTATCTCTTTTCCTAAATCTAAGTTCGAAGTCCATTTCTAACTTTAAAATTTCCTATTCTTTTCCTTTTATCCCATCTTCAAATCATTCTCTCTCAGAAATCAAGATTTATTCTTCCAACTCTAAATTACTTCAAAGACTTAGAACTTCTCTGATCTATCTCAAGTTCTAAGTTAGATTCAATCATTCAGAAATCATTTCTTCATTCTATTATCAAGTCTATCTCAGAAAAACTTGGAGATTTTCAAAACATTTTTCCAAAAGAGCATACATCCTTGCATTGCACAAGCATGATTCTTTGTGCATTTTAGACTTAGGATAAATTCTTAGATAATATTTAGGCAAAGCAAAAGGCATAAATTCAATCCTTGGTTCGATTACCTCTGGTAAAGGCGTCAGGAACGGTCGAACCTCGTATCGACGAGCGAATCCCGTATCTCCATTTTTCCCGCAAATATTTCAAAACGGAGGCGAGTTATTTTCCTAAATATTTTCAAAATTAAGGTCAAGTGAGACCCCACAAAAGGGTTCCGCTTCTCTTCTTTTCTTTTCTTTTCTTCTCTTCTCTCTTTTCTTTCTGTCTTTTATTTTTCTCTCTTCAAAAAGGTGGAAATAGAGGTCGGAAAGGAAAAGAGAAGGAAAAGAGAGAATATTATGAGAGGAAAATTTTTGCAATGACCACAAATGGAAAAGAACGAAAAGAGAGATAAGATAAAACAAAAGAAACCCTGTCGGAATACCATGATTCCTGATGATGTTGCCATGGGTGGGTCAATCCTGCTATTATGCAGGCCGATTCCACCCATTTGGCTTCATGATCGGAGAAAAGGAATGAAGAAAACTAGAGAAATCAGGATAGAGAAATACTGAAGGTAATAAAAAAATATTTACAGAAGTGAAGAAGATAATAGTTATTTACCTACAGATATCTTCGATCTTTTAGTTGCTCAAAAAAGGGGTAAAACACCAGAGGGGAAGTTCACTAGCTTCCTTTTTGCTTGCAGGATCCTTGGATAAGGGGAATCAGATAAGAGGACCAGAAGCATGGGTTATGGATGAATATGATGGATGCTGGAGGAGGAATTGTTGCGTGAAGATGGATCCCTTGAGAAACGGTGGAGGCCTTCTCTTAAAGGAGCAATGGATGACTCGAGAGAAAAACCTGTTGAAGATGGAAGGTGAAGAATAGAGAAGGTAGTTTGAGATCAGCGATGGAGAGAGGAGAAGAGGGAGGCGCGGGAGCAAACCATTGGAATTTTCCCCTTTTCCATAAAGGAGGTCCTCTTTTAGAAAATTTTTTGAAAAATGGTTTAAAAATGAGGTTTTCAGAAAATTAACTTAAAAAAAACTTTAAAACCATTTGTTTTTCTCGTAGTTTTTTCCAATTTTTTGGGTTTTTGTGTTATTTTTCCATTTTTTGTATTTTTAGAATAAAATCTTAGGATTTGCGAGGAAATAAAGATTTAAAATTGATTTTTTTTGTATTTTTGCAAAATATTTACAAAAGAGAGTTCTTCTGAGAATTCAAAGCTATTTCTCTGAAAATTTCTTCAGAAAGTGAATTTGGACCCAGAATTTGAGGTGATATTTGAGGTTTGGACCTTGAATCGAGAAAGTATAAAATAGTGGATCCAAATGGGTGTCGAATGAGCTATTTGAGTCATTCAGAAAATGTTTTTGGTATTTTATAATTTCGATTTGTAAATTGAGTAACAAGGCTCAAATTTGGACCTTAAACACCAGGTTTGGCTCCGAAATAGAGTTTGAATGAAATTTTGATCCAGAAAATCCGAAGAACAACTGAAAATTAGTTTTAATTTTCTCAAAAAATGGGGTCAGGGGCAAAAAGGTCATTTTTACAAAACTTTGAAAAATTTGGGGTGTTCACAGATGCCCCTCTTTGCTACTAAGCCGGTTGAAGGCCGAGCTTAGTGGCAAAGATAACATTCCAAATTTTGAAAAATGCTCCAGTCAGCAGATCTGAACTGAATGTGGATGAATTATTTTGGAAACATGACTTCTCAGGCTTAAAACCTTATCCTGAATGGTTTTGGGGGGACGAAATCTTTGAAAATGATATGATTGAGTAGAAAATGAGGAAATCATGCTGAGACTTTGGGTGAAAATCCCAAAATGGTGGAAAATCAAAATTTTGATCAGGTCTCATGGGTGAGACAAGATACTCTTTTTGGAATGATTCAGGTTTAGCCCTTAATCTGGATGGGACGAAGATATATCAAAATGAATTGCATGTGGAAAGGAATACATGAGAACCTTGATGGGACATTTTTGAAAAAATGCCTCGTGAGATGAAGCTCAAGTAAAATCCTTTCTGGATGGATATACAAAGCATGGATTCCTCGATGGGAAGAGCCATGATGGGACTGGAAGAAAAACATCTCGTCAAAACAAGGAATCTCGTCGAAACGAGACTCAGGTTTAATCCAAACCTGAAAAGGAAGATACCTCGCGAAACGAGGTTCAAGCTTGACCCTTAACCTGAAAGGGGGAATCTACCATATGGATTTCTCAAATGGAGAAGCCATAACGGGACCTTCGGAGTTTGGACGAACAAATCCGAAAGGGGTTTTGCGAAAAGGAGAAAAATAGGGTTCCCTAAAGCTTTGAAAAAGGGGAAGAAACAGGGCGTCTCATTGCTGAGACTGAAATAGCTTTTGAAATCAATGACCTCTCGCAGAAAATTCAGGTTTTGACCCTTAACTTGAGTGGGAACTACCATACGAAATTCTTGTACGAGAAAACCGTGATGGGACAAGAAGAGACACTTCTCCTTAGGGAGGCAACTCTTTTGGAAAATATAAACAATGCTAGGTTGCATCAAAATGAATATTAAATATTTATTTCATTCTTGGAATAGCTAGAAAATTTTGCCAATAAGATAAAATTATAGTTGACTCAAATGCTTGAAAAAATGCACGTATGTGCAAAAGATATTCCCTCTTTTACCTAGAGTATTTCCCCCAACGAGGTTAACTTCTTGGTCTTAAGAGTCAAATTCAAAATTTTAGCGCTGATGATTTTCTTCAAGGAAGATATCCATTTCCCTGATATGAGAAGAGAAGAAACATTCTTAATTTCATAAAAGCAAGTAATGAAAAGATATTAATAAAAGAATTTCGTATGAGAAAAGATGACTTCTGACAATTTTGGCAGTTTGATATCTGGGTGTTTTCCCATGATGATCTTTTTACACTCTTTTTGAGTCATTGAATCTTTCTCGGTTTTTCTCATCATCCTTCATTTGGATGTCCTGCCTTTTCTCTCTTTTTCAGGAAAGGGTACGCCACAAACTCCTTCATCTTGGAGATGTTCCGATCCTTCTTTTTATCTCAGGAATTCTATTGATGACTTTGGCTCAAAAAGGTCTTTAGATGATAGTAGAAATCAAATATCTTTTAGGGTTTGTTGGTAGGTTCATCACACTCGCCTTCATCTCGACGGTGATCAGAACTTTCCCTGGAAGGATCCTTCACAAACTCCTTCATCTTGGAGGTGATCCAGATCTTCTTTGGCCCCAGGGGTCTAAAACATATAATCGTCTTCATCTTGACGATAGTTGAGAGATCTCTTTTGCGGATATTTGATTTGCAACTTTAAATGAATTAGAAGATATGGGTTGAGTGAATTTTTTTTATAGCTCAAGATATGTCCACTGCCTGATTGCCAGATAGCCGTCTTTAAACATGCGCCATAGCCATGATTAATATCAATTCGCTTCTGGCTTTTCAACATCATTGAAGATTTCTTTCACTGATCATATCAAGGATATTTCTTACATCCTTTTGGTTGATCAACAGGAAAATATTTGAATTTTACCTCTTTTTCGCAAAAATTTTCATCTTTTTGGAAAGAATACTGGAGGTAATCTGAGGAAATTCTTTTATATAATTAGATTTTTAGAATCAACAAGTGTTTTTAGCAAATTGGCATATTGTTCCAGCATTCTTTTGTGAAATAATCACTCAATATGAATTTTGATGAGACCTTTAGCTGTATCTTCGATTTTGGAAATACATGACCAACAAAAGCTGGAACTTTTGAAATACATGAACAGCAAAAGCTAGAACCTTTGAAATACATGACCAGCGAAAGCTGGAACGTTTGAAATACATGACCAACAAAAGCTAGAATGTTTTGAAATACCTAACCAGCGAAAGCTGAAACGTTTGAAATACCTGACCAGCAAAAAGCTGGAATGTTTGAAATACATGACCAGCAAAAGCTGGAACGTTCGAAGTACATGACCAGCGAAAGATGAAACGTTTAAAATATATGACCAATAGATGTTAAAATCTTTTGAAATACCCGACCAGCGAAAGCTGGAACGTTTGAAATACCTGACCAGCAAAAGCTGGAACGTTTGGAAATACATGACCAGCGAAAGCTGGAACGTTTGAAATACCTGACCAGCGAAAGCTAGAACGTTTGAAATACCTGACCAACAAAAGCTGAAATGTTTGGAAATACATGACCAACGAGTGTTGGATCTTTTGAAATACCTGACCAGCGAAAGCTGGAACGTTTAAAATACCTGACCAGCGAAAGCTGGAACGTTTGAAATACCTGACGAGTAAAAACTGAAACGTTTTGAAATACATGACCAACGAGCATTGATCTTTTGGAAATACCTGACCAGCGAAAGCTGGAACGTTTGAAATACCTGACCAACAAAAGCTGGAACGTTTGAAATACTTGACCAACAAAAAGCTGGAACGTTTGGAAATACATGACCAACGAGTGTTGGATCTTTTTTTGGGGTACCTGACCAGCGAAAGCTGGAACGTTTGAAATACCTAACCAGCAAAAGCTGGAACGTTTGAAATACTTGACCATCAAAACGCTGGAACGTTTGGAAATACATGACCAACGAGTGTTGGATCTTTTGGGAAATACACGACCAATTATGAAAAACTGGGTTTTAATCTAAAAAGGTTTTTGAAGGTTTTGAGAATGATCGAAATTGAGAGATTATAACCCGAGGGTTGAGAAAATGACAAAATTTTGAAGACATTGCACCCAGAGGTCTGGGAACTGATAGATTTGAGAGATTTAGAGATCTAAAGGTTTGGAAATGATAGATTTGAGAGATTGAAACCCGAAGGTTTGAAAATGAGAGAATAGAGAAATCGCACCATGAAGGTTTGATTTGTGGAACAGGTTGATTTGGGAGCTCGACAATTGTGAGCTGGGACTTTTTGAAATATATGACCAGCGAGAGCTTGGTCTTTTGGAAATACATGACCAACAAAAGCTGGATCTTTTTGAAAATACATGACCACCAAAAGCTGGAACGTTTGAAATGCATGACCAGCGAAAGCTGGAACGTTTGAAATACTTGACCAGCAACAACTGGAATGTTTGAAATACTTGACCAGCGAAGCTGGAACGTTTGAAATACTTGACCAGCAAAGCTGGAACGTTTGAAATACTTGACCAGCAACGACTGGAACGTTTGGAAACACACGACCAACGAGTGTTGGATCTTTTGGAAATACCTGACCAGCAAAAGTTGGAACGTTTGAAATACCTAACCAGCAAAAGCTGGAACGTTTGAAATACATGACCAACGAGTGTTGGATCTTTTGAAAATATATGACCAGCGAGATGCTGGATCTTTTGAAAATACATGACCAGCAAAGGCTGGATCTTTTGAAAATACATCAATTTTTGGGAGATTTAAGTCAAAACTTGAATTTTGTAGAAGGACAAAGATTTTGATCAAAAGACTGAATGTAGAAAGTTATTGGTGCGAGGATCGGATCCTTCAAATGAGCTCATTATATGATTGAAGATTTTGAGAAATACCCTAGTACGAGGACTGGGTTGTGAAGATGAGCTAAAAAAAGATTCTTTGGTAAAAATTAATGGACCATCATAGTTTTATGTGTATGTGGTCTATTTTCAGGATTTATCCCCTTGTCCTGAACGGGAGAAATAACAAAGAGAATACCTCATTGACAGGAGGCATCAATTTTATCCCTTAACCTGAAAGGGTATTTTTAAAGATAAAGATGGGAAAAATTCAGTAATAAATTGACGAAAAATTGTTTAAAACTCGCCCGAAACTGGCGATAGTTTGATGAAAATTTAAATTGAGAAATGAATCAAATGAATGAAATTAATACAGATTACAAGATAATTTTGAAAATCAGTAGAACTTGAGAAAAGAATCTTGTCTAATTCTGCCTGCATATGATGAAGGAAGATGATTATAGATCAAAAATAAAATGCCCCAGTATTATGGAGAATGTAAGAATTGATAGAAGATCATTATTTCATTGAGATGTCTCATTGAATAGTACAAAGGCTTTAAAATGAACATTTTAGGTATAAAACTTCTTCAAATGTAGAGCATTGACGGGATCTGGCATTTCTACTCCATCTGCGTTGATTAGACGATATGAATTGCGAGGCAATGCTTCCTTAACCACATAAGGGCCTTCCCAATTGGGTGACCACTTGCCCCGTGGTCGATGCTTGAGATGAGCTGTCGATCTAAGCACCAAATCGTTAACTCGAAATTTTTTCTCAATGACAGACTTGGCATAATGTCGAGCTATCCTCTGTCTATAAGCTTGAGCATGCTCTGCTGCCTTGAGCCTCTTTTCATCCAGTAGATCCAGCTGCACCAATCTTTGTTGCTGATACTGATCAAGTGACAATTCTATAAGGGAATCAAATTTGAGAGCGGGCTTCTGGACATGGAGAGGTAACACCACTTCAGTTCCGTAAACATGTTCTGAAGGAGTGGTATTAGTCGGAGTCTAAATGGTGGTTCGGTATGCCCAAAGTGTATCATGAATTTTCTCATGCCAATCTCGACCTGTCTTCATAGTCCTTTCCAAAATACGGATCAAGATTTTATTGGTGGCTTCTGCTTGGCCGTTCCCTTGAGGATAATAGGGAGCTGAGAAATGATGGGAAAATTTGAATTTAGAACAGAAGGTTTTTATCCTCTCATTTTTTTAAATGGCTTCCATTGTCTGAAACAATGTCATGCGGAATGCCGAAGCAGCAAAGAATGTTCTTATGAATGAAAGAAGTCACATGGCGGCCTTCTACTGTGCGTAGAGTAATGGATTCGACCCATTTTTGTGAAGTACTCTGTAGCAGTCAGAAAGTACTTGTGGTCGTTGGAAGCAGAAGGGGTAATTGGGCCTACGACGTCGAAAGCCCACATAGAAAATGGCCAAGGAGAAACAACCGATTGTAGATATGTGGCCGACACATGAATAGAAGGTGCATGCATCTGACACTTGACTCACTTCCTCACAAATCGATGATAGTCCTGCTGCATGGTATTCCAATAGTACCCTGCTCGAACGATCTGCTTGACGAGAGTCTGATAGCCAACATGGCTACCACAAATCCCTTCATGTGCCTCTTGGATAAGTTCCATAGCCTCTTCTTTGTCTTAGCATCTTGAATATTCAGAACTGAACCCACGGCAGTAGGGGATATTGGCAAGAATGAAATATCGGGTAGACATACGCTGAATTGCACGTTGCTCCCTTTTTGGCATTTCTGGTAGAAACTCACCAGTCTTAATAAATTTTTGATATTTTGGTACCAAGGCTTCTCCTTCTGATCGACCTGGTTTACTTGCATGGTTGAAATGAAAGCAGGTTGATCAAGCCTGCCAACTTCAAAAGAACGACATGATTCACTGCCTTTGAAGGATAAAATGGAGCCCAGACTGGCTAAACCACCGGCTATTTGATTGTGCTCTCTTCTTATGTGATTAAGCTGAAATTCTTCGAAGCTGCCCACAAGAGCTAGGACGATCTTCTGATAGGGGATCAATTTTGAATCTTTCACTTGCCATTCAGTGTTAACTTGACTGACAATAAGTAAAGAATCGCCAAAGGCATGCACTCTCTTGACATTGAAGCAAAATTTTGAGGCCTTATATTAAAGCTTCATACTCGGCCATATTATGAGTGCATTGGAAACCAAGTTTGAGAGAATAAGGGATCATTTCTTTTTCTGGAGTGATTAACAAGACTCTAATCCCTATGCCAGACATATTTTTAGAGCCATTGAAGAACAAATTCCAAACTGGGGGCTGTTGGATATTGCATATGTGCTCATCAGGAAAATCATCCTCTGCTTTAATCTCTTCTATCAAAGGAAAATCCGTCAACTGATCTGCGATTGCTTGACTTTTAATCGACTTTTGAGAAACATACTCTAAGTCGTATTGCATTAGAAGGACTTGCCACTTCGCAATTCGTCCACTGAGGAATGGTTGCTCAAGAATATATCTAAGAGGATTAAGCTTTGATAAGAATTTGATTTCAGAAGCCAACAAGTAATGTCTTAATTTTTGGCACATCCAAACCAGAGCTAGACAAGTTTTCTCCATCTGAGAATATTTCTTTTCATAATCAATGAAAGTCTTGCTCACATAGTAAATGGCGTGCTCTATTAAACTGCCTTCTTCATACTGTGCAAGGAATCCACCACAGGCATTCTAATTTACGAAAATATATAGTAAAAGAGGCTTCCCCAATTTTGGCGGCTTCAAAACTGGTGGATTAAGGAGATACTGCTTGATGCGCTGAAACGAGAGTTGGCATTCCGATCCCCATTCAAATTTAACTCCTTTTCTTAGCAAATGATTAAAAGGTTCACATCTCATAGCTAAATTGGAAATGAATCTGCGAATAGACTGAATACGCCCTTGAAGGCTTCACAGTTCCCTGAGATTAGTTGGAGGCGGCATATCAATAATGGTTTTTGCTTTGGTCGGGTCCACCTCTATTCCTTTCTTGCTGATAATGAAGCCGAACAATTTGCCAGACTCAACCCCGCAAACACATTTTTGAGGATTAAGTCTCAACTTATAAAGAATAAGTCTTTCAAAAACTTGACTAAGAGCATCAAGGTGATTCTCTTCTTCTTTAGACTTAACCAGAATGTCATCCACATATGCATCCATATTTTTGTGCATTTGATCATGGAAAATGACGGCCATTGCCCTTTGATAAGTTGCTTCGACATTTTTTAGCCCAAATGACATGACAGTGTAGCAGAAGGTTCCCCATGGTGTAGTAAAGGAAGTCTTTGACTGATCACGAACGCCGAGCTTGATCTGATTATAGCCTGAATATCCATCCATAAAAGAAAACATGGCATGACCTGTTGTGCTATCGATCAACAGATCAATGTTGGGGAGTGGATAATCATCTTTCGGGGTGACCTTGTTGAGGTCCCTGAAATCAATGCAGATCTGAACTTTTCCGTTCTTTTTAGGAATTGCCACAATATTTGCCAACCAATCTGGATAATCAATGGCCCGGATGAAGCCTGCTTTCAACAAATTTTCAAGTCCTTCTTTGACCTGTTGCTCAATTCGAGGATCTAACTTCCTCAGTTTCTGCTTGATTGGTCTGGCTTCTGGTTTCAATTTGAGGTGATGCTCAACCAGCTTGGGATCTAATCCTGGCATATCTTCATAAGTCCAGGCAAATACTTCCTGATGCTGCTTAAGGAATTGGGTGAGTCTTGCTTTCTCTTCTGCTTTTAGGCCCGAACCAATTTTGAGAATTTTCGGATCATCTTCCGACCCAATGTTGATATCCTTAGTTGGATCTTGAACCAAATATGAGGGTTCATCCTGCTTCTAAATGTGAGCAAATTCTGGCAATTCCTGAATAGTGGAATCAAATTCGGCTAGCTCTTCGGTCTGCTCTGCTATTTGGCTGACCTCTACTTTGTCTTTCATCTCGGGAAACCTTGCCAATTTTAAATACTTGGGATTGATAACGAATTTCGTCATTGATTCAGGAGTTAATGGTCCTGAAAATGCCAAGAAGAGGTTTTTAAGGGAAAGTACAAGCCAAAACAAATTTTTGTACGAAGTAAAGAAAAATGACATAGACAAAATATAGGATACTCAAGTATGGAGAAAAATTGATCTTTCATTGATTGAAAGCATGGTATTTACAAGATTTCGATGAAAGAAATGGGACTGCGTTGTCCCTATAAGATTAAAAAAAAAGACAAGAAAAGAAAGCAGGAAAACTAAGGCATCATCTTCACTTGTTCCCTCTGACAAATACTGTTTTCTTGCTGGAATCTTGGCCGATGAACCCCAACCCTGAGTTGTCCGCATGCTGAACTGGAATGATAGGCTCTATTATGCCATCCTCATTTTTTCCCATGCCTTGGAATAGTTGATATCCATATTTTATCAACAGATCGAATCCCTTTCTAGCTTTAGAAAATTATGAAAATAAGGGATGGTCTTTGAAGGAGGTGTAATTGATGTGTCCTCTTAACTTGAAAAAACAAGGTCCCTGCCATTGGACCGTGGCTGCAACGTTTTCTTCCTCCATGACATCTTTTAACTTCAGCATTTCTAAGCTCTCGCTGAGGTTGATTTCATCCGCTTCCCGGATACTTGGAATATCTGTTGTAAACGTTGGGCGGGGAATCATAGACTGTGGTAGCCTCTCTTTAGGATCTTTTCTCAGGATGGTAGTAATCATTCTGCCCTTGGACCACTTTATGCATTGATGAAGGGTTGATTGAACAACATTAGCATTATGGATCCATGTTCGTCCCAATAGAAGACTGTAAGTCGGTGGTACGTTGACAACATGGAATAATACTGTGTGCACTGAATAGTTGATAAAAATTTCTAGGAAGATCTTGCCTTTGGCAGTCTGCCCGTGATTGTCGAAGCCATAAATGGTAATGGGATCAAGCACGTATTCTTCTTCCTTTAATCCCAGGGCCTTCGCTGTCATCTCTGAGCAAATATTTAAACTGCTGCCTCCATCGACAAGTACGTGCAGGACAGTCATGCCCCTGGTCTTCACCACTATATACAATGCATTGTTGTGGAAAGAATGAGGTTTTGGTAGGTCCTCATCTGAAAAGGTGATAAGCGCATTAGTCATCGCCTGATTTACAATCTGCGCCATGTCTTCTGGCGTAGTGCCCGACTTCACTTTGATTTTTCTTAGCAAATCATCTAACTTTTCTTGATGCTTAGGAGAATCATGAGTTAATTCAAAGATGGAAATGTTGGAGAGTGCTGTAATTGGCTTCTGGAAATCATCGGCCTGCTCTTCTGCTGCCTTAGAGGTTTCTGCTTCCTCTGTGCAAGCTTTTTTCTTAAGGAATCTTCTCAGAAAAATTTGAGTTTTTTCGTTCTCAACTGGTACACTCACTTGGTTAAGCAGCGAGAAGATATCCATCTTCTGAGATACAGGTTGATCTTGATATAGAATCATTACCTGATGTTGGAGACTCAGTTCTTCAGTGGAACATGGATGTATATGGTTTTATGGGAGGAATGAGTGTTCTGCAATGGTTGACGTGGAATGTTTTGGGAATGGAGCAGATAAAATTTCCATTTTGCCTTCCTCTTCATCTTCTACGAGGATGCTCTTGTTAATACAGTCCTGGACTAAGTGCTTTAAGACGAAGCAATGCTCTGTATCATGCCCCATCACCCTATGGAATTTGCAATATTGCTCTCTGTACTTTCCCATGATTACTGGAGGATCTGCAATTTTGGGCAGTTTTACCATCCCGTGGGACAGTAGGTATTCCAACACTTTTTCCAGAGGCTGGTCCAAAGGAGTGAATTTCCGATCCTTGCTCCAATTGATGTGCTTAGGTTTTTCCTGAAAATCCACTTTTTATTGAGGACCGCTTGGGAGAGGCTTATCACTGTTCTTAAAGAACTTTCCTTTTCTACCTCTATTCTGCTCAGGTCTCGTGCCATTGCCGTTGTCATTCTTGCTGCTACTGCCCTGATTATCTTCGAAAGCATCGGCTGAGTAAGTGAAATGTGCCTTTTTCTTTGGATCCTGGATATTCTTGGCCAAAACAACACCTTTATACATTCCGATCTCTACCCCCATTTCGAGCCATTCTGCTCGTTCTGGCAGTTCAATAAACGACTTGGATGAATATGGGAAAAGAAGGCTTTTTAGGGGCTATGCAAAGTTGTGAGAATGACTTGGAGGGCATGCTCCTCAGAAATGGGATTCCTCATTTTATTACAAATGCTCATCCACTTATGGATGAAATCCCTGACTTTTTCATTGAGCTCCTGCTTGAGGTTGCATAAATGGTTTAGGGTGGGCCGAGCTTCCTTATTGAAAAGAAAGCACTCAACGAACATGTTAACGACCTTATCGAAATCCCTTAGCTCAATAGGATTGACGTGCTCGGCATACCACTTGGCAGCTATCCCCTCCAGACTGCGGGGGAAACAAAGAAAAATGGCGCGGTTATCTTCACTGAACCGGGCACATTCGGCGAAAAACATGTCAAGATGGGCCTTAGGATCACCGGATCCATCAAACTTAATGAATTTCCGGGAGAGGTTCTCCAGATTGTTGTTCCCTTCCAAGTCGAGGTAGAAGTTCTGCCTGATGTATGACCTCTTTCCTTTGTCCCGAATTTGAAGGTCCTTGACTATTTTGGTCAATGCTTGGATCGAATCCTCTGCGGAGGGCCCATACTTGGGTTTGTTCACTGACAATGGCTCTTCCACTGGCCTTTTGGATGATCGCAGATGTTTCGGGATGTAAATCAGCTGCTCTTCTTCTTCAGAGACTTCTTCTGCTGACCCAGAATCCTCAGAAGTACTGTCACGCTGTACCTTCTGTTTGCTGATCTTGACGGGCCTTTTCACGGGTTTCTTCTTAACTTTGCTCTTAGAAGCCGCCTTCTTAGGACCAGCCTTAGCCTGCTCGGCCATCATTTTGGTCATCATCTTTTGAAAGACTCGGTACATGTCCGGATCAACATCGCTCTCATCCCCTGAGTCATGCTTCTTGGATAATCTGGGAGAATTTGTCTCTTCTTGTTCGCTGTCACTGTGTCGCTGAACAGTCTGCTTGCTTGCTCTTGTCTGAACCATCTTCGGATGCCAAAGTTTTTCTGCAGAATATGAGAATGGTTAGAGTATGGAGAAGCTTTTTTTGAAAATCATAACTTTTGAGGAAAAAGAATAAAGGATTTCGGTAGACAATTTCAAGAGATTATCCCATTACCCGGGATTGGGTCATCACTAGATTTGTGATAATTGTGTTACCATTTTGATGATAACGAGAAAATGTGCCTTGTTACCTAGGCGAGGTCGTCAACCATGATAAAATATATTGAAGAAATGTGAGAGGAATGTCCCATTTACCCGGGATGAGGTCGTCACCAAAATTGTGACCATTTGTGCTATAAAACAAAATACAAGAAATATAATTTTGGCCAAAAAGTAATTTTTATTGATAGGTAACATTCAAAGACAGAGAGAGGGTGGGCGGACAGTTTGCCACCACTCTTGATATTCAGATGATACATTTGGCCCAGGAAATATAGACGGAGAAACAAAGGGGTCCCAGGTATATTTAGTGACATGGTATGCCCCAGACCACTGATCCGACTGTAGGTTGAACTCTGGCATGTTGCCTGTCAGGAAGCGGGTGTTGGCACAAACCTGCCGCTACGAAAACTGTCTGAGACATCTTTCTGGCTGATAATCAACACAGAAGAAGGGGCCAAGCAATCTGTAGCGCTTGCTGCAAGCATAGGTATATCGAGGAACGATCTCTCTTTTGTCGAAGAAGTCTCACACAATCTCCTCCTGATGCAGCTTCTCGATCAAGGCTCGATACTGAATGGCAGACTTTGGCTGCTTACCGCTGAATCTGAAGGAGCTGGCCTTCGAGAAAATATGTCGCAGGAACCACGACTGCAGGGTATAAGTGCATCCTTCTACCAGAATGGTCTCTTCAAGGGCAAATCGAGCCAAGCCTCTGTAGAGAAAAGCCAAGGCTGCCATAGAAACTGATAGCTGACGGGTCTGCTTGCTTCCCCATCTTCGAAAGAGTTGGGTGACTCTGATATCTATGAAATTCTGGCCATCTTGGAAAAAAGCTAATGCTACTGTGCATAGGATCATGGCATGCTGAATTCTGTCTTTTGCTGCTCGAGACAAAGTGTCAACCTCCTCGTAGGCCCCATACTTGCGATAGAGTCCAAACATGTTGATGAATTGATTCCCACCAATCTCAGTGAGAGGCCAGGATCTGCTCCTTGTTGCTCTGGCCAAGGCTTCTTGAACATCTACCCCTTTGATGTTTATAAAAAACTACTGCTCGACAGGATCATCTGGCTGACCAGTTGGTTTGGGCAATCCCATAATATCATTGAACTCGTCCATCAGTAGAGTCATCTCTCCCCAAGGAAACCAGAATGTGCAGGTATGTGGATTCCACCATTCTGCCATAGTCTGAATCAGTGTTCCATTGATGGTTCGCTTGCCTGCTGCCGATGTCATCTCCAACCCACAGTCATCCAGGTGGTCTGGGAACATACGTGAGAAGGTGACAAACCAAGAATAATACCACCGAGGGAATAAAGGATGAGACTAGATGACCCGATGATCTGGGATCCATCTTGAATCTGATAGAAGACATGATCTCGGGGAAAGACAACATCGAGAGATTCGGACGCCATCGAGATGATACTGGGGTAAATAAGAAATGAGGAGAATTTAGATAGAATGCATGACTTACGGATAGACTCTTGAAGAATCAAACCTGAAAACTTTGAAAGATTGAGGAAAATTTTAAAGGATTTTTTCAGGGTTTTGAAGAAAATTTGAAAAAAAGGAGAAAAGAAATGTAGGTAGAGAAAAATATACACCTGGGTTTTTTGAAAATAAGGGGAAGTTTTGAATAATACACCCAGAGTTTTTGAAAAGGGTTTGATACATATATATGAGAGAATAAGAGAAACATCACAAAAAGCTGCACAAACAAGGATGTGCACACAACACTCCCTAAAGGCTGACTCTAAATGCAATATTTGAAGTGGATTGTAGGACCTTAATCCTAATTCTAGGGTTCAGATCATCTGATTCCAATTAAGATATGCCGATATACTCAAGTCGAAGCTCGAAGTACGTGGCATAGAAATATTTCTCCGGTTCTAAGGTAAAGGCTTCCCAACATCTTTGAGCACCTACCGATATACCTCAGACTATGGCCCTTAGATACGTAGTAGGGGGGCGCAAACCCAAATAAGTGGTCCAGTTGTGAGGCTCTCTCCCAAACTATGGTTCAGTGAGACAGCCCAGCAACGTGAAGACCGGGACAACATAGGTAGGGATGTTTTCAAAAACATGTTCAGCATGCAATAAAATCAGATGTCTTTAATGCAAGTCCTAAAGAGATAGAATTTAAATGAATAAAAGCATACACTTGCATACATTGTTTGCATTCAATCCCTAGAATTGAGGAGAGTTGTATTTAAAACCTAAATCTAAGGTGAACATGAAATAATCTCCTCAATATGGTCCTACCAAACCATACTTAGATCCTATATGCAATGATGTCAGCTTAGGACAGAGTCTAGGCTCCTAAGGTTTGCATGAAAATGAAGCTGACATTTTGAAGAATAAAGACTTAGATAATGTCAAAGTAAAAGAAAAGACATTAAATTCAACCAGACAAAGACGTGTCCCATCACGGTCGCCAAAACTGTGATCATCGCAAATTTTTTCCTCTCTTGGTATTTCTCTCTCTTCCTTCTATTTTCCTTTCCAACCTTTATTTCCTCCTTTTTGAAGGGAGAAAATAAAAGACAGAAAAGAAGAGAAAAGAGAAAAGAAAAGAAAAAGGAGAGAAAGAGGAACTCTTTTGCGGGGTCTCACTTGACCTTAATTTGAAAATATTTAAGAAAATAACTCGCCTCTGTTTTGAAATGTTTGTGGGAAAATGGAGAGACGGGATTCGCTCGCCGATACGAGATTCGACCGTTCCTGGCACCTTTACCAGGGGTAATCGAACCAAGGATCGAATTCATGCCTTTTGCTTTGCTAAAACATTATCTAAGAATTTATTCTAAGTCTAAATGCACAAAGAATCATGCTTGTGCAATGCAAGGATGTATGCTCTTTTAAAAAATGATTTGGAAATCACCAAGTGTTTTCTGAGATGAATTTAATGAAGAAATGGTTTATTTAGAACTTTAAGATTTAAAGCTCTAAGTTGTTGGAATAACCAGAGCTTTGGGAAAATGACTCTGGACTTTGAGAGGAATGGTTTTTGAAGTTGAAATAAGAGGAGAAGAAAGGAAAATTCGAAGTCATAAATGGACTTTGAATTAGGATTTTGAATCAGGATAGAGATGAAATTTGGAATGTAATTTGAATTTTAATTGTAAAGCTTGAAATTAAAATAAGATTTGAGAAATCAAAATAGAATTAAGGGATAGAATTGGTTTTTGGATTCAAGGTAAACTTGGAATGGAATTCAGATTCGGAGATAGAATTTTGATTTGAAATTTGGAGTTCAAAATGGAATTTGAATCAAAATTTTGGATTCTAAATAGAGTTGAAATTTCAAGATGAGATTTGAATTCTGAATTTGGGATCCTAATTGGATCTGAAATTTGAGATCCAATGTGGAATTGGATGTTGGATCTTAAAATGGAGTTGGATCTGAAGTCTGAGATCCAAGGTAGAATTGGATTATGGATTCTAAGAGGGATTTTGGATCCTAAAATGGGTTTTTGAATCTGAATCTGAGATCCAAGATGGAATTAGATTCTGGATCCTAAAATGGGTTTTGGATCTGAAGTCTGAGATCCAAGATGAAGTTGAATTTTGGATCTAGGATCCTAAAATAGAAATTGGATCTGAAGTCTGAGATCCAAAATGGAATTTGAGTTCTGGATCCTAAAATGGATTTTGGATCTAGAGTCTGAGATCCAACATTAGATATTGGATTCTAACTTTGGATTTGGATTCTAAAAGTTCAAATGGGACTTTTGCAAATGGATCTGGGTTTTGAAAACCCAGTTTGAATTTAAGATCTAGGAAAGATCAAGCTTTGAGATTCAGAATCAATCTCAAGTTTTGATTTTGAATTAAAAGATGAGAATAAACTCGATTTTGAAGCAGAAGATGACTTCAAAGTTAAATTGAACTTTGAAGTTTGGATTTTGATTTTGAATACAAAATGATTTTGGAATTTCAGAGTCAAATTGGACTTTGAAATTGAATTTTTGGATCTTGAAATGAGATAGAATTGATTTTGAACCTATAAATAAGATTTGATCTGAAAAATGAAGAAAAAGAATCACTTGGAATTTAAAAAGAAAATTTTGAAAATATGATGCAATTCTATCCTAAATGATGAATGAATCTTTGAAATTGAATTTTGAAAATCATATTTCATTCTTAAAATGAATGTAAATAAGATTAATGATATAATATAATCCTGACTATGGTCATTGAATGTATTATATAATAACCACATTTAAATTCAAATGAAGAATAAAATACATTTTTGGTGCTTTTATAGAATTTAAAATGAAATTAACCCTCAATATACCCTGACTATGGCCATTGGTATATATATTGAATTAATTTTAAATTTAATTCTGATAAAAGAGGAAAACATTGAGAGAAAACATGATGAATTTTGAAAAGGATCCAGTGTTGTTTCATAAAAAATAAGAATCCTAAGTTTTGTCTACATCCTGACTATGGCCATTGATGTAAATCATCAACTTAGGATTAATTACCTCTTACGAAATGGTGCGCGTGCCATTCGTGTTTTACCATTGTGAAAATTTGAGAAATAAAGGCAAAAAGCATGAAAATAAGTAATTTATGATATTTACAATGCTCATTCATTCTATCTAAAACAGGAAATGAAAATTCTCATTAAGATCTAATTATTACAATACATAAAATTGAATTTACAACTCCCAATAATGACCTTTTTCCATATATTCCCTGCAAAACAACTGGATTAACATGAAAATAGAAGAAGAATGGCATATATCGTATGGATATCTAAAAAAAAATGTTCATATACCAAGATATGAATGATGGAAAAGGTGAAAAGGATATATATACCTATATACATATATATATGTACATATATATGTATATTCACATGTATATAAGTATATATATCTATGTATATGTGTATATATATATATATATGGGGTATATACAATAGGGAGATGTGATGAGGGACGGTTACTGCAAGCAACCCTTTTAGCAGTGAAGGCAGTTTGTGATGGGAAAAGGTGAGGTGCTATGTAAAAAAAAAATGAGGTATGGTGTGGCAGCATGGCTAGGGTGATATGTACAACATACAAGGACTAAGGAGCATATGTTAGCGTATAACCATGAGGAACAAACCTGCTGAAGCTATCAAACCTGTAGCATGAGCAACATAGGTTGCAGGGTAATTGACTGATAGTCATTGAAACCAGTTCATGAGGGCCCAGACCTGTTTCACAGGTCCTTTCACCAGCGATTTTTTTTACAGCAACATTGATATGTAATTCCCGATGGTTTTGACAGTGATGGTGAATGTGAATGGACAGTAATGACTACAATATAGGAGATGACATGAAGTTGATATATAGATATAAGGGGTAACATGAATATGTGTATCAACTGTATTAGTGATAGATTTAACATCCTTGCAGTGATGAGACTATACAACAACAACAAAAAATAGAAAATTACTGTGAAAGCATCACAACAAATGAGATCACAGGGGAGAAAGATGGCCAATAGTGGATCGAAATATGTTATTGGGACTGTGACTGCATCAATACCTACGACTGGACCTACATCTGCTGCAGAGCTTGGGATTGCATCTATGGAAAGTGAACTGCCAGTGTGATTTAGGCAGTTGTGGGGAAAGGATAACAGGAGCAATAAGAGCTGTAGCAACACCTTGTGCCGATGTGAGTGTTTGAGAACCTCAATAATGCTTTGGCATGGCTGTGGTGAAGCATTTTCAGCAATGCTCTGTGAGTTTTGTGAGAGGCAACAGGTGCTGCGTGATGAGACATGAGAATGTGTGCACGAAGGCACATATTATAGAACATGTGCGTGTGTATAACAATGGAATAAATACACAGGTGCTGTGCAGGGAGAGGTAATGTGAGTGCAGCAGTGGGCTTTGATGCTGATTCCAAAAGCACTATTATGTAACAAGTTTCCACCCAAGAAGCCATAGGTCGATCAAAAGACATTCATCCTATTTTAAGTAAGGAAATCGGGGTCAGTTAAGGTGGGGAGGTACATACATTCTGCAAAAACAAATGGGTACCAAATACAACAAAAAAGAAGAAGAAGAAGAAAGTGCAAAAACGTACATGTAGTGGTCCAATCCAAAAGATCTAAACTTCTCTACCCCTGATATCAAATGTTGCCTTATTGGAAGGTTATGCAGGCAAGCATGCTGAAGGTTGAAGTAAAAGCAAAGCACAAGTGGCAGACTTATGAAAACAGAGGCATTCCCTGCAGCCTTAGGACAGCTATGCCATAAACACGTTGGTGGTCCTAACAGCCTGATGCTCCATAGAAGCAACTGCTACTGCTGCAAGTGTTTTCGCAGTAACTGGAGCTGAAGTTTTAACTAGATAATGCTACCAACAATATTTCATCTATGTGGCAAACAAAGAGAATGGGCTTCCAATCTCCCAATTTGCAGGATTTCCAGCAGTAGACGACATATTTGATGGCTCTAAATGTTGTGGATTTACCCCTTCAAACTCAAGCCATGGAAAAACCACGTGGGTACATGATGAAGATTGAGAATGGTTTTATACAAGTCTTGCCATAGACAAACCATATGTGATTGCGAATGCATATAATGCTGTGTACAAGAGAAGCAATTATCAAGTGGGCATATGAGTAAGGTTTTCATAGATAACAGAGGAGCAATTCAGAATATCTAAAGAAATCAGTAAAAAGGGGGAACTCAGATTGTGGCCACTGAACATATCCTAGCATCTGGAATTTTATCACCCTTACTGCCTCATGAACAGGTATCAACCAGGGAAACTTCAACCTCTGGATTGTCCCCTGATTATTCAGCCTATTTTCTTTGGGTAAGGGAGAAGACAAGGCAGTTGGATGAGATTCAGGTGGAACCCCTCTGTAGTGTTGCCGATCCTCTTGGCAATAAAGACTAAGATTGACCCAACTCAGGTGAATCGTAACAGGTTCAGTGGATCTCTGACGTAGAGAGGTCCAAGTGGGTCTTACTACGAATATCAACTATGAATCCAACATTTTCACAACAATTCTCAATCGATTTTACAGTAAAACAAGAATTTGCATTGAACCAAACAAGCACTTCACAACGAATCAAATATAAATACGATACAGAAATGCAATCTGATGTGAATTTATCATGGTATACAGAAAAATATACAGGCGAGCATCATGAAGAAGACAAATGCTAAAAAAAAAGGGTTATGGGAATCGTGAGATGCTGATGAAGGAGATGATGCTGAAATGGGAAATTCGTAAATCAAATGATTCCACCACCATGAAATGGGTTCATCGGAATCCATTACAGAGGATGTGGGTAGGATAAAACTAAAAAAAAATAAGAAAAATGAGCTACAAAGAGGAAGTAGGGGGTTCAGACAGGACAAGTGATCAAAATTAGCAGATAAAACAAAATAAGAGACCAGGAATCTGTAAAATGTAGAAATCGAAGATTGAAAATTAGAGAAACTAAAAGATGATCATCAAAAGGAGCGAGAAATAAAAAAAAAGATAGACTGAGAACCGCATAAAGGAGCGAATTAGAAAGCATATCATAATGTAAACAAAAATTAAAACAAAAAAAAAGCATGAACAACGATCAGTCAGGAATTCAAATAAGATATAAGAGACCATAGATAACATAAATGCTAATTTATATTTAGGTAAGCTGAAGAAATCCAAGATAACTTGCTAACAATGGAAAAGAACGAAAAGAGAGATAAGATAAAGCAAAAGAAACCCTGTCGGAATACCATGATTCCTGATGATGTTGCCATGGGTGGGTCAATCCTGCTATTATGCAGGCTGATTCCACCCATTTGGCTTCATGATCGGAGAAAAGGAATGAAGAAAACTAGAGAAATCAGGATAGAGAAATACTGAAGGTAATAAAAAAAAATATTTACAGAAGAGAAGAAGATAATAGTTATTTACCTACAGATATCTTCGATCTTTTAGTTGCTCAAAAAAGGGGTAAAACACCAGAGGGGAAGTTTACTAGCTTCCTTTTTGCTTGCAGGATCCTTGGATAAGGGGAATCAGATAAGAGGACCAGAAGCATGGGTTATGGATGAATATGATGGATGCTGGAGGAGGAATTGTTGCGTGAAGATGGATCCCTTGAGAAACGGTGGAGGCCTTCTCTTAAAGGAGCAATGGATGACTCGAGAGAAAAACCTGTTGAAGATAGAAGGTGAAGAATAGAGGAGGTAGTTTGAGATCAGCGATGGAGAGAGGAGAAGAGGGAGGCGCGGGAGCAAACCATTGGAATTTTCCCCTTTTCCATAAAGGAGGTCCTCTTTTAGAAAAATTTTTAAAAAATGGTTTAAAAATGAGGTTTTCAGAAAATTAACTTAAAAAAAACTTTAAAACCATTTGTTTTTCTCGTAGTTTTTCCATTTTTTTGGTTTTTGTGTAATTTTTCCATTTTTTGTATTTTTAGAATAAAATCCTAGGATTTGCGAGGAAATAAAGATTTAAAATTGATTTTTTTGTATTTTTGCAAAATATTTACAAAAGAGAGTTCTTCTGAGAATTCAAAGCTATTTCTCTGAAAAATTCTTCAGAAAGCGAATTTGGACTCGGAATTTGAGGTGATATTCGAGGTTTGGACCTTGAATCGAGAAAGTATAAAATAGTGGATCCAAATGGGTGTCGAATGAGCTATTTGAGCCATTCAGAAAATGTTTTTGGTATTTTATAATTTCGATTTGTAAATTGAGTAACGAGGCTCAAATTTGGACCTTAAACATCGGGTCCGGTTCCGAAATCGAGTTTGAATGGAATTTTGATCCAGAAAATTTGAAGAACAACTGAAAATTAGTTTTGATTTTCTCAGAAAATGGGGCCAGGGGCAAAAAGGTCATTTTTATAAAACTTTGAAAAATTTGGGGTGTTCACACCTCCCTCCTCTGCTTTTCAATGTCTTCCTTCCTTTCCCTTTCCTTCTCTTCCTCCTCCTACTTTTTTCTTTCCATTTTCTTCTCTTCCTCCTCCTACTTCTTCCTTTCTCTTTCCTTATCTTCCTCGTCCTCCTTCTCCTTCCTTTGCCTTTCCTTCTCTTCCTCCTCCTGATGCTTCTTCCTTTGTCTTTCCTCTTCCATCTTCATCATTTGCCTTTCCTTCTCTTTCTCCTCCTTCAATTGTCTTTTCCTCTCCTTCTTATTCTTTTTTTGCCTTTCCCTCTCCTTCGCCTCCTTCATTTGCCTTATCTACCTTTGCTTTTCAAAATATTCCTGCTTCATCTGTTGTCTTTTCTTCTCTTCCTCCTCCTCCTTCTTCTTCAATTGCCTTTCCCTCTCCTCCTCCTCCTCCTTATTCTTTTTTTGCCTTTCCCTCTCCTCCTCCTCCTAATTCCTTTTTTGCCTTTCATCCTCCTCCTTCTTCTTCTTGCTTTGCCTTTCCCTCTCCTCCACCTTCTTCCTTTGTCTTTGCTTTTCGTTCTCCTCCTCCTTTCTTTGTTTTTCCTTCTCTTTGTCATTCTTCATCTTCTTCTTTATCTTTATTTCTTCCTTATTCTTTCTTTGGTCTCCAGCCTCAATATCTGATGGATAATCCTCCGCATAATACAATTTCAATGCTTTCTCCCTGTCTTTATCATTCTCAATCTTCATTATATTTTGGTACCTTTCATAATGCTCATATAGATAGGACTGGCGGATAACTTCTCTAATATTCATCCCATAGAACAAAGGGTTATTTCTTGTCTGACGAGCTATAGACATTACTAACTTGCACAACACATAAATTTAACCACATCATTATACGTTACAACCGCCTCCCCAAGTATATAATAATACAAATTATCTCATTCGTTACACAATCACCAACATTACAAATCGTCACAATATTTGGCTTCATAAGTAAACATCATTATAAGATTTAGCAAACTTAAGTACAAATCAAGGTAACTTCATAAATACACATCTTTAGTGCTTTAAATGTATAAATTGTTGTTGCTTCAAACTTACAAATTGTTGTATAAATCGCAACATTTATAAGTATATATCATTGTAACATTTGGCTTCATACGTATACATTATTGTACGATTTATCAAACTTAAGTACAAATCATGGTAGTTTCATTAAATTGTTACTGTTTCCAACGTATAAATCGTTGCTACATCGAACATGCAAATTGTTGTAGAAATATAGCCTTCATAAGTACACATCATTGAAATGTTTGGCCTTCATAAGAATAAATCATGCTAACTAACTGTTTTTCGACGCTTAGAAGGTGGATAGGTATAAATCGATTTGTTTTAGTATGAAAATAGGTGTTATTTAGCATGAATAGTAAAACCATTTATAAGATTTAACATTCATATTTACAAATCGATTTATTTGGATAATGAAACCTTAATAATCTGACAATGGAGGAGAAACACCCAGAAGGTATACACAACCGATGGTGGCAACAATGCTGCCATTGTGCAGACGATGACAAAGGATGCTTTGGCGACAACAGACAATGGAAAAGGGTGCTCCGACGGCAACAGATGACAATACAACTGCTACTCCGATGGCAGGAGACGACGACAAAGTTTGCATCATCAAAGGGAGCTCTTGTTACAACAGATGGTGCAAAAGTTTACTGCTTAGGGCGAAAACAGAACGTTTAGACTATAAAGAGTTAACATCATTCTTGAACCGATATTTCACTTTTCTAGATGGAGGATCTCCAACCGTTGTTTCCCTTTTTTTGAATAGAGGACATTTTTGTCATCTTCTAGAACCATCGTTTCATGGCAAGACTAGCGGGAAAGGGTACTTATGTCTTTGCAATCACACTAGATTATGATGCTAAGTGATGCAGACACACACGGGGATACGAGCCCCATGAGCTTATATACGTGGCGCTCATTGGGACCCCCGAACACGCACTGTGGCTAACGACCGTCTTCGGGGAGAGGGGGGGGGGACATATAACCTGCTTTGGATGTGTTTAACATAATAAATTTGCTATAAATCAACTATCAGATCATGTATTTTTGACAAAAAACATGATTTTTTTATGCTTGAATATTTATAAAAGTCTAAACCATTGATATTGAAGTCTTAAAAATCCCACTTATGCGTTGTAATCAGATAACTCAAATGCTGATCCTTCTAAAACCAAACATGTAGATCACATGTGTATGATCAGATTTAAGAGAAAATAAAATTAAAAATCATGAAAATCTTGGTTAATATGATTCTCATATTTTTAGTTCTCATACCCTAGTGTGTGTATAGGCAAAGTGGCAGCTGCCAACCACATGCGAATGGGTGTTTTCACTTTCATTATCATCTTCATCATGCCTTATCCCAACTACATGGGGTTTGCTTTACCAATCCCATTTCTTTGTTTCTTTTTCTATCTATAGCTAAAACTTCAGTCACTTTACAAATTTTCTTATTACCTCTAACTGTCTTCATTGGTCTTGCTCTCTTTTCTTAACTCTTGTGTCATGTCAACATTTCTCACATGTGTAGTACATGTCCAAACCATCTTAAATGACATTCACTTGTTTTGTCTTTTATTGATTCAACTCCTAAGCACATTCTATTATATTTATTTTTATTTTTATCCTTTCTTGTAACCCTGAACATCCATATTAACATATGCATCTCTGCAATATGCACTATGTATTCTTGTCATTTTTTAGTTTCCCAAACATTCAACTCTATATAATATTATTGTTGGTCTTATAAAAGTCTTGTAGAAATATCCTTTCAATCATAGAGGTACTCGTTTATCACATAACATACCACTAACATGTCTTCACATAACCCAACCAACATTGATTTTATTAGTGATATTTTCTTCAAATCCCTCATTCTGTTACAATATAGATCCTCAATACTGAAATTGATGACATTGTTGAATGGACATCTCTTGTATTCTAATGACATTGCTATCACTAGTTTATGTACTAAACTTGCACTCCATATATTCAATTTTTTTCAACTAATTCATAAATCATTTTTCTCCAATATGCTCCTCCAAAGTTCTAATTGTTTATGTCTATCATCTCTATCTTGACTAACCAATATTATATCATTTGCAAATAACATACGCCTAAGGACTTCTACCTAGATACAAGATGTTATTTCATTCATCACTAAAGCAAAAAGGTATGAGCTTAAAGCATACTCTTGATGTTACCCAACCCTGATTGAAAACAATATTGTCTCACCATAAGTAGTTCTAACAATCGTAACTGCCCCTGCATATGTATTAAATTATTTTAATACATATATAAGAGATCCATTTATTCCTTAGTACCGAACAAATTAAATTTCTTGGGACTTTATCATAAGCTTTCTTCAAATCTATGAAAAACCACATGCAAATTTCTATCCTTCTCTCTAAATCTTTCTATAAATTATCTTAATAAGAAAATAGCTTCTATTGTTGACGTACTTGGCATAAAGCCAAATTGATTCTCTATGCAAACACTGTTCTATTATCCTCTCCCACAGTTTTATTGTGTGACTCATAAGTTTAATATCCTTATTGTTAGAACAATTTTGAAATATCACTTTTATTCTTATATATAGAAATCAACATACTTTGTTTCCTCTCTTCTGACATTTTTTTTGTAGATAAAATATTATTAAATAATTTAGTTAACCATGTTATTCCAATATTACCCATTGCCGAGTGTTTTGTTCTTCATATTCTTTATAGTCATCTTCACTTCCTTTTCATAAATTCTATCCACCATACTTTGGTTAATATCTCTGTCTTATTATACCTCATTATTCAATTTTTTATTTAATAGATGACAAATTTTTTTCTCATCTTTCTTTAATTTGATCATCCTTAACTAGAACTTTCTCATTGTTGTCCTTAATACACTTCACTTGGCTTAAATATCTAATTTTTCTCTCTCGACTTTTAGCTAGTTTATATAAATCCCTTTCAGCCTCTTTTGTATCAAACTTAGTATACATGTTGTCATAGGCAACATACTTCACCTTATGAATTTTTGTTATCTTTTGTCATTCTTTAAAAAAATACTTTCTCCTCCTTGATTATTTTTTTAAACTTATTTGTTCTACCACCAAGTTTCTTTATGCATATGACATGGTGTTAGTTTTCATGTTATTTTTTTTGTAAATCTGACCTTGCAGATGAGATTAGCATGGTTAGTTTACTAGAAAATAACACTTGGATAATGTTTTCTTGATAACAAAATATGAATTTTAAGCCTTGAATATTTATGTAAATCTTAGGCCGTCGATTTTTAAACCTTATAAAGCCTACCTACTTGTCAGAATCAAACTATCCAATAGTTGATTCCTATAAAATCAAGCATTTAGAACACATATGTATGGACACATTTAAGAAAAATATGAAAAAAATTCAAAAACTTGAGAGAGAGGGCCCTCCATCGTGGGTGATGGATGACACTGGTGCAATAACATTTTTTTTTTGCAAATATAACCATGTAGATGTGTTCAACATGAGCATGGAGACTCCCTGGGGGCAAGAGGTAAAACCACAAAGTTTTATGCTGCCAGGACAATAACTGTAAGTATGCCAAGCAAAGCCAGCATGGCTAGGTCTGTGATCCTAAGGGTGGTTTTTTTGTGTAAATATTAAAAAAATAAAAAAGATATACACGACATGGTAATTTTGCTAAGAATCAACTATTGAATCGTGTATTTTAGATGAAAAATGTGATTGTTGAATACTTGAATATTTATGAAGATTATCAACCATTGATTTTAAAGCCTTAAAAAAATCTCAATTATGCATCATGCTTGGATGATTCAAAATCTGGTCTTTATAAAACCAAACATGTAGATCACATCCGTATGATTGGATTTAAGAGAAAAAAAAATAATAAATCCATGAAAATCATGGTTCACACAATAGTTATCATATTTTTAGCTCTCATTCTAGTGATTCTCTCTCTCTCTCTTTGTATATGTATATATATATAGGGAAATGAAAACCAACAAAATGGGCACAATGCTAAATGAAAAATGCTATTGGATTTTGGTGCTTTTTTTGAAACTTTGACTGTACATATGTGATCTATATGGTTGTTTTTATAGGAATCACTTCTTGGATGAGTTGATTTCAATGCATGGATAGGTTTTTATAAGGTTTCAAAAATCAATGACCTATAATTTTCATCAATTTTTGTGGCTCCAAACACCTTTTTTTCATCTAAAACGCATGATCCAAGTATCAATTTCTAGTAAATCAGTCATGTTGAATGCATATATGGGGTCATAATTTTCAAAAAACACCAAAAATCCATTAACATGTTTCATTTAACACCATGCCCGTTTTGCATGTTTACGTTTTCCTATATGTATATATATATCTCACTACTACTTAAAGATAGGCAGTCATGTGAAAATTTATGATACAATTATAACAATTTTTGAATGACTTTTTCATGTATTGGTGTGTGCATGCCATTTTAAGGTTTGTTTTTATCTTTAGCAAATACCCTTGGTATGCATATGACATGTAATTTTGTTGAAGTTTTCGCTTTTTTTGTTGATGAAATACTTAAAACCTTTTTTGTTGATGCAATATAGGTTTCTTGAGAATGGTGATAGCAAAAGGGATGCAGTAGAATATCATTGTCAAGAGATCTACAATGCTTAGATATCACATGCATGAATTCTTGTTTGTTTGAGTGCCTGGTTCTCAATTTTATTTCTTTGTTTGATCATTTTTGCTACTTTTCTTGTCATTTTGAGATGATCTACCTTACATCATATGTTTCTTCCTTTTTTATTGTTTAATTTCTCCATGGGTGACAATTTTTTCATTTAAAATCTTTAGTTTTCAATTAGGTTTGGCTCTAATAAGGTTATATTGTTTATATGGTCAGATCATCTTTTTCATGGCTTCTTTTTTTCTTTATGTTTCAAATGATCCATTCATGGGTTTCATTTTTTTTATTTTTTTACCTTTAAAAGATAAGAAACCTATCGGTCATAAACAAGAAATCCTTGGTTCTCTTCTTTTAGGTTATTCAACCAAAGCTTAATGAGATCAACAGATATTCAATGAGGAATACTGATAAAAGTTTAGCAGTTTTCAATTTATTTTTCTTTCTCTTCCCCTTGTCTCTTTGTTTTGATTTAATCATATTTGATCATAAAGAAGTGTCATTTTAAACTTTTAGGTGCTTTGGTTAATTTGTTCTCGATACTAAGAAAACTTTCAGTGGTTTTCAATTTGTTTTCCTTTTTCTTTCCCTTGTCTCTATGTTTTGATCATATTCGATCATCAAGAAGTGTTGTCTTAAACTTTTAGGTGCTTTGGTTAGTGGCTTTTGTTCATGGTTTTTGTTCCTTTGTTTATTTTTATCTCACCTGGTTCTTGTTTTGATTATTCACAGTCATTTTTTTCTTTAAATTGTGTGGTTAGTTTTCTTCCCACTTCTTTATTAGGATACACTACTTTTTGCTGAAAATTCTGCTATCTATCATTTTCATAGTAGCTAATTGGATTGCTTTTATTTATTACGACCATCCTTTCAAATAGGTAAAGTTTTACTAGATGTGGATAAAATTTTCCTCTAGCTAATATACAAAATGTTTTATTATTGGTTTTATACTATAAAGTTAGTTTTGTTTTGAGTATAACTATCTTTCTTTGCTAAAATTTGGTGATGATGAATTTTGATGCATGTTAGTGGATATTTTAACAATTAATAGTGTGCATGTTGTAATTTTATATGGCCTTGCATACTTACAGCGATGATGGTTGGTTGGACGAGCTTCAAGCCATTCTTTGCTTATGCTCTGATACCAAGTTGTAACACCCCAATTTTTATAACCCAAAAATGGTGAAAATATTTTTTTTTAAATACTTTTAAAATACTTTAACAATTACAGCAAAAAAACACATCAGGTCTAAAATTTGGTGTGCTACTTCACATGAAAATTTGCATATGTACAATTATAAAATTTAAAATTTAACAAATAATCAACCATGCATAAAATAACTCAAAGGTCTGCACATGTCCAAAATTAATTACATTTACCATTGAATTAAAATTTAAAGATTAATCAGAGTCCAAAACATCTTGAAGGCAAAGGAAAGGTAGGCTCGGTCCTTGTCACAACCTTCTACCTTTGTTTGCAAGTACCTACTCTCTTCCTGAAAAAATTTAAATCAGAGGGGTTGGACACAACTTGTCTCAGTAGGATAGATTATACTAAACTGGTAAAACAAAAATCTAAAACAAGAACTTCATCTAATTTTTCATAGTGAATTAAATCTAAGTGACTAATCATACATTTGAATTTAAGCAACAAGTACATGAACTAGAAAATTTAAACAAATATGCATTATTCATTTTTAACTCAAATCAAATACAATGCATGAACATATAAAATGTATGAATTTACCATATGCAGAAACCATTGAATGCATGATCAAATTTTTATCTTTAATTACATGGTCTTTCTTAAATGATGCATGCAATGCCTAACTAATGCACATACATCTTATGTTTCACTTCTTAGCCTCGTGGGTACAACACAGGCAGACACCTGATGCAAGGCCATGACTCAGGCAGTGTTTTACATACAAGAATGACTTTAGCCTGGCCAAACATCTTTCACCAGTCTCGGGTGCAGGACGACAAGAGCGAGAGAGACTCCTAACACTACCATCCCGATGCATCAAAATTTCACTCATAAGTTTCTTACTCTCTACACTGTAGTCTATTGTAGAGGTTTTTTTATCTTCATGGGTGGGGAGGAGAACCTTCCATGCTCAAACAGAGTTTCATGAAGCCCGATGTACCGCTTGCCTTAATTTAATGTTGCATGTTTTAACTTGATTACTTTAATGGCTTACATGCAACATTATGAATGAATCCGTTATATGGATTTGGACACTTCTTGGGCAATGGATGCATTTGTAAAGCATGATATTTGAAAAAAGATTTTATTCATTCATGCTTCTAAATAGGAACATGTGCATATGCATAAATGCAAAATTTCATTCATTACTTGGCATACATCCATTCATACATGACAACATCATCATTATCAATATAATCATAAAAATTTTACATAAATCTCAGCAAAGATTTCATGAACATAAACACTTTACACAAGTTTAGACTCTTCGGTCCTTTGTATATGTATAGCCCCTTTTCGGGTAAACATACTTATTATTCTTTTTTTTTTATCATGCATACATGACTTATCATAGGCACTTCACACTCTGCATAAAATCTGACTTTTACCAGAATACATATTCTAAAATAACTAAATTTATGAAATACACAAACAACTACACAAATATCAAAGTTCGATCCTTAGACCGGTTCCGATTTGCGAAATCCTCAATTCTGAACGACTGTTACAGAATTAATAGAAAAATTTACACTCAGTGAACAAAGCTAATTTTTTCACAGATTGAAGAGAATTTTGTCAACTTTCTGTAGCCATAAACCATTCATAAAAATTCTTCAATTAATACTTGAATTATAATTAAATTTATAGCTTAATTTTGAATAATATTTTAGCCTTAATTTACTATTATTTCTCATAAAGTATAAAAAAACTATGGGTTTTACAATTATGACCTATGCAAGATCTTATCATGGTTTTTCCAGTTTTGGTTGCAAGATGAGCTCATCTAAAAACTTATAAAAGTTATGTCAATTTTGACACGAGAAACCCCCAACCTCAAAACTTTGGATACATTGCCTTTGATGTCTTACAAATCAAGTTAAGGATATAAGCCTAAGTGAGTTGGGGTGATGCAATGTATCTTATTTTTTTCTGCAATATTGTCTCTTGAAGATGAGGCCTTCAAAAGATAGACCTACTCATGACGCCAGTATGAAAAAATCACCCGAGAACCCAACAGAGACTGAGGAACATGAATCACACATCCTTGCAATAAACCTAATATTGTCTCCTTGCTAGTTTGACAATTTGATTTGTGTGGCAGCATGTAGCCCTATTGAGAGAATGGTTAATAACTATACTCATTCGTAGCCTTTGAGATATGATTGACTATGTAAAGCTTGGTCTTTGACAATCAGCGTGCCCATGTCTATATACTAAGTGAGCAAAGTTTTTCTGATAACCGTAATGATAACTAGCATGAGCATATTTTATTAAGGCCAGTCCTTTAGTGCATCTTTCAATGTAGTCCCATATAGTATAATAGTAAATATGAATATGTCGAGTCAAAGTCATGATTTGCTAAACAAGTTTTTTGCAAATCTTATTTTTGAGACATGTTTGTAATTGTTATATTTGTTAAATTTTATTTTTTATATCTCTAAAATCTCTATAACTTTTAAAGTCTTATTTTAATTAAAAATATTACCTAATGAGGGATGACCTTGTCAATTAGAAAAATATGGTTGGAGTTTGGCATCAACTTAAACTGCTTTTCTTGATGGGAGACTAAAGTCCCTATAGTTTATAAATAAAGGGTCTCACCTTAAGAAGTGTAATAAAAAAATCCTTTTGAGTAGCTTTGTGCTATGTAGCGAAGAGAAAAATAGGTCTACCATATTTAGAGTGCTCCTAGACATAAGATGTTCGTAAAAGCTTGAGCTCAATTCTCTTTTGATGGTGGTTCAAGAATAAGTTGATCTAGCTTTGTGCCTTACTTTTCTTTCTTTTTTAATCAACGTAGATTTAAGAGCTTTGACTGGTGAAAGGTAAGTTTTTTTTTCTTGACGTTATAAGCAATTTATATATATTCTTTATTCAAATTTGTGCTTGGATCCTATACAAATTTGGGTCAGATCATACTCAAAATCAGATAACACTTGACATAGTTAGCTTGCATAAGTGATAACTTTATGATCGTATATCCAATTTCAGTATTTTTTATGCGTTAGAAAGCATATTCAATTTTCTAGATCTTGTCTTTTTAAGTCAAAAGCAAATTCCTCCTTTATTATGTCCAAAATTGCATAACAATTAAATAGTCTCTGTTTTGACAGATTCGATTGCTTATTTAAATAAACTTGACCTTATTTATGATTGTTGATTATAATCATACGTTTGTTTCTAATTGCAAGTGTCTATTATTTGAAATTTGATGATTTGATCCATCTAAATAAGATTAGATATTTTAATTAATTATTTATGATCATATATGCTAATTTAGAATATTGATTTGGTAATTAAGATTTTATTTGCATATTTAAATTGATATATCATATAGATCATGTATAAAAGTGTATAGCTAATCTCATTACTATGATTATTTTATATAAATAAATAAAAATAAAATGTGTTTGTTTCTCATAAAATAAAGTAATGAAATTCTATACTTAATTGCAAACATATGTGAATATGTCATACTGGATTGATGATATTTCTTATAGTATTTGAATTTCATAAAGTTTATAGTTTATTTTTAGATATTGTGCCTAAGGATGGTATTTGTTTTGACAACATGTTTGAATGGTGTTAGTTTCTAGGTTGTGCAATGACTTTTGTCATGGAGGTTGACTCTTGCTTGCTTACTGTTAATGATTGGTTGAGATGGTGCTTATTTGCATGGGCTATCATGAGTATTTTGAATGAAGATGCATCACTAAATTACATGTTTAGGCTTTATCATATTTGTTGGTGAACTGTAGATTATGAGAGGCTTCTCCTATTTAAACCATGTAGTTTGAATTCATGAATTTCACAAACGTTATGGATTCCATTTGTTGTTTTCAGGTTTAGGGTTGGAAAGAAATCATTTGAGTATGGAATACCAATAATTATTCAAAATGTAATATGAGGTTTCATCTAATTAGTAATAAGGTGCACAATGCAGTCAATTATTCAGGGTTAGCAAAAGTTCTTGTAATATATCCTTGGAAAATCATTCTTGTAAAGCTGCGTTAGTTATCTCATCATCTCATAGGGAACATGCTTGATGAAAATGCATTCACATTGAGCGTCCATAGTGTGCAGATGGATGCTCAACGCTTATTTTTGCACAAAAACTCCCTCTAACGATGCTTCAAAATGTTGCTAAAAACCTTTTATTTAATACTGAACACATCATTGCAGGAGCTTTTAGCGGCGTTTTGAAGCACCACTAAAGCATTTTTTTGCATTTTTTGCATGTTTTCCATGTTGATCATCCATCACATGCGTTTTCTTTAAGCAGCTACCACCTTTCTTATATATATAGGAATTGGTTCCTCCTAAAAAGGTAGAATATGTGGACAACCTCAGTATTTCTTTATTTTTATGTTTTTCATACTTCTTTTTGTATTTGACCTTACAAATATGATTTACATGGTTTATTTACTGGAATTGGATTTTAAACAATCAGATTATAACATGTGAGTCAGTTTTTATAAGGGTTAAAAAAACAATTGCTTATAATTTTTAAAGTTTATAAAAACATGTTTTACAACATTAATTAAATAGAATTAAATTGGTCCTTGAAATTGTCCAATTCAAATACAGTCTAAATGACTCCAATTCAAAACAATTTTAGCAATTTCTTGATAAATGGATTCATTTAGGGGGCGTTCTTCTGTGGATTCCACTGCAGAAAAGGGGGTCCAACGTGCATTTTGGCATGCCCATCCAGGTAAATCTACGCTCTCACGTTTGTTTCAAAATTTTGGGCACCACCGAAACACATACCCGTCAATGTGTTTCTACGAAAAATGCCTATTTTCCACACAAATCAAAATATATGCTATCAATGACATTTTAATGAAACTATACTAAATAGCATAAAGCGATGAAATAAACTGAATGTAATAGAAAGAAAAACATGAAATCCATCTAAAACTAAGAAAAAAATTAGAAAAAGATTAGGGAGATACATACTCATTAATGTTTGCTATTAAAAGGAGGGATTCTATCCACCGAATGGATGAATCACCTCTCTTGTATAGCGTTGACATGAAAGAGCTGGTCAAAATAAAAAAAAAATCAGTAAGGTAAGGGAACGTGTGGGCTCACTTTGGGTTTGAAGGAGGACTGAAGGTAGTGGGGATCGTTGTAGATGGTGGAGTTGATACCCTTGTTAATGATGACTGCACCCGGGAAAGGGCTGCAATGGAGGGTGTCATCGTCGCAAAATTTTTCCCGTCTTCCCCTTCCTTGCGGAAGAGAAAGAGGGAAACGCTTTCGCGCTTCAAACTTGACCGGATTTTGGAAATTGTTTTGAAATACTCGCCTCCGTTTTGAAAATTACGGGAAAATCCATGGGATGAGGCTCGACCTGTCGGTACGAGGTTCGACTGTTCCTGCCGCCTTTAACAGGGGTAATCGAACCAAGGACCAAAATTGTTCTTGACTTAGTTAAATCATCGAAATTATGTTCTATCCTAAATGCACAGAGAATTCAGGCATGTGCTATGAGATTTTGGAAAATAGAAATAGGAAAAACATGATGTATGCTTGGAAAATATTTGGAGTTGAAAGATATTTCTCAGGGAAAGTCAATTTCTCAGGAAACTCAGAAGAAAGGGGTTTTGAAATCACGAGAAAGCTCATAAAGATGTGGGAAAATCATGAATAGTTGAAAATCCTGGGAAAATAGAAGTGATTCTTGAGAAAAAGGTGAACATTTGAAAAGGAAAACACTTCTCAGGAAAACTCGGACTTTGAGAATTTTCTTAAGAAAATGATGAAAACTTGATAGGAAAACTCATTTGAGAAGAAAAACTGAACTTGGGAAATTGAAATCCTGGGAATCTTAGCCTTAAAACCCTTGAAATACTTGGAAATTGATCTTTGATTCTTGAGAAAGATTGGAAAACTCTTTTTGAAAATCTTAAGAAAATAATATTTTCCAAGGAAAATCGAGGGAAAATTTGATCTTGGAAATCCAACTTAGAAGTTTCTATGGAAAACTGTGAAAACTTGACCTGGGAAAATCGATTTTGGAAAATTCTTAGAGTTTCTTGAGAAATCGATTTTCTTGAGAATGAAATTTTCTTAAGAAAATCATGAGAAAACCAATGATTTCATGATGCAAATGATATGAGTGAATGAATGCATTTTGGAAGATTTTCTAAGAGATTTGTTGGAAAAATGTGTATTAAGTCAAGATAAATCCTTCACATATTCTGACTGTGGCCATGAATATGTTCAGAATTTAATTGATTTAATGCATAATGCTTTGAAAACATTGGAAATATGATGTGCATTTTAAGATAGCCTAAGAGTGTAGGCTCAATGTGACTTGTAGAAAGATGATGGATCTGGGTCTCGTCCATATTCCGACTAGGGCCGTAAATATGGATTCCACCGAGTTCATCGACTCCCTAAGAGTTGGTGCACGTGCAATTCGTGAACATCCATAGTGCTTTTAAAATAAAATGCATGAATCATATAAGCAGGATATTGCATAAATTCAAACTATATGATATGCATCCTAATCTAAGCAGGAAATTAAAATCTCATTCCAAAATTTACATTATTACATCACTAAATAAATGGAATAAAATAAAATGCAGACTTAAGCTCCTTCTTTTGAATGTCTCTACCAAACTTGAAATAAGGTTAGCTCAAATATGTGGGTTTTTCCAAGATTTTCCAATAATATTATGAAATTATTGGATTTAAATGGATATAAACCCTATTCTCATGCTTCCTTGATATTTGAAATGATGTAAATGCAAGAAATTCAGTGGAAAATATTTTGAAATTCGGAATTGGGGTCAAAATGACCAAAATACCCCTAATTATAAAGTTATACCTTTAAAATTAGGGTTTTTTAAGGAAAATTTGGTAAAATTGAGATTTTGAAATTCAAATTGAATCAAAATGATGATGAAATGCAATATGAGGCATAATGACATGCTGCTAAACATATTAAGACTATAAAATCAGAATTTGGCATTTTGCAATTTATCCAAAATAACGAATTTCGCTTGTTTTTCGCTTGGATCCGGGTCCCGCGGGGCCCTGTTTTGATATTATGGTTAAACCGAACCTCAAATGGATTCCAAATTACACCAAATTCGGTATGAAGCATCTACCTACTCTGATAAACAGCCTAGAATGCTAAAATTCACGAAATGATATGATTTAAATGCTAAAATTTGAAGAAAATCCTAAAAATGGTGGATTTTGCCTATGGATCCGAACCAAATGCAATGCTTAACATGATAATGCAAGATTTATGCCATAAAAACTTCTGATATTTTGAATACTGTTAAAGGACCCAAAATGGAACATTTTTGGTTTTTACAGCTTCGGGATTTGAGACATGGTGAGTTCGGTAACATGGATTTGGTTCTGACGGAGGTAAAAATTGACTTAATCTAATATAAAATGCTAAATAAATAGAAAACCGCCATGGAAATTTCTAATATTTAACAGAGATACTAACGACACCTATATGAACAACTTTCATGTTCATGAATTTGGCATTTGATCAACATAAACACAGATACAAATATAACACTTTCTGCCTAAATCAACAGGACAGACAAATGTGACAAAACAGAGGGCTGACAAGAAAAATCAGAGACAGGTATCACAGCTGTTCTAAAACTCACAAGATTCCAGATGAAAACAGAGGACATCTCGGGCATAACTTTCACTTTTTACAGTTTTGGATTTGGAGTAACACACAAAGAGAACTCATAGCCCTAAGTCGATCCAAAATCTCAGAGGCCCAAATCAGGCTCTGACACGTGTCCCGAACTCTCGGATTTTTTTAGATATTAAAAAAAATCATACAAATCTAATAAAATCAGGTTAAAAACTATACATCCTCCCGAGTTCATAACATCTTTCGGATCGAATCGAATCTCCCATGAGGGAGATCTCGATTTTACAAGTCGGAAACGACATTTTAAAATGCATTCCGGGTAATAAAACCCGCCTTACCTTTTTGAACGTTTACCACAGTAAACGAATTCAAATGCTTCCGAATGTTTGGCACAATTCTAGGGACACCTAAGGGCGCATTCCATGATTTTTGTGGATTTATTTAACAAAAATTACATGCATGAAATGACGTGTGGACTGACTGACAAAAACAGAGAACTACTGAAACTGAGCAGAATTGAAATAAATGCTAAATTAATCCTAATTAATTCATGAAACATGCTAAATTAACGAAATAAAATGCAAATTAAATCTAACTAAATGCATGAATGCTAAAATCATCAATGAATCATAATCATGTATTTTTATATATATCGTTTTATGAGAATAGCTTAATCCATCTCTCGGATGAGCTCTTTCTTCAAACGACTCCCGAATCGAATTATGAAATCAAATCAAGAGGAAAAGAGGTGCACCTTGCTTTGTTAGGAAGCGTTGAAGCTCTTGAAAGGGACGGCTATCACGAGCTTCGTTCGTCCTCCGACCCGGGCTTCGGATGATTCACCAAGATCGACCCACTGCACCTTCTTCACTAAGCTCAAGGGGGCGTGAATTCCAAAGTTCAAAATCGGGTTCTCAGAAGGCTAGGTCGAATTTCAAAGTCCAAAAAAAAGAAGCTCTCAAAAGATGGTCTCCCTAGGCTGGGCGTGAACCCTTGTTTTTATAGATTTTTTTTTTGAAAATTTTGAATTTCAAACAGGCTCAATCTGAGCCCTCCATGTGGCGCCATCTCAGGGGGTGCTATTTTGATTTTTTGAGAAAATAAAATAGGAAATTTGTGGGTGAGACACCTCAGCAGAATTTGAAAATTTTCAAAATTTGGTTTGCTTGATTTTCTCTGCAGGAAGCTCCCAGATTGCGCCACCTCAGAGGGTGCTCTCTTGGAGTTTGAAATTCAAAATTGCCTTTTGTAGGGAGCCCTCAGGTGGCGCCACCTCATGGGGCTATTTTTATTAAAAGAATAAAATAAATAAAAGAAAGGAAGCCAAGTGGGGCTCTGGATTGGCGCCACCTCAAAAGGTGTTCTGAGGTGTAAAGCTGGAAACAATAGGAGCATGCCATGTGGTGCCATCTCTGGAGGCTCTTGACACATGTCAGAAGGATAGGAGTGGAAGAAGCAGACTGTGCCACCTCAGAGGAATTCAAATTCTACTTTTCTGCAGGAAAGGAGAGGCTGACATGTGGCAGTTCCTCAGAGTGGCTCCTACAATGCCATGTGGCAGGAGAACAGGACTGTTATAAGCAGAATGCACCACCTCAGAGGGGGGGGTTTTCCTACTTTTTCTGATGCAAGGAGGTTTGGACATGTGGCAGACAAGTGTCAGCTGTCTGGAGAAGCCTTCTCAAATGGCGCCACCTCAGAAGGTGAATTTGAATTTCAAATGGAGGTTGGCTCTGGAGGAATGGAGGATGGACATGTGGCGCCACCTCAGGGTGGCTCCTACAATGCCATGTGGCAGTTGGGAAAGGCAAGGAACATGTGGCGCCATCTTAGGCCAAGTAGAAAAAGGTAGAACTCCAGGATTTTTGCCACCTAGCTCTTGTCTGAAAATTTTTGAATGGTTGTTTTTTCTGAAGAAGCCAAGAGTGACATGTGTCCTCTACTTTTTCTGAAGGAGGCTAGACATGACATGTGTCATTTACTTTTCTGAGACATGGTAGGGGGAAGACATGTGTCACCCTGCTTTTTCTGAATGAAGCAGAGATTGACACGTGGCAGAGGGAAGAGGAGGAGGTCCAAGCCATGTGGCGCCATCTCAGACAAAATGGAAAAGGTGAAGTTCAGGATTTGCGCCACCTTTGGAGGGATTTGAATGTTTGAATTCTAGCTTTTTCTGAAGAGGGCAGAAAATGACATGTGTCCTCTACTTTTTCTGAGAAGAGCAGAGAATGACATGTGTCCCTTGCTTTTTCTGAGAAGAGCAGAGGGTGACATGTGTCACTTGCTTTTTCTGAAGAAAGCAGGGAGTGACATGTGTCACTTGCAGAAGACATAATTCAAATGGTGCCACCTCAGGGGAGACAAGTTCTACTTTTTCTGAACAGGACAACACATGACACGTGGCATCTCATGGTGACCTTGGAATGACATAGGGCACAGGGTGAAGATGGTAGACATTGACACGTGGCATAAAATGAAGAGGATGTCTAATGACATGTGGCGGCATCTTAAGGTGGCCCCACACTGACACGTGTTAAAGGATGGCAGAAGAGAGAAGGTGACAAGTGGCGCCACCTCTAGGTGAACCCTATGCTGACACATGGCAGGTAAATGGGAGGAGAGAGAAAGGACAAGTGGCGCCAATCTAGAGGACAAGGCTCCTATATTTTTGGGTTTTTCAAAATTCAGGTTTTTCAAAAGAAAAGCTTATGTGACACCACCTCAGTGTGGGTCCCATATTGCTTCTTTATTGAAATAAGGATAAAACAACTTCTTTTTTGGAATTTTCATAAATTCTGGACTAATTGGTAAAACAGAAATTTTTGGAAAGAGTTGGCCCCTGTAGGGCGATTTTGTAAAAGGATGATAGTTGAAATAGTTTGACAAAAGGCAAAATCTGAGCTGAAATTTATTGAAAATTATCCAGATTGTTTTCCTGAGGAAATATTTTGAAATTCAGAGTCCTGGGGGTAAAATGGGAAGAATTGATAATTTTAAAGACCCAGGGTTTTGAAATTAATTTTGAAAAGAGTTGAAACTCGAATCTGGATTGACAATTTTGAAAATCGAGAGTTCTGGACCTTGAAATGACATGATGTGCAGTGCAGTGATATGAGATGCTCATGCAATGATATGCAATGCCATGTCTTATGCAATAGAATCTTAAACCAAGACTTGGAGATGTCTGTCTCCTGTCAGGAATAAAATTTTGAACATCTGAGCTAAAAATAGAGAAATTTTGAGAGTTGCAGATGCAATTTAGACTTATGTAAGGTCCGGGCTCAAAAAATGACCATTTTGCCCTCCGGCAATTTCAGAGGCTGGATGCTGATGCTTGGTGGAAATGCTGGAGAGGTGAGTGAAAATTTGGGGTGTTTACAGAGGGCTACATGGCTGGAGATGGCTTGTTGTTGAAGGTGTTGAAAGAGATAGGCTGAAGCAGGCAACTGCTTCCTCTTGCTGGAGATCTTGAAGGTTGCAGTGGTTGTACTGGAGGTGTTAGAGGCTGCAACGGGATGGAGGTCCAGCTAAGGGTGGCGCCTTGCTGCAAAAGAGGTGCAGGCTAGAAGTGTTGGAGATGGCTTGGATGTGGAGCAGCTGCTGCTAGGCGTGAAGGAGGTGCTCCTGTGGTGCTGCCAAGGATGGAAGTGTGGCTGCAAGGAGCTGCAAAGCAAGACCAAACTAACAATGATAGCAAAAGGAAAAGATGAATAGAGGTAAGGGCTGAGAGAGAGAGAGAGAGAGAGAGAGAGAGAGAGAGAGAGAGAGAGAGAGAGAGAGTCTTGAATGGGAGAGATGCACAACCGTATAGGGTTCTCTTCCTTTTTGGATCCCAAAAAAAAATGTAGGTTTTTAATTCTCAACTTAGGGTTGAGATGCCTCAATGAAAATCCAGCCTGTGGATTTAAGTGAATGGGCTGGACAATAGGGAAAGGAAGGAAGGGAAGGGAAGAAGGAAAAAAAAGGGAAGAAGAAGAAAGGAAAGAAAGAAGGAAAAAAGAAAAGGAAAAGAAAAAAAAGGAAAGGGAAAAAGAGAGGGAAAGAGAAAAAATCTGGAAAAAATTTTATTTTTATTTTTTTACATGTGGCGCCACCTTGGAGTAGGGCCCACACGGTTTTTCAAAAGGGTTTCAGAGTGGGCGCCATATTGGGGTGGCCCACACGATTTCTAAAAAAATAAAATGTTAGAATAAAAAATCAAAAACTTTTGTGTGATCACTTAGAGTGGGTCCCACTTGTGACAAAAGCAAAAATGACTTTGTAAAATTTCTTAGAAAACTTTTGGCTATTTTTGGCAGTTTTTGAAATAAGCTCAGAATTTGAAGTTCTTTACCCCGTTGCGAAGCAAATCCAGTGTAGAATTTGAAAATTTGAGTTTGAAAGAAATCTAGATTGTTTTCCTCGAGAAAATATTTCCAAATTTAGAATTTTGGGGGTAAAAATGTCAATTTTGGAAACCCAGGGTTTGAAATTGATTTCTGAAAGCTTTTAAAACTCAATCTGGATTGTAATTTACAAAACTGGAGTTCTGGATCTCGAAAATGAAATGGAATGTGATGAAATATTATGAAATGATATGAAATGATGAGAAATAACATGAAATGTTATGTGAAATGCCGACCCTGAATGAACTATTTTGGATATTGGACTTTGATTGACACTTGTACTAGTTCAAAAAGTGTTAAGATTGATAAAATTTGCAAAATGGTTCAAGAAATGGTTTTTGGGCTCTATCGGGCCAGAGTGATACTGAAAATTGGGGTTTGAACTGATTTGAACTAAAATGAACTGGATTAAGTTGAGTTCTAGGATTTCAAAACTCAAGTGAACTGACAAGACACTGACTCAACTGGACTCTCCGACTAAATTTCAAGAAAAGCTGCCATTTTTAGAGAAATGGTACGGAATGGTCACTAGAGTGAAGTGGATTACAAACCAGCGCTGGGATAAAGATCAGTAATACTGAGATGAACTAAAATTGAAGCTCAAACACTAGTTCAACTCGCTGAACTCAACTCAATTTAAGCTAAATGAGCTGAAATGGGCTAAAGTGGGCTATTGGACACTTAGAAGTGATTTTGAACTAAAACTGGAGCGCTTGAACTTCTGGTGAGCTCAAGCTAGACCTTGAGGAATAGGATTGACTAGGAATGACTGACTCAGAGACAATTAGCTTGGATTTGAGTGAGAAATGAACTCATTTATGAAGAAATGATCTCATTTTGGCATGAATGGTCAGAAATGAAAAATGGTTTGTTCATTGTGAGTTCAAATGAACTTGAAATGACTGATATTTTAACTGTTCTGAACTGACCAATGAGCTTGGTTGACTTTGACTGACCGGGATCCGGGATGACCTAGGGGTATAATAGTAAATTTTTTAATAAAAGTTGATAAAATGGTAGTTTTCTAAAATAGACTTGGGGTTTGACTCCTACACTGACCTAACAGGGTTGGCCTTCACATCAGGGATGTGTCTGAAATGAGTGTGAAAAATTTGGGGTGTTTACAGATGCCCCTCTTTGCTACTAAGCCGGTTTAGGGCTGAGCTTAGTGGCATAGAAAAACACACCAAATTTGGGCTATAAAAATGCCCCAGTTAGAAGGATCTGACTAGATATGAAGAACTTAGCCCTGATGAGAATGGTAGATATTAAATATAGAATAGAGAAGAAAGATTTATTTCAAAAGAATGGATATTCAGGTTTTGCCCTTAACCTGTATGGGACGGAAAATACCTCGTGTACAAACGAAGCTCAGGTTTGATCCTTAACCTGACCGGGAATGAAATACCACATCAGAATGAGGCTCAGACTTAACCCTTAACCTGACCAGGATATAAAAATGATGAGTTGGATGGCGAATAAGACAACTCTCTTGAAGAAGAATAAGGCAACTCTTTCGACAACGCAAAAAATGAATTCTTTCGACAACGCGAAAGATGGCAAAGGCGATCCAAAGGAACAAGGCGATTCTTTCAACAACGCGAAAGATGACAAGGCGATCCAAAGGAGCAAGGCGATTATTTTGACAACGCAAAAGATGAATTCTTTCGACAACGCGAAAGATGAATTCTTTCGACAACGCGAAAGATAACAAAGGTGATCCAAAGGAACAAGGCGATTCTTTTAACAACGCGAAAGATGACAAGGCGATCCAAAGGAGCAAGGCGATTCTTTTGACAACGCAAAAGATGAATTATTTCGACAACGCGAAAGATAACAAAGGCGATCCAAAGGAACAAGGCGATTCTTTCAACAACACGAAAGATGACAAGGTGATCCAAAGGAGCAAGGCGATTCTTTTGACAACGCAAAAAATAAATTCTTTCGACAATGCGAAAGATAAAAAAGGTGATCCAAAGGAACAAGGCGATTCTTTTAACAACGCGAAAGATGACAAGGTGATCCAAAGGAGAAAAGCGATTCTTTTGACAATGAAAAAGATGAATTCTTTCGGTAACGCGAAAGATGACAAAGGCTATTGTTTCAGAAAGAAGGCTAACCTTTCAACAATGCGAAAGGCGATAAAGGTTACTCTCTCAAGGAGGTAAAAGATGATGCCAGAATATGTCAAGATGGACATCGAGCTCTTCACTTCATGTCAAGATAGTAAGAAAATATTGCCAAAATGTTAAAAATTGTTTGTTGATTTAAAATACTTGAAACTGATGTATATTGGTATGAAAATCTTTTCTCTTTTCTACCCAAAGTATTACCTCCAATTGGGCTTTTCTTCAAGGAAGCTATCAATTTCCTTGGTATGATCAGAAAAGAACGTATTCTTGATATTGTGAGAGCAATTGGTGAAAGAATATTAATAGTAGAATTTCACAAAATTTAAAGAGGATTCTTTGGCAGATTTGACAGTCTGATATCCTGGGATTCTTTTCTCATGATGATCTTTCTGCACTCTTTTTTTTGACAGAATTAAAGCTTCCTTGGGTTTTAGCGGAGTTTATTACATCATCCTTCATTTTGGAGATGTCCTGACTTTTCTCTCTCTTCTCTTTTTTTTTGGGGGGGGGGGGAGAGGGTACGTCACAAACTCCTTTATCTTGAAGATGCTCCGATCCTTCTTTCTCTCAGGGATTATATTGATGGTTATTGGCTCTTTGGTTGAAAATCTCTTGATGATAGCAGAAATTAAATATCCTTTAGGGTTTGTCAGGAGGCTCATCGCAATCGCCTTCATCTTGACGGTGATCTGAACTTTCCCTGAAAGGATCCGTCACAAACTCCATCTTGGAGATGATCTAAATCTTCTTTGGCCTCGGGGGTCTAACACGTATAATTCGTCTTCATCTTGACGACAATTGAGAGATCCCTTTTGCAGATATTTAATTGCAGCTTAAACGATTGAGGAGATATGAAAATTGAATGGATTTTTCTATATCACCCAGGATATTTCGACTGCCTTATTTTCCAAGAATGATCTTTAAAAATGTTCCATTGACTGCGATCAATATCGATCACTTATGGCTCTGCAACAACATTGAATTTTCTTTGCTGGCCATATCGAGGATTTATTCTTCATCCTTTTGGTTGGCCAATAGAAAGATTTTGAATTTTGAATCCTTCTTCACGAAAGCTTTGTCCTTTCGGGAGTAATACTGAAGGTATTCTGAGGTAAAGTTTTGCGCAATAAAGATTTTGAAATCAACAAATATTTAATGACAAATTGGAAAAATGTTCTTGGAATCTTTGGTGAAAGAAATTGCTTGATATCCGAGTTGACACATCAGTGCGATTCTGGATGAAGGTCCAACACGAACTTGAACTCTACAGGTAAATCCAATACGAAATTGGAATTCTAAAGGTAAGTCCTAGCACAATGCTGGATTTTGAAGGTAAGTCCAACTCAGAAGTTGGTTTTGAAAGAACGACCGAGTCAAAACTCGGATCTTGTAAGGAAAACTAGAAAATTTGAGTCGGAACTCAAATTCCAAAGGAAAACTAGAAAGTTTGGTTTTGAAGGAAAGAAAATTCGAGTGGGAACTCAAATCTTCGAAGGAAAAACTAGACCCATTTGGATTTAAAGGAAAGGAAATTCGAGTCAGAACTCGAATCCTAAAGGAAAAACTGGAAAATTTCAGAAGGAAAAAAAATTCGAGTCGGAACTCGAACCCTAAAGGAAAAACTTAGACCGATTTGGTTTTAAGGAAAAAAAATTCGAGTCGGAACTCAAACCCTGAAGAAAAAGTAGATCAATTTGGAAGGAAAAGAAATTCGAGTCGGAACTCGAATCCTGAAGAAAAAGTAGATTAATTTTAAAGGAAAAGAAATTTGAGTTAGAACTCGAATCCTGAAGGAAAAGTAGATTAATTTGAAAGGAAAAGAAATTCGAGTCGGAACTTGAATTCTGAAGGAAAAGTAGATTGATTTGGAAGGAAAGGAAATTTGAGTCGAAACTCGAATCCTGAAGGAAAAGTAGATTGATTTGGAAGGAAAGGAAATTCGAGTCGGAACTCGAATCCCAAATGAAAACTAGATCAATTAGAAGGAAAGAAAATTCAATTCGGAACTCGAATTCCGAAGGAAAACTAGACCAATGTGGACACTGAATTTTAAAGTGTACCAGTGTGAACACCGAATTTTGAAAATGTACCAGTACAAGCATTATGTTTTGAAAAATTACCAGTACGAATACTGGGTTTTGGAGAATTACCAGCACGAACACTGGGTTTTTGAAAAATTACCAGCACGAACACTGGGTTTTGGCAAATTACCAGCATGAACACTGGGTTTTTGAAAAATTACCAGCACGAACACTGGGTTATGGAAAATTACCAGCACGAACACTTGGTTTTGAAGAATTATCAGCACGAACATTGGTTTTTTTTTTTTGAAAATTTACCAGCACGAACACTGGGTTTTTTAAAAAATTACCAGCACAAACACTGAGTTTTTGCAAATTACCAGCACAAACACTGAGTTTTTGAAAAATTACCAGCACGAACATTGAGTTTTTTGAAAAATTACCAATTGATTCTGATTGATGATTTTCAATCTTCACCCTCACGATGACTTGGACAATTGTCGGGGCCTCAGGATTTATCCCTTATCTTGAATGGGCAACTCAGGTTTATCCCTTAACCTGAAGGAGAAATGAATTTGATGCAAGTGAATGTAAATGAATGCGAATGAATGCATGCAAATGCAAATGAATGCAGATGTATGCAAATAAATGCAAAATGATATAAATGGATGTACATGCATGCAAAATGAGAGATTTGTTTGATCCTGCCTGCATACAGGATGTTTTGAAGATAATTTTCAAAATAATGCCCCAGTATAATAGGGGAAGCAAATTTTAGATAAAAGGAAGATAATTGATGTTTGAAGAATGCTCTCTGAAGGTAACAAAGCAACTGACTTTTGATTGATTCAGGAGAGACTCTGAAGAATATCATTCCTCGCGGAAGGACATGGTGCAGAGAGGGAGAACAAGCTTATGAGAAAAATTGATAATTTTATTGATGCATTGAAGGAAAAATGACAAATCAAGGGAAGATAGACAGGATTACATCATCCTTTGAAGGCAAAATGAGAAATGGGAAAATGCTAGCATTGTCGGCTTTTTGAGTAATTGAGGAAAAATGACTAGTCCTTCTTTTCATCTTCAGCGAGAAGATTCTTATCAATGCAATCTTGAACGATGTTCTTGAAGATAAAACAATGGTCAATATCATGTTCTACTCCCCGATGGAATTTGCAGAACTGGTCCATGAATCTTCCCACAATCATGGGAGGATCTGTGGCTCTTGGGAGCTTTACCATTTCTTTGGTCAACATATATTCGAGGATTTCATCAAGAGGCTGCTCAAGAGGAGTAAACTGACGATCATCACTCCAACCATTCTGCTTTATATTTTCTTTCTACTGACTCAATTTTTCATTCTTCTTTAAAGACTCTTCTTTCTGACCTGTATGATTGCTCTTGCTATTTTTGTAGTCACTGCAACCGACATTGGCAGAGAAGGTGAAATTTTTCTTTTTGTTTGAATCTTGATTATTCTTGACGAGGGTGATGCCATCATAGACCCCATTCTTTATTTCCATCTCGAGTCACTCGGCCCATTCAATAAGCTCAATGAAAGATTTGGAAGGCGAGGTAGAGATAAGACTTCTCAAAGGTTGTGAGAAATTGTTTAGAATAATCTGGAGGGCATGCTCCTCTGAGATGGGATTTTTCATTTTATTGCAAGTGCCTTTCCATCTGCAGATGAAGTTTCTGGCTTTCTCATTATCTCTTTGCTTTGTATTGTAGAGATGGTTCAGCGTTGGCAGCGCTTCGGTGTTGAAAAGGAATTGTTCAATGAACAAATTGACCACTTTATCGAATTCCTTCAACTCGATGAGATTGATGTGTTCTGAATACCATTTAACAGTTGTTCCCTCCAGACTGCAAGGGAAACAAAAGAAGAGAGCTCGATTGTCTCGCTTGAACCGATTGCATTTCGCAAAGAACATAGCAAGGTGAGCCTTGGGATTGTCAGTCCTATCAAATTTGACAAATTTTCAGGGGAGATATTCTAGGTTGTCATCCCCGTCTAAACCATCATAGAAATCTTCGCTTGTGAAAATCCTTTCACCCTTGTCGCGGGCTTGCAGATCCTTAACCATTTTGACCATGTCTCTAAGTTGTGACTGGTCAGAGTTATTAGCAGACCGATTTTTTAGCTTATTGGCTTACCCTTGTCCCTGGGTTGATTTCCGAAATGCCTGCTGAGTCTCAGACTCTTCATTGGTGTCACCAACCGATTCTGACTCGTCAGATGTATCTTCATGCTGGATATGCTTCTTGGATATCTTCAACTGTTTCTTCAATGTTCGGCCCTTGATCTTTTTTTTGGTAGGAATCTTGCCAGAACTGGCCCCTGCTTGCTCATTCAACATCTTCTTCATCATTTTCTGAAACAAAGCGTACATTTGAGGATCAACATCATCATTAGTTTGTTGACTCCGGTTCCTAACAAATCACGGTGAATCCATCTCTTGCTCGTTGCTACTGTTAGGGTGCTGAAGCGACGTTGTTTTCTTCCCAGATCTGGTCTGAACCATTCCACGATGCTGAAACTCTATGTAAGACAAATGGGATGATTAGAATGAGGGAAAATTCTTGGAGGCAATGACTTGGAGAATAGAAGGAAAATAATGGATGACGATCTGAAATTGGGTTGACAATTTGACGGATATCCCTTTACCAGGGATGGGATTATTGCTGGGATCGCGTCAATTACGTTGTTATTCCATGAGAGAAAATAAACAACCGAGCTATGCCTTGTTACCTAGGCGAGGTCGTCAACCATGAAGAAAAAGACATTTTTGAAGGAATATAACAAAGTAATGCATAATTGGTAATGAGCTTCCCTGTGAACTTTGGAGATTATCTGAGAAGGAAGGCAAGAAGAATTTTTCAGAGAAAAACATTCATCTCAAAGGGCATATTATATGAGAGTTCAGAAAATAACATTATGAAGAAAATGACATTCAAATATAAGGAAAACTGATGATTTTAATGATGTCTTAGAGGAAGGATGACAAATTTAAAGAAAGCAACTGGAGACTACATTTATTCAAAGAAGCAAAAGGAAAGAGGATGGAAATGAGAAAGCATTGGCATTTGTCATCTTCATGAATGATCAAGAAAAGGCTCGGTCAGAATGACTGACTGGTCCTCCTCTTTAACGGGGAGATTCTTGTCAACACAGTCTTGAACGATATTTTTGAAGATGAAGCATCACTCAGTATCATGCCCCGTAGCTCGGTGGAATTTGTAGAAGCTATCTTTCCATTTTCCTAGGGCGACCGGAGGATTAGCAATTCTTGGAAGGTTAACCATTCCTTTGCTCAACATGTATTCAAGGACTTTTTTGAGGGGCTGATCTAGACGAGAGAGCTTGCGATCATAACCCCAACCTTCATGCTTTGGCTTCTTTCGAGTGCTTGCTTTTTGCTGGGAGCAGGATTGAAGGGGTTTGGCCAGGACAGTCGGCTGGTCTGCCATTTTGCTTTCCCCCAGAATATTCTTATCAACGTGATCCTGGACGATATTCTTGAGGACAAAACAATTTTCTATATCGTGTCCTATTGCACAGTAGAACTTGCAAAATTGTTCTTTGAATCTACCCATGATTGTCGGGGGATCAACGACTTTTGGTAAATGAACCATGCCTTTTGCGAGCAGATTTTCTAAAACAGTCTCAAGCTTCTGATCCAGAGGGGTGGACTTTCGATCAGTGCTCCAGTCTTTGTGTTTTGGTTTTTCCTGACCTTTCCCTTTATGCTGGGGACTGGACTGAAGAAGTTGATCATTCTCTTTGGTTGGTTTCTTTCTGGTGCTTGACTCGGGTAGCTCTAATAACATCTTTGTCATCATTTTTTTAAACATTCTGTACATAACTGGATCAATCTCATCTTCACTTGTCTGGTTCTACTTCTTGACTGGCCTCAGAGAACTCATCTCTTTGACATTGCTTGGTGTTGTTCTCTTTCCCGACCTTGTTTAAACTGTGGTAAAATGTCAATGCTTTCTGCAGGATAAAGGAATGGTTTAGACTGAAGGAATTTTGAGAGAAATAGAGATGATGAAGGAAATATTGAGGATTATAAAAGAGATGGAAATTTTGAATAGAATTTGGAAGACAAAATTTGAACATTTAAAAAATTGCAGGCAGGATCAAAATAAGGCTAGAAATTTGAGATCCAGAGGAAAGGTAGGAAATCGCCTAGACTTTTTGAGGAAAAATATGAGGTTTTGAAAATCGTCCAGGGTTTTGATAAAATTGTTGAAAAAAATAAATGAAATTTGGAAAATGATGTAAAAGGCAAATAAAAAAGAAATAAGAAATAAAAGAAGAATGCATTCAATCACATCATGCACAAACAATTATGTACATTCAGTACTCCCTAAGAAACTGACTCTAAATGCATCAATTTTGAAATAGCTGTAGGACCCTAATCCTGACTCTAAGCTCAGATCATCTATGTCCAACCATGCTATGCCGATATACTCAAGCCGAGGCTCGACGTACGTGGCATAAAAATTTATCTCTGGTTCTAGGCTTCTGTTTTCCCAACATCCTTGAGCGCCTGCCAATATACGTTGGACTATGACCCTTGGTATGTGGCAGGGGGGCGTTAGCCCAAATAAGTGGCCCAGTTGTGAGGCACTGTCCCGAACTATGGTTCTGGAAGAAAGCCTAGCAACGTGAAGACCAGGTAGACATAGGTGGGGTGGTTTTTGAAAAATGATCACATACAAATAAACAGAAGGCTCTAAGTCCTAAAGAGATAGAATTTTGAAAATCTTGAAGAAACAAACATTGTTTTCATACAAATCCTAGATTGAGGAGTGTTGTATTTCAGACCTAAGTCTAAGTGAGCAAGAATAATTCTCCTCAATTGGTCCTACTAAACCATACCTAGTCTACATGCACCTACTAAACCATACCTAGTCTACATGCAATCCATGTCAGCTAGGTTCAAGTCTAGGCTCCTAGGTCCACATGATATCAGAAAATAAGGCTGACATTTTGTAGAGCACGATTTTGACAATTTGAGCTAAGTCAAGCACACAATTGATCAGGCGAAGACATGTCCCATCTCGGTCGCCAAACATGTTATCATCGCAAAAAAATTTCACTCCCTCTGCGAGAGAGATAGAGAAACGATTTTGTGAGTCAAACTCGACCAAAGTTTTGAAAATGGTTTTGAAAATTACTCGCCTCCGTTTTAGAAATTTGTGGGAAAATTCTGTGGAATGGGATCCGCCTGTCAGTACGAGTTTCGACCGTTTCTGGCGCCTTTACCAAGAGTAATCGAACCAAGGATCAATTGTGCGCTTTGACTAAGTTAAATTATCTAGATCATGCTCTATTTTTTCTAAAATACATAGAGAATCAGGCATGTGCTATGAAATTTTGAAAAGATGCAAGTTTGGGAAATATGATGTTTGCTTTAGAAAATTGAGATGTACTTGGAAAATGATTGGAAAAGTGATGATTATGAGAAAATTATGAATTTCATTGGAAATCAGAAATTTGCATTGGAAAATGAATTCTCAGGAAAACTTGAACTTTGGGAAAATCGATTTTGAGATTTGGATTGCTTTTCTGAGGAAATGGATTTGAGAATCTTGTGAAAATCAGGAGGTTCATTAGAAAATGATTTTTGAAATGGAAAATGGATTATCAGAAAAATCAGATCTTTGAGAAAATCGATTTTGGGATTTGAAAATGAAATTGAGAATGTGAAAATCTTGGGAAATCATGATTTGAACTTGGGAAATACTTTGAAATCTCATTTGAAAATTCAGAGTTCTGATAAAATGAAATCCTGAGAAAGACTTCAAATTTTTTGGGAAAATTGATTTCTCTGAAATAGAATTGGAACATGATTTTGAAAATAATGTAAATTGAATGAATGAATGGATTTGGAATATAATTTATGAGGAATTGGAAAAATCTTTTTGAGTTTTGAGAAATGCAGTGCATTTTTGAAATTAGCAGAGTGTAGGCTGAATGTGGCTAATACAAAGATCATAAATCTAGGTTTCATTCATATTCTGACTATGGCAAAAAATACAAATCCCACCAAGTTTATGAACTCCCTAAGAACTTGTGCATGTGCCATTCGTGTCAACCATAGTGATTTTGGAAAATGTGCATATGCATCATACATCAGATATTAAATTTTCCAGAAATCAAACTATATACAACGCAGTCCTATTCTAAGCTGAAAACTAACTCTTATTCTAAATTATTACATCATATATTACATTGAATTAAAATAAAATAAAAATAAAAATCTTCTTCCTGGATATTCCTGCAAAACTAGAAAACAATGTTAGCATAGAAATGTAGGTTTTTTTGAATTTATCCAAAAAATATTAGAAATTATCGGATATTATTCAGATATAAACCCAAATTCATATCCCCTTTGATATAAACATGAAAAATAAGGAATAAATTTCGAAAATAAACTTGGAAATTCGAAATTGGGGTCAAAATGACCAAAATGTCCCTCATGACCATGAAATCAGGGTTTTCTGAGAGAATTTTTATAAAATTTAGAAATTTGAAAATCAAATGAGATAAAATTAAACACAATATGATGAAATATGATGATATGCATGAAAATTTGGAAAATTAAAGTTTGGAATTTTGAAATTAAGGTCAAAATGACCAAAATGCCCTCGATAACAAGACTATGGCCTTGAAACCAGAGTTTTTTGAAATAAATTTTGCAAAAAGGAGAAATTAAAATGAAAATGATATTGAAATTAACCCTAATATGACATGACATGCTTATTTACATGATAAAAACCCTAAAATGGCAAAAATATCACAAATTATCGAATTTGACTTGATTTTCACTTCTAAATTTAAAAATAAACTAACACGCAAAGCAAATGAACTTAAAATTGAGTCAAATTTGGCATGAACACCTAGACGAAACCTAAAAACATAATGAAGCTCAAAAATCTATTTTTTTTTATTTTTTAATGTGAAAAATAGCTAAAAGTCCAAAAAAATCAAGATTTTGCCTAAAATGCTAATTCTAAATGAGATTTTGTGTACTAAACTTACATAAAAATTTTCCAAATTTTATGGGGGTGACAGAGGACAATTAGGCAAAGATTTTTTCCTTTTACAAATTCTAGTTTTGACCTATGGTCGGAGCTAGATAGCTCCGAAAAGTCGGATCGGAATTCGGCGACTCTAGGATTTAGGGCAGACAGACAGGTTTCAGGAGGAATTAAAGGGAAAATAGCATACTGATAGGAAAATGGCTGGAATTCTGGGAACATTTTCCTAACAAATATAGAAAAATTTTATATTTTTACAGCATTGGGATTCGGGTTATGGTTTGGGAGAGAGGACACGGTTATCAGAGATCTGGATCTCTGAAATTCTCAGACATGGGAATCTGTCAGACAGTAAAAGTAATTCCAGGAAAAATGTGTAGAATTTTCTAAAAATTCCCAAATTTTGGGATAATATATAGGAAATAGTTAGGAACAACTTCTATGTTGTAAGTTTTGACAGACGACCTATGGGTTGGACGGACAAAGTAGATTAGGATCGGCCTAGACCCTGACAAGGGAAAAATGAGATTTTCCCAGGGGCCTGAAAAAATTGATTTTGGACAGAACCTAAATCTCACTGGAAAATTCTAAAAATTTACTGGAAAATAGTAAGCTTTAATAGGGAATCATGGAATTTTTTTAAGGGAAATTCAGATCATCCATCTAAGAGATCCCAGAGGTTTTGTCTGCTAAAGCAGAAATTAGAATTTTCCAGGGGATTAAAATCCAATTTAGGACTCAATTTATTTAATGGGGTTGCAAAACCCAAATGGACTCAAACTTTTGGCAAAAAATCACAGACAAATAATCACAACTATCATAAAATTTCCAGTATTTGTGAATGAAAATTTTTACATGAAATAATAATTGGACTACACACATAAATCAAAATATATGCTATCAATGACATTTTAATGAAACTATACTAAATAGCATAAAACGATGAAATAAACTGAATGTAATAGAAAGAAAAACATGATATCCATCTAAAACTAAGAATAAAATTAGAAAAAGATTAGGGGGATACATACTCATTAATGTTTGCTATTAAAAGGAGGGATTATATCCATCAAATGGATGAATCACCTCTCTTGTATAGCATTAACATGAAAGAGCTTGTCAAAATAAATAAATAAAATCAGTAAGGTAAGGGAACATGTGGGCTCACCTTGGGTTTGAAGGAGGGCTGAAGGTAGTGGGGCTCGTTGTAGATGGTGGAGTTGATACCCTTATTAATAATGACTTCACCCGGGAAAGGGCCGCAATGGAGGGCTATACGGCTGAAGATGGCTTTTTGTTGAAGGTGTTGAAGGAGATAGGCTGAAGGAGGCAACTGCTTCCTCTTGCTAGAGATCTTGAAGGTTGCAGTGGCTGTACTGGAGGTGTTGGAGGCTGCAACTGGATGGAGGTCTAGCTAAGGGTGGCGCCTTGCTGCAAAAGAGGTGCCGGCTGAAAGTGTTGGAGATGGCTTGGATGTGGAGCAGCTGCTGCCAGGCGTGAAGGAGGTGCTCCTGTGGTGCTGCCAAGGATGGAGGTGCGGCTGCAAGGAGCTGCAAAGCAAGACCAAACTTATAGTGATAGCAAGAGGAAAAGATGGAGAGAGGTAAGGGCTGAGAGAGAGAGAGAGAGAGGGATGTGAAAGAGAGAGTCTTGAATGGGAGAGATGCACAACCATATAGGGTTCTCTTGCTTTTTGGATCCCAAAAAAAACTTAGGTTTTTAATTCTCAACTTAGGGTTGAGATGCCTCAATGAAAATCTAGCCTATGGATTTACGTGAATGGGTGGGACAATAGGGAAAGGAAGGAAGAGAAGGGAAGAAGGAAAGAAAGGGAAGAAGAAGAAATGAAAGAAAGAAGGAAAAAGGAAAAGGAAAGAAGGAAAAGAAAAAGAAAAGAAAAGGGAAAAAGAGAGGGAAAGAGAAAAAATCTGGAAAAAAATTATTTTTATTTATTTATTTTTTTACATGTGGCGCCACCTTGGAGTGGGGCCCACACGGTTTTTCAAAAGGGTTTCAGAGTGGGCGCCACATTGGGGTGGACCACACAATTTCTAAAAAAAGAAAATGTTAGAATAAAAAATCAAAAACTTTTGTGTGACCACTTAGAGTGGGTCCCGCTTGTGACAAAAGCGAAAATGACTTTGTAAAATTTCTCAGAAAACTTTGGGCTATTTTTGGCAGTTTTTAAAATAAGCTCAGAATTTGAAGTTCTTTACCCCGTTGTGAAGTAAATCCAGTATAGAATTTAAAAATTGGAGTTTGAAAGAAATCCAGATTGTTTTCCTCGAGAAAATAATTCCAAATTTAGAATCCTGGGGGTAAAAATGTCAATTTTGAAAACCCAGGGTTTGAAATTGATTTTTGAAAGCTTTTAAAACTCAATCTGGATTGGAATTTATAAAACTAGAGTTCTGAATCTCGAAAATGAAATGGTGTGAACACCCCAAATTTTCCAAAAAAATCCAAAAATGACCCTTTTTGCCCCTAACTCCATTTTCTGAGAAATCAAAGCAAATTCTTCAGACTTTCTGGATTAAAAACCATATTGATCCATTCAAAATCGTTTTCAGGTTCAAATCCGGTGCTTTAAATCCATATTTCCTCAAAACCCGGATCCTAACTCACTTCTGAAGAAGTTTTCTCAAAATGACTTTAAAATTCTTAGAAGAATTCCCTTTTGTAAATATTTTTGCAAAAAACAAAAAACAAAAAATTAGTTTTAATCCTTGTTTTCTCACAAGCTTTAGGATTTTTATTCTAAAAATACAAAAAAAATGGAAAAATAAACTAAAAACCAAAAAAATTAGGAAAGTTATGAGAAAAACAAATGGGTTTAAGCTTTTTAAAATCAATTTTGCTAAAAAAATCAATTTAAAACCGTTTTATGAAAAATCTTTTACACGGAGCCTTCTTTTGGAAAATCCAAATTTTTACAAACCCTTCTTAGGGTTTCTCTTTGAAAAACCTCGGAGAGGAGTGGCGGCGGACTCTCTTCATCGCTCCCCTCTCTCTCTCTCTCCTCCATGGTCGATCACACTAAAACCCCTATTCTCAGATGGCTTCCTCTCGCCAACACCCTCCATCTCCGAACCTTCATCCTCCACCTTCGATCTCCAACCAATTTCAAAACCCTCCTGAAGCTTCCTCTTCCTCCTTAAGAAGGGACTCAGGAGACCTTCTCAAACCCCCGCTCTTCACCTCCACACCCCTCCTCTCTCTCCTTCGGAGCATCGCTTCTTCACCTTACCACGCTCTTCTTCTTCTTCTTCTCTGTTTCTTCTCTTTGAGGTAATCAGGGTAAACCTACAGCAGCACAAAAGGGGGATCGTTTCTTCACCACAATATCCCTTTTCTACTTCAACAGAAGAAAATTTTCCTTTGAAGGAGCGTCGACTCTCTCCTTCCCGACTTCTGCAGAATCAAAATTCCTGCAAAACAAGCAGCCGCCGCCGACTCCTCCTTCACGGTGTTCCTTCCCTAGAGCTCCTGCAACTCAAAGTAAGTGCCATTCTTCCCCTCATTTTTTTTTGTTTTTGTTTTTATTATTATTCTGATTTCCCTTGCTTTCATTCCCTTAAAAAGCACATTTGGTAGCATCGGATTGCCCATGGCAATATCGACCTACCTCCGTGCAACATCAATGGAGTTTGTGAACTCCAATATTTTCCGTCGTTTTTTTTTTACTTTTACATAGCTTCTATTTCTTTCTTTTTCCCGTTCTGCATTTTAGTTTCTTTTCGTTACCTGTTGATTATTGATTTTTCACTTGATGACAAGTTGATTTGGACGATCACAATGGTTTTTGAGTTAACCTTCAAGTTTCAATTTAATGTTTAATCTCTGTTTTCTGTGGATGAAAATTGAATGATCACGATCTCATCTTGTCGCAGAAAAATTATCGCTGAAAGGGATTCGATTCATGTGAATAATATGTGCACTGCATGTCTTTTGTTACACAGTTTGTCATGTTCTTGTTTTTTTTTTAAAAAAAAAGAAAAAGAAAAGAAGAAGCTCTTCTATTATAAAACCATCTATGGAATTATTGGGAAAATGTCTGAATCATCACTCGTTGATGATTTAGAGTACTCCCCCTCCTCCATTTGATCACATGGTCCTGCAGCTATATGCTCCGTCATATTCCTCTTTAATGATTTAGGAATGTCTTGCATATTTAAACCCATCGGTTTACATATCTAGGTCACTCCCATCTTCATCCCATCATCGTCGTTTGCTGGTACTTCCATGTTTAAGTATCACGTTCCGATTATCTCTCAGAACCACTAAATTATATTCTGCTTGAAGCCTCAATAGGGATGGATTGGCTAGGTATAACATAAATGTCATCCGGTCTTGCAGCACATAGGGAGAATCACATTAAGCTCTCATCCTTTTATGTCCAGTAGCATATTTTCATCCATAGGATTACGTTCTGTTTGTGCAATAACCATCCAGCCGTTGCATTTTTTTTATTTAGTGGGCATCATTTTACCTCCATCGTCAGACATTTTATTTGCTCTCCCAGCATCTGCATCATTTGATTCATGTTGCATCCCATTTCATTCATAATTACCATTCATTTCGCATGTGCTCATTTCACATTTTCATTCAATAAAACCTTGATTTACACTGTATCGACTCTTTATATCAGATTCGTTTTCCAGTGTATCTTCATCCATTTTTGCCTGGCGAGGATATATTTTCAACTTTACATTCCATTTCTTGACTCACATCTCCCACATTTTTTTAGTTTTAATCTATTTGAAGTTCTGTTTTCTATAAATCATAACTGCGATTCCTGATGTGAAAATGCCTACTCGAGCTCCATCTCCTGCTGTAGCCCCACTGCGCACCAACTCTGCATATTATATCATTCTTATGATCTTTTCGGCTTAGTATCTCAAAATAACAAAAAAAAAGGGAAGTGGAGATGGTAAGTTGCTCCAGCATGGTATATCTGGGGTAATTTGGTTTTGTTGGATTTTTGAATATTCATTGTTACAACAAGGAATCAGATCAATTGATGCCTTCACCCGCTGGGATTGCCTCAAAACGAGAGGGCCCTTTGGTGCATTTCTTAGTTCTAACCAAAGCCTACACTCTAGCATAAAAGCAGAAAATAACTCAGCAGATGATATCTTCAGAATTCCTCTAAGGACCAGGACTTTTAAAAGCTCAAGTAAATTATGTACTTCAGGTGGGTATGTTCAAAGAATCAAAGTGATTTAGCAGGTAATCCCAGACTCAACAAGTTAAAATTACTGAACCCATGCAGCAGCATCTCCCTATGCCTGCCACACACCTGTATTATTTTTTTTTATTTTTATTTTTCTCTGTAAATGATTCTTGTTCATGTTTCTGTAGCCATTGGATTTGTTTGGTTGATTCCTGCTTCTGTTGGAGATGGAATGATGGATGAAATCTATAAAGTGCCGTTAGTCTCGACCAAACCAAACAATGAAGAGTTGCTTGAAGTTTCAAGAGGGAATGATTACAAATACCAATAAGGCAGTCCAGAACTATATCATTCAGAGATAGCTCAAATTGACGAATGGCAGAAAAGACACCAAAGGCGACTGGTGCAGTTGCTTTTGAAAGCAAATTGAGTGCTTTCAATCAAAATGTGAACTAGCAAATGTGGATTGCAACTCTGAACTACATGATGACTCAGAATTTTACCAGCAGTCGCTCCAAGAATCATTCAAATCTTGATTCAAAAGCATTCACCTTTGGCTGCTTCTTGTAAACCCTGCTTCATTTATATTCAGCATAACCACCTTACACCTGCAGCAGCACATGTCATCGTAGTACCTGACTTGCACAGTAAGTTTCAGGTTCGTATACCCATGTCATTTACTTTGACTGTTTATTTCATTTACTGATCCATTTGTTATATTTTATCATAGGTTTGTTGTTGTGTATACATTACTGATCATGCTGTCGTTTAGTATTATCCCCTTTCCTGTAGGGTCATTGGCTTTGGTGGTTTATGTTGCAAATACAAATCATAAGTTTCATTTAGTTTTGATATTTTTGTGCTTATATCTGTCATTAAGCAATATTGTTGACATTGTTGTTCTCTTTCACCATGGTCTTGATGACTGTATTTATTATTCTCTGCATTGGTTTTCAAAAGCATTATCCCCACCGATTTCCTACAATTTTATTTTAGCAGAAGAAGAGAATTTATGGTTTCATTGTGGATTCTTTGATGAGCATTAGTTTTCCTTGATCACCGGGGATCGCATATTGATTCTAATATGTATAAATCTATGACCCGAAGCATTATGTTTGGTGCGATAACTAATAAGTGGGTTTTGTGCATAGTTAAGGTTATCCCAAGGAAAACTCATAGATGAACAGAACCCTGGTTGTCATTATGGGGCTACAAGCACTCTACTATGGGGAAATGGATCACCTGATGAGCTAATGTTGTGTAGTGCGTATGGATCAAGGCGGAAGACCAAATGCTACTCAGGCCATATTTCCCGCAGAATGTTACATTACAGAATTGCTGCATCAATAAAAATTCACTACAGTGTGCCTTCATTGTATTGCTCTTGTATGATTCGTGACCACTTACGCTTTGAGCTTGATTCATATATATATTTATATATATATATATATATATATATATATATATATATATATATATATATACATATGTACATATACATATATATTTGATTCAGTCAATAGTCACTACCATATCATCCACTATATCAACCCTTCACATTCATCATTCCACTTATACATATATGTATATATACATATATGTGTATATATATACATTCATATCCTGATACATATATGTATATAAGTATACATACACATGAATATATATACATATATATATATATAAATATAAATACATATCAATTTTCATATTTTCCACATTTTTAGACTCCAAATATCTTGACATAGGAACAATTTTGCCATTGATACCTATATAACATGTATAGTTTCCTTTCATTTTTCATACTAATCAAGTGTTTTACAGGAAAATATGGAGAAAAGATCATTACTCAGAGTTGTAAATTCAATTTCAGTTAGAGCCTTAATGAAAATTTATATTTTCATGTTTTAGATAGAATGAATGGGCATAGTAGTGTCATAAATTGCTTATTTTCATGCTTCTTCCTTCATTTTTCAAAATCTCACAAATGGGAACACGAATGGCACATGCACCATTTTGTAAGAGATAATAAATACTAAGTTGATGATCCACATCAATGGCCATAGTCAGGGTGTGGACAAAACTTAGCATTTTTATCTTTTACAAAATAACATTGGATCCATACTGGATCAATTTTCAAAATTTATCATATTTTTCTTAAATATTTTCTTCTTTTATCAGAATTTAACTTAAAATTAACTCAAAATAGATACCAATGACCATAGTCAGGGTATATTGAGGGTTAATTTCATTTTAAAATCTATAAAAGCACCAAAAAGGTATTGTATCCTTCATTTGAATTTAGATATGACTATTATATAATACATTCAATGACCATAGTCAGGAGTGTATTATATCATTAATCTTATTTAAATTCATTTGAAGAATGAAATATGATTTTCAAATCCAATTTCAAATATATTCAAATTCATTCATCATATAGGATAGAATTGCATCATATTTTCAAAATTTCCTTTTCAAATTCCAAGTGATTCTTCTTCTTCATTCCTCAGATCAAATCTTGTTCAAATCCAATTCTATCTTATTTCAAGATTCAAAAATTCAATTTCAAAGTCCAATTTGACTTTGAAATTCCAAAATCACTTTATATTCAAACTTCAAATTTTCCAACTCAATTCAAAATCCAATTTCAAAGTTCAATTTAACTTTGAAGTTTCTGATTCATCTTCTGATTCAAAATCAAGTTTTTTTCAAGTTTTAAATCAAAGTTGAGATTGACTCTGAATCTCAAAATCCAAACCTTCCTAAGTTCAAATCTGGGTTTTCAAAACCCAGATCCATCTTCAAAAGTCTCATTTGGACTTTCAAAACCCAAAATCCAAAGTTAATCTCAGCTTGGATCCAGATTTCCAAGTATGAATCCAACTTCACTTTGGATCTCAGATTACAGATCCAAAAATTCATTTTAGGATCCAGAACCTAATTCACCTCGGATCTCAGGTTCAGATCTAAAATCCGTTCTAGGATCCAGAATCCAATTCTGCTTTGGATCTCTGACTTCAGATCCAAATCCACCTTAGGATCCAAAACCAATTCTACTTTGGATCTCAGATTACAGATCCAAATTTTATTCTACGATCCAAAATCCAATCCTACATTGGATCTCAGATTACAGATCCAAATTCCATTCTCGGATCCAGAACCCAATTCTACCTTGGATCTCAGATTCAGATCCAAATTCCAAATTCTTAGGATCCAGAATCCAATTCCACTTTGGATCTCAGATTTAGATCCAAAATTCCTATTCTTAGGATCCAGAACCCAATTCTACCTTGGATCTCAGATTCAAATCCAAATTCTAAATTCTTAGGATCCAAATCCTCATCCTACCTTTGGATCTCAGATTCAGATCCAAATTCCAATCCTTAGGATTCAGAGTCCAACCCTATCTTGGATCTCAGATTTCAGATCCAAATACCATCTTGGATTCCAAGTCTTGAATCTAATTCCCTTCAAAATTCCAAATCCAAAATTCCACTTTAAATTCCAAATTCTCAAAGCCAATTCCATTTCATTCAAATCAAGTTCCTATTTAGGATCCTAAATACAAAAATCAACTCAAAACTCTATTCAGAATCCAGAACTTGGATTCGAATTTTATCTTGGAATTCCAAACTTATGCAAATCCCATTTCTCAATTCCTTTAGATTTCCCACATTCCCTTCTAAATTCAAAACCCCAAAATTGGAATTCAATTCCATTCCAAATATTCATCCAAGTTCAAATTTCTAAATTCAAAGTCCATTTATAACTTTGAAATTTCCTTCCTTCTCTCTTCCCTCATATCAGCTTCAAAAATCATCTTTTCCAAAATCCAGATTTATTTTCCCAAGCTCTCGATTATTCTAAAAACTTAAAACTTTAATGTTAAGTTCTAAGTTAGAAATCATTTCTTCACTTTATCAGATTCATCTCAGAAACACTTGGGTATTCTTCAAAATATTTCAAAAAGAGCATACATCTTTGCATTTGCACAAGCATGATTTTTTTTGCATCTAGACTTAGGATAAATACTTAGATAATTTCTTAGCAAAGCAAAAGGCATAAATTCGACCCTTGGTTCGATTACCCCTGGTAAAGGCGCCAGGAACGGTCGAACCTCGTACCGACGAGCGGATCCCGTCTCCCAGTTTTCCCGCAAATATTTCAAAAACGGAGGCGAGTTATTTCAAAATTCTTCAAAATTAAGGTCAAGTGAGACCCGCAAAAGAGTTCATCTTCTCTTCTCTTCTTTCTTTTCTCTTCTCTCTTTCTTTCCGTCTTTTATCTTTCTCCCTTCAAAAAGGAGGAAAATAAGAGGTTGGAAAGGAAAAGAGAAGAAAGGGAGAGAATATTACGAGAGGAAAATTTTTGCGATGATCACAAATGGAATATGATGAAATGTTATGAAATGATGAGAAATAACATGAAATGCTATGCAAAATGCAGACCCTGAATGAAGAATTTTGGATATTGGACTTTGATTGACACTTGTACAAGTTCAAAAAGTGTTAAGATTGATAAAATTTACAAAATGGTTTTTGGGCTCTACCGGGCTAGAGTGATACTGAAAATTGGGGTTTGAACTAATTTAAACTAAAATGAACTGGATTGAGCTGGGTTCTAGGATTTCAGAACTCAAGTGAACTGACAAGACACTGACTCAACTGGATTCTCCGACTGAATTTTCAAGAAAAGCTGCCATTTTTAGAGAAATAGTACGGAATGGTCACTGGAGTGAAGTGAATTACGAACCAGAGCTGGGATAAAGATCGATAATACTGAGATGAACTAAAATTGAAGCTCGAACACTAGTTCAACTGGCTGGACTCAGCTCAATTTTAGCTAAATGAGCTGAAATGGTCTAAAATGGGCTACTAGACACTTAAAAGTGATTTTGGACTAAAACTGAAGCGCTTGAACTCCTGGTGAGCTCAAGCTAGACTCTGAGGAATAGGATTGACTAGGAATGACTGACTCAGAGACAATTGCTTGAACTTGAGTGAGAAATGAACTCATTTATGAAGAAATAATCCCATTTTGGCAGGAATGGTCAGAAATGAAAATGGTTTGTTCATTGTGAGTTCAGATGAACTTGAAATGACTGATATTTTAACTATTCTGAACTGACCAATGAGCTTGGTTGACTCTGACTGACTGGGGTCCGGGATGACCTAGGAGTAAAATGGTAATTTTCCTAATAAAAGTTGGTAAAATGGTAGTTTTCTAAAACAGACTTGGGGTTTGACTCCTACACTGACCTAACAGGGTTGGCCTTCACACCAGGATGTGTCTAAAATGAGTGTGGAAAATTTGGGGTGTTTACAGCACAACCATGTTTTTTTAGCATAATGTATTTCTATATTTAGTGGCTGGTATGACTATGCACAACCATGCTTTTCTAGCATAATGTAATCCTACGTTTAGTGGCTGGCATGATTGTGATTAGCCATGCACTTTCAGCCCACTGTTTTCCTTTAGTTGATCACTGTCACGGCTTGGTGTAATGGACTCTCATCCATACTATTATGCTAAAATTCTTTTTATAGGTTGTTGTAAACTTGTTCTACATCAAATCTACCGGAATATAGTTAAGTTAAACAAATCAGATCTTTTTGTAATGATCAGTGTAGCATCATTATATATATGTGATTTAGTTGTTTTCGGTGGGCTGTTATACGGCAGATCAATGTTGCACATTTATGTGCAACATTGACTGCTGTCCGCTATCCACTACTATTGGCCGCATGTTAATGCATAAGAAACATGCTGCCAATAGCATGTTGTGCTGTCCTGTGCATGTGGGAAGCATAGCTATGGTTCGATAGTTATGTTTTGCATCTTGATCATGCTCAAATTGGCAAAAGTGTTTATTGGTTATGTTTGCTCATGCAATTGTATATCATGTTGGCTTAGATGTGCGTATCATGAACACATAAATTCTAAAGTTATTTTGATGCTGCATTAACATGATCATGTGCATGTTTGGATGTTATGCATGAGATGGATCATGATAGCAAAATGCATGTTGCAAGCATTTGTTTTATATGTACATTCTTATTGTGTGTGAATGAATGCGCATTGTAGACATGTTTCAATAGTTGTGTGTATGCATGTTCACTGAGAATGTTGCTTAAGATGCATTGGTGGTTAGATGTGAACAACTATAAACCATGTGGGCTAGGAGCATGTGTAGCTCTAAGATTAGTGTTATGCATTGCAAAATACACTTTTGAAATTATTGTCTTATAAATTAATTGCACTGTTAAAATTCCGTCGGGCCAGGTCTTGTGTTGTGTTTTGCATGTTGATTTGCAAAACGATTCGCTTGTAAAGAATTTAACTTTTGTTAAAAAGATAAAAGAGATAAATAATGTAATTAAGATTTTTCTTCCAGGATGTCCCTTCCACAGTGTGGGAATCCTGGATTACGGTTTTAGAGAAATCATGAGGATACTTAAACTCTGTATGCGATTATGACCCTGAACCCGATATTGTGGTTCACCTCCCGGTCACAGTTTTATAGAGTTTTAAACTACTTTGCCTAGATATGTTGTTGTAGATACAACTATTGTTATTAGTATACCAAGATAGTGGTATCAGTGGATGTTGATTTTTCTAGTGTCCCAACATTAGATGTTGATTTCTAATATTTTGATGATTGGTGTTTATTCCTGATATCGGTTGAGGAACAAGTATAAAACTAAGTAATTGTTATCATTGCAAAATTTTACTTTTGCAAGTCAAACTGACCTTTGAAAAGGATTTTGAAAATAACTCACCTTCGTTTTAAAATTCGAAAAAATTCTGTAGAATGAGACTCGCTTGTCGGTACAAGGTTCAACCGTTGTTGGCGCCATAACCAGGGGTAATCGAACCAAGGATCAATCATGTGTTTTACTTTGCTCAACTTGCCTAAATCGATGTTCTATTCCTAAATGAATAAAGAATCAGGCATGTGCTATGACCTAGAAAATTTTTGACTGAAAACATGATATATGCTTTAAATATTAGAAAATACTTGAAAAAGGACACTTTGAAAATCGTGAATCACATTGGGAGAATACTTTGAAGAGAAGGAAAATCGATTTTTGAAGAAATCCTCATGTTTTGAGAAAATCTATTTTGAAGAAAATCCAGGTGACTAAGAAAGTTGATTTCGCTGAACTTGAATTCTGAAATTGAGAAGTATTGAAACTTTGGAGAATCATGAATTGAACTTAGAAAGATTGGAAATTTCTTGAAAAACCAAGGGTTTTGAGAAAATCAATTTGGAGAAAAACTCAGGTGACTTCGAGAAAATTGATTTTTCTGAGATAGGATTTTTGAATTGATCAAAAGAATCAGTGTGTGGCCCTGTGAAATCTTTTTATGATGCAGTCTAAACCTAGATGATACATGAATAGAATTTGAGAAAATATTTTCTGAAGAATTTTTGAGAAATCATTGATAAAAAGACTTGGTGCCTTATAGAATTTAGATGAAATAAATTTAGCATATATTCCTGACTTTGGCCACGAATATGGATTGAATATATCTCATTTGATTCTGAAAGTAGGAAATACTTAGAAAAGTTTTGAAAACGTGCTATGATTTCTGAAAATAGCCTAAGAGTGTTGGTCGTTTGTGGCTTAAAAAAAGGTGATAAATCTGGATATTATTCGTATTTTGACTATGGCCATAAATATGAACTCAATCGAGTTTATTAACTTCTTATAAGCGAGTGCACGTGCCATTCGTGTTGACCATTGTGAGTTTGAATATACATGAATCATCATCCATCACACATTGATATTATTAAAAAATAAATAAATAAACTATATGCAATGCAACCCTTTTCTAAGCAGAAAAAGTAATTTCTTATTCCAAATTTACATCAATAATTGAATTGAAATAAAGAAAAGAAAAAGAAAAAATCTAATCTTGAATATCCCTGCAAAATTAGCAAACTCATTAGTGGACAAATGTTGGTTTTTTGAGACTTATCTAATAATATCTGGAATTGAGGGATTTATCCAGATATGAGCCTTTTCCCATGCTTCCCTGAGATAAACACAATAAAAGATGTTACATAACTGGATAAATAATAAAAATAAATAATTTTGAAATTTAGAATTTGAAGAAAAATGGCAAAAATACCTTTGAAAATTGACTTTTATTGCAAAACAGGGTTTCTCAGAAAATATTTTTGTAAAGAGCTTAATCCGGTGATCAAACGAATTCAAAACAACACTAAATCGAGTGGAGAGCACCCTAGCATGATTATGAACATGATTAAACCCTAAAAATATAAAACTTTTCATGAAAAAATTGAAATATTATAAAAAAAATCAAATTTTGCTCATATTTTAGTTGAATCAGGACTCTGCGGGCATCTTATTTTTATGAAATAACTAAATAATACATTACATGAATTTCAAAATTCATAAAAATTGACATGGATACTTATAATATGCCTAAAGTTAAAATACAATAAAAAAATATAATTTTTAGAATTATTTTGATATAAAAATTAAATAAAACATAAAAATATGCGATTTGCCCACGGTCACATACCTATTGTAGTGTCAGACCCGAATCAGGTATCAAACAACAATGAAAGTTTATGCATTTTTAGAAAGAGAAAATAGACAGATGAAAAAAATAACCCCTTTTATAGATCAGAAAAAGCATCTTCAGTTAGGGAGATATGATTCCGGTAATATGTACCTGATTCCGGCTTATGCATAACGATGTGAAACAGACAGATCTGGTTTTGGGTGCAGAGAAATATAGCAAAAAGTCTTCAAAACTTATAAAATTTTATAGAGACATACTAGAGATTCTAACAAAAGCAACCCTTTTTATGGATCATCGATCAAATCTTTGGTTAGGAAGAAATCATTCTGGCAAGTTGGCTTTGATTCTAAATAGCGATTGACAGTTGCAAAAATATAAATCCAATTCTTAACCAAAATAAAATAGCAATCCATCATATAAATTCGTAAAAATTTCACATGACAATCTAGAGATTCAGACAGAAACAAACCTTTTTATAGACCATAGATCAAATCTTGGACAAGGGAGATATGACCTTAGAAAGGTACTCTTTAATTTCCATAGCGTTTTCCCAACTCACAAAACAGATTCTGTCTTTGATTTTTGAACACAGACTTACAAACCTCTAAAATTTTCTATTTTTTTTCAAAACTGTAGACATATGCATTAATTCACCATAAAAAAATCAGATTTTATTAACAAGTATAAGTTGGCGAAATAAATACATTAACAAACAACTAGAATCGCGAATAACAAATCTAAAACCCTAGAATAAAATAATATAGATTATTTATGCTAAAAATAAAAAAAATTGTGTAAATAATGCAATGAATCATGATTTGATACTTAAACAACTAAAATAAACATGAATATGATGAAATAAATAAAAAAACCAGGGAAGCATGGTTAGAAATTTGATTTAGCCATTAAAAGAGGGATTCGACCTATAAAAAGGTCTAATCTCGGGTTTTTTGGGCCTTTAGCATAATAAACATATTTTTAACAGATCCAACAAATCAAAAATAAAAAAATAATCATGGATGATAAATGGATCATCATCTTGAATCGTGGAGCATGGGGTTTGAACAAAAAATGAGAAGAAGCAACACATAGTGGGGGCGACAATGGTGAAAATAATAAAAAATTAGAACAAAATAGAAAAAAAGAAGAAGAGCTTACCTTGGACAACAATGGAGGAGGGGCTAGAACTTGGAGTAGAGAGAGATCCACAAATTTAAGAGAAATCAATTTTAAAATGTGAAAATAAAGGTTGAGTTTTAAAATCAATTTTGGCTTTTTCAAACTCCTAATCTAACTTGAACACTACTATACCCTAAACTAACCTAAATACCCTCAAATGTGGTGCCACCTACTGTGGGCCCCATTTGATTTTTCAAAAATGATTTTAAAACTTGAAAATAAAAGAGTTAAAAATGAGGTTTTCAAAAGAGAAGTTTGAAACATAAGATAAGTTTGAAAATAAAATCAAAGTTCTAAATCAACTAGAGTTCTAAATGAATTAAAAATCTCTCAAATATGGCGCCACCTAAGTGGGCCCCACCTTTGGGTTTTAAAAAGATCAAAATAAAGATTAAAAGGGTTTTTGAAACAAGGTTAAAATCACTAGATAAAAATTGAAGGTTTAAACACTCCTAAACTAACTAAAATTCTAGACTAGAGTCCTAAATCGACTGAAACTCTAGGATAAAGTCCTAAAATATTTAAAAAAAAAAATTTAAAAGACAAATGAAGAGGTTTTTGAAAGATTTTCTAAAAAATGAAGTCAGGGTTAAAGTCCTAAACCAACTAAAACTTTGAAACATAGTTCTGATCCGACTAAAACTTTAAAATGTTGGTTTCTTTTGAAAGATTTTAAAAGGTTTTCTTGAAAACAAGAGTAGAAATAAAAGATAGAGTCCTAAACTGACTAAAACTCTGAGATGGAGTCCTAATCTGACTAAAACTCTAAAAAACGGGCCAAATGAAAGAAATGGGCAAGGGGTAAGGCCACCTCTGATTTAAAACTAATAAAATAAAAGTTTGAAAATGTTTGAAAGGTAAAAAGACAAAGTCCTAAATCAACTAAAACTCTGAAATAACTAAAATTTGAGAAATAAAAGAAGTGATCCAGAAGCGACACCACCTAGATGGGTCCCATCCAAGAATTGAGATCAGTTGAAAATTGAGTTTAAAATGAATCCATATCGCTTTCTAAGGAAAATATCTTGAAATAAAGGAATATAAGACCATTGGGGGTTGACAAATGGAAAATGTCATTTTAAAACCCAGGTATTTGAAATTGATTTTGAAGTAAAGGTTTTAAAATTGAAACTAGATTAAAGATTTTGAAAAACAAGAGTGTTGGATCTCGAGAATGACATGCAATGTGATGCGATGAAATGACATAAAATGATACAAAATGACAAGAAACAACATGAAATGACATAAAATAATACAAAATGATGTGAAATGATACAAAATGATTACAAAATGTAAGCCCCGGATGAGGGATTTGAAGTCCCGGATCCATGAAAGAAACAAAGAATTGAGCATTCCTGTTCGAGAATGAAAATTGGATTCAGATCTGACATTAAATCCGATCCAAATATGAAATGGGTCTCGAATATAACTAAGATTCTTAGAAAAGGAATTGATCTGAGCCTAGACTGAGAGTTGTACCAGTTGGGGGAATGATAAAAATGAAGTTTTGGATAAAATGGCCGAGAAATGATTTTGCCCCTATAGGGCATGGAGTGACACTGGAAAACTGGTTTGAACCGGTTTTGACTGGTTTAGATTGAATCCTAAGGTTTCTGAACTCAAGTGAACTAAAATGACACTGACTCAAACAATCCTCTAGACTGAATGATTGAAAAATGGTACAATTCTCACAGAAATGGTGAAAAATGACCACTAGAGTGAAATGGACAACTAGACTGCACTGTGTTTGAGCTAGAATGAAGGTCAGGAATACTGAGGTGAACTAATTTTAGAGCTCAAACACTAGCTCAACTGACTGAATTTAGCTCAATTTTGGCTGAAATGAGTTGACATTGGCTAAAATGGGCTCCTAGACTGCGGGAAATGGAATTGAACTAGATCTGGGCCATTTGAACTCTTGGTGAGCTTAGGTTAGACTCAAAGGAATAGGGTCGACTGGGATTAACCGACTCAAGAACAATTGACTACAATTTAAGCTGAAATTGAGCTCATTTATAAGAAAATGAACCAATTTTAGCTGAAATGGCAAAAAATGAATAGGGTTCGCTCATCGTCAGCTCAGGTAAACTAGGAATGACAAACATTCTAACTGTTCTGAACTTAAAATGAGCTTGGTCGACTCTGACTGACTGGGCTCTAGGGTTACCTAAGGGTAAAATGGTAAATTTTTTGATAAAGTGGAGTGGAACAACACCTAAACTAGAATAGACCTAGGGTTAGACTCCTACACTGACCTACAAGGTTGGCATCTATGAAGGGGGGGGGGAGAGGGTCTGAAGATGAACGAGGAAAATCTGGAGTGTTTACACTAATAAAATACAATTTGTATATTAAGCTACAACTGAAAACCTATCTTGAACTTCAGGAATTTGAGTATCCATGCATTTTAATGAAAAGTGAAACTAAACTTGTGTGCATTTGTTATCATTGCAAAATTTTACTTTTGCAATTCAAACTGACATTTGAAAAAGATTTTGAAAATAACTCGCGTCTGTTTTAAAATGCAGGATAATTTCGAAGAGTGGGATTCGTCTGTCGGTACGAGGTTCAACCGTTCCTGATACCATAACCAGGGGTAATTGAACCAAGGATCAATCATGTACTTTGCTTTGCTCAATTTGTCTAAATCGATGTTCTATTTCCTAAATGCACAAAGAATCAGGCATGTGCTATGAATTTCAGAAAATGCTAATTGAAAATATGAAGTATGCTTCAAATATTGAAAAATACATGAAAGAAGGAGATACTTTGAAAATTATGAATCACATTGAGAGAATACTTTGAAGATAAAGGAAAGTCGATTGCTAAAGAAAGGAGATGTTTTGAGAAAATCGATTTTGAGGAAATTCAGATGACTTTGAGAAAATTGATTTCTTTAAGATAAAATTGGAAAATATATCAAAAGGGATGGGCGTGTGGCCCTGTGAAATCTTTTTATGATGTAATTTAACCTAGATGATGCATGAATGTGGTTTGAGAAAATATTATTTTTGAAGAATTTATGGAAATCATTGATAAAAGGATTTTTTGTGCCTTATAGAATTTAGATGAAATAAACTCTTTACATATCCCTGACTATGACCACAAATATATATTAAATAATATCTTATTTGGTTCTAAAAGGAGAAAATATTTAGAAAACTTTTAAAAATATGTTATGATTTTTTAAAATGCCTAAGAGTGTAGGCCATTTGTGGCTTAGAAAAAGATGATGAATCTGGGTTTTGTTCGTATTCTGACTATGACTGCAAGTACGAAACCCATCGAGTTTATCAACTCCTTAGAAGCTAGTGTGTGTGCCATTTGTATAGACCATAGTGAGTTTGAATATGCATGAATCATCATTCATCATATGAATCATATTATTAAAATAAACTATATGCAATGCAACCCCATTCTAAGCAGAAAATTAAATTCTTATTCCAAAGTTTACAATTTACATCAACAATAAATTAAAATAAAGAAAAAGAAAATAAAAATATATAGTCTTGATTGTCTCTGCAAAACTAGCAAACTCGTTAGTGAAGATATGTCAGCTTTTCTTGATTTATCTAATAATATCTGGAAATTGTTGGATTTATCCAGATATAAGCCTTTTTCCATGTTCTCCTGAGATAAACATAATAAAATATGATATAAAATTGAATAAATAATAAAAATAAATAACTTTAAAATTCAGAATTTTGAGAAAAATGACCAAATGCCCCTGAAAACAAGACTATAGCCTTGAAATCAGGGTTTTCAGAAAAGATTTTTGTAAAACTTTTGATTTAAGGATCAAATAGATTCAAATCAATACCAAGTCGGGTATGAAGCACCCTAGCATGATTATGAACATGATTAAACCCTAAAAATATAAAACGTTTCCTAAAAAAATTAGAATATCATGAAAATAATATTTTTTGCCCATGTTTCAGTTGAATCGGGACTCTGCGGGCATCCTATTTTTGTGATTTAATCCAATAACCCACCAAATAAATTCAAAAATTAACAAAAATCATCATGGACACTTTTAATAACCCTAAAATTAAAATAGAATTGAAAAATAGAAATTTTTATATTATTTTGATATGAAAATTAAATAAAATTCTAAAATACACAATTTTGCTCACGGGCATGTATCTATTACAGTGTTAGACCCAAATCAGGTATTAAACCACCATAGAAATTTATAAAATTTTATAGAGAGATACTAGACAAGTAAAAAAAAAATCCCTATTTACAGATTGGAAAAAGCATCTCTAGTTAGGAAGATATTGTTTCAGCAATATACGCTTGATTCCGGCATATACGTAACGAGTTGAAATAAATAGATCCAGTTTCGGGTGTAGGGAAATATAACAAACAGTGTTCAAAAATGATAAAATTTTATCTGATGACAGTAAATACACAGATGAAGATATTCCTTTTTACGGATCATGGATCAGATACTCAGTTAGGGAGATACAATCCACACAAGTTGATCTAGGGTTTAAACAAGGCATAACGAGCTCTGTAAAACATATTATGATAGAGGAAAAATAGAAATAAACCATAAAAAATCTGAAAATTTTATAGGATATACTCGACATATTTATGAAACTACTGCTTTTTACGGATTTGCGATCGGATCTTTGATAAGAGATATATCACCTCGATAAACCATCCTTGATTCCTATAGCATTTTTATGGTTCAAGAATCATGGTTCATTTTCCTATTTTTTTATCAAGGTTACAAAACTCAAAATAATCCAAATTTTTTATGGAAGGTCACCGACACACACATGGTTCTACCCTAAAAAAAACATATTTTTTTGACAGAAAAACAAACATGAAATAACACCGTTCCCGCGTGCCCGGGATCAAGGTTTACAAATTATCGATAAAGCATGAATAAACCTAATCTAAACATGGAAAATAATAAAGAAAAAGCTATAAATAATATAACAAATTTGGATTTGATGATTCTATGAGTAAAACAAATATCAGCATGATGAAATAAAAAAAATAGAGAAAAATAGGTTTGGGATTTGATTTAGCCTCTAAAAGAGGGATTAGACCATCGAACAATCGAATCTCTATCTTTTTCGGGCATTTAGCATACTAAACCCATCAACAACGATTTCAATGGATCAAAAACATGTAGATGATCATGAGTGATCTGTAGATCACTTTCTTGAATCGTTTACATGATTCTTGAATGAAAAAATAATAAAAATGCATGCATAGGGGGGGGGGGGGTGACTATGGTGAAAAAGCATAAAAAAGAAAGAAAGATAAAAGAAGAAGAAGAACTCACCTTGGGGAAGCTGCAACAATGGAGGAAGGAGGACCACTGTTTTTGAAAGGGAGAGAGGGTGAGAAAGCATGGGCTGGACGTCCAGCCCATGTGGGGTATTTATAGCAAAAAGTTAGGTTTTTGAGATAGGGCTTCTAGGTTGACTTAATTAACCTAATTGACTACTAATTAGGAAACAACACAAGGGGCGATTTTTCTTGGAGAATCCTAACCTAATCCAACTCTAGCTAACCTAGTTGAGTCCTAATTAAACCCTAAAAAGATCAAATGTGGCACCACCTAGTGTGGGCCCACATTTAGTTTTTTAAAACTTTTAATTAAAAGTTAAAAACGAGGTTTAAAACACTAAAGCAAAAATAAACTTTTAAAAATCAAATTTAACTCTTTTTAACTGCTAACCTAATTAGGAGACTGGCTAATCCTAATCCAACCAAAGAATTTTTCAAATGTGGTGCCACCTACTGTGGGCCCCACTTGTTTTTCAGAAAACGATTTTAGAATTTTTAGAATAAAGGGGTTAAAAATGATTTTTTTCAGAAACTTCAAAAGGACACCTAAACTAACTAATATTTTTTTTGTATTTTTGAAATATAAAATATGTAAAATAAAATAAACTGCAGAGTGGGTCCCGCTCGAAGAAAGTTGAAAACTGATTTGAAAATCAAGTTTTTAAAATAAAGGGTTTTAAGAAGAAAAGTTTTTGAAAGAAAGTTTGAAAATAAAACTAAAGTTCTAAATCAACAAGAGTCCTAAATGGAATAAAACTCTTCTAGATGTGGCGCCAACTGTGTGGGCCCCACACTAGGGTTTTGAAAAAGTTGAAATAAAGACTAAAAAGGGTTTTGAAACGAAGTTGAAATCACCAGATGAGAATCAAAAGTTTTAAAAACAGAGTCCTAAATTAATTGAGATTCTGGAATAGTCCTGAAATTTTGAAACTCTTAGATTTGGGTTTTTGAAAGATGAACGAAGAGATTTTGAAAGATCTTCTCAGAGATTAGTGAAAATGAGCAAAATACGAAACCAAGGTCAGAGTCCTAATCAATTGGGACTCTAGGATAGAGTCCCAGAATTTTGAAACTCTTAGGATTGAATATGTTTATGAAAAACAAGTGAAATAAAAGTAAAAAGAGGAAATCAGAGTAGAGTTTTGGATCAACTGAAACTCTGAAGAAGAGTCCTAAAATTTTGAAACTCTACAATAAAGTCCTGAAATTTTAAATTTTGATTTTTTGAAGGATAAATGAAGGAATTTTTGAAAGATTTTCTAAAAAATGAAGTCAGGGTTAGAGTCCTAATCTAACTGAAACTCTGGGACAGAGTCCTGATCCACCTAAAACTCTAAAATTTTGACTTCTTTCAAAAGATTTTGAAAGGTTTCTTGAAAATGGGTAAAAATAGAGGTAAAAGCTAGAGTCCGGATCTGACTTAAACTCTGAGATAGAGTCCTAGTTCAACTAAAACTATAGGATTTTGTCTTTTTGAAAGTCAGATGAGAAGGTTTTTGAAAACAAGTGAAAACAATAATAAAGGATGAAATCAGGATAGAGTCATAGTCTGACTAAAACTCTGGGACAAAGTCATCCAACTAAAACTCTAAAATTTTGAGCAAAAATGAAAGATTTTCTTAAAAATAGATGAAAATAGAAATGTGAGATAGAGTCCCAGTCTGACTGAAACTCTATGATAGAGTTCTAATCTGACTAAAACTTTGAGATTTTGGCCAAAATGAAAGAAATTGATGAGGGATAGGACTACCTCTGGCTTAAAACCAAAATGGAATTTTGAAAAGGGTTTAAAAAGTAAAAAAACAGAGTCCTAGTTCAACTAAAACTCTGAAATTTGAGAAATTTGGATGAAAGAAGGGATCCAGAAGGGACACCACTTAGATGGGTCTCATCTGAGAGTTGAGATCAGTTAAAAATTGAGTTTAAAATAAATCCAGATCGATTTTCTAAGGAAAATATTTTGAAATAAAGAAATATAAGATCCTGGGGGTTGACAAATGACAAATATCGATCTAAAAATCCAGTTTTTTTTTTTAAATTGATTTTAAAATAGAGTTTTAAAACTTGAATCTGGATTAAAGATTTTGAAAAAACAGAGTGTGGGATCTCAAAAAATGCCATGCAATGCAATAAAATGACATAAAATGATGTAAAATGATACAAAATGAGATGCAAAAGGCAAACCCTGGATAAGGAATTTGAAGTCCTGGACCCCTGACAGAGACAAAGAATTGAACATTTCTGTTTGAAGGCAAAAATTGATGATTGAAATTGAGCCAAAATAGAAATTGCATTTTGAAATATTTGAATTTGGGGCAAAATTCGGGCTCTGAATAGCCCTGTCTCAGATGTTGACCAACTGGTTTCCTAAAGAATTTAGAGAGCGGGTCCTAGTGGCAAGAAGAAAGGGTTTGTGAGTGAAGGTGGAAAATTATGGTGTTTACAACATTTAATAGGGACATCAATGCAAAATAGAACTTTGATAATAGGTTAATAACTTATTCATACATATTGATTAAAATCATATATATATATTGACTGTTTCACATTTGTTCATGCATTCTTACATGTTTTGTTTCATGTGAAATATTGTTATCACATGATAATTGCTTTTAAAACACGTGAATGGTAATTGAATTATGAGATTATTGTAGTTATGTTTATCTTAAAACTTGCATGAATTTGATTTATGCTTTTTCTTGCCTATTGAGATTTTTAGAGGGATTCATACAAAGATTCTTTGATTCTTACCTAGTACTCCTTATGTTTTTCACAGGATCTGAACCTCAGTGGAGAGAACAACTGCTATAGGGAGCCTATGAGACTGCGTGACTTAATTTTGTTATTCTTGGACAGTGTGACTATGATTTTACACTTTAATTATGTTCTCAGACTTTGATTTTTTTATTAATAAAGTTAGTTATTTTGATAGGATGGTTCAATGTAGAGATTCCTTATGGTTTGGAATGTTGATAAGTCTGTGAGGCTCCAAATCCTTGGGTTTTGGTTTTCGTAATTTAAAAAAAAAATCTACTTTTCAATGGGGATGAGTGTAACGGCCCCAACTCATCTTCGTTGAAAAGTGATTTTTTTTTAAATAATTACGAAAACCAAAACCCAAGGATCTGGAGCCTCACGGACTTATCAACATTCCATACCACAAGCGATCTCTACATTGAACCATCCAATCAAAATAATGAACTTTATTAATAAAAAAAATTAAAGTTTGAGAACAAAATTAAAATTAAAGTGTAAAATCATAGAGTCACACTGTCCAAGAATAATAGAAGTCACACAGTCTTGTAGGCTCCCTGTATCAGTCGTCCTCATCACTGAGGTCCTGATCCTATAAAAAACATAGGGAGTACTGGGTAAGAATCAAAGATTCTTTGTGTGAATCCCTCTAAAAATCCAAATAGGCAAAAAAAACATAAATCAAATTCATGTAAGTTTTGAGAGGAACATAACTACAACAATCTCTTAAACCATTTACTATTCAAGCATTTGAAGGCAAGTATTATGCAATAATAATATCTTATATAAAATAGAGTAAGTAAAAATGCATGAACTAATGTAGAACATGAATAAATTATTAAGTTATTATCAAAGTTCTCTTTTGCATCCATGTTCATATTAAATGCACACAAATTTAGTTTCATTTTTTATTAAAATGCACAGATACTCAAAAGGGGCACCACAAATTCTTGAAGTTCAAGATATGTTTTCAGTTGTAGCTTAACATACAATATGTATTTTATTACTTGGTTTCATACTTGTTCCTTAACCGATATCAGGAATCAACATCATTCATCAGAATATTAGAAATCAACATCTAATATTAGGACACTAGGAAAATCAACATTCACTGATACCACTATCTTGGTATACTAATAACAACAATTGTATCTACAACAACACATCTAGGCAAAGTGGTTAAAAACTCCCTAAAACTGTGGCCGAGAGGTGAACCATCATATCGGGTTCAGGGTCACAATCACACATGAAGTTTTAGTAACATCACGATTTCTCCAAAACTACAATTCAGGATTCCCATACTGTAGAAGGGACATCCTGGAAGAAAAATATTAATTACACTATTTATCTCTTTTATCTTTTTAACAAAAGTCAAATTCTTTACAAGAGAATCATTTTGCAAATCAACGTGCAAAACACAACATGGGACCTGGCCTGCCACAATTTTAATAGTGTAATTAATTTAGAAGCCAATAATTTCAAAAGTGAATTTTGCAATGCATAACACTAATCTTAGAGCTACACATGCTCCTAGCCCATATGGCCTACAGTGGTTCACATTTGACCACCAATGCATCTTAAGCAAATTTCTTAGTGAACATGCATACACACAACTATTGAAACATATCTACAATGCACATTCATTAATACATAATAAGAATGTACATACAAAACAAATTGCATATGCATATGAACAAATGCTTGCAACATGCATTTTTCTATCTGTAAACACCCCAAATTTTTCTCATTCATTTTCAAACACCCCCTTTCAACACATGTCAATCCCCTTAGGTCAGTCTACCCCTAGGTCTAGTCCTAGTTTAGGTATCATTTCTTCCTTTTTTTATCAGTAAAATTACTATTTTACCCCTAGGTCACCCTAGATCCCTACTAGTTAGACCTAGTTAAGCTCATTTTAAGTTCAAAAAAGTTAGAATGTCAGTCATTTCTAGCTTTCCTGAGCTCACGATGAGTGAATCATGTTTATTTCTGACCATTTCAGTTGAATCTGGTTCATTTCTCAACAAATGAGCTCAGTTCTAACTAGTGTATGAGCTCTAGATTTAGTTCATCTCAGTATAACCGACCTTTATTTCAGTTCAAACCCAATACATTCATGTCCACTTCATTCCATTGTTCATTTCTCTGAGAATTGGGTAATTTCTCGATAATTCAGTCTAGGAGCTTAGTTGAGTCAATGTCTTTTTAGTTCCTCTAAGTTTATAAACCCTAGAATCTAGTTCAATTCAGTTTAAACCGGTTCAAACCTTATTTTTCAGTGTCACTCTTTGCCCTGCAGGGGCAAAATCATTTCTCATTATTTTTATTCAAAACAACATTTTTATCATTTTCCAAGCTGGTACAATTGTTAATCTGGGCTCGGATCAATTCCTTTTTCTGAACTTTTAGCTATATCTGAGATTCAATTCATATTTGGATCAGATCCAATATCGGATCTGATATCCAATACCCAATTTTCATCCTCAGACATGAATCTCCAATTCTTTGTCTCTGTCAGGGGTCTGGGACTTCAAATCCTTCATCCAGGGTTTGTATTTTGCATGCCATTGCTTGTCATTTCATATCATTTTATCATATTTTATGTCATTGCATATCCTTTTCAAGATCCAATACTCTCATTTTTAAAAGATCAAGTTCAGACTCGATTTTAAAACCTTTCTTTCGAAATCAATTTAAAAAATCTGGGTTTTAGAACCAATTTTTGCCATTTGGCCAACCCCCAGGGTTTTACATTCCTTATTTCAACCTTAGAAAATGTTATGGATTCATTTTAAACTTGATTTCTAAATCAATTTCCAATTTTTACCAATTTTCTTCAAGTGGGGCCCATACTACAGGAGAGCACTAAACCCTAATTTTTCCATCTTTATTTGATTTTATGTCTTACTTATTTTAAAAATATAATTTTTTTTACAAATCTAGGTGTCTTTTTTAAAAGCTTTTGAAAATCTTGTTTTTAACCCCTTTATTTTTGCCCTTTTTAATACAACAATAACAACAACAACAACAACTACGCCTTCATCCCAAAACAATTGGGGTCAGCGATATGAACCAAAAAGAAAATCATTTTGGGTCTTCCACATGAATCCTTTTCCTCCAATCATTTCTATCCAATGCCATGTCCTCGGTGAGGTTCAAAGCATTCATATCCTTTCCTATCATCTCCATCCAAGTCTTCCTAGGCCTACCCCGACCTCTTTTAACTAATATATTTTCCCATTTCTCCAACCTTCTAACTGGAGCATCATTAGGCCTTCGCCGAATATGTCCAAACCACCGTAAACGATTCTCTCGCATCTTATTTTCAATGGGTGAAACACCTACCTTCTTACGTATCTCCTCGTTCTAAATCTTATCTTTTATTGTATTTCCACACATCCATCTAAGCATCCGCATCTCAGCTACACTCATTAAATCAAATGTGGGGCCCACTAATGTGGCACCACATTTGGGGATTTCCAAGTTTGTTTAAAAGTTTAATTAGATGGAAATTTGAAAAGTCAAAGCCCAAATTGAATTGGAATTCCAAGGAAATTCCCCCCCCCCCCTCTAGGCTTTATCTCTTAATTAATTAAGAGAGATCTAACTCAATTGAAACCCTCTAATTAACAAAGCCAAAATTTCTATAAATACCTACATCTAGGATTTCGAACCATGCTCTCTCTCCTCTCTTTCCTTCAAGTTCCAGCAGCCTCCTTCATTGAAGCATCCCAAGGTGAGTTTCTTCTTCCTTTTTCTTTTATTAGTTTTTATTATTTTTTATGATTTTCTATTAAAAACACCATTGCCGCCCCCCTTTTGTTGGATCTTTTCCTTTCTTTTCCATTCAAGAACCATGTTCATGATTTAAGAATATGATCTACTGATTATTTAATGTATTTTACATATTTTTGATCCATTAATAATGCTTAGAATCATGTTTATTTCATGTATGCCTAAAAAAAGATGAGATTCGACCTCTCTATGGATCAAATCCTTCTTTTAATGGCTAAATCAAATTCTTATTCATGCTTCCCTAATTTTTTATTTTTATTTCATTATGCTCATGCATATTTGCATTATTTCATATATTTAATCATGATTCATAGCCTTAGTTACATGCTTTATTGTTTTTTTAGCATACTTAATTAGGTTTTATTTTGTTCTAGAGTTTTAGTTTTATAATTTTTATTTTTGGCCGCCTGTTAATACTATTATTTTACTAATTTATATTTGTTGTTTAAATCTAAATTTTTTATGATAGAATCATGCATATGTCTACGATTTGTAGTAAAAAACTTGATTTTTTTTAGATCTGTAACCCTATTTTAAAAAATTAAAGTCGAAACCTATTTTCTGAACCAGGAAAACATTATGCAAATCTAGGAGCATCTTTTTGAGGTCATATCTCCCTCGTCGGAGATCGTATTTTGGATCTATAAAAAGCAGCGAGCTTGTCATAGTGTTTAGTTTATTCTGTGAAATGTTTATGATTTTCTATGATTGATTGCTATTTTTCTTTTACCCGACATCAGAACCTATGTTTCTTGAACCAATAGGCACGGTTCAGAACCAAGTTCATCTTGTCGGAGCAATTTCTCCCTAACCAGAGATTGTATCGATGATCCGTAAAAAGTGATTGATCCGGTAGCATGTCTACTTTTTGTGATATAATTTTTGAGCTTTTTTACTTTTTTTTCTATTTTCTTGAAACCCAAAATCAGAGTCTATGTTTCTGGAATCGCCAGGCACGATTCAAACCCTAGGTCACCTTGCTGGAACGATTTCTCCCTCACCGAAGATTGTATTTCCAATCTATAAAAGGGGTTCTTATCATTGTGATCTTTAATTTATTTTTGGAAAAATTTATGAATTTTCAAGGCTGTTTTTTATTTTTCCTGAAACTGGAACCGGGGTCTATCTTTCTTGCATCGTTATGCATGGGCCTGAATCAAGCGCATTTTGCCAGAATCATATCTCTTTAACTGGAGATTGTATTCCCAATCTATAAAAAGGGTTATTTTCATTGATCTATCTAGTTTCTCTCTATTAAATTTCATAAATTTTTATAGTTGTTTGATATATAATTCTGGTCTGACACCATGATAGGTACGAAATAGCCGGTAAAATAGCATATTTTTCATCTTTTTATTTAATATTTATTACTTAAATAATCTCAAAATTTTATTATTTAATTGAATATTATTCTTAGGGTTATTAGAAGTGTCCATGTAGATTTTTATGTTTTTTGGAATTTATTTGGTATGTTATTTAATCATATCATAAATACAGGATGCTCACAGAGTGCTGATTCAACCGAAACATAAGCAAATTTCATTTTTTTTCTTTATATTTTTTTATTTCCATATATTGTTTTTATGATTTTTGAGTTTGACCATCTTTATAATCATGTTAGGGTGCTCTCCACCTGATTTGGCATCGTTTTGAATCCATTTGAGTCCTAGATTAAGCGTATTACAAAAATCTTTTCTAAAAAACCCTATTTTAACCCTATTTTGCAAATAATATCAATTTTTAAGGGTATTTTGATTATTTTTCCTCAATTCTGAATTTTTAACTTGCTTAATTTTATTATTCATTTAGTTGTACATCATCCATTATGTTATTTAATGATCTTTATTTCAGGAAAACATAAAAAATGGTATATATCTGGATAAATCCCTCAATTTCTAGATATTATTGGATAAATCCAGAAAAGACTATATTTGTATACTAACAAGTTTGATAATTTTGAAGAAAATCTCAAGATTAGATTTCTTTTATTTCTCTTTCAATTATTGATGTAAATTGTAATTGTAATATTGGAATAAGAACATTTTACTTTTCTGCTTAGCTTAGGATGCATTTGCATATAGTTTGATTTTGATATATCACTGTTATTGCTTCTCATTCATGCATATTTCAAAGTCTCAATGGTCAACACGAATGGCATGTGCACCTGCTTCTAAGGAGTTGATAAACTCAGTGGAGTTCATATTTGTGGCCATAGTCAGAATACGAATGATACTCAGATTTATCATCTTTTAAGTTACAAATGACTTACACACTTAGGCTATCTTCAAAAATCATTACATATTTTTAAAAGCTTTTCCAGTATTTTCCCCATTTAGAATCAAATGAGATATATTCAATATATATTCGTGGTCATAGTCAGGGATATATGACGAATTTATCTTATTTGAATTCTATAAGGCACACAAATTCTTTTACAAATGATTTTCTCAAATTCTTTAAAAAATATTTTCAAAAATTGCATCCATGTATCATGAAAAAGTTCACAGGGCCACACGCCCATCCCTTTTGATCTATTTCAGAGTTACATCTCAGAAAAATCTATTTTCTCAAAACATCAGGATCTTTTTCTCAGAATACAATATTCCAAGTTTGCTAATGATATTTCTCTCTAAGTATTTTCAAAATATTCCAAGCATACATCATGTTTTCAGTTAAAAATTTTCAAAGTTCATAGCACATGCCTAATTCTCTGTGCATTTAGGAATAGAATATCAGTTTAGATAGTTGTAAACACCCTAAATTTTTCAGGTCCATTTCGGACTTCTCCTTTCACAGATGCCAAACCTCTATAGGGCAATGTCGAGTTTCACCCCTAGGTTTGTCAATAAAATTACCATTTTACCCCTGAGTCACCCTTAGCCTTTCATCTGTCAGACTTAGCCAAACTCATTCTAAATTCAAAAGAGTTTGAATATTAGTCATTTCTAGCTCCCTGAGCTCCCATGAGTTGTGTCAGTTCATTCAAGCTAAATTTAGTTCATTTATGGCGAAATAAGCTCATTTTAGCTCAAATTTTAGCCAGCCTGTCTTCGAGTCAACCAAATCCAGCAGATCCTATCCTCAGAAGTCTAACATGAGTACATCAAGAGTTTGAATGGTTCAATTCAAGTTCAAAGTCACTTTTTACACGCTTGGATCTTCATTTTAACTCATTTTAGCTCAATTCAGTCCAAATTGAGCTAACCCCAACTGGTTGAGCTAGTGTTTTAGCTCTAAATTTAGTTCAACTGAGTATAACTAGCTTCATATTCAGTTTATCCTAATCTAGTCTAGTTCAAATTAGTTCAGACCAGTCCAATACCGTGTTTCTACCCCTGTAGGGCAAAAACAAAAAAAATAGAAATTTCCTCATAATGTTGTTTCTACCAATTTTTCCAACTGAGATAAGCTCTAATTCATACTCGAATCAATTCCTTTATCTGATATTTCATCAATATCCAAGATCCGATCCCTTTCACATCAGATAGTGGATCCAATATTGGATCTGGTGTTTAATTTTCATCCTGGACCTGGATTTTTCATTTGATTAATTCTATAATCCATATCCAGAATCCAGTTTGCCCTTTTAACCTAGAATATCCCATTGGATATCCAGCATCCATTCAATCATTTCAGTGTAGATCCACCTTCTGATCAGTTCAGAAGGTTAATTAAATCAATTTCTGATTTCAGATTAATCTAACATTTGAGATTCAATTCCACTTCTTAGATTTAGATTCAGATCCAAGATCCAATTTCATTTTCTGAGCTAGATCCTAGATCCAAGATCCAAATCCAAATGTCCCAATTTTTATTATGAATTTGGGCCTTTTTCCATTTTCAATTCTTCAGAAATCTATATTCGGGGTTTGATTCTCATTTCGAACGAATTTCCTTCAAACCGAGATCCAGATCCAATCTTTTTCAAAACCTCGGATCCAGATCCTTTTCAAAAATTCAATTTTTATACTAATTTCAAAATTAATTCTTGAAATTTTAAAATTAAATCCATCATTTTGCAAAAAACCTTCGAAAAATACCCTGGATCTAGTTCATAATTCAATTTGGATTTCAAAATATCAAAACTGATCCAGATCCAGTTTCAAAATCCAATTTTTATTAAAAATCAATTTGGGGATTTCAAATTCAAAATCAAAATCCAATTTTTATCCTAATTTCAAAAAATAATCTTTGAATTTCAAATCCAAATTCAATAATTTTTGCAAAAAATTCAATTTGGATCCAGTTTTAACCCAATTTGGATTTTTGAAAAATCAAAATTGGATTCTTGAGTCCAATTATTTCCAAATTTCCCTTTTTATTTCTCATATTTTATTTCACTTTTCATCTTAATTTCAAAGAAGGTGCGCCACTTGGCATTTTGAAATCAAATAAAATTCATTTTTTGAATCCACTTTTAAAAACCCCTTTTACCTTTAAAAACACACATAGGCATCACTTGCAAAGTGATTCCATGTGTCAAAGTTTTGCCAAAATACCCCTTCTACCCATTTGAGAATTTTCTAAAAGATCCACATGGGCACCTATTTGCAAAATGGGTGCCACATGTGCATTTTTTTAACAAATTGCCAACTTTGCCCATTTACAAAAAAGAAAAATACCCACATGGGATTGGTGCCAACCTTGAGAAAATATCTTAAATTTTGATGCCCAAAATGCCCCTAAGTTGGGCTATAAATAGACCCCTCTCGGGGGCTCTCTTTCATAAGTTGAAAATTTGAAAAATTGAGAGAATCAAAAGAATTCTCTCTTTCTCCTCCTCTCTCCTTCCTTCCTCCTTGAATTTGATGCCACTTTTGAAGAAGCTTCAAGCCCTCTTCATCCCAAGGTAAGCCTCCTTCTTCCCTCTTTTGATTTTTTTCTTCTCTTTCTTTTCTTTTCTTTTGCAATTTTTTATTTTTATAAATTAGATATTTTCTCAATTTCTTTTTAATTTCAAAAGATAGCAATGTAGATCTATCTTAGTTTCATGTTAATTTTCATTTTATGCTTTTGATTCATTCAATTTGATATTTACCTTGTGCATTTTCATTCTCGCCATTTGGATTTGGGATTTGATCTTCAATAGATCAAATCCCATATTCAATAGGCAAAATCAATTTTAATTCATGCCCCAATGCTTTTAATTTTATTTTTTTATAATTTAATTCAAATTTTTTTTTTTCATCATCATCCATGAGTTAAAATAATAGATCGTATGTTTGATCCTTGGATCAATTCATTAATGAGATACTACTCTACTCAATCATGTTTAGATGATATTTTTAATTCTGGTCTGATTTTAACATCATCAATTTGCATATAATTAGATGTTATTTTGATCTGATTTTTTTACTGCATGTAAATTTATGTATTTTTGGGATCTCCACAAAAAAAATCAGATCGTTCTGAGTTGGTTTGATTCCCCCAAAAAATAAGGATTCGAACCCTATCAATTTTGGTCATCCGGATTTTCTCTGAAATTGGATCAACTTGTTAGAGTAATTTCTCCCTAACCAGAGATGATTTGTCAAATTTGTAAAAAGGGATATCTCCAGCATTAAATCTAGTTTTTTTATGTCAATTTGTATAAATTTTTATGATGTTTTCATACCTGATTTCTGGTTAGAAACTGCAACCCTATTATAGTGTGTCACTTTTATAGTCCGGTTGTTAGCCCATTTTGTCAGAGTTATATCTCCCTAATGAAAGATTATTTTTTGGATCTGTAAAAAGTGGTTTCTTTATCTGAATGTCTAGTTCATCTCTATAAATGTTCATATATTTTTATGGAGGATTTTTATTTTGGTTGTATTTTAAATTGAGACCTTGTCTGTTTGCAATCTCAGTCATTGCTCAGACTCAAGATCAACTTGTTGCAATCATATCTCCTCAATGGCAGCTCATTTTTCAAATCTGTAAAAAAGAGTTTCTTTTTTAGAATATATAGTTTATGCATGACAAGTTTCGTAAACTTTCATCAACTTTTTATCTATTATTCAGATAAAAAACCAGAACCCTATCAATTTTCTTTCATAGGCTTTTACAGGTTTTTGGTCAATTTGATTGGATTGGATCTCCCTAATGGGAGATAATTTTTTAGATCTGTAAATTGGAACTTTATTCTTTGCATGTATAGCTTATCTGTGTAAATTTTCAATAATTTTTATAGATTTTTCATATTTGATTTTGATAAAAAATCAAAACCCTGTCATTTAGCCTCATTAAGCATTGCTTAAATTTTGTTTCAAATTGTTTAGATTAGCTCTCTTTAATGAAAACTAATTTTTAAAATCTGTAAAAAGGGTTTTCTTTTATTTTGAGTCTAGTTTATTCATATCAAAATATATAAATTTCTATAGTCATTTGATCCTTCATCAATTATATTTTCCAAAACTAATTTGTAAAAGGCATTGTCTTGTTAAAATGAAGTTAAATTGGGCATTTTAACACTTTCAAATTTAATTTTCAAATACAATTCATGTATTTTATGAATTTAAAATATCTTTTATCAACTTTTAATGCTTTGACTTCATTTTAAACAATTTTTTGGAGTTTATTTTCTTTTCATTTCAATCATTTTCAATGTATTTTCATTAAAACCTTAATTTTAAAGATAAATTCATTTTAACTTCAAGTTTTAAAATGAATTTACATGTTAAAAACCCTAATTTTAAAAATTTAAAGCTCCAAAAACATATTTTCAAAGTGCTTTTGCAAAGGCCATGCATCATTTGCATTTTATTTTATTTTTTTCTTAACTTTTTTGGGCATAAAAGGCTAATTTGAATATTTTCTTCAATTTTTCAATAATTGTAGAAAATCCATAAATGCCAACATTTCTAACATGTTTGCTCATTTTGCTGATTTTTTTTTTTTTTTTTAATTATTACAATGAATTCAAGGTTTGTAATAATTCTATTAATAAAAAATTTATTTTATACTTAGTTTAGAATGAATGAGCATAAATTAATTCCATAATTGATTTTTTGCATTTTATTTTTCTTTATTTTCAATACACTGTGGAAAACATGAATGGCAGGTGCACCATCTAATAAAGAATAAATAAAACTAAGTAAAGTTCATATTTATGGCCTTAGTCGAAATACGAATAATACTTAGAGTTATTATTCTTTATTAAATAAAAATTTGACCTACACTTTTAGGTCATTTTCAAAAATCATCATTTCTTTCAAAATTAATTCTCTTTTCTTCTTTTATTTGAATTAAAATAAAGATTAATTTAAAATATATTTGTGGCACTAATCATGAATATATTAAAAATTAATTTTGTTTTAATTCTATAACTGCACAAAATTTCTTTTTCTTTATTAGAATTTTAAATAAAAATTAATTTAAAGTATATGTGTAGCTCTAGTTTTGAATATATAGAAATTAATCTTGTTTTAATTCTATAAAGTATACAATTCTCCTTAAAATTCAAATGATTTTTCAAAAATAGCATATTCATCATTTAAGATAGAATTGCATCATTTTTTTTATTCAAGTTATTTTCAAATTTCCAAGTGATTTTCAAAATGATTTTCCAAAAACAATTTCCATTTCAAAATTCAAAGTCATTTTCGATTTCTAGTCTCAAATTCAAAGTTATTTTCCAAATTCATTTTTGAAATTCAAAACCATTTACAAATTCAAAATATTTTCAAAATCATTCTCAAGTTTCAAGTATTTTCAAATATTTTCCAATTTTCTTTTCAAAACATTTTCCCAAAATAAAAAGAAGATAAATATCAATTCTTAAAACTCTATTTCAATTCCAAATATTAATTTCAATTTCCTATTCCAATTTTAAATCTAGATTTTTATTTCAATTTTAAATGTCAATTTTAAACTTTCATTTTTGAATTTCAAATTTCAACTTCGAATTTCATTTCAAATATCAATTTCAATTTTTCTATTTTTTTCCAATTCCAAATTTTGAATTTTATTTTCATTTCAAATTCAAATATCAATTTTAAATTTTCTAGTTTCAAATTCCAATTCTTAAATTTTGAATTTCATTTCAATTCTCAATTTTGATTTCAAATTAAAATTTGAATTTCATTTGAATTTCTAATTCTAATTTCCAATTTTATTTCCAAATTTCAATTTCAATTTCAATTTCAATTTTTAGTTTTCAATTTAACTTTCAAATTCAATTTTATTTCCAATTTCAGATTTCAATTCTTCAATTTCAAATCAAAGTTCAAGTTCAATTTCAATTACCAATTTCAAATCTAATTCTGATTCTCAATTTCAATTCTATAATTCCAAATTTAATTTCAAAATTCCAAATTTGATTTCAAAATTCAATTCCAATTTTAAATTTTTTTAAATCAATTCAGATTTCAAATTTCATTTTAAATTGAATTTCAACTTTCAATTTCATTTTACAAATTTCAAATTCTGATTTCCATTCTGAAATTCAATTTCAAATTCCATTTCAAAATCGAATTCAATTTCCAAACTCAAATTCAATTCAACTTTAAATTTTCAATTCAAGCTTAAAGTTTTCAATTCAAAATCAAATGCGACTCCAAGTTTTTAATTCGAACTCAATTTCAACATTCCAACTCAAGTACAAATTCTTCCATTTCCTAAAGGATATTTTCAAATCCATTTCAAAATCACTTGGATTTCTGAAATCTTTTCAAAAGTATACATATTTTCAAGTTTAAAATCATAGCACAAGCATGATTTTATGTGCATTTTAGGACTTAGAATAATTTCTTGGGCAAATTCGAGCAAGTTAAAGGCATAAATTCGATCTTTGGTTCAATTATCTTTGTTAAAGGTGCCAGGAATGATTGAACCTCGTATCAACGGGCGAGCCCCATCTCCTCATTTTCCCGTATTTTCTAAAATGGAGGCGAGTAAATTTCTAAAATCTTTTTAAAAGGTCAAGTGAGACCTTGTGAGTGTTTTCTCTTTCCCTAAAAAGAAAGGAAAATTTTTACAACCATCACAGTTTTGGCAACCGTGATGGGACTCGTCTTCGTCTGGTTGAATCTATGCCTTTACCTTGCGTAAAATTGTCTAAGTCATTATTCTTTAAAATGTTAGCTTCATTTCATGCAAACCTTAGAGCCTAGAATCAAACCCAGCTGACATAATGCATATGGGCTTAAGTATGGTTTGTTAGGACCAAATTGAGAAGATTTATTCATGCTCACTTAGACTTAGGTCTAAAATACAACTCTCCTAAATCTAGGGATTGAATACAAACAATGTATGCAAGTCTATGCTTCGTTATGATTTTTCAAAATTCTATCTCTTTAGGATTTTGCATTAGAGCCTTCTGATTTTTCTAGCATGCTGATTATATTTTTTGAAAACATCCCTACCTATATTGTTCTGGTCTTCACGTTGTTGGGCTTTCTCCATGAACCGTAGTTTGGGACAAAGCCTTATAACTGGGCCACCTATTTGGGCTAATAACCCCCCTGCCACATACTAAGGGCCCTAGTCCAAAGTATATCGGCAGACGCTCAAGGATGTTGGAAAACCATTACCTTAGAACAAGAGATATTTTTATGCTACGTACTTCGAGCTTCGGCTTGAGTATATCAGCATATCTAGATTGGACTCAGATGATCTAAACCTCAGAGTTAGGATTAGGGTCCTACAACCATTTTTAAACTTGTGCATTTAGAGTCAGCTTTTAGGGAGTGTTGTTTGCGCATCTTTGTTTGTACAACTTTGATTCTATGATATTTGCTTATTTCTTATATTTTTCAGAATAATTTTTCTCAAACCTTGGATATTCCTTTCAAAATTTTACTTCTATTTTTAAAAATCCAGGTGTATACTTTCTTCTTTCTCCAGATCGATTTTTTTCAAAACCCTAGAGATCCTTTCAAAATTCCTCTGTCTTTCCAAAACTCTAGGTAATATTTTCCTTTCTTCTGGATCTCAAATTTTCGGCTTTATTAGATCCTGTCTGCTACTTTTCTTCTTAATCCTGCCATCTATTTTTCAAATTTCATCATCATATTTTATAACGAGTCTTCTGATTCTTACAGCGAGAAATTGATTACTCACCTTTCTTTTTTTTCCATGATTTCATTTTGCCCTTTCACATAGATATGAGATATTTTTATAAATATCAGCCTAATTTTCAATTATCATCTCCAACAATATCTTTATCTTCATCAAAGTTGATGACCTTGACTGGGTAACAAGGCCTATTTTAGTTGTTTACTTCTTAGTAGCAACGCAATTGTCGTAATTTCTGTGATAACCCAATCCTTGCTAATGGGATATCCTTTTCAAATTGTCAACCAGATTTCTCTTTTACTAAAACTCTCTTAAAAAAAATTATTTTCTCATTCTAATCATCCCAGTTGTTCCGCAGAGAGCCTTGGCATTGTCGAATAGTGCAAACAAAGTCAGAAAAGAAAACCATTTCATCCCATTATAGTCAGCATACCACCGAAGAGATGAGTCAATGAGGTTCCATGGGAGAACAGGGTCAGAAAGAAGAAGATGATATTGATCCAGTTATGTACAAACTATTTCAAAAGATGATGACAAAGATGATGTCCGAACAAGCTGAGGCAAGCACATAGAAACTCTTTGCTAAAAAGAAAACTAAAAGCAAGTCGATCAGAAAGCATGTCAAGATCGCCAAAAAGAAAGTTCAATATGATGACCTTTTAGAGGAAATAGACTCTACCGAAGAAATCCCTGATGATGAACATGAAGCATTTTAATTGATTCCTCCAGTATTCAAGAAACAGATCCTAGAGCTTGAATCAGTTAATAAGCCAAAAGATCAATCGGCTATCGATCCTGTCCAACTGCAACTAAGAGAAATGAGTCGTTTAGTTAAAGATCTCCAAGCCCGGAACAAAAGCAAGAAAATATACACAAGAGAGAATTTCTATGATAGCCTCAAGGGGGATGACGACCTAGAAGATCTTCTCTGCAAATTTATCAAGTTTGATGAGACCGACAATCCAAAAGCTCACCTTGCAATGTTCTTTGCTGAATGTACCAGATTCAAGAGGGATAACCGAGCAATCTTTAGATGCTTTTCTCACAGTTTGGAAGGCACAACATCGAAGTGGTATGCCGAGCATATCAATCTGATTGAACTGTGGGAATTTGATAAACTAGTCAATCTTTTCATTGAGTGTTTCTTGTTTAACACTGAAGCTCTGCCAACATTAAATCATTTGTGCAATCTAAAGCAAAGTGATAATGAGAAAGCCAGAGAGTTCATTCGCAGGTGGAGAGACACCTGCAACAAAATGAGAACCCCTATCTTAGAGGAGCATACACTCCAAATTATCATGAACAACTTCTCACAGCCTCTAAAAAGTCTTATTTCTACCTCATCCTCTAAGTCTTTCATTGAGCTCACTGAACGAGCCGAGTGACTTGAGATGGGGATGCAAAATAGGGTCTATGAGGGCATTACCATTGCAAGAAGCAATCAAGATGCCAAGAAGAAAACTCACTTCACTTTTTCTGCCAACAACAATAAAGACAACAAGAATAATCATGGAAACAATTCAGAGGGATTCAAAGGCCAAAAAAGAAAGTTCTTCAACAATGATAAGCCTCTCCAATCTAGTCTGCAACAAAAAAAAATTCAGGAAAAACCAAAGTGCAAGACTGAAGTATTGATCGAAAGTTCACCCCTCTGGACCAGACACTCGAGAGTGTTCTAAAATATATGCTCACCAGAGATATGATCCGTTTACCAAAAGTCGTTGATCATTCAACAATCATGGGCAGGTTCAAAGAACAGTTTTGCAAATTTTACCAAGCAGTAGGACATGACACAGAGAATTGTTTTATCCTTAAGAACATCGTCTAAGACTGCATTAATAAAAATCTTCTGGTGAAAAGCGAAGAAGAAGAACAACTGACCATCATGACCAAGCCTTTCTTGGACCACTCAAAAGAATGATAATGCTAAAGTTTTCTTGCTTTCTTCCTTTATTTCAGTCATCTTGTAGGGACAAGATAGTCCCAGTATTTTGTGTCATTTTATTGATCTTCAATTTGTCTCAATCAATGAAAGACTGATCTTTTCTTTATATTTTGGTGTCCATCATTTTACCTCTATTTTGTCTATGCCATTATTCTTTTCTTTCATACAAAAGGCTATTTTGAGGCTTGTGGTTTCCCCTAAAAAAACCTTCTTTTTATTTCCAGATCTGTTAAAACATACCTCCCAAAATCATTCAAGAAGCTTGTTGCCTTTTTATCTTCAAAAAGCATTCTTCTTCCCCAAATTATACTGGGGCATCTTTTGAAAAGTCATATTTTACTTCAAAATCCTGTATGCAGGCAGGATCAAACAAAAATTTTCATCATCAAGCATTATCAAACCTTATCAATTTTCATCAATTTGCAGCAATTTTTCATATTTTCATTTAGGATAAGGGATAATCCTGAGACCATTCATAGAAGCAATGCAGCTCTCTATAATGGTTCATTCAAATCGTGAATCTTCTTGAGCTCAAAGTTTTCACAAAAATTATCATCATAATCATCTAGAGCTTTCAGAGCGCCAATAGTTTACTAAATTCAGCTTACAAATCAAAAACCAGTCCTCAAACTAGTCATTTTCAAAAAATTTGATCTTAGATCGAACCATTTTTGAAAACCAGTCCTCGAACTGGTCATTTTCAAAATTTTCGATCTTAGATCAAACCATTTTTGAAACCCAGTCCTCGAACTGGTCATTTTCAAAAAAATTGATCTTAGATCGAACCATTTTCAGAACCCAGTCCTTGAACTGGTCATTTTCAAATTTTTTAAAAACCAGCCCTCAAATTGGTCATTTTCGAAATTTTTGATCTTAGATCAAACCATTTTCGAAACCCAGCCCTCGAACTAGTCATTTAAAAAATAATTTGATGTTAGATCGAACCATTTTTGGAATCCAGTCCTCACCCTGACAATTTTCAAAAATTCGATTTTCAGATTGAATACTTTTACTCCAAAATCCAACTTTGGAGTTGGACAAGTTTTCCTTCAAAGATTCGAGTTTTGACTCGGACTTTCTTTACAATCCAATTTTCTGGTTAGACAAATGTTTCAACATCCAATCTTTAAAACCAATTTCATTCTCAAGATTGTGATCCTTAGGTTGAACCCGTATGAAATCGATAGTTCATAGGTTGAACCCTTGCTGAACCGATGTGGGCCTTAGGTTGAACCCCTATAAAACTGATAGTTCATAGGTTGAACCCCTGCTGAACCGATGTGGCCCTTAGATTGAACCCCTATGAAACTGATAGTTCATAGGTTGAACCTCTGCTGAACCGATGTAGTCCTTAGGTTGAACTCCTATGGAACCGATAGTTCGTAGGTTGAACCCCTGCTAAATCAATGTGATTCTTAGGTCGAGTCCCTTTTTGAACCAATTTCTTTTTCAAAAAAACATTTCTTTATGTTAAATCCCTTCTGATCCGATCTTTCATCAAAATCCTAGCTCAACTATTTTCCAGACCTCCGGGTCACGCAATTTTCCAAACAGACCTTCAGGTCAACCAACTTTGTCAATCAGACCTTCAGGTTAACCAATTTTTACAACCAAACCCTCAGGTTACAATTTTGCCAAATATCAATCGTTTCAAATCAAACTTTTGAGTAGGTCCTGCAAAATCCAGTTTCACACTGGTCCTTCAAAATTCCAGCCAAGGATTTTCTCAATTCGATGTAAAGCAATTTCTTTCACCAAGGATTTCAAGAACATTTTGCCAATTTTCCCTATAAAACAGTTGATCCCAAATTTTTATTGCACAAAATTTCATCTCAAGCTACCTTGAGTATTCTTTCTAAAAGGGCAAAGTTCTTGCGAAGAAAGAACCGAAGTTCAAAATTTTTTCTATTGGTCGATCAAAAGGATGAAGAAAAATCCTCGACATAACTAGCAAGGAAAATTCAATGATGTTGAAAAGCCATTAGTGAACTGATATTGGTCACAACTGTGGCACATTTTTAAATACCATTCTTCTGGTAATAAGGCAACAGAAATATCCTGGGTGATAAAAAGAATCCACTCAATCTCAATATCTCTCCAATCATTCAAGATGCAATTAACTATCTGCAAAAGAGATCTCTCAATCATCGTCAAGTTAAAGACCGATGGATGAGTTAGTCCCCCGGGGACAAAGAAGACTCGAAACATCTCTAAGTTGAAAGAGCATGTGACGTGGCATTCCAGGGAAAGTTCAAATCATCGCCAAGTTAAAGGCTGGTGCAATGAACCTCCCGCCAAACCTTAAAAGATATTTGATCACTGTTATCGTCATGAGATTTCAACCAAAGAGACAATATTGTCAATATAATTTCTGGGACCAAAGAAGACTCAGATCATCTCCAAGTTGAAAGAGTATGGGATGTGTCCTTTAAAAAAAAATCAAAACATAGCCAAGTTGAAGGCTGATGTGATGAAATTCGCGCCAAGCTCCAAGAAAACTCAATCTCTGTCTCAAATAAGCACAAAAAGATCATCATGGGTAAACCCCAGATATCAAAATGTCAAGAATCGTCTTTTTCATGTGAAATTCTTTTATCAATATCTTTTCATCTAATTGCTTTTATGAAACTGAGAAAATTTCTCCTCTCTTCATATCAAGGAAATGGATAACTTCCTTAAAGAAACTCAACAACAACAAAATTGAATTTGATTCTTGATTCTACGGAGTTAGCTCAGTTAGAGGTAATACTCTAAGTAGAAAAAGTGAATATTTTTTGCACAGATGTGCACATTTCAATCATTTTGAATCAACTATAATTTTTACCTCATTGGCAATATTTTTTGGTTATCCCGACATGAAGCAAAAACTTGATGTCTATTTTGATATATTCTGGCATTGTTTTATCCCTCTTTAGAACTTGATAACAGGAGTTTTCAAGATCCTTCCCTTTTGTTTAGTCTGAGCGCCCGAGCTCTCAGATCTGCATATTTCTCTGTTTTCCCCACTGTCCCACCATAGATGGTTATTTTAAGGTTCGAGATCGATCCTGGTTTCACAAAAAGTCATTTCAAAAGCTCATTTTAGTCTAAGTCATGAGACACCCCATTCTGCATCCCTTTTTCAAAGCTTTAGGGCCCCTCATTTTCCTTACCTTTTGCAACTCCTTTCAGATTCTTTTGTGCGAAATTTGAAAGTCCCATCATGGTTTCTTCATTCAAGAAATCCATATTTTTCATCTCCGTTCAGGCAAGGATTAAACTTGAGCCTCATTCTGACGAGGTATATTTTTTGTCCCATCCAGGTTAAGGGCTAAATCAGAATTTTCTACAAAAGGATCATGTCAAAAGCTTATTTTGTCCCAATCGTGAGACCTATCTTCTATCAATCTCCCTTTTCTAAGCATTGGGGAATTTCATTTTCTCACCTTTTGCAATCTCACTTCGTGAGGATCATTTTCATAATCAATTCCTTAATACCCAGTCAGATTTTTCTAACCGGGGCATTTTATTTTTTAAATTTGGTATATTTTTCTTTGCCACTAAGTTGGGCTTTCAACCGGCTTAGCAGCAAAGAGGGGCATTTGTAAACATCCCAAATTTTTCAGGTTCATTCCAGACTTCTCCTTTCACAGATGTCAAACCTTTGCAGGGCAATGTCGAGTCTCACCCCTAGGTTTACCCCAGTCTGAGGCCAGTTTACCCTATTTTTGTTAATAAAATTACCATTTTACCCTTGAGTCATCCTTAGCCTTTCGTTTGTTAAACTTAGCCAAGCTTATTGTAAATTCAGAAGAGTTAGAATATCAGTCATTTCTAGCTCCTAAAGCTCATGATGAGCTATGTCAGTTTATTCGAGCTAAATTCGGTTCATTTCAGGCAAAATAAGCTCATTTTAGCTCAAATTTTAGCGAGACTGTCTCTGAGTCAACCAAATTCAGCAGATCCTATCCTCAGAAGTCTAACATGACTATATCAAGAGTTTTAATGGTCCAATTCCAGTTCAAAGTCACTTTTTACACGCTTGGACCTTCATTTTAACTTATTTCAGCGCATTTTTAGCTTATTTGAGCTCAATTCAGTTCAAATTGAGCTAACCCTAGCTGGTTGAGCTAGTGTTTTAGCTTCAAATTTAGTTCATCTGAATATAACTGTCTTCAGATTCAATTCATCCTAATCCAGTCCAATTCAAATTAGTTCATACCAGTCCAGTGTCGTGTTTCTACCCTTGCAGGGCAAAAACCAAAAAAATATAAATTTCCTCATATTGTTGTTTTTACCATTTTTTCTAACTGGGATAAGCCCTAATTCAGACTTGGATCAATTTCTTCATCTGATATTTCATCAATATCTGAGATCCGATCCATTTTAAATCAGATTGTGGATCCAATGTTGGACCTAGTGTTTGATTTTCATCTCAGACCTAGATTTTTCATCTGATTCATTCTATAGTCCATATCCAGAGTCCAATTTGCCCTTTTAACCTGGAATATCCCATCGAATATCCAGGATCCATTCAATCATTTTGGATCCATATCAGTCTGGATCCACCTTTTGATTAGTTTAGAAGGTTAATTGAATCAATTTCTGAATTCAGATTAAGCTAACATCTGAGATTCAATTTTACTTCTTAGATTCTGATTCTGATCCAAGATCCAATTTCATTTTCTGAGTTGGATCCAAGATCCAAATCCAAAAGTCCCAATTTTTATTATAAATTTTGGGGGGTTTTCCATTTTCAATTCTTCAGAAATCCATATTCAGGGTTTGATTCCCATTTCGAACAAATTTCCTTCAAATCGAGATCCAGATCCAATCTTTTTCAAAACCTCGAATCCATATCTTTTTAAAAAATTTAACTTTTATCCTAATTTCAAAACCAATTCTTGAAATTTCAAAATCAAATCCATCATTTTGCAAAAATCCTTCAAAAAATACCCTGAATCTAGTTCATAATTTAATTTGGATTTCAAAATATCAAAACAGATCCAGATCCAGTTTCAAAATCCTTTTTTTATTCAAAATCAGTTTGGGGATTTCAATTTCAAATTCAAAATCCAATTTTTATCCCAATTTCAAAAAATAATCTTTGAATTTCAAATTCAAATTCAATATTTTTGCAAAAATTCTAAAAATTCAATCTGGATCTGGTTTTAACCCAATTTGGATTTTCGAAAAATCAAAATTAGATTCTTGAATCGAATTATTTTCAAATTCCTTTTTTTATTTTTCATATTTTATTTCACTTTTCACCTTAAATTCAAAAATCAAAAAAAGAAAAATAAATTTTCAATTAAAAACATACATCAACATCACTTGCAAAGTGATGCCATGTGTTAAAGTTTTGTCAAAATACCCATTCTACCCATTTGAGAATTTTCAAAAAGACCCACATGTGCATTTTTTTAACAAATTGCCAACTTTGCTCATTTACAAAAAAGGAAAATACCCACATGGGGTTGGTGCCAACCTTACGAAAATATCTTAAATTTTTATGCCCAAAATGCCCCCAAGTTGGGCTATAAATAAACCTCTTGGGGGCCTCTCTTTCATAAGTTGAAAATTTGAAAAATTGAGAGAATCAAAAGAATTCTCTCTCTCTCTCTCTCTCTCTCTCTCTCTCCTTAAAGTTGACACCATTTTTGGAGAAGCTTCAAGCCCACTTCAGCCCAAGGTAGGCCTCCTTCTTCCCTCTTTTGATTTTTTTCTTCTCTTTCTTTTCTTTTACAATTTTTGATTTTTTTAAATTAGATATTTTCTCAATTTCTTGCTAATTCCAAAAAATAGCATTGTAGATCTATCTTAGTTCCATGTTAATTTTCATTTTATGCTTTTGATTCATTCAATTTGATATTTACCTTGTGCATTTTCATTCTAGCCATTTGGAATTGGGATTTGATCTTCAATGGGCAAAATCAATTTCAATTTATGCTCAATGCTTTCAATTTTATTTTTTGATGATTTAATTATATTTTTGCATCATTTTCATCATCATTCATTATTTGAAATGATAGATCTCATGTTTGATCCTTGGATCAATTCATTAATGAGATACTACTCTACTCAATCATGTTTAGATGATATTTTTAATTCTGGTCTGATTTTAACATCAGCAATTCGCATATAATTAGATGTTATTTTGTTCTGATTTTTTTATTGCATCTAGATTTATGTATTTTGGGGATCTCCACCAAAAATCAGATCATTCTGAGTTGGTTTGATCCCTCAAAAAATCGGGATTCAGACCCTATCATTTTTTGTTGTCCAGATTTTCCCTGAAATTGGATCAATTTGTTGGAGTGATTTCTCCCTAACCAGAGATGAGTTATTAAATTTGTAAATGAGATGTCTCTAGCATTGAATTTAGTTTTTTCATGCCAATTTTTATCAATTTCTATGATGTTTTCATACCCAATTTTGGTTAAAAATCGCAACCTTATTATAATATGTCACTTTTATGGTATGGTTTTTAGCTCATTTTGTCAGAGTCATATCTCTTTAATGGAAGATCCTTTTTTGGATCTGTAAAAGTATTTTTTTCATCTAAATGTCTAGTTTATCTCTATAAATTTTCATCCATTTATATGGAGGCTTTTTATTTTGCTTGTATTTTAAGTCGAGACCCTGTCTGTTTGCAATCTCAGGCATTGCTTAGACCCATGATCAACTTGTTGCATTCATATCTTTCCAATAAGAGATCATTTTTCAAATCTTTAGAAAGGAGTTTCTTCCTTAGAATGTCTAGTTTATGTATGACAATTTTCATAAACTTTCATAAATTTTTATCTATCATTCGGATCAAAACCCAAAACCCTATCGATTTTCTTTCATAGGCTTTTACAGGTTTTTGGTCAATTTGATTGGATTGAATCTCTCCAATGGGAGATCATTTTCTAGATTTGTAAAATGTAGCTTTCTTCTTTGCATGTCTAGTTAATCTCTGTAAATGTTCAGCAATTTTTATAGACTTTTCATATTTAATTCTGATCAAAAATCTGAACCCTGTTAATTTGCCTCATTAAGCATTACTTAAATTTTGTTTCAACTTGTTTAGATTTGCTATCTTTAATAAAAACTCATTTTTAAAATCTGTAAAAATGGTTTCCTTTTATTTTGAGTTTAGTTTATTCACATCAAATTTTATAAATTTCTATGGTTATTTGACCATTCATCCATTGCATTTTCCAAAACTAATTTTGTAAAAGGCATTTTAACACTTTCAAATTCAATTTTCAAATACAATTCATGTATTTCATGAATTGAAAATATCTTTTATCAACTTAGAATGCTCTAACTTCATTTTAAACAAATTTTTGGAGTTTATTTGCTTTTCATTTCAATCATTTTCAATGTATTTTCATTAAAACCTTAATTTCAAAGATAAATTCATTTTAACTTCAAGTTTTAAAATGAATTTACATGTTTAAAACCCCAATTTCAAAAATTTAAAGCTCCAAAAACATATTTTCAAAATACTTTTGCAAAGGTCATGCATCATTTGCATTTTTTTTATTTTTTCTTATTTTTTTTGGGCATAAAAGGCTAATTTGGATATTTTCTTTAATTTTTAAATAATTGAAGAAAAATCATAAATACCTACATTTCTAACATGTTTGATCATTTTGCAGGATTTTTTTTTTGTTTTCAATTATTATAATTAAATCAAGGGTTGTAATAATTCCATCAATAAAAATTTTATTTTATGCTTAATTTAGAATGAATGAGCATATAGATTAATTCCATAATTGATTTATTACCTTTTATTTTTCCTTATTTTCAATACACTATGGAAAAAATGAATGTCATGTGCACCATCTAATAAAGAATAAATAAAACTAAGTAAAGTTTGTATTTACATCCCTAGTTAGAATACGAATAATACTTGGAATTATTATTCTTTATTAAATAAAAATTTGACCTACACTTTTAGGTTATTTTCGAAAATCATTATTTCTTTCAAAATTAATTTTCTTTTCTTCATTTATTTGAATTAAAATAAAGATTAATTTAATATATATTTATGGCAGTAGTCATGAATATATTAAAAATTAATTTTGTTTTAATTCTATAAAGACACAAAATTTCTTTTTCTTTATAAGAATTTTAAATAAAGATTAATTTAAACTATATTTATGGCCCTAGTCATGAATATATAGAAATTAATCTTGTTTTAATTCTATCAAGTATAAAATTCTCCTTTGAATTCAAATGATTTTTCAAAAATAGCATATTCATCATTTAAGATAGAATTGCATCTTTTTTTTTATTCAAGTTATTTTCAAATTTTCAAGTGATTTTCAAAATGATTTTCCAAAAACAATTTTTATTTCAAAATTCAAAGTCATTTTTTATTTCTATTCTCATATTTAAAGTTATTTTCCAAATTCATTTTTGAAATTCAAAAACATTTACAAATTCAAAATATTTTTAAAATCATTCTCAAGTTCCAAGTATTTTCAAATATTTTCCAATTTTCTTTTCAAAACATTTTCCCAAAATAAAAAGAAGAGTAAATATCATTTCTTAAAATTATATTTCAATTCCAAATATTAATTTCAATTTCCTATTCCAATTTTAAATATCGATTTTTATTTCAATTTTAAATGTCAATTTTAAACTTTCATTTTCGAATTTCAAATTTCAACTTCGAATTTCATTTCGAATATCAATTTCAATTTTTATATTTTTTTCCAATTCCAAATTTTGAACTTTATTTTCATTTTAAATTCAAATATCAATTTTAATTTTTCCAGTTTCAAATTGCAATTCTTAAATTTTGAATTTCATTTCAATTCTCAATTTATTTCCAAATTAAATTTTGAATTTCAATTGAATTCCTAATTCTAAATTCCAATTTCATTTCCAAATTTCAATTTCAATTTCAATTTCAATTTTTAGTTTTCAATATAACTTTCAAATTCAATTTTATTTCCAATTTCAGATTTTGATTCTTCAATTTCAAATCAAAGTTCAAGTTCAATTTCCAATTTCAAATCTAATTCTGATTCTCGATTTCAATTCTAAAATTCCAAATTCAATTTCAAAATTCCAAATTTAATTTCTAAATTCAATTCTAAATTAAAAAATCAATTCCAATTTTGATTTTTTTTTAAATCAATTCAGATTTCAAATTTCATTTTAAATTTAATTTCAACTTTCAATTTCATTTTATAAATTTCAAATTCTAATTTATATTCTGAAATTCAATTTCAAATTCCATTTTAAAATCAAATTCGATTTCCAAACTCAAATTCAATTCAACTTCAAGTTTTCAATTCAAACTTGAAGTTTTCAATTCAAAATCAAATGCAACTTCACGTTTTCAATTTGAACTCAATTTCAACTTTCCAACTCAAGTACAAATTCTTCCATTTCCTAAAGGATATTTTCAAATTCATTTCAAAATCACTTGGATTTCTGAAATCTTTCCAAAAGTATACATATTTTCATGTTCAAAATCATAGCACAAGCATGATTCTATGTGCATTTTAGGACTTAGAATATTTTCTTGGGCAAATTTGAGCAAGTTAAAGGCATAAATTCAATCTTTGGTTCAATTACCCTTGGTAAAGGCACCAGAGATGGTTGAACCTTGTACCGACGAGCGAGCCCTGTCTCCCCATTTTCTCGCATTTTCTAAAATAGAGACGAGTAAATTTCCAAAATCTTTTCAAAAGGTCAAGTGAGACCTTGCGAGAGTTTTCTCTTTCTCTAAAAAGAAAGGAAAATTTTTGCAACGATCATAATAGTTGAGTAAAGCAAAGCACAAGATTGATCATTGGTTCGATTACCCATGGTTATGGTGCCAGGAACGGTTGAACCTCGTACCGACATGCGAGTCCCATTCTACGGAATTTTCCCGTATTTTAAAAATGGAGGCAAGTTATTTTCAAAAACTTTTTCAAAGGTCAGTTTGACTTGCAAAAGTAAAATTTTGCAATGATAACACTATCAGGATTCATCTCATGCATAACATTAAAACATGCACATGATCATGTTAATGCAACATCAAAATAACTTCAGAATTTACGTGTTCGTAATATACACATCTATGCCAACATGATATTCAATTGCATGAGCATACATTACTAATAAAGACTTTTGCCAATTCGGGCATGCTCGGGATACAAAACATAACCACCGAGCCATAGCTATGCTGCCACCATGTACTGGATAACATTAGCATGTTGTGGGAAGCATGTTTCTCATGCTGAAACATGCATCCAAAAGCAGTGAACAGTGGACAATGCTGCACATAAGAAAATATGCTTTGCTGATGCATGCTTATACAAAGAAATAACATGCTGGGAAACACATGATTGTTGCATGTTCATGCCAACACTAAAAAAGGAAACAATGTGTTGAGAAAAAGATACATAAGGCTGGTGCACAACCATACCAATAGTAAAAAAAAAGGAATCAGCATGCTGAACAATCGCTAAACACACGTTGATACACACCTTGACAGATTTGAACCAGATCTATCCACCTAGTGTGCATAGGCAAATCGGTTTAGATCTGCATATGCATACAACAGATTTGAATTGAAACTGTGTATTTATCGTAGCTGCAGATCTGTCCAAGGAAAGAATAAAGTGACAGCCTGTAAGTCTGTCCAGATTTACCCCCATGAACATGGTAAGTCTGGACCAGATTGCATGCATATATTGTTTCCAAATAAACAATAGGATAACAGAAAAATATTTCTCTACCAATGACTTTAAGCATGTATGCTTATAAAGCATGATATGTATGAGTATGCCACATAATAAACTAGCCATCAGATTTGTTTAGATGTATGCACAATAGGCAGACTTGAACAAAAATTATAGATTTCAGATGCAGGAACAAGGAATACATGGATCTAGTTTTTAATCAACACTCATTTGCCTATATGCAGTTAGCAAAAATAAAGACTGCGGTACAATAGATTTTAAGTCAAAATTAAAACCATTTTTTTTAAAACATAACTGCATCCAAATACAGTTTTAAAATAAAAACACTATGACAGCCTACAAAATAGCTTTAACAACGCCACTGATTTAACTATGTCTATATATGTGCAGAACATCATTGACGGTTAAAAGAACAATGGTTTCCAACATAACTAAGTTTTAATAACCGCATGCGTGCATGTTATATCTCTGCATAAATATACATCAAGCATGTATTTCTAGCATGATATTTTTTATACATTTGGTGGCTGGTATGACTGTGCACAATCATGTTTTTCCAACATAATGTATTTCAACACTTAGTGGTTGGTATGACTGTACACAACCATGTTTTTCCATCATAATTTATTTCTACATTTAGTGGCTACTATGACTGTGCACAACCATGTTTTTCCAGCATAATGTATTTCTACATTTAGTGGCTGGTATGACTGTGCACAACCATGCTTTTTCAGCATAATGTAATCCTATGTTTAGTGGTTGGCATGATTGTGTATTAGCCGTGCACTTTCAGCCCACTATTTTCCTTCAGTTGATCGTTGTCATGGCTAGGTGTAATAGACTGCCATTCATACTGTTATACTGAAATTCTTTTTATAGGTTGTTGTAAACTTGTTCTACATCAAATCTACTTGAATGCAGTTAAGTTAAACAAATCAGATCTTTTGTAAAGATCCGTGTAAGGTCTGCCCAACATCATTATACATGTGATTTAGTTGTTTTCGGTGGGTTGTTATAGGGCAGAATGATGTTGCACATTTATGTGCAACATTGTTCATTGTCCACTACTATTGGTTGCATGTTTATGCATGAGAAACATGCTGTCAACAGCATGCTAATGCTGTCCTATGCATGAGGGCAGCATAGTTATGGCTAGATAGTTATGTTATGTATCCCGAGCATGCTCAAATTGGCAAAAATGTTTATTAGTTATGTATGCTCATGCAATTGAATATCATGTTGGCATAGTTGTGTGTATCATGAACACGTAAATTTTGAAGTTATTTTGATGCTGCATTAACATGATCATTTGCATGTTTGGATGTTATGCATGAGATGAATCATGATAGAAAAATGCATGTTGCAAGCATTTGTTTATATGCATATGCAATTTGTTTTATATGTACATTCTTATTTATTAATATGCATATGCATTGTGGACATGTTTCAATAGTTGTGTGTGTGCATATTCAATGAGAATTTTGCTTAAGATGCATTGGTGGTCAGATGTGAACCATTGTAGGCCATGTGGGCTAGAAGCATGTGTAGCTCTAAGATTAGTGTTATGCATTGCAAAATTCACTTTTGAAATTATTGGCTTCTAAACTAAAATTATGGTGGGTCAGGTCTCGTGTTGTGTTTTGCATGTTGATTTGCAAAATGATTCTTGTGTAAAGAATTTGACTTTTATTAAAAAGATAAAAGAGATAAATAGTGTAATTAATATTTTTCTTCTTGGATGTCCCTTTCACAATGTGGGAATTCTAGATAACAGTTTAGAAAAAACTGTGAGGATACTAAAACTCCGTATGCGATTATGCCCCTGAACCTGATATGGTGGTTCGCCTCATGGCCATGGTTTTAGAGAGTTTTCAGCCACTTTGCCTAGGGTGAAGTTATAAATACAACTGTTGTTATTGGTATACCAAGAAAGTGACATCAATGGATGTTGATTTTCCTGGTATCCCGACATTAGAGGTGGGCTTAAAATTTAGAGGTTTACAATGATGAATAAGGCATTTTTAACCGAATGGTAGTGATGACTTGCTTTAAGTGATGCCCCTTAATAAGTCATTTTTTATCTCTTCCATTTATATAGCACAGTTTGAGGCCGATGTTGCCATCCTTCCCAAGCATCCCTTATGGGTGGTAGAAGATTTCGAATCCGATAAGCATTTATTTTGGTCATGCAATTTCTTCCAAACACTTTACAGGAAATTGCTGCAAATTCAGTTTTTGATAGTGGGTATGTCTTTGGAAAGGAAATGCCATACATAGAGAGGATCATTTAGAAAAGTCGGTTGTTTGTTGTTTGGTAGAGAACATGGGAGCATATATATATATATATATATATATATATATATATATATAGAGAGAGAGAGAGAGAGAGAGAGAGAGAGAGAGTAGTGTGATGCGTAACTGCACAATCACTAGGAGCGCAATGCCAGCAAGATGACGTTGAGCATTCATTGCACGGTGTGATGGATGCTCAACGTCAATTTTTGGTGCACTTTAAAAGTGTGTTAATAAAAATTAGACCTTTGTGGTGCACTCGAGAGTTTTGCTAGCGCTTTTAGTGAGCCCTAAAGGTCCTAGAGCTTTACTTACTCACACTTTAATGTACAAGTAAAGGTTTTTTTTTTAAATTGACGCTTAGTGTTCATCGCATCGCGTGATGGAAACTCAGTGGGGGTTGTGCACCTAAAGGTTGGACAACTATCACAAGCAGGTTATATGTCCCCCCCCCCCCCCCGAGGATGCACTATTTGCTACAGTGCGTGTTAGGGGGTCCGAATGAGTGCCACGTATATAAGCACATGGGGTTTGTATCCCCATGTGTGTCAGCATCACTTAGCATTGGAGTCTGATGCAGTTGCAAAGACTTAAGTACCCTGTCCCGCCATGAAATGACAGTTCAAGAAAAGGACAAAAATTTCCTCCATCTAGAAAAGTGAAACGACGGTTCGAGATCCTCCATCTAGAAAAGTGAAATGTCGGTTCGAGAATGATGTTAACTCTTCAAATTCCAAACATTCTGTTTTCTCCCTAAGCAGTAAACTTTTGCACCATCTACTGTAATAGGAGCTCCCTTTGTCATCATCTGCTCCCACCGGACCCTTCTTTGTTGTCATCTGCTTCCATTGGAGCACCCTTTGCCATCATCTGCTGCCACCAAAGCACCCTTTGTCATTGTATGCAGCCGCCAGAGCATTCTTTGCCGTCATCTGCGCAGTGGCAACATCATTGCCATCATCGGTTGCTCTACCTTCTGGGTGTTTCTCCTCCACTGTCGGATTACCAAAACTCGTATCGTTTCAGTGAGTTTTGTGTAAGGTTTCGTTATGCAAACAAATCGATTTATAAATCTGAATGCTAAATTTTACATCTGGATTTACTATTCATGCTAGATAACACCTATTTTTATACTGAAACAAATCGATTTGTACCTATCCACCTTCTGAGCATCAAAAAACAGTTAGCATGATTTGTTCTTATGAAGCAGCAACGATTTATACGTTTGAAGCAGTAATGATTTAATAAAATTACCATGATTTGTACTTAGGTTTGATAAATCGTACAACAATGTTTACATATGAAGCCCAAACGTTACAACGATATGTACTTATGAAGGTTGTGATTTCTACAATGCTTTGTAAGTTTGAAGCAACAACGATTTATACATTTAAAGTAGTAGCGATGTGTATTTATGAAGTTACCTCGATTTGTACTTAAGTTTGCTAAATATTACAACGATGTTTACTTATAAAGCCAAATATTGTGATGAATTGTAATATTATATATTTTGGGAGGCGGTTGTAACATATAATGATGCGGTTAAATTTATGTGTTGTGCAAGTTAGCAATGTCTAAAGCTCGTCAAACAAGAAATCCTCTAGCGTTCGATTTCATGAGAGTTACTGAAATGATCCGCCAGTGCCATCTATATGAGCGTTATGAAAGGTACCAAAATATAATGAAGATTGAGAATGATAAAGAAAGGGACAATGCATTGGAATTGTATTATGCAGAGGATTATTCATCAGATATTGAGGCTGAAGAGCAAAGGAAGCATGGAAAAGAGCTAAAGATGAAGAAGAAGAAGAAGGAAGAGGAGAGGGAAAGGCAAAGGAAGAAGGAGGAGGAGAATGAAAAGCAAAGGAAAATGAAGGAGGATGAGAGAGAGAGGGAAAGGCAAAGAAAGAAGGAGGAGGAGGAGTGATGATGCATTAAATACGCATAATCATAACATATTTTTACTGCATAAATGCATCAATTATAGGTTTAGAACCCACACTTAGGTGCATATAGATGTCATTGAGCTACGGTTTGAATTTCGTTTGAATCGGAGTTAAAACGAGAAATTTAAAGCATTTACAGTGAAGCGGGTCAAACCTCGGGGCAAACCGGGTCATTTTGGATCCAAATCGCTCATTTGGGCCTTGGATCTGGGCCAAAACGCACCATATCCAACCCAGCTCCACCCCAAAGTCGATTTTTAAAAGTAATTGCTAAAAGCCTCTCTAGAATAGGCGGCCAACAATTAAATATTTTTTAATCTCTTTTCTGGAAATTTCAGAAAAGAGGGCTTAAAGCATAAAAGCAATGCCCTAAATCGAATTAGGCGTCTTTGCCTTGGTGTTGTGCCCTAAAACCCGACTCCTCTTCTCCCATCTTCTTCCCAGCCACCCCTTTCATCCACCGTCTCCTTCTTCCTTGGTGTTGCCATGGATTCCACGCACCTCCATGGAAGTCGTCGCCCCTTCTTCCTCCCATGTCCCTTCTCATACCTTTCCTTCTTCACCCCTTGCTGAAACTAATGGCCCATGTCTTCTTGTTTGCAGGTAGCAGCAGCAAAGGAGTGCTCCAGCTGATGAGGGGTGCCGTCTACCCCTCACCAGCTAGCTGGCCCTTCCACCGCCGGCCCTCTACATCTCCATTTCCGCCATTTCACCACTTCGGAGCACCACCTCCTATAGCTCCCGGCAACCTGCAGCAAAGTGGCGGTAGACAGCACCACTGAGGGCCCCTTTTGGCGCAAATCCATGGCAAATTCCGCTCTACCTCGTCCTCCCATTCGTCGGACAATCCAAATGTGAGGTTTGTCTTCGTTTCCCCTTTCTTTTAGCGTAAATCCCAAATTTCGTGTGGTTTTATTTTGTTTTGTTTTCATTAATTTCTGTGTGAATGTTGTTCCAGCCTTAGAATACTCTGTTTGTGCTTAGAACAACACTTAGATCGAGTCTAAGTAGTAGTATTTGTTGTTTGTGTGTTGATTTTGCTGTTTTAGATTTATATAAATCGAACCCCTTCTCTAGTATAGACCCCCATTTGTGCGTTTGATTCATTTCCCTTTTTTTTCTGTTTGCGTTTTTCATTGTGTTTGCTGTGTGAATCTGAACCATAGGTAGGTGTAGGTGTGCTTAAATCAGCACAATAATTGAAAATCTGTATTTTCTCTTTTAGCCGGTTGGTCTATTTTGTTTTAGGAAGTTAGCTGGGTTAATTGGTATAATTATCTTGTGTTTTGATTATGTAAATAGCAAAATAAGGTTGTAACTGCGTAACCCCATTTGTTGGATCTGTATTCCTGTTTTAGGTACACTCGATTTTAGTATTTTGTAATTAGAAAATGTTTAGAATGTGCATGTATTTTCCTGTGTTAGTAATATTTCTGTAGTAGTTTTAGTGCTGGTCAGTCTGAAAATTATTATTTTCGGTGTCTTAAAATCAAGTAAAGATGTTAATTTAGATGTCAAATAGTTTATATGTTGGGTGTAGGTTCAATAGTCAAAATCGACTAAGACTAGCTTAGCCGATTTTTGGGATTTAGATAATTTTGTGTTGTTTGTTCTTTCTTTGCAATTAACAGTAGATTAGTTGATGTTAGCAAGTTAACTTAGATTAATTCATCATTGTAGATTAGTTCAACTTAGCCTAACCTAGCGTTTTAAATTAGCATTAGTTATATTTCTCGCAACTAATGTAGGTAGTTAATGTAGATTTTGTTGTTTTAGTGTAATTCGATTATTTTTTGTTAAGTAGTTAATTTTAGAACTGTAAATGACTATAAGCATACGTGTTGTGAGCAATAGTGCAAGCTCTGCATTCATTTAAGTGAATAGTGTACTGAAGTAGAACCCTGATTTTTGCTTTGATTTACACTCGTTATACCCTGTGACAATCTTCTGAGTTTTTCTGAAATTACTGTTCTATGCTATTCATTAGGGTGTTAACTGCGTGTAAACCAAAAATCAACTCGTTCAGAGTTGATTTAGTTTGCCTTTTAAGCATTCTGCAAGATTAGGTTTTACGCGATTTTAGATTTCGGGTCAAACGGTTCTATAATTTTTATCGAACTTGAAACGCTTATATCCGGAGTTCCCGGGTGAGTTTTTCAATTCCGTAAAGTCTGTCAGACTCTTGAGTCTGTCAGAAAGAGAACAGAAGAGAAATACTTAGAATCAAACTTAGTTTGACCCTTCGCACTTCCTATTTGCGAAAACCTATTAAAAGTCGATTTTGCACTGTTCAGGGATAAAACAGTCATTTGCTTACTTAGTTGATTTTAGGTAGTTTTTCAAGTTTTCTAGCAGATAGTTAGTGAATTAACAATAGTTAGGCTAGTTAGAGTGTGTTTACTTTGTTAGTTTAGTTAGAAATTATAATTTTAGTTTTCTTTATTTTTAACTATAGTTTAATTCAGTACTTAGTTCAGAAATAGTCGTAGATATAGCTTAGAATTAATTCTGGATTCCATACTGACTCTTTATTTTCGTGTTTTAGGTTGATAAGTTAGAAACAGATCTACATGTGTATTTACAATGTGAAGTGCAGATGCACGTGTGACGAAAAGACAGAATTACCTCTGGCGATCTGGAGAAGACTTAGCAACTTGTTTTAGTTCATTTTTATTTCTAGATTGTCATTTAATTAGAATTGTAATATTAACATAGTTGTAAACCTTTGTGATGTTAATAAATTGCAGTTTTAGATATAATGCGAATGTATCCCATTCCCTGTGGATTCGACCCGTACTCGCCATATCCGTGGAAAGTCGGTTTTTATTATTTTTGGTTGACGATTTTCCAAATGATTTTAGTGCAAAAATATGTCTTAAAAATGTCACTTCCAAAAGTGCAACCAAGGAGGAGAGGGAAAGGCAAAGGCAAAGGAAGAAGGAGGAGGAGAGGGAAAGATAAAGAAAGAATAAGGAGGAGGAGGAGGAAGAGAAGGAAAGGCAATTGAAGAAGGAGGAGGAAGAAAAGGAAAGACAAATGATTAAGATGAAAGAGGAAAGGCAAAGGAAGAAGCATCAGGATGAGGAAGAGAAGGAAAGGTGAAGGAAGGAGGATGAGGAAGAGAAGGAAAGACAAAGGAAGAAGAAGGAGGGCAAGGAAGAGAAGGATAGGCAAAGGAAGGAGAAGGAGGACGAGAAAGATAAGGAAAGAGAAAGGAAGAATCAAGAGAAGGAAAGGGAAAGGAAAAAGCAGGAGGAGGAAGAGAAGGAAAGGAAAAGGAAGAAGCAAGAGGATGAAGCGAAGGAAAGAGAAAGGAAAAAGCAGGAGGAAGAGAAGGAAATAGAAGGGAAGGAAGAAACTGAAAAGTAGAGTAGGGATGTAAACACCCCAAATTTTTACCCTCATCCAGTGCTTACATTTCATATGTCACTGCATATCATTGCATGCATTCGACATATCATTTCATTGCATTGCATCTCATTATCGAGATCCAGAACTCTTATTTTTCAAAATCTTTAAATCCAAATTCAAGTTTTAAAACTTTTCTTTCGAAATCTATTTCAAAACTTGGGTTTTAAATCAATATTTTTGCCATTTGCCAACCCCCAGGATCTTATATTTTGAAGTGTTTTTCTCAAAATAATCTGGATTCATTTTAAACTCAATTTCAATCGATTTCGATTCTCAGATAAGACCCAGTTAGGTGGTGTTGCTTCTGAATTCCTTTATTTATCCAAAATCTTAAAAATTTCAGAGTTCTAGTTGGATCAGGACTCTGTATTTTTATCTTTTTAAACCTTTTCAAAACTCCATTCTGATTTTTAACCAGATGTAATCATATCCCTTGCCCATTCTCGTCATTTTTGGCAAAAATTTCAAAATCTCAGTTCAATCAGGACTCTTTTTCTAGAATCCTAGTTGGATCATGACTCTTTTTCCAGAGTCCTAGTCGGATCATGACTCTTTTTCTAGAGTCCTAGTCGGATCAGAACTCTACCTTTTACTATTTTTTTTACCTGTTTTTTGAGAAAACCTATCAAAATCTTTTGTTTTTGGCCAAAATTCTAGAGTCTCAGTCGAATTAGGACTCTTTCTCAGAGTCCTAATTGAATCAGGACTCTATCCCAATTTCATCTGTTACTCATGTTCTTCACTTGTTTTCAAAACCTTCTTATCTGATTTTCAAAATCTTTCATTTTAGCCAAAATTATAGAGTTGTAACCGGATTAGGACTCTTTCTCGGAGTCCTAATCGAATCAGGACTCTATCTTTCGTTGGTATTCTGCCTACTTTTAATCAAATCTTTTTAAAATCTTTCAAAATGAGTAAAAAAATCAGAGTTTTAGTTGAACCGGGACTCTGTTTGAAGAGTCCCAGTTGGATCAAGACTCTGACCTTGATTTCAATTTTGAGAGAATCTTTCAAAAATCCTTCTATTTATCTCTTTAGGAATCAAAATTGTTATACCTTTATCATGGAATTTCAAAATTCTGGGATTTTATCCCAGAGTCCTGATCGAATCAGGACTCTATCCAAAGTTTGTTTTCTCACTTCATTTTTATTGGTTTTTAAATACTTTGTTTAAATCTCACCATTTACTTCTTAAAAAACCAAAAAATTTCAGAGTCCTAGTCGAATTAGGACTCCTCCTTAGAGTCCTAATCAGATCAGAACTCTGAACCGAACTTTAATTTTATCTTGTTTTCACTTGTTTTTCAAAATCCTCTCATTTGTTTTCTCAGAAAATCCAAAATTCTGAGAGTCCTAGTCCAATTAGGACTCTGTCTTTAGAGTCCTAGTTGGATCAGAAGTTTGTTTGATTTCAATACTTGTCGTTATTTTTACTGTTTTTGCAAGTTCTTTCATCTGTTTTTTCAGAAAATATCAAAAAAAAAATAGAGTTTCAGTCCGATCAGGACTCTGTTCCAGAGTCCTAATCCAGTTAGAAGCCTATTCTGAAGTTTGTTTTCACTTCCATTTTCATTCGTTTCTATTTATTTTTCAAAAATCAGGTCATTTTGCAGAGTTCCGATTGATTCAGAACTCTATTTTGGAGTTTTGATTGAGTTGGGACTCTAACCCTGACTGCATTTTCTGACTTATTTTACCAGTTCTGATAAAATCTTTCAAAAACTCCTTCATTTAGATTTTAAAATCTAAAATCTCAGAGTTCTAATTGGTTCAGGACTCTGGTCTAGAGTTTTAGTTTGCTTAGAACTCTATTTTCAAATCTTTGAATTTCATCTGTTGATTTTAACCCCTTTTCAAAGCCATTTTCAGTCTTTGTTTCAAATTTTTCAAAACCCTGATGTGAGGCCCACTCAGTTGGCACCATATCCAGAGGAGTTCTGACCTAGTCAGGACTCTGTACCATTTCAAAACTTTTAATCTCAAAATCTACTTTTAAATATCTTTTGAAAAACCTCTCATTTTCAAGTTTTAAAATCATTTTTTGAAAATTCAAGTGGGGCCCACTCTGAGTGGTGCCACATTTGATAAGGTCAGGGTTAGACTAGGGTTAGTCAGTGTCCTATTTAGTTTAAAGGTTTATAGGAGTCAAAACCAATTTTGAAAATTCATTTTGTTTAGATTTTTAACTAGTAGTTTTTAAAGGTTTTAAATTCAAGTTTTAAAAACCAAACGTGGGCCCACACTAGGTGGTGCCACATTTGGACTTTCTAGGGTTTAATTAGGTGTTAATTAGAGTTTAGTTAGAGTCCATTTAGGTTAGAATCCTCTAGAAAAATTGTTGCTCCTTAGTGGATTTATTAGAAAGAGTCCAGGAAAAAAGAAAAAAACCTCTTAATTAACCCTAATTAAGTGACTTTTTGAAAACCTATAAAAGGGGGACTTCAAGAGGCTTTTGGAGGCGCTTTTTCTCTCCCAATTTCGTGGCCTCTCTCTCCTCTCCAGCACCTCCTCCTTTCTCCATTGCAGCTGCATCCCCCAAGGTAATTTTTTATACTTTATTTTGTGCTTTTTTATTAGTTTTTTTATGATTTTTCAATAGATTTCACCATGGATCCTTTTGTTTCATGGATTTAACCATAGAATCCATCCAAGAACCTCAAAAATGACTTAAAAAGATGATCTAACTCAGTTTGAGGGTGATTTTCATGATTCTAATCCATTATAATCGATGAGAGGTACGTCTTCTATGTTCTTAACCGACGAAAGATGCGATTCACCTGTTAAATGAGCTAAATCCATCCTTTCAAAAGTAAAATCAATTTCAGCAATGGGTTCCCTTTTTTATTTTTATTTTTTAGTATATTAATGTTTATTGCATATGTTTCAATTTTAAAATAGATTTTGTTTTGATGTTTAGGTACTTTTTAATGTTTTTCATTGTTAAATCATGCTTTTTTTTAGGATTTTCTTAGATTTTCATGTGTTTGATTCTAAATCTGTAGAAATCATGTTGTTTTGTATTTAAATATGTGTTTAAAATTTTTGATTTTTTTATATGTAGTTCATAGATGTGTCAGTGAGTCCTTGTAAAAAAATCAGAGGTTTTGGGATTCAAGAACCCTATTAGAAAAAAACAAAGTCGAATCGGGATTTTTGTTGATTAAAATCATTATTCAAATTCAAGTATAACTTGTGGATGTAATATTTCTTTCATCCAATATCCGATTTGAGATCCATAAATTGCAGTGACTTTGTGTTAATGTCGGATATTTATTGTAAAATTTTCATAATTTTTTGTCACTATTTGATATTTTTTCTCTGTCATAAAGTCAGATCAACTTTTTAAAACTCGTTATGATTTGTTAAAACCCTATATCACCTTGTGTAGATCATAGATCCTTAACCGTAGATTTAATTCATGATCTATAAAAAGGGAAGTTTATTATTTATATGTTTATTATTCACTGCGGAAATCTCAAATTTTTTTGATAAAGTCTGCTATTTTTTTATGTATTTACAACCGGAAGTACCTGTTTTGATCAATTTTATATTCGTTAAATTCAAGTACAGATTGTCAGAATGATATCTCTCCAACCGAAGTTGATTTTTCTGATCTGTAAAAAGGATATTCGTTGTTTTTCTGTATATTATATCTCTGTAAAATTTTATGAATTTCCATGGTGGATTGACCCCTGATTCGGGTCTGACACTGAAACTGGTATGTGACCACGGGTAAAAATAGAATATTTTAGGGTTTTAATGCAATTTTTGAATTGGAATAATGTCAAAAATATATTTTTATGATTTCAATCTAATTTTAGGGTGATAATAAGTGTAGGTACTGATTTTTATAAATTTTGGATCTCATTTGATGCTTGAATGGATTAAATTGCAAAACAGGGTGCCCGCAGGATCCCAAAACACTGCCAAAATCATGATTTTTGTTATATTTTTAGTTTTTTATGCATAAGTTTATGTTTTTAGGGTTTGTTCATGTTTAGAATCATGCTAGGACACCTTATGTTTAATTTAGCTGCTATTTGATTTTATTTAATCCCTAAACCCCAAGTTTTTACCAAAATATTTTCTGAAAACCCTGATTTCAAGGCCATAGTCTTGCTATCGGGGGTAATTTGGTCATTTGACCTCATTTTTGAAATTACTAACTTGGATTTTCTTATTTTAATCATACCACATCACTTTATGTTTGATTTATTCTCATTTGAATTTCAAAATTTGCATATTTACAAAATAACTCTGCATGTGTATAACTGTTTAGTTATACACTACCGGTCCCAAGCCCGGATAAAGGAGGAGGGTTGCGGTAGGCCAGTGACAGCCAACATAAAAACTTAGTCATACCCTAGGAATATGAACCAATATGAGAATTTCGTTGGGGCGTTCCCTACTGAGCGACGCACTATACTCTATAGGCCCGGAGGCAGTGATAAATGGACAAGGGTTGTTAGGTCGTCGTCCAGAAGCGACGCGTCACACCAGCGCCCGGGTGTGGTGTCAAATAGGCAAGGGTTTCCTCACTTTGTTGGATGGGTGGGGGTAAAGAAGTCAGTCCAATACCATAAAATTAGGTTAGCCACTTGAAACATAGGGTCTTTAACTGGTAAGTTGGTAGAGTTAGTAGATGTTATGTGTAGGAGAAAGATTGATATTTTATGTCTACAAGAGACCAAATGGGTAGGTGAGAAAGAAAAAGTGATAGAACCTTGGGGATATAAGATTTGGTATACAGGAATAAATAGGAATAGGAATAGAGTAGGGATTGTTATTAGTCACGAGTTTATAGATAATGTAGTTGAGGTCCGTAGGAAGGGTGATAGGATTTTACTTATTAAATTAGTATTATGTACGAATATTATTAATATTATTAGTGTTTATGCACCTCAAGTAGGTTTAGATGATTCCATTAAGCATCAATTTTGGGAAGATTTAGATGGAGTAGTACAAGGGATATCTTACAGAGAAAAGCTTTTCATCGACAATGACCTTAATGGACATGTAGGCATTAATAGGGATGGATTTGAGAGTATCCATGGAGGCTATGGTATAGGAGAAAGAAACGAAAGTGGAGAAAGGATTTTAGATTTTTGTTTGTCCTATGATATGATCTTAGCAAACACTTGGTTTAGGAAGAGGGTGTCTCACCTAGTAACATTTAAAAGTGGGGTTAATACGAGTCAGATAGATTTTTTCCTACTTAGAAAGAGAGATAGGGGTTGTTGCATCGATTGTAAGGTTATACCGGGAGAAAGTGTAGCTACACAACATAGAGTCATAATTTTAGATCTTAAAATTAGACAATGACGCAAAAGGGATAGACATAGGATATATCCTAGAATTAAGTGGTGGGCACTGAAAGGAGCTAAACAAGGAATGTTTGTAGAGCACGTAGTTAAGGAAGCTGATTGATGTCTCAAGGATGATTCAGAATCAATGTGGAATAAGATAGCGGGTGGCATGAGAAAGGTGGCTAAGGAGGTATTGGGTGAGTCTAAAGGCGGTGCACCATTAGGTAATGATACATCATGGTGGAACGAGGATGTCAAATTAGCTATTAAGGTTAAAAGAGAGTGTTATAGAAATCTAAGTAAGAGTCGTGATAATGAGAATTTGGAGAAGTATATGATAGCAAAGAAGGAAGCTAAAAAAGTAGTTTAAAACGTGAGGGATAAGGTATATAAGGAGGTTTATGACAAGTTGGATACCAAAGAAGGCGAGAAGGATATTTATAGGCTTGCAAAGATGAGAGATAGGAAATCGAGGGATCTGGGTATGGTTAAATGTATCAAAGATGAAACGCAAAGGGTTTTAGTCAAAGATGAGGAGATTAAGGAGAGATGGAAAGATTATTTTGATAAGCTATTTAATAAAAGTCTTGCTCATGATCTTGGAGACTTCTCCATTCCTTTTCATGAGATGAATCGTCACTTCATGCGCAAGATTCAAAAGAAAGAAATTGCAGAGGCTTTGAAGAAAATGAAATCAAGAAGGGCAGTTGGCCCAGATGGTATATCTATCGAGGCTTGGAAATGCTTGAGAGAGAAAGATTTAGAATGGTTGACAAATCTTTTTAAAAAGATTTGGCGGACAAATAAGATGCCTAATGAGTAGAGGAAGAGTACTTTGGTGCCTCTATATAAGAATAAGGGTGATATACAAGATTGCACAAACTATCGTGGTATAAAACTCATGAGTCATATTATGAAACTTTGGGAGAGGGTGATTGAGTCTAGGTTGAGGAAGGTTGTCATGATATCGGAGAATCAATTTGGTTTTATGTCTGGAAGATCAACTATGGAAGCTATACATCTTTTTAGACAACTTATTGAGAGGAATAGAGAGAGGAACAAAGATTTGCATATGGTTTTTATTGATTTGGAGAAGGCATACGATAGAGTACCTAGGGACATTCTCTGGTGGACAATGATGAAGAAAGGTGTTTCTCTCAAGTACATTAGTATAATTAAGGATATGTATGAAGGAGTAGTAACCAATGTTCGCATTTGTGGAGGGGTGACAACCAATTTTCCTATAACGGTTGGGTTACATCAAGGATCTACTTTAAGCCCTTTCCTATTTGCTATAGTGATGGATGAGCTTACGAGATCAATTAAAAAAAATGTGTCGTGGTGTATGTTGTTTGCTGATGATATTGTTTTTATTGATGAGTCTAGAGCTGGGATTAATGCTAAGTTAGAATTATGGAGACAGACATTGGAAGCAAGAGGTTTTAAGTTGAGTAAGAGTAAGACAGAATACATGGAATGTCGATTTAGTAAGCAACGAAGTAGTGATGGGAGTGTAGTGAAGCTTGGCGAGCAAGAAATACCGGTGGATGATTGTTTCAAATATTTGGGATCTATCATTCAAAAGTATGGAGAAATTGATGGAGATGTAAATCATAGGATAAAGGTTGGTTGGATGAAATGGAAAAGTGCAACTGGAGTGTTGTGCGATCGTAGAATGCCATTGCGGTTGAAGGGAAAGTTTTATAGGACGACTATTAGGCCCGCTTTACTATATGGTACGGAGTGTTGGGCTGCCAAGAGATATCATATTCAAAAAATGAGTATAGTTGAGATGTGTATGCTGAGATGAATGTGTGGAAATACAATAAAAGATAAGATTCAGAACGAGGAGATACATAAGAAGGTTGGCGTTTCACCCATTGAAAATAAGATGAGAGAGAATTGTTTACGGTGGTTTGAACATATTCGGCGAAGGCCTAATGATGCTCCAATTAGAAAGATGGAGAAATGGGAAAATATATTAGTTAAAAGAGGTCGGGGTAGGCCTAGGAAGACTTGGATGGAGATGATAGGAAAGGATATGAATGCTTTGAACCTCATCAAGGACATGGCATTGGATAGAAATGATTGGAGGAGAAGGATTCATGTGGAAGACCCAAAATGATTTTCTTTTTTGGTTCATATCGCCGACCCCAATTATTTTGGGATGAAGGCATGATTGTTGTTGTTGTTGTTGTTGCATTTTTACAAAATATCTTTCTGAAAAACCGTGGTTTCAAGGCCATAGTCTTGCTATCAGAGGTATTTTGGTCATTTTGACCCCAATTTCAAATTTTCAAATCTCATTTTCATATTTCTTCAATTTTATTTCCTATTTCATTATGTTTATCTCAGGGAATCATGGAAAAAGGCTTATATCTAGCAAAATCCAGTAATTTTTAGATATTACTAGATAAATCTAGAAAAGCCAACAATTTTCACTAACAAGTTTTCTAGTTTTGCATAGATATTGAAGACTTTACTTTCCTTTAATTTCCTTCATTTAAATTCAATTAGTGATGTAAATTAAATGTAAACTTTGGAATAAAAATTTCAATTTTTGCTTAAATTAGGATTTGCATTGCATATAGTTTGAACTTTGATATATAATTGTTATGCTTGTCATTCATGTGCATATTTTTACAAATTCACCATGGTCTTCACGAATGGCACGTGCACAAGCTCTTAGGGAGTTGAAAAACTTGGTGGAATTCGTATTTATGGCCATAGTCAGAATACGAATGAGACCCAGATTTGTGATCTTCGTATTAGCCACATTCAGCCTACACACTTAGGCTAATTTCAAAATGCACTGCATTTCTCAAAAATACAAAAGGATTTTCTCAATTCTTCAAAACAATGTCTTTTAAATCCATATTCATTCATTTCATTCAAATGGCAAATTCCAATTTCAATTCAGAGAAAACAATTTTCTCAAAATTTTCTAAGTTTTACTCAGAAATTGATTTTCTCAAAACTCTAAGCTTTCAAATGATATTCCAAGTATTTCGCAAGTTCAAATCATGATTTTCCAAGTCATAATATCTTTAATTTCAAAGTCTGAATTTAGAGAAATCAAGTTTTCTAAAGTTGTTTGAAATTCCTCAGAAATCCATTTTCACAAAACACTTGGATTCTTCAGAAATCGATTTCCATTTTCCTCAGAAATATTCTTTCACCCTGATTCACGATTTTTCAAGTGACATATTCTCCAAGAATTCTCTAAGTATTTCAGTTATTCTAAGCAAACATCATGTTTTCAAACCTGCATTTTCTAAAATCCATAGCACATGCCTGATTCTTTGTGCATTTAGGAAATAGAACACGATTTAGACAAGTTGAGCAAATCTAAGCACACTTTTGATCCTTGGTTTGATTACCCCTGGTAAATGCGCCAGGAACGGTTGAACCTCGTACCAACAGGTGAGTCTCATTCCTCAGAATTACCCCGCATTTTAAAAACGGAGGTGAGTTATTTTCAAAATCTTTTTCAAAGGTCAGTTTGACTTGCAAAAGTAAAATTCTGCAATGATAACAAGGGAGCCGAAGGAATGAAGAAAGAAGAAAGTCAGAGAGTGGAGGGAGGGGATGAAGATGAGAAAAGTATAACCAAGGTACGTAAATCGATCTTGTTTGTCATGATTTATTGTGATAGTTATTACTATGTATAGTGATTAATGTGATAGCGATTACTATGTATAGCGATTATTGTGATAGTGATTACTATGAATGATTTACTGTGATAATGATTACTATATATAGCGATTACTGTGAATGATTTACTATTATAGGTATGATTATGCATAGTGATTATTGTGATAGTGATTATTGTGATAGCGATTACTATGTATAGCGAGTGTACAACGATTATTATTTATAGCGATTACTATGTACAATGATGTATAGAAGTACAAATGAGATTAATTTTGATTTGATACAAATAATATGCTATTTTGTGTTACAGGAAGGTCACAAGAGAAGTAGAGCACCAGGTGAAAAGCTCAGAGGGCAGTGTCAGTGGCCTATAGTTTTGTCGTGGTATGGACAGTTGAGTAAATATCAGAAGGGTTGATTGCGAAATATGCACTTCGACGGCCTTTTAGACCAGCATTCTTTTGAAACGTGTTGGAATACCATGACCCACCTGGTAAATAAGTGGAATAATAAGATGAACATATTTCAGTTTGATTCTTTTGAGATCATCGTAACCCTAGAAGATGTAGCACGGATTATGGGCCTTAAGTGCCATGAAAGTGCTATCCTATTGCAAGATTCAAACTATACCGCAAGGGACAAGTGCATAACCTTTCTAGGAATGTCGATGGAGGACTGGAGGGAATGTATTTCTGGTGGAAGCAATTTCACATCAATGAAAGTTTATTCTTTTCATATAAATGGGAAGGTCAGTCCGCTATATGTGCATCTGAAAGAGTTGACCAAGAGTTGCGCGACTTCTTTATTTTTTTGAACTTTTTTTTTTATTTGTCTGGCTCGAAAATAAGTTACCTGTGGTTGCAATTCTTGGAAGACTTAGATAAAGTTGTCAACTATGCATGGGGTGCTGCTATGCTCGCACACTTGTACAATCAACTTTACCATGCGAGTAATGGTATAAAAACCATCGTAGAGTTTTGGCCATTTGTCCAGGTAATTATTTATTACATATTTTGTAGTTGTAGACTAAGATAGTTGAAGGTTATAGTCTTACTAATATTATGATTGTGTAGGCTTGGTTGTCGGAGCATATTGTTGCCTTGTGTCCTCAGTGTGGCCCTGCAATTTGTGATTTTCCAAAGAACAACCGGTGGGCTAGAATAAATGTAAAGCAAGATAATGCTAAGTTCATTTTATATGGTCTGCAATTAAATGAGGTAAATGGTTTAAAATTGTTTACAATCATTTCAGCATTTATCATTCATTAGTATAAATCGTTAAAATATTTAGCATTCTTAAGTATCAATATCGTTCACAAATACAAAGAAAGATATATCGTTGTCGCAGTAACAGTTGAAATCAATATGAGTAAATCGCTATATTATATATCAATATCGTTCATAAAGACAAACAAAGACATTAATATTGCATGTCTTAGGGTTTAGGGTTTAGGGTTTTAGGTTTTAGGGTTTAGGGTTTAGGGTTTAGGGTTTAGGGTTTAGGGTTTAGGGTTTCGGGTTTAGAGTTTAGGGTTTTGGGTTTTGGGTTTTATGTTGTAGGGATTGGGGTTTAGGGTTTAGGGTTTTAGGGGTTTAGAGTTAGGGTTTAGGTTTTAGGGCTTAGGGTTTAGGGTTTAGGGTTTAGGGTTTAGGGTATAGGATATAGGATTTAGGTGTTTGGGTTTTATATTGTAGGGATTGAGGTTTAGGGTTTAGGGTTTAGGGTTTAAGTTTTTGGGTTTTATATTGTAAGGATTTGGGTTTAGGGTTTAGGGTTTAGGGGTTTAGGGTTTAAGATTTAGGGGTCTAGGGTTTAAGGTTTAGGTTTTTGGGTTTTATGTTGTAGGGATTGGAGTTTAGGGTTTAGGGTTTTAGGGGTTAGGGTATAGGGTTTAGTGTTTAGGTTTAGAGTTTTAGGGATTTAGGGTTTAGGGTTTAGGTTTTAGGGTTTAGGATTTAGGATTTAGGATTTAGGGTTTAGGGTTTAGGATTTAGGGTTTAGGATTTAGGGTTTATGATTTAGGTTTTAGGTTTAGGTTTTGGGGTTTTATGTTGTAGGGATTGGGGTTTAGGGTTTAGGGTTTTAAGGGTTAGGGTCTAAGGTTTAGGGTTTAGATTTAGGGTTTTAGGGTTTAGGGTTTACGGTTTAGGGGTTTAGGGTTTAGGGTTTATGTTTAGGTTTTTGGGTTTTATATTATAGGGATTGGGGTTTATGGTTTTAGGGGTTTAGGGTTTAGGTTTTAGGAGTCTAGGGTTTAGGTTTTTGGGTTTTATGTTGTAGGGATTGGGGTTTAGGGTTTTAGGGGTTAGGGTATAGAGTTTAGGGTTTTAGGGACTTAGGGTTTAGGTTTTAGGGTTTAGGATTTAGGATTTAGGATTTAGGGTTTAGGGTTTAGGATTTAGGATTTAGGATTTAGGATTTAGGATTTAGGGTTTAGGGTTTAGGGTTTAGGGTTTAGGGTTTAGGATTTAGGGTTTAGGGTTTAGGTTTTTGGGTTTTATGTTGTAGGAATTAGGGTTTAGGGTTAGGGTTTAGGGTTAGGATTTAGGGTTTAGGATTTCGGTTTTTAGGGTTTAGGATGTAGATTGGGTTTGAATTTCATTAGAGCTAAATGAGTCTCACAACCAACCCAATCCAATCACCCCCATCTAAACCCATCACATAATCGGGATTTACATTGATGAGCTTTGTCTATGTGAACGATATATCCTATCGCAATTTACATAATGTTGAATAATAAAAGGCAGAAAAGTAAGACAATAAATAAATTGAGACAATGTTTAGACTAGATAAAGTAAAAATCGAGGTAACTTCATAAATACAAATCGATTTATAACTTGATACTGATTTAAGTCACAGTTGTAAATTGATTTCACTGTAATGATTTATCCTATCGCGATTTGCATTGACGAGCTTTGTCTATGTTAACGATTTGTCCTATCGCGATTTACACAGCGATTTACACAATGACTGTTAAAAGACTAAAAAGAGGAAGAAAAAATAAATCGACACAATGTTTATTGTCAAACTGCAAATCTAGTTAACTTAATAAATACAAATCGACTTATAACCAAAAGACTTTAAGTTTCATAATATAACAATATTTGTCCTATCACGATTTGCTGTTACGAGCTTTGACAATATGAATGATATGTCAAGAAAAATAATAAACATATCGACACCATGTTTAGACTTAGTAAAGTACAAATTGAGACTTAGTTGCAAATCGATATCACTGTAACGATATGTGCTATCGCGATTTGCTTGGTATGTCCTATTGCGTTGACTAGTTTGGTAAACGGCATATGAAATGACATTTTTTTTATTTAATTAATGCACAATGAAATTCATTTATGCGTGGTTTTTGAAAACTGACGGTAAGTGAAACAACACTTTTTTTATATATGAATGACACGTCGCACAAGTTTAGGAGGGTGTCACTTCACTTTATGATTAAGGAACAGACGAACCGACCTTTCCTTTATAATCACATGTTCCTGAATCAAACATCTAACCCGCTTTGTCGCAAAGGGGGTATCGATGTCGAAGAAGGAGACAACGATAGCTACGCGATCAGTGATGGCAAATCAGGCATATATTGTCTAAACCTCATGACGAGTTTCTTTAAAATTTGTCTTTTTTATGACGTATATTCGATTTGTGTTGTGTACTGTAGAAAGGAATTTCAATATTGTGTCTTGAATATTCTGCTAATGTCAGTGGAACATCCACAAAAAATTGTGCCAAAAAACTCAGCAAAGAGCTCCACGATAACATCAATCGACTGTAATACAAATTTACAGAAGAAAACACTATCAGTAATTTTGTACGTATGAAACCACTATCAGATATATATTTACGTATGCCATGGGTATATATGTTAACACATGCATATTTGTTGCAAATAGACTATATCCTATTTCATAATGTATATTCAAAGCAACGCAACAACCAATACTAGACGCGTCACCACCCCTTATTTCATGGTATATTGGTTCTCTTATATATTTATTTCCTTTTTTTATTTACTCTTGTTGTTTCGTGTTTTAACCTTACTATTATCATTGTTTCGTTCAACAGAGTTTCGTCCACTGATTACCATACTCCATTGGATTTCAAGATGGACTATCATACTGGGGTAACGATAATCACTGCAGAGACTTTTGGTTAAGTGAAAAGGTAAGTGAAGAAACCTCTTATCCAAGGTTTAGGCATAATAGTCCTAACACAATTTGTACTATTGATTTGTAAGATATTATATCGATTTTCAGATATTGATTCCTACACTCTGGCAAACTGCTTAGCATTGGGTCTTGTATGTGATGGATTTACGAAAAGAACAAATATGGTGCTACAACTTATTGGACTTTCACACTGGTGTACAACGTGACATTTTGCATTTAGTAAGTTTTCATCTATAAGGGTATCGTATCATGTACGGTGGCTCGAAATTTACTTGCTTCTGCATTAACCACAGATGGGATTTGTCAAAGATGTTTTGGGTGTCGACATTGGCGAGTGGAGGTTTCGCTCAGCACACGATGCACCTTTATAAAATAATAGCATTGATTGTGGCATATTTGTAATGAAGTATATTGAAGCAATATACAATGGATGAGAACCTGATTTCGATGTTGTATGCTCTATACTTAAACATATTTTATTATCCTCTATTATTGGGGACTCAATTTATATATTGGTGTTACATTACTTTTTTGTTACATGATGATATACCTGGATTCCACAGAGAACTATGTAAAAAATTTGTGAAGTTTTAAATTGCAGAAGAGAAAAAAACTCAGTCGGCAAGAATACCTAAAAGGCAACGAATGACGTGACCCCCCAGGAGTAATATGATGTACATCGACTTCTAACAGATTTTGTAGGTTGTACAACCAAATTTTGTATACGAATTTTGTAAGACTGTGTATACAAATTACTGTAAATCTCTCGGGTTGAAATAAATAAAATTTCAATTTTACTAAACACGCCAATAAGTTGGACTATTATTTGTAGCAAAAGCAAATTGTTGTTATGTTCGCCCTTCGTAAATACAAATTGTAAAAGCGATTAGCGTTGTATACAGTGGTAACAAGCACTTTTCTGTAACGTGACATTATATAAGTGTATAAATCTATTTTAATAAGTGTAGCACACAGATGCCATTGAACAAATCATTGTAATGATCGGCCTTCATAAATAAAAATTGAACAAGCATTTACCGTTGTGTACTATGAAAATGCCACTGATTTGCCTTTATGAGTTGTGTTCCTATCACGATTTACACAATGATTGATAAATGATTGAAACGATTTACACAAACATTGATAAACGACTGAAACAATTTGCATGAACATTGACCGTGTACTTTTATCGTGATTTATACTCATGCACAGTGCGATTTTCATCCAGTTGTGACCGACATAGACGTCATTATGTAAATCGCGATAGGACACTACATGGTATAATGATTTATATACCAAATAAATCACCATAGAGGAGATTTACTAATGGTTTAAAAATTATGCTACAACGATTTAACAACGATCATGCACAAGTAGTAAATGTAACAACTTTTTGCTTTTAAGACATTTTATTTATAGGACAACTTTTTACGCAATGATTCAACTACAATATATGTATAACAATTTGTATATATGAAGGCTTGATGAAACAATAATTTTTAGTAATTGTATAAGTACTGAGCAATGATGATTTACCTACGATATCAAAATTATAGCTCTATAGGCTAGATGAGACAACGATTTATATTTGTGAATGATACATATTACAATGATTTATACATGTGAAAGATATATTATTAAACAGAATTCACACGTCATTCCCATGTTTCATAGCTTTTTGGATGAAGTCATTTTCATGAACGGTGATCCATAAAAATATTAATAATTCTATTTTTGTGGCTCGCGATTCATAAAAATAGCTTCATCCAAAAACTCTTTCTTAATAAGACCATACAGTGTATAAGCATATTCACCTCCTGTTTTGTTAAACTCTTAACAAATCTGACAATGTAGAAATTAGGTCATGCAAAGAGGCATAACAACTAACTTTATGGTAAGACTTAAACAGAATTCACACGTGATTCCTATGTTCCATGGCTCGCTTTCGAATTAATCTGAGTCTGTCACAAAACAGAACAATATAAGACACAACATTAAGTTTCACAAGAAATGCAAACATCCTCCCAACATTGATTACATATCAAAATACTTGTAAAACTGAAGCTATCATTCCAAAAAAACTGGTCGGGAGGATTGAAGGTTCCAACGTTGTAGTACATATCTGTAGGATATTGTTGCATGTTGGAAATTACATAAGTTAAATAATGATAAGTTGCACATAATGCAATTTACATGGGAAGCAATATAATATATTATATACATGTTCATGTGAAGGGTGTGGTTACTTTTGCTTAGAGGTTGGTAGTTTCTTTGACATTTTCTTGCCAACCAATTCTAGTGCACCCTTTATCTTCCGACGACTGCGATCAGAGGCATGTTTTCTTTTGATACCCTTCGCTAGGTGAATATTTTCATCATAATCTACAACGTTGACTCCTAATTTGCTGAAGATGATGTTTACGCTTCGACGCAACTTTTCATGTGGGTCAAGCGAAGTATGATTTTCACCTTTGTTGTTCGCTCCCATGTTGTTGAACTGGCCTTCATGAGCTGCAATGGACTTATGGTGAATTAACTACACATTTTCAAGTGACTTTCACGATAATTTTCTCATGCATACATAGGCTTCTTCACTTTTCGATGCCAAATTTGCAACATGCATAAGTGACCTACAAAGTTGTTGGTAATGAGAGGCTATATGACACTTCTCATAACACCAGATTGACTGACATTATCTGTATCCATCTGTTCAATCTTTGCTTGTCTCATCCATCTTCGCATTAAATATGACTCAAGTATTTCTTGTATCTTCACTTGATTAAGTACCTTTAATGCATGACGACATAAAATACCTTTGAATTCATACATTTTGCACATACATTCAATTGTTTCGTTGTCAACATTATACATGACATGTACTTATTGTCTTTTCGGATGCTCTTCGTCCTCCCATACAATATGGTATTTGTGCATATTCTCAGTTTGCACACATCCTTCTATGTTGCAATTCATGATCTGTATACCCTTTTTCTTAATCCATTCAAATACAGTTAGTGTATACAGATTTGCAGGTCGCATCAATATTTTCATGCCCAAAGTTACAGGGTGTGTATTGAAGCATTTCACATCTTGTTCAAGTTCATTCTATCTAAGACCATCTACAAATAATTGATATTGTTCCATGAAGTGAAACATTATGAAATATGAATACAAGGTTTTATTCAGTGTGGCATGTATAGATTCAGCTCTTTGTGTGCTCAACATACCTGCACAAAAGTATTGTCTTCCATATGCCAATACCCACTTCTTTTTTTCTGCATATAATTTTTTTAACCACAGACAGTCTTCAAGGTCGTATATCTGAATAATTTCCTCCCAATCAGACATAAAGATGACCTCGTCTACGCTCTCAAATACACACCTTGTAAACTTTTAGTCAAATCCTGTCTTCTGATTAAATATGTGTCTTATGTTCTTTGCTGCATTTTAAAAGATATGCCACAAACATAGGCGATGATGTGCATCTGACCATACATGAGACACTGCAGCCGCAATTGCGTGATCATCATCTATAAGTATAGCATCAGGTTGCTTCCCATTCATTGCCTGTGTAAATACTCTGAACAACCACTAAAAGCTTTTCTTGGTCAAGTCATACAAAAAAGTGTTGCCTAATATACAACTTTGTAAGTGATGGTTCACTCTAACAAACTGCGCAAATGGTCACTGTTTAGTATTAATCTTCAGTATCATATAAAAAACAAGCACATCATTGAAGCATTCATTGTGGTGCCTCAAACCCCGACCTTGGAAAAATCCTTTGATTTTTAAGGAATTTTTTTTTGAATTGGTTTTATGATAAACAACGGAAATCAAGGAAACGAGGTAAACCATAGTAATAAGGCCGCAAGTCTGAGCGGGTCACAGGTAAGTGATACATATCCAACAAGTCCAAAATATACAACCCAAAGTATTTAAATACAAAATGAGACAAGTACATCAATTTTAATCTCTCAAAAATAAGGGAAACAACCTTTAAAAACCCCAAAACCAACAAGGAGCCAGGATCTGCAGCTAAGTATGGGTCCCCAAGCCTTCACCGTGTGTCATCGCATCGCCATTGTACTTATTCATCACCTGCATCCCCATGAAACGAGGTCAGCACTCTTGCGAGGTGGTGAAGAATCAACATCATCATATATATCTATTTCTCAAAGGAACAACATGTGTATAGCATGAAACAAGTAAAAAAATAGATACATGTGCCTGTGTCAAGTAAGTGCACGTGTAACAACTGCAAACAAGCTAAAACAGTAAAAGAGAACTACACATCTACTGTACACAAGTATCTAAGAACAGTAAAGACAAAGAACAAGAGCAGTAAAATGAAGTAGCAAGTAAGGAACTACTAAAGTATGTTACTGTGATTGGTTAGTATTTAAGTTCTTTTGATTACTCCTCCGGGTACGCGAAGGAACCTCACGTTCTGTGAGCCATGCACCTGACGTCTGTTATTCAAATTCTAATATGTAACCGGGGATGCTATAGAGCGATTAAACCTCATGCGAGCAGCACACAGCTGAGAGAAACCCTCGCATAGGTAAGGATTGCAATCCATACTACTGCAGTAGTGAGGTATCTTAAAAGATCACCTTGTCCTCCCTAACTCTGAGTGACTGAAGGTCAAAGGACGCTACAACTTCTGTAAAAACACATGTCATAGTAACGACTAGTCACTCAAGGTTGTACCATCTACCCTCTCTAAGGTGAACCGTTTTGTGAATAGGGCGCGGCAATTTATCTTTCTTAGGCTCATTTATTAAGTCATCCTTCCTTTTGAGGTATTTATGCCTCGTGGTCTGTGCAGGGTACACAAACAAGGACTTGGCCTGCCCATTCAAGTGCTCAGCCTCACACGGCTAACAAGAGCACATCGTCTGTGAAAGCGATCATAACACCATTTTATTATTTTCATATCTAGGGTATAGACATACGTGAGCTCACTCACGAACAAGGGGCCATCGCCTAAAGACTTCAACTGAGTCCAAAAACCACAACAGTGTATTGCTCATACCTTATGGTGTTTAAGTCTACATCATTCTTTACATCACATGCATAATGTGTACTTCGTGCAGTCATCAATGCCTCAAGCAAGAGCCCAAAGTGTACCCTTTCGAGGTATGTACTAAGTAGTACAAGTGTCAAGATGTGCTACATGGACGTGCGATGCTAAGAACCACATAACCTCAAGTTACTCACACAATTATGAAACAGAGGCAAAGATACATATACATATCTAGGAAAACACATTTTAATTACATGAGAATGTGCATGTGAGTGTACAATTCCACAATTTCAAGAGATACACAATTCAAAGAGCATAATGTAATCATAATTGCATGTAAATTAAGCTAAAACAAGTATTGCAAGCTTATAATTATAAATTTCAAGTAGTTAGAACTTCAAATGTCATAAATTGGCAATTCTGCATAGCGAGGCTACTTTCATAGGAAAGATTTATAATTTCGACACACTCACGTGTTGAGATTGACACTAAGATATTCCCATATGTATGGGAATTACATTCGCATTTTCAAGGTTGGTCGTTGCGCTTGCGGGAAAGACGATGCAAATACGATACAAAGGACAATTATATATATACCAATGGGTTACATATTGTTCCCCAAACATCTCATTCTGATGCTGACAAAGCGGAACAAATTCCATAAGAGGATTTGTGAATTCGACACACTTACATGTCGAGAACGAAGTCTAGAATATTCCCAATTTATGGGAATTACATTAGCATTACCACGGTCGGTTATCGCACTTGCAGAACCCAAACATGCTGACACGATGTTTTTAAACGTAACTGCCGAGAGCTTAAGACAGAGAAAATCTTTATGTACTTGTGGGAAGCATAAAGCTCACCCGATAATCCATACTTATGCTGCCAAGACGGGACCGTGGAGAAACACGAAGTGTACTCTGAACCCAATCACCAATTCGGCTATCTGAATGACAAACACAAGGTACGAAGTACCGACGCGTCCAAAATAATAAATGGAGTTTGTATGGTCACCAATCATATACTTGAACAAGGCACACAATGTGCCAAAGTCCAACTGGGTCTGCTGGACAGTAGACCCACACATTCCAACTTCCATATGTTCACGGTTTAACTCACATTCCTTCTTTTACCACCATATATATATTCATAAAATATATATTTTATTTATTTCCAATGGGTCGTTCTGCGGGCTTGCGGCAACGAGGGAATAGCTGCGCTCATAAAGCTAGCAGCAAGAGCCCAACCTAGTCTTGTCCAAATGGGACCAGACTCTGCTAGATCGCTCTTGCTTAGATCCCACCAAGGGGGTGGTGCTGCAAGAGTGGGCGGATTGGAACTCCCCGGACTGGTGCAGTCTGAGTGTTCCAACCAAAGCAAGACCTGACCCAAGGGATCACAAGTGGCACTGGACTGAACCTAACGGTTTAGTCCAGGTACTGCACTCGATGTGCAATCCGGACTAGGGCCCATCAGGCCCGGTTAGTTCACCCGGGTGCAGTTGCACCCGACACCCAAGCTCGCACCCGTACAAGGCCAAAAGGGCAAATCGAGGGAGAAAAGAGGGTCTGGTCTGGTCCTCTAAACCAGACCATAGTCCAGAACCACCGCTGGTTTGAACCCAGGGGTTCAAGCCAGAGCTGCCATGCAACAACAGGCCCAGAGCAAAGAGCCCAGGCCCGCAGACTACCAGGGTGCAACTAGCACCCGACGGCTAGCTTAGTGCTAAGGCAAAAACACAAGGAAAAAGGGGGCCACTGGTCTGGTCCTCTGGACCAGACCTTAGCCAAAATATGGCCCTGGTCTGAAACCCAGGGTTCGGACCAGGTGGCTACTAGTGGTAGCAACCAACCATAAGGGCACCCAACCAGCAAGGTACCCGGGTGTGGTTAGCACCCGACAGCCCACTGTTGCGCCAGGGTGAACCCGATAGGGTCTAGGTGCGGGTCTGGTCCTTTGGACCAGACCGTTAGGTTTGACAAAGATCCTGTCTTGAACCCACGGTTCAGACCAGGCGTCTAGGTTAAGGAGCAGTAGACCAAGATCTGGGCTACTCGGGTGCCTTCGGTACCTGATGACCCGCCATGCGCACCAATAGAGATAGGGGCCTAATGGCTCAAGTAGCTAGGTGCCACTGGCCGAGCCCTGCTCGGACCAGAGTGTACCCAGCTGGGTTCATCTCAATAGGGGATAGACTCATCGAAAACACCTTGCAACCAAAATAAAGATTTAAATTAAAACAGATGCTAAACTATAGGGAAGGGGCTAGAACGAACTGCAAAGGATGAAGGGTTGCAACGTCTGGACTGGGCTACAAATGTGCCTAGTCTGGACTCACCCAAAGGCTCAAGAAGTACCTCAGTCGTCCCCATGATCTTGAGAGGGGCTGAGGCCATGGCATGCACACCCAAAGTGGGTTGCACACACATGCAAAGGTTAAGACCCAACCAAAATGTGAAAAGGAAAAAAAAAGAAAACGTATGGAAGAAATCAATATTCTTTCCCCCTTTTTTTTTGTAAAAACTAACACAATGCAAACAACAAAATATTCAATAAATCAAAACCAAGTAGGTAATATGCATGAAGAACAAAAGGAAACATCTTCCATGCATTCTAATCTTGCAAGAGTCGTGCATGCCTTAGATGCAATCTGGTGCTCTTGGGTTCACGTTCAAGCTATAAGCCAACCTCCATAGAAATGAAAATACGAGTTTGCTATCTTCACCTTGATTCGGTTGAAGGTGAGGGTCGGTTGCAAGGGCTCCACGAAAGTGGTGGAGGTCACACCCCACACGGCTAAGGAGAGAGAGAGAGAGACCAAAAGTCATCACTTTTAGCTCCCTCCTCTTTTTCAAAAGGCTAAATATGCCTTGCATGAGGAATGGAGGGCCATGATCTTCTTGAGATATCCAATGGTTGGGGTCAAACACCCCCCCCCCCCCATGGCCACCGAACCTTCCCCATTCACCCCTTAGAATTTGAAAAGGCATACAAAATATTACAAGGGTGCCATGGGACTGCCGCCCCATGCACCCAATGGAACTCGTTCCTCCTCATCATTGCTCTCTCTTGGAAAGAGCCAAGATGAGATTTTCGAAAATCTCATGGGGCGCAACCCCATGCTAATGCTTGGAGGGGCGCCCCCACCCTCATGATGGTGCTCCTTGCATCATCATGAAGTCGTTCTTATAGGTAGGGCCAATTGTGGCCCTCCCTTTTTTATCATCCTCCAGATCTTACAAATATGCCATTGTTCCAGCTGGTCAACTTGACCAGCTGGTCTTCGTGGCTAGAGACGTCCAATCTTAATAGAGGTGGTCGTCCAAGGGCTTGGTCAACCCTCCCCTAGTCGGACCTAGCTCAAAACGAGATAATGCTTTATGACCAAAATTTTATTTAAGTAATCAATTAAAAATATCATGATATATTTTTATTCTAAATTCTCAATTAAAATCAAATCCTCCAGCTTATCTCAAGAAAAATCTCATCTCTCACGAAATTTGCTCTCGTTATGACTCACGTTCAATCGATACATGTTTCCAGTAATTCACATGCAATAACAAGGTTTTTTCCTCGTTTGGGTCCCAAATTTGGGGATAAACTAAATACATATATTATGAATTTACTTTAGAGTTTTTAGAAGTTAATTCATCACAAATTGCCTTCAATTTCTATTTACATTTCACTTACATGATTTCAAACCTCGTATATTCATATAGGTATAATTATGAAAAATTCTCGAAATCATTAAAAAAAATCCCATTCACTGAAGCACATCATATAATATTATCTTGAAAATATTGTGGGTTTTACATCATTCCCTTCTTAAAAGGATTTCGTCCACGAAATCACCAACATTACGTTACAAAAAGATCACAATATTTCTCTCTCATCTTGCTTTTGGTTCCCATGTGCATTCTTCGATGCCATGGTGTTGCCAATGTACTTTAACTAGCGGTACAATCTTAGTACGCAACACTTGATCTCGTCGATCAACTATCTTAAGCAGACGTTCTGCCATTGTCAGATCTTCCCGAACTTCCATGTCTTCATAATGAATGATGTGAGATGGGTCAGAAATGTATTTCCTTAGCATCGACACATGAAAAACATTGTGAATATGGGCATACTGCTAAGGTAGCTCAACCTGATATGCCACCTCACAAACTCTTTCCAAAATCTCTAACGGTCCAACGTATCTGGGACTCAACTTTTCCTTCTCACCGAAATAAAACACGCTCTTAGTTGGTGAAACTCTGACAAAGACCATGTCACCAACCTCAAATGATAGCTCTCGTCGTCTCTTATCGGCATAACTCTTCTGCCTATCTTACGCTGCTTTCAAATGCTCTCGGATCTTCTTCACTTGCTGAGTGTAGTGCTGAAGAACAATTGGCGATTCTCTAGATCTATCGCTGATATCGTCTCAATACGACGGTGATCGGCAAGGTCTTCCGTACAGTGCTTCATACAGAGCCATCCTGATACTGGCATGATAACTGTTATTATACGCAAATTCAACCAAACACAAATGTGAATCCCATTCACCCTTCTAATCGAGCATACAAGCTCGCAACATGTCTTCCAATGTTTGGATCGTTCTCTCTGATTGACCATCAGTTTGAGGGTGAAAAGTTGTACTGAACTTCAACCTCGTACCCAAAGTAGACTGCAATTGACCCCATAGTCGCGATGTGAACTTGGGATCATGATTGGAAATAATTGACCTCGGTACGCCATGCAATTATATAATCTCTCTAACGTACAAGTCAACTAAGCTTTCAATAGACTGACTGATCTTGATAGGTAAGAAATGGGCATACTTGGTGAGTCTGTCTACTACTATCCAAATCGCATCATGCTTTCGTCTGGTTCGCGGTAAACCTACCACAAAATCCATAGTAACATCTTCGTGCGTAGAACGGGTTTTAATCCTTGGGCGAACTTCAATGCTCGGTCCTTCTCCGTGGCATATAGGTTAGGACAATATCGCTCAAAACTGTGAAAACAAGTGACATATTTTGCCAACATAGAATTTCCTTGTTGTAGATAAAAAAACTCTTGTATTTTCTTGCTCTTTTTATGTGCTGAAAAATGTGCCACGTAAAAAGTCTCTACAAATTGTTCTCAAGTAATTGGATGGTTCTCAAACTTGATTTCCCAGGTGGTAGCCCACCACCTCTCTGCATCCTTTCAGAGATGGCATGTCCCAAAATCAATCTTCTGGTCATCATTCACTTGTAAGACACGAAAGATTCACTCAATCTCTCGTATCTAGTCCTCTACTGCTTCTGGTGTCGATCTCTTGTCAAAAGGAGGGTTCATACCCATGAACTGTTTATAGGGAACCGCAGTAACAAGAACTGGAGCTGGAGCTGGTGTCTCATGACCTTAAATGGCCTGCTGAATATGGTCACCCATGTTTCGCATAGTTTTTGCCTGGCGGCCAACCACCTCTGTGAGGTTGTTGAGCGATGCCATCAGATCATTACAACGAGCACGCCATGCCATCTTTAAACAAGCAAACATTGTATAAGCAACAAGACAATTTTTCAAAAGCAAATTTCCATTTCCTCAATAAAGAAGTTCATGCATTACTTGCCCAAAATACCCTTCATCAAAGACAGGGTTACAAATCACATCCAACATATAAGCAAACCCAAAAATGGAACACTGACTCAGTGTTTTCACCAAAACATCAGAACATCATCATGGTTTGCTGGTGTAAAAGTCTCAGTAATCCTTTCGACTTTCACATCGTCGCTGCCTAATACGAGAAGGAGAAGCAGGAGTTCTCAGAAGTTATCTGATATTTCTTGAACTTCCATCAATACTGGAGGAACAGGAAGATCTGACACAAACCTCAAGAAAACCACATACGGGTAAGATTCTGGTGAGTACTGAGGAGAGTTTGGCGATCTATGCCTATCTCCATCCTAACTATCCACCACTTCTGGTCCAGTGACCAATGATACGTCATCAATATTGTTTGCATTACTCTTCCAGAGTTCATCGCGAAACTTTGTCTAGCATTCCACTTCTATATGCCCCCTAAGACCACAATAGGAGCAATCACACAACTCACAGGGACAGATCTGTCCTGCGTGATTTACAAGACACCTGGCACACGGAGGTGCCTGTTGTGCCATCATATGAACACCTCGAGCAAGGTGTTGAATAGCTCAGTCCAAGGATTCCTCGCCTTAAACCAAGTCTTAGAGAGCTTTCAGAATCTTCTCATAACTTGGGTTTGTCGACATCTAACCCATGCACATACAATTAAGCATATAATTCTAACTAAGAAGTAATGAATATTTAAATAACATAAATTCAAATTTAAACATACTGTGCAATGGACGATACACGCTAAATTCTTGGACCACACTTAAAGTTGCTCTGATAATAATCTTTGTGGCTCCCCAAACCCCGACCTTGGAAAAATCCTTTGATTTTTGAGGATTTTTTTTTTGAATTGATTTTACGATAAACATCGGAAATCAAGGAAAAGGGGTAAACCACAGTAACAAGGCCGCAAGTCTGAGCGGGTCACAAGTAAGTGATACATATCCAACAAGTCCAAAATATACAACCCAAAGTGTTTAAATATAAAATGAGGCAAGTACATCAATTCTCACAGTCTCTCAAAAATAAGAGAAACATCCCCTAAAAACCCCAAAACCAACAAGGAGCCAGGATCTGCAGTTAAGTGTGGGTCCCCAAGCCTTCACCATGTGTCGTCGCATTGCCATTGTACCTATTCATCACCTGCATTCCAATGAACTGGGGTCAGCACTCTTGCGAGGTGGTGAAGAATCAACAACATCATATATATCCATTTCTCAAAAGAACAACGTGTGTATAGCATGGAACAAGTAAAACAATAGATACATGTGTCTGTGTCAAGTAAGTGCACGTGTAACAACTGCGAACAAGCTAAAGCAGTAAAAGAGAACTACACATCTACTATACACAAGTAGCTAAGAACAGTAAAGACACAAAATAAGAGCAGTAAAATGAAGTAGCAAGCAAGGAACTACTAAAGTACGTTAGCTGTGATTGGTTAGTATTTAAGTTCTTTTGAATACTCCTTCGAGTATACAAAGGAACCTCGCATTCTGTGAGCCATGCACCCGGTGTCTGTTATTTAAATTCTAATGTGGTAACCGGGGATGCTACAAACTGAGTAAACCTCATGCAAGCAGCACATAGCTGAGAGAAACCCTCGCATAGGTAAGGATTGCAATCCATACTATTGCAATAGTGAGGTATCTTAAAAGATCACCTTGACCTCCCTAACTCTGAGTGACTGGAGGTCAATGAACGCTACAACTCCTATAAAAACACATGTCGTAGTAACGACTAGTCACTCAAGGTTGTACCATCCACCCTCTCTAAGGTGAACCGTTTTGTGAATGGGGCGCGACAGTTTATCTTTCTTAGGCTCATTTATCAAGTCATCCCTCCTTTTGAGGTATTTATGCCTCGTGGTCCCCGCGGGGTATGCAAACGAGGACTTGGCCTGCCCATTCACGTGCTCAACCTCACACGGCTAACAAGAGCACATCGCTTGTGAAAGCGATCATAAGACCATTTTATTATTTTCATATCTAGGGTATAGACATATGTGAGCTCACTCACGAACAAGGGGCCATCGCCCAAAGACTCCAACTGAGTCCAAAAACCACAACAGTGTATTGCTCATACCCTATGGTGTTTAAGTCTATATCATTCTTTACATAACATGCATAATGTGCACTTCGTGCACTCATCAATGCCTCAAGCAAGAGCCCAAAGTGTACCCTTTCGATGTATGTACTAAGTAGTACAAGTGTCAAGATGTGCTACGCGCATGTGCGACACTAAGAACCACATAACCTCAAGTTACTCGCACAATTATGAAACAAAGGCAAAGATACATATACATATCTAGGAAAATACATTTCAATTACATGAGAATGTGCAAGTGAGTGTACAATTCCACAATTTCAAGAGATATGCAATTCAAAGAGCATAATGTAATCATAATTGCATGTACATTAAGTTGAAACAAGTATTGCAAGCTTATAATTACAAATTTCAAGCAGTTAGAACTTCAAATGTCATAAATTGGCAATTCTTGCATAGCGAAGCCACTTTCACAGGAAAGATTCATGATTTCGACACACTCACGTGTTGAGATTGAAACTAAGATATTCCTATACGTATGAGAATTACATTAGCATTTCCAAGGTTGGTCGCCCTGCTTGCGGGAAAGACGATGCAAATACGATACGAAAGACAATTATATATATATAGTAATGGGTTACATAATGTTCCCCAAACATCTCACTCTGATGCTGACAAAGCGGAACAGATTCCATAAGAGAATTTGTAAATTTGATACACTTACGTGTTGAGAACGAAGTCTAGAATATTCCCAACTTATGGGAATTAGATTAGCATTACCACGGTCGGTTACCACACTTGTAGAACCCAAAAATGCTGATACAATGTTTTTAAGCGTAACTGTCGGGAGCTTAAGACGGAGAAAATCTTTATGTACTTGTGGGCAGCGTAAAGCTCACCCAATAATCCATACTTGTGTTGCCAAGACGGGATCGCGGAGAAACACGGGGTGTACTCAGAACCCAAACGCCAATTCGGCTATCCGAATGACAAACACAAGGTACGAAGTATCGATGCGTCCAAAACAATAAATGGGGCTCGTATGGTCACCAATCATATACTTGAACAAGGCACACAATGTGCCAAAGTCCAACTGGGTCTGCTGGACAGCGGACCCACACATTCCAACTTCCATATGTTCACGGTTTAACTCACATTCTTTCTTTTACCATCATATATATATTCATAATATATATATATATACTTTTTATTTATTTCCAATGGGTCGCTCTGCGGGTTTGCGGCAATGAGGGAATAACTGCACTCATAAAGTGAGCAGCAAGAGCCCAACCTAGTCTGTTCCAAATGGGACCAGACTCCGCTAGCTCGCTCTTGCTTAGATCCCACCAAGGGGGTGGTGCTGCAAGAGTGGGCAGATTGGAACTCCCCGGATTGGTGCAGTCCCGGTGTTCCAACCAAAGCAAGACCTGACCCAAGGGGTCACAAGTGGCACTAAACCGAACCTAAGGGTTCAGTCCAGGTAGTGCACTCGATGTGCAATCCGGACTAGGGCCCATCAGGCCCGGTTAGCTCACCCGGGTGCAGTTGCACCCGACACCCAAGCCCGCACCCGTACAAGGGAAAAAGGGCAAACCGAGGAGAAAAAGAGGGTCTGGTCTAGTCCTTTGGACTAGACCATAGTCCAGAACCACCGCTGGTCTGAACCCAGGGGTTCAGGCCGGGGCTGTTATGCAACAACAAGCCCAGAGCAAATAGCCCAGGCCCGCAGGCTACCTAGGTGCAACTAGTACCTGGCGGCTAGCTTAGTGCTAAGGCAAAAACACAAGGAAAAAGGGGGCACTGGTCTGGTCCTCTGGACCAGACCTTAGCCGAAATATGGCTGAACCCCAGGATTCGGACCAGGTGGCTACCAGTGGTAGTAGCCAACCATAAGGGCACCCGACCAGTAGGGTAACCGGGTGTGGTTAGCACCCGACAGCCCATTGTTGCTCTAGGGTGAACCTGATAGGGTCTAGGTGCGGGTCTGGTCCTCTGGACCAGACCATTAGGTTTGACAAAGATTCTAGTATGAACCCACGGTTCAGACCAGACGTCCAGGTTAAGGAGCAGTAGACCAAGATCTAGGCTACCCGGGTGCCTTCGGTGCCTGGTGACCCGCCGTGCGCACCAAGAGAGATAGGGGCCTAATGGCCCAAGTAGCTAGGTGCCTCTGGCCGAGCCCTGCTCGGACCAGAGTGTACCCAGCTGGGTTTGTCTCAGTAGGAGACAGACTCGTCGAAAACACCCTGCGACCAAAAGAAAGATTTAAATTAAAACAGATGCTAAACTATAGGGAAGGGGCTGGAGCGAAGTCAAAAGGATGAAGGGTTGCAACGTCTGGATTGGGCTACGAATGTGCCTAGTCCAGACTCACCCAAAGGCTCAAGAAGTACCTCAACCATCCCCATGATCTTGAGAGGGGTTGAGGCCATGGCATGCACACCGAAAGTGGGTTGCACACACATGCAAAGGTTAAGACCCAACTGAAACGTGAAAAGGAAAAAGAAAGAAAACTTATGGAAGAAAACAATGTTCTTTCCCCTTTTTTTTTGTAAAAACTAACACAATGCAAACAACGAAATATTCAATGAACCAAAGCCAAGTTGGTAATATGCGTGAAGAACAAAAAGAAACATCTTCCATGCATTCTAATACCCCAAGAGTTGTGCATGCCTTAGATGCAATCTGATGCTCTTGGGTTCACGTTCAAGCTATAAGCCAACCTCCATAGAAATGAAAATACGAGTTTGCTATCTTCACCTTGATTTGGTTGAAGGTGAGGGTCGATTACAAGGGCTCCGCGAAAGTGGTGGAGGTCACACCCCACACGGCTAAGGAAAGAGAGAGAGAGAGAGAGAGAGAGAGAGAGAGAGAGAGAGAGAGACCAAAAGTCATCACTTTTAGCTCCCTCCTCTTTTTCAAAAGGCTAAATATGCCTTGCATGAGGAATGGAGGGCCATGATCTTCTTGAGATATCCAATGGCTGGGGTCAAACACACCCCCCCATGGCCGCCCAACCTTCCCCATTCACCCCTTAGAATTTAAAAAGGCATACAAAATATTACAAGGGTGCCATGGGACTGCCGCCCCATGCACCCAATGGAACTCGTTCCTCCTCATCATTCCTCTCTCTTGGAAAGAGCCAAGATGAGATTTTCGAAAATCTCATGGGGCGCAGCCCCATGCTAATGCTTGGAGGGGCGCCCCCACCCTCATGATGGTGCTCCTTGCATCATCATGAAGTCGTTCTTATAGGTAGGGCCAATCGTGGCCCTCCCTTTTTTATCATCCTCCAGATCTTACAAATATGCCATTGTCCCAGCTGGTCAACTTGACCAGCTGGTCTTCGTGGCTAGAGACGTCCAATCTTAATAGAGGTGGTCGTCCAAGGGCTTGGTCAACCCTCCCCTAGTCGGACCTAGCTCAAAACGAGATAATGCTTTATGACCAAAATTTTATTTAAGTAATCAATTAAAAATATCATGATATATTTTTATTCTAAATTCCCAATTAAAATCAAATCCTCAAGCTTATCTCAAGAAAAATCTTATCTCTCGCGAAATTTGCTCTCGTTATGACTCATGTTCAATCAATACACGTTTCCAGTAATTCACATGCAATAACGAGGTTTTTTCCTCGTTTGGGTCCCAAATTCGGGGATAAACTAAATACATATATTATGAATTTGCCTTAGAATTTTTAGAAGTTAATTCGTCACAGATTGCCTTCGATTTCTATTTACATTTCACTTACACGATTTCGGACCTCGTATATTCATACAGGTATAATTATGAAAAATTCTCGAAATCATAAAAGAAATTCCCATTCACTGAAGCACATCGTATAATATTATCTTAAAAATATCGTGGGCTTTACATTCATAATCTACTCTTAACTTTGAATCTGCCCAAAACATATTCACAACATATCCATCTTCATCCAGTTGCATTGCACTAAATAAACTAGAGTCAATGCTTGATTTCTTCTGTAAGTAATCAACCAAAGAACATGTTTATTCATTCTTCATGTTATCCGTCCTCTTCCTTCTCAAGTGGTTTTTTAGATCCATAGGTGTGAATGACGTATTCTTGCGACCACCATTTATGTGGGCTCACAAATTGTATGTCTTCCTTGATGCAATGTTGGCACTGTCAACTATTTCAACAATTGCAGAATGTGCTTCAGTTACTTTACGATGTAACCTTAACATAGGAGTTATAAATGAAACTGCTAAATCATGGTTATGATCACTGATTAAAGTACAAATTATATATTTTCCATTCAGAAGTCTTCTTAACACCATTCTTGTTGGACATCCACATATTGAATCTAGCTTGCTCCTTGTTGGATTTCCACTTGACTTCTTCCAACCTTTCTTAGAACAAATATATGTCTTTCTCACCACGACACCCTGTGCATTTTTTGACCAAGAATACCTTCTAACATTGAAGCCAAGTTTTGAGATATAATCATTATAAAATTTATATGTAGCTTCCTCATTATTAAACTGCATTCCTTCTACGGGAACAGAGTCAAGTGTACTATCATGTACATTCCCAGTGCCTGCACCTTTATCAAGTGTACTGTCATGATCATCTACCTCATTATCGAATTGCATTTCTTCTGCTGGAACATTCAAGTCAAAAGTGAATCCAATGCATGCACCCTTCTTATCATGTGTATCATTAGTGCACATGTTCACTTCTTCAGGTGCGTCATTAGTACATATGTTCACTTCTTCATAACTTTCCAATGATTGCCATATATCATCTTCACTGCAACCAGGTGATAAACTCACCACTGTCATAAGCAAAATAGCAATTCGCGTTAGCCAGTGCATACATTTACTATGATTTATTCAAGATGCATATAACAACGGATACCGATAAGATTAAACAAGTCAAAGAAATGATTGAATGAATCACAATATAAAAGCAACAATGATTTGTTATTTGCTTATACTATGCATCGAGTTGTTATTTACCATGCCAATAAAAGAAAAGATTTATCATATATGTGTGTTTACAATAGCGATTCATGTGACAATGATTTAATTATATCTACGACGCTGTGAAGCAATTTCAATAGAAATTGCTAAATGAACAACGATTTGAATACAAAAATCACCATCGTAAGCGCAACAACGTATTTTCACACACACATTATAAAATTCTTTCTACAAATATCTTACAAGTCGATACTAAAAAACACATAATATCTTACAAATCGATATACATACCGCATAATATATTACAAATCGATACTGCAATTCAGCATAATAGCTTACAAATCGACACTACAAAACATATAATATCTTACAAATCGATATACGTATCACAAAATATATTATAAATCGATACGGAAATTCAGCATAATAGCTTACAAATCGACACTACAAAACACATAATATCTTACAAATCGATATACATATCGCAAAATATATTTCAAATTGATACGTAAATTCAACATAATAGCTTACAAATCGATATTAACAAATAAAACAATATCTCACAAATCGGTAGTACGTTACTACAATCGCGATTTGTGATACATTGCATATACTGAGTGAATGAATGATACCGGATGGGGTAGAGGCCCTTTCTCACATCTGTAAACAAATATTCTTGTCAACAGGTCCTAGCGCCTTACAAATATCTTTCATTTTCAAATCGTCAAAAGGACAAGATCCACCTACAATAACAAAACAATGCCTTAATGGCACTCACGACGACATACGTTCTTCAACAATAGCATGATGACATGGAAAGGTACTCATGATGCCTTAATGGCACTTATTGGAATGTTTGTGCATCATTGCTTTCTTCCATACTGCCTAACGATAACGAAAAAGAAGAGAAGACTGTAAAAAGAGATGGATGACAAATGCCCTATGATGCCCACCAATGATCGAACAAATCAATCGATTTATAGTTATCTCCACGAGGTAAGAACGAACCCAGGAATGTTTTGTAACACGAGGCAGGAACAAGAAGGCTACAATGTGTTGTAACACAAGCTAAAAACCAAGGCGAGAACCTAGACTCGAGACGACGACAAGGCTGCTTCGGCGACAACAGACAACGATAAAGGGTGCGTCGTCAAAGGGAGCTCTTGTTACAGCAGATGGTGTAAAAGTTTACTGCTTAGGGCGAAAACAGAATGTTTGGACTTTGAAGAGTTAACATCATCCTCGACTTTCTTGATAGAGGACATTTTTGTCTTTTTTTCGAACCATCATTTTCCTTTTTTGAATGGAGGACATTTTTATCCTTTTCTCGAACCGTCGTTTCATGGCGAGAATGACGGAAAATGGTACTTTAGTCTTTGCAACCACACCAGACTCCGATGCTAAGTAATGCCGACACACACGAGGATACGAGCCCCACGTGCTTATATATGTGGCGCTCATTCAGACCCTCGAACACGAACACGTCTTTGGGGGAGAACACACAACACCCTCCCCTTTTTTTATATGTATTTAAAACTTGCAATTTATTTAATTATAACTAAATTATTTTAATTAAATAATCATTTTAAACATCGACCCTAAAAAAACCAATAAATTACCCTTTAAACCTCATGGCTTCATCGCCTTCAGCGTAAGAAGGCGACAATGAACACCAATGTGTCTCGTACGTATGTCACAAACATTTTCGAACACGAGTTCGACTTTGAAGTTTGAAAAATGTAAAAAAAATATGACACGGGGAGAAGTAATTGATTAATTTTTAATCAGTAAAAAACTGATGTTTTTATATTTAATAATAAAAATGCAGAAAATATAAAAATATTAAAGTATTATTAAAAATATTAAAATAATAGCCATACGTGTCAGTGTCCATGCCGATGGATCTGAGCCTGTCTTGCATCTCTAGGGACACACTCCCAAAATGGCGCATCCTCGTGACACAGTTCCATCCCGAACCCGTCAGATCAGGAAGGCCGTTTCCGCTATTCTCTTAAAAATTAAGGACATAATAAATATTTCTCGCCCTTTGAAAGGGATGGCGGAGAGAGAGAGAGATGACGAGGGGGAAGCAGAAGATCGAAGCGCAAAGGCGGAACGCCGAAAGGAACCAGAAGCCGAAGGGTTCCCAGTTCGAGGCCAGAGCTGTCGCCCTCAAATGTAGTTGCCCCATCTGCAAGGTTCTCATCTCCCCTATCTCTCTTTCTCTCTCTTAGCTTCTCTGCTTCCGACTTCGTTCTGATTTGCCCTTTTTCTCTATCATCATCGATGGCAATCGTTTTCGTTTTTTCTTATACACTAGCTTATTGTATTGATTTGATGTGAATCCTTTTCCTCTCTCCCTTTTGAGCTCCTTTCTTGATAATTGCATCAATTTTCTATTAAGGTTAGGGCGTGTTGGAGTTGAGTGGTTACCCTTTGGATTTGGTAAGGCATGCTACTGCTGTTAAAGAACAATTAGATCCGAAATTGCAAATTATTATAGACAGCTTGTTCATGGAATGGAAGGAATTGGGAGAAGTAGGATCATCCGGGAACGACTGGAAAATAGAAAAAATGGAAGGAGTCTCAAATTTGGGTTAACTTCACCTGTCGGGTTTTATTTTCTTTTCATTCCACTGTAAGAATGCTGGATCCGATAGATTTTTTATCCATTCAGGATTTTTTGGTGTTTCATGTTTCGGAAGTGGTTTCCCGGGAAGCGCGTTTCCCATCCTTCTATAGCGTCTTTGGTAACCCTGCTTGGAAACCCGCATATCTTATAGCAATTCATAGCAACAGTATCTTCGACCAATACACTTTCAGGGGAGGTTTTTGGTTGTTGATAAGTCAAGTAAACCCTTCACATTATGGCAATGTGGTGTAGCAAGTAGTAGAAAGTAAATGATTTCTCATCTATGGCCGAATAGTTTCATTTTTTTTCTCGTCTGATGACATTTGTTAGGTTGATTTCATGCTTTAATATCGGTGGCTCCTTGCAGTCTTAGGTGAAGCAATGTAAATGATGGTAGAGAGGGGGGACATAAACTTGACATAAGATTAGTTAGCCTTTGGTATATAGACTGGTGTGTATCCTAGCCTTAATTAATCATATTATTGCTCTCTTCTCATCCTCAATCACAATTCTCGGACCATTGGGTTTCTCACCGTTGGCTCTTTATGGGATTGCTCAATGTAACTTTTTGTTCTTTTTCACCTCTTACCACTTTTGTTGTATTATATTTTGCAACTGACTGAATTCCCTCTTTGTTCTTTTTATTGTTCTCTTGGGCTTTCTTTCTATCTCCACTCTTGGCTTTTATGGGGACCTCTATTTCTTTATCTACTTCATATCCTCTCGCACTCATCACATGTGAGCCAAAATGATTACCTATTTCATTTCCTTAACGTTTGATCATCCACTCACTCCCTTTAGGTTCTATCTGCCTTTAAGAGCCTCCTATCTTGTTCAATGATGTTGTAAAAATAGTACAATATGATATGAATATGAGAAATCACATCACATCTCCATACCACACTAAGTATCCCCTGCATTTGAGAAATCTTAGCATCAAATCTCCATATGAAAAATCACAAATATTAAATAACACTTTCCATTGTTGATTATTTGAATAATTAATTCAATGAATAAGAAAATAGGAAAAACTGGGTAAGATCATAGTTCGATTTCAATTGGTTTAAGCATATTCTAATCTCAGCATAATTCGATATTGGTTGGACTCATTGGGTATGGTCTGCCATACATGGGTTTGTTTAGTTTCTTTCACACGATATATCTACCCTTGTATGTAAGTTATAGGTCACCACACCCATTAAAGGAGACAACAGGATGGGTCTAGAATCTAGATTGGAACTGCATGGAAAGTTACAAAAGTAGACAATCCATTACCTAAGAAAATTAAGCGAATGTTGGTTTGGTTGGGATGGATCCTCATGATTTGCTCATCCACGAAGATTATGACAATAAGTAAACAAATGACGATAAGAACAACAGTTTTAGAGTGACGTGGATTATTATTAATGTATTGTTTCAAGAGGAACTAGTAAGGTGATTTATTGCATGTTTTACTATTTTAACATAATTGATTTCTTCAAAGTGATGATGTTCTAGCAGTCACCCTTGCCTTAAAATCATCTAGAGCTTTCATTTGTGGACTTTATGAACCATCTGTTTATTCTTGATGTTTTTCGCTTTTCTTCTGTTTAAGATTTTTTCTACATACGTTCTATGAAGATATCTAATAAAACTGTCCATTTGCTTACTAGCTTCTGAATAAAATCTAAAGAAGATTTTCATTTCTTGTTCATTAATTGCTCATGGTGATTCCATGGAAGGTGATTTTGAGCTTATTGGCATCTACAGATTGGAGGGATGAGGTAATCATGAATAGTTTTTATGTTCATGTTAGAGCTCTAAAAGTGAGACCTGTACCTTTCCGGAACATGCTTTCCACGAAGGCTTGCTCATCATTTCAGTCAGCTGCTACTGTTCAGGGTTTGTCCATTAAACATGGGGATATATTTTGGTGGAACTCAGCCATTACAAGTTACTTTAAGCATAGGGATCTGGAATCTGCAGAATGAATATTTGAAGGAATGCCTGAAAGGAATTTGGTAACGTGGAACTGCATGATATCAGGCTATGTATCAAATCATAGACTTTTCGAAGCACATAAAATATTTAACTCTATGCTTAGGAAGAATGTTGTATCTTGGACAGCATTGATGAATGGATATGCAAGGTACGGGAAGTTGTTGGAAGCTCGTGAATTGTTTCATCAAATGCCTGAAAAGAATGTCATTTGTTGGAATACTATGATATCCGGGTATATAAACAATGGGAGGATCAAAGAAGCACGGAAATTTTTTGATGAGATGCCCATGAGAAACTTTGTATCATGGGCGATCATAATTGGGGGTTATCTCAGGCATGAGAATGTTGTTGAAGCAAGAAACTTGTTTCTTCTGGCACCTGAGCAGACCATTTCTCTTGCCAATGCAATGCTGTCTGGGTATGTTGAATTGGGTTATTTTGAGGATGCATGTGAACTATGTCACATGGGTGCGGATGCGGGAGCGGGTGCGGGGGATTCGGCACTTCCAAAAAACCCGGGTGCGGGGGTGTGGCAGGGGCAAAAATGTAAAAAAAAAATTATATATATATATATATAATTTTGAAGTTTTAACAGTTTAACATTTAACAGTAAACATTGTCATAAACTCACGTACTCCACACACATGGAACTAATGAAGATACTTTCTTACATGTTCAATTTGGGGATGCAGGTTAAAGAAGGGCCTAGCGGAAAAAAGATTAGCATCACTGACGTGAAGCAGTCCATTCACCATATCTTCTCCCCTTGCTGAGAAACCAGATTAACTGGGCGGAATGCGTGAGAATAAACTGATCACACTGCTGAGTTAATTGGTTTGCATACAGCGACCATGTTCGTCATATCTATGTCTAACTACTATGCCAAGGAAACAACCATTTCTTCCAGATCCCATTGTAAAAAAGATTTAGCTCCCTCAATGTGTTCCTCTGACAAGAGGCTGTCTTGCTGGCTGACTTGTAACAATTGCAGTTAAAATAATGTACAGTTCAATAAAAAATAAAAACGTGTTCCTCTGACAGTAGATGGGGGAGGGGCTCGGCCCCTCCTGTGCCGAAAAACGAGGGAGCAGGGGAGGCTCAGCCCCTCCCCTGCCGACCCAACAAGAGACCGAGAGAGGGGGGGGGGGTGCTCGGCCCCTCCCCAACCGACCCAAGAAGAGAGTGAGAGACATACCTGCGAAAGGAAAGGAGGAGCCGAGAGGAGGAGTCTGGGAGGCGGAGCTGGGGGCGGCGGAGCTGGGGCGGCGATGGGAGAGCTCGAGCTCAGGGGGAGAGAGAGGAGAGATTAGGGCAAAATTTTTTTTTTGCCCTAATCCTCCTTTTCATCGGGGGAATTTTTTTTTTTCGCCCAAAAATGTGGACAAAAATGACCCTGGGTGCGTTGACCGCACCCAGGGTCATGTTGACCGCACCCGGTGCCACACCCGCACGCGATCCCGCGTCGCGTCGACGCGGGTGCGGCATCTGTTTTGCCGAGTCCCTGTGACACAGCATGTGAACTATTTGATAGGATGCCTCAGAAGGATGTAGCTTCATGGACTATTATGATAACTTGTTATTCATGGTGTGCAAAGATGGAGAAGGCTAGATGCATATTTGAACAGATGCCTAACAGAGATGTAGCAGCTTGGACTGCTATTATTTGAGGTTATCTACGAAATGGGAATATTGAAATTGCACAGTGATTGTTTGACCAGATGCCACAAAGAGATATTGTGGCCTGCAATTCGATGATTAGTGGCTACATCCAGAATGGTATGCTTGAAGATGCTTTAAAATTGTTCTGGCAGATGCATAGACAAGATATTGTGTCATGGAACTCCATTCTACAAGGTTATGTGCAGAAAGATGACATGGACAATGTACGTAATTGGTTTGAAATTATGCCTCAAAGGGATGCTGTTTCATGGAATACTCTGATTTCTGGTTATCAATGTTGGGAAGCACTTTCTCTATTCTCCAGAATGATTAGCGAGGGATATGAGCCTGATCAAGGCACTTTTACAGTTGTGATCTCAATTTGTGCTGGTCTTGCTGCATTAGGGTGGGGGAGAAAGATCCACCTTCACACGATCAGATTTTGTTATGAGCATGATATTCCGGTGCTAAGTTCACTAATTACCATGTATTCCACATGTGGTGTTCTGAGTGATGCTGTATTGATTTTTGAGCAGATGTCAAGGAGGGATATAGTTGCATGGATTTCTATGATTGCAGCACATGCTTATCATGGATTTGCATCAGAAGCATTTAAGATCTTCCTTGATATGACGAAAGATGAAATCAGTCCAGACCATGTGACCTTTCTTGGTCTTTTATCTGCATGTGTTCATGGTCGTTTGGTAGATGATGGATGGAAATATTTCAATTCAATGCATGAGGATTGGAAATTGATGCCTAAGTCAGAACATTATGCCTGCATGGTTGATCTTCTTGGTCGATCTGGTCACTTTAATGAAGCCATTGAATTTATAAGAGAAATACCACTAGGTCTTTCAACTACTGAATGGGAAACCCTGCTAAGTGCATGTAGAATTCACGGGAATCTGGATCTGGGGGAAATTGCTTCCAAAAAGGTCATGAGTTTGCAACCATTGGATGGAGGAGTCCATGTATTGGTTTCAAATATGTATGCAGCAAGTGGAATGTGGAGGAATGCAGCAAATATTAGAACTCTAATGAAGAAAAAAGGGATCAAGGAAGCAGCCAAGCTGTAGTTGGATTGAGATAAATGGAAAAAATAATGTATTTTTTTATGGCGATAGGTCTCATCCTCAGAGTGAACATATATATGATCAGCTTGGATCCTTGGCAGTTGTGTTAGAAGATGGTGGTCATTTACAATAACACAGGAGTGGATTTGAATGAAGGGCCATATTTGTCCCATGCTATTCAAATATTCAGCTCTCACCTGTTGCACTCACATGATAGTATAGGGGATTGTCTGTGCAGACCGTGAATTAATAATGTCTTGATCTTGTGCATGAAGTGGCATTTCCAACTTTAGGTTTCTATATCTATATTATCCACATCTATGTCACTTGGGTGCGAGTATGGGTACGGGTACGGGTACGGAGGGTGGTACGACACGGCAATTCCAAAAAATGTGGGTACGTGGACATGACTATATATATAAAAATAAATATCACATAAATACAAAATAAATTCAAAATAAACTAAATATAATCTAAATATATATGCTATATCTAAAATATATATTATATATTGAAAATATAAAGTTATAAACTGAAAATATAATTATAAATTATAAATTAAATACAAACTTGTATGTATGAAGGGTAAAAATGGCATGTCCGGGTGTCGATGCGTGTCGACACGGGTACGGAGGGCAAAATGGAGTGTCTGGGTACCATAGATCCACATAGTCCATCCAATCATGCCTATTCACATTGGTGGTTATTTAGTCGATGGAAGCATTGCATAGTACCTGTAGTCTTTCCCTTCCAGTATTTCTTATGCTACATGTAATTGTGCATACATTTCCAAGATTCTGATTTATTGAGAAACTCCACGAGTGAGGATATGCAAAGATCCTGCATTCCCTTCAACCTATGTGATGATTACATCTGCTCAATATGCTCTTCTGCAGCATCTCCAAGTCCTCTTCAAATGAAGAGACTGCTGAATCTAGACAACAACTAATTCTTCATTATGTTGTGATGTCTTTTAATTTCTTCTTGAAATTTCTGGGTCGGTGAAGAATACTGGCAAAGATGATCACTTAAAAATAGCCAAGCGGTCATTGCCTTACTTGCTGAAGATAGATACAAAACTTTTTGAAGTCCAGAATCTTTATCTTATATATTTTTATTTCAAATTGTCAAAAAGAATTTTGTTTGAGTAGTGGACCAGTACAGGATACAGTGATATGCTTGCAGTTTAGAGAGTGTTGCAGGTGAATGCAGTAACTGAGAGGCAGTATGGTGTGATGCTGGTTCCATACAGCAAGGATCAATCTTGTGATCTCCCTCACATCCCATCTTTTCTTGGCCCGAGATTTGCATTCTTATTGACTGTATTCTTGGGGGCTCTGCTTGTCTGGTAGGAGCAGCTAGTGCACGTCACCTTGTGGTGGGATGTTGCAAGTTTCTAATCCCAATGGTATCGTTGTACAATTGGTAGGGGTCTGCCTAACCCGAGCTTGCCTTTCAAAAAAAAAAGTAATGGTACCAATTTCCCAGCATTTCTCTCCTTCCAAACACATCATCAAGCAGTGAGGAGTTGCAAGTGGTGGTGCAAACTGCAAAAGTGCTGCTTCGAAATCTTTCTGCAGTAGGGTTTTGTGTGTCATTCCGGAGGACGAAATTGGCTATTGAGAACGAAGGAATATTAGATTATGATTACTAACCTGACCTTAATTCACTACCGACACCAAAACTAATTCAGTTTTCTGAGAACAAGAATTATTTCTCCTCACTCAGGGATCCTTCCTTAGCTTCTAAGATTACCAAATATTGGATGCTATGGTCAGCCTTACATGCAACTCCTTTTTTGAAGTATTTGGTGTCAATGGGTGCAATCATTTTGATAGGACAAAGACAATTTACGGGTGAGGATTTCAATATGTTCCATTAGAGCTTTGTATATGATTCTTGTGCCTTACCAGCTTGACGTGAAGGTTGGATATCTGGATTCTGTCCTATTGATTACATTTTTTCTTTTGGAATCAAAACCAACATACTTATGTTGCGGTAGGCAGTCAATCTCTTTGGTGGTCTACTAGGTAGATGGAATCTCCACTCCGAGTTCAGGGCCTGTTTCCACCTCAACTTGATTTTAGAAAGCAGTGACCATTCCATTTGCTGGAAAATCTTTGCCACTAGAGCAATCATTAACAAATTGATTTTTTCCTTCTTATCTCTTGTTCTTTTGCAGTATCTCATTTATCTCTCAGTGCCTCTTGTTAATAGACCATGTTCACATTAGAATTGTAAACTGCCTCAAATAAGTTCTATTAGTCACTATTGAAACCAACTCAAGTTTCCAAAGCTGCCAATTAGAGAGAATCAACTGCTGGCCAATGTTGTATTTATTTTGATTGACCAAATTGCCAATAAATTATAAAACCAAAGGGAAAAACAAACAGATAAACTTAGCAAGAAGTTATGAGCAGAACATAGTACAAGAAAAAAATGCAAATGCACACATTCATCTTTGCCGATATATACATATTGATAGTCCCCATTGCATTACATTGGATAACCACTATCTATCTCCCTATATATATCCGTCTAGCACCCGGAATGTCCAAAATCTCCAAACAATCCATGATCGTTAGATTACCACAATATGACGATCTTGGGTTGTTTAGACCCTCTCTCTCTCTCTCCCACCCAACTTCTTCGATGCTTGTCCCCTCCCTCCGCCGCTTCTTCCCAACAACCATCACCTCGGCGAGCAGCCACCCATGGTTAGTGGCCTAGCAGTCAGAATTTCTAGTAAGCGTGAGTCATCAGATCACATTGATTACGTCCCTTCCCTTTGTACACACCGCCCGTCACTTCAGTGAAGTGTTTCGATCTGCTGCCTACGACATCACAAAAAGTTCAGGCCACTGGCCACTCGTCGGTGGTCTTTTTCTTTTTAAGGGTGTTAGCCAACCAATGGCCACCCAACTGCAACCTGCCATTGGTGGGCAACCACTGGTCGACCATCTAGCAGAGAGAGAGAGAGAGAGAGAGAGAGAGAGAGAGAGAGAGAGAGAGAGAGAGAGAGAGAGAGAGAGGCTGGCCAACTTGTTGGGTGGCTGATCCCTGGAAATTGATGGTGAGGGTGGGAATGATGCAGTGGCGAGGGGAGAGGGGCACAACGTGGGAGGGGTTGCAGGTGAAGGGTGGGGAAGCGTCGGGTGGGTGCTGGAGAGAGAGAGAGAGAGAGATCCAGCTCTAGCGGATCGAACGGTCCAGATGATGCTGTAGATTCTGGACCATCCCACTGCTGGACGTGCCCCTTTCCCTATATATCTATGTCACCTGGGTACGGGTATAGAGGGTACGACACGGAAATTCCAAAAAATGTAGGTACGGTGACATGGCTAAATATATACCGAAAAATATATATTATATATCTAAAATATATATTATATCTAAAATATATACCGAAAATATATATTTTATATCTAAATATACATTATATATTGAAAATATAACATATAATGTAATATAATATAGGACACGGCAAATGCCGTGTCTAGGTACCAGTATGTCGACATGGGTATGGCACCCTAAGTGCCATGTCATGGTAACATAGCTATATATATGTATATATAATTGTGAGGCTAAGCACAACTTTATTATCTAAGTTCATTAACTGAGTATTTAAGATTCTAACTGTTGGCTATCAAGCCTGGGTACCACCTTGTTGTGCCAACAGCCAACTCTGGTGTGTCAGCTTAGTTATCGTCATCAAGCCACTTGATTGATGTCTAGCTTCCCAATTGTTTGACATTTTCTTTTCCCCTGGATCAATGAAGAAGGTTATAAGTTAGTTTATTCTTTTAAAGAACCAGAAGTGAAGAGCTATGCCAGGTGGGCAGATGGGAAAAAACTGCTTCAAAGATCAAAATTGGGCTTCACAATGCTTCTCTACACCCAAGGATGACACTCTCAAAATCTAGATCTTCAGAACGTTGACTCTACAAAGCTCTAAACAGCTCTTTCTGGGCCTGCGGAAGAGGGATGATGCCTTCAGATTATTATCTGACTAGCTGACTGACATAATTCATTCGTCTTTCTTGTGTTAGCATGTCAAATATGCACCTCCTTGAATCTTCAGCCTTTTGACTTCATTGCATCGCGGACTCTTAAGAAAATAGGATCTTAGTAACATGTTCTTGTTTATGTGACTCTTATGGTGTTTCTAGGTTCTCCTCTTTATATGTGTCAACTTTACTTTTTCCAATGCTCTTTCAGAATATTACAGGTCTCTGTGGTCACTTTGTCAAAGGGATATCTGTGCTTGTTTTGAACTCTAATAATCCTGGAAAATCTTTGCTTGGTCATGGAGCTTGTAGTTTTTTTCCTGTCTGAGAAAGAATTCATTCAGTATGATTTTTGTGGACAACTTGCTCAAATTGCTAAATGGTGATGTCTATTTAGAATTTGACTAGACTCTGGGCAACTCAGTTTTACTCTGGGCTATTTTCCATCAAACTCATGGGCCTGAGTGGTTTGATTTGGTCTTTTGTGAGCTTCTGATGCTTCTCCTAAAGAGCTTGGTATATTACAAGACTTGCTGAAATTATGCAAGTTTATATGATAAGACTCCAATGAGGGCTCCCACTAGCCATGTTAACATTATATATGCATTTGATGAAAACATCTTTTTTTGTAGGCATTTGATGAAAACATCTTTTTTTTAAGGCATTTGATGAGAACATATTGCTGATGACATCAGTCATTACTTGGGCAAAATGTTCTATTCCCTTGATGAATTGCATAATGGTGTATCTATGTTGTTGATGCACATGAGCAGTAATACTTTGTCTTGTGATCTTCAGGTGCAGTTAGCAAATTCAAACCAGCTTGGAGATCACTATGCTTCAAAGCATCCAAAAGAGAAGCCCCCAAGTGAATCCGGATGAGTTCCTATGCATGATGTCCAGCTCTGCAATGTCTGTTGGTAATGTGGAATCAGAATCTGGTTGTATATCTACTTCTTGTCGCCAGAACAAACTACCTTGTCTTCCTTCTTTTTCTCCTTGAACAATACTCCCTCCTGTCCTGAGCTGTGCTTGATGGAGAGATTGGAAAGGAAAAGAAAAAGAAAATCCTCTACCTTCTCAGGAATATGAATAATATCATGTTTCTTCATGTGTATTACTTGTGTACCTTACGTAGGAATTTGTAAATGACGATAACTACCTTGGGCTCAGAGGCTTCTTCGATCTTTGCATTTGCTTGGTTTACCCATGCCTGTTGCAGCTACTCGTATCCCTACTAGTGGAGGTGTTAACCACCTGAGATTGTTGATCGTCTATCTTGACTTGCATCACTAATTGCTGTCTCCTTGTGTGTTTTTTTTTGAAACAGCAGAAACATATAAAAGAGGACAACACCAATGTTTCGCTTCTTGTATGCTCCGTTCCAGCTACCACATTCTCATTTTTGTTCATAATGGCATATGCTTAGCCTGCAAGCTCATATATCACGTCTGGTTTAAAAGCAGGTGGTCCTTGGAAGTGCTTGACCGGGCTATCTTGCTATGCCCTTTGCTTCTGTATGCCGTCAGTGCTCACTCTGATGCTGCTCATCCATGCGATGAAGAGCATCCAAATACCATGGTTGGACTCTCTTTTAGATTGGTCCTACATTTTTTTCAGAGCTGCTGATGCCCTAGAAGAACAACATCTGAGGTTTGCAACGGCTGAAAAAATAATTGAACCCATGGTATTTGGGACGCCGTTATCACATGTATTAATGGCATCGATCTCTGATGGATTACCTGACCTGATAAACTCTTTTCTTGACACTGTACAGCAATTCTCTTTTCGTCCTAAAACCATTTAATTTGAAGTAATGCTGAGAAAATTCCACATTCACCTTCCACGGCTACATCCTGTCCATAGCCTCGCATCTGCCAATTTTTTTCATTTTTGGCCATCTTAAATTATATAAAAGTAGGGGTAGTGGCGTAGTTCAGGCAAAATAATTTCTTTTATTTTATTTTTCTTTCAAATGGCATCTTCATCCTACGGAATGGGAATGGAATTTTACTGTTTTCTTTGGACGTTATTATTATTGTTTGAAATGATTTGTTGCTTATAGGGCACACGTCTAATTTTCACGTACAATGAGAACTTTATGAGTTCCGTAAGACACCATTTGAGATCATGCTAATGCTCGAGTTGGTGGAGAGAGAGAGAGAGAGAGAGTAGCTGCCTACTCGGGTCCGTGCTTACCAGGTTTTTAAAGAGGTTTTTCATTTTGATTGTATTTTTTCAAATCTGATCATGCAGATGTGTTCTACATGTTTCATTTTATAGGCATGAACTCTTGGATCTTGCTATTCCGACACATGGGTAGACTTTTATAAGGTTTGAAAATCGATGGTCTACAATTTTTATAAATATTCAAGCTGAAAAATTCACAGTTTTCATAAAAAAAACATGATGGTCAGATTTACAAAAAACACCTTGAAAACCTCCCTTCCCTTCCCTGATGGTAGACTCCTAACTTTGGTAGGCAATATATATATATATATATATATATATATTAGGATTAAAGCTTGTTACCCAAACTCTGTTGTGGGAGCAGAGCGGTTGTATTGCCATAGCTTTATGTTAGGGATGGAGTTGGCAATTGCAATATCACATTTCTACACTATTCACCAGAGAATGTTTTTGGCAATTCCATCCTAACATCACATTCTTTTGATGAACGCCACATGTTGAGAAAACCATATTTTAGCAACACACACAAGGCTCCCAAACATAGCCTAAATCTTTCAGCACGGGACATCATACTGGGTGGTCCAGACACTACCACGTCATCTCAAGGCACACGTTTTCTTTGGATAGTGTTCCATGACCAAAATCAGTAGGAAACGGTTTGTTTGTGAGGAAGAAAAAGATAGGGGGCCCAAGTGTTCCAACTTTTGTTGACAGGGCATTGCTGTTCTCCATTTGGATAATGACAACTCTGGGACTTGGCCGAATCTATCAAGCCTAGCCTCATCCTCTAATGGGACTTTTGTCATGTTAAAGAAACAAAAAAGGGAGTCTTCAATGAATGGTCAGTTTGAGAAAGGAATCACAAAGTGGGGTCTTCACTCTTGAACAGGTTAGCCTGCTTATTCCATGAATTTCAACAGATTGGCCCCCACATGTTTGACATACTTCTGACTCTCTCAGCGTACGTGTTCCTTTCCAAGATATAGAACAGAATATGGAGAGTTCACACAACACGTACACAGCCCTTTCCTTTCTGTTCATACACTAGACCAAAAGCATGTGTAGCCATTCTCAAAACTGAAGAGTTCAAACAAGAGCCTTCTTTGTAAAAGTACAATCGTCTTCCATATACACCTACAGAAACAAGTTAAAGAAACGAAAAAGGGAGTCTTCAATGAATGGGCAGTTTGAGAAAGGAATCACAAAGTGGGGTCTTCACTCTTGAACAGGTTAGCCTGCTTATTCCATGAATTTCAACAGATTGGCCCCCACATGTTTGACATACTTCTGACCCCTTTCCTTTCTGTTCATACACTAGACCGAAAGCATGTGTTGTCATTCTCAAAACTGAAGAGTTCAAACAAGAGCCTTCTTTGTAAAAGTACAATCATCTTCCATATACACCTACAGAAACTTAAATAAAAGTGTGTTCTGGCAGAAGATGCTCCTTCCTAGTGCAAAACCCACGAGGATATGATTGTAAAATCACCCGTCCCCATCAATGGTCTCCTCTGCTCAAAGTTTTTTTATTTCCTTACAGGAAGAGTGACCGTATTTTCCAATCATTTATCCTTCAAAACTCTTCATCGATAAGTTTCTTGAGCAGCGCAGTGAAAAGTGCATCTCTCTTCTCCGAGCGTGTTTCTTCTCTTATGCGTCTCTGTTCTTCTCTCTCCCTCCATGACCGCTCCATGATCAACCTCTCCCTCTCCAGTTTCTCCAGGGACTGACGCCATTCCTGCTCAGAAAGATGCCTCTCATGTGCCCTCCTCTCGATCATCTCTCGCCACTGGAGCTCTAGCATGTGCTGCTGCTGAAAGAAGACATGAAAAATGCCTTCGAGAGTGTTCTGGTTAGACTTGTCTGAGGCAACTCTTGCCTTGTTTTTCTTGCTTTTTCTGGCTATGCTATCCTCATCAGTGTCGTCTTCATCATCTTCTTTGAATGCTGAGAAGTCATCTGAAAATCTTTCCTGCTGTGGCCTTTTCATCTTCTTCTTTGAGCTAGTGCCCCGTAATTCAGATTCTAGCAGTAATCGCTGCATGTTTTTCGCACGCTCAGTGAAAATAGTGTGCAGTTCATCGAAGAAAGGGCATTGCCGTCCATTCTCTGGATCAGAGGTCTCTTTCCCCTGCCAAGCATGAAGCAGCAACGATTACTACCACAATATTCAAGCCTGAACAGATCCTACAGCATTGAGGTTCTTGACAGAAGACAAGAAAAATTCAAGTTTTTGCCTAGAATACAAATCAAGCAAACAGAAAAAAGAACAGAACAAAAGAAAACCCAAGTAAGTCCTAGATTTAGGACCTGAATCAAGAAGCCTGACCAGATCCTGGAGGCATTGAATAGCCAAGCCATAGGTCATGTTACCAACAGTCTAGACAGCACAGTAATCATCCAATGAAGTAATGTAAAAAAAATAGGCGCAAAAAACTCTGCCAAAAGACGTTGGTGGAAAAGGGTTGGACCCCCAGGGGTCCGACTAATTTTCTGCCTTTTGGGGATATTTAATCCCCAAAACACAGAATGGGTGGGGCCGTTTTAAACCGGTCGGGCCCATGCCATTTCGGGGACGAAATGTGCCCCATAACAATTTTTTTGGTGAATCAAATGGGCCCTTAATGTTTAGACATGTTTCTGACCCAGCTCAAAATTGTCAACCCAACAACCAGATAGGGTGTTAATATCTGCAAAATAGCATTAGGCTAATAGGCTGAGCAAAAGGATATCACGGGAGCCTCAGATAAAAAAACAAAATGAGGACTGTTTTCATTATGAAACCAAGGCTAACTAGCTGATGACTCCTAAAAGCATTATCTTTTTGGTTTGGGACCGCAGTTGATTTTGTATTAGTGATCACCTATTTTGAGTGCCAGGATGGCTTTTTAAGTAAAATGATATTCTTAGTACCAAAACCTCTTACAGGGACAGTCATGCTTGTGCTCTGTATCCATTCCCTAAGTGCTACATATTTTTATACTCAACATTGCTCCACTAAAATCCTTTGGCAAATACAAGTCTCCATTGAGTTTTCAAACAGGGATTCAACCTCCTACTTGAAGCAGTAGAGTTTGCCCGTGAACTCAGGTGAATGAGCCCATTTTGCTAATGGAATTTGATGAGTTCACTAGCTATAAAAAGATATCAAAGAATAAATTTCATGATACTTAGAGTGTTAGTGGATGCAAATGGCTCAATCATAAAGGCATACAGGACAAAAACAATTGGATGCGAACTGTCAAGTCTTCAAACACCATTCTTCAACAATATGAATGAAATTTTACTTTTACTCACTGCAACAGTAAACTCGATATCAATGTTTCTTCAAATTCCAAACTGCAGTGGAAGCTTAAACCATTTTCATACTAAACAAATAAATTATTGAAATGAAAGAACCGATATAAGCTGTAGAAGTTCAACATGTTACTCTCGCCTCTATCAATTCAATTACTTCCACAATAAAACAACAGAAAACATAAGTTCAATAGAGAATAAAAAGTCATATTGTCATGGTTCATTGATTGTGTAAAATTATTCTAGAAGTCTAAATGCAATCTGGAAACCATTACCAAGTTTTTCTGGTTGAAATGTTGCATATCTTCAAACACTTCAACTTATGTGTCAGGATGAGAAGTTGAGACAACGATAAAAAAGAAGCATTCAACATAACGAAACAAACAACTTTGCTTCCTAGGACTCAGGCAAGTTCCATGGATAATGAATGAAACCTCCATATGAATTTCGGTATCTTCACTATGTTAATCAGAAAATGGGGCCACGCCAAACAAATGGGAGCTGTGGACCAATGTTTCCTGCCTCATGTAAATGCAATTAAGCGCCTTTTAACAATCAGCCTGTGAAAATGCACCCTCTGTACATTTTATGCGAATTTGTTCCATGCCCTTTCCTGTCAGGAGATGAGCCTAAGGGCAAACAAAGACACCCCCCCCAAAGACTTACATACCCAACCCCAGACAAGTCTTCTTTTTTTGGTGTTTTGTAGGACACAAGATTTCAAACAGATGGAAAATACGTATCAATGCTTGGTTCAGCGGGAATTTAGCCATTTAGCCACTGTGTTAACACCTTGATTGTTGGTTGCACAAATTCCTCAACCCAATAAGGCCAGACAACAAAAATTTTGAACCATAGAATGGTTAAGAGAAAAAACACCTCAAAATTAACAAGGGAAATCAGTTGTCCAGCAGAGTCGGGAATTTGCGTCCTGTACTCCATAAATGCAAGTTCTCAACTCATCCAGAAAGCTCAAGGAACCTAGGACATCCATCATTTTTTTAATAATAAAAAAATCCAAGCTTATCCCAGTTTTTTGGATATGTGGGTGCATCATGGGATACATTTAACCACCAACTTATGCAGAAATACTGCATGTATGATGCGCCCCAATGCAAAATTTTCCAATTTTTCCAATCTTTTCCAGAGAGAAAAGCTGTTAAATGTAGACGGCGTCTCTACTTATCCAGAATTGTGGGATTTATTAAAACAAGAGAAAAAAGGCAAAATCACAGCTCATTCAGCATTGCCAGATAAATGGCCGCATTCAAAGGCACCCAAAAAATGAAATGAAACGATGAGTTTTACGCCGTTGGGGAACGCCAACCGTAAGTACAACAGGCAAACAGACGGCCACGATGTTGGCATGAGCAAAAAGCTCAAGTTCAGCATGACCTGATATGCTTCCAGTGGGGACAGATCTCCGATCTCGAGTGCGGTTTCTTCGCGCAATAAACGAAAACAAGAAAAATCTCACGCCAAATATGAATCAAAATCCACCAAGAGGAGACGAAAAAAAGATGGAATTGAGGTTATTCAGCACGAAAGAGGCATCTTTCATCACCACAAACGAACGGACGATTGATAAAGCAAAAGAAAAACAGAAACAAAAGAAAAGAAGGAGGGTAGTGAGCGGCCTACCTTGTAGCGATTGACCAAGTTCTTCCATTTGCACTTGCATTGCTCGGGGGTTCTCCGGTATCCCCTCTCGGCCATCCGGGAGGCGATGGCTTCCCAGAGCGTCTTGTTCCGCTTCGACTGCGTGAAGTCCCGCTCGAGCTCCGCCCTGATGGCGATGAACTCCCTCGTCTCCTGGTGGATCCACTGCGGCACCCGTACGGAGTCCTCCCTCCTCTGCGCCGGCGGGGCGCCGCCGCCACCTCGACCCTCTTGCGGTCCGCCCGACGACGACGACGCCCCCATAGCGCCGGAGAACTCCGCTGCAACCAGGCGCACCGGCACGAGCATACCCATCGCCAGGGCTTCCATCTCCGCGTCCATCATCCTCTTCTCTTCTCTTCCTCCAATTTTCCTTTGGGAGCTCTGCTCTCAGTAGCTAGCTTCTCTTCCTCAGTCGAGAGAGAGAGAGACGGACGGGAGGCAATATACTCGGGAGGTTCCGTGTTTTATAGCCGATCTGCAGAATTACCAAATTGTCCCATGATTAATCCGATTCGACGTCCGATACGAGTTGTTTTTTTGTAGACCGAGACAGAGAGACTGTGATTCAAATTTTCAGATTGGATCCCAGCCATAGTTCCCGCGGATTGGTGATTGATTAACAAACGACTCTCTCTCTCTCTCAATTTGCATATTAAAGAAAAGCAACATTTTGTCATGTCGACCTGACAGTCTGAATGAATTAGAAATCATAGGCGCGTGTCATGTCAATCCAATCGGACCTCAAGGATGGATTTAGTATAGTTCAAATGCTAAGAACTGACTCTTACTCTTATATTGTATTTTTGCAAGGAAAAATATGATTTAATGAGTTGACAAAATATTGCACATTGTAGGTAAGGCTCATAAAATCATACCCACCCATCTTAATGGAATGATCCAAGAGTTTCCCATTACCAATCCATGTAGATCAAACTTTTGTAACAAATATCGCAAGATTTATGAAAATCTAATGACAATATCAATAGAAATTACCCAAAAGTTTAAAACGATAATTTCTCACGAGATTTTCAAAATATCGAGAGATTTATGAAAAAACATAAATACGATGATTTAAATGTGATATCTACATTTTAAACGGCTATTTATCATGAAAAAATCATGCATTTTTATTTTTAAATATTTTTTATTAATATTTTCTTAAAAAAATAATTTTTATACTTTTTTAATTTATTTTTTTATTGCCGAGATTTTGCCGAAAAAATGCCAGACTTATGGAAAATTTTCAATTTCTCCCCTGAGTTTTTGACAAATAAAATTTTGCTGAAAAAAAAAACGTTTGTCACTATGGATCAAACATGTAATGTTAGTTCATGAAAAACAATAAAAATGAAAAATAACTCATTTGTATGTAGCGGCAACTTAACTAAATGAAAACCCTTTAAAAAAACTTTTAAGGGTGTTCTGATAACTTTTACTAGTTGAATGCTAGGTTTAAGGTCATGAGCTAGGGATGTTCGGATCTTAAATCCAAGGGATTCCAAGTTACCAATATTTTTTCAAGTTTTTCTCAAAAAAAAAAACAGACTTTTTCAAACAACCTTGTGATTTTTCCTGGCCAATATTTTCCTAAGAAAGAGATCTGAAACATTCAGGGGAGGATCCATGTGGTCCACCGGATACTGAACTGATCCGGTGAAGACACGGTTCTAAAAAACTTTGACCCAACCGGATCGTCCATTCCGAGTAGGTTCGTCCACAACAACAAACGCATTATACACAAGGGCATTTTTTTGAATTTCAGATCGAATTTCAGAAGGGAATCGGAGGGTCGTTACGCGTTGAATGTGAACGCGCCTACTCCGATCTGAATTTTGGAGCAGCCTCCACCACCGTTCTGTGACATATATCATGAGATTTATAAAAAATCTCGCATATATATTGCGAAAAAATTGCCTGAAAGTTTAAAAAGGCAATTTCTCCGGAGATTTTCAAACGGCCACGATATTTATATTTGTAAATGTATTTTATTTATATTTTCTTATAAAATTTATTTTTTATCCTCAAAATTTTGCCAAAACAAATGTAAGATTTATAAAAAAATTAAAAATCTCCAGAGTTTTTTTTGCCTGCCAAGATTTTGTCGTTTTTTTAACTTTTGTCACTATGCACCACCTCACCTGACACTGAGATAGCCCACACAGAAGGAAGAGAATCAAAACCAACCCCCAAAAGTTTTCTTGTGAATGTGAACGCGGTTGCTTTTCCCACCTTACTTTCTTACTTATGCTGTATTTGTTTTGGATTTTAATAATGCTTTCTTAAGAAAGTCTCTTTGATAACTGTCATATTTGTTTTGATCTCAACGCGTCACTCTCATAAGCCTGTGGTAAGGTTATATAGAATATTGCGGACCATATTTGGATCTGAGAGACCCGAATAATGCCACACTAGGTAGAAAGAAGCCGTAGGGCTAAACGATGAGAGGAGCTTACTTGTGGCTAGCCAAGCTAAGTTTGAGCTTCTATGACAAATATCGCAATTTCTCGTGAGATTTTGAAATCATCGTGATATTTATATTTTTAAAAGATATTTATCATGAAAACTCCCGAGATTTTTATTTTTAAATGTGTTTTAGTTATATTTTCTTATAAAATTTATTTTTTATTCTCAAGATTTTGCCAAAAAAAATGCAAGATTTATGAAAAATTTCAAAATCTCCTGAGTTTTTTGCCTGCCGAGATTTTGCTGTTTTAAACTTTTGTCAGTATGCTTCGAGCTGACATTTTTATAGAAAAAATACATTGTTTTAGAGCTAGAAGAAATAAAATCACTATTGCTACTCAAGAAACTTATACGAGTTGAGGCGAACCTAGCCTAGCCTTTTTTGCAGTTTGAACGAGCTCTTTATGAGTTGAGTCAAAAGCAGCTCGACTTGTTTCACTGCCTAACCTCGTAAGATGGCTATGGCGGACTCAGTTCGGAGACTATTTGAGAAGGAATGGGATGAGCGTGAAGGGATCCAACTTGAAAATAAGAATGAATGTCTTGTGTTTGGGTCCATACCGAGCAAGTATGGTTCATGATGCAGGAAATTTGGATCTGGAGGTTTGGATTCAGAGTATTTTTTATGTGGTGAAGATATTTAAACCAAAAAAAAGCAGCCAAGGCATCTACCAAGTTGGAGGCAGGTGGGTGAATCAGTCTAGTTGTTGATCAGACCAAAGTCCGACCTTTTTGACCAGTGTCATGCTTTCACACGCTTTCAGTCTTAGAAAACTGAAAAAATCTTGAAACATGGCCCCTAGGTTACATTTAAAATTTAAAGATCTTTATCAAATTCGATTTCAGACTGAAATTTAGATGTCTGAATCTGTATTGTGTCCAAAGAGAGAGAGGAGAGAGAGAGAGAATTTAAAAATGTCACAAAGACACGTGAACCGAAAATAAGTGATGTGGGTTCGACTCGCAAGTTAATTTTTTTTTTGGGAAAATAAGATATGATGACAATATTTTTTTTCATTTTTAATCAATAAAAAATTTTGTTTTGATATTTTAATGTTAAAAATGTATTTTTATTGAAATAAAACTTTAAAAAATATTATTAAAATATTGTTCGTAAACTCAATTTAGATTTGTGATAACCACCTGAAATATAATCTTATGAAATTAAGAACGTGACAAAATGGTTAAGCCAATTACCTTAAAAGATAGGTTGGATATGGTATGTTGTCCTCAAGCCGAACAATGCTAAATAGTTTGCTCGAACCATTGGCATGACCGCTAAAAAATATAACACTCAATTATACAGCATAACCGCAGGGGTAGCCCACGTAGCCAGTGGGGGGTGGTTGTGAAGGTGTTGAGTTGAAAGCCCCGGATCAAACCCTTCTGGCATGCGGTTGTGTCTGTAGCTTTCAGAGGTGGGCCACGTAAGGTAGGGTGGTCATGGCCCCACCTGGGGTTTTCCCGCCCTTGGACAAGGGACAAGCAAGCGTTGCGACTGTGTAACATGTGTCATAGCTGTGCACACAAGTGTTGCATACGCGCAATTGTGACTGTGCACACAAGTACCGCAGGTGTGCAACTTGTGTTCTTAGGCAAGGTCATGGTTTGCACATATGTGGCACTTGTGTAAACTGCATGACTCTTAAGGTATCCAAATGCCTCATCATCTAATTAGTGGCATGCATGAATGAATTAATGAGATTTCCACTGTCCCTGTCTACTATCCAGCAAAACCACAACCAAGGGACCGGACTTGGCAGAATCAGAGGAAAAAGAAGACCCTGTTGAACTTGACTTTGTGAAATGACTTGAGAGGTGTAGGATAAGTGGGAGCCGTTTTGGTGGTGCAAGTGAAATACCACAACTTTTAATGTTATTTTACTTATTTCGTGAGTTGGAGGTGGGCATCGCCCCTCCTTTTGATTCCAAGGCCTGCCTTGTGCGAGCCAATCCAGGTGGAAGACATTGTCAGGTGGAGAGTTTGGCTAGGGTGGCACATATGTTAAAAGATAACGCAAGTGTCTTAAGATGAGCTCAACGAGAACAAAAATCTTGTGTGGAACAAAGGGGTAAAAGCTCGTTTGATTCTGATTTCTAGTACGAATACGAACAGTGAAAGTGTGGCCTATAAATCCTTTAGACGTTCAAAATTTGAAGCTAGAGGTGTCAGAAAAGTTACCGTAGGGATAACTAGATTGTGATAGCCAAGTGTTCATAGCGACATTGCTTTTTTATCCTTGGATGCCGGCTCTTCCTATCATTATGAAGCAAAATTCACCAGGTGTTAGATTGTTCACCCACCAACATGGAACGTGAGCTGGGTTTAGATCATCATGAGACAGGTTAGTTTTACCCTACTGATGATCGCATTGTGAAAGTAATACAACTTAGTACAAGAGAAATCGTTGGTTCACACAATTGGCAATCACGTTTGGTTGAAAAGCCAGTGGCACGAAGCTACCGTGTGCTAGATTATGACTAAACGTCTCTAAATAAGAATCCAAGCTAAGAAGTGGCGCTTGTCCCTACCGTCTGTGTGCCAACAGTAGGGGGGCTCATGCTCCCAGGGGCCCATGTCATAATTGGTGATCTCCTGTGTGGCAGATGAGCCGCGCAGGTAGCCTTGAAATATAATTCCTCTCGATCAACAGGCTGAATCCTTTGAAGATGACTTAAATACGCAATGGGGTATTATAAGTGGTAGAGTGACCTTGTTACCACAATCCACTGAGATTTAGCCTATTGTCACATCGATTCATCCCTCCCCTCTTTTTTCACCACACAAAACAAACTTTTCTCTAGTGTTAAGGGAGGTTTTTGAGCACTTAATGATTGTCTTCACTTGGGATACACCAGCTGCTAAAGTCCCATCAGTGCCAAGGGAGGTTCTCGGGTAATATGGCTGACCCACTTGGTGTTAGCTGGAACACTTTGTATTTTTGCATAGCAGTAGGACATCCCATGTTATAAGTTGTAATGTCAAGTGATGTCCACAATTGTGGCACATGTTACAACACTTGCTTGTGCCTTGTGTCGGTAGGCAAGGTCATGGTTTGCGCACCTATGTCCCTTGTGTATACAACGATGCCACATGTTGCATGGTCGCAATGCTTGCTCGTCCCCCTTGTGTCAGTAGGCAAGGTCATGGTTTGTGTATGCACAACTATAGCACATATTGCATGGATGTAGGCAAGGTCATGGTTTGCACATATGCGGCACTTGTGTGCACAGCTATGGGGTCCGCTGCAACACTTGCTCGTCTCATGTATTTTCAGGCAAGGTCATGGCTTGCAACACTTGCTCGTTCCTTGTGTTCGTGGGCAAGGTCTTGGTTTGCCCATACGTGGCACTTGTGTGCATTTGTCCATAAATTAAAGAATATACACCTTCATCATTTTTATAAAATCACTCAACCAAATGTATTTCATTCATATCAGTACAATTTGACATAGGGCCGTAAAAGGTAGCACCTTGTATTACATGTTTTATCATTTTATCCTCCACACAAACTTTAACAGAATAAATCTGTGAGTTTTCTTTGACATTTCACGTGCTTGATGATATCTAAAACCATTCTCTCTCTTTTTTCCTAAAGCCAAGATTATTTTATCATCTCGAAGCATGTTTGTTTGTCATAGTGATATTTATCTGGACATAATGTTGGATGAAATCCCTGACACAAAAAAACACATAACGGGCATGAGAAACAAATGCATTAGTTTGTAGAACAACAATTGTGAACAAAATAACCACAAATCATCAACCGAAAAGAAGCATCAAACACAAATCCTCCTATGAAAAGAATCCCTCAAGAAACAATAACTTGTACCAAGAGAGAAGAGCATGGAAAAACAAGGGAGCCAAAAGGAAAGAACAAAAAAAGAAGCAAAGTCTTAACCCTAATCCCACCGTATTTAATAGAGAATCTTCCGACACACAGAAAAACCTCTACGCAACAACCAGCACAAATGAAAAATGGAATAGAGAGAACCCCAAATCACAAAATCTGAGAATATTCCAACGCTTTGAAGCACCCCTGAGCCTTTCAATATTGGCAAATACAACGCTTTTGTCCGAGCTTTGGAGGCTCTCCTGGTAATGTTGAGGGTCTGGTTAGTGGTGCGTCAGCACAAACAATGGAACGTTGCAAAATAGTTGCACCAACTGTTGATCCCTTAATTTTGCCTTTCTTCTAAAAAAAAACTGTTGATCCCTTAAAGAACCCTCACGTCTGTGAGAGGAGGATGAGCCAAGATGGTGTCTGATCCCAACGGGTCCATTTTCTGCTCGATCATCCATGGTCGTGTCCAGCCACACACACACACACACACACAGAGAGAGAGAGAGAGAGAGAGCCGAAAGTAATTCAACATTACCACTCATGAAGATCAACAAAATGTTGAACCCATGAACTGAACAAGAACAAAAGCCAAAACAAATAAAGAAAGCACAAGAGAAAAGAACATTAGACAGATAAAATGGGCTCACGCCATAGCCGCGTGCCCAGATTGTGACAAAGGATAGGTAGCATCAGCAGGAGGGAGTGGAAGATCACTAAGATGCATACGCAAGATCGCATAAACATCTACCAAAATTTTATGCACCAGGTTTTGAATGTTAACTCGAATATGACGAAAATGAGCATCGTTACGCGCCATCCAAACAAACCACCAAGAGGTAAGCAACCACGTCCGCCAGATGAACCTCCACCTCTTGCTGCGCCTAATACAAACCGGCCCCAATATCAGATCTAGCGCAAATGACTCCTCCTTAACAAATACTTCTGGATGCCTCCAGGTTCTACTAAAGATTTCCATAAATATTGGGCAAGACTAGAACAAGTGAAACGTAGATTCTTCTGCAGCTTGACAAAGCACGCACCAACTCGGTAGTTGAATGCCCCACTTCTTTAAATTACTGTGGGTCTGGATCCTATCGTGCAAAATTAACCAAGCCAGGACTCGCGAACGGGGGGAAGGACCCTTCGCCCAAAGCACATCCTCGGGCAACCAATCAGCCCCTGGCGGTAGCAACGATCTATAGACTTTTTTGGTGAGAAACTCTCCGCTTGGTGTCAACGCCCACTGCAACCACTGACCAAAATTTCCGGAGACCTCAAAATGGTCTCTAAAGCAGGCTAAAGCCCTCAACCACGATTTACGCAAGTGCGAGAGCGCCAAACCTCGGGTTCCCAGACGAACCGGAATAAGAGTTGGATCCCCATATTTAGCAAGAAGAAAACTAGCACAAGGGTTATCCGGTTGGTGGGCCAACCAACATTGCTTGGCGACAAGAACAATGCTTCACAGTCTGGGCACCGGGACGCCTAAACCACCCATACGCCGAGGTAGAACCACCGAACGCCAACCAATCAAGTGACGCTTACCTGTGAGTTTACACCCAGACCAAAGAAAGTCTACCAGCAAGCGCGTCAGCTGCTTCTCTACTCCCACAGGCATCACAAACAGAGACATGAAAAATTCTGGAATAGTTGAAAGAACATGTCTGACTAAGGTTAGACGTCCAGCGCTAGAGAGATAAGACGACTGCCACGAAAGCAATTTGCGCTTCACTTTTTGAAGCGTCGGAGCCCAAGCCGCTGAAGATAGAGGCTTCACTTGTAACGGCAAGCCAAGGTACATAAAAGGCAAGTTAGAAGTAGTGCAATTAAAAATTCTCTTTCCAGCTGCAAGCATATTGGCATTAACATTGAACATGGTAATAGAGCATTTGGTCTCATTTAGAGAAAGCCCAGACATGGAGAGAAAGAACTGAATGATAAGCTTGAACCTGAGCATCTGTTGAACATTTGCATGACCAAAAATGATCATATCATCAGCATAAGTAAGAATATGACCCGGAAAGTCGGAAACCTGCAAAGGATCAATGAAACCCGATACAACAGCCCGCTTAAGCAAGACCACAAGACCCTCAGCAACTGCATTGAACAACAAAGGTGATAGGGGGCACCCTTGCCGCAAACCCCGCCCTAGCTTGAACCGGTCTCCTCTAATACCATTGATATTTAACATGGCCTGGGCATTTGAGACCAACTCTCTCACCCAACCAGAAAAACGACGACCAATACCGAAATTTGCTAACATTTGAAATAAGAATGGCCAATGCACAGAGTCAAAAGCTTTATGAAAGTCTAATTTAAGGACAAAGTAAGGTTGACCGCTATGCTGCAAGGAATGGACCACCTCGGACGCCATGATGAACGAGTGTTGGACCCTCTTATTACGGATAAAGGCGAACTGAGAGTCTGAAAAAATCTGGTTAGCCACCGATTTCAACCTATTCGCCAAAACTTTGGCAAACATCCGATAGAGAGCACTCATAACTGAGATAGGTCGGAATCGAGAAATATCATTGGCCTCATCATCTTTCGGAATGAGTGAAATAATAGCAACATGCAAATGATAAGGCAGTCTGGAGTTACGATGAAACTCATCGAACATACTCACCACGTCTGATTTAACACAGTCCCAAAAGATTCTAAAAAAGTCGACATGAAAACCGTCAATGCCAGGCGCTTTCCAACCCGACAGATCCTTAATGGCCGAAAAAATCTCATCTTCAGAGAACCTTCTTTGCATATATCTGGCTTGCTCAAGCTGAATTGAGCCAACTAGGAAATTACCAAAGACACCCTCCGCAGTTAACGAAGCAGAATATAAGTCCTTAAAGTATAGCGAGACTGCCGGATTAACGTGCTGATTGAGATAAGAAACACCCTCAATGGAGATAGAAGGAACAACCTTCCTCCTATGACGATGGGAAGCATATGAGTGAAAAAATTTAGTGTTGCCAAAAGGTTTGGATTTTAATGCCTTTATATCCAGTAGTAGTTTTCTTTGCCTTCATGTTTTCCAGAGAGAGAGAGAGAGTCTGTGGGCAATATATAGCGTTTGACTGAAAACGTCCTTAAAACTTACAAATCTATCAGGCTCGTGACGGGTGGTAATCGACCCTAAAACAAAAAAAATTAAAGACAAATTTAAGAAAGAGGGTTTCGGGAAGTGATGGAGAGAAGTGAGAAAGAGGGAGAGAGAGAGAGAGATGTTTTCCAGGGTGGGCACCCTGACTCGGGCGATTGAGGAGGGAGCATCAAGCAAAACCAGGCATCTAGCTCTTCCAATGGGTCGAAGGTAAGATCTTGGTCAGAAGTAGTCGAAAGCAAAGGTTTAGAGTCAGATTTTCATAATGAAGATTTCTCTTCGAATATGGTTTGATATCGAAAAATGTTATACATTCCTTATGATCGATATGAGGACCTTTTGAAAGTGCACTCATGAACTCTAATAGCTGGTTTGTCTAGTGGAGAAGATAAGAAAAAGAGAGGGAATTTAGTTGTATTTTTTAAAACCTCTCAAGGTTGTGGTCAAGCACGACGAAAATCAAGTTCTCGTATATGAATAATTTAAGCAGGTTATATGTTCCCCCCAAGGGGCAGTGCGTGTTCGGGGGTCCGAATGAGCACCACGTATATAAGCACGTGGGGCTTGTATCCCTGTGTGTGTCAGCATCACTTAGCATCGGAGTCTGGTGCGGTCGCAAAGACTTAAGTACCTTTTCCCGCCATTCTCGCTATGAAACGATGGTTCGAGAAAAAGATAAAAATGTCCTCCATCCAAAAAAGGGAAACAATAGTTCAAGAAAAAGATAAAAATGTCCTCTATTCAGAAAGTCGAGGATGATGTTAACTCTTCAAAGTCCAAACATTCCGTTTGCACCATCTGCTGTAACATGAGCTCCCTTTGACGATGCACCCTTTGCCATCGTCTGATGCCGCCAGAGTAACCTTTGTCATCGTTTGTTGTTGCTGGAGCACACTTTGTCATCGTCTTCTGCCACCGGAGCATCCTTTGCCATCGTCTACGCAGTGGCAGCATCATTGCCACCATTGATTGTGTGTACCTTATAGGCGTTTCTCCTCCATTGTCGAATTACCAAAACTCGTATCATTTTGGTGAGTTTCGTGTAAGGTTTTGTTATGCAAACAAATTGATTTGTAAATCTGAATGCTAAATCTTACAACTAGTTGTACTATTCATGCTAAATAACACTTATTTTCATACTGAAACAAATCGATTTGTACCTATCCACCTTTTGGGCATTGAAAAACAGTTAGCACGATTTGTTCTTATGAAGGCCAAGCATTTCAACGATATGTACTTATGAAGGCTAAATTTCTACAACGATTTGTATGTTGGAGTGCAACAATGATTTATACATTTAATGCAGTAGCAATTTGTATGTTCGATGCAACAACGATTTATATGTTTAAAGCAGTAACGATTTAATGAAATTACCATGAGATTTATACTTAAGTTTGATAAATCATACAATAATGTTTACGTATGAAGCCCAAACGTTACAATGATATGTACTTATGAAGGTTGCGATTTCTACAATGATTTGTATGTTTGAAGTAACAACAATTTAAACATTTAAAGCAGTAGCGATATGTATTTATGAAGTTACCTCGATTTGTACTTAAGTTTGCTAAATCTTACAACGATGTTTACTTATGAAGCTAAATATTGCAATGATTTGTAATGTTGGTGATTGTTTAACGAATAAGATAATTTGTATTATTATATACTTGGGGAGGCAGTTGTAACATATAATAATGCAGTTAAATTTATGTGTTGTGCAGGTTAGCAATGTCTAAAGCTCATCAGATAAGAAATCTCACGCCATTCGATGAGTTGACTATTAGAGAAATTATCCATCAGTCCCATCTATATGAGCATTGTGAAAGGTACCAAAATATAATGAAGATTGAGAATAATAAAGACAGGGACAAAGCGTTGGAATTATAAAATGCAGAGCATTATCCATAAGATATTGAGGCTAAAGAGCAAAGAAAACATGATGAAGAACTAAAGATGAAGAAAAAGAAGAAGGATGATGAAGAGAAGAATGAAAAGCAAAGGAAGAAAAGGCAAATGAAGGAGGAGGAGGAAGAGAAGGAAAGGCAATTGAAGAAGAAGGAGGAGGAAGATAATTAGGAAAGGCAAATGATGAAGTTGAAAGAGGAAAGGCAAAGAAAGGAGAAGGAGGATGAGGAAGAGAATGAAAGGAAAATGAAGGAAAAGGAGGATGAGGAAGAGAAGGAAAGGCAAAAAAAGGAGGACGACAAGGAAGAGAAGGAAAGGCAAAAGAAGGAGGAGGACGAGGAAGAGAAGGAGGATGAGGAAGAGAAGGAAAGGCAAAGGAAGGAGAAGGAGGACGAGAAAGATAAGAAAAGAGAAAGGAAGAAGCAGAAGAAGGAAGAGAAGGAAAGGAAAAGAAAAAAGAAGGGAAAGGGAAAGGGAAAGGGAAAGAAAGAAGCAGGTAGAGGAAGAGAAGGAAAGAGAAAGGAAAAAGCAGGAGGAGGAAGATAAGGAAATGGAAAGGAAGGAAGAAATTGAAAAGCAGAGGAGAGAGACGAAGGAGCGAAGAAAGGAAGAAGAAAGGTAGAGGATGGAGGGAGGGGATGAAGAGGAGAAAAGTGTGACCAAGGTATATAAATCAATCATATCTGTCACGATTTACTATGATAGGTATTATTATGTATAGTGATTACTGTGATAGCGATTACTATGTATAACGATTAATGTGATAGTGATTACTGTGATGGCGATTACTGTAGATGATTTATTGTGATAGGTATTATTATGTATAACGATTATTGTGATAGTGATTACTATGTATAATGATTACTGTGATAGCGATTTACTGTTATAGGTATAATTATGTATAGCGATTACTGTGATGGCGATTACTATGATTGCGAGTGTGCAACAATTATTATTTATAGCGATTACTGTGTACAACAATGTGTAGAAGTACAAATGAGACTAATTTTGATTTGATACGAATAATATGCTATTTTGTGTTACAGGGAGGTCAGAAGAGAAGTAGAGTATCGGGTGAAAAGCTCAGAGGGCAGTGTCAGTGGCCTGTAGTTCCATCGTGGTATGGACAATTGAGTAAATATCAAAAGGATCAATTACAAAATATGCACTTCGGCGGCCTTCTAGATCAATATTATTTTGAAACGTGCTGGAACACCATGACCCACTTGATAAATAAGTGGAATCATAAGACAAACACATTCCAGTTTGATTCTTTTGAGATCACCATGACCCTAGAAGATGTGGCACAGATTACGAGCCTTAAGTGCCATGAAAGTGTTGTCTTATTACGAGATTCAAACTATAACGCAAGGGACAAGTGCATGACCCTTCTAGGAATGTCGATGGAGGACTAGAGTCAATGTATTTATGGTGGAAGCAATTCCATATCAATGAAAGTTTTTTTTTCCATAATAAATAGGAAGGTCGGTCTGCTACATGTGCATCTGAAAGAGCTGACCAAGAGTTGCACGACTTTCTTCTTTATTTTTTTGGACTTACTTTATTTTCTGATTTGTCTGGTTCGAGGATAAGTTACTTGTGGCTGCAATTCTTGGAAGACTTAGATAAAGTCAACAACTATGCATGGGTTGCTCCTATGCTTGCACACTTGTACAATCAACTTTACCGTGCGAGTAAGGGTACAAAAATCATCGTAGGATTTTGGCCATTTATCTAGGTAATTATTTATTACATATTTTGTAGTTGTAGACTAAGATTGTTGAAGGTTATAGTCTTACTAATATATTGATTTTGTAGGCCTCGTTGTGAGAGCATATTGTCGTCTTGCGTCCTCAATGTGGCCCTGCGATTTGTGGTTTTCTAAAGATCGGCTGGTGGGCTGAAATAAATGTCAAGGAAGATAATGCTAAGTTCATTTTAGATGGTCTGCAATTAAATTAGGTAAATGGTTTAAAATCGTTTACAATCGTTTCAACATTTATCATTCATTAGTATAAATTATTGAAATGTTTAGCATTCTTAAGTAATCATCGTTGCAGGATTTTGTCTTCGTTAGTACAAATCATTCTAATGTTTAACATTTTTAAGTAATGATCGTTGCAGGATTTTGTATTCCTTAGTACAAATCGTTATCACTTTAGCATTTAACTTTCATTAGTGTAAATCATTGTGATCGTTAGCATTCTTAAGTAATGATCGTTGTAGAATTTTGTATTCTTTAGTACAAATCGTTATCGCTTGAGCATTTAACTTTCATTAGTGTAAATTATTGTAATTGTTAGTATTCTTAAGTAATGATCGTTGCAGGATTTTTTTTCGTTAGTACAAAGCGTTATCATTTTAGCATTTAGCATTCATTATTTTAAATCATTGTAATATGTAACATTGACTAGTATAAATTATTTTAATAAAAAACTCTCATTAGTAACAATCATTGTAATATATTTAGTACTCGTTATTATAAATTATTTTAATATTTAATATTCATTAGCATGAATAATTATGTTATACTTAAACCATAATCTCCAGTGTACAGGTTGTGTGGAGACCATATGAAGATGGGTAGGACGAGGACCAAGAGGTTGTTGCTCAGGCTGCGAGACTGTCCGACTGCGATATTTGGCTGTTTAGTAATTATGAAGCTGAGTTGCAACATGGTAGTCAAGTTCTCCTACAAGCTGGCTTGAGACAATCTACCTCAAAGTAGCCTGTGGAAGTGAGAAAGAAGATAAATAGTGGTGGAGCCAGGAACGTGAATTGGCACGAACACTTCAGGGAACAATTGGATAGCTGGAACAAAGGAAGTGTTCGTGCCATAACATATGATTATAAAGAACGACAATATAACCCTAACTATTTTAAAAAAATATTGGGAACCCATGCGTCGAAATATGGAGATTGAGAATAAGCAACATGGAAATGTTGGAAACCCATGCGTTCCTCCTGTCTCCCATCATGTCATCTCCCAACATAGAAAACACGTCCATCATTTTCCTTCGACTATAACAATGATTTTCTCAATTGCAGTACACAATGATGAGCGAACACAACTTACAAAAAAGAAGGTAGTCTCCGTCACAAGGTTAGAGATGTTGGAGAGGGAGAATAAGAAGTTACAGAAGTAGGTGAGGAATTTGGGGAGACAAATGAGGTCACAATATGATATACTGGTAGAGATGATGACCAGTGTTTATAATAAGATGGAGGAAACCAAGAGGCCACCGAGGAAAGAGAGTCCACCAAGAAAAAGAAAGAGACGATTTGTATGTCATAGTCCATCTGAGTCATCAAGTGCCACTGAATAAACATTATATGATTTTTTTATCCTGATATTTATTTGTTGTAATTCTATAATTCTTTTTTGTAATGTGACATTCTATAAATGTATAATTTTTTTTTAATAAGCGTAACACAGAAGTGCCACTGAACAAATTGTTGTAGTGTTCAGCCTTCATAAAAAAAATTGAAGTATTTAGCGTTGTGTACTGTGAAAATTATGAATTGCTTTTACAAGGTCTTCATATCGTGATTTACACAAACATTGATAAAAGGCTGAAACGATTTCTACGTATAAAAACTATATACTATCGTGATTTGCTTGATTTCGATTGCCTTGCAACCAGTTCTATAAGAGATCGCAATTTGTTTTTTATAGAAGGTGTTCTATCATGATCTGTACAGCCATCCCACCAAAACCCATCAAATAATCAAACCAAATCTGTTTGAATATCCTATTGTGATTTGCCTTTACGAGCTTTGTCTAAGCGAACGATATGTTCCATCGTAATTTACACAATAACTGGTTCATAAATGGCAGAAAAGAAAAATAAACAAATTGACATGATGTTTAAGCTTAGTAAAGAACAAAGCGAGTTAACTTCAATGATACAAACATCATTATGTAAATCGCTCTGGGACAATATCTGGTATATCGATTCAGATACAATATATGTACAATGATTTGACTTATCGTGATTTATAGAATGACTGATAAAAGACAAAAAGTAGAAAGAAAAAATAAATCGACACAATATTTATTGGTAAAGTACAAATCTAGGTAACTTGCTAAATAAAAATCGACTTAAAACCATAATTCTTTAAGTTTTATAATATAATAATATTTTTTTATCGCGATTTGCTTTTACTAGCTATGTCTATGTGAACGATATGTCCTATCATGATTTACACAATAACAGATTCATAAAAGGCAAAAAAGAAAAACAATAAACAAATCGACACGATATTTAGACTTAGTAAACGACAAATGGTGACTTAGTTGCAAATTGATTTCACTGTAACGATACGTGCTATCGTGATTTGCTTGATACTGATTGTCCTGTCACAAATTAATTTTACAAGCTTTGTATATGTGAACAATATGTCCTATCATGATTTTCACAATGACTGATTCATAAAAGGCAGAAAGGAAAACAATAAACAAATCAACACGATGTTTAGACTTATTAAAGTACAAATTGAGGTAACTTCAATGATACATCATGACCAATGATTTGACTTAGATACAATACATGACCATTATCATCAAAGAAAGCAGACATCATCATCAGCATCACCCCCACATCTAAATAGTGATGTGCTTCGAATGCAATCCAGGTGTGCATGAAATCCAGCTTGCTAGTGCAGAAAGCTTCGAGGTAGAAATGACGAAGCTGCATATGGTATGGATTCCAACAAGCATGAATGTATCGATGCAGAATATTTGTGCTTGCTCCGGTATGGCGGCAACAATTGAGGATGATTATGGTCGTTATATTCTGCGTAAGCTTCAATATACTTCATGACAAATATGCCACAGTCATATGTGTCATGAATATATCAATGTATACACAAAAGATAACCACCATAATCACCATCGAAGATTATTCAGATCTTTCCTCATGGCGTGAAACAACTACATTATCAACATCAAACCCCATCTATCAAGCATAGGTAGGAGGAACAAAGAAGAACAAAGAAGAAAGAAAAATACAAGGAAGAAGAAGAAGAAGGAAAATAAGAAGAATAAGAAGACAAAGGCAGAGGAGAAAAAAGAAGTTGTGTTGCCGCAGAAAAGAGGAAGAGAGGTTAAATGGATTAGGGTTTTAGACCTGGACAACGGGTCGGGTCGAGTAGGGTAGGGTTTTGCACAAAATAGTGTTTTACAAAGATCTATATTAGGGTTTTACAAATATATCAATATCGTTCACAAAGACAAACAAAGTAATAACGTTGTTCCGGTAACTTTATAAATACAAATCGACATCCTGCTAATTATTTGTTGGGATTCTATAATTCTTTATTGTAATTCTATAATTTTTTTTAACGTGACATTCTATAAGTGTATAAATCTATTTTAATAAGTGTAGCACACAAATGCCATTGAACAAATCATTGTAATTATTAGCCTTCATAAATAAAAATCGAACAAGCGTTTAACGTTGTGTATTGTGAAAATTATGATTTGCTTTTATGAGTTGTCTTCCTATCGTGATTCACACATTGATTGATAAAAGGCTGAAACGATTTGCACAAACATTGATAAAAGGCTGAAACAATTTGTACGTATAAAGGCTACGTGTTATCATGATTTGCTTGATACAGTTTGGCTTGCAACCAGTTCTATAAGAGATCTCGATTTGTTTTTTATAGAAGGTGTTCTATCATGATCTGTACACCCATTTTTTATAGAATTTAGGGTTTAGGGTTTTAGAATTTAGGGTTTAGGGTTTAGGGTTTAGGGTTTAGGGTTCAGGGTTTAGGGTTTAGGGTTTAGGGTTTAGGGTTTAGGGATTATGGTTTAGGTTTTAGGGTTTAGGTTTTTGGGTTTTACGTGTTTAGGGTTTAGAGATTTAGAATTTAGGGTTTAAGGTTTAGGGATGATATACCTGGATTTTACACAGAACTATGCAAAAAAATGACAGAGTTTCTAATTGCAGAAGAGAAAAAAACTCAGCCAACAAGAATACCTAGAAGGCAATGAATGATGCGACCCCCAAAGAAGTAATATGATGTACAGAGATTTCTAACTGATTTTTTAGACTATATATACAAATTTTGTAAGACTGTGTATACAAATTATGTAAATCTCTCTGGGTTAAAATAAAATTTCAATTTTACTAAACACACCAATAAGTTGGACTGTTATTTGTAGCAAAGGCAAATCGTTGTCTCTGACATAGATGTCATTTTGTAAATCGCTATAGGACATTGTCATGTATAACGATTCAAATACAATATATGTACAAGGATTTGTCTTATCGCGATTTATACAATGACTGATAAAAGACGAAAAAGATAAAAAAAAACTAATTGACATGATGTTTATTGGTGAACTACAAATATGGGTAACTTGATAAATACAAATCGACTTACAACCAATATTCTTTAGGTTTTATAGAATAACAGTATTTATCCTATCGTGATTTGCTTTTATGAGCTTTGTCTATATGAACAAATTGTTGTTATGTTCGCCCTTCGTAAATGAAAATCATAAAAATGATTAACATTGTGTACAGTGGAAATTATGATTTGCTTTTACGATCTTCCTGTCGCGATTTGCACAAAAATTGATAAAATGCTTAAACAATTTATACGTATGAAGGCTACGTGCTATAGAAATTTATATGATATGTTTTTATAGTGATTTATACAATGACTAATTCAACGGTATAAATCAACGTCCCGTTTAGAATTAGTAAAGTACAAATCGAGATAACTTCAACGATACAAATTGAGTTAACTTCTTAAATACAAATCAATTTCGTTCACAAAGACAAATAAAGACATATCTTTGTCGCGGTAACTTCATAACTACAAATCCACATGATTTACAACCATATTCATTTACAAAAAATATTAGTATTTAGTTACAATACATCATGACCAATGGTTTGACTTAGATACAATACATGAGCATCATAATCAAAGAAGACAGATATAATCACCAGTATGAAACCCACGTCCAAATAGTGATGTGCTTCTAATGCAATCCAGGTGTGGAAAACTATTTATGGGAGAACATTTCTATCAAATACATTTCTATCAAATACATATCTATCTTTTAGAGACTCCCATTTTTACAAAAGAGATCACCAAAACATCCATATCATTCATCGTCGAGTTTATTTTCTGCTGCAAAGCGATTCTATGTGCAGTTGAGGATACATTCTCTCCAAGCGAGCGAGCTCATTAGTAATGGCAGCCCACTGCACCATTTGGAAGATATTTTTTCAACTGCGAACTATGGTTTGTGAACAATGGAGTATATAAAAAACTGTTGTGCACTACTTTAGAGAGAAGTATGGAGCCCTCACCACTGTAGCATACTTGTCTTGAAGTATATCAAAGATTAGACAGATTAAGCACTAGGAATAGATCAAATAGATGGTCATCAACATCACCTTTTGTCTATCATGCAGAATATATGTGCTTGCTCTGGTATGGCGGCAATGATTAAGGATGATTATGGTCGTTATATTATGTGTAAGCTTTGAACCCCATCTATCAAGAACAGGTACAAGGAACATAGAAGAACAAAAGAAGAAAGAAAAATACAAAGAAGAAGACGAAGACGGAGGAGAAAAAAGAAGAAGAAGTTGCGTTGCCGCAGAGGTTAAATAGATTAAGGTTTTAGACCTAGACAACGGGTCGGTTCGGGTCGGGTAGGGTAGGGTTTTACATAGAATAAGGTTTTACACAGATCTATATTAGGGTTTTACAAACATATTGATATCGTTGTCACGGTAACTTCATAAATACAAATCGATGTCCTGATAATTATTTGTTGGGATTCTATAATTCTTTATTGTAATTCTATAATTTTTTTTTGTAACGTGATATTCTATAAGTGTATAAATCTATTTTAATAAGTGTAGCACACAAATGCCACCAAACAAATCGTTGCAATGATTGGCCTTCATAAATAAAAATTGAACAAGCATTTAGCATTGTGTATTGTGAAAATTATGATTTGCTTTTACAAGCTATCTTTCTATCATGATTTACACAATGATTGATAAATCACTGAAACAATTTGCGCAGACATTTATTAAAGGCTGAAATGATTTGTATGTATAAGGACTACATGCTATCACAATTTGCTTGATACCGATTGACTTGCAACCAATACTATAAGAGATCACAATTTGTTTTTTATAGAAGGTGTTCTATCATGATCTGTACAGTCATCCCACCTAAACCCATCCAACAATCGAACCAAATCCGTTTGAATATCCTATTGTGATTTGCCTTTACGAGCTTTGTCTAAGTGAATGATACGTACCATCGCGATTTACACAATGACTGATTCATAAAAGGCTGAAAAGAAAAACAATAAACAAATCGAGACGATGTTTAGACTTAGTAAAGTATAAATTGAGTTAACTTCAACAATACAGACATCATTGTGTAAATCGCTATGGGACACTATCTGGTATAACGACACGATATTTATTGGTAAAGTATAAATCTAGGTAACTTGATAAATACAAATCGATGTTTTTTAATTAATGCGCAATGTAATTTATTTGTTTATACAATTATATACTTTGCGCACAATTTTTAAAAAGGAGCAGTATGTGAAATGACATTTCCTTTATAAACGAATGACATGTCGCACAAGTTCAGGAGGCTATTGCTTCGCTTTGCTTCATGAGTAAGGAACAGATGAACCGACAAATCAACAGTTTCTTTATAAACGACATGTTTGTGGGCTGAACATATAACTTGCTTCATCGCAAAGGCGGTATTGATGGCGAGGAAAGAGACTTTGACAACTACACGGCCAGTGAGGGTGAATCAAGTCTATATTTTCTAAACCGCGTTACGAGTTTCTTTAAAATTTGTCTCTTTTATGTCGTATATTTGATTTGTTTTATGTACTGTAGAAAGGAATTGCAATATAATGCGACAGATCATTTATTGAATATTCTGCTAATGTCAGTGGAACATCCACAAGAAAAGGTGCCCAAAAACTCCACAAAGAGCTCCAAGAGAATATCAAGCGGCTGAAAGATGAATTTGCAGAAAAAAACACTGATAGTGCAGAAAGCTTTGAGGCAGAGCTGACGAAGCTGCAGAATGTATGGGATCCCATAATCATCGATATGTTTTTACAGGCAGAGAAGATGAAACTGCATGATTGTAGCATATTTGTTATTGTTATATTTTGCATAAACTTCGATATACTTCACGACAAATACGCCACAGTTGTGGTCCCCTTGTTTGTTTTAGATTGAGCACATATAAGGCTTCACATGCGTTCATGCCTGCGAGATAGTGCAGAAAGCTTCGAGGCAGAGCTGACGAAGCTGCATAAGGTATGGATTCCAAGAGGCAGAGAAGATGGAGCTCGCACGACTGTAGCATATTTCTCATGAAGTATATCGAAGAAAAGAGGAAGAGAGGTTAAGTATATTAGCATTTTAGACCTGGAAAACGGGTTGGGTCGGTGATGATGGACAACCTGGACAACAATTTTTAGGCATGGACAATGTATTCTTTTTTTAACAAGCATAAAACACTAGTGCCACTGAACAATTGTTGTAATGTTTGGCCTTCGTAAATGAAAATCGTAAAAGTGATTAGCGTTGTGTACAATGAAAATCATAATTTGCTTTTACGATCTTGCTATCGCAATTTATATAATGATTGATAAAAGGTTGAAACAATTTACATATATGAAGGCTACGTGCTATCGCGATTTGCTTGATATTGATTGGCTTGCAACCAATTATAATTCATTATGTAACATAACATTCTATGATTATATAATTCTTTCTATAACAGATCGAGAATTATTTTTCATAGATGAAGTGTCCGATCACGACATGTATAGCCACAGACATAAAGCGAAAAAGATTTGTTCTACCGCAATTTACTTTTACGAGCTTTGACTAAACCTCATGAAGAGTTTCTTCAAAATTTGTCTCTTTTTTGGCCTTCGTTAATAAAAATCGTAAAAGCGATTAGCGTTGTGTATAATGAAAATTATGATTTTCTTTTACGGTATTCCTATCTCGATTTACACAATAATTTATAGTGGAAATTATGATTTGTACGTATGAAGGTTACGTGCTATCGCGATTTGCTTGACACTGATTGGCTTGCAACCAATTATAATTCATTATGTAACGTAACATTCTATGATTATATAATTCTTTCTATAATAGATCACGATTTGTTTTTCATAGAGAAAGTGTCTGATCATGACATGTACATCCACAGACATAAAGCGAAAAAGATTTGTCCTATCACGATTTGCTTTTACAGGCTTTGTCTATGTCAACGATATGTTCTATAGCGATTTACAAATTGATTTAAGTAACAGTTGCAAACCGATACGAGTAAATCGCGATATTACATATCAATATTGTTCACAAAGACAAACAAAGATATATCGTTGTTGCAGTTACTTCATAAATACAATTAGACGCCCCGATAATTACCTAATCGTGATGATATCTATTTTCTTTGATGATGATGGTCATGTATTTTATCAAAGCCAAACCATTGTGGTCATATAAAAAAAGACTAGGTTTTTCATAAATGATTGCGGTTATAAATCACATCGATTGTTTTTCTTTTCAGCCATTTATGAATCAGTCATTGTGTAAATCTTTTCATGGCCAAACCATTGGTCATGATGTATTATAACTAGATACTGATATTTTTGGTAAATGAATATGGTTGTAAATAACGTCAATTTATATTTAAGAAGCTACCACGACAACGATATATCTTTGTTTGTCTTTGTGAACGATATCGATATGTAATATCACAATTTACTCATATCGATTTGCAACTATTACTAAAATATTGTTTCTGTTTAAAACATAAATCGTTATCATGCTATAAATCGATATGTATAATTGAATTTACCTCGATTTTTATCGTTGAATTTCACGTTGATTTGTATTTATGGGTTTAGGTGGGGGAGTGATTGGATTGGGTTGGTTGTGAGACATATATATAATTTAATTAAAAAAAATTGGTACTTTTAATAGTGTTTATTTACAGAAAAACTTTTTGCGTAATGATTCAACTACAGTATATGTACAATGATGTTTATATGTGAAGGCTAGATGAGACACCGATTTGTCCATGCACTTTTACCATGATTTGTACTCATGCACAGTGCAATTTTCATCCAGTTGTGGCTGACATAGACGTCATTGTATCAATCACGATAGGAGACTACATGGTATAATGATTTATATACCAAATAAATCACCATAGAGGCGATTTACTAATGGTGTAAAAATTAAGCTACAACGATTTAACAACGATCATGCACATGTAGTAAATATAACAACTTTTTACTTTTAAGACAGTTTATTTACAGAATAACTTTTTGCGCAACGATTCAACTACAGTATATGTATAACGATTTGTATATATAAAGGCTAGATGAGACAATTATTTTTACTAATGGTATAAGCACTGAACAACGACAATTTATCTACGATATCAAAATTGTAGCTTTGTAGGCTAGATGAGATAATGATTTATACATGTGAATGATACATATTACAATGATTTATACATATGAATGATACATTATTAAATAGAATTCACATGTGATTCTTGTGTTCTATAACTCACTTTCGAATTAAACTGAGCCTGTCATGAAATAGAACAATATAAGACACTATATTAAGTTTCACAAGAAATGCAAACATCCTCCCAACATTGATTACATACCAAAAAACTTATAAAACTGAAGCTATCATTTCAGAACAATTGGACGGGAGGATTGAAGGTTCCAACGTTGTAGTGCACGTCTGTAGGGTATTGTTGCATGTTAAAAATTACACAAGTTAGATATTGATAAGCTGCAAGTAATGCAATTTATATGGGAATCAATCTAATGTATTACAAACCTATTCATGTGAAGGGCTTAGTTGCTTTTGCTTAGAGGTTGGTTGTTTCTTAGACCTTTTCTTGTCAACCGATTCTAGTGCACCCTTTGTCCTCCGACAACTGCGATTAGAGACAGGTTTCCTTTTGATACCCTTCGCTAGGTGAATTTTTTCATCATAATCTACAATGTTGACTCCTGACTTATTGAAGATGATATTTATGCTTTGGTGCAACTTCTCATGCAGGTCAAGGAAAGTATGATTTTCACCTCTGTTGTTCGCTCACATTTTCTTGGACTGGTCTTCATGAGCTACAACGGACTGATGGTGAATTAACTGCACATTTTCAAGTAACTCCCTTGACACTTTTCTCATGCATACATAGGCTTCTTCACTTTTCGATGCCAAATTTGCAACATGCATAAGTGACCTACATAGTTGTTGGTAACGGGAGGTTATGTGAAACTTCTCATCAACATCAGATTGACTGACATTATCTGTATCCAACAGTTTAATTTTTGCTTGTCTCGTCCCTCTTCGCATTAAATATTACTTAGGTATTTCTTGTATCTTCTCTTGATTAAGTGCCTTTAATGCATAATGACATAAAATACCTTTGAATTCATATATTTTGCATGTATATTCAACTGTTTCGTTGTCAATATTGTATGTAATATGTGCTTCTTGACTTTTTGGATGCTCTTTGCCCCCCATACAATATGGTATTTGTGCATATTCTCGGTTTGCATGTGCCCTTCTATATTGCAATTCATGACCTGCATAACCTCTTTCTTAATCCATTCAAATACTCCTTCTTAATCTATTCAAATACAGTTAGTGTATACAGATCTGTAAGTCGCATCAATATTTTCATGCCCAAAGTTATAGGGCGTGTATTAAAGCATTTTACATCTTGTTCAAGCTCATTCTGTCTAAGACTGTCTATAAATAATTTATATTGTTCCATGAAGCGAAACATTGTTAAACATGAATACAGGGTTTTCTTCAGTGTAGCATGCATAGATTCAACTCTTTGTGTGCTTATCATACCTGCACAAAAGTATTGTTTTCCATATGCCATTGCCCACTTCTCTTTTTATGCATATAAATTTTGTAACCACACACAGTCTTCAAGGTCGTACATCTTAATCATTTTCTCCCAATCAAACATAAAGGTGACCTCATCTATGCTCTTAAGTACACACCTTGTAAACTTTTTGTCAAACCTTGTCTTCTGATTAAATATGTGTCTTATGTTCTTTGCTGCATTTTGAAAGATATGCCACAAACATAGACGATGATGTGCATCTGGCCATACATGTGACACTACAGCCGCAATTGCGTGATCACCATCTATAAGTACAACTTTAAGTTGCTTCTCATTCATTGCTTGTGTAAATACTCTAAACAACCACTCAAAGCTTTTTTTGGCCTGGTCATACAAAAAAGCATCACCTAATATATAACTCTGTGAGTGATGGTTCACTCCGACAAACTGCGCAAATGATCACTGTTCAATATTAATCTTCACAGTCGTATAAAAAACAAGCACATCATTGAAGCATTTATAATCTACTCTTGACTTTGAATCTACCTAAAACATATTCACAGCATATCCATCTTTATCCAGTTGCATTGCACTAAAGAAACCAGGGTCAATGCTTGATTTCTTCTATAAGTAATCAACCAAAGAACATATTTTTGCATTCTTCATGTTATCTGTTCTCTTCTTTCTCAAGTGGTTTATTAGATTCATAGGTGTGAATGGCATATTCTCGCGGCCACCATCTATGTGCATGCACAAATTGTATGTATTCCTTGGTGCAATGCCGGCGCTATCAGCTATTTCATCAATTACAGCATGCACTTCAATTACTTTACGATATGACCTTAACATAGGAGTCATAAATGAAACTGCTAAATCATGGTTATGATCACTGATTAAAGTATGAACTACATATTTCACATTCGGAAGTCTTCTTAACACCATTCTCGCTGGTCATCCACATCTTGAATTTGTCTTGCTCATTGTTGGATTTCCACTTGACTTCTTCCAACCTTCCTCAGAACAAACATATGTCTTTCTCACCATGACACCCTGTGCATTTTTTGACCAAGAATACCTTCTAACACTGAAGCCAAGTTTTAAGGCATAATCATTATAAAATTTATGTGTAGCTTTCTCATTATTAAACTGCATTCCTTCTACTGGAACAAAGTCAAGTGTACCATCATGTACATTCTCAGTGCCTGCACCTTTATCAAGTGTACTGTCATGACCGTCTACCTCATTATCGAATTGCATTTCTTCTGCTGGAACATTCAAGTCAAGAGTGAATCCAATGCCTGCACCCTTCTTATCATGTGCATCATTAGTGCACATGTTCACTTCTTCAGGTGCATCATTGGTACATATGTTCACTTCTCCATAACTTTTCAATGATTGAGATAGATCATTTTCACTGCAACCAAATGATAAGCTCACCATTGTCATAAGCAAGATATCAATTTACGTTAGCTAGCGCATACATTTACTATGATTTATTTAAGATGCATATAACAACGAATACCGATAAGGTTAATCAAGTCAAAGAAATGATTGAATGAATCACAATATAAAAGTAACAACGATTTGTTATTTGCTTATACTATGCATCGAGTTGTTATTTACCATGCCAATAAAAGAAATGATTTGTCGTATATGTGTGTTGATGATAGTGATTCACGTGACAACGATTTAATTATATCTACGATGTTGTGATGTGATTTCAATAGAAATCGCTAAATGAGCAGCAATTTGAATACAAAAATCACCACCGTAAGCGCACAACAATGTATTTTCGCACTCACACGTTTTAAAATTCTTTCTATAAATATATTACAAATTGATACAAAAAATAATAATATCTTACAAATCGATATACATATCGCATAATATATTACAAATCGATACGACAATTCAACATAATAGCTTACAAATTGACACTACAAATCACATAATATCTTACAAATCGATATACTTATTGCATAATATATTACAAATCAATACGGAAATTCAGCATAATAGCTTATAAATCAATATTAACAAACAAAATAATATCTCACAAATCAGTAGTATGTTACTACAATCGTTATTTGTGTTACATTGTATATACTGAGCGAATGAACGATACTGGATGGGGTAGAGGCCCTTCCTCGCATCTGTAAATAAGCATTCTTGTCAACAGGTCCTAGCGTCTATAAATATCTTTAATTTTCCAACCGTCGAAAAGACAACATATACCTGCAATAACAAAACAATGCCTTAATGGCACTCACGATAACATACATTCTTTAACAATAACATGATGACATGGAAAGGTACTCACAATACCCTAATGGCACTTGTTGGAATGTTTGTGTGTCATTGTTTTTTTCCATACTGCCTAATGAAAACGAAGAAGAAGAGAAGACTATAAAAAGAGATGGCCGACAAATGCCCCTATGACGCCCACCAATGATCGAACCAGTCGATCAATTTATAGTTATCTCCAAGAGGTAGGAACGAACCCGGGAATGCTTTGTAACATAAGGCAGGAATGAGAAGGCGGCAATGTGTTGTAATACAAGCTAAAAACCAATGCAGAAAACTGGACTCGAGACGACGACCAAGGGTGCTTCGGCGGCAACAGACAATGGTAAAGGGTGCATCGTCAAAGGGAGCTCCTATTACAGCAGATGGTGCGTCGTCAAAGGGTGATCTGCTGGCAGCATAGGAGTTTACTGCTTAGGGAAAAAATGGAACGTTTGGACTTTTTGAAGAGTTAAGATCATCCTCCCTTTTCTGGATGGAGGACATTTTTGTCTTTTTCTCAAACCCTCTTTTCATGGCAAGAATGACGGGAAAGGGTACTTAAGTCTTTGCAACCTCACCAGACTCTGATGCTAACTGATGTCGACACACACGGGGATATGAGCCCCACGTGCTTATATACGTGATGCTCATTCGGACCCCCGAACACGCACTGTAGCAAACCCTACATCTTTGGGGGAGAACACGCAACACCCTCCCATGGTAATGGGATCTATTTGAGAAAACCAAGCATGAAATATTCAATATCACAAAATAGTTCATTTTGATTTCAGATGAAAGTTACTTTTTTTTTTTTATAACACAAAGAGCACCTGACACAAAGACTTGGTCACGCTGGCTTAGCCTACCATACCTACGGTTGTCATGCCATCGGTTAAAACTTCGAGACTAGGACCTCCGCCCCTGCGGCCTATGTTGGGCACCGACTTCAGCAAAGAGGAGACACTCATGGGAATTGAACCTTGACCACTCGTCTAGTGGTCAAGGCCCCACCCCACTACGCCAACCCCCCTTGGGGTAGATGGAAGTTACTTGCACAATATAAATTATTTTATGCTTAGCTTGTATAAAAGGTTTAACAATGCAAATTTATGTAAACTGGTGATGTTCTTATCCATGTTGAGAAGGAAAGCCTTTCATTCAATCATGTTATTTTGTTTATTATAAATCTCGGGTATGTTTGGTTGCATCTCATGTGAAATCACATGAGATGGAATCAAATGTGATTTAAACTGATATGATTTCAAATTGTTGAGAAACTCGGTTTTGATGTCACATAATATGATACACTGTCTTATTTGATTTTATATGATATGATAATATGTTCTCTTGAAATAATGTTATATTATGACTGAATATGTTTTGCCTTAAATCTAACGAGTATTTGATGCAAGGATATCTCACCCGATAAGGATGGAGACTTCGTGTTCAAATACAACTATGGTGCAATCATACTCCTTGAAGAAAAAAGCTTGATGAGCCATGCTTTCCTAAAGCTCAAATGAAGAAATCGGCTACCTCAAGATGAAGATTTTTTTTCTTCTTTAGAGTCATATGTAACAGAACCTTCAGGAACTTGCATTTTGCATATTACATACTCATTCATACATACTATATCATAAAAGTATACGATAGTTTCAAAAAGCTTCTTTTTTGAAAACCAATAAGTGTACCTTCTTACAACCTTTTATGAAAAAGACATTTTGTCATATAATAATTGTACCTTCTTACAACCTTTTATGAAAAAGACATTTTATCATTGTACCTTACACTATATACAAGACAACATGAAAAAAGGAATGTAGGAAAAAGACAAAAACATAAAATCGGCTACATATGGAAAACAAATAAAATATGTTTTTGAAAAGACTTTAGTTATCTTCTTTAATGAAATGTTTTTTTAATATAAGAAGAAGACAAAAACATAAAATCGACTACATAAGAAAAACAAATAAAATATGTTTTTGAAAAGACTTTAGTTATCTTCTCTAATGAAATGTTTCTTAAATACAAGAAGAAGACAAAAACATAAATCGGCTACACATAAGAAAAACAAATAAAATATGGTTTTAAAAGGACTCTAGTTTACTTTTTTTTTATAACCATAGAATGTCGACTTACTTGAAGTCATCATTCTCTCTACAAAGCATTAAATGCCTTCTGTAACAAATCCTTTCTAAATATCCTTCCCAAAGAATGTCGACCTTCCTTTTGGTCCTCATTCTCTCTGGAGACTTTGAAATACACTACATAAAGAATACACTTGACATGACTATGTACAAATAAATATCTCAAAGCACTCATAGTACTTACACTCATTTAAAGTAAAGAAGTACTAATGTACCTCAAATCATTAATTAGAATAAAGACAAAACTACAACCCAATGTTCAAATGTACTATTGTAAGAAATAGACTTTTTACATAAAATATGTATTACCTGAAAATATTACAACGACTAGTGTACCCTCTATTTCACCTTTATGGAAAAAGGCATTCTCGAACTTCTCTAAAAGATGTTTTTGAAATGACCTAACATTTCACATTTCAAAAAGTTACAATTCCAAAATGTAACGACTATTTTTTATAAGCTATATAAACACACACACATAAACTATTCAAAGAAGAGGAATGAAATAAACGTGTGAGCTTACAAAGAGAAAAATTTTCTATTCGTGATTTGAAAAGAGAGCCTTGAAAAAGAAAGAGAAAAAGAAAAAGAAAAAAAAGAGAAAAAGTCAAGTCCAGCTCTTTGACAAAGAGTATCCTCTGAGTGACAAATAGAACATTCTTAGAATCCTTCATTCGTGCATTCATATCATTCTGAAGGTTCTATAGGAAGTATTGTAACTCTGTTTATCCACTGTATTCCTTCTTTGTTTAAAAAAGTAGACCTCTGTGAAAGAGGGTGTTGCCCTTCTCTGTTGAGAGAAGAAGACCTCTTGGGAAGAGGGTGTGCCCCTTCTCTGTTGAGAGAAGAAGACCTCTTGGGAAGAGGGTGTTGTACTATTTATCCGGTGACTCGGATGTTATAGTGGAAATCTCAAGTGGTTTGCTTGGGGACTCGATGTAGGTCTGGATATTGACCGAACCAGTATAACTTCTGTGTTTTATGTGTTGTGCCTTATTACTTAGTTATTTTATTTTATCGATCATAATCATATTTTACTATTCACCCCCCCTCTAGTGGAATTTCATTTGGTATCAGAGCAGGTTTGCTGGTTTCGACATAACAAGTCTTCCAGCACAAATGGCATCTACCTCTTATGCTCGTGATATTGAAGGTCAACACGCATCTCGTCCTCCCTTCTTCAATGGCTCCAACTATGGATATTGGAAGTGCAGAATGGCTATCTTTCTCAAATCCATAGACTTTGTTGTATGGAAAATTGTTAAGCATCCATACACATCTCCATCCGCAGACTATAACTTATGGTCTGATGAAGAAAAGAAAATGGCAAACCTAAATGCAAAGGCTATGAATGCCTTATATTGTGCCATTGATCAGAATGAATTCAACAGAATATCTATATGTGAATCTGCATATGACATTTGGCATTCTTTGGAGGTTATTCATGAAGAAACCAACAAAGTAAAAGAAGCCAAAATATCATCTCTTGTTAGAAAATATGAGTTGTTCAAAATGAACAAAGATGAACCCATCACAAAGATGTTTACCAGATTCACCAACATCACCAATGATCTGAAATCTCTGGGTGTAACATTTTCCCAGACTGAAAAGGTGAAGAAAATCTTGAGATCTCTCATAACTGATTGGGAGAAAAAGACTACTGCTATTGAAGAAGCTCAAGATCTATCTAAACTTACATTGGACGACTTAATAGGCAATCTTATGGCCTATGAAGTCCACATGAAAGAAAGAAGGGAAGAAGAGCAACCAGTAAAGAAAACTCTAGCTTTCCCAGCCCTATCTGAGAATGAAGACTCAGATAAAGAATCAGAAATTGCGCTACTTACCAGAAAATTCCAGCGCTTCATGAGAAGGAACCGGCTTCCAAACAGGCACAAGGAAAGAAAAGATCTTAAAGAAGATCCTATGTGCTTTCAGTGTAATAAGCCAGGCCACTTAAAACGTGACTGTCCACTTCTCAAAAGAAAGTCCAAAACTGAGGAACCAAAGAAGAGGTTCTTCAAGAAAAAGGCTATGCATGCTCAATGGGATGATTCAGAACCATCCACTAGTGAAGAGTCAAGTGATGATGAAGCCGAAACTGCAAATATGTGCTTCATGGCAAACGAAAGTTCGGTAAGTGAAATCTCTGATTTTTCCTTTGAAGAACTTCTAGATGCTTTTCAAGATCTATTTGAAGAATCTAGAAAATTGAGTTTCAAAAATAAAGTTTTAAAATCTGAAAATTTAAAGCTTTCTCAAGAAAATGAAAAACTCAGCAGTGAAAATTCTGAGTTGAAAAAGAAAAATCTTTTGCTTATGTCTGAAATTTCTTCTACTAGCTCCAAAACTAAAAATATGCAAGTAGAGATTTCAGAGCTAAAAAGTAAAACTGAGAACCTCACGAAAACGGTTTTCAAGTTTACTAAAGGTAAAGAGAGCTTGGATAAACTCTTATCCTCTCAGAAGGTCTCTTTTTACAAGAATGGTATTGGCTACTCTCATTTCAAAAAACCTTCTTGTATAAATCAAAAGACCACGTTTGTGAAAAGTTCATCTGAACTAAATAAGGAGTATTACAATGTTAATCTTTTTAACTCCTCTAAAGAGATAGACAAACCCAAATCCAAATGGATGTGGGTTCCAAAGTCTAACAAAAAAGGACCCGATTGGGTACCAAAAAGGAGATTTACTTAATGTTTTGCAGGCTCCAAAGAAGAAGAGCAGATGAATATTAGATAGTGGATGTTCAAAGCACATGACAGGACATCCAGACCTTTTTGCTGTTCTTCATCATAAAGAAGGAGGAACCGTCACCTTTGGAGATAACAACAAAGGTTTGATAATTGGTATTGGAAATATTGGTAACATAGACAAACCTCTTATCAAAGACGTTCTCCTTGTTAAAGGCTTAAAACATAACCTACTAAGTATCAGTCAAATGTGTGACACAGGTTATAATGTTAGCTTTAATCATGATGCATGCCTCATAGCTGACACAAATGAAAACATCATCTTAAAAGGTATAAGAAAGAATAATATATATGAACTATACCTAGAAAACATCACAGAACATTGCCTCATAGCTAATAATGACACTCAACATCTATGGCACATGAGAATGGGCCATGTCAATTCTAAATACATGTCTAAACTAGCTAAAGATAAGTTAGTACGTGGGTTACCCAACATATCTTTTAAAAAGGATTATTTTTGTGATGCATGTCAATTAGGAAAATTGTCAAAATCTTTTTTCAAATCAAAGAATGTCATTTCAAGTAAAAGACCTTTAGAGCTCCTCCACCTGGACCTTTTTGGTCCTTCTAGGGCAGCTAGCCTTAATCATAATAGATATGCTTTTGTCATTGTAGATGATTACTCAAGATTTACTTGGGTAATATTTTTGAAAAACAAAAGTGACACGTTTTGTCAGTTTGAAATCTTATGTAAAAAATTACAAAACGAAAAATCATGTTCTATTGTTAAAATCCGTAGTGACCATGGAGGAGAATTTGAAAATGAACTCTTTGAAAATTTTTGTAACTTGCATGGTATTTCTCATAACTTTGCCTTTCCTAGAGCTGCACCTCAAAATGGTGTAGTAGAAAGAAAGAATAGAACCCTTCAGGAATCTGCCAGGACTATGCTCCAACACAATAATCTTGCAAAATCTTTTTGGGCAGAAGCTGTTAATACTGCATGCTACATAACAAATAGAGTTCTCATTAGACCCTTATTAAATAAAACTCCCTATGAACTATTCTATGACAGAACTCCAAGAATAGACTATTTCAAAGTCTTTGGATGTAAATGCTTTATCCTAAACACAAAAGATAGCCTGGATAAGTTTGATGCTAAATCTGTTGAAGGCATATTCTTAGGATATTCAAGTCATAGTAAAGCATACAGAGTTTTCAATAAGAGTCATAATACTATTGAAGAATCTATGCATGTTAGTTTTTGTGAATCTATTGATCAATCTGTTCATATACAAACTAATGATGATGATGTTGAAAGTACAGATTTATTTTTAGATAACACAGCTAAGTCTAATGAAGATGATCACCAAAGAACCTTTGTCGATATCAAAGATCATCCTCAAAAGCAGATTTTGGGAGAACTAACAAAGGGGGTTCAAACTAGAGCTCAGCTTGAACGGATTGCAAACATGGCATTCATTTCTCAACTTGAACCAAAGAAGATTAATGAAGTCATCATTGATGAGTTCTGGATGCTAGCCATGACTGAAGAACTGAATCAATTTCAAAGAAATGACGTTTGGGATCTTGTACCTAGACCAAAGGATCATCCAATCATTGGGACAAGATGGATCTTCAGAAACAAGCTAGACGAAACAGGTAATGTTATAAGAAACAAGGCCAGACTAGTAGCTCAAGGATACAACCAGGAGGAAGGTATTGACTTTGATGAAACATTTTCTCCTGTTGCTAGACTTGAATCTATTAGAATGCTCTTAGCATATGCAAGCTATATGGATTTCAAATTATTTCAAATTGATGTTAAAAGTGCTTTCTTAAATGGTTTTATAAATGAAGAAGTCTATGTAAAACAACCTCCAGGATTTGAAAATGAACAATACCCAGATCATGTTTTTAAACTCAAACGTGCTTTATATGGTTTAAAACAAGCACCTCGTGCTTGGTACGAAAGACTTAAAACCTTTTTATTAAAAACTGGTTTTTCTGTTGGCAAAGTAGATTCTACACTATTTGCCAAAGTAGTGAATAATCATACCCTAATTGTTCAAATTTATGTCGACGACATCATCTTTGGATCTTCTAACAGCACTCTCTGTGAAGATTTTTCTAAGTCCATGCAGAATGAATTCGAAATGAGTATGATGGGAGAACTCACCTACTTTCTTGGACTGCATATTAAGCAAACCAAGGATGGAGTTTTCATCAATCAATCTAAGTATGCTCGTGAACTTCTGAAGAGGTTCAACATGAACTCAACTGCTTCAAAATCTACTCCTATGAGCACTACTACTGTGTTGGATGAAGATGGTAAGTCTGTTGATACAAAGGTATACCGAGGTATGATAGGATCACTTCTTTATTTAACAGCTAGCCGTCCAGATATAATGTTTAGTGTTTGCTTGTGTGCTAGATTTCAGTCAAATCCAAAAGAATCACATCTTAAAGCTGTAAAAAGAATAATGAGATATTTAAAAGACACAGTTGATTTTGGATTATTCTATTCAAAATCCTCTACATTTGATCTAATCTCATACAGCGATGCTGACTTTGCTGAAAGTAAATCTGACAGAAAAAGCACAAGTGGAACATGTCACATGCTAGGGCACTCACTAGTATCATGGTTCAGTAAGAAACAAAACTGTGTATCTGTAAACACCGCAAATTTTTACTCACCTCCCCTACATCTCCACCAAACATCATCATTCGACCTCTGAAATCGTCGGAGGGCAAAATGGTCATTTTTTGAGCCCGGACCTTGCAAAAGTCTAAATTTCATCTGAAACTCTCAAAATTTCTCTATTTTTAGCTCAGATGTTCAAAATTTTACTCCTGACAGGAGACAGACATCTCCGAGTCTTGGCTCAAGATTATATTGCATAAGACATGACATTGCATATCATTGCATGAGCATTTCAAATCACTGCACTGCACAGCATGTCATTTCGAGGTCCAGAACTCTTGATTTCAAAATTTTCAATCCAGATTAGAATTTTAACTCTTTTCAAAATTGACTCCAAAACCCTGGGTCTTCAAAATTATCAATTCTTCCCATTTTACCCCCAGGGCTCTGAATGTCAAAATATTTTCCCAGGAAAATGATCTGGATAGTTTTTAATATGGATTTCAGCCACTTCACCTCAGATTTTGCCCTTTTGACAATTTCAAATATCTTCCTTTTACAAAATTGCCCTACAGGGGCCAACTCTTTCCAAAAATTCCTGTTTTACCAATTAGTCCAGATTTTATAAAAATTCCAAAAAGAAGTTGTTGTTCTATTCTTATTTCAGTAAATAAGCAATGTGGGACCCACACTGAGGTGGTGTCACACAAGTTTTTCTTTTGAAAATTTGAATTTTGAAAAACCCAAAAATATAGGAGCCTTGTCCCCTGGATTGGTGCCACTTGTCATTTCTCTCTCCTCCCATTTCCATGCCAAGTGCCAGTGTGGGGCTACCTTAAGAAGCCGCCACATGTCATCCCAGGTATCTGCCATGTGTCAGTATCCTATCATGTGCCATGTGTCATTCCAAGATTACTAGGAGATGCCAAGTGTCATAGGTTGTCCTGTCTAGAAAAAGTGGAGCTTGTCTCCTCTGAGGTGGCGCCACTTGAAGTGTGTCTCCTGTAGAGGACACGTGTCAACCTCTTACTCCATCTAGAAAAGTAGCCTGACACATGTCTCTCCCTACTTTTCTCAGAAAAGTAGGAGACACGTGTCACTCCTAGATTCCTCCAGAAAAAGTAAGCTTGTCTCCTCTGAGGTGGCGCCATCTGGAGTGTGTCTCCTGCAGAGGACACGTGTCAAGCTCTCATTTCTTCAGAAAAAGCAAGTGCCATGTGTCATTTCCTGCTCTCTTCAGAAAAGCTAGAATTTAAACATTCAAATCTCCTCATAGGTGGCGCAGATCCTGAACTTCAACTTTTCCATGTTGTCTAAGATGGTGCCACATGGCTTGGCCCTCCTTCTCTCCCCTCTGCCATGTGTCATCTTCTGCTTCTTTCAGAAAAAGCAGGTGACACATGTCTCCTTCTCACTCCTTCAGAAAAAGTAGAGGACACATGTCTTCTCCCTACTCTCTTCAGAAAAGCAAGTGCCACATGTCACTCCTGGCTTTCTTCAGAAAAAGCAAACCATTCAAAATTCAAACAAAGCCTAGGTGGCGCAAATCCTGAGCTCTGATTTTTTTTAGATGGCCTATGAGGGCGCCACATGTCCCTTCCCTTCTTTTCCTCCCTCTTGCCACATGGCATTGTAGGAGCCACCCTGAGGTGGCGCCACATGTCCATCCTCCATTCCTTCAGGGCCAACCTCCATTTGAAATTCGAATTCTCCTCTGAGGTGGCGCCATCTGAAGAACCTCTCCAGCAGGCTGACACTTGGAACCGTCCTGGACTGCCACATGTCCAGATCTCCTTTCACCAGAAAAAGCAAAATTCAAATTCCTCTGAGGTGGCGCCTTCTGAGCCCACTGCTCTGACCTTCTGACATGTGTCAAACACCTTTTGAGGTGGCACCATTCCAGGACTCCACTTGGCTCCATTTTTTTATTTTTCATAAAGGTAGCCCACCATGAGGTGGCGCCACCTGAGGACTCCCTACAAAAGGTGAGTTTGAATTTTAAATTCCAAGAGAACACCCTCTGAGGTGGCGCCTTCTGGGAGTTTCCTGCAGAGAGAATCAAGCAAACTTTTGAAAAATTCCAAATTCCCCCTGCTGAGGTGTCTCACCCACAAAATTTCCATTTTTTTTATTTTTCTCAAAAATCAAAATAGCCCCATGAGGTGGCGACACCTGAGGGCTCCCTGCAAAAGCCAAATTTGAATTTCAAACCCCCAGATGGCACCCCCTGAGATGGCGCCACATGGAGGGCTCAGATTGAGCCTGTTTGAATTTCAAATTTCTTCAGAAAATTTATAAAAACAAGGCTCCACGCCCAAGAGAGGGAGCATCTTTGGAGACCATTTTTGTGAACTGGAGAATTCGACCTAGCCTTCCTAACATCTGATTTTGAACCTTGGAAATCGTGCCCCCTTTGGCTCATTGGAGAAGGTGGAGTAAAGCTCGTGCAGTGGCCAACTCGATTCAAGCGGAGGTCAATTTGGGTGAACCATCCGAAGCCCAGAGCGAAGGACGAAGGAAGCTCGTGATAGCCGCCCCTTTCAAGAGCTTCTACGCTGCGTAACGAAGCAAGGTGCACTTCTTTTCCCCTTGATTTGATGCCATGATTCGATTCGGGAGTCGTTTGAAGAAAGAGCTCATCTGAGAGATGGATTGAGCTATTCTCATAAAACGACATATATAAAAATGTTTAATTATGCTTCCTTGATGATTTTTAACATTCATGTAGTTAGCTAGGTTTAATTTGCATTTTGTTTCATTCATTTAGCATAGTTCATGAATTAATTAGAATTAATTTAGCATTTATTTCAATTCTGCTCATTTTCAGTAGGTCTCTATTTTTGTCAGTCAGTCCACACGTCATTTCATGCATTTGTTTTTTATTACAAATCCCAAAAAAATCACGGAATGCGTCCTTAGGTGTCCCTGAAATTTTGCCAAAAATTCGGAGGCATTTGAATTTGTTTACTGTGGTAAACATTCAAAATGGCAAGTCGGGTTTTGTTACCCGGGATGCATTTTGAAAATCATTTTCCGACTTGTAAAATCGAGATATCGCTCATGGGAGATCCGATTTTCAATACCAAAGATGTTATGAACTCGGGAGAATGTCTAGTTTTTAATATGATTTTATCAGATTTTTATGAGTTTTTTTAGTATCTGAAAAAAATCCGAGATGTCGGTACACGTGTCAGAGCCTAATTTGGGCCTCTGAGATCTTGGATCGACTTATGGCTATGGTTTATCTTTGTGTGTTGCTCAAAATCCAAAACCGTAAAAAGTGAAAGTTGTGTACGAGATGTCCTCTGTTTGCATCTGAAAGCCTGTGATTTTTAGAACAGTGTTGATACCTGCTTCAGATTTTTTTTGTCAGTCTCCTGTTTTGCTACATTTGTCTGTTCTGTTAGTTTAGGCAGAAATAGTTATATTTTTATCTGTGTTTCCGTTGATCAAATGCCAAAGTCATAAACATGAAAGTTGTTCATGTAGATGTCGTTCATAGCTCTGATTAATTTCATAAATTTCCATAGCCGTTTTGTATTTTTTTGGCATTTTACATCAGATTAGTGTGATTTTTACCTCTGTCAGAACTAAATCCCTGTTGCCGAACTCACCATGGCTCAAATCCCGAGGTTGTAAAAACCAAAATGTGCCATTTCGTGTCTTTTAGCAGTCTGAAAAATATCAGAAGTTTCCATGGTGTAAATCTTGCGTTATCATTATAGGCATTGCATTTGGTTCGGATCCATAGGCAAAATCCACCATTTTAGGACTTTCTTTAAATTTAACATTTAAATCATATCATTTCGGGATTTTTAGCATTCTAAGCTGTTTATCAGAGTAAGTAGATGCTTCATACCGAATTTGGTGCAATTTGGAATCCATTTGAGGTTCGGATCATCCATAATACCAAAATAGGGTCCCGCAGGACCCAGATCCAAGCGAAAAACAAGCGAAATTCGTTATTTTGGATAAATTGCAAAATGCCAAATTCTGATTTTACAGTCCTAATGTGTTTAGCAACATGTCATCATGTCCCTTACTGCATCTCATCATCATTTGAGTCAATTTGAATTTCGAAATCTCAATTTTACCAAGTTTTCCTTCAAAAAACCCTGATTTTAAAGGTATAACTTTATAATTAGGGGTATTTTGGTCATTTTGACCACCATTCCGAATTTCAAACTATTTTCTACTGAATTTCCTGCATTTGCATCATTTCAAATATCAAGGAAGCATGAGAATAGGGTTTATATCCAATTAAATCCAATAATTTCATAATATTATTGGAAAATCTTGGAAAAACCCACATAGTTGAGCTAACCCTATTTCAAGTTTGGCAGGAACAATCAAAAGAAGGAGCTGAAGTCTGCAAATTTCTTTTATTTCCTTTATTTAGTGATGTAATAATGTAAATTTTGGAATAAGAGAGTTAATTTCCTGCTTAGACTAGGATGCATATCATATAGTTTAAATTTATGCAATATCCTGATTATATGATTCATGCATTTTATTTTAAAAGCACTATGGATGTTCATGAATGGCACGTGCACCAACTCTTAGGGAGTTGATGGACTCGGTGGGATCCATATTTACGGCCCTAGTCGGAATATGGACGAGACCCAGATCTGTCATCTTTCTACTAGTCACATAGAGCCTACACTCTTAGGCTATCTTAAAATGCACATCATATTTCCAAAGTTTTCAAAATCATGTGCATCAAATCAACTAAGTTCTGAACATATTCATGGCCACAGTCAGAATATGTGAAGGACTTATTTGGACTTAATGCACATTTTCCAACCAATTCCTCAGAAAATCTTTTCAAAGGGCATTCATTTACTCATGTCATTTGCATCATGAAATCATTGATTTTCTCAAGATTTTCTCAAGAAAACTTCATTCTCAAGAAATCGATTTCTCAATAAACTCTAAGGATTTTTCAAAATCGGTTTTCCAAAGACAAGTTTTTCCACAGTTTTCCCTGGAAATGATATTTTCTTAAGAGATTCAAAAGAGTTTCCCAATCTTTCCCCAAGATCAAAATCGATTTCCAAATATTTCAAGGGTAAAAATTCCTAGGATTTCAATTTCCCAAGTTTTGAATTTCCTTCCCCAATGAGTTTTCCTATAAATTTTCCATTATTTTCCTAAGAAAACTCTCAAAATCCAAGTTTTCCTAAGAAGTATTTCCCTTTTCAAAGGTTCACCTTTTTTTCAAGAATCACTTCCATTTTCCCAGGATTTTCAACTATTCCTGATTTTCTCACATCTTTATAAGCTTTCTCATATTTTCAAAAACCCCTTTTTATCTGAGTTTCCTGATAAATTGACCCTTTTCCTGAGAGATTCTTTCCAACTCTAAATGTTTTCTAAGCATACATCATGTTTTCCAACTTGCATTTTCCAAAATCTCATAGCACATGCCTGAATTCTTTGTGCATCTAGGATAGAACACGATTTTGATAATTTAACTAAGTCAAGCATAGTTTTGGTCCTTGGTTCGATTACCCCTGTTAAAGGCGGCAGGAACGGTCGAACCTCGTACCGACAGGTCGAGCCCCATCCCATGGATTTTCCCGCAATTTTCAAAACGGAGGCGAGTATTTCAAAAGTAATTTCCAAAATCCGGTCAAGTTTGAAGCGCGAAAGCGTTTCCTCTTTCTCTCTTCCGCAAGGAAGGGAAGACGGGGGAAAAATTTCGCGACGATAACAGTATCATTATCAACTACTGAAGCCGAATACATTGCTGCTAGCCTAGCTTGTACTCAAGTCATCTGGATGAAACAAACTTTAAAAGATTTTGGTTTAAATTTTGAAAATACAACTATTTTCTGTGATAATACGAGTGCTATAAACCTATCTAAGAATCCTATTTTACACTCACGAACTAAGCACATTCAAATAAGACACCACTTCTTAAGAGAACAAGTCTTAAACAATATAATTAAATTAGAATTCATACCCACTAATCAACAGTTAGCAGACATATTCACTAAACCATTAAAACATGAAGACTTCACACGAATTAGAAGAGAACTAGGAATATGCAAACTAAGTGACTTATAAATTAATCACACTTATTATAATACTTCTTATAAGTCTTGTTTAAATCTTATTTTAAATTGCTTTCCTTCTTATCGATTTTAGTTAGTCAAACTAAGTTTCCATATTCACGTATTCTTATAAGACTCATTCTTTATGTCATTTAACTTGTCATCTTTCAAGTACACATCCATTATAACTCCGTGTCCTATCTCCTTTCTCTCATATCCATAAAAACTAATTATATTAAAAGCCATCATAACAATGTTCACATCACTCAACTCCTTTATTATTTTTGTCCTTTTATAAAAGCTTTTCTTACGATAAATGGTCCTACTTAGTTTATGAGAACTCATACTCTTCATTAGTTAAAATCGAATGACTATTTAGTTCCTTTAAAAGATCTAGTTGATATATTCACACGTAATTTTTTAACTATATCATCTATTATATCATAGCCCAACAAACTATCTATTATCATCTCTTTTGTATACAAATTAAGCCTCTGTTTTTGTCTACTCTTATTTAAAACTTAACCTTGTCGAGTTTCTTTAAGAATATAAATAATAATTCATATCAATCATAACTTCATGTCTTTCATCAACTTTTTTTTTATTACTTCTTTATCCTTCACAAAAATCCATATGTGTCATCTCACTTCTCTCTATGACAACTCACATTTATTACTCTTCATTCATAAATATTTCTTTGTCTCCTCATTTCATCTCTCGAATACATTTTTTATTATACATTTTTGAATCCTACTCCTCCATGTCTATTCTTATTTAAATTCTTATATATTTTTAACTCTTTCTCCTTTTGGTCTCATCATCTCTCTCACCACTAGTCTAAGTCAAAATATGTCCTTCTCATATCCACGTATACTCTTAAAAAATTACAAATATTAATCATGAAACATTTTTTTTGGGCACTCTTTTCTTTAAAATGTCATATCTTTCAAAATACACATCACATGATCACCCTATGACCTTTCTTTCCATCCCTGACCTTGTCTCTCTCTTATTGTATATCTCTCTAAAATCGAGAACCTTTAAAGTCTTGCCTCCAAGCAAACCTTTATTTATTCTATCTCTACTTTATGTCATATCTAAATCAAGTAAATGTTGTCCTTTATTTTCTCTCTCTCCTCTCTAGATATCCACATCATCTTTTTTATGTCTTTAACTCTCCATTCACGAATTTAGAATCCCTTCACATAGAGTAATAAGTTGTTTGTCTTGTTAGGCCATTATTTTTAAAAGATCAATCATTTTTGTAAAAACATGACACCCCATACTCTATTAATGGCTTCCCCCACTAGTCGATAAACTCATCCATAGTAAAATCTATATATCTCAATAACTATGTCCTCCTCAATCTAATATAATACACTATCCTCACACATTGATTTGATTCGTCATTCACAAGTCTCTTAACTTACTCCTCACGGATTTCCTTATTTGACTAAAATCTAAAAGTTACTCACTTCCAATGTCATTCATTTCATATCAACAATTATTTTCTTCCTTCTATTTAATCAATTGGTTCATCTCTTACCATTCCATTCGAACTTTTCTATCCTTATACAAACTTTCTCTCGGTTCTAGCTCCTTTCTCTCCTAGTGATTTATTTTCAAGGCATTCGATAATGGCTTCCTCCTTTACCAATGCGATCACCTCCGCAGATCTAAGATACCCTGACCTTATTCACCACTTTCAGTACATTAGCACCTTGCCAATTCAAACTGGCAAACTAGTAAACTTCGACGCCTTCACATCCTTTGACCTCCATACCTCTCTTCAAGATTTTGTTCTCATCTTAGGAACGACTAACTCCATGACCTACTATCCTCATCTCATCAAAATTTTCTATACCAACCTCTCTGTAGACCGTGACCACACCACCATTACATCCATGGTACATGGAAAACTCATCTCCTTCAATATCTCTCAACTAGGTTGCATTCTAAACCTTTCCTCCTATGGCATTGAGCTTCCTAACATAGTTCCGATAGATCGAACTGTGTTTAAGAAAGTCCTTCTCTCCACTCGCTGCACCCATTTCCCATGGCATACGAGCAATCTCAAACCTCATGCTCTAATACTCTCACACATCCTCTCATCCAATGTGTTTCCAAAGCTTCCTTCCAAGGGTTTCGTGGCAAACAAAATCTCCCTTCTCCTATATGCAATCTTCTGCAACTTTCCCATCAACTGGTCTAGTATCATTTTCAATAACATGATCAATTTTCGGGCCTTCCACTCTCTTCCTTTCGGGTACTTCATCACCCATATCCTTCAGCACTTCCAGGTGCCTCTCCACCAAGACATCATTCACCGGTCTGATCATGCTTTCGATGACTCATACCTCCCTGAGGAAGGGTCCCCTCGAGATCACTCTGACGATGAAAGCACCAGTGAAGCTGATCCCCCCGCAAGCTCTGACCCCGACATCTTCTCTACCCTCGTCGACATCCAAAATACCCAGGCTCTACTTCTCAGGAATCAAGCCTCTCTGCAACAGGCCTTTGACTCCTTGACAATGGGCCAAGATTCACGTCGCCATCGCCGCAAGCTCAATACCACTGACTCTGACTAAGACTCATTTCTTTTATCTGTAATAACTTTTAAATTACTTTTTGGTCTGTAATAACTTTCTTACTCTGATCCCTCCTTTTTGTCCATGACAAAGGGGGAGAAAACCTGTCTCCATTATTGGAGAAATATTCTCTCTTTAAACATTATTTCACTTTTTTATCATATTATTATTTCTATGCATAATGTCTTTTTGACAGGGGGAGCATATTTTGTCATCATCAAAAAGGGGGAGAATGTTGAGAAACTCGGTTTTGATGTCACATAATATAATACACTGTCTTATTTGATTTTATATGATATGATAATATGTTCTCTTGAAATAATGTTATATTATGACTGAATATGTTTTGCCTTAAATCTAACGAGTATTTGATGCAAGGATATCTCACCCAATAAGGATGGAGACTTCCTGTTCAAATACAACTATGGTGCAATCATACTCCTCGAAGAAAAAAGCTTGATGAGCCATGCTTTCCTAAAGCTCAAATGAAGAAATCGGCTACCTCAAGATGAAGATTTTTTTTCTTCTTTAGAGTCATATGTAACAGAACCTTCAGGAACTTGCATTTTGCATATTACATACTCATTCATACATACTATATCATAAAAGTATACGATAGTTTTAAAAAGCTTCTTTTTTGAAAACTAATAAGTGTACCTTCTTACAACCTTTTATGAAAAAGACATTTTGTCATATAATAATTGTACCTTCTTACAACCTTTTATGAAAAAGACATTTTATCATTGTACCTTACACTATATACAAGACAACATGAAAAAAGGAATGTAGGAAAAAGACAAAAACATAAAATCGGCTACATATGAAAAACAAATAAAATATGTTTTTGAAAAGACTTTAGTTATCTTCTTTAATGAAATGTTTTTTTAATATAAGAAGAAGACAAAAACATAAAATCGACTACATAAGAAAAACAAATAAAATATGTTTTTGAAAAGACTTTAGTTATCTTCTCTAATGAAATGTTTCTTAAATACAAGAAGAAGACAAAAACATAAATCGGCTACACATAAGAAAAACAAATAAAATATGGTTTTAAAAGGACTCTAGTTTACTTTTTTTTTTTATAACCATAGAATGTCGACTTACTTGAAGTCATCATTCTCTCTACAAAGCATTAAATGCCTTCTGTAACAAATCCTTTCTAAATATCCTTCCCAAAGAATGTCGACCTTCCTTTTGGTCCTCATTCTCTCTGGAGACTTTGAAATACACTACATAAAGAATACACTTGACATGACTATGTACAAATAAATATCTCAAAGCACTCATAGTACTTACACTCATTTAAAGTAAAGAAGTACTAATGTACCTCAAATCATTAATTAGAATAAAGACAAAACTACAACCCAACGTTCAAATGTACTATTGTAAGAAATAGACTTTTTACATAAAATATGTATTACCTGAAAATATTACAACGACTAGTGTACCCTCTATTTCACCTTTATGGAAAAAGGCATTCTCGAACTTCTCTAAAAGATGTTTTTGAAATGACCTTACATTTCACATTTCAAAAAGTTACAATTCCAAAATGTAACGACTATTTTTTATAAGCTATATAAACACACACACATAAACTATTCAAAGAAGAGGAATGAAATAGACGTGTGAGCTTACAAAGAGAAAAATTTTCTATTCGTGATTTGAAAAGAGAGCCTTGAAAAAGAAAGAGAAAAAGAAAAAGAAAAAAAAGAGAAAAAGTCAAGTCCAGCTCTTTGACAAAGAGTATCCTCTGAGTGACAAACAGAACATTCTTAGAATTCTTCATTCGTGCATTCATATCATTCTGAAGGTTCTATAGGAAGTATTGTAACTCTGTTTATCCACTGTATTCCTTCTTTGTTTAAAGAAATAGACCTCTGTGAAAGAGGGTGTTGCCCTTCTCTGTTGAGAGAAGAAGACCTCTTGGGAAGAGGGTGTGCCCCTTCTCTGTTGAGAGAAGAAGACCTCTTGGGAAGAGGGTGTTGTACTATTTATCCGGTGACTCGGATGTTATAGTGGAAATCTCAAGTGGTTTGCTTGGGGACTGGATGTAGGTCTGGATATTGACCGAACCAGTATAACTTCTGTGTTTTATGTGTTGTGCCTTATTACTTAGTTATTTTATTTTATTGATCATAATCATATTTCACTATTCACCCCCCCTCTAGTGGAATTTCACAAATCACATATTCCACCATGTGATTTGGAATCACATGAGATTCACTTCCAATGTAATTTTAAATCACATTCTGTTTCTTATTGGCATGAGATTCCAAATCACATGTTCTGTTAGCTTTGCAAATGAGATTCATTTTCTCATTTGCATAAGATTCTAATTCACATGTTTGGTTAACTCTGCAAATGTGATTCATTCTCTCATTTGCATGAGATTTCAAATTATATTTGAATGCAACCAACATACCCCTCATGTCATTCTCAATTTTAAATAAGCAAAAAATCGATGATTTTGTATCCTGAGGGAAGTTACTTGTACAATAGAAAATTATGCTTTTATATTCCAAAAGGCTTATCATTGTGATCTTAACTACAAAGGTTCATGTTTTTAATCATATTAACCAGGAAAACTTCTGTACTATTTATTTAGTGGAATTTTTTTAGTTACAAATTTCACACACACACACACATGTATGTGAATTCAGTTACTTGTTGTCCCATGATTTCATTAGTTACAAAATTATATTCCTTTTTCCTATTTTCCTCTTTTTTTTCTTTTAACTTCTCATCTAAATCCTTAAAAATGGTATTTTGTTTTAAAGCACCATTAAAAGATAATATAGCCGTAATGCCAATTTTATTATATTTCATAAAATGGTGAAAGCTAAAAGCAAAACAAAATTATGCATGCATATCTTTGACTGCTCTATCTTGACTACCAACAACTCGGATGTCAAGCCTTCAACTTACCCAATGGAGGCTGACATTTGAGTTGCAGCTAATGACCCTACCACATTTTCCATATCCACTTCACATTATTCCCTCCCTTTATATATATATATATATATATATATAGATATATAGATATATAGATATATAGATAGATAGATAGATAGATAGATAGATAGATAGATAGATAGCCATTTCTAATCCACTTTTGTTTTCATGAATTGTGAGCTGTCGATTTTTCACCATCTCAAAAATGTGATAAAACCTTCTATCATAGTAAATAAATCTTCCTAAAGACATGTATGGTTAGACCTATCATTTGGCAGCTAGATCCACATAACGAAGAGGGTGTACCACTATATGGTATCATGGTACAAAACCACCATATATATATATATATATGGGTTCATGTTTGCTACAGTTGATTGTATCTACAATCGACTTAGTAAACACAATTTTTTTTTGTTCTTTCTCATATCTAATGCCATAGATGTGATCTACATGTTCTTTTTAGTAGGGATTGACTTTTGGATCATCGAAATCCAACTTGTATATTGGTTTTGATCCAAAAATTGATGGGTAGTTTTTTATGCTTATGTACTTGAAAAATATGTGCCTATTTAAAATTTGAGTCAAGCCGTTTGTCATGTATGGTACCTCTTAGTCAATATTAGAAATAGTTTCCCCGACTACGTTGGTACTTCTGAACCAATGAGAGAACATTAAGATCTGAGGCAAGTAATGCTGCTATTGCTGCTTGATCAGGACCAAGAAATCCAGACATGACAGCCAACTGTAGAACCACCACCAAATTTCACAACTTAAGACTAGAAAGAATGTACTTTTGTGATTTTGGATAATCTTATAAAAATACTCATATCACTAGTGAAGTGCCAGCAAAAAGTAAATGAAAGTATCAAAGCATGGTTTATGATAGAGTTCTCTTTATTATAGCAAAGAAGGCAACAATTTATTTCAGTGCCAACAGATGAAGAACTTGGTGCACTTAAGACTACATTCTTTCATGCGCATGTTGATAATGTTACATTATAACATTGAGGGTGTTGGTTTAACATGACAGTGATAAGGGATTTATAGAAATAGAGAATTAGAATGTGCATATATATATATAAACAATAATGACAACTTTTGATAATTACACATTTCAACTTTAGATTACAAATTTTAATTTTTCACTAATTCAAAGTAAAGTAGCAACAAATAATTCATATTTTTCATACTTTCTTTGAGTGTAAAAGTAATGCGTATAACTTTATTGACTATAGCAATTGGCATATGTTTTTTCACTTGTATGCAGAATTATGTTTTATTGAAAAGTTATTTAGGCTAAGTAAGAGATGTTGGATATTTTGAATGACCTTATATAACTTTTAATGAAATCTATAGATATTTAAATATGACATTGATTATGTTTATGAACTGTTTTTTCTTATTGCATGCAACTATGACTTATGTAAATTCTTATCTCGGCTTTACCAATTTTGGTTGTAGGATGAGTTCATCTAAAAAATTTTATAAGTTGTGTCAATTTGGGCATGAAAGAAACCCTAGCCTCAGAGCTTTAAAAGCATTGCTTTAACGTCTCATATATCAAGTTAGGGTTAAATCCTAAGTGAGTTGAGATGATGCACTGTGTCTTCTTTTATTTTTTCTTTAGTTGAGTTTTTGAAAATGAGGTCTTTAGGAGATGGACTTACTTATGGTACCAATATGAGAAAATCACCCAGGACCCATCAAGAAACTCATGAAACATGAGACACACAAGTACAATTTGATATGTACGCTGACACTCATTAGTAGCCTTATTGATAAGCAATGGTTGATAACCACACTCATTAATAGCCTTTGAGATGAGAATGACAATGCGAACTTTGGTTTTAGATAATCAAGATGTCATATATTAGTATCATAGGGTGAGGAAAACTTTTCTGATACTCGTAGCAGTGACTAGTGTGAGTGCATTATATTAAAGTATGATCTATAATATGTCTTTTAATGTAGTCTCAGTTAATATATTAGTAAATATGCATATATTGAGTCAAATTTGTGATTGTTCAAACAAGTTTTTTGTAATATTATTTTTTGACATGTATTGCATATTAAGTTTCATTTTTGTATCATCAAAATCTTTATAACTTTAGAGTCTTATTTTAATTAAAAATATTACTTAATAAAAGAAAAATCCTTTTTTAGTAGCTTTGTGACATGTAACTAAGAGGTAAGGTCAAGTTTAACCCATTTAGTGTGCTCCTAAACCTCGGGTGGACACAAAAGTTGAGCTCAATTCTTTTTTTATGGTGGTTCAAGTTAAAGTAAGTTGGTTTAGCTTTGTGCATTACTTTTTTTTTTTTTATTAATGTAGATTGAAAAGCTTTTATTGGTAGAATGTACATTTTTTCTTTCTCTTTCTTTTGATGTCGTTATCAATTTATGTATATTATTTATTTAAATTTATGCTTGGATCTTATACCTATATTTGGGTCGGATCATAACCCGATATCATATAATACTTAACATAGTTAGCTTGTAAAAGACATAACTTTGAAACCATATATAAGAATTCTGCAAATTTTGATGTGTTTAAAAGGTTATTCAATTATCTAAATTTTGTCTTTTTAAATAAAATCAAATTCCTCTTTTTTATTTCCAAAATCTCATAACAATCAAACAATTTTAGTTTTGGCAAATTTGATTGTTTATTTAAGTAAGCGTGATCTTATTTTTTATTTTAATTAAAATAATGTCAATAATTATATATTTGTTTATATTTGCAAGTATAAATTATTTAAAATATGATCTATCTAGATATTCTTAGATATTTTAATTGATTAAAAATAGTCTCATATATTAATTTAGAATATCAACTTGATTATGAAGATTTCACTTGCATATTTAAATTGATGTCTCATAAATCACATATAAAAGTGTATAACTTTTCTCATAAGTATGATTATTTAAAATAAATAAAAAAATATAATTATTTTTCATAAAATAAAATAATAAAATTATATACCTAATTGCAATATGTGGATATGCCATACTCATTGATAATATTCATTATAGGAAATTTTGTAAAGTTTAGAGGTTATTTTAGTATCTTGACTTACAACATTTTTCAATTGGACAAAAGATAGTTGAAAACTAGATTATTTTAGATGGTTAGCATGCACAAAACATTATTCAATGTAATAACCACAAAGGAGGTGACATTTCCCTTTCCAACTACTTTTAGAAGTTGAAAAGTTGTCCATAAAAAGAGAGAGAGACAAACAACATGTAAGAACTTCATGTTGGCCCAACAATAGCTTCAATGATTGCCCATGTCTCTGCTTAACAAGAAGACAATGGATTGTGAAGGACGAAAAGCATCCACTCTTATAATCTCATTTTTAGTTTTTAGCTTTTTTTTCATTTTTAGTTTGCCACTGTCAAATGGTTGCCTTGTGAGACACCTTTTGTCTTTGTAATAGAAGTGCAGACCTCTAGACGACAAATCAGATGATTTGACAAAATACAAAATTTTGTGTTTTGAAATCACCACCGTCGACCTCTATCACCGCCATTCATTATAAAATGATGACATCAACATTCTTGGTAGACCTCACTGTCTCCACAATGAATGGTGATGATTGACGCAATGGATGGTGGTGATTTCAAAACACAAACAACTTGTATTTTTGCAGATTACTTTACGAGTCCTCCATCTCTTCTAAGCATTTTTTTATAGCGTGGTCAAATCTAAAATTTGTTTTAAAAATTCTTATTGATCTTCTAGGTAGTGTTTTAGTTTTGAATTACTTCTATTTATATGATCAATCTCTTGAAAAGTGAAAAGAAAAAATCATGTATGGGCCACCTACCACAACACCCATTTTTTTTGCATGAAGGACGGGAAATCATCCACATCCGAAACCTAGTTGTACTGGCTAAGCCTGCCATACTTACAGTCGTTGTCATGATAGTATAAACCCATGGCACACTCCTTGCCCCTGGTTTTTGCTGAGCTAGGGCATATCCCTTGCCCTCATTAATGCAAGCGGCTTGACACTCACAAGAATTGTACCCTGACCACCCATTTAGCGAAGCAGGTTATATGTTCCCCCTGAAGATGCACTGTTTGCTAGAGTGCATGTTCGGGGGTCCCAACGAGTGCCACGTATGTAAGCATGTGTGGCTCATATCCCCATGTTTGTCAGCATTAGTTAGCATTAGAGTCTGATGCGGTTGCAAAGACTTAAGTACCCTTTCCGCCATTGGTGCCATAAAACGACGATTCTAGAAAAGGAGTAGTTGCAAAGACTTAAGTACCACGGAGATGGTTATTTAAGACTCAGTCCCTGCACTGCAGAATTATCCAAGAAAGGACCCCCCCCCCTTAAGAAGACCATGAACATCAACCCTCTCTCTCTCTCTCTCTCTCTCTCTCTCTCTCTCTCTCTCTCTCTCCCTTGTCTTTCTGCCTCTGTACACATCTAGCAGACGATCCTACACTGCTCCATCAAGCACCGACTGACCTGCACACTGACTGTAGCATGGTTCAACTTGATGAGTTGTGGAGCCTGATTCCGAATTTTTTCCCTTACAGGAGGGGGGGGGTCCAGGGAGGGTTGCCCCTGGTGGGGGTCTCTGGGGGGCAGCACCCCCTAGAAGATTTTTTTTTTTGGGCCTTGTATAAATTCTTTTTTTTCTTTCCCTCTTGTAACTATTGAAAAAGGGCAATAAAGTTTTTCCTCTGGGTGGCCATCGTTTTTTACTCCCTCTCGGATTTGAGGGGAGTTTTTTCCACGTAAATATGTTTCGTTGTATTTTGTTTGATTGTTCTTGTTTATTGTTTCCTTCGATTGTTTCTTGCTCACAGTTTTTGTAACACCCTTTCCCGCCATTGGTGTCATGAAATAATGATTCTAGAAAAGGACAAAATTTCTTTTTTTTTGCTACGCGATTTACAAAAATTGCATTGCGATTTGCCATTTTTTTTGCAATGCAATTTAGCGATTTACGAACATTGCGTAGCGATTTGCAAGTTTTTTTTTTGCTACGCGATTTTCGTAAATCACTACTCGATTTAGCATTTTTCTATTATTATTTTTTCGCTACATGATTTTCATAAATCGCTACTCGATTTAGCGATTTTCCAATTTTTTTTTCGCTACACAATTTTTGTAAATCCCTACTCGAGTTAGCAATTTTCTAATTTTTTTTTGCTATGTGATTTTCGTAAATCGCTATTTGATTTAGCAATTTACCATTTTTTTTTGCTATGCGATTTTCGTAAATCGCTATATCGAGTAGTGATTTACGAAAATCGTGTAGCGATTTGCCAAAAAAAAAATTTTGCTATGCGATTTTCGTAAATTGCTACTCAATTTAGAGATTTGCCATTTTTTTTGCTACATGATTTTCATAAATCGCTACTGTGTGTAAATCGTAAATCGCGATGCCGAACTCCACCCCCTTTAGCACGATCTTCACCGTGATCAGGTTGTAGTCGTCAACCGTCCCGATGGCAATCTTGAGGTCCATGATGGGGAAGCCAGAGAGGAACGTGCCATTCCTGACGTTGGCAGGAAGGTGGGTCTTGTTGGAGAGCACGACGCTGGAGGTCGAGATGAGGACATCGCGGTACCATAACCCGACGAATGCCCACCAGGACTTGAGGGTGCGAACACCCGTGTTGAGCAGTGACAGGGTGGCTTGGAAGGCATAACCCTGATTGGAAGTATTGTCGATGTAGGTATAGACAGATTGTACTTTGAAAGACTCCGTTGTAGGTGTACTGAAGAAAGATTTTGTTGTAGGTGTCCCTCGAAGGCGGCGGAGGGACCGTCACAGTTGGTTGCCCGTTGGATGAGGGCAACATTCCGACCACTGCTAGCAGGAAGAGGATGACAATCACCATCGGATCGCCGACTCTTTGCCTCCCTTAATTTCTTCTCTAGAGAGAGAGAGGGGAGGGGGGTTTACAGTGTTTCACGAAGAAAAAAGAAGAATAAGATGATGACAGAAAGTTCAAACGGCAAAAAAAGAGAGAACGCTTCAGGTTCGTTTCGTTGTTTGGACTTTGAAGAGTTAACATCATCCTCGACTTTCTGGATGGAGGACATTTTTGTTCTTTTCTCGAACCATCATTTCCCTTTTTTTTAATAGAGGACATTTATGTCAGTTTCTCAAACCGTCGTTTCATGGCAAGAATAGCAAGAAAGGGTACTTAAGTCTTTGCAACCGCACCGAACTTCGATGCTAAGTGATGCCAACACACACGGGAATACAAGCCCCACATGCTTATATACATGGTGCTTATTCGAACCCCGAACACGCACTGTAGCAAACAATGCATCTTCTTGGGAGAACACACAACACCCTCCCCCCATTTAGTGGCCAAGGCCCCTCCACTGCACTAAACCCCTTGGGCTTATCGCATCACCCATTTACATGTAACAACTTGTTTGGTATTTTCAAAATATCACAAATATGTATACAGTTCTGTTTGTTTCCTTCAAATCAACTCCAATTATATCCCTACACATGGTTCCCAAGTGAAATTTATAGTGGAGATTGTATTATATTTAATAGGGTAATTTACATATAGGCACTTAAATATACAAATTTTCATTCACCTGCCTCAGTTTTTTAAATATTTAAGATAAACACTTACCTTTTCAAGAAATTGTTCATGTGACCACTAGTGTATTACTTTTTTTTTCCTCTAAAAAATTACTTGTTTAGCTGTTGCTCTGAACTCCAGCTACAAAAGTGTCAAATAAAGATTTACAAAAAGAAAAGTTTAAAAGAGACCATATTAGAGATTAAACAAGACTTAGGTGATATAAAAAGTGACTCAATCATATGAGCAATTTTTTAAAACGGTAGACATTTAGCTTAAATCTTTAAAAACTGCGGTGGCTAAATGTAAGTGTCATACCTTAGGCACCTCTATATAAATTGGAGATGATAAGGTGATCCCAGAGTATCTACTCCTCCCTAATAGAAGCTTTAGATTTTTAATTTTTTTAATTGTTTTTTTGTTTATCAGACCCAATAGATATGATCTATAACCATCATTTAGCAGAAAACACGTTTTGGATCTTGTGATTATAGTGTATATGTATGTTTTTAAAGAGCTTTAAAAATAAATGATTCATAATATATCAAAATTTTATGATTTAAAAAATCCTATTTTTATGTTCAAAAAGATGATCCAAGGCATGATTCCTATCAAATAAACTATGTTGAGTGTATTCATAAGGTTTAATTGAAAAGATACAACCTACACCCATGATTTATAGTATATGGGAGTATGTACTTCGAGAGTACCCTATATAAATTACCCTATTCAGTATGACCTAATTTGCTCTCTTGTTTTACATTGGACATAAGATCAATGAGTTGATGTTTCATTTTCCTTTCCCCTGCACTCTTCATTTATCTAATGTAATTCATGTGTTAGTGTTAAAAATATGGCTCTATAACGATTGAGCCTGATATCTCATGATTCACAGTGGTTGTTATGATAAGCCATGTAAATCCAGCAAGATATCCTGATCCTGTTGGTCTTACCTTTCTTAGGAGTGTCTATCCTCTCCTCTCTACGTCTATAAAAATCGTGTATCTCTGGCTATAATGACTATAAAAAAACACTTTGAGTGTGGCTTAGTCGTTTCATGGATGTAGGTCATATCGACCGAACCATGTAAAATTCCTATGTTGATCATGTTTTCTCTCCTGTGGATGTCTACAAATCGTAACAATCCCTACAGCTACATCAGGAAAATTATAACCTATTTTTGCCTGTAAATCGTGACATGACGAGTCTACAAATCGTGGCATGGATTTGCCTGTAAATTGTGGTATGATGATTTCTATAAATCATATCAAGGTAGTAGTCTCACCACACAAATCGCTACAAATCGTAACATGGTATCAGAGCCAAGTTGTTGAGGGCATAGAATGAGCGACTCCATGGCAAATGCAAGCAACAGTGGAAGCCAGATTGATCCTTAGAAAATCATGATTCAAGAACAGGTCAGTTCAAATCTCAAAATCATGAATGTGTCTTTGAATGGTTTCAATTACCTACAATGGTCCAAAACTGTCATTTTATTCCTGAGCAGCAAAATGAAATTGGGTTATGTGACCAGAAAAAAAATGAGACCCGATGTAAGTGACCCGACACATGAAGAATGGGAATCAAACAACCATCTTGTAATGTCATGGTTACTTAATTCCATGGAGCCTAAGATCGCAAATGGTTTTTTGTTCTTAAATATGGCTAAAAAAATATGGGAGGTTGTTAAAGGAATGTTCGAAGAACAATATAATATTGTCAGAATGTTCCAAATAACCCAGAAATTACGCAGCCTTAAAAAAACCAGTCCGACCGCATTTAGTGAATTCTATGCGAAAATCAAAGGTTTATGGGATGAGTTGGACTCATACATCATAAGTTTCAGTAATCTGTTATATGCTAAAAAACAAAGAGAACATGTACAAATCTTCCAAATGTTGGCCTGCTTTGGACCCGAGTATGAAAATTTGAGGAGTCAAATTTTGATGACTCAATCATTGCCGTTGTTAAACATGGTTTGCTCATTAATTATGAGAGAAGAATCCCAGAGGCGTGTAATGAACTCAGAAGACAATACAGATAGTTCTGAGGCACAAGAAAAAAATGCCTTTACGATAAGTAAGAATGAATCAAGGCAACAGTTTTCCAACAACAAAAACTAGGGGAAAGGAGTTAAGTGCACTCATTGTATAAAAATGGGGCATGCCCTCAAAAGTTGTTGGCTCCTTGTTGAAAAGCCAAAAAATATGAAAAATAAAAATCGTGAGGCTTATCAGGTGTCAGTTGAGAAACAGGGGACCGAAAATCAAGATGATCTCATAGCCGAGTGGAAAGAAAAAGAACCTAGTGGAACACCGCTTACTATTGAGAACTTGACGCATTTGCTTCAATCTCTTGCAAAAAATGGCAACAATATGGCAGCATCAGTGACCATTGAGAATGTCTCTCAATCTGCTCCTTTAGGTATGACCTCTAACTCTCAATGGATTATAGATTCTGGAGCTTCCCAACATATGATGAATGATAAGTTCGTTTTACATAACAAAAATTCCACAAGCGACAGTTTTGTTTCCTTAGTTGATGGTTCCAAAATCAAAATCAGCGGCTTTGGCCTTAAAGATTTTTTTGGTAACGGTTTTAGCAAAGCTTTTATTATACCCACATTAGCCTCTAATCTTCTATCTATATCTCAAATCACAAAGGCTATAGATTGCAATGTGGTATTCTCTCCAACTAATGTTGTTTTTCAGGATTGGCAGACCGGGAGGACGTTTGGTGAAGGAAAGTGCGTTAATGGTCTTTATTTTTTTAGTGAAAACCAGAATCATAAAGCATTCATAACCATGTAAAAGCATAATGGAGAATTATGGCACCATCGTCTTGGGCATCCATCGAAAAAGGCGTTAAAGTCTCTTATCATCGAGGCTGAATTTGACACTACCTTATGTGATGCTTGTCGGCATGCAAAACTTAGTATATTACCTTTTTCATTAGCTGAAAAACTCTCTAATAAACCGTTTCAATTAGTTCATTCTGATGTTTGAGGATCAGCCCCTATAGTCTCTAATGGTGGTTTCAAATACTACATTACTTTCATTGATGATTTTTCAAAATGCACATGGATCTACTTCATGAAATCTAAAGATGAAGCTTTGACTACCTTTAAAGAGTTCTACAAGTTTATGGAAACTCAATTTGATATCAAAATCAAGGTTCTCTGAACAAATAATGGGAAAGAATACAAAAATCAAGCCTTTGATGAATTTGAAAAGACTCATGGCATTGATCATCAAACCACGTGTGGTGAAACACCTCAACAAAACGGGGTTGCGGAAAGAAAAAATTAGCACCTCCTTGAAGTCACTCGTGCTATTATGATTCAAAGTAATGTCCCTAATTTTTTTTGGAACGAAGCCATCTTGACAGCCTGCTACTTGATAAATAGACTCCCCTCAAAAAACCTTCAAGAAAAGTCTCCTCTAGAGATTTTAAAGGGAAGGAAAATCAAAATGGAACACCTACGCACTTTTGGATGCGAAGTGTTTGTGTGGATTTCCCCCCGTCACTGTGATAAGCTTAGCCCTCGTGCAAAAAAATGTGTATTTTTTGGTTATTCGATAACCCAAAAAGGATATAAATGTTTTGATGTTGAAGATTAAAAAATGCTTATTTAAAGGGACGTCAGCTTCAATGAAAAAGTGTCATGCTTCTCACAACAAAATTGTGAAAATGGAATAGAGGTTAGAAACCCGATTTTTCCCAACTTGGAAAGTATGGATGATTTCATTGTCATGCATAGATCTCCTTAAGACTCTCATGAGACTGCAGAATCCAATCTAGAAGATGAACCTGTCCCCATTCATGAACCATATCTTCAAAGGTCTGAGAGGACCTCAAGACCTCCTCCTCATTTTCAAGACTTTATTACATATTCAGTTTCTCACCCTTTAGAAAAAACATATGCTATGACAAATTGTCACCAAGGTATATTGCATATCTGAGTCAAATTAATCAGCATGAACCCACAACCTTTCAAGAGGCCAAAACTCAAAAAACATGGGCAAGAGCTATGGAAGAAGAGTTGGATGCTCTTCACAAAAATCAAACCTGGGAGATTGTCTCTCAACCTATTGGACAAAAACTTGTTGGATGTTGGTGGGTCATCAAAATCAAATATAAGAGTGATGGGACAGTTGAAATGTATAAGGCTCGTTTGGTAGCCAAGGGATACACCCAGATACAAGGGATCGACTACACTGAGACCTTTGCTCCTGTGGCAAAAATGAATACCCTTAGAATTCTCCTCTCGGTGGCATGTAACCTTGAATGGGATATGTTCCAACTTGACGTCAAAAATGCTTTTCTTTAAGGAGAGCTTGAAGAAGAAGTATATATGGAATTACCTCCAGGACACCCTGATGAAAGAAAAACCAATGTTGTGTGCAAGTTGAAGAAGGTCATTTATGGTCTAAAACAATCACCACGGGCGTGGTACTCTAAGATGAGCTCGGCTCTTGAAGAAAAGGGCTTCCTTAGAAGTGCTAGTGACAACACTTTATTTATTAAAAAAATTGGTCCTAACATTACTCTAGTCTTGGTCTATGTGGATGATATTTTTCTAACTGGGAATCACAAGGAAGAAATTGCCAATACTAAGGAATACCTACATAGAGTGTTTGACATCAAAGACCTGGGGAAGCTTAAATACTTTCTCGGAATTGGGTTGGCATACTCAAAAAGGGTCATTTTCTTATCTCAAAGAAAATACACATTGGATATCTTCAAAGAAACAGGGAAGCTTGGAGCCAAAGTTGTTGAAACTCCATGTGAAACAGGAAAAAGAGCATACATGCTTAAGGGGGAGCTTATTGAGGACAAGGACAGATATCAACGACTCGTGGGAAGACTTATCTACCTTACGGTCACTCACCCTAATATAGCCTATGCAATCAACCAAGCAAGTCAAGCTATGCACGCTCCTACTCACAATGATTTTCAAGTTGTAGAGAGAATTTTGAAGTATCTTAAACGGGTGCCTGGTCAAGGTTTATGGTACAAGAAATCCGAGCATTGTGATATAGTTGGGTACTCTGATGCAGACTGAGCAGGGGATGTTCAAGATAGACGATCTACTACGGGCTTCTGTATTTTTGTAAGAGGAAATATGATTTCATGGAAAAGCAAAAAACAAAACTTGGTTTCTCGATCCAGCGTAGAGATAGAATACCGAGCTATGGCTTCAACAACAAGTGAAATCACATGGACAAAAATGTTGCTAAAGGAACTGAGAATTCAGAATAAGTTACCAATCTCTATGTACTGCGACAATCAAGCTGTGATTCATATAGCTGCAAATCATGTCTTTCACGAATGAACAAAACACATTGAAATTGATTGCCATTATGTTCATGAGAAGGTTCAGAACCGTGAAATTCAAACTTCATTTACAGAAAGTTTGAACCAACTAGTTGATGCATTGACTAAAGGATTATCTCGCGATCAGTTTTTAAGCATCATAAACAAGTGGGGCTGCTATGACATCTTTGACCCACTTGAGGAGGAGTGTTAAAAATATGGCTCTATAACGGTTGAGCCTGATATCTCATGATTCACGGTGGTTGTTATGATCAGCCTTGTAAATCCAGCAAGATATCCTTATCCTGTTGGTCTTACCTTTCTTAGGAGTGTCTATCCTCTCCTCTTTGTGTCTCTATAAAAACCGTGTATCTTTGGCTATAATGACTATCAAAAAACACTTTGAGTGTGGCTTAGCCATTTTGTAAATGTAGGTCATATCGACCGAACTACGTAAAATTCCTGTGTTGATCATGTTTTCTCTCATGCAGATGTCTACAAATCGTAACAATCCCTACAGCTACATCAGGTAAATCGTAACCTATTTTTGCCTGTAAATCGTGACATGATGGGTCTACAAATCGTGGCATGGATTTGCTTGTAAATCGTGGTATGACGATTTCTACAAATCGTATGAAGGTAGTAGTCTCACCACACAAATCGCTACATAAGATTGTTACAAATCGTAATAGCTAGCAATGGAACGCTAGCTTGGTCTGACAAGCAATTTCTCTAGTGGTAAAAAAAACTCCTTAAAAAGGGTTCAGGGGTTGAATTATAGTTTTACATCCACGTGAGTAGGGATACATACCGAATTGAGTTGGCTCAGGCTTGACTCAGTTAAAGATCGGCTTGGGCTCATCTGTTTTATAAATGAGCCAAGCTTGAATAGGTGTATGAAGCCCAGATAAGCTATTGAGTCGATTTTGAACAACCTATCGAGCTCAAAATGCAAACCCCATATATATAATATCTTTGCAAAAAATATTTGAATTGCATTGTCATTGTAATGGGTAGGGCGTTAGTCTTTATTAAGAATGAATTGGGTTCAAAATTCACATTTTGTGCCTTTTTTCGTTGAGAATTTTTAGTATGTCAAGACAGTAATAATAATCAAAAGACATGTTTTGGCTTAATGGTAGATCTCTTGATTATCCTTATGGAGGTTTGGAGATCAAATCCTTCTTTTGTAATTTTTTTTTAACAAATCTTGTTTAAGCTTGGCCAGGCTTGAGCTTAGAACCGAGTCGATTTTGGACAATGCCTTACAACCTTGAGCCGAGCTTGGACAAAGTGATTTTCAACCGAGCTGAGGTCAAACAGCTCAAGTAAGTTTGGCTCAAACTCGGCTCGTGTGCATCCGTGAGAAAGTATTTTGAAAATTTTGATATATCGAGTGGTCACGGGAACAAAACAAACTTTTTAAAATATGTATGTGACACACTTTTGTTATTAATATTAATGTACAATGATTACCATTTCTAGATAGTGATATTTTCTTCTTTTATTAATTTTTTGGGAAAATTTCATTTAAGGGGCCAACATTTTGCCTATAATTCTAAAAATGGTTCACACTTTTCTGAAATTTTAGATATGGGCCAAACTTTTTTTAGAAATAGTTAAATAGGGACCTCAAGTCAACATCATCATAAAAATGTATTCTTTTTTTTTGTTTCTTGTATTGTCTCTTGAAAATTGAAAAGTACTCATTCATCCTGGTAGAAAAAAATATCAAATTGTTTCATTATTATAATTTGACTTGTGATTTATAAATGCACAAAAGGGTTCAGATCACCCATCATGTGCCAAGGGTTGTCATTATAAATTAAACCGAGCTCGTCCATTCGTTGTCAATGCAATTGATTAGTTTGTCATGTATGTGTGCAAAATATAAAAATTCATTGCAATTGACTGATTTCATTGATTATATATATATATATATATATATTGCTACTAGATCTTAATGCAATTAATTAGTTTGTCATGTATGTGTACAAAATATAAAAAATCATTGCAATTGACTAATTTCATTGATTAAATTGAGATATATATTGCTACTATGCATGAATGCAATTGATTAGTTTGTCATGTATATGTGCAAAATATAAAAATTCATTGCAATTGACTGATTTCATTGATTAAATTAAGATATATATATTGCTATTGGTATTATACATAAATACATTGGAATTGACTGATTTGAGTAAAATTAATTTGGATTGTAGGATTCTCGGCCAATTGATTTAGAAGAGCCAACATCTTCTACTGGAACCAAGCACAGATTTTCACAAATTCTTGCAGATCGTGCAATGAAACATCAGTCACCCCCTCTTAAAGGTTGTTGTACAATTTTGGAATCCGACAACCAACACATTCTAGTTCAGAGATCTTGAGATGACCATTATGTTGGAGGATGTGGCATGAATAACCGGACTGAACTTCCACAGTGAGTCAGTTAGTGGATAGCGATGGAAAACTTTAAAGCAGTTGTGTGATAATTATTTGCAAGTAGATGATGATGCATTCAAAGCCGATACAATTAAGTTTCAAGGCTTAAGAGCAATTATGACCTGAGTAAGGCGAGGAGGATGAAGGCAAAACTACCATGTGTTATAGGGAAGGAAAATAGTATGATAGACAAGATAGTAAGAGTATTCTTGCTATTCTTCTTTGGCTCATGCTTATTCATCGACATTGGTGAAAAGTTGGTATATTCATTGTGCATCTAACTGTTGGAAGACCTGAATCACATCGTTGAGTATTCTTGTCATTCTTCTTTGGCTCATGCTTATTCATCAACATTGGTGGAAAGTCGATCCATTCATCATGCATCTAACTATTGAAAGACCTGAATCACATCGATCAATACACATGTGGAGCAGCCACACTTGCATATTTGTATACAAGTTTGAGTAGCACACGAAGCAAAAGAAAAAACTTGTCAGGATATTAGTGTTGTTGGAGGTATTTTTTCTTTTTTTTACCTAAACTTTTTAATTTATAGTTATTTTTATACTTGCATACTATGTTTTGATATATACTATGTAATAGTCTTGGTTAATCATTCTTATGCAAGTTTGGATATGAGACCACATATTCATTGAAAGGCCTCAGATGCATGATGTTGCCCATGAATTTTCATGTGCCGTAATGTGGAGTCTATCGTGTAATGAAGAGGGTCATGATCAAAGATTGGTGGGTCCGCACATGTTACATGTTGACTACACTACATCACTTTGTAGGCTGATTAGGGCAATCATAAGTATTGTTGTGGATATTTCATATTTTTAAAATAAATGCATGTCTGTAGACTTAACCATAAAGAAAATGTAAGTAAATGGGTGCCCCTATGAAGGCACGTTGGAGAAGAAGGAGAATGTCGATGTGGTTGTTAAGGCAAAGGACATCGCCATTGGATGCACAACATGAATGAAATTGAGTGCCAAATGGCCAATCAAGTCATTCAGCAATTTGGGTTTGTTCAGCAACCAACCAGTCTTCCTTGCATAGTTAGCAAATTTCTATTGCATGCCACGAAGGATCGAATGAAGTATTACCTCACAGTATTCCTTTTTGAACTTTAAGAATGGTGCGAGGGTGGCAAAGACATTAGCTTGTCGTCCATTGAATATGCCACCAATGACAATTTTATAGTTGCTCAAGAGGTTGCATGTTCTTCAACAACAAAGAGAGTCTTTCAGGAAGAGAAGAAAGTTGGAGAGAAGCACGAAAAACGTAAATAAATCGGAGGGAGAGTTAGCTCTTACACTTGAAGAAATTTGCATGCTGAAGAATATAGTATGTACTCAAGAGGATATGATATGTACTCAAGCTGGTTTTTTGAAAATGCAAATATGGTCATCAAGATGCTACGATCACAACAATCACATACTCAACCATAGAAATTCATTTGATTTTTTTTTGTTTTTTGTATATATTCGAAGATTTAACTCATTGACTTTTTTATTGATTTGTATATAATGTGATTTGAATGTTTCTATTAATAAATTTTTATATAGTCATTCATTTGTATATAATGCCATTGATTAAATGATTTGAATATAAAATTGAAATCATTGTTGAAGGTTTAAACTGAAACTATTGCTCTTTCACTTTAAATGATTTAAATGTTCAAACTGAAAGCATTATTGAATGATTTGTATATAATATCATTATTTGTATGTTTATAGATTTTCAAATCATTTGAAAGTTTAAATAATTTGAATATCTATTTGCTTACATTCACTGTTATTTAGGTTGTTAAGTGCAAAAATCCACAACAAGGTTATATATGATTCAAGAAATTTGTAAAAAAAAAATAAAAATAATCACATATTTGTTATAATTTCACAAATATTTAAGTACATTATTTTCAATATCTGGAGATTAGCAAATAACTCCATGCGAGAGGGTTCAATATATGTGAAAAGTACGATATTTGCAAAAATTAGTGGTAAGTATTTCACAAATATATTTTTGTAAAATATTAACGTATGTGTGAAAGAGTATGATATTTGTGATTTTGGTGATTTCAGTTTCACTGAGATTTCACAAATAAAATTATGTGACTTAATGTAGTCTAAATTCACATGAAAAAAACTTACGATTGTAGATTTAACTAGGTGTTGAACATATTTTATGAATGGTACAATTTTATCACAAAAATGCCTAAATTCGCAGTTGCAAAGAGTAAAAGTGTCTTATCGATATCGGATATTTGTGATTTTGGACATTGGGAGAATATAAAAAATTGTAGGTTTTAGAAAATCACATCAAATTACCTCTACACGACGATCATTTTTCGATAATTGAATTGCCCTTGGTTTCACGAAGGCTGTAAGAGCAATGGTTCTTTAAAAAACATTCAAACGTTGCTTGGCTGAGGCCCTTGAGTCCAAGAAAACCTCTTGCATATTGCAATGCTATGTGATTCTTGGATCTTGTGATTGTGACAATGATCGTATTTTCTCAAGGTTAGTGAAACATGAAAAAGTACAAGTTGTAATTGTGAAGGCTAGCTGTGATTGTTTTTTCTTACTTTTGCCTTGAATATGATAGAACCCCAGGCCAAAACCGGACCAACAAGCCTAGCTGGCTAAGGTAGCTACCTTAGGTGGGTGTCAAGGGACTTGGGCTAGGATTAAGGGTTTTGTAAGGGGTAAAAGATGGGCTGAGGTGGTGGGTTGATATTGAGATTTGAGAAAATTGAGCTTGCTACAAAAATTGGGTGCTATTTGGGTTGACTCACATGTGCATGCAATAAAGCCACGTTAGAGACCGCTTCTAGCTGCTGATTTTTTGGAGTTTGAGATACGGTTTGATATATGTGAAAGATCTTCAAATAAGGAGTTGTTTGATGGAAGAATTTCAGTATTGAGTGATCAACACCAAAGTTGGGTTGAATCTTTGATTAAATTCGTAAGGAATTCTCAAGACCTTGCTTGAATTCTCAAGATCTTGATCTTGTTTACCTTAGATCAGAAGTTTTATTGAAGTTTATGCTTTACTTCTCGCTATTCATTGAATTTGGGGTGATGTTCGGAGTAAGAACTGTTGTAAGTCATGGCTGGGTATGAGATATTGTTTGGAAGATGGGTGACCAGGTTCTTGATCTTGTGAGGGAGCCTATTCAAGCACAGGCCAACCCAAACCCGACCCTAAAAATTGGCCAAATTAAAAAATCTGGTTCTCTCAAACCCCATGGAATCTACCTTTTGAAAATTTTACACATGCGTCCACTTCATTTCACAGATTTTTAAAATTTATTGTTACCTACACACAAAAAATTCCGTGGTGGACCTTGTCTAGACCAAACTATGACCAACTGAATCAGTCTTGTTCTAACTTGTTTCCATTGTCCACTTGTAAAACCTGACCTAAACCTACCCATTGAACCCATATTTTGACTAAAGACCCTCAATACACCCTAGTTGAAAACCAGCTCTCAAGCTTGTCCTAATCCTAGCTAAAAGTGAGCCCAAATCAAGGCAACAAAAAACTAGACCTGAACCTAGCACAATGACGCAAAATAGTTGGTCAAAGGAGTGAGAGTTGAGCTTAGGATTGACTTCAAGCAAGGGTTACACTTTTTATTAGAGAAGTTTGATATGAAATTCACACAAATGGAAGATTAAGTTTGATGGTAAGTTTAACCACTTGACCCAAATGGTAACAACAATGATGAGTCGACTAGGTTAAGGTCCTGCACCCCCTCAAGTGCCTAATGTCTAAACAAGCAATGAGTGCAATACTTGAGCTCAAAGAACAACATCTACTAGTATCATTACTACAAAGCAATCTAACTTGAACTTTCCAAAGTTTAATGGAAAGGACCCTACAAGTTGAATTTTTTAAGTGTAACAATACTTCAAGATTGTGAATGTACCAGAACAAGAGAAAGTTTACTTGGTCACAATCCACTTAGAAGATGAACTGTTGGTATGAGTCCCAAATAGGGAATCCATGTTGGAAATCATTTGCAAAAGCCATCTTACTGAGGTTCAGTCTATCAGCCTTCATCAAGCAAGGTGTTAGCATCATGGACTATCAAGTTGAATTCAAGAGGATTAGCAACCTTGTGACATGCTGATCTCAATAAGCGTTGTGGGCACCTTTATTGCTGGTCTTAAGGATGATATTAAGACTGAAGTAGAAACCTCTAGACCTACAAGTTTGATGCAATGCTATGAACTAGCAAGGATTACTGAAGAGAAGCAAAACTGGCTAAGCGGGAGGAGCATGCGCATGACCGATACGAGCAAGTTTGGTCTAGCCATAAGGCCAATCAAGAGGGTGAGCAGAGCTGATCAAGAACGTTCAGATGTCGCAAAAACACGCAAAAGACTCAAATGAATGGTCCTAGTAGCAACATCCAAGTCAAGGTCCAAAACCTCACCAAGGAGCAAATGAATGAACTAACGTGAAAATGACTATGCTTCACTTGTGAGCAGTTATGGCACCCCAATCACAAATGTAAGGGCAAGGCCCTACACTTGTATATTGTAAACAATGCAAATAGTAAAAATGAAGGTGATGAGGAGGGAAAAAAGGTAGAAGAAGAGGAGGAGGACCTTATAGAGGAGCCCCCACTAGATATCCTTCCATGCCTTAACTGGTGTGGAGGTATCTCAATGCATGTGAATCACCAGGCAGTTTTGAATTTACCCATATCCATCTTAGTAGATATTGGGTTGACCCACAACTTCCTATGCTCCCAAATTACAAAACTTGTGAGGTGTGAGGTTCAAACCCAAAGCCCCTTTGATGTGGTGGTAGGGAATGTAAGCAAAGAAAGATGCATTGGTAGAAGTCCAAAACTCCTAATTGAGATCTAAGACATTATGTTTTTCATAGATGCCTATATCCTTCCCATGAAGGACACAAACTTAGTGTTAGGGATACAATTGTTGCAATCCCTTGGAAGTGTTACTTGGGATTTCCAAGATCTTAAAATGCAATTTTCTAATGAAGGCAAAGATGTGAAAATTCAAGCAAACAAAACACCACAACTTGAGCCCAACAATTTCAAGAAGATGGTGAAGATTGCTAGACAAAGCTTGCAAGTCTTGGTCCTAAAGTGATGACACCAAACATCTCAAATATGAGTTAGAGGCTATGCTACATAAGTTTAAGGAGGTTTTTCAAGAGCCTAATGAACTCCCTCCTCAAAAAAGCCGTGACCAATTCATTCTAATTGAGCCCGGATCCAAATTGGCCAATGTGCACCCCTATAGATATGCTCAAGTCCAAAAGAATGAGATAGAAAGATTGATTCAATAAATACTTAAAATCAAGATAATTCAACCAAGTAAGAGTTCATACTTTTTCCTGATGTTATTGGTGAAGAAAAAAGATAGATCTTGGAGGTTTTGCATAGATTATTAGGTCTTCAATTCGATCACCATTAAAGCCAAGTACTTGATTCCCATCATAGATAAACTCTTGGATGAACTTTACATATTAATATACTTCTCAAAATTGGACCTAAGATCCAGATGTCACCAAATTTGAATGGCACTCGAGGATATCCACAAGACGACCTTTTGGACCCATAATGGGCACTACGAGTTTATGGTCATGCATTTTGGGCTAACAAATGCCATGACCACATTTTAAAGCATGATGAATGATGTCTTTTGACCATACTTAAAGAAATTCATCTTGGCATTATTTGATGATATTCCTATCGATAGTAGATCTTAGGAGGATCATATGAGGTACTTAGAGCTCATTCTCCAACTCTTTGGGAACAACCAATTGTATGCCAAATGCTACAAGTGTATCTTTGGCCAAGCGCAAGTTTCCTACTTGGAACATATTATACCGGCAATGGGTATTAAGGTGGACCTGAACAAGATTGAAACTTTGCTTAAATAGCCCACCCACTTACCTCTCTCCTTAAAAAGAGAGTTTTCCAATACACGAGTGAAACGCAACTAGCTCTTGAGACACTCAAGCAAACCTTGTGCTCCACCTATCCTAGCCTTGTTGGACTTCTCCAAGGACTTCATGGCGGACAACAATGCTTTTGGAGTTAGTGTTGGGGTTGTGCTATCTCAAGATGGCCACTCATTGTCTTACTATAGTAATGTTATTCCCGAAGGAAAGATGTGACTCTCCACTTATGAGAAAAAATCCATGGCTATCATCTTGGCCATCAACAAATGGAGGTCATACTTGTAGAGGCATCACTTTGTGGTTATGACCGAAAATAAGAGCCTCCAAAGTATGTTGGATCAAAGTATATCAACCTCAATGCAACACATGAATTTCCAAACTCATAGGGTATGATTTTGAGATCTCATACATAAAGGGGTACAAAAGTAATATAGATGATGCCTTATCAAGAAGAGATCATGATGACTAATTGCATGAGACAACAACCCTAGTATACCCCTTCCTTCAAGAGGTCAAAGAGGGGTATGAGAAACACAAAATATTCCAAGAACTCATGGCTGACCTACAATAGGGAGTTGGGCATTCCAATTATGCTCTTGATGGGGGCGTTCTTACTCACAAGGGACATATCCTACTTCCAAGGAAACCAACCTTATTGGGAGGGTGATACACCACTTCCATGACCTCCCTTCAACTGGGCATAAAGGTTTTAAGAGGACAAACTTTAGAATAAAAAAAGAATTCAGTTGGAAAGGCCTCAAGGAGGATGTGAAGTGGTGCGATGTATGCTAAAGATCCAAGTATGACAACATGATGCCCAACGACTTGCTACTCTCAATTTCAAATCAAGTTTTAGAGGACATATCTATAGATTTCATAGAAAGTCTACCAAGGGTTGGAAGAGTATCAACCATATGAGCAATGGTTGATAGACTCACAAAATTTGATCACTTCATAGCATTGGAGCACCCCTACACGGTTAAGCATCTAGATGACCTATTCGTGCAATACATCTTCAAGTCGCATGGCATTCCCTAGAAACCCCATCTTTGTGAGCTATTTGTGAGAAAAAATCTTCAAGTTACTAGTATCAAAGCTGGTCATGAGTATAACTCACCATCCCAAAATGGATGGTCAAACTTAGGGATGGCAGTGGACCGGGGGAAAGCGGGGCCCCGCCCCGCCTCGCCCCGTTTGGACCGGGGATGGAGGGTATGAAACGGGGATGGAGGCGGGGACGAAGGTTAAAATCCATCCCCGTCTGGGGGTGGAGGCGGGGATGGACTAGCACGTTCCCCCGCCCCGCCCCGCCCCGCCCCATCCCCGCCCCGGCCCCGGCCCATCCCCGTCCCGGCCCCGCCCCGCCCCATCCCCGCCCCATCCCCGCCCCCAACCCTTTATATTTTTCTACATGTTTACTAACCCAAACTCCCTTCCCTAATTTCCTAACCCTGGAGCCGCCGAGTCGGGCCGTCGCCTCTTCCCCTTCCTTCCCCATCCGCATTATCATTGGAGCTGGGCCGTCGCCGACCACCGTTGGCCGTCGCCGACCACCGTTGGCCGTCGCCGACCACCGTTGGCCGTCGCCGACCACCGTTGGCCGATGCCGACCACCGTTTGCCGACACCGACCACCGTTGGCCGACACGATCTCTCCCTCCTTCCATGGCTGATGCATTGTTTGACATCTTCTGAGATCTTAAAAACAACTTTTGACATGGCTGATGCATTGTTTGTTTGTCAGCGTATGAACTATCACAAAAAGAAGGTAAGGTTGGGACACCTGAGAGACCACTCTTCGATCTTGGTAATCTAAGTTATCGTGGCTACTGGACTAGGGTTTTGCTTGACATTCTGAAGAAGCATAAGGGCAATATTTCCATCCTGCTTTCTTTCTGGACCTTCATGTTTTAAATTTGTGTTGCACTCTGTGGTTTTGCTTGTGCTGTCAAATCTTCTCATATAGTGGACACATTTTTCTGTGATTATAAAGCAGGTTTCAATAGGTTAATTTTTTCATTTATAGTGGTTGTTTGATTTGGCTTAATTTTTTTTAACATTTCAGATCAACTTATTTGCATATTCATTTTTCTAATTATTAAATAATATTCTCCAGTTCAGAAAAAATTGGAGGATGAGGAACTGAGTCCATTCAATATCTTCTAGAGCATGATCCATGGATGTTATGTATTAGTTTACTAGGCACAAGTAAAATCTAATTTTTGTCTGGGCTATGAAGGCGGGGAGATCCTGTTTTCCATGTGGATGAATTCATTTATCATTAACTGAAATATTAACGTGAATGATTTCTAAGTAGGGATGCAATTTGACAAACGGGGACTTGGACGGGGACGGGGACGGGGACGGGGCGGGGGTGGAGGACATGAAACGGGGATGAAGGCGGGGGTGGAGGATAAAATCCATCCCCGCCGCGGAGGCGGGGCGGGGGTGGAGGATAAAATTTTGAGGCGGGGCGGGGGTGGAAACCTTGTCCCCCGCCCCGCCCCGCCCCGCCCCACTGCCATCCCTAGTCAAACTGAGGTGCTCAAATGACTCAAGACATATCTTTGGGCTTTTGTTGGAGTGAGACCTAAATCTTGGGGTTACCTACTACCATGGACTGAATGGGCTTACAATTTAGGGTATCATTCAACCATTAAGAAGATCCCATTTGAAGCTTTATATGGGAGGAAACCTCCATCCATAGCAGCCCATGTGATTGGAACCCCCCAAACTGTAAGTGAAAATGATACTTCAAGAGAGAGACCAAGTCCTCAAGATTCTTAAGAGGAACATGAAAGCAACACAAAACTAGATGGCTCAAATTTAGAACAAAGGTTATCAAGAGAAGAAATATAAGAAAGGTGATCAAGTCTTCCTTAAGTTTCCCTCATATGAGCAACTCACTATTCGAAGGGCCACTTACCACAAGCACCAACAAAGGTTTTATAGGCATTACATGATTAAAGAAAGGTAGACAAGATGGCCTATCACTTAGAGCTACCCCTTAAAGCACAAGTTCACCCCATCTTCCATGTATCAAGTCTTAAACATGCATTGGAGAACCAACTAAAGGAGGATCACCACCACTTGATCTTGGAGACCTCTCACAAGTTGTTTGGTCCCTGAGAAGATATCTCAAAGAAGAGGGAACCACATAGATGGTCGACTTAAATGGGAGGTGTTGGTTCTGACATGGGAGCTGAGGCAGCCACTTGAGAGCTGGAAGAAGAGGTCATAACAAGACTTTCAAAGCTGCAAGACTGACCAGGCCCATTTCAAGGAAGGGGAGAATTGATACAACCCCAAGCCAAAATCTGGCCAAGCCTAACTGGCTAGCCTAGTAGGGTCCATCAGTTAAGGTAGCTAGCCTAGGTGGGTGCCAAGGGACTTGGGTTGTGTAGACACCCAAGTTTTTCCAAAATGTCCAAAACTTTAGAGTCTTGTCTGGGTACGACATATTGTGTGTCTTCCTATTGTTCAGGCCATCATCCCCTCACCTTTTCGTCTTATTTCACCATCTTAGACTTGTCTCGGACAACGACACACTTTTCACCATCTAGCACCTTTGCTTTCCAATATTTGGGAACCGAATGGTGGGCTTGCCCCCATCTGACACGTCCTCCTTATTTGATCGGGACCTGACCCGGCTTCCTTGTTCTGTCGGGCCGTGGACGGTGACCCAATTGTTGTCCATCCTCTGACTCTTCTCATTCGGGCCACAAACGACGGGTACCCCCACCGTTCTGCTCTCTTTTTTCCTTTGGCCAGTGTTATCATTGTAATTTTTTTTCCTTTTTGCGAGTCAAACTGACCTTTGAAAAAGAATTTGAAAATAACTCGCCTCCGTTTTTAAAATGCGAGATAATTCCGAAGAATGGGACTCGCCTGTCGGTACGAGGTTCAACCGTTCCTGGCGCCTTTACCAAGGGTAATTGAACCAAGGATCAATTGTATGCTTAACTTTGCTCAACTTGTCTAAATCATGTTTTATTTCCTAAATGCACAAAGAATCGGGCATGTGCTATGAATTTCTGAAAATGCATATTTGAAAACATGATGTTTGCTTTGAATATTGGAAAATATTTGGAGATTTTTGGAAAAGATAACACTTGGAAAATCGTGAGCTTAGTGAGAGAATATTTCTGAAGAAAGTGAAAATCGATTTCTTAAAAAATCTTAAAGTTTTGTGAAAATCGATTTTGAGGAATTTCAAATAACTTTGAAAAACTTGATTTCTTTGAATTAGAACTTGGAGATTGAAGCTATAACTTAAAAAATCGAATTTTGAACTTTGAAAATGCTTGAAATATCATTTGAAAACTTAGAGTTTTGAGAAAATCGATTTTAGAATAAGACTTAGAAATTTTGTGAAAATTGATTTCTCTGAATTGAAATTGGAATTTGCAAATAAATGAAATGAATGGACATGTATTTGGAAGACTTGATTTTGAGGAATTAAGAAAATCCTTTTTGTATTTTTGAGAAATGCAATGCATTTTGAAATTAGCCTAAGAGTGTAGGTTGAATGTGGCTAATACGAAGATTACAAATCTAGGTATCATTCGTATTCTGACTATGGCCATAAATACAAAATTTCACCAAGTTTGTCAACTCCATAAGAGCTAGTGCATGTGCCATTCGTGTAGACCATAGTGAATTTGTAAATATATGCATGAATGATGCATTCATCAGATATTAAAATTTGTAAAATTAAACTATATGCAATGCATCCTATTCTATGCAGGAATTGAAATTCTTATTCCAAATTTACATTTAATTTACATCACTAATCAAATTTAAATACAGAAAATAAAGGGAAATAAAGTCTTCAATGTTCCTGCAAAACTAGAAAACTGGTTAGTGAAAATATGTTGGCTTTTCTAGATTTATTCAGTAATATCTAGAAATTACTGGATTTTGCTAGATATAAGCCATTTTCCATATGATTCTCTTATATAAATTTAATAAAATATGAAATAAGATGGAATAAATATGAAAATGGAATTTGTAATTTCGAAATTGGGGTCAAAATGACCAAAATACTCCTGATAGCAAGACTATGTCCTTGAAATCAGGGTTTTCAGAAAGATATTTTGTAAAATACAACTTTTGAAATACAAATAATGATAAATTAACTCAAATATGATATGACATGATTAAATATGTGAAAATTAGGGTCTTATATTTCGAAATTGAGGTCAAATGACCAAATTACCCCTAATAGCAAGACTATGGCCTTGAAATCAGGGTTTTCTGAAATAGATTTTGATAAAAACTTGAGATTTATGATTGAAATAAACACAAAATCAAACATAAAACATCCTAACATGATTTTAAACATGAAAAAACCCTAAAAACATGAAATTACACACGAAAATCAAGAAATATTACAAATATTATGATTTTGGCAGTATTTTTAGATCTTTCAGGGACCTTGTTTTGCAATTTGATTAATTCAGACATCAAACGGATTCCAAAACTCATAAAAATTGGTACATGCACTTGTTATGACCCTAAAATTAGATTAAAATCATAAAAATAATTTTTGGACATTATTTTAATCCAAAAATTGCATTAAAGCCCTAAAATATGTTATTTTTAACCTCGATCACAAACCAGTTGCTGAATTAGACCCGAATCGGGGGTTAATCTTCCATGAAAATTTCTGAATTTTTACAGAGGAAAATTAGACATAAACACAGAGGTTTTCCTTTTTACAGATTGGAAAAACCATCTCTGGTTAGGGAGAAACTCTTCCGACAATCTGGACTTACATATTGCGGATCAAACATGAGTTAAAACAGACACTTCCGATTGAAAATTCATGAATAAATAGCAGTACTTATCACAAATATCTTAGATTTTAGAAGTGAACAGTGATCAAAAAAATAACAAGACTCCCTTTTTACAGATCATGAATCGGATCTGTGGTTTGGGATCTATGAGCAACACAAGTCTCATTGGGGTTTTGCTAACAAGTTTTAAATTTGAAATCTGATTCTCTGACAGAGGAAAAATATCAAACAGAGATAAAAAATTATCAAAATTTCACAGTAAATATATCATATCAATAGGAATCCATTGCACTTTACGGATCTTAAATCGGATGAGGAAAATAACACAACATCAAGTTACCTCTTGAATTTAAATAACGATTTTAAAGATTGAAAATCACGATTTGATGTCTGATTTTTCTGACAGAGTTCCCGAATCCCAAAACATCTGATTTTTTTACAGTAGTTCATTGACATATCCATGTATCACATATTAAAAAATAAAAAATTTACAATGAATGCTTCAATAAGAAATAACATATTCTTTGCTGATCCATGTTTAAAAACACACAGAAATCTAATGAAGCCTAATAAACCATACATTAATTAATGAAAACAATAAAGAAAATACCAAAACAATAAAATAAAATTGATTTCTATGCTGGAAAATGTGTAATAAACATAAATAAACAAAGAAAATAAATAAACACAGGGAATCATAAGCTGGAATTCGATTTTACCTTTAAAACCATGGATTTAACCCATTAAAAGGGTAAATCTCATGATTTATTGGTTAATAACATGAAAATCAATACAATACATGATTCTAACGGATTAGAATCTCTGTAAACACAATGAAACAGAGTTAGATCACTTTATTGGACCGTTCTTGAGGTTCTTGAACTTGAATCCATGGTTTAATCCATGCAAGGGTAGGTGCCAATGGCTAAATTGATGTTTAAATCAATAAAAGCATTAAATAAACTAAAGAAATTAAAAGAAATAATTACCTTGGAGTTGCAGCAATGGAGGAAGGGCTGGAGAGCAGAGAGAGAAGCTCCAAGAATCCTCAAGAGAAGAGCTTGAAAAATTGTCCCCCCTATAGCCTCCTTTTATAATAAAAATTAGGTTTTTAAAAAATCACACTTTTGAAAATTTTGGACTCTCTAAGGGGGGGCGATTTTTGGGTGGAGTTACCTAAATACCCCTAGCCTAAATAATCCTAATTAATCCCTAATTAACCCCTAGCTAAACCTAAGAATCCCCCAAATGTGGCGTCACTTGGCATTTTTCCACATTTGGGTTTTTAAAGTTTTAAAAACCTCTAAAAACACTAGTTTAAAAACCAAACTTAAAAAAATGAGTATTCAAAATAGATTTTGACTCTTCTAAAACTAACCAAAACACTGACTAACCCTAGTCTAGCCCTGACTTTCTCAAATGTGGCGCCACCTCGAGTGGGCTCCACTTGAATTTTCAAAAACGATTTTAAAACTTGAAATTGAGGAAATTTTCAAAAGATTTCCAAAAGTAAGCTTGAAATTAAAAGTTTTGAAATGGCATAGAGTTCCAACTGGGTTAGAACTCCTCTGGATGTGGCGCCAACTGAGTGGGCCCACATCAGGTTTTGAGAAATTTGAAATAAACACTGAAAATAACTTTGAAAAGAGGTTAAAATCAATAATTGAAATTCAAAATCTTTGAAAATAGAGTCTCAGGCGAACTGGAACTCTGGGTTAGAGTCCTGGATTTTTAGGACTCTGTGATTTTGGTTTTTAAAAGCCAAGTGAAGGAGTTTTTGAAAAGATTTCATCGAAAATGGTGAAACAAGTCAGAAAATACAGTCAGGGTTAGACTCCTAACTCAATCAGAACTCTGAAATAGAGTCCTAAATTAACTGGACTCTACAAAATGACCTAATTTTTGAAAAACAAATGAAAATAAATGAAAATAGAAGTAAAAACAGACTCTTGACTGGATCAGGACTTTGGGACACAGTCCTGATCGGACTGAAACTCTAGATTTTTTTGGTATTTTCTGAAAAACAGCTGAAAGAACTTGTGAAAACAGTGAAAGCAATAACAAATATTGAAATAAAACAGAGTTCTGATTCAATTGAGATCTGGGGACAGAGTTCTAATTGAACTAGGACTCTCCAATTTTTGGATTCTCTAAGAAAACAAATGAGAGAATTTAAAAAAAAAACAGTTAAAAACATGATGAAATTGAAGTTTTGGTTCAGAGTCCTGATCTGATTAGGACTCTGAGAAAGAGTCCTGATTCGATCAAAACTCTAAGAAATTTTGGTTTTCTGATAAGTAAATGATGAAATTTAAGCAAAGATTTTAAAACCAGTGAAAATGAAGTGAGAAAATGAACTTCGAATAGAGTCCTGATTCGATCAGGACTCTGGGGCAGAGTCCTGATTTGATCAGGACTCTGGGATAAAACCTCAGAATTTTGAAATTCTTTGATAAAAGTGTAATAGTTTTGATAGATGGAAAGAATTTTGAAAGATTCTCTCAAAATTAAATTCAGGATCAGAGTTCTGATCTAACTAGGACTCTCTGAACAAAGTCCTGTTTTGACTAAAAATCTGAGTTTCTGACTCATTTTGAAAGATTTAATTGAAAATGGATAAAATAGCTGTGAAAGATTAGAATTCTAATCCGATTAAAACTCTGAAGAAGAGTCCTGATCTGACTGGACTCTTGAAGAAGAGTCCTGATCCAACTAAGACTCTGAAATTTTGGCCAAAACAGAAGATTTTAAATGGTTTTCTCCGGAAACAGGTAAAAAAGTAGTGAAAAGTAGAGTTTTGATCCGACTATGACTATGGAAAAAAAGTCCTGATCCAACTAGGACTCTAAGATTTTGGCCAAAACGGAGGAAATGGACAAGGGATATGACCATAACAGGTTTAAAATTAGAATGGAATTTTAAAAAGGTTCAAAAAGATTCAAACAGATGAAAATACAGAGTCCTGATCCAACTAGGACTCTAAAATTTTTGAGATTTTTGATAAATGAAGAAATCCATAAGCGACACCACCTAAATGAGTCTCATCTGAGAATTGAAATCAATTGAAAATTGAGTTTAAAACGAATCCAGATTGTTTTCTGAGAAAACATTTCAAAATATAAGATCCTGGGGGTTGGCAAAATGACAAAATGTTGATTAAAACCCCAGGTTTTAAAATTGATTTTGAAAGAAAAGTTTTAAAACCCGAATCTGGATTAAATATTTTGAAAACAGGAGTGTTGGATCTCGATAATGAGATGCAATGAAATGCAATGTCACGCAATGCAATGAAATGGTATGCCGAATGCATGCAATGATATGCAATGACACATAAAAAGGTAAGCACTGGATGAGGGTGAAAAATTTGGAGTGTTTACAGATGCCCCTCTTTGCTACTAAGCCGGTATAGGGCCGAGCTTAGTGAAAAAAAAACACACCAAATTTGGACTATAATGCCCCAGTTAGAAAATTCTGGCTGGGTGTGGAAGAATTAACTCTGACGGTGTTCATAATAGGTATGAAATGGAGAGTAAAGACGAAAGATTTATTTTGCGAGATTGAAGTTCAGGTTTTACTTTTATCCTGGATGGGACTGAAAATACCTCGTGTAGAAATTAAGCTCAGGTTTGACCCTTAACCTGATCGGGAAATGAAATACCTCATCAAAATGAGGCTCAGGTTTAACCCCTTATCCTGACTGAGAAATGAAATACCTCCTCAGAGAAAGCTCAGGTTTGTACACTTATCCTGATCGGGCGGAAAATGAAATACCTCATCAAATGAGGCTCAAGTTTGTACCCTTATCCTGATCGGGCAGAAAATGAAATACCTCATCAAAGGAGGCTCAGGTTTGTACCCTTAACCTGATTGGGCAGAAAATGAAAGGCTCAAGTTTGTACCCTTAACCTGATTGAGCAGAAAATGAAATACCTCATCAAATGAGGCTCAGGTTTGTACCCTTATCATGATCGGGCGGAAAATGAAATACATCATCAAATGAGGCTCAGGTTTGTACCCTTAACCTGATTGGGCAGAAAATGAAATACCTCATCAAATGAGGCTCAGGTTTGTACCCTTATCCTGATCGGGCGGAAAATGAAATACCTCATCAAAGGAGGCTTAGGTTTGTACCCTTAACCTGATCGGGCAAAAAAATGAAATACCTCATCAAAGGAGGCCCAGGTTTGTACCCTTAACCTGATCGGGCAGAAAATGAAATACCTCATCAAAGGAGGCTCAGGTTTGTACCCTTAACATGATCGGGCAGAAAATGGAACGGAATCCTCGAAAGAAGAGACCATGATGGAACCTTCGGATTTTGCACAATAAATCCGATAGGGGTTTTGCAAAAGGATGAAATTGGGGTCCCTAAAGCTTGAAAAGGGGTTTGATTTTGGGCGCCTCATTGCTGAGACTAAATAACTTTTTAAATTGATGACCTTTTGCTAGAAAATGATTTGTGGCTTAACCACAAGCCAAAATTGGACTGTCTATCGTGGGACAGTGGGGACACAGGAAAGTGTGCGAATCTGAGAGCCCATGCGCTCAGATTATACCAACAAAAGGGTAGGAATCTTGAAAACTCCTGTTATCAAGTCCTACAAGGGATAACCACTGATATCAGGATGCACCAAAGATGAACCGCAAGCTCTTGCTTCACGTCAGGATAGCTAGAAAATATTGTCAGAATGTTGAAAATTATTGTTGATTCGAAATAATTGAAAATGATGCACATTGTTTTGAAAATATTACCTCTTTTCTACCTGAAGTATTACCTCCAACTGGGCTTAACTCCGTAGAATCAAGATTCGAATTCAAATTGCTTGTGATTGGCTTTCTTTCAAGGAAGCGATCAATTTCCTTGATATGAACAGAAAAGAAAGTATTCTTGATATTGCGAAAATCATTGGAGAAAGAATATTGATAATAGAATTTCACAAAATTAAAGAAGATTCTTGATAGATTCGGCAGTCTGATATCCTGGGATTTTTTTCTCATAATGGTCTTTCTGCCTGTACTCTTTTTTTTCGACAGAATTGGATCTTTTGGCTTTTTGGGGAATTCATTACATCATCCTTCATTTTTGAGATGTCCTAGCTTTTTCTCTCTTTTTAGAAAGGTACATCACAAACTCCTTCATCTTGGAGATGTTTATAAACACCCCAAATTTTCACTCACCTCCCTGACATCGCCCTCAATCACCACATTTCGGTTCTTCGGAACCCATTAAGGGCAAAATGGTCATTTTCTAAGATTGAACCTTGCAGAAAGTCATAAATGCCATTCTCGAGTCTCAAAACTTCTCTATTTAGACTCAGAGACATCTGCAAATTGCAAATCCTCAAAATCTCATGCTCAACCAGAAGTCAGACTTTTCAAATTCCAATTCAGAGTGGCAAGCTTGTAGAACATGTCTTTTGCATAGCATTGCATGAGCATTTCATATCATTTCACTGCACAGCATGTCATTTTGAGATCCGGAACTCCTGATTTTCAAAATTGTCAATCTATATTTGATTTCTAAACCTTTTAAAATTGATTTTAAAACCCTGGGTTTTCAAAATTATCAATTCTTCCCATTTTACCCCCAGGACCCCGAACTATGAAAAAGTTTTCTCAAGAAAACAATCTGGATGGTTTTAATATTTCAAAATTTCGCCACTTGGAAAGAGGGGACACAATTTCAAAGTGCATAAAACCTTATTTCAAATTTTTACAAAAAGGCTCCGAATTTCCCTACTTCTTTCAAAATTTCGCCCTGAAGAACCGTTTTCTTCCAAGTTTTGAAATCAAGCCAAATTTTGCTTCGTGTTTTCCAAAACTAGCCTATTATTGTGAAAATTCCAAAATATCTCATGTGGCTCTTATTTCAAATAAAGGACGTGGGACCCGCCTCGAGGTGGGGTCACACTCAAATTCTCAAAAATTTCTCCTATTTTCAAAACAGTGCCCACCCAGAAGTGGCACCGATTTATAAAATTCTTTTATTTTGATTTAAATTTTGATAAAATAATTAGTGGGCCCACGCAGGTGGCACCCCACTAAGGCTTCTTGCCAAGAAAAGCAAAATTTTTTTTTATCTCACAAAATTTTCAAATTCAGTTGAGGTGGCATCACCAAAACAAAACCCATTTTCTTACTCATCTTTTTATTACTTTATCTTTATTACTTTTCAGCCCCAAATGGAGCCACCGTGAAAACCCTACCAAAAACTTCACTTTACCTAAGTTTTTATATACTTCTAGAAAAAAAGGACCCCCCCTTTTTCAAATGGCGACATTTTGAAATCTTTCAAAAGTTAGTTCTTTTTAAAACTTATCAAAACCTTGCACAACGGAACCCGAGCTTTGGGCTGAAAGGGCGGAACCTCTTTTTTAGAAAGGGGGCTTAGGCCACCCGAAAGAAGGAGAGACTTTGGATTTTCCCCCTAATTGTTGAGCGCCCCTTTCTTCACGGCTTCTCCCCTTACCATTTGCAACCCTTCCTTCAGCCAAGGGCCAAGGAACTCCAGCAAAAACCTGAGAGGAAGGACCCAATAGGGCGATTTCCCTTAACCCCAGTTCTCCCCTATTCACGAAAGGGTACAGCCTCTGCATTTTTTTCAGCCCACCAGACGCAGGACATCCAGCAGAAGACGCAGGCTTCCCTCTTCTTTGGTCCACCCTGATAGGAAGCGTTCCCTCAACCTCTACCGAATCCAGATAAAGATCTTCTTCACCTCTGCGTTTTGTGAATTAGGCTTCACGTTTGTGCCATTAGCAATGCAAGTCCGTTGTTGCAGTTAATGTGGCTTGCACCTTGTTTTTTTTATTTTTTCTCTCTCAATGCGTCTGGAATCGATGATGCCCATTTAATGACAGTCTCGATTCAGCATAGTCCTAAAATCGTCATTTTCCTTAAAAGTTTTTTTTACTTTTTTTTTCATTTCAGCATCTAAAATGTCTTCTCTTCATTACAATTCAGGACCTTCACACCTGGATTACCCTGTTGCATATCCATGATTTATACTCATTTCTTCCAAAAAGAAAATGCCTTTTCATGAACTTCAGTTTTTCTGTCTCCTGTAAGGGCAGCAATTTAGGTTGCAGGCATTAGTAGTAGTAACCTCCTCGTTGTCTTAAAACCTTCTGCTTGAAGTTGGTTTAAAACATTCAGTATGTCACATTTTTTTTTCTCTATATGGTTTTTCATCGAGTTGCTTGCACATCATGGTGTACAGCGATAACCAATAAGGTTTATCCTACATTGAATGGTGCTCTTAACCAGGGCACTATAGTTAACTTCGGTTTAAGCTTGAACTCATGTTCCCATAACATCATGTCAATGTCGACCCCTGTATGTACATTGGATAAATTCCATGAGCTGGGTTCATTAAAACTGTATGGCAATATATCATCTAATATGCACATATGATCAGTTTAGGCATAACTTCTGCACCCTTACAATTTTTTTACTCAGCATATGTTTTGCACCTATTAGCTTATCTTAATAATTTCTTTTTTGTTTGTGGTAAAGCCCATTACCTGTAGCATCCTATTCCATTTGCTTTATAGTGGAATACCCTGTCATGTGTTCACATCTTTTATTTTATTTTTTTTACCGTTTCTCATTTGTATAACCCTTATGCTTACTGTTCTCGTATGGATATGCAAAAGAGTGTTACCATTTTTCATTAGCTGTTAGTACAATGCAGCTATGCCGTTACAACCATCTTGTTTTTTTTTACTATTATTTTTTTTGTTGTACAATCCCCAGTCATCTCTTTTATCAGATACGACTGTCTCTGCCAGACTTTGAAGGAATGGGGTTGTCATATTTTTTTTTATTTCTGTTGTGCGATATTGTGCATTGGAAGGTTTGCTGCGAGAGTATGGCCCATAAAAAAAACATGGTGTTCTATAGACGATTTTCTGTGGAAAATTTGCTGTGGAAGATTTTCTGATATGGTAGTCATTTATGGAGCATGGTTCTATAGACGAATGGTTTCATTTTTAGCGAGTTCACCAGGCTCCAACCAGTTAAAGAAAACCATTGTGTTCCTAAGCACGTTAAGGGTTACACTTTTGGAGATTAATACTGACTAATGTAGGCAATAGTTAAAACTTCCAGCCCTCTGATTCATGAGTATACAGACTAGTGTGGATAACTAGTTGCAAAATGTTATTTTCTGTTTTTAAAAAAAAAAAAAAGGGTTGTTCCTGTTTTGCAGAATATTGCCAAATGTCATTTTCTGGACGCATGCTCAGTAATAATCTTGCCACCTACATGGCTAAAAGAGATCCAGTGATCTCGGAGAAGCCTTTGTATACCTAACATAGCAACCATATAGTGATTTTCCAATCACATCATGATATTCAGTGACAGCCCCCGGTGTTAGATAGTATTCATCTTATCCTTTTTTTTTGTATATTTACACTCCTGTATTTGCAGTTTCATCTGCATTTCTCCTTTCCCCTTTTACATTATCAGTCATATTCCATGCTTAACCTGTATATAATAGAATACTTGCCTTGTTATTTCCCTATACCTTGCTTATCATCTCCACATATATGTTCTGCCCTCCTTTTATGTTGTCATCAGTTGCCCACCATGCTTTCATTGCATGTGTATTCTCTTCGCCATGCGTTACAGAGTGTATTGCATATAAGGTGCAACTTGTACATTTCACCTAAGCATCTCATATACCTATCCTTGTAGCTCGCCATCCATTGTAGCTGATCTAATACCACCTTGCCATCCAAAAAGACTACTTCATGGCCTTTGCCTTCACCCCATATCATAAGCTTGCCGTATATACTTATCTGCTCATGACCCGCATGTTGTCATCCATTTCGGTGAACCTGTATATCATCAAATCTCGTTACATACTAGGATATTCCATGGCGTATCTGAGTTTAGTCCTCCATGTTCCAGCATATCATTATATATTGTACTTGCACATCACGTATGTAAATTTTCTCATCATATATATATTTCCGATTATAGGAACATGTATATATTTGCATATACATATGCCCATTTCCTTGGGTATCTTGTATATCCATAACTTGTACTAACCCACCTTTGCAGGAAAATCTGGAGGAGGTTGACTATTTTAATTTTGTATTTCTTTTATTCATTTTGCTTTATGTCAGAGATGTAACAACTCAAGTTTGGAATAATATTTACTTTTACTGCTTAGATTAGGTTGCATCTCATATAGTTTGATTTCAGCAATATCCTGATTCTATGATGCATATATCTCAAATTTTCAAAATTCACCGTGGATGAACACGAATGGCACGTGCACCAACTCTTAGGGAGTTGATGAACTCGGTGGAGTCCATATTTACGGCCCTAGTCGGAATATGGACGAGACCCAGATCCATCATCTTTCTACCAGTCACATTAAGCCTACACTCTTAGGCTATTTTAAAATTCACATCATATTTCCAATTTTCAAAGTATTGTGCATTAAATCAATTAAACTCTGAACATATTTATGGCCACAGTCAGGATATGTGAAGGATTTATTTTGACTTAATACACATTTTTCCAACAAATTTCTCAGAAAATCTTTTCAAAGTGCATTCATTCACTCATACCATTTGCATCATGAAATCATTGGCTTTCTCATGATTTTCTCAAGAAAATTTCATTCTCAAGAAATCAATTTCTCAAAAAAAAACTCTGAGGATTTTCCAAAATCGGTTTTCCCAAGTCAAGTTTTTCACAGTTTTCCATGGAAAAGTTTATTTTCTCAAGATTTTCAAAAGAAGTCTCTCACCTTTCCCAAAGATCAAAATCGATTTCCAAGTATTTCAAGGGTAAGATTCCCAGGATTTCAATTTCACAAGTTCAGTTTTTTTTTCTTCTCTAATGAGTTTTCCTATAAATCTTCCATCATTTTCCTAAGAAAATTCTCAAAATCTGAGCTCTCCTGAGAAGTGTTTCCCTTTTCAAATGTTCACCTTTTTCTCAAGAATCACTTCTATTTTCCCAGGATTTTCAACTATTTATGATTTTCCCACATCTTTATGAGCTTTCTCGTGATTTCAAAAACCCTTTTTCATTTGAGTTTCCTGAGAAATTGACCTTTTCCTTGAGAAATGTTTTTCAACTCCAAATGTTTTCCAAGCATACATCATATTTTTCAACTGGCATTTTCCAAAATCTCATAGCACATGCCTGAATTCTCTGTGCATATAGGATAGAACACGATTTTGATGATTTAACTAAGTCAAGCACAATTTTGGTCCTTGGTTCGATTACCCCTGTTAAAGGCGACAAGAATGGTCGAACCTCGTACCGACAGGTCGAGCCCCATCCCATGGATTTTCCCGCAATTTTTTAAACAGAGGCGAGTATTTCAAAACATTTTCCAAAATCCGGTCAAGTTTGAATCGCGGAAGCGTTTTCCTCTCTCTCTTCTGCAAGGAAGGGAAGACGGGGAAAAATTTTGCGACGATAACAGGTTTGGCGACCGTGATGGGACCTGTCCTTGTTTGACCTAAATTGTGCTTGACTTGGTTCAATTATCGAAATTATGTTCACAAAATGTCAGCTCTTTACTTTTTGCTATCATGCGAACCTAGGAGCCTAGATTCTGACCTAGCTGACATTGACCGCATATAGACTAGGCATGGTTTGGTAGGATCAGATTGAGGAGAAATTTTCATGCTCACATAGACTTAGGTCTAAATATAACTCTCCTCAATTTAGGATATGAATGCAAACAATGTATGCTTCTTCAAAAAATTTCAAAATCTATCTCTCTAGGATTTAGAGCCCTCTATTTCTTGCATGTGATCATTTTTCAAAATCTCCCTTACCTATCATTACCCGGTCTTCACGTTGCTGGGCTCTCTTCCAGAACCCTAGTTCGGGACAGAGCCTCACAACTCGGTCAACTATTTGGGTTAACACCCCCTACCACGTACCGCGGGCCACAGTTTGAAGTATATCGGTAGGCGCTCAAGGATGTTGGAAAACCTTACCTTAGAACCGGAGTTGAGATTATATGTCACGTACCTCGGATTTCAATTCGGGTATATCGACATAACCGGATTGGACAAAGATGATCTGAACTTAGAGTTAGGATTAGGGTCCTACAGCTGTTTTCAAAATAATGCATCTAGAGTCAGCCTTTTAGAGAGTGTTGTATGTGCATGAATGTTTGTGCAGGATGTGATTGTTTGTATGTTACCTCTATTTCCTTACATTTTCCCAAAAATATTTTCAAATACCCATATTTCTCATCTTTTCCCTTTATTTTCTCAAACCCTGGATGATTTTCTTAAATATCCCATTTCTTTCAAAACTCCAGGTGATTTTTCATTCTACCTTTCTACTGGATCTCGAATTTCCAGCTACATTTTATATCCTGCCTGCAAAATTTTTCAAAATTTCCCACATTTTCCTAAGTCTCATTCTGAGTCTTTCTCTGTTATCAGTTCGATTGCATCCAGTCAAGTTGATCCTATCTTTTCTGAAGGTCACATCTCCTACGAGGTGCGACAAGGTCGTCCTGAACATCGAGCCCTTAGCACCGGAACTTTCATTCCCCGGTAGTATTATTCCTGGCTCAAAAGCTTCTCCTGAATGTTCTCGAACCATTTGAGCGAGTGCGGATTAGAACTGGCATCGGCAGTCTGAAAACAGACCATCAACGACAACCTGATTCACGCAATGGCGGAGCGATGGAATCCTCGGACGTGCACCTTCTGGTTCCCATGGGGAGAAATGACCATTTTAATGGATGAATTTTCAGAAATCATGGGGTTGCCAGAACCAGTCGGTCAACCAGGCGATCCATTAGAACATCAATTCCTTATCAATGTCAAGGGTTTGGACCCCCAAGATTCATTAGCTCGCATGACAGGCCGCCGATCTTGGCCCCTGATCCAGTTGGAGGGAAATGAATATGTTGACCTGCTTGAGTTGTACCGCCAGTACGGAACCTTCGTTGAAGTCAGTTCGCTATCCAGGACAGCTAAAAAAAGGATTCAGAATACAATGGTTCTGTGTACTGTAGGATTATCCCTCTTTCCAGATGGACAAAACTACGTGGACATTAGAATAATCCAGCTTATGAGAAGATGGGGAAGTCGGCAGACCAATCGCCTCTCCATAGCCATGGCAGCGCTTGCTTTCCTATATCGAGGTCTGACTCGATTCTCACTTGGAGAATCCATTTTAGTTGAAGGTTGCATCTACGCACTTCAGTCCTGGTTCTTCCAGCATGTTCCATCCCGAGCAAGCTCTTTCTGATACAATGGTCAAGAACTTCTCCCAGTGTCGCAGTACCGAACCATGATCGACGGCATTCAAGAAGATGACATAGTTTGGGACTATTTTGATCGGCAATTATCCCCTCCCAGATATACGTACGCTTATGGCAAGCGATTCAAGTTGTTGGGACCATTCTTCTGCACTTACTACCAACTAGAGAGATGTGTTCGGCAATTCTCCCAGAGGCAGCAGTACGTCGAAGCCCGACTATTATCAGAAGCTATGGCAGAGTTCGATCTCACCTCCGCACAATGGTCCGGGGCATATCATTCTGCCCGCTACAGCTGGGATTCTTTTGTCTCCCTTAAAATCTTTCCTGGTCCTAGAGTGTCTGCCGACTATCGTGAATGGTGGCAAATTGTTTGTCCTCCACCTCTTTGTCAAGATCAATAAAATCATATTTTTCTAATTTCAATAAAATTTTCTCTCTTTCTATTGTGGTTTGACGACCGCGCCTAGGTAACAAGGCACATTTTCGTTGTTTATTTCTCTTGCAAAAAGAATGGCAACACAATTGTCGTGATTTCCCGCGACGACTTAGTCCCTAGTAATGGGATATCTTTTTCAAATTGTCTACCATATTTTTAGCAAATATTTCTTCCAAAAGCCAATTCCTACAGAATCTAATCAGGTCTTTGCACTGCAGAGAGCGTCCATAACATTTGATGGTTCGGACAAGATCAGGCAAAAGAACCACGACATCTCAGTACTCATCGGCCTCAGAAGAAGAGATGGGTTCCCCCCGGTCCGAAAGGAGTCAAGAGCAGCAACAAGAAGACGATGGCATAGACCCTCAAATGTATGCCATGTTTCGGAAAATGATGAATAAAATGATGAATGAACAGCCCGGGACCAGCTCAGAAAGGAATCCTTTCAGAGAAAAGTTTCATGGTCACAGTGACAAGAAAGCTTCCTAAAAGCAAGTTCAGCTGGAAGAGATCTCAGACGGAACCGATTCAATTGAAGATACAGATGAAGAATATGAAGTGTCTCCGGTATTTCAGAAAAGGGGCCAAGAACAAAGGAAAGGCCGCAAATCAAAGGGTCAGGACGCAGAAAAACCCCTGCAAGCACAGTTCAGGGAAATGGCCCGAGTTGTCAAGGATCTGCAAGCCCGCGACAAGGGCAAGAAAGTCTTCACCAGTGAGGACTTCTATGGCGGCTTAGAAGGGGATGATGATCTGAAAAATCTTCCCCGAAAATTCATCAAATTCGACGGTTCTGGCGACCCGAAAGCTCATATCGCCACTTTCTTTGCAGAATGCTCTAGGTTCAAAAAGGACAACAGAGCATTATTCTTATGCTTTCCCCGCAGCTTGGAAGGAGTTGCAGCTAAGTGGTATGCTGAGCATATCAACCCCATCGAGCTCAAGGAGTTCGATAAAGTTGTAAACCTGTTTATTGAACGCTTCTTGTTCAACACAGAAGCGCTTCCTACATTGAGTCATCTCTGCAATCTCAGGCAGAATGAGAAGGAAAAGGCACGGGACTTCATTCACAGATGGAGATCGGCCTACAACAAAATGAGAGATCCTATCTCAGAAAGGCATGCATTGTCCCTAATCCTCAACAACTTTTCGCAGCCTTTAAGAGGATTGATCTCCACAGCACCATCCAGGACCTTCATTGAGTTGACTGAACGAGCCGAATGGCTTGAACTGAGTGTGGAAAATGGAGTCTATGAAGGCTTCACCTTTTCCAAAAGCAACTCCCAAGGCGAGCAGAAGAAGAAAGCCCACTTCACATATTCCGCCAACAAAGGCCGAAATCAGCACAAAGGGCAGAAGAGAGATTACTGCTACGGTGCAGGCAGCTCAAACAACAAAGGAGATCAGAAAGCAAAGCCTGCCCCTCAATACAGCAAGCCTCCTCAGCAGGATCAAGGGCCGAAACTGCGTGAGAAGACTAGACAAGAAGGATGGAGTTATGATAGAAAATTTACTCCTTTAGACCAATCACTCGAGGATGTGCTCGAATATATGCTGTCAAAAGAGATGGTTAAGTTGCCCAGATTGGCTGATCCCCCTATGCCTAAGGGAAAATGGAAAGATCAGTTTTGCAAGTTCCACAGGACAGTGGGACACAACACTGAGAACTGCTTTGTTCTCAAAAACATTATACAAGATCTCATTGAAAAAAATCTTCTAGTGGAAGGAGAAGAAGAAGAGAAAATGGACATTCTCAATCACCTCTTCCCTTCGCACACCACGGCAGTGGTGTCCGCACAGCCATTCTTGTCGCATGAACACATCAAGCCGTGTTCTGCACAAGATCTACAAGTTCAGCATCAGGTGGCAGTACTACGACAAGCAGCTCCTGATTCAAAGAAGATGGATCTAATCTCAGCATTGGGCAAGATGAAAGTTTCTGAAGCACCTGTAAAGTTAGCCCCCAAGTCAAAAGGAACTCCTGACTTCTTCAAGCAAGTTGTCAAACCCAGGCCGGAGAGTTCAAGTCAGAAGTCTTTGATCGCTCTATTCAATGTTTCCATCTTTGACTTGGCCAAGAATTCTAGCAAGCACCAACGAGTCCTGGATGATTTACTCAGGAAAATCAAAGTTAAGCCCAGTACCACTCCGGAAGACATGGCACAGATAGTGAATTCGGCCATGACCAACGCGCCAATCACCTTCTCGGATAAAGACCTTCCAAAGCCTCATTCATTTCATAATAATGCCTTGTACATTGTCGTTCGAGTCAGGAGAATGACAGTATCGCATGTGCTGGTCGATGGAGGCAGTAGCCTCAATATTTGTCCCGAGATGACCGCAAAAGCATTAGGGATCAAGGACGAAGAATATATTTCAGATCCCATCACTATCTACGGATTTGACAACCATGGTCAAACGGCCAAAGGCAAGATATTTCTGGAAGTGTTCATCAACTATTCGGTGCATTCAGTACTTTTTCATGTGGTTAATGTACCACCTACCTACAATCTGCTGCTTGGAAGAACGTGGATTCATAATGCTAATGCAGTGCCTTCCACCCTGCATCAATGTGTGAAGTAGTCAAAAGGTGGAATGATTACCACAATACTGGGAGAAGATCCAGAAGAAAGGCTCCCGCAGCCAATGATTCATCGGCCCTCATTCAATGCGGATATTCCCAGCATCAGGGAAAGTGAAGAGATCAATCACGGAGAAAATCAAGAAATATTTCAGGCATCATCAGAACTATCTCCGCACACTGTAGCCATGACCCAATGGAGAGGTCCTCAATTCTTCAAGGTTGGAGGCCGAATCAACTACAGTACAATTAAGTATCGCCCATTGTTTCTACAATTCATGAAGTCAAGAAAGGGATTTGAGTTGCTCTTGAAGCACGGTTATCAACCCTTCAAAGGACTCGGCAAGAACGAAGATGGCTGCATCGAGCCAGTGATCCAGAAGCATCGTCCCCACAGAGCAAGACTGGGGTTTTCCGGAGGAAGCTCGTCAAAGAAGACTATTTTTGTCAAAGGGGCACATTGAAGAACATTTGTTATTTCCTTTCCATTCTTTCAAAATAAATGTCTCATCTTACCAATATCTTTGATCAATCAATAAAATTTCAAATTTCTTTGTCTATCCGGATGTCATCTGTCTCCTTTCCTTCTATCTCTTCATTATAATTTTAAATACCATTTTATGCATAGTTCTCTTCAAATGATTGCTTGTCTCACGATAGGCTGATTTATCTGAACCAAATTTCTTATCCAAAATTTCAGAATGACTTCTCGGACAATCAAGAAGCTTGTTCTCAATCCCAAGGCTTTTCAGAAGTCGGCAGCAATTCACAGAGTCAAAGCAAGCACCGAAGATGGCAAGATTGCAAAGCGATCAGATGAGTGTGCAGAATTTGATCCGTCTCTTCAGGAGTTACCAGAGTTCACCGCAGTTTAGAAACAGGATGAACCATCTGCTCTAGTACAAGATCCGACTGAAGATGTCAATATCGGTTCAGAAGAAAATCCCAAAATTCTCCAGATCGGAACCAGTTTGAGTCCGGGAGAAAAGGAAAGGCTCATTAAATTTCTCAAGCGGCATGAGGAAGTGTTCGCATAGACATATGAAGATATGTCGGGCTTAGACCCAAAATTAGTCAAGCACCACCTTGTCTTGAAGCCGGATGCTAAACCAGTTAAGCAGAAGCTGAGAAAAATGGATCCCAGAATAGAACAACAAGTCAAGGAAGGACTTGAAGATCTGCTCAAAGCAGGATTTATCCGAGCTATTGACTACCCAGATTGGTTAGCCAATATTGACGTTGTCCCAAAGAAAAGTGGCAAAGTAAGAATCTGCATAGACTTCAGAGACCTCAATAAGGCAACTCCGAAGGATGACTATCCACTTCTAAGCATCGATCTTCTAGTCGACAGCACGGCAGGACATGCTATGTTCTCTTTTATGGATGGATATTCCAGCTACAATCAGATTAAGTTGGTCGCCCGCGACCAATCCAAAACTTCCTTCACTACGCCTTGGGGCACTTTTTGCTATACAGTTATGCCTTTTGGGCTCAAGAATGTTGGAGCAACATATCAACGGGCAATGGCCGTTATCTTTCACGATCAGAGGTGCAAAATCATGGATGTGTATGTTGACAATATCCTCGTGAAATCTAAAGAGGGAGAAGATCACCTCGAAGCGCTTGATCAACTCTTTAAGCGACTCATCCTTTATAAGTTAAGGCTTAACCCGCAAAAGTATGTGTTTGGAGTTGAATCAGGCAAACTGTTGGGTTTTCTGGTCAGCAAAAAGGGAATTGAAATTGACCCAGCCAAAGCAAAGGCTATCATTGATATGCCACCCCCAACAAATCTCAAAGAATTGCGTAGCCTTCAGGGACGTATGCAATCAATCCGGCAATTTATTTCCAATTTGGCAATGAGATGCGAACCATTCAATCACTTGCTCAGAAAAGGAGTGAAGTTCGAATGGGGACTAGAATGTCAGCAATCGTTCGATCGGATCAAGAAGTATCTTCTCAATCCTCCCATCTTGAAGCCGCCAGAATTGGGAAAACCTCTTTTATTATACATCTCAGTCAATCAAGTCGCATGCGGCGGACTCTTAGCGCAATACAAAGAAGGCAGCCTGATAGAGCATACCATCTATTATGTGAGTAAGACTTTCATAGATTATGAAAAGAGATACTCTCAAATAGAGAAGACCTGCCTAGCTCTGGTATGGATGCGTCAGAAGTTAAGACACTACCTGCTGGCATTTGAAGTCAAAATTTTGTCCAACTCAATCCCCTCAAATACATCTTGGAGCAACCTTTCCTCAGCGGACGGGTCGCAAAATGGCAAGTCTTACTGATGCAGTATGACTTAGAATATGTCTCGTAGCAATCAATCAAAGGCCAAGAAATTGCAAATCAATTGGCAGATTTTCCTTTGGCAGAAGAGGTGAAAGCCGAAGATGATTTCCCAGACGAGCAAATTTGCAATATCCAGCAATCTCCAGTCTGGAATTTATTTTTCGATGGTTCCAAGAATATGGCTGGAATAGGTATTGGAATCTTATTAATCACTCTTGAGAAGGAGATGATTCCATTTTCTCTCAAGTTAAATTTTCAATGTACCCACAATATGGCTGAATATGAAGCCCTGATTCAAGGTATAAAGATCCTACTAGAATTCAATGTTAAGTGAGTGCATGCCTACGGCGACTCATTACTTGTTGTCAATCAAGTTCAAGCTGAATGGCAAGTCAAAGATCAAAAGTTATTTCCTTATCAGAAAATTGTTTCATCTCTTGTCAGCAAGTTTCAAGAATTTCAGTTATTCCATATCAAGAGAGATTTTAATCAAGTGGTTGATAGCCTAGCCAGTTTAGGCTCCATTATGGCATTCAAAAATGGAGAATCATGTCGCTCTTTTGAAATCGGCAGACTTGACCAACCTGCTTTCCTTCCAACAGAGCAAGTAAACCAGGTTGAGCAAAAGAAGAATCCTTGGTATTACAATATCAAAACTTTCGTAGAAACTAGTGAATTTCCCCCAGAACTCTCAAAGAAAGAGTAGCGAGCAATCCAGTGTATGTCTACCCGATATTTTGTTCTGGCAAATGTTCTCTATCGTCGAGGATTCAGTTCAGAGTATTCCAGATGTTTAGATGAAGACGAAGCCAAAGAAGTTGTGCGAGAAGCACACGAAGGCATTTGTGGTGGCCACGTCGGTTACCAAACCCTTGTCAAACAAATCATCAGAGCAGGTTATTACTGGAAGACCATGCAGCAAGACTGTTATCATTATGTGAAGAAGTGTGTGCAATGTCAGATACACGCACCTTCTATTCATGCTCCGACAACTTATTTACAGTCTGTTGTCTCTCCATGGCCATTTTCTATGTGGGCCTTCGATGTCGTAGGTCCCATCACTCCCTCTGCTTCAAATGGCCACAAATACTTCCTTGCCGCAACGGAATATTTCACCAAGTGGGTAGAAGCCATCACTCTCCGCACAGTAGAAGGCTGACATGTGGTCTATTTCATTCACAAGAGCATCCTTTGTCACTTCGGCATCCCACATGACATCATGTCAGATAATGGCAGTCATTTTAAGAATGAAAAGATGAAGACATTCTGCTCAAAATTCAAGATCTATCATCATTTTTCCGCTCCATATTATCCCCAAGGGAATGGTCAGGCAGAGGCCACCAACAAAATTTTAATTCGTATCTTGGAGCGAACTGTGGAAACAGGCCGTGACTGGCATGAGAAGATCCACGATGCACTATGGGCCTACCGGACCACCATTCACACTCCAACGAATGCTACACTATCAGAATTGGTCTATGGAACAGAAGTAGTATTGCCGCTACATGTTCAGAAGCCCGCTTTGAAATTTGCTTCACTTCTGTAATTACCTCTTGATCAATACCAGCAACAGCGACTGGTACAGCTAGACTTACTCGACAAGAGAAGGCTAAAAGCAGCAGAGCATGCTCAATCCTATCGCCAGAGAGTAGCCAGGCAATATGCGAAGTCTGTCATCGAAAGAAGATTCAAAGTCAATGATTTAGTACTTCGATCCACATCTTATCTCAAGCATCATCCTGGCGGCAAATGGTCGCCAAATTGGGAAGGCCCATATGTCGTCAAAGAAGCATTACCCCGCAACTCATATCGACTCATCAACGCCGATGGGGTAGAATTGCCGGATCCCATTAATGCTCGACACTTGAAAAAGTTTTATACTTGAAACATTTATTCTCCGCTTGTAATCTTCCCGTTTTCTTCAAATAATGATCAAACTTTCTTTCCAAGTTACACTGGGGCATTTTTAAAATGTTGTTTTGTATGCAGGCAGGATAAACAAATTCCTCATTTCACGCACTTGTGCATTCATATGCATCAATTCATATTCATTTGCATTCAACTGCATTAACAACAATCCGGTCAGTATTGGGATTCCAACAAACAGTCCCATCACAATTCCTAATGATTCAAAATGGAAAGATAATCGCCAATACTGAACCAAAGCCTAGCGATCGAACTGGTATTATTTTAAAATCCAGTGTTCAAACTGGTACATTTTCAAAATCCCAACTTTTTGGAAAACCGAGTTCCGACTCGGGTTTTTATTCAAATCATTTCTTTATTGATCCGGGTTCCGACTCGAGATCTCTTTATTTACTCAAGCTCTGACCCGAGCTCTTTATTTCCCTTTATTGATTCAGATTCCGACTCGAGATCTCTTTATCCATTCGAGCTCAGATTCGAGCTCTTCATTTTTCCTTTTGTTGATCCGGGTTCCGACTCGAGATCTCTTTATCTTATCCAAGCTCTAATTCAAGCACTTCATTTTCTTTTGTTGATCCGGGTTCCGACTCGTGATCTCTCTACATCATTCGAGCTCTGATTCAAGCTTTTCATTTTCTTGTGTTGATCCGGGTTTTGACTCGCGATCTCTGTATTTTATTCGAGCTTTGACTCGAACTCATTATTCTCCTTTGTTAATCTAAGTCATTTCAATCATCAGGGTCAGTTAATTGCTCGAATTTGATATTTTGCCTTCCAAATTCCAATTTAAATCTTTGAATCACTCAATTTCCAATTTCGACCTTCAGGTCACCCAATTTCCAATTTTCGACCTTCGGGTCAATCAATTTCCAATTTTCGACCTTCGGGTCAATCAATTTCCAATTTTCAACCTTCGTGTCACCCAATTTTCAAATTTCGACCTTTGGGTCACTCAATCTCCAAATTTTGACCTTCAAGACACACAATTTCGACCTTTCGGTCAACCAATTCTCAATTTCGACCGTCAGGTCATCCAATTTCGACCTTTGGGTCATTCAATTTCCAACAACCAATTTTCCAATTTCCAATTTTGACCTTTGGGTCAATCAATCTCAATATCCAATCTCAATCATTTTCTCTTGTGAGAGACCCTTTTTAGGGAGAGTTCGAGGGAGCTCGTTATTTTCGCATGCTATCCAATTCGTTCACTTAGCCCCTTTTCAGGGAGAGTTTGAAGGGACTCACGTCTTTGTGAATCATGTGCAAAACAATTTCCAATTTCACACAAGGAACACTTTTAAAAGGGAGAGGCTCGATTTGCCAATGATATTTCAAGTATTTACCAAGTTCAAAATTCGATTTTTCTAAGTTATATTTTCAATTTCAAAGTCCTAATTCAAAGAAATCAAGTTTTCCAAAGTTATTTCATATTTCTCAAAATCGATTTTCACAAAACCTCTAGATTCTTCAGAAATCGATTTTTTACTTTTCTCAGAAGTACATTTCAAATCCCAATTCACGATTTTGCATGTGATATCTATTCTAAGTGTTTCAGTTATTCAAAGCAAACATCATGTTTTTAAACTTGACTCGCTTTTCTTGTGACCCCCCCCCCAATCTCTACTAGGCCATTTCGTCATGAAGGACCCTCTTTGCAGGGAGAGTGTGATGGACTCGTTCCTTTCATGACCCAATTTTCAGACCTCACTATTATCGCCCCCCTTTCTATAAGAGAAGCTTAATCTTAGGGAGCTTTGACGAAAGCTTAATTTCTCTTCGAAAGTTCGTTTTGCAAACACCTCCTCTTCAGGGAAGAGAGGAGTATTTCCCATTTCCCATTCAGGTAAGGGCTAAGCCTGAGTCTCTCTTTTGGGGAAAAAGAGAGGAGAATTTTCGTCACGGATGTATTGAGCCGGACTTCAAATACTCACTTTCACCAGGGATTTCGAGAAATTTTGTCAATCTGTCAATTTATTTGTTGATTTCAGAATCTTTATTGCACAAATCTCTACCTTGATTTACCTTTAGCATCACTTCCAAAAGAGTGAAGCTTTTGCGAAAAGAGATCCAAAATTCAAATTCTTTCTATTGGCCAACCAAAAGGATGAAGGATAAATCCTCGATATGGCCAGAAAAGAAGATTCAATGTTAGTGAAAAGCCATGGATGATTGATATTGATTGCAGTCAATGGCACATCTTTAAAGATTATTCTTGTAAAATGAGGTAGTGGAAATGTCCTGAGTGCTAGAAATGAGAGCATTTATCCAAGCCTTGTCTCCTCCAAATCACCTAAGCTGCAATTAAATATCCGCAAAAGGAATGAAGGCGAATTAGGCGAGTAGACCCCCGGGGCCAAAGAAGATTCGAAACATCTCCAAGATGACGGAGTTTGTGATGGATCCTTCCAGGGAAAGTCCAAAGCACTGTCAAGATGAAGGCAGATGCGATGAACCTCTCGACAATCCCTAAAAGATATTTAATTTCAGCTATCATCCAAAGATCTCCAAACCCATCGTCCAAGAAGGATCGAAACATCTCCAAGTTGAAGGAGTTTGTGACGTACCCTCCCCAAAAGAGAGAAAGGGAGGAAAAAGAAAGAGAGAAAAAGTAAGAACATCTCCAAAATGAAGGAGAATGTAGCCAAAACCCAAGAGAGCCAAAAGAGTGCAGCAAGATTATCATGAGAGAAGCTCCCAGGATATCAAACTGCCAGATCTATCAAGAATCCTCTTTAATCTTGTGAAATTCTATTATCAATACTCTTTCATCAATTGCTTTCATAATATCAAATTCTCTTTCCTATTCATATCAAGGAAATTGATAACTTCCTTGAAGAAGGTCAATTGCAAGCAATTTGGGTTTCCAATTTCGATTCTACGAAGTGAATCTTGTTTGGAGGTAATGCTTCAGGTTGAAAAGAAAGAATATTTTGCAACAATGCGTATCATTTTTCAAATACTTTGCATCAACAACAAAATTCTTGACATTTTGACAATATTTTCTAGCTATCCTGACGTGAAGTGAGAGCTTGATGTTCGTTTTTGACACATCCTGACACCAATTTTAAAATCCCTCTAAAGGAATTGATTCCTTCCCTTCTTCGAGAGCGTAAGCTCTCAGATTCGCACACTTCCCTGTGTCCCCACTATCTAACCATAGACCGTCCCATTTCGGTTCGAGGTCGAACCACCAATCAGTTTCTCACAAAAGGCTATTTCAAAAGCTATTTAGTCTCAGCAATGAGACGCCCAAAATCAATCCCTTTTCAAGCTTTAGGGACCCCATTTTCCTTCCTTTTGCAAAAAACCCTGTCGGATTTACTGTGCAAAATCTGAAGGTTCCATCATGGTCTCTTCCTTCGAGGATTCCATTCATTTTTCTGCCCGATCAGGATAAGGGTACAAACCTGAGCCTCAATCAAAGAGGTATTTCATCTTCCACCCGATCAGGTTAAGGGTACAAACCTGAGCCTCCTTCGATGAGGTATTCCATTTCTCACCCGATCAGGATAAGGGTATAAACCTGAGCCTCAATCAAAGAGGTATTTCATCTTCCGCCCGATCAGGTTAAGGTACAAACCTGAGTCTCATTTCAATGAGATATTCCATTCCCCAATCAGGTTAAGGGTCAAACCTGAGCTTCGTTCCATGCGAGGTATTTCTGTCTCATCCAGGTTAAGGGCAAAAATGTGAACTTCGCTCTCATAGAGAAAATCTTTCCTCTTCATTCTCCATTTCATATCTACCATCTTCCTCGGGCTAATATCTCCACACCCAGTCAGATCCTTCTAACTGGGGCATTTTTTTATATAGCCCAAATTTGGTGTGTCTTATTTGCCACTAAGCTCGACCATAAGCCGGCTTAGTAGCAAAGAGGGGCATCTGTAAACACCCCAAATTTTCACTCACCTCCCAGAGATCGCCCTCAATCACCACATTTCGGTTCTCCGGAACCCATTAAAGGAAAAATGGTCATTTTCCAAGATTGAACCTTGCAGAAAGTCATAAATGCCATCCTCGAGTCTCAAAACTTCTCTATTTAGACTCAGAGACATCTGCAAATTGCAAATCCTCAAAATCTCATGCTTAACCAGAAGTCAGACTTTTCAAATTCCAATTCAGAGTGGCAAGCTTGTAGAACATGTCTTTTGCATAGCATTGCATGAGCATTTCATATCATTTCACTGCACAGCATGTCATTTTGAGATCCGGAACTCCTGATTTTCAAAATTGTCAATCTATATTTGATTTCTAAACCTTTTAAAATTGATTTTAAAACCCTGGGTTTTCAAAATTATCAATTCTTCCCATTTTACCCCCAAGACCCCGAACTATGAAAAAGTTTTCTCAAGAAAACAATCTGGATGGTTTTAATATTTCAAAATTTCACCACTTGGAAAGAGGGGACACAATTTCAAAGTGCATAAAACCTTATTTCAAATTTTTACAAAAAGGCTCCGAATTTCCCTACTTCTTTCAAAATTTCGCCCTGAAGAACCGTTTTCTTCCAAGTTTTGAAATCAAGCCAAATTTTGCTTCGTGTTTTCCAAAACTAGCCTATTATTGTGAAAATTCCAAAATATCTCATGTGGCTCTTATTTCAAATAAAGGACGTGGGACCCGCCTCGAGGTGGGGTCACACTCAAATTCTCAAAAATTTCTCCTGTTTTCAAAACAGTGCCCACCCAGAAGTGGCACTGATTTATAAAATTCTTTTATTTTGATTTAAATTTTGATAAAATAATTAGTGGGCCCACGGAGGTGGCGCCCCACTAAGACTTCTTGCCAAGAAAAGCAAAATTTTATTTTTTTTTATCTCACAAATTTTTCAAATTCAGTTGAGGTGGCATCACCAAAACAAAACCCATTTTCTTACTCATCTTTTTATTACTTTTCAGCCCCAAATGGAGCCACCGTGAAAACCCTACCAAAAACTTCACTTTACCTAAGTTTTTATATACTTCTAGAAAAAAAGGACCCCCCCTTTTTCAAATGGCGACATTTTGAAATCTTTCAAAAGTTAGTTCTTTTTAAAACTTATCAAAACCTTGCACAACGGAGCCCGAGCTTTGGGCTGAAAGGGCGGAACCTCTTTTTTAAAAAGGGGGCTTAGGCCACCCGAAAGAAGGAGAGACTTTGGATTTTCCCCCTAATTGTTGAGCGCCCCTTTCTTCACGGCTTCTCCCCTTACCATTTGCAACCCTTCCTTCAGCCAAGGGCCAAGGAACTCCAGCAAAAACCTGAGAGGAAGGACCCAATAGGGCGATTTTCCTTAACCCCAGTTCTCCCCTGTTCACGAAAGGGTCCAGCCTCTGCATTTTCTTCAGCCCACCAGACGCATGACATCCAGCAGAAGATGCAGGCTTCCATCTTCTTTGGTCCACCCTAATAGGAAGTGTTCCCTCAACCTCTACCGAATCCAGATAAAGATCTTCTTCACCTCTGCGTTTTGTGAATTAGGCTTCACGTTTGTGCCATTAGCAATGCAAGTCCGTTGCTGCAGTTAATGTGGCTTGCACCTTGGGTTTTTTTATTTTTTCTCTCTCAATGCGTCTGGAATCGATGATGCCCATTTAATGACATTCTCGATTCAGCATAGTCCTAAAATCATCATTTTCCTTAAAAGTTTTTTTTACTTTTTTTTTCATTTCAGCATCTAAAATGTCTTCTCTTCATTACAATTCAGGACCTTCACACCTGGATTACCCTGTTGCACATCCATGATTTATACTCATTTCTTCCAAAAAGAAAATGCCTTTTCATGAACTTCAGTTTTTCTGTCTTCTGAAAGGGCAGCAATTTAGGTTGCAGGCATTAGTACTAGTAACCTCCTCGTTGTCTTATAACCTTCTGCTTGAAGTTGGTTTAAAACATTCAGTATGTCACATTTTTTTTTCTCTATATGGTTTTTCATCGAGTTGCCTGCACATCATGGTGTACAGCGATAACCAATAAGGTTTATCCTACAGTGAATGGTGCTTTTAACCAGGGCACTATAGTTAACTTCGGTTTAATCTTGAACTCATGTTCCCATAACATCATGTCAATGTCGACCCCTGTATGTACATTGGATAAATTCCATGAGCTGGGTTCATTAAAATTGTATGGCAATATATCATCTAATATGCACATATGATCAGTTTAGGCATAACTTCTGCACCCTTACAATTTTTTTACTCAGCATATGTTTTGCACCTATTAGCTTATCTTAATAATTTCTTTTTTGTTTGTGCTAAAGCCCATTACCTGTAGCATCCTATTCCATTTGCTTTATAGTGGAATACCCAGTCATGTGTTCACATCTTTTATTTTATTTTTTTTACCGTTTGTCATCTGTATAACCCTTATGCTTACTGTTCTCGTATGGATATGCAAAAGAGTGTTACCAGTTTTCATTAGCTGTTAGTACAATGCAGCTATGCCGTTACAACCATCTTGTTTTTTTTTCACTATTATTTTTTTTGTTGTACAATCCCTAGTCATCTCTTTTATCAGATACGACTGTCTCTGCCAGACTTTGAAGGAATGGGGTTGTCATTTTTTTTTCTGTTATGCGATATTGTGCATTGGAAGGTTTGCTGCGAGAGTATGGCCCATAAAAAAAAGCATGGTGTTCTATAGACGATTTTCTGTGGAAAATTTGCTGTGGAATATTTTCTGATATGGTAGTCATTTATGGCAGTGTTGTGAGAGGCGTACGCCTCAGTACCTGAAGCGTACGCCTCAGAGGCGAGGCGCACGCTCAAGGTACTGAGGCGTTGTTGTGATGCGCCCCTCATCAACCTCCGACCAGTTGTGACCACCGACCACCGGATTTGCTGTGCTGCAGCTGCTGCTCAGTCTTCTTCGACCACCGGACGACCGGCATATCCCTCGCTTCCGTACCAGCTGGGCGGGTGGTCCTTCTCTTACTGCCTCTCCTCCCACCGCTTCACTTCCATTCCAGTTGTGAGAGGCGTACGCCTCAGTACCTGAGGCGTACGCCTCAGAGGCGAAGCGCAGGCTCAACGCCTCGCTTCGCCTCATCGCATTTAACAACCTTGATTTATGGAGCATTGTTCTATAGACGAATGGTTTCATTTTCAGCGAGTTCACCAGGCTCCAACCAGTTAAAGAAAACCATTGTGTTCCTAAGCACGTTAAGGGTTACGCTTTTGGAGATTAATACTGACTAATGTAGGCAATAGTTAAAACTTCCAGCCCTCTGATTCATGAGTATACAGACTAGTGTGGATAACTAGTTGCAAAATGTTATTTTCTGTTTAAAAAAAAAAGGTTGTTCCTGTTTTGCAGAATATTGCCAAATGTCATTTTCTGGACGCATGCTCAGTAATAATCTTTCCACCTACATGGCCAAAAGAGATCCAGTGATCTCGGAGAAGCCTTTATATACCTAACATAGCAACCATATAGTGATTTTCCAATCACATCATGATATTCAGTGACAGCCCCCGGTGTTAGATAGTATTCATCTTATCCTTTTTTTTGTATATTTACACTCATGTATTTGCAGTTTCATCTGCATTTCTCCTTTCCCCTTTTACATTATCAGTCATATTCCATGCTTAACCTGTATATAATAGAATACTTGCCTTGTTATTTCCCTATACCTTGCTTATCATCTCCACATATATGTTCCGCCCTCCTTTTATGTTGTCATCAGCTGCCCACCATGCTATCATTGCATGTGTATTCTCTTAGCCATGCGTTATAGAGTGTATTGCATATAAGGTGCAACTTGTACATTTCACCTAAGCATCTCATATACCTATCCTTGTAGCTCGCCATCCATTGTAGCTGATCTAATACCACCTTGCCATCCAAAAAGACTACTTCATGGCCTTTGCCTTCACCCCATATCATAAGCTTGCCGTATATACCTATCTGCTCATGACCTGCATGTTGTCATCCATTTCGGTGAACCTGTATATCATCAAATCTCGTTATATACTAGGATATTCCATGGCGTATCTGAGTTTAGTCCTCCATGTTCCAACATATCATTATATATTGTACTTGCACCTCACGTATGTAAATTTGCTCATCATATATATATTTCCGATTATAGGAACGTGTATATATTTGCATATACATATGCCCATTTCCTTGGGTATCTTGTATATCCATTCCTTGTACTAACCCACCTTTGCAGGAAAATCTGGAGGAGGTTGACTATTTTAATTTTGTATTTCTTTTATTCATTTTGCTTTATGTCAGAGATGTAACAACTCAAGTTTGGAATAATATTTACTTTTACTGCTTAGATTAGGCTGCATCTCATATAGTTTGATTTCAGCAATATCCTGATTCTATGATGCATATATCTCAAATTTTCAAAATTCACCGTGGATGAACACGAATGGCACGTGCACCAACTCTTAGGGAGTTGATGAACTCGGTGGAGTCCATATTTACGGCCCTAGTCGGAATATGGACGAGACCCAGATCCATCATCTTTCTACCAGTCACATTGAGCCTACACTCTTAGGATATTTTAAAATGGACATCATATTTCCAATTTTCAAAGTATTGTGCATTAAATCAATTAAACTCTGAACATATTCATGGCCACAGTCAGGATATGTGAAGGATTTATTTTGACTTAATACATATTTTTCCAACAAATTTCTCAGAAAATCTTTTCAAAGTGCATTCATTCACTCATACCATTTGCATCATGAAATCATTGGCTTTCTCATTATTTTCTCAAGAAAATTTCATTCTCAAGAAATCAATTTCTCAAAAAAAAACTCTGAGGATTTTCCAATATCGGTTTTCCCAAGTCAAGTTTTTCATAGTTTTCCATGGAAAAGTTTATTTTCTCAAGATTTTCAAAAGAAGTCTCTCACCTTTCCCAAAGATCAAAATCGATTTCCAAGTATTTCAAGGGTAAGATTCCCAGGATTTCAATTTCCCAAGTTCAGTTTTTTTTTTCTTCTTTAATGAGTTTTCCTATAAATCTTCCATCATTTTCCTAAGAAAATTCTCAAAATCTGAGCTCTCCTGAGAAGTGTTTCCCTTTTCAAATGTTCACCTTTTTCTCAAGAATCACTTCTATTTTCCCAGGATTTTCAACTATTCATGATTTTCCCACATCTTTATGAGCTTTCTCGTGATTTCAAAAACCCTTTTTCATTTGAGTTTCCTGAGAAATTGACCTTTTCCTTGAGAAATGTTTTTCAACTCCAAATATTTTCCAAGCATACATCATATTTTTCAACTGGCATTTTCCAAAATCTCATAGCACATGCCTGAATTCTCTGTGCATATAGGATAGAACACTATTTTGATGATTTAACTAAGTCAAGCACAATTTTGGTCCTTGGTTCGATTACCCCTGTTAAAGGCGGCAGGAACGGTCGAACCTCGTACCGACAGGTCGAGCCCCATCCCATGGATTTTCCCGCAATTTTTTAAACGGAGGCGAGTATTTCAAAACATTTTCCAAAATCCGGTCAAGTTTGAATCGCGGAAGCGTTTTCCTCTCTCTCTTTCGCAAGGAAGGGAAGACGGGGAAAATTTTCGCGATGATAACAGTTCTGATCCTTCTTTGCCTCAGAGATTATATTGACGGTTATTGGCTCATGGGTTGAAAATCTCTTGGTGATAGCAGAAATTAAATATCTTTTAGGGTTTGTCGAGAGGCTCATCACAGTCGCTTTCAATTTCACAATGCTCTGAACTTTCCTTGGAAGGATTCGTCACAAACTTCGTCATCTTGGAGATGATTCAAATCTTCTTTGGCCCCGGGGGTCTACTCGCCTAATTCGCCTTCATCTTGACGACAGTTGAGAGATCCCTTTTGCAGATATTTAATTTCAATTTAGGTGATTGAGGAGATATGGAGATTGTATGGATTTTTCTGTGTCACCCAGGATATTTCGACTGCTTTATTTTCCAAGAATGATCTTTAAAAATGTGTCATTGACTGTGATTAATATCGATCACTTATGCCTTTGTGACAACATTGAATTTCCTTTGCTGGCCATATCGAGGATTTATTCTTCGTCCTTTTGGTTGGCCAATTGAAAGATCTTGAATTTTGAATCATTTTTTGTGAAAGCTTTGTCCTTTCGGAAGTAATACTGGAGGTATTCCGAAGTAATAATTTTTTTGTAATAAAGATTTTGAAATCAACGATCATTTAACGACAAATTGATAAAATGTTCTTGAAATCCTTTGTGAAAGTGAGCTTTTGAAGCACAGCGCAACTCATCCATGACAGAAACTTTCTTCTCCTTTCCCCAAAAGAGAAGATTCAGAAATTGGAAATAGGAATTACTCCTCTCTTCCCTGAAGAGGAGGTGTTTGCAAAACGAACTTTCGAAGAGAAATTAAGCTTTCGTCAAAACTTCCTAACAATTATGCTTCTCTTATGGAAAGGGGGTCGATAATGGTGAGGTCGGTGAATTGGTCATGAAGAAACGAGTCCATCACACTCTCCCTGAAAAGAGGGTCCTTCACGATGAAATGGCCTAGTATGAAATTGTGGTCACAAGGAAAGCGAACTTCCGTCGAAGCTCTCCTTGAACTAAAGGTTCGTTGTATGAAATTGGAATTTTGTTTTGCAAACGGTTCACATAGACACGAGTCCCTTCAAACTCTCCCTGAAAAGGGGCTAAGTGAACAAAGGATAGCATGTGAAAAGAACGAGCTACCTCGAACTCTCCCTGTACAAAGGGTCTCTCGCAAGAGAAATTTTTGAAATTGGTATTGAGTGACCAAAAGGTCGAAATTGGAATTTGAAGTTTTGAAATTTGAAATTTGATAGTAGACATTTGAAAATTTATATTTGGAAATTGGATGACCCGAAAGTCGAAATTGAAATTTGATTGACCCGAGGTCGAGATTGGAAATTGGAAATTTGGGACTTGATTGACCCGAAGGTCGAAATTTGAAATTTGAAATTTGAAATTTGAAATTTGAAATTTGAAATTTGAAATTTGAAATTTGAAATTTGAAATTTGAAATTTGAAATTTGAAATTTGAAATTTGAAATTTGAAATTTGAAATTTGAAATTCGAAATTTGAATTTGGAAATTGGAAAATTGGAAATTGGAATTTTGAATTTAGAAATTGGAAATTGGAAATTTGAAATTTGAAATCTAAAATCTAAAATTTGAAATTGGAAATTGGAAATTGGAAATTGATTGACCTGAAGGTCGCAATTGGAAATTGGATGGCCCGAAGGCCGAAATATGAATACTGGTTTTTGAAAATGTGTAAACATTGGATTTTGAAAATATACCGGTTCGAGCACTGGGTTCTGAAAGATATATCAGCTCGAGCTCTGGATTTTGAAAACATACCTTGTTTTTAACTTGAGACTTGAAATTTTGAAAGCGACCTATGCTCTTAAAGTATTTGGGAATTGTAATGAGAATGTTAGTCGGGGTCTCAGGATTTATCCCTTATCCTGAATGGGTATTGAATTTGATGCAGAAGTCTGTCGATGAATACCGACGCCGATGAATGCAGATGTATGCGGATATGAAAATGATATAACATGAGTGCATATGCATGTAAAATAGGAGATTTGTTTATCATGCCTGCATATAGGGTATTTATAGATAAAAATAAAATTTTAAAATGCCCCAGTATAACTGGGAAAAGAGAATTTGATCATTATTCGAAGAAAATTTTGGAGGAATTACAAAGGATAAGACATGATTTAAGTATAGAATTTTTTCAAATGTCGGGCATTGATGGGATCTGGTAATTCCACTCCGTCGGCATTGATGAGCCGATATGAGTTACGAGGTAACGCCTATTTGACAACATAGGGACCTTCCCAATTGGGTGATCACTTGCCACCCGGACGGTGTTTGAGATAAGTTGTGGATCTGAGCACTAGATCATTGACTCGGAATTTCCTTTCAATGACAGATTTTGCATATTGTCTGGCTATCCTTTGACTATATGATTGAGCGTGCTCTGCTACTCTGAGTCTTCTATCATCTAGCAAATCAAGTTGTACTAGCCGCTGTTGTTGATACTGATCAAGAGGTAATTCTAGAAGTGATGCAAATTTCAGAGCAGGTTTCTGAAAATGTAGAGGCAGTACTACATCAGTTCCGTAGACAAGTTCTGACGGAGTAGCATTAGTTGGGGTTCGAATGGTGGTTCTGTACGCCCACAACGCATCATGAATCTTTTCATGCCAGTCACGGCCTGTTTCCAAGGTTCGCTCCAGGATTCGAATCAGAATCTTATTGGTAGCCTCTGCTTGACCATTCCCTTGAGGACATCAAAAGCCCACATAGAAAATGGCCATGGTGAGACGACAGATTGCAAGTATGTCGCTGGCGCATGAATAGAAGGTGCATGCATCTGGCATTGAACACACTTCTTCACAAAACGATAGCAATCTCGTTGCATGGTCCTCCAGTAATATCCTGCTCGGATGATTTGTTTGACAAGAGTTTGGTTGCCAACATGACCACCGCAAATGCCTTCATGTGCTTCTTGCACAACTTCTTTGGCTTTTTCTTCGTCCAAACATCTGGAATATTCAGAACTGAACCCACGACGATAAAGGACATCGGCAAGAATAAAATATCGAGCAGACATGCGCTGAATTGCTCTCTGCTCTTTCTTTGAGAATTCTGGAGGAAATTCGCCAGTTTTAATGAAATTCTTGATGTCATGATACCATGGCTTCTTCTTTTGCTCAGCCTGGTTTATCTGCTCTACTGGGACGAAAGCAGGTTGATCAAGTCTACCAATTTTAAAGGAGCGACAAGATTCTTCGTTCTTGAAAGACATGATGGATCCCAGATTAGCTAAACTGTCTGCAACTTGATTGAAGTCTCTCTTGATATGGAAAAGTTGGAATTCTTCGAATTTGTCGGCAAGAGCTGAGACGATCTTCTAATAAGGAAGTAATTTCTGATTCTTCACTTGCCATTCGGCTAGGACTTGATTTACGACGAGCAAAGAATAGCTATAAGCATGCACTCTTTTGACATTAAAGTCCTATAGAATTTTCAGACCCTGTATCAAAGATTCATACTCGGCCATATTGTGAGTGCACTGAAAATCCAGTTTGAGAAAAAAGGGGATCATCTCTTTCTCTGGTGTGATTAACAGAATCTGGATTCCTATGCCTGCCATATTCTTGGAACCGTCAAAGAATAAATTCCAAATTGGGGATTGTTGAATATTGCAGATCCGCTCATTGGGGAAATCATCCTCGGCTTTAACATCCTCTGCTATAGGAAAATCTGCCAATTGATCTGCAATTGTTTGGCCTTTGATAGATTGCTGGGAGACATACTCCAGATCATATTGCATTAACAGAACTTGTCATTTGGCAATTCGTCCGCTAAGAAATGGTTGTTCGACAATGTACTTGAGAGGATTAAGTTTTGAGAGAATCTTGACTTCAGATGCCAGCAGATAGTGTCTTAATTTCTGACACATCCAAAACAGAGCTAGACATGTCTTCTCTTTTTTAGAGTATTTCTTCTCATAATCAATGAAGGTTTTGCTTACATAGTAGATGACATGCTCAATCAAATTGCCTTCCTCATACTGTGCCAAGAATCCGCCGCAAGCAACTTGATTGACTGAATTGTATAGCAGTAGAGGTTTACCCAATTCTGGCGGTTTCAGAATGGGCGGGTTAAGAAAATATTTCTTAATACGATCAAACGATTGTTAGCATTCTGGTCCCCATTCAAACTTCACTTCTTTTCTGAGTAAATGATTGAAAGGCTCACATCTCATGGCGAGATTGGATATGAATCTTCGAATTAATTGCATACGTCCCTGAAGGCTACGTAATTCTTTGAGATTAGTCGGGGCGGCATGTCAATGATGGCCTTGGCCTTAGCGGGATCCACTTCTATCCCCTTTTTGCTGACTAGAAAGCCTAACAACTTGTCAGATTCGACTCCAAAAACACATTTTTGTGGATTGAGACTTAACTTGTAAAGAATAAGCCGCTTGAAAACTTGATTGAGAGCTTTGATGTGATCTTCCTCTTCTTTGGATTTTACCATAATATCATCGACATATGCGTCCATGTTTTTGTGCATCTGATCATGGAAAATAACAGCCATAGCACGCTGATAGGTGGCTTCAGCATTTTTAACCCCAAATGGCATGACTGTATAACAAAAAGTGCCCCAAGGGGTAGTGAAAGATGTCTTGGACTGATCGCGAGCGGCCAACTTAATCTGATTATATCTGGAATATCCGTCCATAAAAGAGAACATGGCATGACCCGTCGTGCTGTCAATCAAGAGATCAATATTAGGAAGTGGATAATCATCCTTAGAAGTTGCTTTATTGAGATCTTTGAAGTCGATGCAAATTCGAACTTTGCCATTCTTCTTGGGAACGACGACAATATTTGCTAGCCAATCTGGATAGTCAATGGTTTGAATGAACCCTGTTTTGAGTAGGTCTTCCAGACCTTCCTTAACTTGTTGTTCCACTCGGGGATCCATCTTTCTCAGCTTCTGCTTAACTGGCTTGACATCTGGTTTTAGAACAAGGCGATGCTCGACCAATTTGGTACCCAGACCTAGCATATCTTTATACGTCTATGCAAACACTTCTTCATGTTGCTTGAGGAAATTGGTGAGTCTTTCTTTCTCTTTCGGACTCAAGCTGCTACCAATCTTGAGAATTTTAGGATCATCTTCTGATCCGATATTGATATCCTTAGTCGGATCTTGAACTAAGGATGATGGCTCATCTTGTTTCTCAATTGCTGCAAATTCTGGTAGTTCTTGAAGAGATGAATCGAACTCTACGGGTTTTTCTGACTGCTTTGTATTCTGACTGCTTTCTGCTCTTATTTTAATCTGACGAATCATTGCTGGCTTCGAAAAGGCATTTGGGTTAAGAACGAGCTTCTTGATAGATCGGGAAGACATTCTGAAAATTGGAGAATAAATTGATTCAGGGAAATCGCCCATCATAAAACAAATTATTTTTATTGAGAAAATAATTGGAAAGATAAAAGAGCAAGATAATGGTAATTTTGCAAAGATTTGATAATAAGAAGTATAGAGACAAAAGGCTTCCAGACAGATAAAGGAAATTTGCAACTTTATTGAAAGATTGAATTGATCAAACGACAATGATGAAAATAAAATGGGATATCATCCCAACAAAAGAATAGAAATGAAAAGACAAGCAGGTTATTTTAATGTGTTCCCTTGACGAAAATAGTGCCCTTCTGAGATCTTCTGCCAGTGAAACCTAATCCGGCTCCCTTGGGGTAATGTTGAGGAACTACAGGCTCGAGACGACCATCTCCATTCTTGCCTAGGCCTTGAAAAGGCTGATAACCATGCTTCATTAATAGGTCAAATCCCCTTTTGGCCTTCATAAACTGAGAGAACAAAGGATGATCTTTAAATGTACTATAGTCAATTCGCCCTCCAATTTTGAAGAACTGTGGGCCTCTCCAACGAGTCATAGCCACTGTATGCTCTGGATGTTCCGCTGTCTACAGGGCAGAATTGATTATTAGGCTTTTGAAATAAATTTTGATTAGAGAAAAATATTGACTGAGAATTTTGGTAGACAATTGAAAGAGTATTCCATTACTAAGGATCGAGTCATCGCTGGGATTACGATAATTGTGTTGTCATTCCTTTGCAAAAAATAAACAACTGAAAAATATGTCTTGTTACCTAGGCGAGGTCGTCAAACCAAGATAGGATGAAATTTAAAGGAATTTTATTGAAGAAAGGAAAAACATGATTTTATTAATAATAAACTTGACAAAGGGGAGGGGGTCGAACAATTTTCCACCACTCCTGATAATCAGAGGATACTCTAGGACCAGGAAAAATAGTGAGAGTAATAAAAGAATCTCAGCCATGTCTGGCAGAATGGTATGCTCTGAACCACTGATCTGATGTGAGATCGAATTTTGGCAAGATTCCTGATAGTGGGTGAATTTCTATGCGCCTTTGTCTCTGAGAGAACTGCCTGACACACCGCTCTGAATGGTAGTATGCACAAAAGAATGGGCCAAGTAGCTTGAATCGCTTGCCATATGCATAAGTATATCTGTGAGGTGATTTCTGACAATCAAAGTAGTCCCATGCAACTTCTTCCTCCTGAAGGTTATCGATCAAGAATCGGTATCAAGCAACTGGAAGAAGCTTTTCACCATTGTATTTGAAGGAGCTGACTCGGGCTGGCACATGTCAAAGGAACCAAGATTGCAATGCGTAGGTACACCCTTCAACTAGAATTGATTCTCCGAGCGTGAAACGTGTCAACCCTCGGTACAGAAAAGCAAGTGCAGCCATGGCTATGGAGAGGCGGTTGGTCTGTCGACTTCCCCACCTTCGTAGAAGTTGAACTATCCTGATATCTATGTAATTCCGTCCATCTGGAAAGAGAGTTAATCCCACAGTACATAAGACCATCGCATGTTGGATTCTCTCTCGAGCTGTTCGAGATAAGGAACTGACTTCCACAAATGTCCCATACTGTCTGTAGATTTCGAGCAGGTCCACATATTCATTTCTATTCTCCTCGATCAATGGCCAAGACTTGCATCCTGTCATGCAAGCTAAAGCGTCTCGGGGGTCCAGACCCTTGACGTTGATCAAAAATTGCTTCTCTAATGGGTCTTCAGACTGAACAACTGGTTCAGGTAATCCCATAATCTCTGAGAATTTGTCCATCAATAAAGTCATTTCTCCCCATGGGAACCAGAAGGTACTAGTGCTCGGATTCCACCGCTCTGCCAGTGTGTGGATCAAATTGTCGTTAACTGTCTGTTTTCCCACTACGGATGTCAGTTCCAATCCATAATCGTCCAAATGGTCTGAAAACATACGGGAAAAGTTCTTGAACCATGAATAGTACCATCGGGGAATGAAGGATCCGGTGCTGAGAGTTCGATGCTCTGGAAGACCTTGTCGCACCTTGTAGGAGATGTGACTCTCAGGAAAGACTGAATCGAGTTGACTGGATGCCATCAGAATAGACTAGAAAACATGAAAAAATTGGAATAAGACTCAGGAAAATACATGAATTTTGAAAAATTGTAGGCAGGATAAAAATAAAGCAGGAAATTCGAGATCCAGAAGAACGAAAGGATGGAAAGTTACCTGGAGTTTTGAAGGAAATAAAGGAGAATTTGTAAAATCGTCCACGGTTTGAATAAAACAAGAATTTTAGACAGTATATGGAAACAGATGGAAAATTGGGAGATTTTTTAAAATCATCCAGTATTTTAGAAAACTTATGGAAAAATGTAATAAGAGAAACTGACATTCAATCACATCCTGTACAAACAAGTATGCACATACAACATTCTCTAAAAGCTGACTCTAGATGCACAAGTTTTGAAATAGTTGTAGGTCCTTAATCCTAACTCTAAGGTTCAGATCATCTGTGTTCAATCATGTTATGCCTATATACTTGAGCCAAGGCTCGATGTACGTGGCATCAAATCAATTTCTCCGGTTCTAGGTTCAAGTTTTCCAACATCCTTAAGCACCTGCCGATATACGTTGGACTATGGCCCTTGGTACGTGGCAGGGGGGTTTTCACCCAAATAGGTGACCCAGTTGTGAGGCTTTGTCCCGAACTATGGTTCTGGAAGAAATCCCAGCAACGTGAAGACCGGGTAAAGATAGGTGGGGTGGTTGTTGAAAACATGAGCACATGCAAGAAAATCAGAAGGCTCTAAAACCTAAAGAGATAGAGATTTTAAAAATTTTGAAGAAGCAAACATTGTTTTTATACAAATCCTAGATTGGGGAGGGTTGTATTAGACCTAAGTCTATGTGAGCATGAAAATTTCCTCCTCAATATGGTCCTACCAAACCATACTTAGTCTATATGCAATCTATGTCAGCTGGGTTCAAGTCTAGGCTCCTAGGTTCGCATGATATCATGAAATAAAAGCTGACATTCCATGGAACATGATTTTGACAATTTAAACTAAGTGAAGCACACAATTGATCAGGCGAAGACAGGTCCCATCACGGTCGCCAAACCTGTTATCATCGCAAAATTTTTTCCTTTTTGTGAGTCAAACTAACCTTTGAAAAAGATTTTGAAAATAACTCACCTCCGTTTTTAAAATGCGGGATAATTCTGAAGAATGGGACTCGCCTGTCGGTACGAGGTTCAACCGTTCCTGGCGCCTTTACCAGGGGTAATTGAACCAAGGATCAATTGTATGCTTAACTTTGCTCAACTTGTCTAAATCATGTTTTATTTCCTAAATGCACAAAGAATCAGGCATGTGCTATGAATTTCTGAAAATGCATATTTGAAAACATGATGTTTGCTTTGAATATTGGAAAATATTTGGAGATTCTTGGAAAAGATAACACTTGGAAAATCGTGAGCTTAGTGAGAGAATATTTCTGAAGAAAGTGAAAATCGATTTTTGAAGAAATCTTAAAGTTTTGTGAAAATTGATTTTGAGGAATTTCAAATAACTTTAAAAAACTTGATTTCTTTGAATTAGAACTTGGAGATTGAAGCTATAACTTGAAAAATCGAATTTTGAACTTTGAAAATGCTTGAAATATCATTTGAAAACTTAGAGTTTTGAGAAAATTGATTTTAGAATAAGACTTGGAAATTTTGTGAAAATTGATTTCTCTGAATTGAAATTGGAATTTGCAAATAAATGAAATGAATGGACATGGATTTGGAAGACTTGATTTTGAGGAATTGAGAAAATCCTTTTTGTATTTTTGAGAAATGCAGTGCATTTTGAAGTTAGCCTAAGAGTGTAGGTTGAATGTGGCTAATACGAAGATTACAAATCTATGTATCATTCGTATTCTGACTATGGCCATAAATACAAAATTTCACCAAGTTTGTCAACTCCATAAGAGCTAGTGCACGTGCCATTCGTGTAGACCATGGTGAATTTGTAAATATATGCATGAATGATGCATTCATCAGATATTAAAATTTGCAAAATTAAATTATATGCAATGCATCCTATTCTATGCAGGAATTGAAATTCTTATTCCAAATTTACATTTAATTTGCATCACTAATCAAATTTAAATACAGGAAGTAAAGGGAAATAAAGTCTTCAATGTTCCTGCAAAACTAGAAAACTGGTTAGTGAAAATATGTTGGCTTTTCTAGATTTATCCAGTAATATCTAGAAATTACTGGATTTTGCTAGATATAAGCCATTTTCCATATGATTCCCGTATATAAATTTAATAAAATATGAAATAAGATGAAATAAATATGAAAATTGAATTTGGAATTTCAAAATTGGGGTCAAAATGACCAAAATACCCCTGATAGCAAGACTATGGCCTTGAAATTAGGGTTTTCAGAAAGATATTTTATAAAATACAAATAATGATAAATTAACTCAAATATGATATGACATGATTAAAAATGTGAAAATTAGGGTTTTGAATTTCTAAATTGAGGTCAAATAACCAAATTACCCCTGATAGCAAGACTATGGCCTTGAAATTAAGGTTTTCTAAAATAGATTTTGATAAAAACTTGAGATTTATGATTGAAATAAACACAAAATCAAACATGAAACATCCTAACATGATTCTAAACATGAACAAACCCTAAAAACATGAAATTACACACGAAAATCAAGAAATATCACAAATATTATGATTTTGGCAGTATTTTTAGATCCTTCAGAGACCCTGTTTTGCAATTTGATCAATTCAGACATCAAACGGATTCCAAAACTCATAAAAATTGGTACCTGCACTTGTTATGACCCTCAAATCAGATTAAAATCATAAAAATAATTTTTTGACATTATTTTAATCCGAAAATTGCATTAAATCCCTAAAACATGCTATTTTTAACCTAGATCACAAACCAGTTGCCGAATTAGACCCAAATCGGGGGTCAATCTTCCATGAAAATTTTTGAATTTTTACAGAGGCAAATTAGACATAAAAAAAGAGGTTTTACTTTTTACAGATCGGAAAAACCATCTCTGGTTAGGGAGAAACTCTTCCGACAATCTGGACTTACATATTCTGAATCAAACATGAGTTAAAACAGATACTTCCGATTGAAAATTCATGAATAAATAGAATTACTTATCCAAAATATCTTAGATTTTAGCAGTGAATAGTGATAAAAAAAAAAGCCTCCCTTTTTACAGATCATGAATCGGATCTGTGGTTTGGGATCTATGAGCAACACAAGTCTGATTAGGGTTTTGGTAAACCCTAACGAGTTTTAAATTTGAAATCTGATTCTCTGACAGAGGAAAAATATCAAACAGTGATAAAAAATTATCAAAATTTCACAGTAAATATATCATATTTATAGGAATTCACTGCACTTTACGTATTTCAAATCGGATATCGAATGAGGAAAATAACACAACAGCAAGTTACCTCTTGAATTTAAATAACGATTTTAAAGATTGAAAATCACGATTTGATGTCTGGTTTTTCTGACAGAGTTCCCGAATCCCAAAACATCCGAATTTTTTACAGTATTTCACTGACATATCCATGTATTACATATTAAAAAATCAGAAATTTACAGTGAATGCTTGAATACGAAATAGCATATTCTTTGCTGATCCATGTTTAAAAACACACAGAAATCTAATAAAGCCTAATAAACCATACATTAATTAATGAAAACAATAAGGAAAATACCAAAACAATAAAATAAAATTGATTTCTATGCTGGAAAACGTGTAATAAACATAAATAAACAAAGAAAATAAATAAACACAGGGAATCATAGGCTGGAATTCGATTTTACCTTTAAAACCATGGATTTAACCCATTAAAAGGGTAAATCTCATGATTTATTGGTTAATAACATGAAAATCGATACAATACTCGATTCTAACTGATTAGAATCCCTGTAAACACAATGAAATAGAGTTAGATCACTTTCTTGGACCATTCTTGAGGTTCTTGAACTTGAATCCATGGTTTAATTCATGCAAGGGTAGGTGCCAATGGCTAAATTGATGTTTAAATCAATAAAAGCATTAAATAAACTAAAGAAATTAAAAGAAATAATTAACTTGGAGTTGCAGCAATGGAGTAAAGGCTGGAGAAGAGAGAGAAGCTCCAAGAATCCTCAAGAGAAGAGCTTGAAAAATCGTCCCCCCTATAGCCTCCTTTTATAATAAAAAATTAGGTTTTTAAAAAATCACACTTTTGAAAATTTTGGACTCTCTAAGGGGGGGGATGATTTTTGGGTGGAGTTACCTAAATACCCCTAGCCTAAATTATCCTAATTAACCCCTAACTAAACTTAAGAATCCCCCAAATGTGGCGCCACTTGGCGTTTTTCCACATTTGGGTTTTTAAAGTTTTAAAAACCTCTAAAAACACTAGTTTAAAAACCAAACTTAAAAAAATGAGTATTCAAAATAGATTTTGACTCTACTAAAACTAACCAAGACACTGACTAACCCTAGTCTAGCCCTGACTTTCTCAAATGTGGCGCCACCTTGAGTGGGCTCCACTTGAATTTTCAAAAACGATTTTAAAACTTGAAATTGAGGGAATTTTCAAAAGATTTCCAAAAGTAAGCTTGAAATTAAAAGTTTTGAAATGGCATAGAGTTTCAACTGGGTTAGAACTCCTCTGGATGTGGCGCCAACTGAGTGGGCCCACATCAGGTTTTGAGAAATTTGAAATAAACACTGAAAATAACTTTGAAAAGAGGTTAAAATCAATAATTGAAATTCAAAATCTTTGAAAATAGAGTCTCAGGCGAACTGGAACTCCGGGTTAAAGTCCTGGATTTTTAGGACTCTGTGATTTTGGTTTTTTAAAAGCCAAATGAAGGAGTTTTTGAAAAGATTTCATCGAAAATGGTGAAACAAGTCAGAAAATACAGTCAGGGTTAGACTCCTAACTCAATCAGAACTCTGAAATAGAGTCCTGAATTAACTGGACTCTACAAAATGACCTAATTTTTGAAAAACAAATGAAAATAAATGAAAATAGAAGTAAAAACAGATTCTAGAACAGACTCTTGACTGAATCAGGACTTTGGGACAGAGTCCTGATCGGACTGAAACTCTAGATTTTTTTGGTATTTTCTGAAAAACAGCTAAAAGAACTTGTGAAAACAGTGAAAGCAATAACAAATATTGAAATAAAACAGAGTTCTGATTCAACTGAGACTCTAGGGACAGAGTCCTAATTGAACTAGGACTCTCCAATTTTTGGATTTTCTGAGAAAACAAATGAGAGAATTTTAAAAAAAAATAGTTAAAACAGGATGAAATTGAAGTTTTGGTTCAAAGTCCTGATCTGATTACGACTCTGAGAAAGAGTCCTGATTCGATCAGAACTCCAAGAAATTTTGGTTTTTTGATAAGTAAATGATGAAATTTAAGCAAAGCTTTTGAAAACCAGTGAAAATGAAGTGAGAAAATGAACTTCGAATAGAGTCCTGATTCGATCAGGACTCTGGGGTAGAGTCCTCATTTGATCAGGACTCTCAGATAAAACCTCAGAATTTTGAAATTCTTTGATAAAAGTGTAACCGTTTTGATAGATGAAAAGAATTTTGAAAGATTCTCTCAAAATTGAAATCAGGATCAGAGTCCTGATCCAACTAGGACTCTCTGAACAGAGTCCTGTTTTGACTAAAACTCTGAGTTTCTGACTCATTTTGAAAGATTTGATTGAAAATGGATAAAATAGCTGTGAAAGATTAGAGTTCTAATCCGATTAAAACTCTGAAGAAGAGTCCTGATCCGACTGGACTCTTGAAGAAGAGTCCTGATCCAACTAAGACTCTGAAATTTTGGCCAAAACAGAAGATTTTAAAAGGTTTTCTCCGAAAACAAGTAAAAAAGTAGTGAAAAGTAGAGTTTTGATCCGACTAGGACTCTGGAAAAAGAGTCCTGATCCAACTAGGACTCTAAGATTTTAGCCAAAACAGAGGAAATGGACAAGAGATATGACCATAACAGGTTTAAAATCAGAATGGAATTTTAAAAAGGTTCAAAAAGATTCAAACAGATAAAAATACAGAGTCCTGATCCAACTAGGACTCTAAAATTTTTGAGATTTTTTATAAATGAAGAAATCCATAAGCGACACCACCTAAATGGATCTCATCTGAGAATTGAAATCAGTTGAAAATTGAGTTTAAAATGAATCCAGATTGTTTTCTGAGAAAACATTTCAAAATATAAGGTCCTGGGGGTTGACAAAATGTTGATTAAAACCCCATGTTTTAAAATTGATTTTGAAAGAAAAGTTTTAAAACCCGAATCTGGATTAAATATTTTGAAAACAGGAGTGCTGGATCTCGATGATGAGATGCAATGACATGCAATGCCACGCAATGCAATGAAATGGTATGCCGAATGCATGCAATGATATGCAATGACACATAAAAAGGTAAGCACTGGATGAGGGTGAAAAATTTGGAGTGTTTACAGCCAGGCACCGGATGGTGGGTACCCCCGCCATCCTGCCCCTCGAACGGTGGGTACCCCTGCCATCCGGCTCCCCGGATGATGGGTACCCCCATCATTCTAGGCCCCAGACGACAAGCACCCATACTATCTTGCCCCCCAACGATGGGTACCCCCACTATCCCAAGGCCCCAACAGTGGGTACCCCCGCCATCTCGAACCACGGATGGTGGTTACGCCATCGTTCTTCCCCCAGATGGTGAGCACCACCATTGTTTGTCCCTCTCTCTCTCTCTCTCCATTTCAAATTCGGACGATAGTTCATTTTGCCATCCATCTCTTTCCCTATCCCCATTGTGGGACCCGAACATTGTAGTTGTCATCATCTAGCCCATCTTCTTGGTATGGTCTAGCCCAAGGACGTCGTCACATCTTAGTATAATTGTTTTTTTGGTCATCCCAGTTTAGGACATCCAAACCGTTCTTCTGTCATGCCCTCTTGAACGAGAGGATAATCCATTTGGCTTGTCCTCATCTTATCAATTCCAACATCTTCTCTCTCCTACATAATTTTCAAGGACTCCTCTTGGATAAAACTTTCAAGGAGGACTCTTCCAGTTGAGTCATATCTCTATTGAGGATAGACTTGAATCCATTGAGATTGGATCCGAACCCAAAAAAAAACTAGTGACCTGCAGTCCACTCAAAAAAATATAAATAGGGGCCTTTCCTTAGAACCTGATCATCTGAAAATTCCATGTCCAAGCTCTGAGAGAATAAGCTCTAGTTTGTCATATCTTTCTCTCTCTCAAACTGCCCTACCTATGCGGAGGTATTGTCGAAGCTACTGCAACAACCTTGCTCAGAGATACTGTCAGACACAAAAGAGCCTAAAAAGTCAAACAGATCCCTGAGTCCAAAAAAAGTATTTTTCCAAATCCTTTGCTCTTTCTTTTAATTTATTTAATTCGTTTAGCAGAGACTTACACATGCTTGATCTTATTTTCATACTTGAATATGCAATGGTGCGATTCGAACTACAAAGATCGAGAAACTGATCTAGGCTTTACCTTTTCTTCAGGCAAAGGACTGTTGAGGTGTGTATATGGCGTTCCCACAATTTCTAAAATTATTTTTGCGAATCCAAGTAAATTGCATCCTTCTCTTATTCAAAAAATTGTGTTGACATGTTGAGATTAAGTATAAGGGGTAAAAGGGTCATTATATGAGTTGAGGTGGTGTGAGAGGTTAAGTAGATTGAGGTAGCATAAGTGGTTAGGTGATGGGTCTATAAATACTCAACTCCACTCTCTCGTATTCATTCGTTGTTTTGTGCTTTGGATTAGTCTCTTAATGAGATTTGAGTCTCTAGATGCATTGGCTTGAGAAGTTGACTCCAACCACTTTGGTTGGTGATTCCCTTCCTCTCACCTCCACCAACTCCCTTCTCCCTTATCTCTTTCTATCTCCCAAATTGCCCCTACCATTCTCTTTCCCTTTATCCTTTCCACTAGCCGACCCACCTACCTCTCATACCACCTACCTCTCATCCCTCCTTAATCTTCTTTATCATTTCCACCATTGTTGGATGTTCTTAATAGAATCTTTTGAAAGTTGGTTTCAGTCAATCACATCTACTTCCTCACCTATGACCAAAGCAAACATGCCCGAAATTAGGCAATAAAGATAAAAAAAACTACTTTTAGAATATGTATAATTTAAAAATAGATATATTTAGAGGTATCAATTGATAAGGAAACAACATGAGTGGATGCCAATCACGCATGTTTTATAAGGTATATCATGTTCTTTTATGAGTCTAGGCCACAATTAAGCCCTAACAGTGTTCCAACATCTCTCATTTGACCACTAAGTATATAGTCTCATATAACTTTCATTATTTCTTTCTTTTGCGTTTGTGTCATAGTCACAAATACCGTTATTAAGATTTTTTTTTTTTTGGCAAGAAAAAATCTTGATAGATTTTAGAAAAAGCCATTTTCTCAAAAAATACTACAAAATTAAAAAAACAGAAAAATAATAAAAATAAAAACCAATGAAAAATACATAGTTTACAATTCTATTTTCCTTTTTTTTTCCACTATGCATTAGCTCCCAAGGATGAGCCTATTTCTTTATTTTTAGAAGAAATAAAAATTCATTGTAATAAAAAATAAGTAGAACATGTGCTAGATGATGACAAGACATCATCAACCATAACAATTACAAACATGAATAGATTGATGAATGTGGAGGCCCAAATCTCTGAGCGACAATCCAGTGAATATCCCATTTGAGTTAGAACATCATAGCATCAAAAAAGAGGTCTCCCTATATAGATAAAATTATAGTTTGGGAGAGGATGTTTTATTTTGAAACACCCTCTTATTTCTCTCTCCCCAAGTTCTCCACCATGCAGAGAAAAGCCACCATCTCCATATTCTTATCTATTTCGCAGATGACTGCATCCTGGCCGGGCCTAATACCAATTGCCTAAAGCATCCTAAAGAGTTAAATGTGATGTAGATATTAGAACATGCATGTTTGAATAGAATATGGAGAAGGGGCATAACCAGAGTATGTGTGATGTCAATTCACATTCCTACTCACGAAGATGGTCCCTGGCTATGAAGTGCATCCCTAGGCAGCCAATCCATTACATCCTCACATAAAGAAGCACAACACATAGTTGTTGAGAAGAACTCATCTCTTGAAAACGTCCAAGAAGATGCAAATCAGTAATGGTCATGAATTGGAGGAGATGTGGCAGAGCTTTGATTATGCCTTTCCAGACCAGACCCCCAAGGGACCAAGAGGCATTTCTCGACCAGATGGTGGGGGCACAGAGAAGATTGTATTTGCTTCTTAACAAAGTGATATAAGATAAAGGTTCACGATAATGATAAGATGATGAAGGATCACAACGATAATGCAAGGCAAATGAAGGATCGTGATAAGATGATGAAGGATCAGGATCACGATAATGCAAGGCAAATAAAGGATAATGATAATAATAGAAAGAGTCTGGATATGGTTAAAACACTTGATTGTAATCCTATCAATAAGGAAAACTATCTGACAAAGAAGCCTCAATATTGTGAGTATATAATTAACATTGATAATGGAACCTACTAATGCCGTGAAAGGTGAGTAGAGAGCTTGAACCGTGGATATAGGTGGTCCCAACACCGAACCATGCAATATTTTGTGTGATTTTGTTTATTTTCTGTCAAGTTTCTTTTGTTTTTAGAAAGAAACCCTTGTGTCTTCACATTTGTGATTCTCCAAATCCAGCATCACAAGAGGGCTAGGTTGAAGTGAGAAAGTTTGACAATGCCAAGACCAGCTCGGCCCCTCAAGCGAGTGACATTATGCCATGCTACTAATGATTTAGAAGAGGCATTACCACCCCAAAAGAAGTTTCTTAGACTCTTATAGGCTCTCTTTTCAACTTTCTTGGGAAGGTGAAACAAGGCCAAGAGATGAGTATGGAAGTTGCATAGGACATGAAGAATAAGAGTGGTTTTGAAAGGCTTGGAAAAGAATACCCCGCTCCAAGAGTCAATCTTAGAATTGATTTTTGCTTGCTAATCTGGCCACACTGAATCATGCAGTCTACCATGAATAATCTTGGGGCCAGGATAATCCAGCGATAGAGACTACTCATGACCGCTAAACAAAGAGAGTTCCTGAAGACCTGAAGAACATTCCAATCTTTGATAAGCATCCAAACTCAGGACATAGAGTTGGTGGTGTAGAACAAAAAATTAGTATGTCATTAGCACATTGTGGCATTAAAAACTCCTCCAAACCACAAAGGGACTCTCTGAATAGGGAATTTAAGCATTCTCCCATGATATTAAACAAGAGAGGAGAAATGGGACATCCTTGTCTAAGCCCTCTCTCCATCTTAAAATAACTCGCCTCTTTCTCCATTGATATTGGTAGCCACTTGAGCATTAGAAATAGGCTCCACCAACCACATTAATTTTTTTTACGAAAAATAACGATATTGTACGGCAAATATGATGCATTTCTCGAAATGCCTTATAATTTTTTATACTCTCTGAATGTCTAAAATCACAAATATCTAGATTTAAAAAGACCTTATCTTTTGCACATGTGATTTCCTAAATATATGTGAATTTTTTCTCAAATATGTTATTGTTTTCTTTATAACAGTCCTTGTTCTTAGGTTTGTATTTCTTCACTTCGATGTTGAAAACCAACATTTTTACAATCGTTGAAAAGCTGAGACATAAGCCTATAACTTTACTGTTTTGAGTTAGAGTTGAAAACTCTTCTCGGGTTCACATTTTTTAGCTCTAAAATCAGAATAAAAGCATGCTCAATAGACTGGAACAGGCGCGACTGCACCTTTTCTATTTGTTTTATGCAATTTTCCAACCACATGAGTTGAAAATTGAGAAAAATAAATAAAATGACAGAAATATATTAAGACATCAGTTTTCTAATGCCACTAAGATCACCTTTATCTAATAAGTGGTTGGAGAGAAACATCATCTGAAAGATACATTGTTCGGTTGTTCTAGTCTGAAGAGCATGCTTCTATTACAGTTTTGGAGCTCAAAACGGGAACCTTAATTAGAAGGGTTTTCGACTCTGAATCAAAATAGAAAAGTTATAGGCCTATGTCTCAGCTTTCCAACGGCTATAAAAACACAGGTTTTTGATATTGGAGCGAAGAGATACAGACCTAAGAAAAGAGATTGTTATTCAAAAAATATATATGAGATTTTCGCATATATTTTCTGTGATTTCTTCTTAAATATATGTAATTTTTTCATATATATATATATATATATATATGACTTTCACATATATTTTCTGCAATTTTCTCTTAAATATATGTGGTTTCCTCCTAAATATATGTGATTTCCTCCTATATATGTGATTCTCCTAAACATGTGATTTTCTCATAAATATATGCAAATTTTCTCCTAAATATATGTGATTTTTCTCATATATATATGATTTTCTCCTAAATATATGCAGAGTTGCTTTTATATACATAATTTTTTGTTCATAAAAATCATATATATTTAAGAAAAAAATTATATATTTGAGAGAAAATCACATATAAAAGAGAAAATTTATATATATTTAGGAAGAAAATTGCATATATAGGAGAAAAATAACATATATTTAAGAGAAAATTACATGTTTAAGAGAAAATTCATATATATATATATATATATATATGAGAAAATCACATATATTTAAGAAAAAATTGCAGAAAATATATGTGAATATCGCATATACATGAGAAAATCACATATATAGGAGGAAATCATATATATTTAAAAGGAAATCACAAAAAATATATGCGAAAATCACATATTTATTTTTTATAGAACAGTCTTTGTTCTCAGGTCTGTACTCTCCACTCTGATGTCAAAAACCTATATTTTTATAGTCAATGAAAAGTTGAGACATAGGCTTATAACTTTTCTGTTTTGAGTCAAAGCCGAAAACCCCTATAGAGTTCTCATTTTTTAGCTTTAAAACCCGAATAGAAGAATACTCTACAGACTGGAACAATCGAACAATCTATCTTACATATGATGTTTCTCCTCAACTGCTCATTAGATCAAGGTGATCTTGGCGGTGTTGAAAATATAACATCTTGATATATCTCTTTCATTTTTTTATTTTTCTCGATTTTTAATGCATGTAGCTGTAAAATAGTATAGAACAGACAAAAAAAGTGCAATCATACTTATTCTAGTTTGCAAAGTATGTTTCTATTGGCTAAAAAAAGGGAACCCTAGAGGAGTTTTCGGCTCTGACTCAAAAAATGAAAGTCACAGGCTTATTTCTTAGCTTTTCAACGATTGTAACTACGCAAGTTTCAACATCAGATCAGAGAAATACAAATCTAAGAATAGAGACTGTTCTGCAAAAAATAGTCTCATATTTGAGAGAAAAATCACATATATTTTTAGGAAATCACGTGTAAAGGGTAAAAAAGTCTTTTTAAATCCAGATATTTAAGATTTTGGTCAAGAGAAGAATATCGAAAGTTATAGAGTTTTTAGGAAAACACATCCAATTACCCGCAGGGTATGGTCATTTTCCATTTTTTTTCAATATCCAATTCAAGTAAGCATTGTTTTTGGAAGCCCGAATAAAATGAATCAAATGCCTTGTGAATGTGAGTTTGAGAATGAATGTGTGAAGTTTGCATCTGATATTGAAGTGCACAATTTTGTTAGCCATGAGGCTGCAATCATGCAGTCTATGCGAGGGTAAAAATATACATTAGAAAGGAGAAATAATTTGAAACACAAAGAGGAAATCAAGTAGGTCCTTCCTACAGGTGTCATAAATAATTTATAAAAATGTGTTGGAACCCCATCAGTTCCAAGGGCCTTACCGAACGGTAGTGCCCATAAGTTCAAGAGATGATGTCATGGACCGATCCAATTTCTTGAATGATAGTTCAGAGAGATGACTACCAGTTAGGCATTGCTTAGCAAAAAGATATTTGAAATATTTTGATGCTTCTAACAAAAATATCATTGCCGAAAAATGTATTCTCATCAATGTGAAGATAAAGAATACAATTCATCCTGCATCTATGAGAAGTTTCAAATGAAAAAAAATGGAGTGCTGGTCTTCATGCCTTAGCCACTAGATCCGAGATTGTTGTTGCCATTTTATTTCAATCGATAATTGTGATACTTCTTGTCTAATGGATTCATCCCTCGTGCCCGAATCAAGTTTGCTTTACAGGGAGGACAGTTCCTCTTATTTGAGCAAACCTACAACCCCCATTATTCTTTTCTCAAGTGAAGACTACAACAATTTTTTTTTTCAATTTCGAAGCAATTTGAAACACTGCCCATTTTCTTGGAATAGGAGCTGACCACCATGAAGAGATAAAATCATTGAATAGTGGAATCCTTAAATCGAAAGCTCTTTAGAGTCCTTAGAGGGCGACCAAACTCAATGTGGTCAAATGTGGATCTCGGGCACATGAGGCCTACTAAATCATGAATTCATCAACAAATTTGAGAGAGATGAAAGCACAATCCAATTTCCATAAATAAGGCAATGCTCTCTTGTTGGATCACAAGAAGGGAACTCCACCAAGCAGGACTTCATACAAGCAACAATTTTGAACAAAGTAATTGAAACTGTATTGATCTAATTGGGTCTCACTGAAAGATTATAGTCATCACTGGAGCTGTGGGAGTTGAAATCTCTGGCCAAGCACCAAGGATTTGTTGGAAAAGGTTTCAAAATATAGCATATTTTGTAAAAAAATTGGTGATTTATTGTTTCGCATCAAAAGGGATTTGAAAATGTTTAGTCTCATATTTAAGAGGGATAAATTTTTCTAATGGTTTAAATAGAGTGTTTATTCTTTATTCTTTACTTTGGTAAACCTTGTGTACTAGGGTGACTTGTAAACAATATTGTTGTGTACACACGCATGTGCGCTTGAGGCACATTGTGGTGCACTTTTGCACTTCGCATGTTCGCAGCAGCACGAAGCGCATGTGAGGTGTTAAGGTTTGCTTTGACTAAGGCATTTTTTGACTTTTTATTTTTTAAGTGGTTTGGCTATTTGAACTTTAAAAATGCATTTATATAACGTTTATGGGGCATTGTGACTATTGGGCAGTTTTGGAGGTCCATGGTCATTAGTCAAAGGCGGGTGACCGTTAGGGGTCATTTTCGTTAAATTTTAAAACCTTTGGATTTATGGATTTTAATTTCATTTATCACAAAAATGTCTTGTCCTTCCTAAAGTCTATAAATTTTTTTATTTTTTGTATTTTGGATTATCAATTTTTTTAATTCTCAAGCTCTCTTTTTTTATTTTTTTGTTCTCGATTTAGCTTGCCAAGTTCAAGCGTAGGAGAGGTCACCTGATCTTGTGAAGCAATGACTGTCCTAATGCTTAACCTTAGTTGTATCTTTGAAACTCAGTCGTGAATAAACCCTTTTCGCATTTTCAGAATTTTCAATGTGGGGTGATTCAAGTTCTAAAGATAGTAGAATGTCCCTTTAAGCTTAGGATCTCGATTTTTCCTAAATCCTATTTTTGGTCATCAATTATGTTGGATCATTTTTTGGATCACACAGTTTCACAATTGTCATCATAATATAAAACATGATAGAAAACAGGAAATAAAACAATGTAAACAGCATGATGAACAGACGATCGAAACAACAACAGGGAGCAAGCATGTCAGTTTTCGCAAACAACCAAAATTCAGACGACAGCATACGAGCAAACAGATGCAAAGAACATAAAGAAAACAATGAAAACATGTTTAGATTATGTAACAGGCTAAGGCGTACGAAAGTACTCCCCTTAGAGAAGATTCGCCCCCACATACAGTGCAAATCAGGGTCTGGCGTCCTTCCCCCAGGATATAATAGCCACGACGAACCGAACGGTGCACTCCGACGGATCGTCCTTCGAAAACAACCTCCACGAACCAAATGTTGCAGAACACCCCTTTTGGGATAACTCAAGAAAGAGAGAGAGAGAGCAACAGGGGAGATGGGAAATCGCAGAGCTCTTCTTCAGAAAACCAGAGTGTCTCAAAGTGAATAAACCCTTTTCGCATTTTCAGAATTTTCAATATGGGGCGATTCAAGTTCTAAAGATAGTAGAATGTCCCTTTAAGCTTAGGATCTCGATTTTTCCTAAATCTTATTTTTGGTCATCAATTATGTTGGATCATTTTTCGGATCACATAGTTTCACAATCCTCATCATGATATAAAACATGATAAAAAACAGGAAATAAAACAGTGTAAACAACATGATGAACAGACGATCGAAACAACAACAGGGAGCAGGCATGTCGGTTTCCGCAAACAACCAAAATTCAGACGACAGCATACGAGCAAACAGATGCAAAGAACATAAAGAAAACAACGAAAACATGTTTAGATTATGTAACAGGCTAAAGCGTACGAAAGTACTCCCCTTAGAGAAGATTCGCCCCCACATACAGTGCAAATCAGAGTCTGGCGTCCTTCCCTCAGGATATAATAGCAACGACGAACCGAACGGTGCACTCCGGCGGATCGTCCTTTGAAAACAACCTCCACAAACCAAATGTTGCAGAACACCCCTTTCGGGATAACTCAAGAAAGAAAGAGAGAGAGAGCAACAGGGGAGATGGGAAATCGCAAAGCTCTTCTTCAAAAAACCAGAGCATCTCAGAGTGAATAAACCCTTTTCGCATTTTCAGAATTTTCAATGTGGGGCGATTCAAGTTCTAAAGATAGTAGAATGTCCCTTTAAGCTTAGGATCTCGATTTTTCCTAAATCCTATTTTTGGTCATCAATTGTGTTGGATCATTTTTCGGATCACACAGTTTCACAATCGTCATCATGATATAAAGCACGATAGAAAATAGGAAATAAAACAGTGTAAACAGCATGATGAACAGACGATCAAAACAACAACAGGGAGCAGGCATGTTAGTTTCCGCAAACAACCAAAATCCAGACGACAGCATACGAGCAAACAGATGCAAAGAACATAAAGAAAACAAAGAAAACATGTTTAGATTATGTAACAGGCTAAGGCGTACGAAAGTACTCCCCTTAGAGAAGATTCGCCCCCACATACAGTGCAAATCAGGGTCTGGCGTCCTTCCCCCAGGATACAATAGCCACGATGAACCGAACGGTGCACTCTGGTGGATCGTCCTTCGAAAACAACCTCCACGAACCAAATGTTGCAGAACACCCCTTTCGGGATAACTCAGGAAAGAGAGAGAGAGAGAGCAACAGGGGAGATGGGAAATCGCAGAGCTCTTCTTCAGAAAACCAGAGCGTCTCAGAGTCATCTGTATGGAAGGACACGTTACGAATTCTGAGGAGACGCAATCCGTTACAGAATCCAAATACCCAAAGAAACTTTGGGTAAAAAGGTACTTTGTCTTCATTGGATATGGCCCTAAAGGGCCAATTACCCGAACCTAACCCGGGCGGGCGCGCGCATGTGTGTGGTGGTCATCCCACTCTCTTGTTCTCAAGAACAAGTGTATGAGTTCACATGTGGCTTATAAAGCCCACAAAAAACTCAAGCACTATCAATATGGGACTATTCCACCTCATCAAGACCACCTTTTCCAAAACAGCTCAGTTTCTCCTTTGAATTCTCTCTCCCTTCCTTCTTACACCTAACAAATTGTTCCAACAAGATTAAGTGCAGGAGAGCTCGTCTTGTTTGTTTAGCTCTATCCAAAATCATCGCTTCCAGGGAGAAGAGACTGGACTATAAACTGCTGTGAAGAGGAACTGAAGTTGAGAAGACAACACAAGAGCATAATGGAGAGTGAGAAGTCCATGATAAAAAACACATCACCCTTCCAGAGCGAGTTCCAACAAATCAATATTCTGCTTGAAGCACCTTCAGATGGCTTAAAAAGCGAAGCAATATTCCTGCCAAATCAGATTTAGGTCAGCTTGGGTAAGAGTTTTCATTTTTTGTCTCCACTAGAATTACTAAATAGAGGTTTTGATTAGTCCTCCAGCTGACAAGAAACATCTTGAGATCTCTGGAGTTGAGACCTTTAACGTTCCAAACGCCGATCTTCATTTGGATGAAGATTGATCAGTGACCCACTTCTGAGCCGATCAGAACATAACAAGGGAGTTCCAAATCCAAAGTCGAAAGAGAGATTTTGAATCTCTTTTCAACTTGGTGAGATGGGGACTTTTGGATCTGAGTGAGGAAGAAGATTTTCAGGCAGTGTGACCCATGAGAAAACAAACCCTGAAGTTTATAGGAGTCATCAGTGCTGAGGTTGATTTCAAAGCTGCGAAGACTGTTGGACAGCGACATTCCAAGAAGGGATCTATGGAGAATTATTGAATCCAACTAGATTTTGCCCAAGTGGATTCTATTCCGAGTTGGAGTAAAATGGAAATTAAGGCTCTCTTTGGGAGCCTGTGCTGAAGAGGAGATGAGAAGGGTGATAGGAGTGAAGAAAATGAGACATGAGGCTGGAGATGTCAACTACTATCTTGACACAGGAGGCAATTGAAAATGGCCCATCTCCAACCCCTTCTCCACTCTCAACATCACAACAAGATTATTTGTGGGGCAGGTGGTATTAATTAAACCCTTATTAAATACCATCTCCCGCACTCAAACAAAGCCTAAACTGCACACCGAATTTGAATCTGATTACTAATTGGATGCTAATTTGTTTACCAAATTTGGCTAATTTAATTCGGATTTGGTCAGATATCTGATTCAAATCAGTCATGATGATGCACAGATGTATCTGCTTCAGTGATCATATACAAACTTTTACAACAAAAAGAAATAATGTATGTTGTCGTACAAGCTAAGCATCCATAATTGCCTGTCCACATACAACAATTTAGGATTCATAGCTTATGGAAAAAACCAGATTTGTAGGTCAGTAACACTTGAAAGATCAATGGGTAGGATTCAGTTTGGGTGAAGAACAATACAATTCAATGACATGCAGCTACGTATATGAGTAACCGCATGCCCATTTCTTGATACTGCGCGAGCATCCCATCCACTGTTTAGGGTTGGTAATGTTCACGTACTCCGGGCCGGGGGTGGTTTTCTCCGGTTCTCATCGAAGAAAATGTGCACAAAGGGGGGAACCTTGCCAACGTGAATGAGTATGCACCAAAATGACTAGCATGCTATTGCAAGCAAATGGAGAGACATGGACATTTTACCTTGCCTGTTAAGGCTACCACTTAAACACCTAAGGACTAAGGCCTGTGGCACTTGCTGCGATGAGGAACACCTTCCCTACGAATTTTCATTTCTATACTTTCCCCATACCCAATTCTATGTGATTCACTAGTCTGGCCATGGGAAAACCGTAGTGGGGGGTCCTAGGACAAGTGAACTGAGCATATTGATCATTCCCCTTTTCTAGCCTTCTTTGCTACTACCAGGCTGGACGGCAGATCAGTTGCAATTACATTGCACACTTCATTGTGTTGCTTCACCTGATATGCCCACCATCTTCTGTTGGGGCCCACAGCTTCTGTTGAGGCCCACAGCTGACAGCCCCAGAGATGGAAGGCAGTCAGGTGCAGTGACACACTCAAAGTGTGCAATGTGATTGCACCTGATACACCCTCACCAGGCTGTGTGGGATATATGGGAGGTCAGTAACAATAACTTTTAGAATAGAGTGGCCATCAGTGTTGTTAAAAGTGTGCCTTGAGGCGAGGCCCTCTATGCCTCAAGGCACGTACGTGAAGAAGAAGAAGAAGAATTTTTTTATTTATTTATATTTTTAAATATTTTTTATAATTTTTTCAAGTTTAAAAAAAATTTGAGGCTTACGCTTTACGTCTCGCTTCAGTTTTTAGTGGAGCGCCTTGCTACGCCTCAATGCTTTTCACTACATTGGTAGTGATGATCAACTGGAACTAATAATATGCCAGCCAGAGATTTGGAGGCTGGCCTAGATCACGAAATACAAAAAATTTGTTTAGCGATTTTTTGTGTTTTGTGTTTTACACAAAAAATCGTTGTACATGTAGCCAATTTCTATGTTTGTGTTTTACAAAGATAATCACTGCATGCACCAATGGGAGAGGGTGGTGTGTGTTCTCCCCGAAACACAAATTGTGTATTCCTGTGTGTACAAAGGAATATCTTGGGACCCGCAATAATTCATATGCCAATATTACCCACGATGACTTTATAATAAAATAACATATAAAAAAGGTAGATATGCTTTTAACGGAAATGTCTTTCGGTAAGATAGATATGCATTGGATGAAAATGTCCTCCCGCTCCCCGTAAATAGATTTGCATGTTTCGCCTTTGTTTTTAGCTCGTGTTACAACACATGGATGTCTTCTCATTCCTACATGATGAGTTGTGGAGCCTGATTCATAGTTTTTTCCCTTACAGAAAGGGGGGTCCGGGGGTTTCCCCAGCGCGGGTCCATGGGGGGCGCCCCTGGCTGGGGGTCTCTGTGGGGCAGCGCCCCTCAGAAAAAAAAAATGGGGCTTATGTTTGAGACTCGGTTTCTTATGGATCAGACCCAACTTGTTTAGGTTTAGGGTTGTCACCCTTACCTTGTATAAATTCTTTCTTTTTTTTCTCTCTTGTAACTGTTGAAAAGAGCAAAAAGATTTCTCTCTGAGCGGTCATGGTTTTTTTTATTCTCTTTCTATTAAAAAGAGTGATTTACACTAGAAATCAAATCAGAGAGTAGCGATTTACAATAGAAATCAAATCAGAGAGTAGCGATTTACAATAGAAATCAAATCAGCGAGTAACGATTTACAGTAGAAATCAGATAAGAGAGTAGCAATTTATAATATAAATTAAATCAGAGAGTAGCGATTTACAGTAGAAATCAGATTAGAGAGTAGCGATTTACAATAGAAATCAGATCAGAGAGTAGCGATTTACAGTATAAATCAGATCAGAGAGTAACAATTTATAATAGAAATCATATCAGAGAGTAGCGATTTACAGTAGAAATCATATTAGAGAGTAGCGGTTTACAGTAGGCACGTGTCATTAGTGTTGACCATTATGGATTTGAATATACATGAATCATCATTCATCACACGAATCATATTATTAAAAATAAACTATATGCAATGCAGTCCTATTCTAAGTAGAAAATTAAATTCTTATTCTAATTTTTTTATAATTTAAATCAATAATAAATTAAAATAAAGAAAATACAGTCTTAAATGTCCATGCAAAACTAGAAAACTTGTTAGTGGAGATATGTCAGCTTTTTGGGATTTATCGAGCAATATTTGGAAATTGCTGGATTTATCCGGATATAAGACTTTTTTTATATTTTCCTGATATAAACATACTAAAAGATTATGCAAAATTGAATAAATAATAAAAATAAACAACTTTGAAATTTGGAAATGAGATTTCTACTGTAAATCGCTACTCTCTAATCTGATTTCTACTGTAAATTGCTACTCTCTGACATGATTTCTATTGTAAATTGCTACTCTCTGATTTGATTTCTACTGTAAATCGCTACTCTCTTATTTGATTTCTACTGTAAATCGCTACTCTCTGATTTGATTTCTACTGTAAATCGCTACTCTCTTATCTGATTTTTACTGTAAATTGCTACTCTCTGATATGATTTTTACTGTAAATTGCTACTCTCTAATCTGATTGCTACTGTAAATCGTTAATCTCTTATCTGATTTTTATTGTAAATCGCTACTCTCTGATTTGATTTCTACTGTAAATCGCTACTCACTTATCTAATTTTTACTGTAAATCGCTATTCTATGATTTGATTTTTACTGTAAATCGTTACTCTCTTATCTGATTTCTACTATAAATTGCTACTCTTTGATTTGATTTCTACTGTAAATCGCTACTCTCTGATCTGATTTCTACTATAAATCGCTACTCTCTGATCTGATTTCTATTATAAATTGTTACTCTCTGATTTGATTTTTACTGTAAATCGCTACTCTTTGATCTGATTTCTACTGTAAATCGCTACTCTCTGATTTGATTTCTACTGTAAATCGCTACTCTTTGATCTGATTTCTACTATAAATCGTTACTCTATGATTTAATTTCTATTGTAAATCGCTACTCTTTGATTTGATTTTTACTGTAAATCGCTACTCTAAGATTTTATTTTTACTGTAAATTGCTACTCTCTTATCTGATTTCTACTGTAAATCGCTACTTTTTTATCTGATTTCTATTATAAATCACTACTCTCTAATTTGATTTTTACTGTAAATCGCTACTCTCTTATCTGATTTCTACTGTAAATCGTTACTCTCTGATTTGATTTCTACTGTAAATCACTATTTTCTTATCTGATTTCTATTGTAAATTGTTACTCTACTCAGTTTGACGTTGCCATCATTATCTCTACTGTAAATCCTTATTCTTTGTCTACTCGGTTCGACGTTTGCACCCTCGTATCATGATGAACAATAGACAGAATGCTGATTTTTTTGGTAGTTCAACTATTTATCACGAACAGACAACGACAATGGGTGTTCCAACGATAATAGACAACAACAAAGGGTGCTTTGGCGGCAGCAAGCGATGACAAAGGGTGCTCCGATGGCAGCAAACACCAACAAAGGGTGCTCTAACGGTAGCAGACGATGACAAAGGGTGCATCATCAATCAGAGCTCCTGTTACAGCAGATGGTGTATTGCCAAAGGGTGATCCAGAACATTTAGGGCGACATATTACGAGGCACTCCTATTAAAGCAGAGGAGTTTACTCCTTAGGGCGAAATCAATGATGATTTTAACCCTTTCTGGAGGAAGAACATTTTTGTCATTTACTCGAAACATCATTTTATGGTGCTAATGGCGGGAAAGGGTACTTAAGTCTTTGCAAACGCACCAGACTCTGATGCTAAGTGATGCTGACACACATAGAGAAATGAGCCCCACGTGTTTACATACATAACGCTCATTAATACTCGAGAAGATGCACCTGCGTGTTCCAGGGGGGAACATATAACCTGCTCCGCACCAACGGGGGCTCTGCTTGTGTGGCAGGAGCAGTCAATGCATGTTACCTTGTGTTGGGACCTTGCAAGTTCGAATCCTTATGGTACAGTTGTATAACTGGTAGAGGTCTGCCTAACCCCAGCTTTCTCTATCGAGAAAAAAAGAAAATCGCTGCAGGTAGTAGTGATTTTCTGTGTTTTGTGTGACCTGACCTGATCACCTAACTACGCCTCTTGGCCTTTTGTTGCAAAAGGCACATTCTTCAAAACTATCTATGGAGCCATAACAATGCCCTTCATCTTGACACAGAGAGCATTTTAATTGGAAAATGGTAGGGCCATGGAATGGAATTTGCTTCATGCACAAGGTGGAAAAGGGCCCATTTTCATAATAAAATGAAACATTTTCCCACCTTTTCAGGGGAAATAACTGCCCCCCTAGGAGACTAGTTGCGATATATGTCTTAAATGAGAAAAATCCAAATGACAACCATATGGAAATGTGCACACAACACAGTTCTCCAAAGCGACATTGATTATATCCATTACCAACTATCGATGAGGCATTCTCAATATCCCATATCCTATAGCACCAGCATAGCATGGTTTTTTGCCACAACCATTTTGTTAAGAGGTCTAGATAATAGAGAAACTGTCATTAAAAATACCAAAGGGACGGGCCATAGTCAAGAAAAAATAAATTAATTGATATTTAGTTTATTTAAGTCAAGATTAGAGAATACCCCCATCATAAGGTTTGGATCCCAGTCTATAAGCTGAAGGGACATAACAAAATATGGTTCCCATTCATATCCATAATTGAGAGAGAGTACAAATGATGCCTCTGAAACCAGCCGCCGCTAGACCAACAGCAGAAAAACAAAAAGAACAAAAGATCATAAAGCGTGCCTTTACGTATCATGTGTTAGCAACAAGCTACGTATATATTTTGAGGAACTAATCCACAGGTAAAACACCATAAATGCTAAAAGAGAGACAATCCCTCATCGAGGACACTCACGCCAGCTTGAGACCTACGCAGAACTGTTTTTATTCGAAGGTTGATGGCTTTTTTCCATAATCTGGCAGCATTCTACACTTCTGTCTCACCACCCTTCAAATACAGCATTTTTTTGGAGGTCACCCTTCCCAAAAAATGCTTAACTTCAGAGTTCTGATGGTATTGGTGCACTGTAATGGAAGCCTAATGCCACATAGGCAGAATGTGCTAGCGACGAAGATAAAAGCAGAAAGCAGAGCAGGAAACGATATAGAGGAAGAAAGAAACGTGCTTGAACTGTTCACCTTGGACGAGGTAGCTTCCATAGTAAATGCAAAGGACAGTTGAAGCGAAAGGGAAGGAAAAGGTTCGAGCCAGAGTCTCAGTCTGCCTCCAGGGAAGAAGACGACCCACAAAGACATAGGCGTAGAGCATTAGAAGGTAGAGAATACAAAGCAGACGAACAGCAAAAGGGACGATCTTACTCATGGCCAAACAGAACACAAAAGAATAAGCAACTCTCTCTCTCTCTCTCTTCTTTGCTCACCACTTTGAAGGAGCGATAGTCATCAAAAGAACCCTGACTGAACCAATGAAGATGGTTCAGGTGGCTCTCTGTTTCCATTCCTTAAAAAGAAGCAGTGCGCCTGGAGCAAGTCACTATCGTTATTTAAAGGGGATGACATCTCCCATGCTCCTTTCCTTGAAGAGAAAAAGCACAGCAACAGCCAGAATTCTCCTTTTTTCCTAAATTAATTCTATGAATGATGGAGACTTCATGTGGGTTTCCCTTAGGTTTTTGCATACCCCAAAACACTACCATCTTTTCAGGAAGTTCACCTCATAGGCTTCTATTGCTTTAGAAACATTTCCACACATAAGGCTGCTCCTCTTATGTGGGTTTGTTGTGTATGTGATTGACCTTGGAGCTTTGATCTGCATAGATCAGAAATCAACAAAGATAGATGCATATTTTAAATAGAGAATAATATATATAGAGAGAGAGAGAGCTAACTGTGATCAACAAATCGTTCACTGTTATCGGACTAATATCCACCGCTGATCATGTGCAGGTGGCAGATATTTTTTAACTTATGCCACAATTAGTGGCGGTCACGATCACTGCTAATTGTCTGGTTTTCTCCTTGACAATTAGCGAGGTAGTGACAGCAGTTAATCGTCTGAAATCTACACTGAACACGCGTCTAGAGTTTAACTCATCCAACATTACGGATTTTCATATATATATATATATATATATATATATATATATATATATATATATATATATATATATATATATATATATATATATGCTTAACTTCCTTTAAGCTATTTATCATTAGACATGGTTGGGTGTTGTGTTCGGGTGTGTACGAAGGAATATCTTGGGACCCACAATAATTCATATGCCAATGTTATCCATGATGATTTTATAATAAAATAACATATAAAAAAGATAAATAACATATAAAAAAGATAGATATGCGTTTGACGGAAATGTCCTCCAGTAAGATAGATATGCGTTTGATGAAAATGTCTTCCCGTAAATAGCTTTGCACATTCTCGCGAGTCCAAGTTCTCGCCTTGGTTTTTAGCTTGTGTTACAATACATTGTCGCCTTCTCGTTCCTGCCTTGTGTTACAAAACATTTCCGGGTTCATTCCTGCCTCGTGGAGATAACTATAAATCAATCGACTGGTTCGATCATTGGTGGGAGTCATAAGAGGATTTGTCGGCCATCTCTTTTTACAGACTTCTCTTCTTCTTCATTTTCGTTAGGCGGTATGAAAAAAAGCAATGACGCACAAACATTCCAACAAGTGTCATTAAGGCGTCGTGAGTACCTTTTCATGTCATCATGCTATTGTTCAAGAACATATGTCGTCGTGAGTGCCATTAAGGCATTGTTTTGTTATTGCAGGTGGATGTTGGCTTTTTTACGATTGGAAAATTGAAGATATTTGTAAGACGCTGGGACCTATTGACAAGAATGCTTGGTTACATATGCGAGGAAGGGCCTCTACTCCATCCGGTATTGTCGATTCACTCAGTATATGTAATGTAACACAAATCACGGTTGTAGTAACATACTACCGATTTGTGAGATATTGTTTTGTTTATTAATATCGATTTGTAAGTTATTATGCTGAATTGCCGTATCGATTTGTAATATAATATGTGATATGCATATCGATTTGTATGATATTATGTGTTTTCTAGTATCGATTTATAAGATATTTGTAGTATGATTTTAAAACATGTGTATGCGGAATTTATATTGTTGTGCGCTTGCAGTGGTGCTTTGTGTATTCAAATTGTTGTTCATTTAGTAATTTCTATTGAAATCGCTTCACAACATCGTAGATATAATTAAATTGTTGTCACGTGAATTGCTATCTTCAACACATATATACGATAAATCATTTCTTTTATTGGCATGGTAAATAATAACTCGATGCATAGTATAAAGAGATGGTTGTGGCTGGATTGCATGCTCACCTGGATTTGTAGTAACAACGTGATTTCTACAGTAGCGAGCTGGATTGCATGCACACCTGGATTGCATGGGGAACACAATGACGACAACGATGATAGTTGTTGTTTTTGTAAATCCAGCACGTATAAGACAAAATGCTGAGACGATCAGTTATTGTGTAAATCGTGATAGAACATATCGTTCACATAAACAAAGCTCGTAAAAGCAAATCGCGATAGGACAAATTGTTTCCGCTTTATGTCTGTGGTTGTACAAATCATGATAGAACACTTCCTTTATAAAAAACAAATCATGATCTGTTTTATCGTGATTTACTTATATCGATTTGTAATTAGTACCAAAATATTGTTTTAATTTAAAACTTAAATCGGTATCAAGTTGTAAATCGATTTATATTTATGAAGTTACTTCAATTTGTATCGTTGAAGTTACCGCAATTTGTAAAGTCTAAACATTGTGTTGATTTGTTTATTGTTTTTCTTTTCTACCTTTTATGAATCAGTCATTGTGTAAATCATGATATGACATATCGTTCACATAGACAAAGCTCGTAAAAGCAAATCGTGATAGGACAAATTGTTTCCACTTTATGTCTGTGGTTATACAAATCATGATAGAACACTTCCTCTATAAAAAATAAATCATGATCTATTATAGAAAGAATTATATAATTATAAAATGTTATGTTACAACAAAGAATTATAACTGGTTACAAGGCAATCAGTATCAAGAAAATCATGATAGCACATAGCATTCATACGTATAAATCATTTCAGCCTTTTATCAATCATTATGTAAATCACGATGGAAAGACAAAGCTCGTAAAAGCAAATCATAATTTTCATAGTACACAATGTTAAACGCTTCTTCGATTTTTATTTATGAAGGTCAAACATTACAATGATTTGTTCAGTGGCACTTGTGTGTTACACTTATTAAAAAAATTTATGCAATTACAGAATGTCACGTTACAAAAAAGAATTATAGAATTACAACAAAGAATTATAGAATTACAATAAATAATTATCGAGATACAAAAATCACATAATGTTTATTCAGTGGCACTTGACGACTCAGATGGACTATGACATACAAATCGTCTCTTTCTTTTCCTTAGTAGACTCTCTTTCCTCGATGACCTCTTGGTTCCCTCGATCTTATTAAAACCACTAGTAATCATCTCTACGAGTGTATCATATTGTGACCGTATTTGTCTCCCCAAATTCTGCACCTGCTTCCGTAACTCCTTAATTATTTTCCCTCTCCAATATCTCTAACCTTATGGCAGAGACTACATTCTTATTTGTAAGCTGTGCTGGCTCCTCATCATGTACTGCAACTGAGGGAATCATAGTTGTAGCCGGAGGGACACGATGAACGTTATTTCTATGCTATGAGACGACATGCTGGGGGGACAGGAGGGACCTTACTTTCACGTTGCTTCTTCTCAATCTCCAGATTTTGACACATGGGTTCCCAATATTTTTTGAAATAGTTACAGTCATATTGTCGTTCTTTATAATCATATGCTATGGCACGAGCACCTCATTTGTTCTAGTTATCCAATTATTCCCTAAAGCGTTCATGCCAATTCATGTTCCTAGCTCCACCATTATTCATCTTCTTTCTCACTACCACAGGTTGCTTTGGGGTCGACTGTCCCAAGCCAGCTTCTAGGAGAACTCGTCTACCATGCTTCAACTCGGCTTCAAATTTGCTAAACAACCAAATATCGCTGTCAGACAGTTTCGCAACCGCAACAACCTCTTGGTCCTTGTCCTCCTTATCTTCATACGGTCTCCACATAACCTGTACATTGGAGATTGTGGTTTAGGTATAGACATAATTATTCATGCTAATGAATGCTAAATATTAAAATGATTTATAATAACGAGTGCTAAATATATTACAACAATTGTTACTAATGAGTGCTTTGTATTAAAATGATTTACACTAATAAATGTTAAATATTACAATGATTTACAATAATGAATGCTAAAATGAAAACATTTTGTACTAACGAAGACAAAATCCTGCAACAATCATTACTTAAGAATGCTAAACATTACAATGATTTACACTAATGAAAGTTAAATGCTAAAGCGATAATGATTTATATTAAGAAATACAAAATCTTGCAACGATCATTACTTAAGAATGTTAATCATTAGAACGATTTATACTAATGAATGCTAAATGCTAATGCGATAACGATTTGTACTAATGAAGACAAAATCCTACAATGATGATTACTTAAGAATGCTAAATAGTTCAACGATTTATACTAATGAATGATAAATACTAAAATGATTGTAAACGATTTTAAACCATTTACCTTATTTAAATACAGACCATTTAAAATGAACTTAGCATTATCCTCATTGACATTTATTGTAGCCCACCGACCGATCTTGTGAAAGCTACAAATCGTAGGGCCACACTGAGGATGCAAGGCGACAATATACTCCCATGTCTAGGCCTACAAAAACTATATATTAGTAAGACTATAACCTTCAACAATCTTAGTCTACAATTACTAAATATGTAATAAACAATTACCTTGACAAATGGCCAAAACCCTCTGACGGTTTTTATACCCTTACTTGCATGGTAAAGTTGATTGTACAAGTGTGCGAGCATAGCAGCACCTCATGCATAGTTGTTGACTTCATCTAAGTCTTCCAAGAACTGCAGCCACAGGTAACTTAACCTTGAACCAAATAAATCCCAAAATAAAGTAAGTTCAAAAAATAAATATGGAAGCTACACAACTCTTGGTCAGCTGTATAAATCGTGGTAACTTCATAAATCATAAATACACATTGCTACTCCTTCAAACATATAAATCATTGTTGCATCGAATGTATAAATTGCTACGGCATTAAATGTATAAATCATTGTTGTATTCAAACGTACAAGTCGTTGTAGAAGTTTAGCCTTCATAAGTACATATCGTTGTAATGTTTGGCCTTTATAAGAACAAATCGTGTTAACTGTTTTTCGATGCCCAGAAGGTGGATAGGTACAAATTGATTTGTTTCAGTATGAAAACAGGTGTTATTTATCATGAATAGTACAACCAGTTGTAAGATTTAGCATTCAGATTTACAAATCGATTTGTTTACATAACGAAACCTTACATAAAACTCACTGAAATGACAGAAGTTTTGGTAATCCGACAGTAGAGGAGAAACACCCAGAAGGTAAATGTAGTTGATGGTGGCAACAATGCTTCCACTGCGCAGACGACTGCAAATGGTGCTTTGGCAACAACAAACGACGATAAAGGGTGCTTCGACGACAGCAGACGACGGCAAAGGGTGCACCGTCAAAGGGTGATCCGGCGGCAACATAGGAGTTAACTGCTTTGGGTGAGAACACAGCGTTTGGACTTTGAAGAATTATGATCATCCTCCCTTTTCTGGATGGAGGATATTTTTATCCTTTTCTCAAATCATCGTTTTATGGTGGGAATGGTGGGAAAGGGTACTTAATTCTTTGCAATCGCACCGGACTCTAACGCTAAGTGATGCCGACACACATGGGGATACGAGCCCCACGTGCCTATATATGTGGCACTCATTCAAACCCCCAAACATGCACCTGCATGTTCGGGGGGGGGGGGGCATATAACCTGCTTCGTAATAATACAGGTGCTATCTGACAATCTCAACAACATTTTCAGGTTATCAGAAAAAATTAAAAGGATATAACTAGTGCATTTGAAGTTACTTTTACTCATTTGGATACATACCTGAATCTGACTTTAAGGTGTTGGTACAAGGTCTAGATCTGCGTTTGACCAAACATACTATAGAAAAAACCATACCTGGTCATATAAGGTTTACACAAACCAGTCTAGGCCCATACTCTGTAAAATCATATTTTGATGTCTTCTACATTGAAAAAGTGTGGATTTTAATCAGAACTTGAATCAAACCCGAGTCTACTATGGAATTTATGGAGACATACCCAACTCCATTTACTAGTCGAATATTATAGGTCTGACCCAAATTTTTAATTGGATCACCTTTTATAATAAGGCATGAATATATCAGATATGGTATAGGTTAGGATTGAATCATATCCGACCCATTGACACCCCCATTTGAAATTGCTTGGAGCTGTCCAAAATGAAAAAAAAAAGGTTAAATAGTTCACCTTTTCTCAAAAGTGAAAGAGAAGCCTTCTATTGAACAATTAAAAAATTAGTATACTAGAAAAGATCTTAATATTTTAGTGAAAATAAAGTAACAAAAATACTATTTGGATTTTTTCTTGGTCTTGATTATGCTGTCTTAATATTTGGAATTTGGATTACCCTCAAAGAGAGAGAGTTTTGGGCATGATGTTGCCCTCTAGATTAATTCCTAATTAGATCCTAACAGCTGGGTTCCACCCCCGTCCAAGTTGGATTCCTTTCCAATAAGCAGAAATGGCCTTCACCCATGTTTGATAGACAGGTGCATGTTTTCAACCATAGTCATAGATCCTGTTATCGAGATTTTTTTGGCAAAGAAAAGTCTTCAGGCTAAGAACGAAGAATCCTTTAATGGTACAAGTTATTTGTGGAGAGCCTAAATTTAGCCTAGGCCTAATTATGAATTATGAAGACTCAATGATTGAAGACCCATATCCATTGCCCTCGACTACTTGATGTGGATCCAATTATTAAAGACCCATATCCATTGCCACGTGCACTTGATGTGGATCCAATTATTAAAGACCCAGATCCATTTCCACGAGCACTTGATGCGGATCTAATTGTTGAAGACCCAAATCCAAATCAATTGGCCCAAGTCCTTGAACTTGTGAGACCCAACCAGGAGGCACCATCTCAGTATATTATTAAAGAACAAGTGGGGCCCATGCTTGGGACATCCCCTCCAGAAATAGAACAAGGTACCTCAGTGGGACCCACCTCTTTGGCGTCATAAACCAATCCTAAATACTCTAAGAAAGTCATGTAGCCCTCTTGAAGGTTCTCTCTAAAAATAGTCTAGGATCGTCCAAGTAAGAGAACTATTTTTGGTGTAAAAATTTCATCTTTATGAAGCCTTCTTGGCTTATATATAGAGGCACTTGTATTTGGCTGAAAATATGAATAAAAATCTGGAATTGCAACTCTCTCAAATTCGTCCCTCTCTAGCTAGCTTGTGTCCCTCTCTCTCTCTCTTGACTCGATTCTCTCTCTCTCTCTCTTCTAACAAGTTCCTACCTCCTTGACTCATTTATCTCTCTAAGGGATAGTCCCTTCTCTCAAGTGGGTGCCTAAATTTGTAGTGGATCTGATTCACTTAGTGGACCAAGGTGCAGCCAAGGCCTGCATCGATTCAACGTGGTTAACTCCATCACTTCAACAATCTCGACTTTTTCAAGCCCAACTCGCAGAACCTTGACCTTCCCTAGCTTAGTCATCACTTTAGCAAACCTTTACCTACTTATTCCAACCTTTGTAAGTCATTAAACTCATTCCCTTAGCCAATTTCAAGTTGAAACTTCACCTAAACTTATTATGCCTAAAACCAGTTTTTTAGATTTTGTTAGACTTTGCATCATCGCTCATCTAAAACAATAGAGCTTCTGAGTCTAAAATTTTGACTCAACCTACTTTAGGATATTTAGATTCAACTCACATAAATTCACAATTTATTGGTTTCTCAATTCTGAGAATCTGATGTTTCAATCTGGGTCTCCCTGAACCAAAACACGGTCGAACCTGCATTAACCCTAATTCTACTCTCAACTTTCTGAATTTAGTTCTCTCAAAATATTAGTCCTCTAACCCTCAAATTTGGTCAGAAGATAGTACTAGGTGTCTAGATTAATTTCTTAATTTTTAAAATTTTTCTGTAATATTGTTTGGGCGTACTAAATTTTGTATCAAAACCCGTCAGAAAAACAAAACCTTATCTACTTGAATTTGACTTTGACCGAACCCTTAACCTAACCAAGCCCACCTAAACCCCCTAAACCTATCCTTAAACCAGTCAAACATCATTTTTATACTAAGAGGACTAGAGCATGGGAGAGCACCTTCTCCCAATTCCAAAAGTTAACCTACCTATATGTGATAAGGAATAGCAATGGCAAACAAAACTCAGTATCCTAGGCATGTTGGTGAAGCATGTGAAAAGATTACGATAGTGATGATAAATGATAAGACTCACTCAAAAACGATAGTAGAGAAACCTGCTTTTCGCTCACACACTTTCATGAGTGCAAGGTTTTATTATATATATTGAGTTATGCAGAGATTACACATAGCTAACACACGATCCTCAAATGTCGACATTTAAGGGATGAGACTATATCATGATAGAATATCGACATTTGAGGAGTCTGTTGGATAAAACTACATCACGATAGATACACAATGCTCAAATGTTGATATTTGAGGGATAACACTATATCACAACATAATATTGACATTTGAGGAATCGGTTGCACCATCTTAGGAACGACAACTGGACTTGATGAGTTGGCCTTCAATAGAGGAGATTGTTGCTATATTTGTGGAATCTCCAACTACATTAAAGGAGTCAATACCGCGATGTCATCTTGGAGGATTTTCACATGCCATTATCGGTTGAGGGTTGGTAACGCTTGGCTTATCACGCCCCCGCAAGCTTAGCGGTGGTGCACGCACATTGAGCTTGTGATGAAGATCGATGAATTGCACAAGCAGTAGCGGTTTGGTGAGTTCATCGGCTAGTTGATCATGAGAAGAAATAAACTGAACTTGGAGGTGGCCCTTGCGAACGTGATCACGAACAAAATGAAAGTCAATTTCAACGTGCTTGGTCCAAGCATGAAAAACATGATTGGCAGCGAGGTAAAGTGCCCCAAGATTATCACACCATATTACAAGGGGTGCATTGGGAGGAAACCTGAGTTCACATAGGAGAGAATATAACCAAAGGATGCTAGGAATTTGTATTAAGCCTTGGTACTAGAACGAGCTATGGTCTTCTGCTTGCGGGATGACCAGGAGATCACATTGGGTCCAAAAACAACAACAAAGCCAATAGTAGACTTATGATCATCTGGATTGCCAGCCTAATTTGCATCTGAGTTGGCACTAAGTCGAAGAGAGGACGAGGATTGAAGGTGTAGGCCATGATGCAAAGTCTTCATTAAGTAGCATAAGATTCTTTTGAGAGTCGTCCAGTGAGCATTTGTCGGTTGATGCATATATTGATATACCTTGTTGACCGCAAAGGCGATGTCGGGATGAGTAAGAGAGAGGTATTGTAGGCCACCAATGATGCTGCGATAGAGTGTAGGATCTTGAAAAAGTGGCAAGTTATCTTTGAAGATCTTGGAGGAGGAGCTCATAGGGGTAGAAACGGGTTTGGCATCAGCCATGTGGGCCCACTGGAGTAAAGTTAGTGTATATAGTCGCTAGGAGAGGGTCACGCCCGCAGGAGAATAGAACATTTCAATGCCAAGAAAATAACTCAGTCGCCTGAGACCCTTGATAGAGAAAGCCACACTAAGACACAAAATAAGGCAAGAGATTTCGACTGATGAGTTGTTTGTGATGACGATGTTATCCACATATACTAAAATCTAAATGATAAGACTGCCCTGCTAAAAAATAAAAAGTGAAGCATCTGATTGAGAGATAATAAAACCATGAGAAACCAAGTAGGAGCTGAGGCATTGGTACTAGGCTCGCGGAGCCTGCTTGAGACCATAGATAGCATGGTTAAGTTTACAAACATGATGAGGAAACTAGGGATGCACGAAGCCAGTCGGTTGGCTCATATACACATTTTCATCCAATAACCCATTAAGAAAGGCATTGTTGAAATCCAGTTAATGAATATGTCACTTGAAGGAGACTACAATGGATAGAACTACGTGAATGGTGGTTGGGAGGCTATGTGGCACTTCTCATCAACACCAAATTGACTGACATTATCTATATCCAATAGTTCAATCTTTGTTTGTCTCGTCCATCTTCACATTAAATATGACTCAGGTATTTCTTGTATCTTCTCATGATTAAGTGCCTTTAATGCATAACAACATAAAATACCTTTGAATTCATATATTTTGCACGTACATTCAACAATTTTATTGTCAACATTATACGCAACATGTGCTTATTACCTTTTTGGATGCTCTTCGCCCTCCCATACAATATGGTATTTGTGCATATTCTCAGTTTGCATGTGTCGTTCTATGTTGTAATTCATGACCTGTATAACATCCTTCTTAATCCATTCAAATACAGATAGTGTATACAGATCTGCAGATCACATCAATATTTTCATGCCCAAAGTTACAAGGCATGTATTAAAGCATTTCACATCTTGTTCAAGCTCATTCTATCTAAGACTGTCTACAAATAATTCATATTGTTCCATGAAGTGAAACATTGTTAAACATAAATACAGGGTTTTCTTCAGTATGACATGCATAGATTCAGCTCTTTGTGTGTTTATCATACATGCACAAAAGTATTGTCTTTCATATGCCAATATCCACTTCTCTTTTTCAGTATATAAATTTTGTAACCACACACAGTCTTCAAGGTCGTATATTTGAATCATTTCCTCCCAATCAGACATAAAGGTGACCTCGTCTGGGCTCTCAAGTACACACCTTATAAACTTTTTATCAAACCCTGTATTCTGATTAAATATGTCTCCTATGTTCTTTGCTATATTTTGAAAGATATGCCACAAACATAGGCGATGATGTGCATTTTTTCATACATGAGACATTGCAACCACAATTGCATGATCACTATTTATAAGTACAGCTTTAGGTTGTTTTCCATTCATTGCCTGTGTAAATATTCTGAACAACCACTCAAAGCTTTCCTTAGTCTGGTCATACAAAAAAGTGTCGCCTAATATACACATCTGTGAGTGATGGTTCACTCTGACAAACTGCGCAAATGGCCATTGTTCAGTATTAATCTTCATTACTGTATAAAAAATAAGCACATCATTGAAGCATTCATAATCTACTCTTGACTTTGAATCTGCCCAAAACATATTCACAACATATACATCTTCATTCAGTTGCATTGCACTAAAGAAACCAGGGTCAATGCTTGATTTCTTCTGTAAGTAATCAACCAAAGAATATATTTCTCTATTCTTCATGTTATTTGTCATCTTCTTTCGCAAGTGGTTTCTTAGATCCATATGTGTGAATGGCACATTCTCGCAACCACCATCTATGTGCGGGCACAAATTGTATGTCTTCCTTGGTGCAATATCGATGCTATAAGCTATTTCAGCAATTGTATCATGCACATCAGTTACTTTACGATGTGACCTTAACATAGGAGTCATAAATGAAGCTGCTATATCATGGTTATGATCACTGATTAAAGTACGAACTACATATTTCCCATTCGAAAGTCTTCTTAGCATCATTCTTACTGAACATCCACATCTTGAATCTGGCTTGCTCTTTGTTGGATTTTCACTTGACTTCTTCCAACCTTCCTTAGAACAAACATATGTCTTTCTCACTACGACACCCTGTGCATTTTTTTACCAAGAATACCTTCTAACACTGAAGCCAAGTTTTAAGGCATAATCATTGTAAAATTTATATGCAACTTTCTTATTATTAAACTGCATTCCTTCTACGGGAATAGAGTCAAGTGTACTATCATGTACATTCTCATTGTCTGCACCTTTATCAAGTGTACTGTCATGACCGTCTACCTTATTATTGAATTGCATTTCTTTTGCTCGAACATTCAAGTCAAGAGTGAATCCAATGCCTGAACCCTTCTTATCATGTGCATCATTAGTGCACATGTTCACTTCTTCAGGTGCATCATTAATACAAATGTTCACTTCTCCATAACTTTCCAATGATTGAGATAGATCATCTTCATTGCAACCAGATGATAAGCTCACTACTGTCATAAGCAAGATATCAATTTGTGTTAGCCAGTGCATACGTTTACTATGATTTATTCAAGATGCATATAACAACGGATACTGATAAGGTTATGCAAGTCAAAGAAACGATTGAATGAATCACAGTATAAAAGCAATAATGATTTGTTATTTGCTTATATTATGCATTTAGTTGTTATTTATCATACTAATAAAAGAAACGATTTGTCATATATGTGTGTTGACGATAGTGATTTAATTATATCTACGACGTTGTGAAGCGATTTCAATAGAAATCGCTAAATGAGCAGCGATTTCAATACGAAAATTGCCACCACAAGGACACGACAATGTATTTTTGCACGCACACATTTTAAAATTCTTTCTACAAATATCTTATAAATCGATACTAGAAAACACATAATATCTTACAAATCGATATACATATCACATAATATATTACAAATCGATACAATAATTCAAGATAATAGCTTACAAATCGACACTACAAAACATATAATATCTTACAAATCGATATATATCATAAAATATATTACAAATCGATAAAAAAATTTAGCATAATAGTTTACAAATCGATATTAACAAACAAAACAATATCTTACAAATCGGTAGTATGTTACTACAACTGCGATTTGCGTTACATTGCATATACTGAGTAAATAGACGATACCAGATGGGGTAGAGGCCCTTCTTCACATTTGTAAACAAGCATTCTTGTCAACAGGTCCCAGCGTCTTACAAATATCTATAATTTTCAAACCGTCGAAAAGACAAGATCCACCTGCAATAGCAAAACAACGCCTTAATGACACTCACAACGACATATGTTCTTCAACAATAGCATGATGACATGGAAAGGTACTCACGACACCTTAATGACACTTTTTGGAATATTTGTGCATCATTGCTTTTTTTCATACTACCTAACGAAAACGAAGAAGAAGAAAAGACTGTAAAAAGAGATGGCCGACAAATGTCCCTATGACGCCCACCAATGATCAAACCAGTCGATCAATTTATAGTTATATCCATGAGGTAGGAACGAACCCGGGAATGTTTTGTAACACATGGCAAGAATGAGAAGGCGGCAATGTGTTGTAACACAAGCTAAAAACCAAGGCGGGAACCTGGACTCGAGATGACGACAAAGGGTGCTCCGGCAGCAGCAGACAATGGTAATGGGTGCATCGTCAAAGGGAGCTCCTATTACAACAGATGGTGCAAACTGAATGTTTGGACTTTGAAAAGTTAACATCATCCTCGACTTTTTGGATGGAGGACATTTATGTCTTTTCTCGAACTGTCATTTTCCTTTTTTGGATAGAGGACATTTTTGTCCTTTTCTCGAACCGTCGTTTCATGGCGAGAATGGCAGAAAAGGGTACTTAAGTCTTTGCAACCACACCGGACTCCGCTTCTAAGTGATGTCGACACACACGGGAATACGAGCCCATGTGCTTATATATGTGGTGCTCATTCAGACCCCCAAACACGCACTGTAGCAAACACACATTGGGGATGCACGAAGCCAGCCAGTTGGCTCATATACACATTTTTATCTAGAAACCCATTAAGAAAGACATTGTTGAAATCTAGTTGATGAATATGCCACTTGAAAGAGACTACAATAAATAAAACTACGCGAATGGTGGTTGGCTTAACGACAGGACTGTAGGTTTCGAAGAAATCAACACCTTTGGCAACAAGATGAGCCTTATAACAAGCAATAAAATCATTAACATGCCTTTTGATACGATAGACCCACTTAGAGCCTACTACATTCAATTGTGCTTGTGGTGGAACAAGACGCCAGGTGCGATTTTACAAGAGAGTTGCATATTCATCTTCCATAGCAGAATGCCAATGTAGATGCTTTATAGCTTGGTTGTAGCTGGTGGGCTCGGGCTCAAGAAGGTGTGCACTAAAGGCCCAGGGAGCAATAGGGTACAAAGACGTAGAGAAAGACTTGGGTTTAAGTGAGCCTATCATTGAGCGTGTGACCATGGGATGAACATGATCAGTAAGACGGGCAATGGGCTGGGCAGAGACGAACAATACTATCACTAGAGAATCGGCCACAGGGTCAGGAGAAGCGAAATCAACTAGGTTGAAATCTGATGGACAGGTCGCAGGGAGAGAGGAGAGATCAAGCGGGTCAGAAGTGAATGAAGAAAGTGGGGAATCAGAAGAGAGTGAGGGATTGACTAACACCACTATGGGGGAAACACCCCAGTGAGAAAGACTAGATGGAGAGACGGGAGAAGAAAGATTGGGAGGGGCAAATTGAGACTCATCAAAGATCACATGATGCGAGATAAAAATACGAGAGGTAGATGGATGAAGACAAATATAACCCTTATGACGAGGAGGATAACAAAAAAAGATGCAGGATTTTGTCTTCAGATGAAACTTGGTGGAGTTGTAGGGGGTGACAAGAGGATATCATACACATCAAAAACCATGAAGGTGATGATATTTAGGGAACCAGTTTAGGAGATATTCAAAGGGTGTTCGACGATGAAGTACTTGAGTGGGTAAATGGTTGATAAGATAGACCACAATGCGAAAGACATTAGTTCAGAAGAATAGGGTAGGGATGCATGGCTTAAGAGATTAAGACCTGTTTCCACAACATGCCGTTGCTTTTGCTCAACCAATCTGTTTTATTTAGGCATGTGAGGACAGGAGAAGCGATGAAAAATACCATTCCTTTGTAGATATGTTTCAAACTCTCTACTTGTGAACTCGCCACCATTGTCAGATTAAAAGGATTTGATGGAAAACCCAACTTGACTTTCGACAATAGATTTGAAACCTTTGAAATAGTCAAATACTTGAGATTTGGTTGTTAAGGAAAAGAGACATGAAAATCGGGTAAAATCATCCATAATTAACAAGTAGAAGCAAAACCCTCCATGTGAGCCAATCAGAGTGGGGCCCCAGACATCGACATGTAAGAGTTCAAGAGGTTGTGAGCTCTCCGACAGAGAATAACCAAATGAAAGTTTTTTTGCTTTTTCAACAAGACAGTGTTCACAAACTGAAGTGGTTTTATTATTGAAAGAAATAACATTATTGGATTTAAAAAAAGAGATAATCTTCTTATTTGCATACCCGAGACATTGATGCCACAGATCAAACGATGCTGAAGGTCTTGCATATGCTGCCATCATCGAGGTTTCACTCACCTTAATTGGGTAGAGTCCCGTGTTGGTTTTTTGTCCCTAAAGAAGAATCTTGCTTATCTACTGATCCTTTACAAGAAATTCAAAAGGAGTGAATCAAAAAATACAATCATTATTCTTCATGAACTTTCCCACAGATAATAGATTTTTTGCAATTTTGGGCACGTGAAGAACATTCTTTAAATCAAACATAGAGCCTTGAGATGATAAAACCAAATTACCAATCTGAGATATAGATAACGTCTTACCATTCTCGATCATAATGTA